>NW_028270139.1:102819752-104071752 GCF_037043375.1 Chiloscyllium plagiosum
CCCCCTCTTTCCCCCCCCCTCTTTCCCCCCCCTCTTTCCCCCCCCTCTTTCCCCCCCCTCTTTCCCCCCCCTCTTTCCCCCCCACCTCTTCCCCCACACCCCCCTTCCCCCAACCCCCCCTCTTCCCCCCCCCAACCCCCCTCCCTCAACCCCCCCCCCTCTCACCCCCCCTCCTTCTCCCCCCACCTCAACCCCCCCCTCTTCACCCCCCCTCTTCTCCCCCCCCTCTTCTCCCCCCCCTCTCCCCCCCCCTCTTCTCCCCCCCTCTCCCCCCCCCTCTTCTCCCCCCCCTCTCCCCCCCCCTCTTCTCCCCCCCCCTCTTCTCCCCCCCCCTCTTCTCCCCCCCCCCCCTCTTCTCCCCCCCCTCTTCTACCCCCCCTCTTCTCCCCCCCCTCTTCTCCCCCCCCTCTTCTCCCCCCCCTCTTCTCCCCCCCCTCTTCTCCCCCCCCTCTTCTCCCCCCCCTCTTCTCCCCCCCCTCTTCTCCCCCCCCTCTTCCCCCCCCCTCTTTCCCCCCCCCTCTTTCCCCCCCCCTCTTTCCCCCCCCTCTTTCCCCCCCCTCTTTCTCCCCCCCCCCCCTTTCCCCCCCCCCCTTTCCCCCCCCCCCCTTTCCCCCCCCCCTCTTCCCCCCCCTCTTTCCCCCCCCCTCTTTCCCCCCCCCCTCTTTCCCCCCCCCCTCTTTCCCCCCCCCTCTTTCCCCCCCCCCCTCTTTCCCCCCCCCTCTTTCCCCCCCCCTCTTTCCCCCCCCTCTTTCCCCCCCCCCTCTTTCCCCCCCCCTCTTTCCCCCCCCCTCTTTCCCCCCCCCTCTTTCCCCCCCCTCTTTCCCCCCCCCTCTTTCTCTCCCCCCCCCTCTTCCCCCCCCCTCTTTCCCCCCCCCCTCTTTCCCCCCCACTCTTTCCCCCCCACTCTTTCCCCCCCACTCTTTCTCCCCCCCCTCTTCCCCCCCCCTCTTTCGCCCCCCCCTCTTTCCCCCCACTCTTTCCCCCCCACTCTTTCCCCCCCACTCTTTTCTCCCCCCCCTCTTCCCCCCCCCTCTTTCGCCCCACTCTTTCCCCCCCACTCTTTCCCCCCCACTCTTTTCTCCCCCCCCTCTTCCCCCCCCCTCTTCCCCCCCCCTCTTCCCCCCCCCTCTTCCCCCCCCCTCTTTCGCCCCCCCCTCTTTCGCCCCCCCCTCTTTCGCCCCCCCCTCTTTCGCCCCCCCTCTTTCGCCCCCCCTCTTTCGCCCCCCCTCTTTCGCCCCCCCTCTTTCGCCCCACCTCTTTCCCCCCACCTCTTTCCCCCCACCTCTTTCCCCCCACCTCTTTCCCCCCACCTCTTTCCCCCCACCTCTTTCCCCCCACCTCTTCCCCCCACCTCTTTCCCCCCACCTCTTTCCCCCCCCTCTTCCCCCCCCCTTTCTCCCCCCCACCTCTTTCCCCCCCCTCTTCCCCCCCCTCTTTCCCCCCCCTCTTTCCCCCCCCTCTTCCCCCCCCTCTTTCCCCCCCCCCCTCTTTCCCCCCCCCCCTCTTTCCCCCCCCCCTCTTTCCCCCCCCCTCTTTCCCCCCCCCCTCTTTCCCCCCCCTCTTTCCCCCCCCCTCTTTCCCCCCCCTCTTCTCCCCCCCCTCTTCTCCCCCCCCTCTTCTCCCCCCCCTCTTCTCCCCCCCCTCTTCTCCCCCCCCTCTTCTCCCCCCCCCTCTTCTCCCCCCCCCTCTTCTCCCCCCCCTCTTCTACCCCCCCTCTTCTACCCCCCCTCTTCTACCCCCCCTCTTCTACCCCCCCTCTTCTACCCCCCCTCTTCTACCCCCCCTCTTCTACCCCCCCTCTTCTACCCCCCCTCTTCTACCCCCCCTCTTCTCCCCCCCCCTCTTCTCCCCCCCCCCTCTTCTCCCCCCCCTCTTCTCCCCCCCCTCTTCTCCCCCCCCCTCTTCTCCCCCCCCTCTTCTCCCCCCCCTCTTCTCCCCCCCCTCTTCTCCCCCCCCTCTTCTCCCCCCCCTCTTCTCCCCCCCCTCTTCTCCCCCCCCTCTTCTCCCCCCCCTCTTCTCCCCCCCCTCTTCTCCCCCCCCTCTTCTCCCCCCCCTCTTCTCCCCCCCCTCTTCTCCCCCCCCTCTTCCCCCCCCCCTCTTCCCCCCCCCCTCTTCCCCCCCCCCTCTTCCCCCCCCCCTCTTCCCCCCCCCCTCTTCCCCCCCCCTCTTTCCCCCCCCCTCTTTCCCCCCCCCTCTTTCCCCCCCCCTCTTTCCCCCCCCCTCTTTCCCCCCCCCTCTTTCCCCCCCCCCTCTTTCCCCCCCCCTCTTTCCCCCCCCCTCTTTCCCCCCCCCTCTTTCCCCCCCCCTCTTTCCCCCCCCCTCTTTCCCCCCCCCTCTTTCCCCCCCCCTCTTTCCCCCCCCCTCTTTCCCCCCCCCTCTTTCCCCCCCCCTCTTTCCCCCCCCCTCTTTCCCCCCCCTCCCTCTTCCCCCCCCCCTCTTCCCCCCCCCCCTCTTCCCCCCCCCTCTTCCCCCCCCCTCTTCCCCCCCCCCTCTTCCCCCCCCCCTCTTCCCCCCCCCTCTTCCCCCCTCTTCCCTCCCCCCTCTTCCCCTCTTCCCTCCCCCCCTTTCTTCTCCCCCCTCTCTCTTCTCCCCCCTCTCTCTTCTCCCCCCTCTCTCTTCTCCCCCCTCTCTCTTCTCCCCCCTCTCTTCTCCCCCCCCTCTTCTCCCCCCCCACCTCTTCCTTCCCCCCCCCACCTCTTCCTTCCCCCCCCCACCTCTTCCTTCCACCCCCCACCTCTTCCTTCCCCCCCCCCACCTCTTCCCCTCCCCACCACCTCTTCCTCCCCCCCCCACCTCTTCCTCTCCCCCCCCCCCCCCACCTCTTCCTTCCCCCCCCCCCCCCACCCCCCATGTTCTTTCCTTTTAGTGGAATATATTCTCCCTGTAATCTATCAAATGTGTATTCCACAGTCAGTATCCATTTTATTTATACTCAAAATCAGCTTCTCTCAATTTGTTAGCCTGATTTTCCACCATATTGATGTCCTTCTCGATTAAAGACTTTAATGCATATGGTCATTATTGCCGAGGTGTTCTTTCTCGTTTAATTTCTCATATTTGACTTGGGTTTATTACCCATTACTAGATCCAACAATACATTTACCCCCATCTGTTTGTTTTAATATTCTGGTTAGTAAAGATTCCTACTTGTTGATCAACTCTTTGTATCTTTTACCTACCATTTATGTCTCGTGAATTTCAAGGTAGTTCAAGTAGACCATAATTGTGTAATTTACTCCATTCTTTAACCTGCCTTCACCACTCTTCCGCAATTAATATTAGGTGACCTGTACATTGCACCTTTATTTTTTCATACATCTGTATGGGTTCTGTGCTGATGGATGCATTCTTCTGTCATTGTTATCTCTAATTCTCTTTTTCCATTTCTATCTTTTCAAAATGTTATATCCTACAATATTAATTCTAAGTTGTAATTTTCTATAGCCATGTCTCAGTAACTTTGTGCATCAAATTGTAATGGAAATAACACACTAATGCAAATTTAATTCATTTTTCCAGTGCTACAGTGTCCTGGAACTAAAGTGAAAACACTTGTGCTTTTGTAAGCAAGTACATGTTCCAGTGATGGTGGAAGTCACTCTGCAACCAATTGATGTCTCTGGTTGTCAAAATGGAAGATTTACCAGAATAGCTGACCTCCATGCCAAAACCATTTGGAATCTTTTGCACCAAGAAAGGCAAGTGGCACAGCTTATCCCCAGACAAGAAGATCAACAGTACAGTGGAATGGTAGGTTTAACCAACTAATTGAGTATCTTATGCCCAAATCGAAGATTAATGCAAAATAATATCAAATATGCTTCACAGTAAGCAATCGAAGTAACCAGAAATGCTAGGTATATTAGGTGATATTTCCTTGTCCTAATGTTACAACATTTATACTGAAGATGGATCTTCATTGCATGGGGTGATGTAAAGTAGTATTTCAAATCCATTTGAAGTTGGAGTTGTTTGACGATAGTGTGACATCTGATCATATCTTGGAACTACTTTAGTACTGAGTATCTGCCCATTGAAAATTAAACAGCCAGTTGTGTGAATCATGTGTGACAAGCCCTTCTCTATGTGAATGTAGCTGTTGACATCCTTCCTATTCTGATGTTCCTCCACTGTCATCCAGCTCGGTGGGACTGTTCTCACTTGCACACATTCTCAGTCGTTTGATTGCAGTCAAACAAGAACTGGCATTGGAAACAGTCCAGAGAAGATTCGCTCAGCTGATACCAGGTGTGAAGGGACTGTTTGGAGGAGAGATTGAGTAGATTGGACCTGTATTTATTGGATTTTCGAAGAATGACAGGTGATCTTATTAAAATAGTAACATTCTTGGGACTTGACAGGGCAGATGTATAGAACCAGAAAGCATAATCTCGGAACAAGGAGTTGAGAAGAAATTTCTTCTCTGAATCTGTCGAGTTCTTCACTGCAGAGGGCTGTCAAGTATATTCAAGGGTGATGGACATTATTAATCAAAAAGGGAATTGAAGATTATCGCAAAAAGGAAGAAAATTGGAAGTGAGGATTATCAGCTCAGCCATGACCTCAATGAGTAGTGGAACAGGCTTGATGGGCTAAATGGCCAATGTCTGCTCCCATATTAATGGTCTTAACGCTACTCTACCTTATCCCATACCATCCGCTCTGATTTCCCTCAAGGATCTATTGAGGTTATTTCATCAACGTGATGTGCCCCAACTCCATCCATCTCCCTCAAGACTGACAAGATAATCTCTTAAGTATTGGTTGCAACCTGGTGAAACACACGATCCCAGGACGAGCTTCGTAACTGATTTGTATTATTGTCAAGACTGCCTACTTCCTCTTCGGTAACATTGCCTGATGTTGCTTTAACCACTCATCTGCAGCTGAAATCCTCATTATGCCTCTACTTTGAAATTTGGTTCAAGGTTAGAGTAGTACTGGAAAAACGCTGCAGGTCAGGCAGCATCCGAGGAGCAGGAAAATCAACGTTTCGGGCAAAAGCCCTTCATCAGCAATGAAACTTGATTGTTCCACTGCAGTTCTCGCTAGTTCTATATATTTCTGCCAGATAATGTGAAGTCCTCAAAATCTCTGCTTCCTTTGCATCAAGTCTAATTTCCCTTAAAATCCTTTGTCACCTGACCTACATTGGCACCCCATGGAGCAAAATTTTGATTTTTGAGTTCTAATTCTTGTTTGTAAATCCCTCCTTAGCCTCACCCTGCCCTATATCTACAATCTCCTCCATCCTTACAACCCACCAAGATATCTATGTTCCTCTAATTCTGGCCTCAATACCCAATTGTTACCTGTTCTACCATTGTGGGGGGAACCCTAATTTTCATACACTCTGAGCTCTCAAATCTCCCCTCTATGCTTCTCATTCTCTTCCTTTTTTTAAAAAAAGGATCTCCTTAAAACCCAAACTTTCACCAGTTTTTTGGTTATATCAACTGATATCTGTTCATGATTGGAACTGTTAGAATTGTTCTTGTGAAATACCTTGGGGCTGTTGATTATGTTTACAGGCTAGATTAATCTAAGTAGTTCTTGTGCTAAATAATTAGTGACATTTTGACAGCTAGGATAGTTTTCACTGATTGCAAATTTCATTCACCAGTGACCATATAAATTGAGCTTTATTCACAGGAACGAAAAGGAGGAATAGGTCCACCACTAATAGCATTGTGCCTTTGATTTATACTGTATATCTCTAACACTTGCCAAATTACAGCTCCACAAACTCCAAATGCATACATCTGTTACCTCTGAACTTAATGACCCCGCTGATATTCTAGCTGGCATTTCACTGAACATGTTCAAAAGTTTTCACACCTACATTGGTGAGTGAAGCACATTTGGGAATCAAAATTATGACTGAGCCTTCAGTTACTTCAGCAATATTCTTCCTGAGTTCCTCCACTTTTCTAACTTGTATTCTTAAACATTTGTGTGGCCAAACTTTCCTTCAAAAACTGCTTTGGGTCTATGTTTCCAATAAGAACAGCTTTGGGACATTTTGATTGTACTATATAAATATGTGGTTGTAATGTGAAGTTTTTCAATTTATTTTGGGAGTCAGATACATAATAGTCTGCATAATTTGCTTTAAACAATTTTGAGGGCTTCGGTCCATTGGCACGTGATCTGGTGCTGCTGTTAATATTGTTTGGTGAGCAGTTCAACTCCGTTTCACTGTTTGTAATTTTTTTGCATTTTTTGTTCTCTGAAATTATATAGACACCTTAAGACACGTAATCATAATCTTTGTTATGGAGCACCAGAAATAGAAGTGATCAGTAAGCCTACTGGAAACAAATTCTAGTTCCTATTTAAATGCAAATGTGGTGGCCCTGATTAATTGAACACTCTTAAGTTGTACAGAAGTATTGCAGTTATCTTTTTATTGCAAATCCTTTTGCATGTGCTCGTACTTTTTCCATATGCAAAGATGATACACTCGGGCCAAAGTCCGTTGGGAAGAGGCCAAAATAGATTAAGCTCGCTTTCGACTTGACTTGCTATCAAATTTCAAGCTGTTGGATGGTCTGTTCTGTCAATTTTCTGAACTCTTGACATTTGGGAAGCACTTCTGATCACTTTGATTAATCCAGTTACAAAAACCTTCTTTTCGCAATTTAATTTGATTCAACTTCTATAAATGACTGAGCAATGTTCTGGATCATTTAACACAGTAAATTATAGTTTAATTGTTATTTTCCCTTTGAGCAAATGGACTTTCTTGCACCTTGGGATGGTTAGATGGTCGTAACTACTTCTTGCAAATCTTTGTTAAATACTTCAGTAATTGCTCGCTGCTCAAATTATATCTAACGATGCCTTCCTAAATTCTGCTTTAAAATAGGAGTCAGTTTTAATATTCTATTGCTATATTGGGTTTATAGCTTCATAGATCCTCTGTCAATCTGTTCGCAAGTTCCTGTGCTTAATCCACTTTTTTTGTTTGCAGATTTTAAATTGTTTTACCTACTTTATTGACTCATTAATTATTTTACAAATTATCTAAAATCTACAGATAGGAAAATCTAAATGAGATCTGAGATTTTCAAAAACAAGATGTTTTTGTTAAAGCTTTGCTTCAAGCTTTGTTTAAATTTCAGGTAAGACAAGTTGACTCTAATTGTTCTTTCTCAGGGCAATACCTTGGACAATCTTCAAAGAGCATGTACAGATATTCTGGCCATCGTTTCGTCGTTTAGAGCGATGCCTGCACAAAAAAATAGTCATCCTGCCCGGTTTAAAATGTCAACAAAGTCTGGATATTAGCTGTGAATCAGTATTAATGGGTACACTCTTCACAGCTATGCCTCTACCAGAGTCCACTTGCTAACCAGTCAGCACTCCTCTTGTGCAGTACAATATTGTTTACCTTTTGCATTGGTATTCTTGCAAATTGTCCCAATATATGTAAGACTAAAATATTATACAATTATACTGTTCCTCAGCAATACTCAAGTTGGGTTTATTATAGACCATTGAAAAATATTTAATGAATGTTGATCAAATTACAGCTAAACTGTAATGTGCCCTGTCAAAAGTAGCAAACATTGTTTTAAGAGCTGCAAAAGAATTTTACTTATTTTTGAAGACTAATGGCTACTTACTAATTGTCTGTTTTGAATTCTGTTAGCTCTTATTTCTTCCTCCGTTTTTCCCTGATAGACCAAGCAAATATTCCACTTTGATGCTACATGATGTATCATAACTGACTGAGAGTTTCTCTTCCTCTTTCTTGAGGCAAGATCTGATTACCACAGCACTGGGATGAGGAACTCTTATTATTGACTGACCTATTTTAATCTAAGCAGAAATTTACTAGCAGTTACGTGAGATGACGCTGATAAATTGACCAACACTGATACAGAATTTCAGTGGTCTACGGGTAGAGCAAAATTGAATCTTGAACTGAAAGGTGTATATTTGCTGGAGTCTTGCTTTCACTCTTCGTAACATTGGTCAGGAAGAAATTTGACAGCATATGCAGCAGACTGGATTTTACCAGAAAAAGGGTCATTATGTTCTCTTGCATTCACATTGTTCTTTCCAACATTTGTGGAATTTTTTTTGACGACTTCAGTTGAGGAGCATGGCTTTTTCTTATATATTATACACGTATATCTCTTCTTTTTAAGGCTGCTATTAATTTGTAATGCCAAATATTTGGGCAGTTTCTTTAGTTTGCTTTAAAAAGAATGTCTTACCTACATTATTTTTTTTTGAAAAAAGTGAAGTTTATGGGAACATTTCAAAACTTCATTTTGTAACATCTATCCAGAAACTAAATTACATTGAGCATCATGATATTTCTCAAATTTCTATGATGTGAGTCAGCACATTAGACTAGTAGATTTATTTATGGAATGACATCATCAGCTAGGGACAGATGTAGCAGAGATCATGGTGTTATCTGTGTTTGGAAAAAGTAATGCCCTTTTCCTTCACTACAAATTCCATTCTGAAAACGACTGTTTTGTGCAGCTTTTAAAATTTAGTAGAATAGTTTTAATTCTTATGAATATCGTTTCATATGTAATTAATGGAAATTATGACTGAGAAATTGAAAATAGAATACAAGCAATAAATGAATTAATAGTGTTGCAAAACTACGTTGTAGTACAGAGTGTCAGAAATGTTTTTTAAATCTTCTTTTATTCAAGTTTGCATTCTCTAAGTTTTGGACTTGTTGGCTGCATTTACTGCCACCATAAATGCAGGGAATGTATCGAATAACCATCTCGTTGCATCTGAAATATTGAGCCATGTGAAGTGTACTACCAGTAATATTTTTTAGGGTCCTAATTTTGTGATCTCACTCTGACAGCCTCCTTACCATGGTCAAAGATTGCAGCTTTCACAGAATTAAATTCCAAACATCAGTTGAAGTTCCTGGGATCGCAGCTGCAATTTGTTTTTGATCCCATTCTCTAGATGCCCAGCCCCTGACTCATCACTGCCTCCCTGTCCTTCGCTGCCCTGGTTTCTCTCTCTTTCTGTTTCCCTCAAGATTGAGAAAACAGGGCAGCGAGGCGTCACGAATGGGTAGTGAATGAAGTAACAAGAGAGTGGCGAGTGAAGTGGTGAACGAACCAGGTGATGGTGCGAGTGGTTGCACAACCATAACGTCAGTTGTACGTACATGGACATAACAGTGGGGTCAGTGCACACATCCCATTTTTAACAAGCAATAATGAACCAAAAACACCCAGCTCCTGTTCCAGTCATTCTTCTGCAGAGAATCGAAGTGTCCTTTTGGCTTAGATGGTGTCATGTCCTATTTGATTATGGGATACTAGTCCAAAACTAGTACAAGGAGAAAGTGAGGTCTGCAGATGCTGGAGATCAAAGTTGAAACTTTATTGCTGGAACAGCACAGCAGGTCAGGCAGCATCCAGGGAACAGGAGATTCGACGTTTCGGGCACAGGCCCTTCTTCAGGAATGTACAAGACATTCATGGTAGAGATCACCAGAAGTACATTGTATAATTTTATGTGCAATCTTCCTTGCTCTATTCTCAGGTTATTCAAATGAAGATTTATCTCAAACACCTTCTTTAATTCACTTCTATTTCCAGCCTTCCATTTCACACACAATCTTCAGATCATAAAACTACAAGCTTCATCTAGCTACCATTCACTCATTTGATTTTACCATGATTTGTCTCTTGGTCTGTTCAGATTTTGGGCTGTATTTTATGCCTCCCCTACCCAAATTGGGGACAGAGTATGGGAGGAGCTCTATAAATACTGTAAAATTCCCAATTGTCTCAACCCCCATTGAATTTATACTGGTGTCTCATGGCATTGGACCACCTGAGTCAATTGAGACCATTAAATGGGCAATTAATGTTACTTAAGGGTCTCATTCTACTATTGCCATTTAAAATGCAACAGGAAAGGTCCATCCAGTGGCCAGGCAGGAAATTCTCCCTCTGTGTTACTGATAGACAGGATTGTGTACTTTGTTATGGGCTTTCTTGGTCCATGGGAGACTCCTGCCCAAGGTTTACCTTTTCCCAGCCCCCTTCTCAAGATGTCTTTCTACCGTGGCGCCTCGAATCACAGACTTTTGCAGAAGCTGCCTACTTGGTATTTGGCAAGGTGAACAGAAGCTCGAACCCTGATCTAACACCACACGCGTTAAATTGAAAATCGGAAGGGTAACATTCCTTCCTCCACTCTATTGAAGGCCACTGGCCACAGAGCGATTGGGGCACCCTCACCATGCTTTTTTCATTCATCCTACTGACTTTTTGCAGACAGGATGTTGTTGGACAAGGTGTCTGATAACCTGTAGAGTTCAGTCTTTGTCCTGTGCTAGAAGATATTTAGATGCCGTTTTAAAAAAAATACAGCAGTGATGTCCTAGGACTCTTAAGACCTTCTGTTGTGATCCCTATTCCAAACTGAGAATGGAATTGGCAAGCTCCTAAGATGTTTTGGACATCTGACTCACTTCACATAGTGATTACGTTTGTGATATTATGTCATGGACGTTGTATTATGAAATGCTTTATTGCAGTCTTCGCCAGTTTTTGGCTTGTTGAAAATATTCTTCAGTAACTTTGGACAGAAATTAATTAATGTTACTTTTTCTTGGCCATCTCATTTTTCCATGATTCAAGACTCCGATATGCTTGAGACATCATCATGGAATCCTACTTCACTACACCTCAGTCAAATCACTAAAGATCTTGAAGTAGTTTAGGGACGGTTATTCACTTAAAGTAATTGCTGATATGAAACCAGAAACAATTCACTTAAAAGCCTTGAGAGTGAGTGAGTTTTTGACAGGTATCACTTCCATTTTGTCATAGGTGAAAAACTGGCACTTGCGCATTGGCCTCTTGTTACATACCTGTCACTATTTCTTAATCAAAATCAAGGCCAGTGTTCTTGCTCTACTGAGTCTTGAAGACTGTAAACTACCTAGGTGGAAAATGAGGCCCTGCTCCAGCTTGTGTTCAGTTCCAGTGAATCATTGCAATGACCCGAAAACAAATGTTAGCACAACAGCTGCTCCAACTTTCTTCTGCCAATTGACATGCCAACACGTTGACTTCCAGTTCAGAGGTTTCTATTGTTCACAGCTTGGAGGTGTGCGCACTGATAAAGAAGTAGTGCGAATGTTGCTGGCAAACAACCTGGCAACGGAGCGGAATGTTAGCTCAGTGGTTAGCACTGCTGCCTCACAGCACCAGGAACCCAGTTTCAATTCCAGCTTCAAGCGACTGTGTGGAGTTTGCACATTCTCCCCACGTCTGCATGGGTTTCCTCTGAGTGCTCCAATTTCATCCGACAATCCAAAGATGTGCAGGTCAGGTGGATTGGCCATGCCAAATTCCCCATAGTGTGTTAGTTGCATTAGTCAGAGGAAAATGTGTCTGGGTGGATTACTCTTCAGAGGGTCAGTGTGGACTTGGGCCAAATGGCCTGTTTCTATACTGTAGAGAATCTAATCTAATTTAATCAGTACAATGATGTATTGAAAGAGCAAGCAACTGGAAGGTCATGATCAATCTTAGAATCAGTGTGGAAGTGTTCCACAGAGTAGTCGCCCAGTGTCTACTTGGTCTTACCAATGCAGAGAAGACTGCATTCAGTGGGCTCAGATTGGATCTGGGCTAAATAAATTGAACTCCAAAGAATGGCAGTTGAAACCGTTAAACAGCAGACCATGTTCAAAGAAAAGCTATTCCAGGCACAGTTGAAGTATATTTCCTTGAAAGGAGAAACCATTCCAGAGCTCCCTGGATGACTAAAGTAAAAGAAACTATGATAAAGTAAGTATGTTTGTGATAAATAACACAGTTGAGAACCAAGTTGAAAGTGGAAGTTTGAGGTGGGGTAACCAAGCAAGCAAGTGAAATCTGACAGTGAAAAAAGACTGGCAATTAATATGAAAAGGAAATTCAAAGTATCATATCCAGGTGTGTGCTTATGTATTACAGAGACATTGGCCACTGACATTGAGACTGCTGGATGGTGCCTGAGGGCTGAAAAATTATCCAAAATGCCTTATAAAAAATAAGCCCAGCGAATACAGGCTAGTCAGTTTAGTTTTGGTGGTGGGACCAACTACTCACATAGCCAAATACAGGTCATAAAGTCATATAGGACAGAAACAGACCCTTTGGTCCAACCAGTCCATGTCGAACATAATCCCAAACTAAATTAGTTCCACCTACCTGCCCCTGGCCTACATCCCTCCAAACCTTTTCTATTCACGTGTCTATCCAAATGTCTTTTCAATGTTGTAGTTTTACCTACATTGGATTACTGTCTTAAAAAAGGACACTTCTCCTGGTTGTGGGTAGAAGATGGAAGACGGGCATTAACTGAATATTCACTTGGAGAGCCAGTGCTAACACATTTGGATGAAATGCCTCCTTCGCGAAACAATTCTGAGATGATTTTTCTTGAATGGAATTGACTTTACAAAGACATGCAGGCAAATTTTAGATTAATTTAAACATTTAATTGACACAGGAAGGTTCTGAGTAACACTATAGGGTGTTTCTAAAGGTGCTAAAATGGATATCCTTCAAATAATTCAGCATACAAACCATTCTTCACAATTCTGACTAAAGGTCACCTGAAATCTTAACTGTTTTTGCATAAATGCTAGAAAATATGCCAAGCATTTCTGGAATTTTCTGTTCTATTCCAAATAAATTAGGTTCAGTTCTGTTGTTACCATGAAAACTTTGGTAATATATTCTTGATGATAAGATATAAACTGGTAAGGCTATCCAATACGTGATTATTGAGTTGGATAATAACTTGGGAGTGAGTGGACAAGCTGCAGAGGGACATTGACTAGTTGAATCAAAACTTTGTAAAAGATTGTTGAATTGAACCACGCACTGATTTGACCGTCAGTACTGTCTATACTTTTGTACACCATTGGTGGTATTCTAGCGTTGGAGGATTCTAAGATATTAGAGGACTATGGAACATTAATTTTTTTTTTTGGTCCATATCCAGTGCAACAACGCAAATTGTGTCCTATTCTGTTGTCATTTCCAGTCCTTAAAATTCTCACTTTGCTGTTCAAATTCCTCCATGACCATGGTACTCTCTATTGCTTTAACCTCCTCCAGCCTCTCTCCTCTAATTTGGTTGTCTTGCATCTGCCACCTTGTTCAGTTTCACCTTGTCATCTGTGCCCTAGGCTAAGTAATTCTTCGCAAACCTTTCCACCCAGTTAACTCCCTCAACTCTTTGAGCTTTGTTGTACTCTTTTCAATTCCTCAGTAAAGCTCTGCTTTAATAACCAAGCTTTTCTTTATGAAATGAAAAAAACTGAAGAACTGCAGGTGCTAGAAATCAGAAACAAAATCATAAATTGCTGAAAAACCTCAGCAGGTCTAGCAGAATCTGTAGGGAGAAAGCATAAATAGCATTTTGGGTCCAATGACCCTTCCTCAGAGCTTTTTCTTATTTATCTATCATGCATTTTATTGCATTTACATCACTTCAAAAATGGACTGTGGGATTACTGTTACCACCATCAAGAGGTCCTCAGCTCAAATCTGAGTGGGGCGGTACAGTGGCTCAGTGGTTAGCACTGATGCCTCACAGTGCTAGGGACCCGGGTTTGATTCCCACCTCTGGCGACTGTCTGTGTGGAGTTTGCACATGCTCCCCGTGTCTGAGTGGGTTTCCTCCGGGTGCTCCAGTTTCCTCCCACAATCTAAAGATGTGCAGGTCAGGTGAATTGGTCGTGCTAAATTGTCCATAGTGTTGGATGCATTAGTTGGGTAAATGTTGGGTAGAGGAATGGGTCTGGGTGGATTACTCTTTAGAGGATCAGTGTGGACTTGTTGGGCCAAATAGCCTGTTTCCATTCTGTAGGGAATCTCATCTACCTTCCTATATCAACTTCTTTGGCCCTAAAATTATGGGTTTATTGGGCAGTGAGGTGATGGCTTAGTGGTATTATCACTAGACTATTAAGCCAGAAACTCAGCTCGTGTTCTGGGAATCGAGGTTTGAGTCCCACCATGGAAAATGGTGGAATTTCAATTCAACAAACAAAAAAATCTGCAATTAAGAACTTACTAACGATCATGAAACAGTTTTCAATCATTGGAAAAACACATCTGCCATCCTCACCAGGTCTGGTCGACGTGTAACTCCAGAGTCATAGCCATAGTTGATTCTCAACTGCCCTCTGAAATGGCTTAGCAAGTCACTCTCTTGTATAAGTTGCTAGAAAATCATCTAAGAGATGAAACCAATAGACCACCTGGCATTGACATAGGCAGCAGGAAAGACAATGGCGGAAGTAGCCCTGCTGATCTTCCTTACTAATGTCTGGTTGCTGGTGCCAAAATTGGGACAGTTGTTTCAGATTAGTCAAGCAAAAGACTAACACAGTCATACTCGCAGAATCATGCCTTGCAGAGACAAGTCCCAGACACCATCATTACTATAACCAAATCTATCCACTGCAAAGGTGGTGATGCAAAAGGAAGGAGTCTCCCTGGAAGTCCTCAAGATTGACTTCAGACCTCATGAAGTCTCATGGTTTCAAGTTAAACATGGACAAGGAAACCTGTTGGTAACTACATATTGTCCTTTCTTTGCTGATGAACCAGTACTCTTTCATGTTGGGGAGGTGACGACCAGGTGGGATTATCGCTAGACTGTCAATGAGAGACTCTGGTAATGCTCTGGGGACCTGGGTTCAAATCCCGCCATGGCAGATGGTGGAATTTTAATTCCATAAGAAAATCTGGAATCAAGCTTCTAATAATGACGATGGCTGGTTGTTGGAAAAAACTGTCTGGTTTGCTAATGCCCTTTAGGGAAGGAAACTGCCATCTTTACTTGGTCTGGCCTACCTGTGAATCCAGACCCACAGCAATGAGGTTGCCGCTTAACTGCTATCTGGGATGGACAATAAATGTTGGTCTGGCCAGTGATGTCCTCAACCCATGAATGAATACAAGAAAAACAATTGGAGGAGGCATAAAGTGTGGCAAAGGTGAAAGATGTACTCTTGGTCATCGGGTTGTAAATCACGGAAACATCTTGTGGTCCAAATCATCCAGGCCAACCAAATATCCTCAATTAATCTAGTCTAATTTACAGCATTTTGGCCCATTTCCCTCTTAAACCCTTCCTATTCATATACCCATTCAGCTGCCTTTTTAATATTGTAATTGTATCTGCCTCCTTCTCTGACAGCTCATTTCCATACATGTGCCACCCTCTGCGTGAAAAAGTTGCCCCTTACGTCCCTTATAAATCTTTCCCCTCTCACCTTTCACTATGCCCTTTAGTTTTGTACTCCCTCACTTGATGAAAAAATTTGGGTGGGTACATGAATAGGGATATGGCCCAAAAGATGGCAAATGGGGCTAGGTTAGACTGGGATGTCTGGATGAGTGTGGATGAGTTGGACTGAAGGTGTGTTTCTGTGCTGTATGACTCTTTTTAAGTGCAAGTAAATTTCTCACCACATAAAAATCGGGCAATAACCAATTCTAATAAAAGACAACATAACCACTGCGAGAAAGAGGGGACTGCAGATGCTGGAGATCAGAGTCAAAAGGTGTGGTGCTGGAAAAGCACAGCTGGTCAGGTGGCATCAGAGGAGCAGGAGAGTCGACGTTTCAAGCATAATCTCTTCATTCGGAATGAAGTGGGGGGACCAAGAGGGTTGAGAGATGATTTGAGGTCACTAGGACTGAGGGGAAGATAGCTGGGAATGTGATAGGTAGTGAAGGTGGGGTGTAATAGTGGTAGGGTGGAGTGGGAAGGGAGATGAACATGTAGGACAGTTCAAGAGGGTGGTGCCAAGTTGGTGGGGGCAGGGGAAATGAGGAAACTGGTGAAATCCACCTTGGTCCTTTGTGGCTGGAGGGTCCCAAGGCAGAAGATGAGCGTTCTTCCTCCAGGTGCCGGGTAGCTCGAGTTTGGCGGTGGAGGAGGCCAATGACTTGCATGTCCTTAGCAGAGTAGGATGGGGAGTTGAAGTGTTCAGCCACAGGCCAGTGCGTTAAATGGTGCTTTGAAAGGCTGGTCATGGCATAAATCAACTCTATCTTCCCCACTACTCCAATTTGCCAATCAGACCAACAGATCCACATCAGATGCCATATCACTTTCCCTTCACTCCTCCCTAGAACATCTTGACACCAAGAACAGCTACATAAGAGTCCTACTCATTGACTACAGTTTGGCCTTCAACACTATTATCCCCTCGAGACTGATTACTAAACTTAGTGATCTCTGATTAAACCCCGCTCTCTGCAACTGGATCCTCAGTTTCCTGACCTATGGGCCACAATCAGTGAAGATTGGGGACAATATTTCATCCTCATAACACTCAACACTGGTGCCCCGCAGGGTTGAATACTCAGCCCCCTACTGTACTCAGTGTACCCATGACTGCATTGCCAAATACCAGACTAATGGCATTTACAAGTTCGCTGATGATGCCACCATAGTTGGTCGAATCTCAGATGATGACAAAACAGACTATAGGCGGGAGGTGTGAGACCTGGAAAAATGGTGCACTGAGAACAACCTAGCTGTCAATGCCAGCAAAGCCAAGGACCTCATTATTGACTTTCCAGCGGGATGTTACTCGTGCCACCCTACACATTAATAGCACAGAGGGGGAACGAGTGGAGAGTGTCAAGCTCCTCGGAGTGGTCATCCACAACAAGCTTTCTTGGGCTGTTCATGTGGGCTCACTGGTTGCAAATGCTCAAAAACGTCTCTTCTTCCTCAGGCAGCTGAGGAAATTTGGTATGATGGTGAATAGGTGTGCCATCAAGAGCATTCTGTCTGGGTGTATCATTACTTGGTATGGCAACTGTACCATTCAAGATCGGAGACAGTTACAGAGAGTGGTGAACTCGGCCCGGACAATCACAAAGACCAACCACCCATCTATAGAATCCATCTACCAGGCCCGCTGTCAAGGAAAGGCCTCCAGCATTCTCAAAGATCCATCCTAACCTGACAATGTTTTCCTACAACCTCTACCTTTGGGCAGAAGGTACAGAAGCCTGAACACATGCACCAGCCAGTTTCGGAACAGTTTCTACCCTACTGTTGTTAGAATACTGAATGGACTCTCAAACAATTAACGTTCACCTGTACCTGTGTTTTTTGTGTTTGCTGCTGTTTACCTATTACTTACTTATCTATGCTACTTAACTATGTGATCTGCCTGTACTGCTCGCAAGACAAAGCTTTTCACTGTGTTTTGGGACACGTGACAATAAATTCAATTCAATTTTCCACTATCTTCTTTCTCCATAGTTGTTCTAACCCTTATTGAAGATGTGGTTTGTTCAAGATTACATGTTGATTTTATTTTTGACATTGAAAATTACGTTCCCTAAATAGACCATTTTGGAATGATTTACAAATTCTGATCTGTCTCTGTGCAGTTTAATTCCCAGTTCAATCTAATTAAATGGTGGAGCTGGCTCAGCTAGGGATGGGCTGGGTGCAGAATTCCTGTTTTTGTCTACGATGATTTTTAAAGTTTTTAATTAAACCGTTAGACAGAATGAATAGATAATAGTCAGTCTAAAATAGAATTGAAGATTGACAGACTATCTGGCTCTCAAGGTGAGGTGAATCGTAGAAAAGTGCTGAATTCACGCAATGTGGAAACAAAAGTCTCCCTAAATCCTGAATAAGCTCCTCAAGTTTATGAAGTTTAGTTTTGGGCTACATAAAAATATGCTGTCTGAAGCACACATTGCATTATTGGTAGAACCACTCGAATGTTTGTTGATTGCAATAGTTGGGATTGGGTCAAATGGCTGAGTTTTTAGATTGGACTTTGAAGGTTTTACTTAGCGCATTAATAGAAGTTTGAAGTAGTAATACTGTGTAAAATTCGAGAGTACTTTCTTGCAGAGAAGAATAGGTTTGACAGAACACAATCCAGTGCATCAGGAATTCAAAGCTGTTAATAACGGAAACAAATGCATGCAAAAGGAAATTTGATTCATGAGATTTGACATAGTTAATTATGGATGTGAATACACATTTTTCTATTTTTGAAATTTGGGGAACTGTACAGTGCTGAAAAAGAATTAAATTAAAAACAAGATGTATAATGAGACAATACTTGAACCAATATTTTAAAAATAAGACCAGAGTACGATCTAAGTAGACAATATAATTTTCTCCCACGATTTATATATTGTTATGGTGAAAGACCATTTTACTATCCTATCAAAGTTTAAAATAGCCATTAATTTGAGACCATGGTCGGCATGGACTAGTTGGACCGAAGGGTCTGTTTCCATATTGTATGACTCTATCTCCTATGCGTATCAACTAGATGTAGAACTCAACCATTTGGCCCCTGAAAGTGTGGTCTGCCATCAGTAAGTTCATGGCTGATCTAACTGTGGCCTCAACTCCATTTTCTTGTCTACTCCATACTTTTTGATTCCTTTGTCAATCAAGAATTTGTATAACTCAGCATTAAAAATATTCAAAGATCCTTCCTTCACTGCTATCTGAAAAGAAGTTAAAAGACAAACAACCTACTGAGAGGAAAAATATCACCTCAACTCCACTGTAAAAAGGAGACCCCTTATTTTTAAACCTTTTTCCCTGGTCCCTCTCAGAAATTGAAATATCCCCTCAGTACCATACTGACAAATTGCCACAGGATCTTCCATTTCTCTAAGATGGCTGCTCATTCTTAACTGCAATGGATGCAGGTACAAATTTTTCTCCGAATATTGCCCATTCATCCCAGGAATCTGTGCTTCCTGCTAGTGTGCAGATTCACATTTTCCCAAATTATACTCCATCTGTGAATGTTTTGTGCACTCCCTTATCGCAGACTTTATAAACTCCTTTTATAAACTATTATGTCATCCTCAGTTGACTTTCTGCCTATCTTTATTGTAAACCATTTATTTGGTCTCTTATTCCAAGTCATTCATGTTGATTGTAAACAGCTGAAACCTTGGCATATTTATTGAAATGGTCTCTACCTAAACATAGGTATCTGTACATGATGAATTATTTTGTGAATTTAAAGTGAACTGTATATCGATTAAAATTGATGGTTGCTAATTTTTATTGACTTATTTTCTCTTGTATGGAAAACCTACTTCAGAAGGTTTATCTATTTTCTTTGTGTAATGTCATGTGATGCAGCCACATTCTTGAAGACGAGAACAGCTACTATGGATAAGTCAGTTTGAATAATCTTAACCAAGTGAGCCTGCAGTATTTTAGACATGAATGTTGACTAAGAGGCAGGTTGCTTTGCAAATGTAGGCCTGTCAATCAAGATTCAGTCCTTCCCCAACCAGGGCAGGTTTTTCAGAAGGCTGGTTGGAGGGTGAATTGTGTGTTTGGGGTCTTTAACTTAGTAAGCTTTTACCTGATCTTTCTCTGGACACATGTGTCAGATGTGTTTTGCATTTAGCCACACAATCTCCAAGAACTCATAATTTGGAGATGCCGGTGTTAGCAAACAATTAAGGTAACATTAACAAACAATCAAGGTATTTTTCACTGTATAATTTTCAGTTACATCACACTGTAAACTTTTGCTATAAATTCTGTGTCTTACAATCGTGTACTCCGCAACTACCAGATGAAGGAGCAGCTCTCCGAAAGCTAGCGTTTCCAGTTAAACCTGTTGGACTATAACCTGGTGTTATGTGATTTTTAACTCCAAGCACTCAGCATTTCTCCATCTCTGGTCTCTTATGTATCCTTCAATGTCTTCCTTTCTAATTCTGACAGCTCTGTCTTCAGCCAACTCAATGATAAGCTCTAAAGGTTCCTCCTTTTAAGACTCTCCTTGAAACACCTGTAACTGGCTAAAATTAAATGTTGTCTTCATGCTGTGTTAAATTTTGTCTGGTTATCGTCTTGTGAACCATCTTCAGGTATTAAAAGAGCTCTATAAAAGCAAGCTGTTTTTGGTTGTGTACACATCAGGTGAAAGTGGACTCTGCGCTGGTCCCTGTTGTTGTCTCTTTATTGTGTGTGTGTATATATTCATTGTAGTCCATTGGAAATACTTACTCCTTTTCAAAAGTTGGTGGTTCTGAGCATTTCCAGTCTATTTTCTTTTGTAGATCTGAAGACTTGGACAGACCACTGATCAATTTGCAACATAAGAAGTAAGATGAGAATGTAGAAATGTTATTTTTTAAAATGAAGAATTTGGCAAACTAAGTATTTTAAAGTAGCTGGAATCTTAAAGTTTGAAGGACACCATGTTTGTTGATGTCAAACAATAAGGAAAAAAAAAGCCTTTGCTCCAATTGCTGCACAGTTTTAAAGCTTGATGTTTTAATTAATTGTGTTAATTATAAATAGGTAGCTACTGATTTAAAATAAATGATTTATGATTGAGTGATTTTCTTTCTTTCTTAGATGCTGTGCTACAGGAGTGTCCAGAAAGACATCTTTGGTTTAACTTCATGAAGGAGACTTCTCATCGCGACCAACCATAAATACAGTTTCTGCCCTTGCATTTCTACATTTCTGTCGTGTAAAACACAGCAGTCCATGAGGCACATGCATCTGGAGACTTCTCAGAAAGAGCAATCTAAAGACCTACCTCGGCATGCTGCAGGCCATGCAGGTGGCAGCTTTCAAGGTACACCAACAAATGACTATCGCTTGGACTCCAGTGATGTCATCTCAGAACGAGGAGTTTTGGCAGGATACAGTGAAAGTGAGGTTAGGTTTCAAAAAGTGTATCAACTTTCAATATTTTCTCACCTATCTAACTCTTCAAATACTTTGGATCAGAGAAATTGCAAACAGGGTTTTAAAAGAAATTCATCTGAGCAACATCCAGAACTTGAGCTCAACCAGAAAAGAATCCATGTGCACTGTAAAAATTCTGCTACGTTGACTGAAAGTCTAAATGCATCTTACTGTGGAACTGATAATGGCAATCTTTCTGAAAAGGTAGTAGAAAAGACAGGTGACTATATAAATGAACAGGATATTGGTTTCCAGGATGGAGACCCAGTTATGCATGGTTCTGCACAACACTTTTGTCATAGTGGTTTGCATGTTGTTGAACACACAGGCACGGAGGACAGTGTCTTGGTAGAAGATGGAGAGAGAGGTTCACCTGGAGATAAATTAGTACCAACAACACCATCCTCAGACAGTGAGATTCACAATAGTACCAACACTGGACTGTTGTCCTCTGAGAAAACACCATTCTCCTGTGGACAATCAAGTACAGCCTCTGCCAGATGTACAGTTAAACGAAAGCTGCTATCGCCAACAAATGCATCCGGGAAAGAGATGTGCTCAGGGGATGAGAGCCCTCCTGTTGCAAAGAAATGTAGGATTAAGCTAGTTAATTCTATCCCAGTTTCTTGCAGAAGTACTGATGCCAAAGCAGCACCTTTCTGGAATCATCTACTTCCATCCTCAAGAGATGCATCCAAGGTTTGTGTTATCTGCAATATCTTCTCTATTTTTTAACTGAAATCCATTTGTTAATGCAATTGAAAAGCTGAGAAAACTGCTTTCTGTTCAAAACTGCCATATGTCTAAATTGTATCCAGTCTCAAGGTTTCCAGAAAATAACTTACCATGACACAAGTGCTTTTGGATCATCTCCAAAGTTAGCCCAATATACGTATCAACTTGGTTTTTGCTGGGTTTCCTCAGTAAATTGTCATTGAGGCATAGGTGTGTGCAAGTGTACAGTAGTTTGTCGAATTGTAACTTAGCAATAAAATCGTCTCTTAACTGCAGGCCTCCATATTTTTAGACAAGAAGGAACTCGAGTTATTTTGTTGATCATGTCCTAAATTAAGCAATACTTTAGTTTCATAATGAAATGGCCTCAGCGGGGTAAAAGGGGATAATTTGCTGCTGCCTTGTGAACAAAATATGAAATCTGCATACCTAGATTTCTGTTTAGTAGCTTTCTGCCATCAGAATGGTAAGGATATGTCTTAAAATAAGTTGAGTTTGGGAGAAATAAAGAATAGACAAGTGACTATCTCCAAAGACAGGTGACTGAAAACCTTCATCAACAGATTTCTCAGAATCAAAAAGATTGATAGGGGATTGTTTTGATTTTTTGTTTTTTTTTTGGTCTGGTGTAATAGGGATATTCTTTCTTCCTGGGTACACTTGATGTGGTTAACTTATTAGGTAATGACAAATAATTTGTGACCGTTTGACAAAATATCAACCCTCAAAAGCCACTTTTATAAGAATTTGTTTTGATTACATTGCATCATTTTTTAAAAAAAACATGTAATACATTGTAACACATACATGGGACTACTCCCCCATTTGTCTCTTAAGAGCATATCACAGTCCAGAGTATCCTGAAGTCAGATTTAAAATGTTTACATGGTTTGAATTTGGGATATATTCTTGTGAAGATGGCCTTTTGCACAGTCTTTTATCTCAGCATCCTCCTCTAGAACCCAATAATTACACACAGTGGTCCAGCTGTAATCTGATGTAAATTTTATATCAATACACTGTACCATTTTAAAGTTTTTAATCCATGTTGACATGAAATCCAGTTTTCCATTAACTCTGTATGACTTGGAGTCATAGGGATGTACAGCACCGAAATAGACCCTTCTGTCCAACCTGTCCTTGCCGACCAGATATCCTAAATTAATCTGGTCCCATTTACCAGCACTTTGACCATATCCCTCTAAAGCCTTCCTATTCATACACCCATCCAGATGCATTTTTAAATGTTGTAATTGTACAGCCTCCACCATTTCCTCTGGCTGCTCATTCCATTCACACACCACCCTTTGCATGAAAAAGTTGCCCCTTAGGTCCCTTTTACATCTTTCCCCTCTCACTCTAAACCTATGCCCTCTAGTTCTAGACTCCCCCAATCCAGAACTTGTATATTCACCCTATCCATGCCCGTCATGATTTTATAATCCTCTGAGTCACCTCAACCTCTGCTCTGGGGAAAAAGCTCCAGCCTATTCAGCCTCTCCCTGTAGCTCAAATCTCCAACCCTGGCAACATCCTTGTAAATCTTTTCTGAACCCCTTTCAAGTTTCATAACATCCTTCCTATAGGAAGGATGTTCAGAATTGCAAACAATATTCCAAAAGTGGCCTAACCAATGTCCTCTACATATGTAATGTGATCTCCCAACTCCTATACTCAATGCTCAGACTAGTAAAGGAAAGCATACCAAACACTGCCTTCACTATCCTATCTACCGGTGCCTCCACTTTCAAGCAACTATGAACCTGCACTTCAAGGTCTCTTTATTCAGCAATACTCCCCAGGTCCTTAGCGTTAAGTGTATAGGTCCTGCTCTGATTTTCTTTTCCAAAATTCAGCACCTCACATTCATCTGAATTAAACTCCATCTGCCACTTCTCAGCCCATTGGCCGAGCTGATCAAGATCCCATTGTACCCTAAGATAACAATATTCTTCACTGTCCATTACACCTCAAATTTTAGTGTCATCTCCAAACTTAGTAACTATACCTCCTGTGTTCACATCCAAATCATTTATATAAATGATGAAAAGTAGTGGACCCATCACTGCTCCTTGTGGCAAAACACTGGTCACAGGCCACCAGTCTGAAAAACAACCCTCCACCACCACCACCCTCCGTCTTCTACCTTTGAGCCAGTTCTGTATCCAAATGGCTAGTTCTTGCTGTATTACTTGCTAACCAGTTTACCATGAGGAACCTTGTCAAATGCCTTTCTGAAGTCTCTATAGATCACATCCACTGCTCTGCCCTCATCAATCCTCTTTGTTACTTCAAAATTCTTGTCTGTAATGTGCTGCTTTTTTTTTATTGTGATCTTCGATCCACAAATTTCCTGCTATTCCAACTCAGTGCATGCTCAGAGACGACTTTGTTATCAATTATATACCGTGTACTGCACATTGTTCCTCTTAGTTCTGGAAAGTTCAAAGGTGACTATTTGATATGATTGGTTAAAGGAAAGGATAGTGTAGCTATGTTGTTGGCTCTGGGATATTAGGCAAAGTATGGTGATTAGACATTTTCTCTCATGAGCCTTTGATAGAATTGTTGCTGTCCTCATTAATAACCTGAACGTAGGTATGGGGAGAACAAATTCAGAAGGATTAAATACATGGCTGTGCATTTTTTTTAAAAATGAAGAGGATAATAGCAGACTTAGAGTCATTCAGACTTAGAGCATGGAAACAGACCCCTTGGTCCAACCCGTCCATGCTGACCAGATATCCCAACCCAAACTAGTCCCACCTGCCAGCAGCCGGCCCATATCCATCCAAACCATTCCTATTCATATACCCATCCAAATGCCTCTTAAATGTTGCAGTTGTACCAGCCTCCACCACATCCTCTGGCAGCTCATTCCATACACGTACCACCCTGTGCGTGAAAATGTTGCCTCTTAGGTCTCTTTTATATCTTTCCCCTCTCACCCTAAACCTATGCCCTCTAGTTCTGGATTCCCTGACCCCAGGGAAAAAACTTTGTCTGTTTATCCTATCTATGCCCCTCATAATTTTGTAAACCTCTATAAGGTCACCCCTCAGCCTCCGACGATCCAGGGAAAACAGCCCCAGCCTGTTCAGCCACTCCCTGTAGCCCAGATCCTCCAACCCCAGCAACGTCCTTGTAAACCTTTTCTGAACCCTTTCAAGTTTCACAACATCTTTCCGATAGGAAGGAGACCAGAATTGCACGCAATATTCCAACAGTGGCCTAACCAATTTCCTGTACAGCCGCAACATGACCTCCCAACTCCTGTACTCAATACTCTGACCTATAAAGGAAAACATACCAAACGCCTTCTTCACTATCCTATCTACCTGCGACTCCACTTTCAAGGAGCTATGAACCTGCACTCCAAAGTCTCTTTGTTCAGCAACACTGTCTCGGACCTTACCATTAAGCGTATAAGTCCTGCTAAGATTTGCTTTCCCAAAATGCAGCACCTCGCATTTATCTGAATTAAACTCCATCTGCCACTGCTCAGCCCATTGGCCCATCTGGTCCAGATCCTGTTTAATCTGAGGTAACCCTCTTTGCTGTCCACTGCACCTCCAATTTTGGTGTCATCTGCAAACTTACTAACTGTACCTCTTATGCTCGCATCCAAATCATTTATGTAAATGACAAAAAGTAGAGGGCCCAGCACCTATCCTTGTGGCACTATACTGGTCACAGGCCTCCAGTCTGAAAAACAATCCTCCACCACCACCCTCTGTCTTCTACCTTTGAGCCAGTTCTGTATCCAAATGGCTAGTTCTTACTGTATTCCATGAGAATCTAACCTTGCTACTCAGTCTCCCATGGGGAACCTTGTCGAATGCCTTACTGAAGTCCATATAGATCACATCTACTGCACTGCCCTCATCAATCTTCTTTGTTACTTCTTCAAAAAACTCAATCAAGTTTGTGAGACATGATTTCCCACGCACAAAGCCATGTTGACTATCCCAAATCAGTTCTTGCCTTTCCAAATACATGTACATCCTGTCCCTCAGGATTCCCTCCAACACCTTGCCCACCACCGAGGTCAGGCTCACCGGTCTATAGTTCCCTGGCTTGTTTTTACCCCGCCCTTCTTAAACAGTGGCACCACATTTGCCAACCTCCAGTCTTCCGGCACCTCTGCTGGGCCTATTGCTGAGATATTTGTATCATCGATAGTCACAGCTGTCACTTCTCCAGCTTCCCACAGAGTTCTTGTGTATACCTGATCAGGTCCTGGGGATTTATCCACCTTTAACCGTTTCAAGACATCCAGCACTACTTCCTCTGTAATCTGGACATTTTGCAAGATGTCACCATCTATTTCCCTACAAGTCTATATCTTCCATATCCTTTTTCACAGTAAATACTGATGCAAAATATTCATTTAGTATCTCCCCCATTTTCTGTGGCTCCACACAAAGGCTGCCTTGCTAATCTTTGAGGGGCCCTATTCTCTCCCTAGTTACCCTTTTGTCCTTAATATATTTGTAAAAACCCTTTGGATTCTCCTTAATTCTATATGCCAAAGCTATCTCATGTCCCCGTTTTGCCCTCCTGATTTCCCTCTTAAGTATACTCCTACTTTCTTTATACTCTTCTAAGGATTCACTCGATCTATCCTGTCTATACCTGACATATACTTGCTTCTTCTTCTTAACCAAACCCTCAATTTCTTTAGTCATCCAGCATTCCCTATACCTACCAGCCTTCCCTTTCACCCTGATAGGAATATACTTTCTCTGGATTCTTGTTATCTCATTTCTGAAGGCTTCCCAATTTCCAGCTGTCCCTTTACCTGCAAACATCTGCCTCCAATCAGCTTTCGAATGTTCTTACCTAATACCGTCAAAATTGGCCTTTCTCTAATTTAGAACTTCAACAAGGATAGATCTGGTCTATCCTTTTCCATCACTATTTTAAAACAAATAGAATTATGGTCGCTGACCCCGAAGTGCTCCCCCACTGACACCTCAGTCACCTGCCCTACCTTATTTCCCAAGAGTAAGTCAAGTTTTGCACCTCTCTAGTAGGTACATCCACATACTGAATCAGAAAATTGTCTTGTACACACTTAAAAAAATTCCTCTCCATCTAAACCTTTAACACTATGGCAGTCCCAGTCGATGTTTGGAAAGTTAAAATCCCCTACCATAACCACCCTATTATTCTTACAGATAGCTGAGATCCCTTTACAAGTTTGTTTCTCAATTTCTCTCTGACTATTGGGGGGTCTATAATACAATCCCAGTAAGGTGATCATCCCTTTCTTATTTCTCAGTTCCACCCAAATAACTTCCCTGGATGTATTTCCGGGAATATCCTCCCTCAGCACAGCTGTAATGCTATCCCTTATCAAAAATGCCATCTCCTTCCTCTCCTGCCTCCCTTTCTATCCTTCCTGTAGCATTTGTATCCTGGAACATTAAGCTGCCAGTCCTGCCCATCCCTGAGCCATGTTTCCATAATTGCTATGATGTCCCAGTCCCATGTTCCTAACCATGCCCTGAGTTCATCTGCCTTCCCTGTTAGGACCCTTGCATTGAAATAAATGCAGTTTAATTTATTAGTCCTACTTTGTCCCTACCTCCCTGACTGTTTGACTCACTTCTGTTCTCAGCTGTATTCGTCTCAGATCGATCTCTTTCCTCACTATCTCCCTGGGTCCCACCCCCCCACCTTACTAGTTTAAATCCTTCCAAGCAGTTCTGGCAAATTTCCCTGCCAGTATATTAGTCCCTTTCCAATTTAGGTGCAATCCGTTCTTCTTGTACAGGTCACTTCTACCCCAAAAGAGATTCCAGTGATCCAAAAATGTGAATCCTTCTCCCATACACCAGCTCCTCAGCCATGCATTCATCTGCTCTATCCTCCTATTTCTGCCCTCACTAGTTCGTAGCACTGGGAGTAATCCAGATATTACTACCCTTGAGGACCTCCTTTTTAAATTTCTTCCTAACTCTCTCTAATCGCCTTTCAGAATCTCCACCTTTTCCCTTCCTATGTCATTCGTTCCAATGTGGATAATGACTTCCTGCTGGCCTCTCTCCTCCGTGAGAACATTTTGCACCCTCTGAGACATCCTTGATCCTGGCACCAGGGAAACAACACACCATTCTGCTTTTTCTCTGCTGGCCACAGAAACGTCTGTATGTACTTCTGACTATAGAATCCCCTAACACAATTGATCTCTTGGAAGCCGATGTACCCCTCGTTGCATTAGAGCCAGTCTTAATATCAGAAACTTGGCTACTCGTGCTACATTCCCCTGAGAATCCATCACCCCTACATTTTCCAAAACTTCTGGAGAACATCCATCTTAGTGAAATAGGTGGACATATGTCAAGTGCAATTCAGTGTGGTTAATTGTGAAATGACACATGGAAGCAACCATATGATATATTCTTATCAAAACTATTTTAACAGTGGTGTAAGAGCAGAATACTTACAGTTGCAGATTCATGAATGTTTGAATGTAGCAGGAAAATTTGTTCAGACAGCTTTTTTTTAAAAAAGCATATGAGACACTTGGTATTATAAATAGAAGCATTAAATACCAAGTCAATAAAGTCCTGTTAAGCAGAAGTCTGGTTTTAACCTAACTGGAGAATTGTGCACCGTTCTGGTATAGAGGAGGATTACCTGGATGATACCAAGGATAGATGAACTTAAGTGGAGTGGCTCAATAAAAATGGAATTGCTCTGCTTTAGAGCAGAAACATGTTAAAGGGATTCTTAATGGAGGTATTCAGAATGAGGAGAGACTTTTTGAGAGCATGGTAGGAAGAAACTATTTTCTTGGGTGTATGGGTTAGCAACCCAAGAACATCGATTTGAAATAATTGTCAAAAGAATGGAGGACAAGTTAGTATTTGTTTTCATAAAGTTGGCTTAGATCTGGAATTGTGTGACCAAATATTGGTAACTTTGAAAGGTAATTGGAGAGAGCTTATTCATAAAGTTATGGGGGTGCACTAAAAAGATGGGTTTGCGACTAAATTAGATAACCCTTTCACGCACAAGTATGGTGAGTTAAATGGCTTCCTTCTGTGCTTTAAGTTTTTTTGTTTGATCATGGTCCACCTCTGGAGGAATACACTGAAAACAAAAAAAATTCTGAAAATCTCAGCGGGTCAGGCAGTATCCATGGAGAAAGAGCAAGCCAACATTTCGAGTCTAGAAGCTGCTTCATCAGAGCTGACGTGAAGTCGGAATATATCTGCATTGCTCGTTCTTTTTAAAAGATCTTTTGTAACGCAGCAGGCAGATATCCAGCAATTGGATACCTTCCAACTTGATCTTATCTGGCATACTTCCAGTTTCTGTTTGTCTGTCTCTCTTGCCTGACTTGTGTTGTTCTCCAGCAAAATTATTAATAATCATGAGGTGATTTTCACACGATGGGTAACTCCCAGTTCTACTACATCTATGCTTTCCTACTGCGTGCACAACATTAAGTTGTAGATGAGCCAGAATTCCCTTCAATTACTTGGGAAGATCAAAGGCATTCATTGTATTCACCCTTTGCCACTGACTCAGTTCCTTTCTGACTGTTCACTTCAGCTATGTGAGTCAGTCTTTGATACTTTTGCGTTGCTCCACCCAGAACCGAATTTCTGGTTTCATATTCTAGCCACCACCAAATCTGCTGAAGTCCACCCTTCTAACATTCCCCAACTTTATTCCCTACCATGCTACTGCTGATAACTTCTTTGTCATGTCATAAATGATTTCTTTACACCATCCTCCTATCCACAGAAGCTGTGACCTCAATTAACTTCAACTCATGCGAAATCCCATTATCAACATCTGTCTCATAAATATTACTTGTTTTCTTTTCCAGTTCTTGCCAATATGCTTTGGCACATATCCCAAGAAATTTCAGAATATTACCTGATGGAATCATTTACAGCATGCACGAAGCCATCCTGCCTAATCCCACTTTTTCATTTTATAGACTATAATTTGGTGGCACTTCAAGTACATTTTTAAAAATTCATTCATGGTATGTGGGTATTGATATCTAGGCCATTTATTGTTTATATTTAATTGCTCAGAGGGCAGTTGAGAATCAATTATCTTTCTCTGGGTTTGGAGTCACGTGTATACTCAACGTGACTAATTTTTTTTCCTTGGGGGACTTTAGTTCACTAAAAATATTTTTAAAATGTTCTTGTTGTTCCTGCTGCAAACAAACCTTCAGGCAGATAGTTCCAGAACCTTACAACAAGAAATTCCTTGAAACCTCTTCTACTTGCCCTAATTTTTAGACTCCTCAACAAAGGAACTGCAGAACTGTATTGAAAACAGACTTATGAACATACAAACGAGGAACAAAGAGTAGGCTGGCTCTGCCATTCGCTCAGATCATGGTTGATCTGATTTTAACCTCGCCTCCAAGTTTCCTGCAAATCTCTAATAATCTATCTATCTATCTGCTTTAGTGTTTGAATATTTAATAAATATCTTAAAATATTTAATTTCCTGTCTCTCTCATCAACCATTGTACTTTATTAAAAAGTGAAAGAACTGCATATGCTGTAAATCAGAAACAATAGCAGAAATTGTTGGAAAAGCTGACCAGGTCTGGCAGTATCTCTGAAGAGAAATCAGAGTTAACTTTTCAGATGGAGTGATCCTTAGAACCATTACTCTCTGTTTCCTGCTTCTGGGTCAGTTTTGAATCCAATTTGCTGCTATGTCTTGGGATTCCTTGGACTATTTCTTCAGTGACTAGTCTGCCACATGTTATCTTTAAATTCATTGATGAACCTTATAGACTGCCACAGCAAATACTCTCATTGATCTGCTTATTACGTATCACTACCATGGTCAACAAAATGGATCAGTTTCTGACTTTATCCCATCCTGCAGACACTATTCCAATATCGTTCTCACCACTCAATTTAGGCTGCCTGATTCTATAATTGTTCTATCCCTATCACCACCTTAGTACAACTTCAGTGGTCCTCCAGGCCTATCGCCAGGGAAGGTTGGAAAATGATAGGGAACCTTTATTTTTCTTCTTTTGCTTCCTTTAACAACTTAGCAAATATTTTATTCAGGCATGAAGATTTATCGACTTATAAAAATGTTTAAATTCGTTAAGACTTCTCTTTCATTCTTAGCTTTATCTCACATTTCATTTTTCTCCTCCTTGATTGCCATGTCTGAATCATCCCTCTGTGGCTTTGACCCACCTTCAATGAGATCTTTTCAGTCATGGTGTGAAATCTTTGTTTATCAACTCTCAGTATTTTTTAAATTTTCCAGTCCTGGCTGCCAAATTTGGCAGAACCTTCATCCACCTTGAGATATGCCCTTTATATTCAAATAATCTGAATTCCTGTCTTAAAACCTCTTTTCAAAACCTTCCTATTTGACTATGCCTTTGGTCATGTTTTTCCAAAATGATGATTCATGTCCTGTGTCAGATGTGGCAGTGAAATTGCAATGTTTTATTATGCTAGAACTATGATGGGAATAAAGTTTGTCAACATATCATTTTGGAAAAAGCCTCTGAATTAACAAGTGATCAAATTTTCATCGTATCGTTGTAATCTTTTATTTCCTCCTTCCCCATATTTATTTCATCCATGTCTAAGACCTGGTTTTCCCACAGATAATTAAGCAATGATTGGGAAAGCACTCATCCCAAATGGCTTAATTTCTAACTTGTTGCTCTCTGTAGATAGCCGCTTTTTAAAAAATTAAGTACAAGTATTTAAAATTGATTAACAAAGAATTTTCAGTGTGTTAATGCATCCATCTTTAAGTAGCTTATCCAGAACTATTAATAGCTCCCTTTAAAAAAAAATTCTGAAGTAAAATATGCAATAATGTACAACAGAATTTAAAAGTTACTTGGATAATAGAACATAGAACAATACATCGCGGAACAGGCCCTTCGGCCCTCGATGTTGCGCCAACCTGTGAACTAATCTAAGCTCTTCCTCCTACACTATCCCATCATCATTCATGTGCTTCTCCAAGGATTGCTTAAATCTCCCTAAAGTTACTGAGTTAACTATATTGACAGGCAGGGCATTCCACTGTCTGAGTAAAGAAACTGCCTCTGACATCTGTCTTAAATCTATCACCCCTCAATTTGTAGCTGTGCCCCCTCGTACAAGCTGACGTCATCATCCTAGGAAAAAGACTTTCACTGTCTACCCTATCTAATCCTCTGGTCATTTTGTATGTCTATATCAAATCCCTTCATAGCCTCCTTCTTTCCAATGAGAATAGACCCAAATCTCTCAGCCTTTCCTCATAAGACCTTCTCTCCAGACTAGGCAACATCCTGGTAAATCTCCTCTGTACCTTTTCCAATGCTCCTACATCCTTCCTGTAATGGGGTGACCAGAACCGCACACATAATAATCCAAGTGCGGCCGCACTAGCTTTTTGTACAGTTGCAGCATGACATTTCAGCTCCGGAACTCAATCCCTCGACCAGTGAAACCTAACACACTGTATGCCACCTTAACAGCACTATGGCAACTTTCAGGGATCTATGTACATGGACTCCAAGATCTCTCTGCACATCCACACTACTGCCTTCCTGTTATTCTTCCCAAAGTGAATCACTTCACATTTAGCTGCATTGAACCCTATTTGCCACCTCTCAGCCCAATTCTGCAGTTTATCCAAGTCCCCCTGCAACCTGCAACACTGTCCTCTACTCCACCGACTTTAGTGTCATCTGCAAACTTACTAACCCATCCATCTATGCCTGCGTCCAAGTCATTTTTAAAAAATGACAAACAGCAGTGGTCCCAAACAGATCCTTGTGGCACACCACTAGTAACCGGACTCCTGGCTGAATATTTTCCATTAACCACCACTCGCTGCCTTCTTTCAGAAAGCCAGTTTCTAATCCAAACTGCTAAATCACCCTCAATCCCATGCCTCTGCATTTTCTCCAACAGCCTACCATGTGGAACCTTGTCAAAGGCCTTACTGAAGTCTATGTATACCATGTCAACTGCCCTACCCTCATCCACATGCTTGGTCATCTCAAAAAGCTCAATGAGGTTTGTGAGATATGACGTGCCCTTGATGAAACCATGTTGACTATCTGCAAATTGTTGCTTGCGAGATGATTATAAATCCTATCTCTGAGATAATCTTTTCCAAAACCTTTCCTACAACAGACGTAAGGCTCACTGGTTTCTAATTATGTCGATCATCTCTACTGCCCTTTTTGAACACGGGCACAACATTTGCAATCCTCCAGTCGTCTGGTACTAAACCTTTAGACAATGATGACTCAAAAATCAAGGCCCAAGGCTCGAACATCACCTCCCTAGCTTCCCAGGGAATCCTCTGATAAATCCTGGCCTAGGGGATTTATCTACTTTCACTCCTCCTAGAATTGATAACACCTCTTCCTTACTAACCTTGATCCTTTCTAGTCTCCTATCTCGTATCTCATTCTTCTCCTTTACAATATTCTCCCACAATCCATCTTCCGCAACTACACTGGCCCCACCCCCCACCTTTTCCTCCGCTACATCGATGACTGTATCGGCGCCGCCTCGTGCTCCCATGAGGAGGTTGAACAGTTCATCCACTTCACCAACACCTTCCACCCCGACCTCAAATTCACCTGGACAGTCTCAGATTCCTCCCTCCCCTTCCTCGACCTTTCTATTTCTATCTCAGGCGACCGAATCAACACGGACATCTACTACAAACCGACCGACTCCCACAGCTACCTGGACTACACCTCCTCCCATCCTGCCCCCTGTAAAAACGCCATCCCATTCTCCCAATTCCTTCGACTCCGCCGCATCTGCTCCCAGGAGGACCAGTTTCAAAAACACACAACCCAGATGGCGTCCTTCTTCAAGGACTGCAATTTCCCCCCCCAACGTGGTCGACGATGCCCTCCACCGCATCTCTTCCACTTCCCGCTCCTCCGCCCTTGAGCCCCGCCCCTCCAACCGCCATCAGGACAGAACCCCACTGGTCCTCACCTACCACCCCACCAATCTCCATGTTCAGCGCATCATCCGCCGTCATTTCTGCCACCTCCAAATGGACCCCACCACCAAGGATATATTTCCCTCCCCTCCCCTATCAGCATTCCGTAAAGACCACTCCCTCTGTGACTCCCTTGTCAGGTCCACACCCCCCACCAACCCAACCTCCACTCCCGGCACCTTCCCCTGCAACCGCAGGAGGTGCAAGACTTGCGCCCACACCTCCCCCCTCACCTCCCTCCAAGGCCCCAAAGGAAACTTCCATATCCGCCACAGATTCACCTGCACCTCCACACACATCATCTATTGCATCCTCTGCACCCGATGTGGCCTCCTCTATATTGGGGAGACAGGCCAGCTACTTGCGGAGCGTTTCAGAGAACACCTCTGGGACACCTGGACCAACCAACCCAACCACCCTGTATCTCAACATTTCAATTCCCCCTCCCACTCCACCAAGGATATGCAGGTCTTTGGACTCCTCCATTGCAGACCACAACAAAACGACGGTTGGAGGAAGAGCGCCTCATCTTCCGCCTAGGAACCCTCCAACCACAAGGGATGAACTCGGATTTCACCAGTTTCCTCATTTCCCCTCCCCCCACCTTGTCTCAGTCTAATCCATCGAATTCAGCACCGCCTTCCTAACCTGCAATCATCTTCCCGACCTCTCCGCCCCCACCCCAGTCTGACCTATCACCCTCACCTTGACCTCTTTCCACCTATCACATTTCCGACGCCCCTCCCCCAAGTCCCTCCTCCCTACCTTTTATCTTAGCCTGCTGGACAAACTTCCCTCATTCCTGAAGAAGGGCTTATGCCCGAAACGTCGATTCTCCTGTTCCCTGGATGCTGCCTGACCTGCGCTTTTCCAGCAACACATTTTCAACAATATTCTCCTTTTCCTGAGTGAAAATCAATGAGAAATATTAGTTTCGCACCTCTCCGACCTCCACAGGATCCACACACAACTTCCAACGTCTGTCTTTGACTGGCCCTAGTCATAGTTTTTATTCCTCACATACTTATGGAAAGCTTTAGGGTTCTCCTTTATTCTACGTGCTGAAGACTGCTCATGTTCTCTCTTTGCTCTTCTTAACTCTCTTTAAATCTTTCCTAGCTGATCTGTAACTCTCCATTGCATCATCTGAACTATCTCATCGCATCGTCACATAAGTCTCCTTCAACTTAACAAGAGATGCAATTTCTGTTGCAGACTATTGTTCCCTTACCTTATCCCTTCCTGCCTGCCTGACAGGGACATAGCTATCAAGGACACGCAATATCTGTTCCTTAATTCAGCTCCACATTTCAATTGTCCCCATCCCCTGCATTTTGCTACCCCATTCTATGCATCCTAAGTCTCGCCTAATCGCATTATAATTGCCCTTCCCCATTTATAACTGTAGCCCTGTGGCATGTACCTATCCCTTTCCATCGCTAAATTAAACGTAGCTGAATTGTGGTCACCTACCACTAAATCAACATCTGGCCTGATTCATTACCAACCACCAGATCCAGTGTGTCGTGGCCCCCCTCTTGTCGGCCCTTCGACATGCTGTCAGGAAACCGTCCTGCACACATTGGATGTACTAGAGTTAAGCATTTCCAGTCCATGTTGGGGAACTTAAATAACCATCCTGTTCCTTTCATTCCTAACCAGAATCATTTTGCTGATCCTCTCCTCCACATCCTTGGAACTCTGCAGAGGCCTATAAAAAAAAAACTTGCAACAGTGTGACCTCTCCTCTCCTGTTTCTTACCTCAGCCCATACTACCTCAGTGGACAAGTCCTCGTCAAAAGTTCTTTCAGCCACCGTTACACTGTCCTTGACTAACAAGCCACACCTCCCCCTCTTTTACTGCCTTCACTATTCTTAATGAAAGATCTAAATGCTGGAAACTGCAACATCCATTCCTGACCCTGCTCTATCAGTGTCTCTGAAATGGCCACAACATCGAAGTCCGTGCTGTAAGCTCATCTACCTTATTTCAGATACTTCTGGTGTTGAAGTAAACACACTTTCAAGCCAGCTTGCTATCTGCCAGCATATTCCTGTGACTGTGAAATCTTGTCCATGCCCTTCCTACTCTCATCCTTATGTGCACTGGAACTACACTTCAGGTTCCCATCCCCCCTGCTGAGCTAGTTTAAACCCACCTGGGTAGCACCAGCAAATTTCCCAACCAGGATATTAGGACCCCTCTAGTTCAAGTGAAGACTGTCCCTCTTTCTACCTATATCATTGGTATCTACAGGTAATATCTCGAACACACCAAGTAAGTGTTTTTAATCCAATTGTCAGAAATTGGGATATTGCACAAGGAAATCTAGACAATAGAAAATCCAAGTTAGGAAAAAATTGAAATGCTAGAAGGTAAGTGGCATTTTGGTTTCTGTCACACAATAGGCTCTTCATATGGCCTAGATTTTGCAGACCAGTTTCTAAGCAGTTGCATCTGCAGTACAATATGATGGTCACAGTTTTCCATACATACAGCAGAAAGAATTAGCGAGCTGATGTTTGAAACAGCAATGTATACTGAAGCGAATCTATTTGAGACCATGACTCTGTGACCAGAGTGGATTTATAAAATATAATATTGACATATGTAACATGGTTAGCACAGTTGTGTAACTATATATCTATGAACACCATGGAAGAAATAAAGGCAGCACATACAGGATTCATTTTTTGGAATAAAACAGATTAGATTCTTTGTATATCACTCAGTGGTTTTGTTCGTCAATGTCTATTGCTTGATTTAAAGTTGGTTTTCGATGATAAACAGTTGTGATTTATATACAAGATTTTTCTGCAGAGTATGAGGTTAAAAATTACTGTAAATAGACTATTGTAACAGTTTAAAAACATTGCAACGTTGCATCATTATTCGAAACACCGGTTTCAACAGGTGCTCCACGTTTATTGTTTAATGTCTGCATTCCCCTTTTTACATTAGACCTCCTCTGATTGTATCAATACTGGCAGAAGGTTAAATAATGGATTACGTCTGAAATCGTAAGTAGACTGCACCTTATCCTTGTGTTGGTATCTGCTCATAGTGGTTAAACGAGAAACAGCTCTTAAATCTTTTAAGAGCTACGATATTGTTTTTCATAATGTTGATTTGTTACAAGAATATGTTTTTGTCAGCCTTGACTTCCATCCTGTATCAGAATGCATGTTTGTTTCAAGTGTCAATCCAGAGACTTGGGCACATGTTCAAGCAGCACTTTATGCAGTACTGGAGAAGTGTTGCATGGAAGAGTTGATATTATTCATTGGAGCTATTGAACCAAGGTTCCCTTCTCACTCGAGTGGATGACAATAACTTTTTGTAACACTAAAGTTCTCCTTTATGTCCAAGCCAATATTTATCCTTCAGACAGATGAAATATTGTTATTTGTGGGAGCTTAATATGCAAATTAACTTCCATGCTTCCTACAGTAAAAGTGACTACACTTCAAAAGTGCTGTACTTCACAGATTGCAAAGTGTTTTGAGACATCCTGAGGTAATGAAAGGTGCTACACAAATCAAAGTCTTTCTCATATCCCTAATATAACTGTGGAAAGTCAGTAGCACTTCCTGTTATTGAAAAATAGGACAAGAGCCTAATAATAATCTCAAGTAGCTGACTTTTCTTTTCTTCCCTGTTCACCTGAACTTTAAAAAGGACGACAGTTTTTTGTTGTATCACTTGTGATACAATTGAGTACTTGCCCCATCCCTTTCCCCTGACGCAAGTGTGAAAATGAAGTATTTTGCATTTGATGCATTTTATCTGTTGAAACATGCCAACCAAATGAAGTCCTCTTTTACAGCTAGAACACTTTTGATTTCTCACCAGAAAAAGAACCTTTGCATAGTGAAAATGTAAATCAAAAGGCTTGTAGAGTTTACTCAGTCAAGGTGTACAAAATTCACACACTGTTTTGTGATTAATAAAATAAAGATAGTACAGGATGTCACTGTGTTCCTGTTCCCATAAGTAGTTCAACTAAAATTTGACAAAAAAATTACAAAAACAGCATCTAGTCTAATGAATCAATTAACTTTTTCCAGCAATCCACATGATCTTTATTTATCATTGGCATCAGGTGAATAATTGATTAAATTAATCAATGAGCAAAAGAACTTTTCTTGATTTAACTTGCTGCCATTTAACTAATAGTTGGTGAACAAACTTCTTTTCATCGATTCCATCGAAAAGAGTCCTGAAATGACTCATTTATTTCCAATGCTTCAACACTGTAGAAATCTTGACTACTTATCCTCACTTTGTAATTATCTGTAGCCATTTAAAACCCAAACTTATCATTGTTTAATCTTCCTTTTGATTTTTCTGACTACCTGTCCTCCTCTTCGTAGTTCTCTCAGGACAGGTTATGACTTTGTGACTTTTTCAACATAGGTTTTTGACCTTTCTTCTTTGATATTGCTCTTTCCTTTCTTTAGAATGGTGACCTCAATGCTGAGATAATATTCCACAATGCTTTGGCACTTCACTCAAGTAGGCATTCTTGATTTCTGAGGTTATATGTTACTATTTTAATTGAGCAAAACCACAGCCGATCCTTATTTTGCTCATGACTGTAGATCACTCCACTTGTCCAACCAGCTTTTTGGAAAATGTACTTTAAATAAATGTTAGAAAAAGTTCACTTGACTCATTCCTAGAATGAAAGGTATATTTTATGAAGAAAGGCCTAAACCATTCAACCTGAGTTTAGGAGAATGAGGTAATTTTATTGAAATGTAAGCTTCCATAACTTTTGGTTCCCTTATCGATTTAAAAATCTGCCAATGTTGGCCTTGAATATATTTAATGACCCAGTCTTGCAAGCTGTCTCCAGTAAAGAATTTCATCAATTCAGTAATCTTATAAGAAATTACATATCATCTTTGTCTTAAATGGTGACCCCTTAGTCTGAAATTGTGTCCTGTCGTCAGACTATCCTACAAGGAGAAATAACCTCTTTTTGCATCTACCTGTCAAGACCTCTAACAATCTTATGTATAATAAGGTGGCCTCATTCTTTGAAACACCAGTGAGAGTACAAGGCCAATCTTCATAACAAAATATCTCCATATCCCTGGACCAACTTACTGAACCTTCTCGAGATTGCCTCTACCACTATATCTTTTCTTAAATCATGGGCCCAGAACTGTTCACGGTATTGCGGGCATGGTCTGACCAGTACCTTGAGTTTTGGCAAGATCTCCCAATTTTTATACTCCATTCCCTTTTGTAAGATTAAAAGTAGATTTGCTTTCTCTATAACCCTCCGTTCTTGGATGCCAGCTTTTTGTGAAACATGAATGAGGATTCTTAAATCCATCATTGGAGTTTTCTGCCGTCGTTCCCCATTTAAATAATATTCACTCTTCTATTCTTTCTGCCAAAGTGCAGAACCTCACGTTTTCCCAGATTATACATAACTGACAAGTTTTTGCCCACTTTCTTAACCTATCTGTATCCCTCTGTAGTCTCTTTGTCATCCTCACTTCTTGTCTTCCCACCTATTTTTGTCATCTGCAATTTTAGCAATAGTATATTCACTTATCTCATTCAAGTCATTTTTATATATATACAGCAATGATCATTGTGCACTCCACTAATAACAGGTCAGCATCCTGAAACTGTCCCCTTTTTATACAAATTCAGTCCTGTATTTGTGAGCCAACCTACTGCCAATGCCAAGGGTTCTTATTTCATTAAGAAGCCTTCTGTGGTAACTTATCGAATGCCTTTTGGAAGTCGAAACATACCATATCAACTGGTATCTCTTTATCCTGCTTGTTAACACACCAAAAAATCTAATTTGTCAGGCACAATTTCCCTTTTGTGAAGTTATGCTGACTCTGCTTGATTATATTGTGAATGTCTAAATACTGTGCTATTACATCCTTTATAATTGACTCCTAACATTTTCCCATTGACCAAGTGACCTACTGTTGCTTGTTTGCCTCTGTGTTCCACATCAATTGTTAAGATGCTTTATTTCACAGAATGTACGACTTGGAGATGAATCCCTCTGTTAATTAAACTAAACATCCAGAAAAGCCCGCCATGCCTTGTAATCTGTCAGAATATGAGTGACAGAATTCTCAAATTCCTTGATTTAAAGAAAAAAAACCATAATTTATTTTCTAACTCTAAAAGTGAACATTAAACAAAAATGTCAAATCTAAGCCACCCCTTTCTCAACTGTTTACTATCTACCTCCAACTTTCTAACCATATACTGTTCCAATAAGACACTTACGAAAATTACATCAACTTAATTTCAAAGCCACACAGTCTCTGTCATCTTCTGTGTCTTCACTCTTCCAGCTACTGATCTCCCTGGGTCGTCATCTTTTTGCTACAACTATGTTTCACATGAACAGGTAACTTTGACAGAGAGTGTTTTCTAATTTCTTTTGAGAGCAAGATGTTAGATGGGCAATTAGCTCTTTGGCAGTTTTTGTCTCTCTACCATAGTTGCTCTCTGACCAATTTTCAAAATGTCTGCATCCTTATACTCCCAACGTCGGATCGTCTCATTGATTTGATGTTGGCACTGTGACTCAGTTGTTGGCACTGCTGCCTCATAGTGCTAGGGACCTGGGTTCGATTCCACCCTCGGCTGACTGTGTGGAGTTTGCACATTCTCCCCATGCGTGTGGGTTTCCTCCGGGTGCTCCAGTTTCCCCTCTCAATCCAATGATGTGCAGTTTAGGTGAATTGCCCATAATGTTCAGGGATGTGTAGGTTAGGTGCATTAGTAAGGGGTTAATATAGGATAATAGAATAGGAGAATGGGTCTGGGTGGGTTACTCTTCAGAGGGTCAGCGTGACTTGTTGGGCCAAAGGGTCTGTTTCCACACTGTAGGTTTTCTGTGATTCAAAACAATAAATTCAAACTCAATTGGGTTTTAGTATCCTGGGGGATAATTTAAACTGGTTAAATTCAAATTGTTATCAAAACAGCAACCAAAACTCGGGTATCCACTTCACAGCCAAATGTTACATATTTTCAGTTTTTCAGTACACACTGGAACTGCCATCTAGTCATCAAGTTACAGTAACTTGATGCTTTTAACTTCATAACAACAGTGAAATGTGATGAATGGATTGACTAATATCAGTTAATATAACCAGACTGTGCTTAATAGAAAAACAATGAACTTATCTTCACAAAATTTGTGGATTGTCCTGTTTGGCTTAATCATAACTACTGCTACATGCCTTTCTGAATTCTCCGCCTCCTGAATGTGCCAAAGTTGCCTTTCAGCTCTCTGTGTCAAAAGCCATTTGTCCATATTACTTCATTAATCACTATGTTCAAAGCCAGAAACCACCAGCTAAACCTACTTGATCCCTCAAGAATGTATGAGGCCAGGGAGTCCTGTGGGGTAGTGATCCAAATTAAAATGAACCATCCATTCCAATTAATTTAACAGGAGTTTGCTCGGGCATTAATTGCAATAACATGATATACATACAAATTAGGATTAGGCCATTTGGCTCATTGAGTCGGCTTTGACATTCCATAAAATCACAGCTGACCTGAGTGTAATCTCAAATCCAGATTCTTGCCTCCCTGATGGACCTATCACCATCTTGTTTACCATTAATCTATCTGCATCTGCCTTAAAAGAAAAACTTAGAGACTCTGTTTCCACCATTCTTTTGAAAAAGAAAGTTACAATTAAGACTGCTAATCCTCAGAAAAGAAATTCTCCAACGCTCGCTTAAATGAACGACCCCTTTTTTTTAATAGTGACTCCTAGTTCTTCTCGCATAAGAGGAAACAATCTCACTATATCCATTCTGTCAAGATCTCTCAGAATCTATGTTTCAATCAAGGTGTCACTTTGATTTCTGGTTGAAGTTGAACAGAAACAAGCCTAGCCTGTCTGACTCCTCCTCCAGGAGTCTTTATTTGGCACAATAATTATTCATGTGGCACCTTGTCAGATGCCTTCTGGAAATCTGAGAACACTGTCCATCCTTTGTCCTTTTCTCTACACAGACATACTATGTCATAGAACTTCAATAAATTGGTTAAATATGATTTGTCTCTCACAAAACTACATTGATTCTGTGTTGCTGTGCATTTTTTCCTAATACCCTGCTACAATGCCTGTAACAGCCCCTAGGGAAATAGAAACTATTTACATGTTCTAAATAAAAGTTGCTCTTTGGATTAAGTAGTAAAGGATAGCTTCATATGATGCCCATATTTTGCTCTTTATTTTATCCTCCAGACGACAACTGCGGAGTGCATTTGCAGGAGAATCCAGCAAGTTGTCGAGAAGCAGTACACTTCCTTCTATTAGCCGTTCTTTGCTTGGAAATTTTGAGGTACAAATATGTAATACTACCAACTGTGGTAAATTATTCATGGGGATTCCAACAGGTAACTACTCCCGAACTGAGCCTGGTTATCAAAAGTTATAATTTATTTGCTCGGACTTCTTCCTCTTCGGCAATCATCAACAAAGAGCACAACTGAAAACATGGTTTCCTTCAGGGATGGTGAAAATTAAAACTCTTGCTTGTCTTAGCTTGCTGCGACTCTATTAATTTTGTATAATGAGAACATGACAACTGGGCCTCTGTCTGTACAAAGCCCCATGTCTCCGAAAACAGAATGAGAAAGCTGAGTTTTCATTATTATTAAACTCTTGTCTTGGCTGGTGCAACAGCTTCTGCTAACTTAGCAGAGTAGAAAGGAAGGGTATATTCTGTATCGATTCACATATAAATGTAAAAGAAAATAGTTTAATGACACTTATCTGGTCTCATCTCTAAAGTGCCCTTGGTGCATATTTCCAAATCCTGAACTAATAAAAAGGCATATTCAAAGATCAGAATATCCAAGAGATTCCCCCTTCCCCCACACAAGCTCATTGCCCAGAGAAGTGCTGAAAGAAATGGGAATTGTGGAAACTGCCGTTTAGAGGATGCAGAATATCAGTAGTTCTCAGGCATAGTGTCATTGAGATGTATAGCATGGGAACAGACCCTTCAGTCCAACTCATTCAGCATTTGGCCCATGTCCCTCTAAACCCTTCCTATTCATATACCCATACAGATGCTTTTTGGATGTTGTAATTCTTCCAAGCTGCTCCACCTCCTCTGGCAGCTCATTCTGTATATGCCCCACCCCTCGCATGAAAAGGTTGCCCCTTATGTCCTTTTGAAATCTTTTCCCTCTCACCTTAAACCTATGCACTCTAGTTTCGGACTCCCCTACCCTGGGAAAAAGACCTTGGTATTAACCCTAGTCATGATTTTATAAGTTGCTAAGGTCACCCCTCAGTTTCTGATACTCCAGGGAAATTAGCCCCAGCTTATTCAGCCTCTCCCTTTCTCAAACCCTCCAACCCTGGCAATGTCCTTGTAAATGTTTTTTCTGAACCCTTTCAAGTTTCATTACATCTTTGCTTTAGTGGGGAGACCAGAAGTAAATGCAGTATTTCAAAAATGGCCTAACCAATTTCCTATACAGCCGTAACATGACCTCCCAACTCCTGTACTCAATGCACTGACCAATAAAGGCAAGCTTACCAAATGCCACTTTCACTATCCTGTCTACCTGTGACTCCGTTTTCAAGGAATTATGAACCTTCACTCCAAGGTCTCTGTTCCACAAAACCCCCCAGGACCTTATGATGTGTATACTTTTCTTTGATTTGACTTACCAAAGGGAAGACCTCACATTTAACTAAATGAAATGCCAATTGCTTATAGACCCATCTGATCAAGGTCCTGTTGTACTCTGAGATAACTTTCTTCACTGTTTACTGCACCACCAATTTTGGTGTCAACTGCAAGTGTATCACCATATCTTCTATGTTCACATCCAAATTATTTATATGAATGACAAAAAGCAATAGACCCAGTGCGGTTCCTTATGGCACACTGGCCTTCAGTCTGAAAATCACACCACCACCACCACCACCCTCTGTATCCTATTTTCTTGCCAATTTTGTATCCAAATGACTAGCTCTCCCTAGATTCCATGTTATCTAACCTTGCTAATCAGTCCACCATGTGGAACCTTTTTAAAAAAAAAGTCTTGTTGAAGTCCATACTAACAACATGCATTGCTCTGCCTTCATCAATCTTTGTCACTTCAAGTCATAGAGATGTACAGCATGGAAACAAACCCTTTTGTCCAAACCTTTGGTCCATGCCAACCAGATAACCCAACCCAATCCAGCACCCGGCCCATATTCCTCCACCCTTCCTATTCATATACCAATCCAAATGCCTCTTAAATGTTGCAATTGTACCAGCCTCCACCACATCCTCTGGTAGCTCATTCCATACACGTACCACCTTTGTGTGAAAAAGTTGCCCCTTAGGTCTCTCTTATATCTTTCCCCTCTCACCCTAAACCTATGCCCTCTAGTTCTAGACTCTCCGACCCCAGGGAAAAGACTTTGCCTATTTACACTATCCATGCCCCTGATAATTTTGTAAACCTCTATAAGGTCACCCCTCGGCCTCTTACGCTCCAGGGAAAACAGCCCCAGCCTGTCCAGCCTCTCTTTGTAGCTCAGATCCTCCAACCCTGGCAACATCCTTGTAAATCTTTTCTGAAACCTTTCAAGTTTCACAATATCTTTCCAATAGGTAGGAGACCAGAATTGCACGCAATATTCCAACAGTGGCCTAACCAATGTCCTGTACAGCTGCAACATGACCTCCCAACTCCTGTAGTCAATACTCTGACCAATAAAGGAAAACATACCAAACGCCGCCTTCACTATCCTATCCTATCTACCTGCGACTCCACTTTCAAGGAGCTATGAACCAACACTCCAAGGTCTCTTTGTTCAGCAACACTGCCTAGGACCTTACCATTAAGTGTATAAGTACTGCTAAGATTTGCTTTTCCAAAATGCAGCACGTCACATTTATCTGAATTAAACTCCATCTGCCACTTCTCAGCCCATTGGCCCATCTGGTCCAGATCCTGTTGTAATCTTAAGTAACCTCTTCGCTGTCCACCACACCTCCAATTTTGGTGTCATCTGTAAACTTACTAACTGTACCTCTTATGCTCGCATCCAAATTACTTATGTAAATGATACAAAAGTAGAGGGCCCAGCACTGATCCTTGTGGCACTCCACTGGTCACAGGCCTCCAGTCTGAAAAACAACCCTCCACCACCACCCTCTGTCTTCTACCTTTGAGCCAGTTCTGTATCCAATTGGCTAGTTCTCCCTGTATTTCATGAGATCTAACCTTGCTAATCAGTCTCCCATGGGGAACCTTGTCGAACGCCTTACTGAAGTCCATATAGATCACATCTACTGCTCTGCCCTCATCAATCTTCTTTGTTACTTCTTCAAAAAACTCAATCAAGTTTCTTCAAAAAACTCAGTCAAGTTCACGAGACACTATTTCCCATGTACAAAACCATGTTGACTATCCCAAATCAGTTCTTGCCTTACCAAATATATGTAAATCCTGTCCCCCAGAATCTATTCCACCACTGATGTCAGGCTCACCAGTCTATAGTTCCCTGGCTTTTTCTTACTATCTTTTCTTAAATAATGGCACTCTATTAGCCAACCTCCAGTCTCCTGGCACCTCACCTGTGGCTATCAATGGTACAAATATCTCAGCAAGAATCAAGCAATCACCTCCTTAGTTTCCTACGAAGTTCTGGGATACACATGATCAGGTCCTGGGCATTTACCCACATTTGTGTTTTAAGATGTCCAGTACCACCAACTCTAATATAGATGCTTTTTTCAAGATGTCATGATTTATTTTTGGATAATTCTACTTGCTGTTGTTTATAGTATAAGGGATTAAACTGTAAATCTACCAGAGGTCGGTCTTTCCTGCTACAAATTGACCCTGATAGAAAATTAGATTTTAAGTTTTCTATTCTGATATGAAATGAATTTCCAATGATCTCATTTATTTGCAAATAACACAAACCGTAATATCAGACTGAACTTCAGGTTTCAACAATTATTATTACTCCCATTGAATGAATACTATTTGCTTAGTTTTTTCCAGTTTAGCACCTTTTTGAAAAGGCAAATTACAACTTCAGTCATAAAACTGTTTAGGATTTGTTTTATTCATTCATGGGATAAGGACATCACTGGCTAGGCAGCATTTATTGCCCATCCCTAATTGCCCACTGGGCAGTTAAGAGTCAATCATATTGCTATGGATCTGGAGTGACATGTAGGCCAGACCAGGTAAAGATGGCAGTTTCCTTTCCTAATGGACATTAGTGAACCAGATGCGTTTTTCAGACAATCGAGAATGGATTTATGGTCATCATTAGATTCTTAATTCCAGATATTTATTGAATTCAAATTCCACCATTTGCTATAGTGATGGTGGAACATTGGAGACCCATAGAGAACATTATATGGGTCTTTGGATTAATAGTGATAATTCCAATAGCCCATCGCCTCCTCACATCTGATTTACAAAAAAGAGAATGAATTGGCACAGTTAGTGAAAATTGAACATAAAATTTCCCAGCCAACAATAAATTATGTTCTTTTCAGTCCGTCCTTCGATCATAGACAAACTTTATAATAGGCTAGGCAGCTTGATCCTTTGTTTCCTTCAAAACACACTGAGCAGAACTGTTGGGAGGCAGAGGTCAGAGTAGTCAGAGAACACTTGGGTTCTTCTATGGTGTTCCATCTTCCATGTTTATGAAGTCAAAGGATACTGATCCAAATTTCACAGCAGGGGGGCTTAAAACTTAATTCTGCCATTGCTATGTTACTGCCAGTTACACCAGTGTTTCATGTTTCAGAAATTACCAAGGATCTGCAAATTTTTATGGATCAGAGCTTAGTTGTTCTTTAAGGGTTATAACTGTCACAAAGCTGGACCCTTTTTTTCTAAAAGCTTTTCCTTTTCTCAAAGATGCTGTGTCCTTGACTTTTCTCAGAGAGGTTATAAACAGGCCATGCTCTGATTAGACTAGTTTGGTACAAAGATGACAAGGATTTTGAGAGGATTTTTGTTTGTATGTAAACAGATGAGACTTCAGACCAAAGTGATCATGTTTTAGAAGTGACCGAGAGAATGGAAGGGGAGTGGTCAACTCTCTAGTTGATCAGTTCAGTCTCGAACTAGGTAGAAGTTTAGCAGTGGACTGTGTGAACAATCTCTCTCTCTCTCTCTCTCTCTCTCTCTCTCTTTCTCTTTCTCTTTCTCTCTCTCTCTCTCTCTCTCTTTCTCTTTCTGCCCTTCGAACTTCAACCTGTTAGCATCTGTTCCTTTATTTTTACTGTGTTTTAAGGAGATTTGCATAGTGGGACTTTTGTGTATATGCAGAACAGCATAATTAAGTCTGTTTTGGATAGACTGAGTTCTGCAGGGATTCTTTATTCTGTTCTTTGTGTTACATTGTGTAATTTTTGTGAATAAACTTTTTTGTTGGTTTAAAACCTGGTAGTCAACCTTGCTAACTTCGGGTAATTTTCACTGTGCACTTGCCGAAACAAATTGCAAAGTTATAGTCTGGGCTGCCTGCTTCAGAATGTTGTGAGTGATGTGGTCTGGTCTAGTCCATAACATAACTAATAATGTCTTTTATCTCATTGCAGGAATCCTTGTTAAAAGGTAGATTTGCACCATCAGGAAGAATTGAAGGTTTTACAGCTGAACTTGGAGCAAGTGGATCATACTGCCCTCAGCATGTAACACTACCTGTGGATGTGTCTTACTATAATGTTTCTGAACACAGTGCTCCATCACCATTTCTGGTAAGAGAATATTTTGTGGCATTATCTGTTAGGATTGCTTACAGATATCTACTTGGATTCAGATGGTAGCACTCTTGTTGTTGAATCAAAATGCTGTGCATTCAAATGTCACTCCAGAGACTAAAGTATAAAAAACTTGCAGTGCTGAGGGGGGCCTGCCCTGATGGAGGTGCTGTCTTTCATGTAATTTTATAAAACAAATGTTACCATCTTGCCTTTCAAATGAATATTAAAGATTCCTGAGTTTTCTTTTTTCAAAGAAGTGCAGAAAAGTTGTCATTAATTGTTAGCATTTTACCCCTAATCAACATCACAAAACCAGATTATCTGATCATGATCTTATTGCTGTGTGAGGACCCTTGCAGTATACAAAATGGCTGGTGCAATTCTAGTGTGGTGACTAAACAACATAAGATAATGAAAAATGCTAATTAAAGTGCAAACTTATTTTTATCCTTTCTGCTGCCTGTTTATAATTGAGGACAAGTAATGATTTCATCCATCATTTTTCAAAACTTTTAATTCTTAGAATTTTTGTTACTTCTCCATATCAAAATGTTAATACGCATTCTTTATTACAAACTCATTGTTTTCCATTGCTGTAGCATTTTGATGTCACCATTGAAGCAATCTTTGACTTCATTCACTCAGAAGTTGTCTTTTTTTTTTGAAACAATTACCATTTCCTCAGAACTTGAAATGTTCTGTTGATTTTGAGGCTTATCTGTTGTTATCCATTGTTAACATTATGGTGTTAGCCTTATAGGAGAACTCCAAAGTATGCTGCAGCCTAGAGATTCAGTGGTGCCATACCTCCTCTTCAGAGTCTGAGTTTGTAATATATCAGGCAATTGTGTCAGCTCATTACATGCTGATAGTAGACGTCTCTGCTAGAATCATTGAATCTCTACAGTGTGGAAACAGGTCATTTGGCCCAACAAGCCCTCACCAACCATCCAAAGAGTAACCCATCCAGAACTATGCATCCACCCTATTATCCTACATTTACCCCTGATTAGTGCATCTAAGCTACAAATCCCTGAACACTATGGGCAATTTAGCATGGCCAATTCACCTGCACTGCACATCTTTGGACCGTGGGAGGAAACTGGAGCATCCAGAGGAAGCCCACGCAGACGCTGGGAGAATATGCAAACTCCACACAGACAGTCGGCCGAGGTGGGAATTGAACAAGGAACCTTGGCACTGTGAGGCAGCAATGCTAACCACTGAGCCACTCTGCCACTCCAGTATATTGATATAGGCAAAACAAAACTACAGTCTGAGCCTGAATGAAGCAGAGTCCTTCGCATATATTCATAAGGGATCTATACTTATTTGGGGGCCCATCTGCAGTATTCAATTGCTGTGAGGTAGCCAGGGTCAATTGCTTAAAACTAAGTCTGCATGTGACCCAATAGGTTGACCCAATATCTGTTGCGATCCACACCATAAAAGATAACTATTAGAAGTAATGAGCTTTTTGTAGCCTGGCGAAGTTCTGATCTTTCTATAATGTTGTAATGTCCCAGATGACATTGCTAAGTGGTTCTACCAACTTCCAAAAGCTATGTGCGATGCTTTGTAAAAAGTGTTTCAAAATGTGAAAATGTTTTCTTTTGAACCGGTTAACTCTAAATACTGAAAAATTAAATGTGAACTTGATCAAGACATAGCTTCCTGTCTGTATACCTCAATGCTAAATTTCCAGTGTAGCGTTTACAATAATTTATTTATTGTCTGACTTAATGTGAAGTGCCAAATAAATAGTATAGATTCTTCACTCTTGGAAATGGAAATGTTTTTACTTTATTCATTTATTTATCATACTATTTTCCTTTCACTTAGGGTATCGTAAATCTGGAATCTTTGGGAAAGAAGGGTTACAATGTCCCCAAAACAGGAACCATTCAAGTGGTGAGTTCAGTAATCTGCTTACATGCTCATCTTCAAACGTTTCTCCAATCTTGTGGGAATCATAATGCCATTGAAAAATGGACTGAAATAACCAACAGAGCATTTGAGGATTCACCATCGATTCCAACTTCTCTGGTCTCAAAATGGAGAAAAAGCCAGATTTCTGATTCAATTTCTCTGTTTAGTGTTGGTGATAACTAAATGTATAGATTACGAATACACAGATTATTTTCAAGATGGCAGGTTGTTAGTGATAGGATGTTGCAGGGGTCAATGTAGGCCCAAAACTGTTTGCAATCTATTATACATGGACCAAAAGTACTATTTCCAAATTTCTTGTTGGTACAAAGCTAGATGGAAGCACAAGTGGAGAATGCAAGGAGCCTTCAAGGAAACTTGGACTAGCAATATGAATGGGCTAGAACACAAGAAATGGAATATAATGTAAATAAGCGTGGAGTTATTCACCTTGATAGGGAGGAAAAAATAGAAAAGCAGAATTTTTCTTGAATAATAAGAGGTTTTGGCTTTCCAAAAGGAACTGGGTATCCTTGTCTACTGGTCTCTAAAAGCTAGCATACAGACATGGCTAGCAAAATGCTAGCATTTATTTCAAGAAGATGTGAGTACAAAAGTCTTGATGTACCTGTCTCGAGCCTTGGTGAGATCTGACCTAGAATATTATTTATAGTTCTGATTTCCTTATTTAAGAAGGATATTTTTCAGAGAGGGAGTGCAATTCACTAAATTGATATAATCTCATTGAAACTTGGGAAATTCTTACAGATGATGACAGAGTGGATATAGTTGGGATTTTTCCCCCTCCTTGGTGACTCTAGAACCAAGGGACTGGGTCACCTCAGATGAGACTTTGTCTCAGGATAGGTTGCAGGCCTCATTAAGAAGAGGAAGGATTTCTTCACTCTGAGGGTGGTGAGTCTTTTGAATTCTGTCTCCCCAGGGTTCTTTCCATGAGTCCCTTCACCTAGTATTTCTGGGAGATTTTCTATATCACCTGTGACGACAGATGCAAAATCTTCCATTTCCTTTTTCTGCGTTATAAAGTCTCTTATCCCCAACTGTAATGTGCCAAGTTTTTCTGATTAGACTTACTGGTAGGTATTGGCTGAATGGGTGCAACATTGGAGAGATTGACATCATCTAGTTGATCAGTTCAGTTAAATTGAGTTCAAGCACTCGTTTCATCAGCAACCAGTTCACACAAGTGTACAATGTTTATTTTTAATATTCTTTTTTGAGTGGTGAGCATCTCTGGCTCAGCCAGAATTTATTGCCTGTCCCAGTTGCCCAGAGGCCAATTTGGATTCAGCCATGTTGTTGTGGGTCTGGAGTCACGTGTAGACCAGATCGTATAACGATGCGAGATTTCCTTTCCTAAAGGACTACAATGAATCAGATGGTGTTTTTCTTTATAACCGTAAACAGTGGTTCACTAATTGCCACTTATCAGCTTTTTAATTCCATATTTCTATTGAACTCTCATTTTGCAATCTGACATGGAAGGATTTGAACCCATGTCTCCAGAGCAATAGTTTGGGGTTCCAGAATGCTAGCCCAGTGACATTACCGCTACACTTCCACCTTCCCTCATATTTACGAGATGTCACTTGGTGAGTTGCTTCAGTATATTGGTTGGCTTTTCCCTGTGATCTCATTCTGAGAAAAAATACCATGGGAGCACTTTCAAATCTCCACCCTCCCCCACCAAGTCTGTCTATTTTCTATTATGATGAGCAATATGTTTTTAATGATAAAAGCACCATAGTAATCTTCTGTCCTCTGGGCAAAAGTTGGAGTTGGGGAGGGCCTAAAAATCCTATGCACTGTACACTTTACGTGTAGTTTGTCTCCTATCAGAACAAATTCTTTTTGTTTAAATGTCTTGACAGCTTGGCTTCAAGGTTCATTGGATTGTCACTGACCGAATAAAACAAATCTCCATTGTCAGTCGTGTGAGCAAGTGCATTCGGGAAACCCAATTTAAGAAAGTGTAATACCTTAAAGGAAGAGTGCATAGTCCTTAACATAGCCCTTATCACTGATCACATTTCTCCCTTGAGTGAGTGTTAAGAACCACTTGAGATTCTATATTATTTAGTCAACTAATATTCTAGCTTTCTTTTTTTAAAAAAAAAAATTGATTTGGTGATGTAGATGCAACTAAATTACCATTTACTAAATTATACTTATGAAGAAAAGAATAGTATTAAAGACCAACACCCATTCCCAGGACTGCCCACTGAGACCATGCTGCACTTTCCTGGTCCTGAATGTTCCTTTGGTGTCCATATGGTTGGTGGAATCAATTAGTGATTTCAGAAGGGGATTGGATAGCCATTTGAAGGAAATCCATTTGCAGTACCATGAGGATTGAGTGGGACTGGTACCTTCTAAACCCACAACCATTTCCATCTAGAAGGAAGAGGGCAGCAGATACATGGGAACACCACCACCTTCAAGTCCTCCTTAAGCCACACTCTATCCTCATGTGGAAATATATCGCATTTCCTTCACTGTCATTGGGTCAAAATCCTGGAATTCCCTCCCACATGGCATTGTCGGTCAACCTACAGCAGGTGGACTACAGCAGTTCAAGAAGGTAGCTCACCATCACCTTCTCAAAGGTAACTAGGGACGGACAATAAATGCTGGCCAGCCAGCGACATCCACATCCCACAAATGAATTTTTAAACAAATAGAAAAGGTTCATGAGGCTCAAAGCTGTTATCCCAATGTGATTCCTTTCTCAGCAAGAAAGGGAATGCCAGGATTTTGATCCATCAACAGAGGAGGAATGTGATAGTTCCAAATGAGGACGGTGTGTGGTTTGGAGAGGCTGGTGGTAGTATTTCAATATACTTTGTCCTTCTATGTGGTCGAGAATGTGGGCTTGGAAGATGCTGTTACAGAAGCTTTGAGTTGCTGCATATATCATGTGGATGGTGTACGTTACTGCCATGATCTGTCTATGGTGAAGGAAATGGATGTTTAAGGTAGTAGATGCGTGCAATCAAACAGGATGCTTTGTCATTGAAGATATTGGGGCTGGTCCCTTCCAGTATTTGATTATGTTCTTGACTTAGGCCTTTTAGATTATAAACAGGATTTGAGAAGCTGCAAGTTGAGTTACTTGCTGTAGAAATTTAAGCTTCAGTTCAAGCCAAGTTCAATTTCAAGTCAATAGTAAGCCTTCGGTTGTGGTTCATGGGTGATGGAAAGGTGGTCATGCCTTTGAAGGCCAGATGGTGTTGGTCATTGTATAGCACTTCTGTCACACAGATGTTATCAGCTCCAGCCTGGATATTGTCCATGTCTTGCTGCATATGGTTATAGACGGCTCATTTAAAGGAGCCAGCTGTGTGAAACCTACGAGGAGACATGTAGGTAGCTATGTATCATTAAGAGATCATCATTACCAACTGTACTACCACTTCTGGCAGGTCTGATATTGGGCAGGGCTGGAGAGGAACCAGTGTATGGTATATTCAGGAATGGAGGAGTCTGAGACATGATCTGAAAAGTTTGATTCAGTTACTTGACTTATCTTGGGAAGTTCCCTGATAATGGAGCAAAACCTCAGTCTCTTTTTGATATATTGTATTTGTGTGTAAATGTCTCTTCGCTCAATATTTTACATTTTAAAAGTTGGATGCATTATAGCATTCTTGAATCCTCACTTCGACCAGATTAGTGTTTTTTATTCCTTGCTCTATACATGTGTTCCTTCTGAAAAAAAATCTTGCTGATTTGGTATGTAGAGGAAGGGAAAATCAATCTTGTTCTTCAGTGAGGGCATTGTATGCACTGTAGAGAATCACTCGTTCGTGTAATTTTATGTGAACCACAATTTGAATACATGACATTGAAGTTGTATGTCTCAGTCAGTGCTTCCTGATGCTGACTAACTTGGTTCTCTACTGTTAACCTATTTGCATAATTTTTGTGTTTTTAGACATCATTGGAGCAAATATTTTGCTTTTAATCACCTCCAGTAGATGAACTCTTCAAGCCTGTTTGGCAGCCATTATTCTGATGTAATTTTCTGCACTTTGTTTCCTGAGAGGAAATAGCCATGTATAAAACCAAAATTAAAATGAAACTATTATAACTAACTAGATTTTCTTTTTTTCAAAGAAGTATTTCCAAATGTGTACACAAACATTTAATGAGGAGTTAAGATTATAAGACTTTAGAGCAGAAGTAGCCAAATCAGCACACTGAGTTATCATGGTGATCACAGTTAATCTGACAATATTCAACTCCACTTTCCAGCATTTTCCCCATAACCCATGCTTCCCTTACTGATTAAAACTGTGTATTTTAGCCTTGAATACACTTAATGACCCAGGCTTAACATCCCTGTCTGGTAAAGATTCATTACAGATTCACAATCATCATGTTAGGACTGAGATGATCAATTCAATTTACCAAGTTGGATATCCAAGCAATGAATCATTTTTCTACCTGATGGAATTCATGGAAATCATTATGAAAGGAAATAAATCTGCCAGAAAGACTGCATTAATTTTCCTTTTTTCCCCCCACATAATGAAGACTTCACAGATAGTTGGATATGAGTGCTGGAATCTTCATTTAGGACCAGCAAGGATACTAACCTGCTTCCTGTGTTGTTTCATTGGCAAACATATGGCCCTATTTAAGTAATCTAAATCAGCAATAAATATTATTGAGATTCAGCATAGATCCTGTCGAATATTCATTTCTTTCAATTTTGAGTGAATTCTCATATTTTTGAGCATGAGCTCTTCATCAGGAATGGGGTGGTGAGGGGGGCTAAGGAGGATGAGAGATAAATGGTGAGGGGCTGGTGGGGAAGATAGCTGGGAATGTGATAGGTAGATGAAGGTGGAGAGTGGGGATGGAGAGGACAGGTGGGAAGGAAGGTGGACAGGTAGGACAGTTCCAGAGGGCGGTGCTGATTTGGAGGGTTGGATCTGGGATAAGGTTGGGGGAGGGGAAATAAGGAAACTAGTGAAATCCACATTGATCCTGTGTGGTTGGAGGGTCCCAAGACAGAAGATGAGATATTCTTCCTCCAGGCGTTGTTAAATGCGTCTGTCCCAGAGATGTTCTCAGAAACGTTCCACAAGTTCAGAGAACACCTCTGGAATGCACGCACTATGCAACCCCAATGCCCTGTGGCCAAACACTTCAACTCTCCCTCCCACTCCGCCAAGGACATACAAGTCCTGGGCCACCTCCATTGCCAGACTCCAGCCACCTGATGCCTGGAGGAAGAACACCTCATCATCCTCCTCCTTGGGACCCTCCAACTACATGGGATCAATGTTGATTTCACCAGTTTACTCATCTCCCCTCCCTGCACCTTATCCCAGATCCAACCCTCCAACTCAGCACCACCCTCTTGAAGTGTCCTACCTGTCCATCTTTCTTCCAACCTATTCGCTCCATCGTCCACTCAGACCTATCACCATCATTCTCCACCTTCATCTACCTATTGCATTCTCTGCCCCCTTGCCATTTATCTCTCAACCGCCTTAGGCCTCACCACCCCCCCCCACCCGCCAACTCCCCCATCACCCCCACCACCACCTCCACATTCCTGATGAAAAGCTTATGCTCAAAACATCGACTCTCCTGCTCCTCGGATGCTGCCTGACTGGCTGTGCTTTTCCAGCACCACACATTTTGACTCTAATCTCTAGCATCTGCAGTCCTCACTTTCTCATTATTCCTACACTATTTCTTTTTAGGTAACAGTATTTTTTGTTGTGGTCCATGTGAATAACATCCATAACGTTTTGGTTGTCCATTTCCTCAAAAAAAAACTATATTGATGTATTAGATCCTACCCTTTTTGAAAGGTCATATTGGCTTGAACTCATAGTCACCACAACAGCAGTTAGATGGGCTTTAGGTCTATCATTTTTTGGTTGCCTGAAATTTGAGAGTTGCAGTAGTCATGGAATAGTCATAGGGGCACTTTTATAATCCGAATATTATTTCTGATACCGCTTGTGTGAGGGGCACATAAGGAAAGTCTTTTGAGTGCATTCAGGAAAAAAGTTCTATAGCAATGTGTTTCAGTCCAGTAGGAAAGGAATCCCTATTAGATCTGGTTCTTGGAACCACATGGTGAGTCACGTGCAACAACTGTCACTCAAGGAACATTTTTACTTGACAATGGTTATTGTATCATAAGATTTAGATTGGTAATGGAAAGGGATACAGAATAATCCAGAGGAAAATAAGTAACTATCACAAGAGAAAATCAACTAAAGTGGATTAAGAACAAATGCGTGTGAAATAAGCTGAAGCCAAAGTTTAACAGGTGAAATAGTAGCTGAACAATTGGCTTTCATCAAATTGGTGATATTTTAGAGGAGAAAGTGAGAACTGCAGATGCTGGAGATCAGAGCTGAAAATGTGTTGCTGGAAAAGCGCAGCAGGTCAGGCAGCATCCAAGGAGCAGGAGAATCGACGTTTCGGGCATGAGCCCTTCTTCAAGAATGAGGAAAGTGTGTCCAGCAGGCTAAGATAAAAGGTAGGGAGGAGGGACTTGGGGGAGGGGCATTGGGAATGCAATAGGTGGAAGGAGGTCAAGGTGAGGATGATAGGCCAGAGTGGGGGTGGGGGCGGAGAGGTCAGGAAGAAGATTGCAGGTTAGGAAGGCGGTGCTGAGTTCGAGGGATTTGACTGAGACAAGGTGGGGGGAGGGGAAATGAGGAAACTGGAGAAATCTGAGTTCAATCTGATATTTTAGACACCATCAAGATATGGAGTCATAGCGTTTTAGAACATGCGAAGAGGCCCTTCAACCCATGTCTGTGTCAGTCATCAAGCACCAATTTTCTCTTGGCAGAAGTGGGTACTGCAGATGCTGGAGATTAGAGTCAAGATTACAGTGGTGCTGGAAAGGCACAGCAGGTCGGGCAGCATCTGAGGAGCAGGAAAATCGACAGATTCCTGATGAAAGGCTTTTGCCCGAAACATCGATTTTTTCCTGCTCCTCATGCTGCCTGACCTGCTGTGCTTTTCCATCACCAGTCTGATCTTGAACCTATTTTCTCTCATCCCATTTTCCAGCACAATAGCCCATAGCCTTGTATCCTGTGGCATTTCAATTGTTCACCTAAATGCTTTTCAAAGCCTACTGTTTCCACCCTTTCCGACAGAGAATTCCAGATACCCATTGTTATGGACCAGATTAAACATACTCAAAACATGTCAAGCAGACATGTCTTATTTGTCTTATTTTAAAGGCAAGTATCAGGTGTTGCATTTTGGATGCAATTGGATTGATTAAACTACCAGATTTGAAGCAAAATACACTTTATTCATACAAACAAAGGATTGGAACAACTTAACTCTATTAGAAAACCTAGTAGAATGATCGATTATTGTCTAGTAAACAGTAACTGTTCCATTATAGTAACATTCCATAAACATACCCTGGACAAAGGCAAATTCAGTAAATGAATAGATTGTCTCACATGCTACAGGAAGAGAACCCCAGCTTTTAGCTGTAACTGAGAGAGAAATAAGAGCTTCCAGTCCAGCTTTGAGACCACAGCAACTGCTGAAAGCTAAAACTAAAAATCCTGCTTCTGTGGGAGCTTGACCCCACCCATTCAGCCTGCTTGTATTGTTCAAACTTTTAAGGAAAAACCCAAAGGCCCTAAGCTGTTTGTTGCCTTGGGCAGACTGCTCGGCGCCTCTGTCTCAAGTTCTCTTCATAAAAAGAACCAGGACAAAATACGCCTTTTAAAACCATAGTATCATCACACCCACGGCCCTCTTGGTGAAAAAAAACTAAGTCCCTTCTAATCCTCCTGCCCTTGATTTTAAATCTATGATTCCTCTACTAAGAGGAAAGGGTCTTCCATTCTATGTCACTCATAATGTTTTGGAAGTGCTGGTGTTTAACTAGGGTGAACAAAATTAAAAATTTTGACATGTTTTGAGTATGTTTAATCTGGTCCATAATAGTGGATATCTGGAACTCAGTTGGAAAGGGTGGAAACAGTAGGATTTGAAAAGCATTTAGGTGAACAATTGAAATGCCATAGGATACAAGGCTATTGTGCTGGAAAATGGGATGAGAGAAAATAGGTTCAAGATCAGACTGACTAACCGGTCGAAGTCAGAGAGTGGTGGTAGATGGTAACTATTCAGCCTGGAGCCCAGTTACAAGTGGAGTTCTGCAGGATCAGTTCTGGGTCCTCTGCTGTTTGTAATTTTTATTAATGACTTGGAAGAGGGAGTCGAAAGGTGGGTCAGTAAATTTGCAGACGATACGAAGATTGGTGGAGTTGTGGATAGTGAGGAGGGCTGTTGTCGGCTGCAAAGGGACTTAGATATGATGCAGAGCTGGGCTGAGGAGTGGCAAATGGAGTTCAACCCTGTCAAGTGTGAGGTTGTCCATTTTGGAAGGACAAATAAGAATACGGAATACAGGGTTAACGGTAGGGTTCTTAGTAAGGTGGAGGAGCAGAAGGATCTTGGGGTCTATGTTCATAGATCTTTGAAAGTTGCCATTCAGGTGGATAGAGCTTGTAAGAAGGCCTATGGTGTATTAGCGTTCATTAGCAGAGGGATTGAATTCAAGAGTCGTGAGGTGATGTTGCAGCTGTACAGGACATTGGTAAGGCCACATTTGGAGTACTGTGTGCAGTTCTGGTCGCCTCATTTTAGGAAAGATGTGGAAGCTTTGGAGAGGGTGCAGAGGAGATTTACCAGGATGTTGCCTGGAATGGAGAATAGGTCGTACGAGGATAGGTTGAGAGTGCTAGGCCTTTTCTCATTGGAACGGAGAAGGATGAGGGGTGACTTGATAGAGGTTTATAAGATGATCAGGGGAATAGATAGAGTAGACAGTCAGAGACTTTTTCCCCGGGTACAACAGTGTTACAAGGGGACATAAATTTAAGGTGAAGGGTGGAAGGTATAGGGGGGATGTCAGGGGTAGGTTCTTTACCCAAAGAGTGGTGGGAGCATGGAATGTGCTGCCTGTGGGAGTGGCAGAGTCAGAATCATTGGTGACCTTTAAGCGGCAATTGGATAGGTACATGGATAGGTGCTTAAGCTAGGACAAATGTTCGGCACAACATCGTGGGCCGAAGGGCCTGTTCTGTGCTGTATTGTTCTATGTTCTATCTCTCAATGCCAGGTTATAGTCCAACAGGTTTATTTGGAAGCACTAGCTTTCAGAGCACTGCTGCTTCATCAGGTGGTTGTACACCTCAAACACGTTGTCCGTCATCTTTTTCTCTCTAAGGAAAGCATCCCCAGCTGATCTAGTCTCTTTTCAGACTCACTAAGTCAGGCAACGTCCTGGTGAATTCCCTCTGCATATTGTTCCTATAATGTGGCAATCAGAACTGCATGCAGGACTCCAGCTATGGCCTAACTGTTGTCTTGAAAAGCTCCATTATAACCTCCTTGCTGTTGTATTCAATGACTCGACTAATGAAGGCAAGTATCCATAGGCCGCCGTAACTATTTTATCTACTTGTTTGGTTGCCTTCAAGGATCTGTGGACATGCACACCTGTGTCTCTGATCCTCTGCCCTTCCTAGGTCCTACCATAAAAATTCCATTATCTTGTTCACGTTCTGACTATTTACTATTTATTACACCACCAATTTTCATGTCATCTGCGGGCTTACTGATTAAACCTCATACATGCATGTCGAGATCATAAATAATGAAATATATTCTCTCAAAAGGGAAATATTAGCCAAAGGAAGCCAGATCTCCCTGGATGACACAAAAAAAGTAGAAATTAAGATAAGAAGAAAAACTGTTTATGATGGATCCCAACTAGAAAGTAGCCAGTCTGAATATTGAAGATTCCAGAAGATGGTGGAAAAGCAAATAAGAGAAGCAAAGAAAGAGCATGAGAAAAGACTGGTCTCCAACATAGAAAGCAATTTCCCCAAAGACTTCTATTAGCGTATAGATAGTAAAAGGAGGACTAGGCTGATAGGGACCAAACAAGGGATTTGCACATGGAAGTACAGAACATAATTGAGGTCTTAAGTTAATATATTTCATTCATCTCTACCAAGGAAAAAGATGCTGCCTAGGCAACAATGAAATAGGATTGCATAGATTGTTTGCACCTAACACTTTTTTTTTCCTCTTTGTATTCATTCATTGGATGAGGGCGTCGCTGGCTAGACCAGCATTTATTGCCCATCTTTGCCTGGTCTAGTCTACATGAGACTCCAGACCCGGCAATGTGGTTCAAGAAGTACCCTCGGGACAGATAGGAGTGGGCAATAATGCTAGCCTAGCAAGTGACAGCCTTAGCCAACAAACACTTAAACAAATTTAACAGTATTTTTATTTATGAGCATTTTATTTATGCCCATCTTAGCTATTTTAAAAGATATTAGTTTGCCCTCAGCATTGCAGCCTGTTCTGGACACAACTTCAGGAAAGAAGTGAAGTCTTTAGAGAGTGTTCAATTGAATGGTTCCAGAAATGAAGAGTTCCAGTTAGGAGGATAGATTGGAGAATGTTGGAACTTTTTTCCTTGGAGAAGAGAAGGCTGAGAGAGAAGACCTGGTAGAGGTATTCAAAATAAAAATGGATCTGGATGGATTGGATGTGGAGAAAATATTCCCTATCGTGTCACAGCTGAAACAAGATGACTTAATTTGTAAAAGGAATAAATGTGACATGAGGAAAAGATTTATCATGCAGCAAGTGAGGTTAAGGTCTGGAATACATTGTCTGAAAGGGAAAAGTGAAGCTTCCAAAAATTAATTGGGCTAATATTTGAAAAGGGAGTATGTAGCATTACAGAGAAAAGCCAAGAAAATGGCATAAATGAATTACCTACTCAGAGCTGGTGCAGAAATGATGGGCCAAGTGGCCTCCTGTGCTGGAACATTTCTGGGTCAAAATTCTGGAACTCTGACCTTAACAGCATTCTGAATCTACCTACAGAAAGTGTTCAAGAAGGCAGTCCACCGTCACCTTGGGCAATGAAGGGTATGCCCAGCCAATGCCCATATCTCATGCATGAAATTTTCTTCATTTAAATTACATCCCCGGAATGTCCTTTTGCTCTGGAAACATATTGAAAAACTTACCCAAGCTACTTTTAACCATAGATATTGAAATAATTCCACAGAGGCCAGTATCAAGTCACCAAGTCCATGGAGAATCCTTGACACTGATTTAGCTCTGAGTAAACAGAACCTCTGACACTCCTGTTCTAATCTGTCAGCCAGGGCTCCCTGACTGGGCCAGATTAACACCCCAGTCAGGGAATTTATATTCTGTGGAGTCCACCTGACTAACCTTGTTATAATCACTATAGATATCTTGTTAGATATTGTGCATTTTGCAAGGTGAAAATGACACTATAAATTAATTGGGAATTGTCTGAACTGTTTGTAGTTTTTCCTGATCTATTTCCTTGTCAGGCTTCTTTTGTCTGGCAGACCATTTTGTCCATAAGGGAGCAGAAAAATCACTTTTTTATTTGTCTTGCTCCAATTAAATATCAACACTAAAACAATATTAAAGGTTCTCATGATTGTACTTGGTTCATTATTGATTTATAATTTAAGGGGAATCAGAGTGTGTACTACAAATATTCACTGTGGCCACAAGTTTTTAATTTATTTTAAAATTTGGTATCCATGACTTGCATTGGGAGAGCTAGTTATTCCAGCTGGTATTACCAATAACAGCTTGCAATTTAAAGCACCTTTTAATGACCTATATCTCAAAATTTGAGACTTGACGAGATGCTTGAAAAGGTGATTGAAATCTTAAGCTTAAGGAGACAATTGGGGAATGAACTTCAGTATGGAGCCAATTGAACCATAATGGTTAATGGTGGAGTCATAAAAATCAGAAATGCACAAGAAGCAGGACTTCCAGGAGTACAATTCGTTGAAGGTCATGGGGCTGAAGAAGGCTATTGAAATCGGGAGAGGCAAGGGTATGAAAAGAATTGAACTGAAAACAGGAGAAATTTGCCAAGTGATTTTTTTTTTATGTCATAGGAGTCAATGCATGTGAAGTGCATTCAGATCTAGGCAGCAAAAACACATTGCACCAGTTGAGTGCAGGGCGAAAGTGAGGACTGCAGATGCTGGAGATTAGAGTCAAGATTAGAATGGTACTGGAAATGCACAGAAGGTCAGACAGAATCCGAGGACCAGGAAAATAGACGTTCCGGGCAGGAGCCCTTCAGGAATCAGTTGAGAGCAGTTAGTCGTAGAGATTTACAACATGGAAACAGACTCTTCATTCTAACTTGTCCATGTCGACCAGATATCATAAAGTAATCTAGTTCTGTTTGCCAGCATTTGGCTCATATCCCTCTAAATCCTTCCTATTCAGATACCTATCTGGATGTCTTTTAAATATTGTAATTGTACCAGCTTCCACAATTTTCTCTGGCACCTCATTCCATACATACACCACCCTCTGTATGAAAAGATTGCCCCTTAGATCCCTTTTAAATCTTCTATCCAATTCCTATACTCGATGCAATGATCAATAAAGGCAAGCATACTAAACACCTTCACTATCCTGTGTACCTGCACTTTCAAGAAACTATAAACCTGTACTCCAAGGTCTGTTTGGCAAGACTCCCCAGGACATTACCATTAAGTGTATATGTCCTGCCCCGATTTCCTCTACAAAATCTCACATTTATGTAGATTAAACTCCATCTGCCGGTCCCCTATCCATTTGCCCACCTGATCAAGATCCCATTGTACTCTGAGGTAACTTCCTTCACTGTCCACTACACCACCAATTTTGGTATCATCTGAAAACTTATGTTCACATCCAAATCATTATATAAATGACAAAAAGCTGTGGACCCAGCACCGATCCTTGTGGCTGACTGCTGGTCACGGGCCTCCGGTCTGAAAGGTAACCCTCTACCACCACCCTCTGTCTCCTATCTTCAAGCCAATTTTGTATGAAAATATTTAGCAAGGTTAGATCACATTGAAAACTAACTAATCTACCACAAGAAACCTTGTTGAATGCCTTACTGAAGTCCACATAGACAACATTGACTGCTCTGCCTTCATCAATCCTCTTTGTCACTTCAAAAAACTCAATCAAGTTAGTGAGACTCGAATTTCCACATACAAAGCCATGTTAACTACCCACAATCACTCCTTGCTTTTGTAAATTCTGTCCCTCAGAATCCCTTCCAACAAGTTACTCACTGCTGATGCTGGATTCATTGGTCTACAGCTCTCTGGCTTTTCCTTATCTTCATAATGGCTCCATGTTAATCAACCCCTGGTCTACCAGCACCTCATCTGTGGCAATCAATGATACAAATATCTCAGCAAGGGGCCCAGGAAGCACTTCCCTAGCTTCCCACAAAATGCTAGGGTACACCTGATCTGGTCCTGGAGATTTATCCGCCTTTATGCATTTTAAGACATCCAGCAACACCACCTCGGTAATATGGTTACTTTGAGATATCAGTGTTTATTTTATCCACAGTATTCCCCACATATTCTTCTTCACAATAAATGCTCATGCAAAATACTCATTTAGTGTCTCCTGCAGTTCCACACAAAAGTGGCCTTGCTGGTCGTTAAGGGGCCCTATTCTCTTCATGGTTGCTCTTTGTCCTTAACGTGCAGTATTCAGAGAAGCCTTTTGGATTCTCTTTGACCCTATTTGCCAAAGCTATCTCTTGTCCCCTTTTTGCCTTCCCGATTTCCTTCTTGAGAATATTCCCATTGCCTTTTATACTCCCCTCGGGATTTACTCAGTCCCTGCTGTCTTCCTGACATATGCTTCTGTTACGACACTGGGGAAACCCTTATCCTTGCTTTAAACAAGCAACACAGAAAAGATTTATCCTGTACGGTAATTTATGAAAGTCCAAGAGGCCAAGAACTATTTAAAGTAAAAATTAACAACTTTATTTCTTAACGTATAACAGAGAAAAACTAACAAGTAGTTAGAACTCTTTCCTCCAACCTATCTTTTACTTTCCCTTCTGATAATACTAGTCCGATTACCGCCCCCCCCCACCCCACAACAGAGTAAGATTTACCCAAAAAATTCAAATTTCTGTGTTTTTGTCTCCAGGCAACCAGCTACTCCAGCTGCTGGACCACATGTTACATCATATCTTGTTCATAACACTTGGTGCTGTCAGGTAGTTCTGTCAGCTTTTAACTCTTAAAGGTATAGTACACCCACATTTTCATAATACTTCCTTTATCTTAACCAGAACCTCAATTTCTCTAGTCAGCCAACATTCCCTGTATTTGCCAGATTTCCCCTTCATCCTAGCAGGAATATACTGTCTCAGGACTTGCGTCTCTAGCACAATGCCAATAAGGTGATCATCCCTTCCTTATTTCTCTGTTCCAACCAACTCATTGGAACACTCCTCCAGGGAGTATGTTCAAAGTACAGCTGAAATGTTATGCCAGACCAAAAATGTCACTCCCACTCCTCCTCCTCCTCCCCTTCCTCACCTCCCCGTTGCCTCCGCAAACTCCTTTGTATTCTTCCTATATCATGTAGACCCTGGAACATTAAGCTGCCAGTCCTGTCCATCCCTGAGCTACTTCTCTGTAATATCACTGATATCCCAGTCCCATGTTCCCAACCATGCCCTGAGTTCATCTGCCTTACATGTTTGATGCCTTGCAGTGAAATAACTGAAGTTTAATTGATATTGTTCTGTGCTTTGCTCTTGCCTGCTTTAACTATTTGACTTTTACATTAGATTCCCTGCAGTATGGAAACAGGCCCTTTGGCCCAACAAGTCTACACCGACCCTCTGAAGAGTAATCCATGCAGACCCATTCCCCTACCCTATCTTTACTCCTAACTAATGCACCTAGCACGATGGGCAATTTAGCATTGCCAATTCACCTGCCCTGCACATCTTTGGATTGTGGGAAGAAACCGGAGCACCCGGAGGAAACCCACGCAGACACAGAGAGAATGTGCAAACTCCACACAGACAGTTGCTCGAGGCTGGAATTGAACCTAGGTCCCTGGTGCTGTGAGGCAGCAGTGCTTACCACTGAGCCACATTTTCCCAACTGCATCTGCCTCAGACTGACCCCTTTTCTGACTGGGTCCCCCGCCCCCGCTCCCCAACTGGTATAAATCCTCCCGGGTGCCCCCCTTCAATCTTCTTGCCAGTATATTTGTCCCATTCAGATTCAGGTGCAAGCTGTTCTTCTTATACCTATCACTTCTACTCCAGAAGAAATTCCAGTGATCTGAAAATGTGTATCGTTCTCACCTACACCAGATCATCATGCATGCATTATTCTGCTTTATTCTCATGTACTAGTGAGAGTAGGAATATGCCATTGGGAGTAATCCAGATATTACTGCCCTCGGAGGCCTACTTTTTATCCTCCTGTCAAAGATCTAGTGTACACTCCTCAGAATCTCATCCTTTTCTCTTCCTATGTTGTTGGTTCTAATGTGTACAACGACCTCCTGCTGGTCCCTCTCCCTTTTGAGAATATTCTGCACCCTTTCCGAGGCATCCTTGACCCTGTCACCCAGGAGACAACATGCCATTCTGGTATTCCGTTGTCGGCCTCAGGAATGTCTGTTTATGTCCAGCTGGATGATGGATGAAAGGCAATGGGGGAGGATGATGTGGTGACTCATGTCAACACTACCTGTAGGTTATTGAACTATAGTTTTCTGTTGTCACAATCACAGGACTCCATTTGTGACTTTAAGGACTGTTTAAATTACTTTATGGTGTTGATAAGCCATGATTCCATTGAATGATGAAAACAGCTAAAAAGTTGCCTTCTGTTTCTATGTTCCTGCTACACCACTGAAACAGAAATCTGATTGATTGCAAGATTTCAAATAGGCACAGATTTCAAATAGGGAAAATAGGCACAGATTTGGGAGGCAGCAAAAAGGGCTTCAAAATGTGAAAAGAAGTTGGGATGGTATATTGCACGAATAAAGGCGTCAAAAGATTGTTTTTTTTTTGAGGGGGCAGTGGCACATTTTAGAAGGGTATTGATATCAGAAACAAGGGATTATTAGCGCCTCATAAAAGTTTATTTGATACCACCCCACTCAGTATGCTAGTTTTAGTTTAGTATTAATAATGTTTACAATTTACGTATATGCCTTGGAGTTGGGAACCAAGTGTAATGTGTCAAAGTTTGTAGATGACACTAAGATGAGTGGTAGAGCAAAACATGCAAAGGCTGGCAGGTGGGACTAGATTGGGTTGGGACATCTGGTTGGCATGGACAGGTTGGACCGAAGGGTCTGTTTCCATGCTGTACGTTTCTATGACTCTGACTCAAAGTCTGTAGAGGGATATAGTTAGGTTAAATGAGTGGAAAAAGGTCTGGCAAATGTGAGGTCATCTATTTTGGTCAGAACAGCAGTAAAATGAACTATTATTCAAATGGTGAAAAATTACAGCGTGCAGCTGTGCAAGGGGACCTGGGTGTCTTTGTACATGAACATCAAAATGTTGGTTTGCAGGTACAGCCGGTAAATAAGAAGGCAAATAGAATATTGTCCTTCATTGCTCGAGGAATGGAGTTTAAAAACAGGGACATTATGCTGCAGCTGTGTAGGGTGCTGGTGATGCCACAGTTAGAGTCATAGTGATGTACAGCATGGAAACAAACATTTCGGTCCAATCCGTCCATGCCGACCAGCTATCCTAACCCAATCTAGTCCCACCTGCCAGCACTCGGCCCATATCCCTCCAAAACCTTCCTATTCATATATCCATTAAAATGCCTTTTAAATGTTACAATTGTACCAGCCTCCATCACTTCCTCTGGCAGCTCATGCCATACATGTACCACCCTCTGTGTGAAAAAGCTGCCCCTTAGGTCTCGTTTATACCTTTCCTCTCTCACCCTAAACCTATGCCCTCCATTCTGGACTCCCTAACCCCAGGGAAAAGACGTTGTCTATTTATCCTATCCGTGCCCCCCACAATTTTGTGAACCTCTATAAGATCACCCCTCAGCCTCCGACGCTCCAGGGAAAACAGCCCCAGTCTGTTCAGCCTCTCCCCATAGCTCAAATCCTCCAACCCTGGCAACATCCTTGTAAATCTTTTCTGATTTTTCAAGTTTCACAACATTTTTCCAATAGGAAGGAGACCAGAATTGCACGTAATATTCCAACAGTGGCCTAACCAATGTTCTGTACAGCCGCAACATGACCTCCCAACTCCTGTACTCAGTACTCTGACCAATAAGGGCTTTTGCCCGAAACGTTGATTTTACTGCTCCTCTGATGCTGCCTGAACTGCTGTGCTTTTCCAGCGTCACTAATCCAGAATAAAGGAAAGCATACCAAATGCCGCCTTCACTATTTTATCTTCCTGTGACTCCATTGGAGTATTGTGTACAGTTTCGGTATCTTCAGAGTTGTAGAGCCGTAGAGATATACCAAATATAAACAGACTCTTCAGTCCAACCCGTCCATGCTGACCAAGTATCTATATAAATCTAGTCCCATTTGTCAGCATTTGGTCCATATCCCTCTACACCCTTTTAAATGTTGTAATCCTACCAGCCTCCACCACTTTCTCTGGAAGCTTACTTGAGAAAGGGTGTACTGGCACTGGAGGGGGGTGAAAAGGAGGTTCATTCAGTTGATTCCAGAATTGAGGGGGTTGGCTGATGAGGAAAGTTTGAGTAAATTGGGACTATACGCATTGGAATTTAGAAGAATGAGGAGGAATCTTGTAGAATCATATAGAATTATGAAGGGAATAGATAAGATTGAAGCAGAGAGGTTGTTTCCACTGATAAGTGAAACTAGAACGAGGGGGCATAGCCTCAAAATAAGGGGGAGCAGAATTATGACTGAGTTGAAGAGGAACCTCTTCACCCAAAGGGTTGGGAATATTTGGAATTCCCTGCCCAGTGAAGCAGTTGAGGCTAGCCCACTGAATGTTTTTAAGGCAAAGATAGATTTTTGAACAGTGAAGGAATTAAAGGTTATGGTAGGTGGAACTGGGTCCCCAGAAAGATCAGCCATGATCTTATGGAAGGGTGGAGCAGGCTCGAGGGGCCAGACTGTCTACCACCCCTCTTTCTTACGTCCTTCTGTTTACTTATATCACATTTTAATGTCTTATTTTGCTTGTATATAGTCATAAGTTACCACGTGCTTCTGAAATTCTAAATGTTACTTTCTTTCGCTTTTCCCATATCCTTTTCTCCCTTGGGTAAAAGTTGCGAGTTTTACGTATTTTGTTCACTGGCATATGATACATTCAGATTTTGTTCATAAGATCATTTGAAAACATCAGACTAAGTTAAGAGCTACATTTCATTTACTTTTGGTGTTGATAATAACATCATAATGATTGTTGTTCCATTTACAGACCTTATTCAACCCAAATAAAACTGTGGTCAAGATGTTTTTAGTGACCTATGACTTCAGCGATATGCCACCAAACCACATTACACTTTTGCGCCACAGAATATTTCTAGTGCCAGTGGAAGAAAATGAAGGGACACATGAAAATGTGGAAAATTCAGAAGTAAAGAAAAAAGTACTATGTTATCTGATTCATTTGAGGTATGTAAGTTCTGAAACTAACGCGTATCTCTCTATATGAGTAATAGTGTATTGTTTCATTTCTAATCATTAATAGATTTGGAAATAACTTAGTTTTCAGCTGAGAATTTTGAAATGTTTGGCTTTTAGATTGCCTTGTATTTTCATTATAAATTTTATTGTGAACAGAATAAGGGGGGGGGGGCATATAGTCCAAAATTTGAAACTAAATCTTTGCCTATTCCTACCTGCTAACTGCAAGCATACAATATTCAGCAATAATTGTGGTGATTTATTATTTTTGAATTCAAATTATTGGACAAATTGCCAGAGCTAAGAGCAGCAAACTCCATATCAATGATGATTCAAATTAAAACTTACTTTTATACAACCTCGGAGCGAACTTTAGTGGCAACAATGTGGGTCTTGCTCACGGGTTGAAAACCAATGAGACCCCACACCAACTTTCCATAGCAGGCATATCATCATGAGGCAATCAAGCACTACCTGAGCCGTGTGGGACCTCTCATTGAATGAAGGACCTTGTAGAGCCGAAGTCCTATCCCCAAGAGCTGCCGATTAGAAAGCATTTTTGTAAAATATAAAATAATTTGCACACTCATTACTATATTAACCAAAAACAATTGATGGATCTTTCACACTTTTACCAACGAACTGTAGAATAGTACGACATGAACAACCATTCCCAGTCTTGTCATCAGAGGAGTTTCTCAAAGTTCTTAGTAATTGAGAGCTCCCTATAGTTAAATGTTAACTCCTGAAGCAATTGTTCTACTTGGAACTTGGTCATGGCAAGGGAGCACACAGCCCTCCAAACAATCCATCTACGCAATGTTCCCGCTACAAAGTGTTGGTAGATTGTGTATTCAGCCATCTTGGAACTTGGAGCCAGAACACAATTAAAGTAAGTCATCCTTGATCCCAAAGGAGAAGTGGTGTTCTAAATCAGATTTATCAGGGGGGTCCCAGATTGAACAGGTATTTTTCTTTATTCCTACATGTCATGTGGACATTGTTGGCCAAGACAACATTTCTTGTCCATTACTAGTTGCTCTGGAATTGAGTTTCTTGTTCGGTCATTTCAAAGGGCAGTATGAGGCAACCATGTTGTTGAAAGTCGTATGTAAGGCCAGACTGATAAGGAAGCCAGAGTGGAGAGTGTGGTGCTGGAAAAGCATAAGGATTCCTGATGAAGGGCTTTTGCCTGAACCATTGATTGTTCTGCTCCTTGGATGTTGCCTGACCTGCTGTGCTTTTCCAGTACCATGCTCTCGATTCTGATCTCCATCATCTGCAGTCCTCACTTTCTCCTGATAAGGAAGCCAGATTTCCTTCTCAAGTGAAGTAGATAGTTGTAAAAACTATCATCGATGATGGTTTGTTTCATGATCACCATTACTGAGAATAGCTTTTAAGTCTTCTAGAATTATTAATCAAATTTAGAGTTCACCAGTTAACATTGTAAGGTTTAAACCAGGTCCCAGGTCTGGGTCTCTAGATTAACAGTCCAATGACATTACCGCTATACTGTCTCCCAATTAAATGCTGTCAGTTTTTATTTTGGGATACAATGAAATTGGCTTCAGCATTTGAACTTGCAAATGAGTAAAATATTTTCTAAGATTCCTGCTTCTGATCATTGGTTTCTCCTGTAAGTATTTGGGCTCAGGCCCAATGACACTATTATTTTCTTTGTTCAGGCTTGTGCATGATTATTCTCTTCAATACTGTAAATCTATTAGTGCCTATAGAAATGTACCTGAGTATGAGTGCAGAAGGGGAAAGATTGATTTTTCTGTTTATGATAAGCTGCATAAAATTCTGTTAGATTGTAAGATTTTCTCCTTAAGAGGATATTTTTACCAGTTATTAATTTGATAATGTTTGTGTTGATGTAGAGTGCATTTCGGAATTTAAGTTGAAGGGTGGGTTTTATTAGCATCCCAATGTTGATTTGTTCTCTCTGTTCATTTAATTGTTCAGGTTTCAAAGTTCAAAGTCTGGGAAAATCTACTTGCACAGTGATATAAGGCTGCTGTTTTCACGAAAATCAAGTGAAGTGGATTCTGGTATACCTTATGAGTTAAAGTCATTTACAGAAATGCCAAGAAATCCAAAATATTCACCACGAGTTTAACACATCAATTTCAAGATTATCTATATTGCAGTTCAGTGATTTATTTATCTAGCAATTGGCTCTAACTAGTGGAACAAAACTCAGTTTCAGTTCAGTGTTAATGCGCATGCTTTGTAATAAACATTAAGGATTTGTTTAAAGTGCAGTTTCCTATTGTGGCATTCTGTAAATTTGGATTTTGAAAAGCACAGGAAACTTTGCTTTAATGTAAACCTACAATATTTAATCAACAGTTTTGCCCTTAGTTCATTGAAATTTAACTCCTTGTCCTCTGTATCAAAGTCACATTTTACTTTGAACCACTGATTCATTTACTTTAAATATCTTCCATTGCCTGAGTTCATGATTACAATAATTAGGTGGTTCCCCTGAAATGAGAGCCATTCAGGACCGCAAAAGTCAAATATTGCAATGTGGGAAGAAGTAATTTAGAAAAGAGTTGGATTAACCCTTTAACCTATACAGTTTATGCAAAAATCTATATGTAATTAAACATCTCTTCAATAGAGTTGTTGAATAGTGCTGCTTCTTCCATTCTCACTTTTGGCATTTTCATCCTTCACTCAAGAAACAGAATTAGATGTTTTAATTTTTCTTTTAAATTTAAATCTGTTTAGTTTGGTACATAAACTGATTTTTAACTTGTTCTAAGTACAGTCTACCGATCGATAGACTGAATAACCATTCTGTTGTATAAGGAGAAAGAGGACATAAAGAAAACACTGGTGTATTGGCAACAGTTTAGAAAAATAGTTAATTTTGCAGTGAGTTCTCCTTTTTAAGCTATTTCTTTGCCTTGTTTACTCACCTGTACCACCTGCTTGCTTTGTTTGGGAGGGTTGGTGGAAACCTGCTTTCCAGGTCTTTGCTGCTACTGTTCCATGAGCAAATACATGGGACAAAAGGGATATTTTGATTGGCTTCTGTATTATTATTTGGGAATATCTGATCCCTGCTGCCAGCTCCCTAACCGTTGATGTTCCAGCTACAAATGCATGGTCCCATTACTTGGTGCACAGAATTTGTATACAAATGCACTGTGGCACTTGGTGATGGTATATTTAATTATCTCACATTTGCCAAAGTGCTTTGAAAAGGTGGAGTTTTCTTGGGTCAATGTGTATCCAGGTAGTTTCCAAACTGGAATAAATTAAACTATACCTTTTGCATAAGGTGCCTCTAGGTTAAAGTGTTACTTAAACTGTTTCCTAATGTTAGAATTTTTTTCATTTATGTGCTGTGGTTCTAAATCTGGAAGGTACACTTCAGAAATCTACATCTGTTTTTGTTTTTATTATAGTTATCATTGTCCTAACCCCAATCTACAAATCATATTGTTGAAACAATTGTAGAAACATGAAGCTAAGTGAGGTAGATGGTATTTTTGATGGAATAAACTGTTCTTGTAAATATCTTGGTTTTGAATGTTCTTTAAAGCTTGTGCAAAAATAAAATATTGAATTTGAGTCTCCACGTATGTATGGACAGGATTTTCCCCAGTGATTAACCCTGAGAGCTACTGATCCACCACAGACCAAAACATTCCCAGATTTGCTCTCTGGCCTGTAATAGCTGATCTCATCTGGGTGGCAGTAAAAATGCTACATTTTCAACAGAAAACCTGAAGTGCAGAAATATAAAAAAGAATCACTTTTGATTAAAATTCAATAGCTCTTGATACATACTGAGAGACAGATTGTGTTGTGATTTATCTTGCACTTCAAAATCCTGCAACAGTTATCTTTGGTGTTGGAATAGCTGGCTAGGTACCCAGTGGTAACTGAGGGCCATGGAACCATATCACCTTGCCTGAAAACAATATCTCCACAGTGGTTGAAAATTTGATGAAGTAAACTTCAACAATTGAGTAGCACAGAATCAGATCTCTATGCTTTATCTGACATGTAATCTGCTTGACCATCATCCATTTTGACAAAAAGCTTTCTACACAAAAATTAGTACATTGGGAAAGACGCAAAGGTAATACCAAATCCTTCCCGGTCCAAGAGAATTAATTATAGGACTTCAGTTCACAGAAGAGGAAATAAAGCTCGCTAGAATGGCAAAAACATGGAACGTAAAATGAAGGATAAAAGTAAACAAGGTAACTAGGATAGATTGGGTAGTTGGAGACAAAATTACTTAGTTTCCACTTTCTCTTCCTTGTCAGAGACAAACTTGACAGCAACAAAATCGATTTCGCTATGATGAGGCAAATAGCTCAAGGCTTAACTGAGAAACTTAACTGGCAGGAAGGACAATGTGCTTCCAACAGTAAATTTCAGGAACTTCACCTGATCGCTTCTCATTGTAGATTTGTTTTTTTAATTCACATGTTGTAATAGTCATACTATCCTTCCTAGTAAATTGTCCCCTGCCTCAACTGAAATTGAACTTTATTTTGGAGGCTGACCACCTTTCTCTATCATCTGGTGGAAATTTATGCAGGCTTTTGTAAAGTTAAGTCTTCAGTTGGGTGTTAGTAGGAAGCATTTGGCCTCTGGCTTACTCTTCCATGACAATTCATCTGTGAAGACAAATGCCATATGAAAAATAACAGTGCCTACTTTAATAAAGGTATCACAAAAAAAATCATTCTTGCACAATACTGTATCTGCACTGCACATTGTATTTGTGCCTTCAATTCTCATATGCCAAGTTATACATTCTGGCTCGTGAGAGGACTCCTCTGTATGTGATTGTGAATGATCTTACAGTATGCCACAATGCTGTATTTTAAAGAGAAGTATTTTTCATTTGTTTAAAATAATGTTATGCTGTGCAGATTTATATTTGTAATATAATTATGTAGATTTTAAGTTTCATGTGTTAACAGGAGTGCCACAATGTTAATAAAAAGTACATTCACCCAAAATACTGGGTTATCAATAGTAAGGTGTCCTCTAAAAGTGCTTACATATTATTCTTTAAATTAATTGCTTTGCCTCACTCTGAATTTACATGGCCATCACATTTTATGCAACCTCACTGGCGTCACAATAATCCAAAATCAAGCTTTTTAAAAAAGGTCTGGTCAGACATTTAGCATCACGGGAACTGAGGGTATTATGGCAAGCTGGAGGACCATGAATATTATCATTTGTCACTGAAAGCAGTCAACATTGCAAGGAAGAAAATCTTGGATTTATGTTGCACCTTATCAAATTCCTTTTGATGTTCTGAACTATGTCACCACCAATCAATTAATTTTGTAATTATGTAGTTCCTATAACTAGCAAACAGGAAGAATAATGATGACTTGATCTGGTTTTGGTGTTAATTGGGGGAATGTCAGTGATATTTTCTGCTGCTCTTAATGCTCAAATTAGCAGTTTTGATAATATAATGGTTAGTCAGTGATAGATTTACCTGACACTTGAGTAAGTGTTTACAGTCAGTAGTGAGGTATAAACCTACAATTGTTTGATGTGGGTGAAAATCTTATCAGTTGAGTCAAGCTGACATTAGGCTGGAAAACAATTTGGATGTGCACACAAGATTTTAATGACAATCTTATGAAAGTCACTGCATGCACGTATCTTGCATTGATTTTTGATTAAGAGGAGGTATGTGCAGGACAATCACATGATGTTGCTAGGCCTGATGCCCAAAAAAGAGCATGCTATTTGAGAATTATTCCTAACGCTGGAAAAAGCAAAATTCACCAGTCAATATTGATGTCATCGTCCTTTTCTTTGCTTGCCCATGTTTTAACCTAGCCTTTAAAATGACGCTTTTGGAACTATATCTTGAAATCTAGATTTAAAATGTTCTTTTCTGGAAATTCTGAAACAATCTGAGAACTTCCCTCTGCACCTAAATTGATGATTGTACTTGATCATTTTTGATCTGCAAATACTCTGTTCCACACTCTCCATCTAATGTCTTGAATGTAGTAACATCCTAAGGTATTGTACAAGAGTAGTGATCAAATGTGATACCAAGCCACAGGAGACTATAAACCATAATGAAAAAGCTAAGTTTAAAGAGGATCTTATCAGGGGAAAAGTGTGGTTGAAAGTATTGAACTTAAGCTAAAATTAGAATACATAATAGTAAACTACTCTCAAATGTTCAAACAGCATATCATAGCATGTGATATTGAATGAATGCACAGTCATACAGAGGATGAAGGGTTTGTCTGACTGGTCACTATCTAATTCTGATAGGATGTCACACATTGAAATAGAATGCAGCTTTGAGATCCTGTAAACATTTATCATTAAGAATCAAAATGGCTATTTTTAAGAAATCAATCTAGAATGTACATAATAAAAGTAGGAGCACAAGTAGACCATTTGGCCCCTCAAATCTGTGTAATTCAATAAGATCATGGTTGATATGATATTGGCCTCAATCCCAAACTCTGTAAATACTCATTTTTCAGCACAAGTTTGTAACTGAAACAAAAGACCTTTCAATTTATTAACAGTACAATACATTTAGTAGAGCAAAATTAAACATAAAAGTAATCTAATTGGTCTATTCTATAAATGTATTTTGAGTTTTCAGCTCCATTTAAACAAGACCGATAAACAGGTAAGGAATGAAAGAATAAAATAAAACAACAAAACTGACCAGATGTGTAACTGGATTCCATGATACGTTGTTGCAGAGAGGGAAAGGATGTTTGTCAGTTGTTTTCCAGAAAGTGTGAATAAGAGTCACCTTTCCAATTCACTCAGATCAAGTATAACTTTGTTTCTATTCCCTGACTTCCAAGAGCTGTTAAGAGAGGTTAGACATGGACCTTTCAGATTTTCATGCTGAAGAATCAACAGCAAGATTCCTTGCCACAGAAAAAACAGTTCAAAACCCAATTCAAACTCTGAGCACTCCCTACAGACCAACTGCCTTCTCCTTTTAATTAGGACTCAACCTGCAATTAAGTTCCAGGACTAGTTTCATGAATAAAGAGAAGCTTGTCTAGTTTGTTTTCCTTTCAATATAAGCTGTCCAATAGTCATCTTTAGCTCACAGTTCTGAATTCACAGCTCTAAACGAAAATTGTTAAAAAATATATTTAAAATTTGAAAAGTCAGTGAGTTGAAGGGAATTTGATTTGGACAAAACTGACTGGGAATGCAGCATTTTAACTGAATGTGTGAATTGGAAGGCTTAGCTAAACTTCAGGAAATAGCCAAAGGGGCCAAATGGCCTATTCTTGCTTCTTTGTATGATTTAGCTTCAACAAATATAATCATTTTTGGATAGTGCTACCACGCATTCAGTTTTAAAGAGTCACACATTCACTCTGAGGCTTGCCCTCAGGTCCTAGTCTCCTACTGGTAGGAGCATCACTTTGATATCCACTCTATCCTCTCCGTATTCTCTAAGCTTCAATCCAATCCCTCATTCTTCTAAACTCCATCGAGGACAGACTCAGAGTCCTCGACTGCTGCTTATACGACAAGCTCTTCATCGCAGGGATCATTCTTGTAAACCACCTCTGGACTCACTCCAACATCACATCCTTCAATACAGGATCCAAAACTGCTCTTAACATTCTTGCTATTACAATCTTGAATATACTTTAACATTTTATCAATGATAGGTGATTAGCTAACTGGCCTATAGTTACATGATGTTTTTGTCCCTTTATGAGTTAAGTTGTTATACAGCAGTTTTCAATCCCCTGGGACTTTTCAGAGTCTGAAGTACTCTTAAAAATAACTATCAATGCATCAGTTATCTCTAGCTGCTTCTTTTAAAATCCATACAACCTATCAGATGCAGGAAACTTAGCTTTTAGTTACTTTTCCTCCTTGTTCTATGATGGTAGTTATTGTGTTTATTTCATCCTCCACTTCCCTGTTCATTATTTAATTTGGAATGTTATCTACCATGAAGACTGATGCAAAGCTTTCATTCAACTCCTCTGCCAGTCCCTGGTTTCCCCATTTTTGCTCTCTTCAGCCTCATTCTCAAAGGAGTAGATGTTCACTGTATACTCTCCCACTTCATAGATAAAAAGCTGCTGTTTTTTTCCCCCAGTTCATTCATGGGACATGGGCATCACAGGCTAGGCCAGTAATTATTGCTCTTCCCTAATTGTCCAGAAAGCCATGAAGAGTCAACAACATTGGGTCTCGAGTCACATGTCGGCCAGACTAGGTAAGGTTGGCACTTTCCTTCATTAAATGACATTAGAGTCATAGAGATGTACAGCACAGAAACAGACCCTTCGGTCCAACTCGTCCATGTCGACCAGATATCCCAACCCAATCTCGTCTCACCTCTAAACCCTTCCCTCTAAACCCATATCCCTCTAAACCCTTCCTATTCATATACCCATCCAGATGCCTTTTAAATGTTGCAATTGTACCAGCCTCCACCACTTCCTCTGGCAGCTCATTCCATACATGTACTACCCTCTGCATGAAAAAGTTGCCCCTTAGGTCTCTTTTATATCTTTTCCCTCTCACCCTAAACCTATGCCCTCTAGTTCTGGACTCCCTGACCCCAGGGAAAAGACCTTGTCTATTTATCCTATCCATGCCCCTCATAATTTTATAAACCTCTATAAGGTCACCCGCTCAGCCTCCGACGCTCCAGGGAAACAGTCCCAGCATATTCAACCTCTCCCTATACCTCAAATCCTCCAACCCTCGCAACATCCTTATAAATCTTTTCTGATTTTTCAAGTTTCACAACATCTTTCCGATAGGAAGGAGGCCAGAATTGCACACAATATTCCAACAGTGACCTAACCAATGTCCTGTAAAGACGCAACATGACCTCCCAACTCCTGTACTCAATACTCTGACCAATAAAGGAACGCATACCAAACATCATCATCACTATCCTATCTACCTGCTACTCCACTTTCAAGGAGCTACGAAACTGCACTCCAAGGTCTCTTTGTTCAGCAACACTCCCTAGGACCTTACCTGCTAAGATTTGCTTTCCTAAAATGCAGCACTCACATTTATCTGAAACTCCATCTGCCATGTCTCTGCCCATATTGTTATAGATTAATCCTGTCTTATTTTCATTACCAGGTTCAGAATAGTCTACACGCTGGTTGAGAGTATGTTACTGGAAAAGCACAGCAGGTCAGGCAGCATCCGAGGAGCAGGAAAATCTCTGTTTCGGGCCAGAACCCTTCATCAGATTCTGGAATATACTGTTCTTGGAAGTACTAACACATTTTCCAGGTTACCTTTGCCCTCTCGAAATAATTGCACTGAGACCAGTATCCCATCACCAAATAACCCTTTATTTATATGTACACAGTACACTGACATAACCAGCAAGTTCAGAATCAGTCCCCAAATCAAGGAGATTCTGAATCCCCTGTTTATATGTATATTTTTCATTTAGCCAGCCATTTCAGAAACCAATTCAAACAACAGTACATACTGGCTGAAAATCAGCCAACCCCCTCTTTCTACTGGTCAGCCAGGGATCCCTGATTGGGGTTGTTAACCTGAAAAATCAGGGATCTAATAGTCAATGAGGTCACCTGGTTCCAATCACTACACCTGATTTGCTAAATTTATAGTAGATTAAAGATATCCATTTAAATCCAGACCTCTCCTAAATATCTTCTTTATTTCATCCGATATACTGTCTTACTATGTAACTACAGTTAGAGGAAATAAGATTATCTAGAATGCAGAGCATAGAAACATGCCATTCAGCTCAACTCATCCATGTCAGTGTTAATGCTCTACTTCATTCAACCTTCTTCCATTGTTTTTAATCTAAATCCACCATAATAACCCTTCCTCTCTCTGTTTCCCTTAAAAGCAGATAATACTATGCATTTCAACCATTCCCTGGGGTAGTAAGTTCCATATTTTTTGGCATTTGACCTTGGTCCACACAAAATTAATTGACTCTTCTGTTAAATTAAATCTAACCCTTCTTATTTTAGGTGTATAATTAGGGACTGAACAGGGTTTTGAACCTCGCACCTTTTACAACTCTCAATAACCTCCATAGCCACCATTATTTTGAGTGATGGCAGCTTTAAATCTGAGTGGAATTGTGTTTTCTTGTGGTACCCAGTCCCAAAGAAATGGTGAGTTTTTTTTTAATTTGTTCACAGAATGTGAGCAACACTGGCTCGGCCAACATTTATTGCCCATCCCTAATTACACTTAAGAGTCAATTACAATGCTGTGGGCGTAGAGTCACAGAAAGGACAGACTAGGTAATAACAGCAGATTTCCATCCAAAAAGTAATTAGTGAGCCAGAGTTTTTTTTGTTTTACAATTGTTATACAGTTGCCAGTACTGCTATTGAATTCAAATTTCACCATCTGCAACGGTAGAATTCAATGACATTACCACTAACTCACTATCTCCCCCTGGTTTCACCAAATCACAGAGATTGATTTGAAATAATTCAAATATACTGAGTTTCTTGCACTTTAGGTATTTACATTTACCTATTAACTGACATTGTCCAACAGCTGAATTTATTCACAATTTGACGTGCTTTATGTTGTGATGTTGTATTTATATTTTAGCTAAGCTTTCAAATCAACCAGCACTATTCACTTAAGTTTTTATTGCCTGATTGCAAACCATCACCTCACCAAATATCATCCATCACAAATAAAATTTTGCTACTATGCAATTCACAGGTCATTCAACCTGTGAACTCTGCCTGTGTAATTTGTATCAATCCCTTCCATGCTCCTCCTCTTCCCATCATTGCTTCAATGTTTATCTATAATTTATTCTTCAATTCTGATGAGGACTATATATCTCAGATTTAATTAGCAATCTTTTCTCTTTGCCAGTGTTGACTGGTGTGCTGCTTACTTCCAGCATTTCCTGACTTTTATTGAGTGCACGAGTAGTTTTTCCTTATATATAATAAGAGAATCATTCTGTTCTTAACTTCAAATGTGAGGGACAGGAATAGGGATTTAAATACGTTATTGTTCAAAGGTTCGTAACTCCCACAGGAATTCCACATATGAGAAAAAAAGTTTCCCAGTTCATCCTTTTGGTCCAGTGGCTACTTCAGGTAAATACTACTTCAGCTTTCGAAGTACACATCTAGTGGGATAATGATCATTAAAGTGATCTACATGATATGTGCATTGTTAATTGCTGCTGTAAAACTGGTAAATTATTAACATTAGTTAAATTATACGTCAGTTAGTTATAGCTCTGAGCTTTCTCAATCACAATACAGTTCTTTATCAACCGTTTGAGCTCCCCTTACTTAGTCTTTTCTTACTTCTATAATCTTCAAGTTATTGAAACCAAAGACTGGAGCTCACTCTTGCTTAATTATGCTCTTTTTAAATTATGATAGTCTTCAAAGTGGACATTCAATCACTTATGCATATTAAAAAGTCTAATACAATCCTCAATTGCAATCTAAATTGCCTGAAGAACCCAGAACATTCAAGATTGGTATTTGATGTAGAATGGGTTCCCATTTCCCTTCCCCCCCCCACCTCTTTGTTTCAGATTTGCTGGCAATTAGGCCAAAATTCCTAGTCAAACCTTGGCAGCTCACTATGTTTCACTTCCTTTAGAGGTGGTAATTCAGATTCTTCATCAATCACCTAGAATTCTAGTTGGCAAGAACAACTTGAGAGAAAAATTAGCAAGAACTTTTATTGAATACCTCCCCCCATTTATTCCATGTTGTGATTGAACCAGTAAAGTCTGTTCATTTATTAAATCATAGATTTCAACTACTGAACACAGAATTTTCAAAATGGATAATCATACTTGTTAGTGAATGATTGATGACAACTGAGCAAAGTATAGTCATCAAACACAACAGTTGGGTTGTTTTAACCTAAGTGCTTTAGTTTCTTGAATGTGTCCTGCCTATATAAACAGAACAGCTAGATTAGAGAGGCCTCTCGAACTTGGCCTTCGAATAGCTTTTTGCTGCAGTGACTCTCCAATATATATGGGTCAAAGGCCTCAGTTGAGGTTGCAGAGGTTTTCCTCCTCACATTTTGGGATTTTGATCAATTGTTGTTTCTAATCTTTCTTGGAATGCGGGCATTACAGTCAAGGCAAGCATTTGTTGTCCATCCTCAAATGTCCTCACGATGCGAGTGAGCTGCTGCCTTAAACTGCTTCACCCTGTCAGCATTGTTAGGAAAGGGAAAGGATTTTAATCCAAATACAGTGCAAGAATGGCAATATAGTTCCAAATCAGGGTGGTACATGAAGGTGGTGGTATTCCCAAGTATCTGCTGCCATTGTCTTTCGAGATGATAATAGTTTTGTGTTTGGAAGGTGCTGTCTAAGAGGCTTTGGTGAAATTTGCAGTGCATCTTGTAAATGGTACACACTGCTACTACTGAACATTGGAGGTGAAAGGACTGAATGTTTGTGGATGTTATGCCTAACAAACATTGTGTTAGGTTGTGTCAAGCTTCTTGAAGGTTGTTGGAGCTGCATTCCAGGCAAGTGGGAAGTTTTCCATCACAGTCATGACTTGTGCCTCGTCGATGGTGGACAGGCTTTGGGGAGTTGGGAGGTGAGTTAGTTGCTGCAGGATTTCTTGCCTCTGACATGTTCTTGTAGCCACAGCAATTAAATGATTAGTCTAGTTCAGTCTCTGGTCAATGGAACCCTGTCTCCTCCACCACCACCTTCCCCCCCACCACCACCCAGGACAATGATAGTATGGGGCTTCAGGGATGATAATTCCATTGAACGTCAAGGGGAATGGTTTTGGGGAATGGTTATTGCCTGACAGTTGACAACCCAGGCCTACATATTGTTCACTCCTTGCTGCATTTGAACATGGACTGCTTCAATATCTGAAGAGTCATGGATGCTGTTCAACATTGTGCAATCATTAGCAAACAACCCCACTTCTGAACATATGGGTGGGAAGGTCATTGATGAAGCAGCTGAAGATGGTCGAGCCTACGACACTACCCTGAGGAATTCCTGCACAGAAATTACTGAGCTCCAACGATGATAATCATTTTCCTATGTGTCAGACATAGCTTCAACCTGCAGAGAGAGTTTCCCTGAGTTCTCATTGACTCTCGGTCCACAAGAGCTCCTTGATGATACACTCAAGTACAGTCTTGATGTCAAAGGCAGTCATTCTTTCCTCACATCTAGAATGCAGCTCTTATTAGAATAAAGAACAACACAGCCTTCTGCCCTCCAAGCCTACGCCAATATGTTTTGCCCTTCCATACTAAAACTGTCTTCACTTACAGAATCCATATCCCTCTATTCCCTTCCTATTTTTATATTCATCCAGGAGCTTTTTGAATGCTGCTGTTGTATCTGATTCAACCACCTCCTTTAGTAGCACGTCCCAGGCACTCTCTACCCTTTGTGTGAAAAACTTGCCTCATACATCACTTTTAAATTTCCCCCTCCCCACACACCCTCACACCTTGAACCTGTGTCCCTTGTAATTGACCCCACCCCGGGCAAAAGCCTCAAACTTTCCATTCTGTCCATGCCATTCACAATCTTATAAACTTCCATTGGGTCGTCCCTCAACCTCCTGCATTCCAGTGAAAACAAATGCAGTCTATCTAATCTTTCTTGATAGCTAAAATCCCCCATACCAGGCAACATCTTGGTAAACATTTTCTGTACCCTCTCTGAAACATCCACATTCTTCTGGTAATGTGGTGACCAGAGCTGTATGCAATATTCCATGTGTGGCCTAACTAAAGTTCTATAAAGCTGCAGCATGACTTGCCTATCATTACATTCAATGCACCTTCCAATGAAGCAAGCAAGCCATAGGCCATCTTTGTTACCTTATCTACTTGCACTGCCCCCTTCATTGATCTGTGCACCTGGACACCCAAATCCCTCTACATATCAAAATTCCCAAGGATTCTGCCATTCACTATATAATTTCCACCTGTATTTGACCTTCCAAAATGCGTCACCTCACATTTGTCCAGATTAAACTCACATTTGCTATTTTTCTGGCCATGCCTTCAACTGATCTAAATCCTGCTGTATCCTTTGATAATCCTCCTCACTCCATCCACAACTCCATTAATCTTTGTTTTGTCCAAAACCTTACTAATTCGACCAGCCATGTTTTCCTCCAAATCAATTCAATAGACCACGAACAGCAGAGGTTCCAGCACTGATCCCTGTAAAACAGCACTAGTCACAGCCCTCCATTCCGAAAAGCATCCTTCCACCATTACTATCTGTTTCCTCTGACTAAGCCAGTATCCATCTGCAGGGCAGAGCAGTAGATGTGATCTTATATGGACTTCAGTAAGGCGTTCGAAAAGGTTTCTCATGGGAGACTGGTTCACAAGGTTAGATCTCATGAAATACTGGGAGAACTGGGCATTTGGATACAGAACTGGCTCGAAGGTAGAAAACAGGATGGTGGTGGAGGGTTGCTTTTCAGACTGGAGGCCTGTGACCAGTGGTGTGTCACAAGGATCAGTGCTGGGTCCACTGCGTTTCGTCATTTATATAAACGATTTGGATGTGAACGTGGGAGGCATAGTTAGTAAATTTACAGACGACACCAAAATTGAGGAGTAGTGGACAGCAAAGAAGGTTGCCTCAGAGTACAATGGGATCTTGATCAGATGGGCCAATGGACTGAGAAGTGGCAGATGGAGTTTAATTTAGATAAATGTGAGGTGCTGCATTTTGGACAAGCAAACCTTAGCAGGACTTATACACTTTCTGGTAAGGTCCTGGGGAGTGTTGCTGAACAAAGAGATCTTGGGGTGCAGGTTCATAGTTCCTTGAAAGTAGAGTCGCAGGTAGATAGGATGGTGAAGAAAGCATTTGGCATGTTTTCCTTTATTGGTCAGGGTTAAAAATCACACAACACCAGGTTGTAGTCCAAAAGGACTAGCTTTTGAAGGACTAGCTCCTGCACAAAACCATGCTGGCTATCGCTAACAAGTCTATTTGCTTCTAAATGCGTATCAATCTTGGCCCTGACAATCTTTTCCAATAATTTCCCTGCCGCCAACATGAGGCTCACAGGTCTGAAATTTCCTAGATTATCCCTGTTAACCTCCTCACTGGGCTATTCTCCAGTCCTCTGGGACCTCACCTGTGGCCAAAGAGGATACAAAGATGTCTGTCAATGCTCCAGCATTTGTTCTCTTGCTTCCCTCAATATTCTGGGATGGATCCCATCAGGACTTGGGGACTTATCTACATTAATATTTTTTAAGACACACAACACATCTTTTTTAATAGCAAATTGGCTTAGAAATTCAACATTCCCTTCCCTGAGATTATCCTCCAACAATTCCTTCTCTTTGGTGAATACCAACACAAAGTATTCGTTTAGGACCTCTTTTGGCTCTACGCATAGATTCCCTCCTTTGTTCTTGAGTGGGCCAACCCACTCCCTAGCTACCTTCTTGCATTTTATATGTGTATAAAAAGCCTTGGGATTCTCCATAATCTTTTTATCCACATTTGATAGAAATCTGTAATGATGTCAAGAGCTACATGGCCCTGGCAGAACCCAACCCAGGCATCACTGACCAGGTTATTACTGATTAGTGCTAATTGACAGCATTGTTGATAATAGTTTCCATCACTGTAGTGATGATGGAGAGTAGACTGATGGGGTAGTAATTGATTGGGTTGGATTTATCCTGTTTGTTATGTACAGGACCTACCTGGGCAACTTTTCACATTGCTGGGTAAATGCCAGTGTTATAGCTGCACTAGAAGATCCTGGTTAGGGGTGTGGAAAGTTCTGAAGCACTTACCTCCAGTACTATTGCCAATATGTTGTCAGGGTCCATAGTCCTTGCAGTATCCAGTGCCTCCATGTTTCTTGATATCATGAATCAAATTGGCTGAGGTCTAGCATCTGTGATGTTGGAAGACCTCAGGAGGAGGCTGGGATGTTCTACTCACTAATATCCTGTAAACTGTTTCCTGTGAATTCCCTTATTGAAAGAAAAAATTGAAAAATCACCTCTCATGATACTGAAATGGCAAATGCATCGCCAGAGAATGAAAGACTGAGAATTGGCATATCCACAAATTCATGTCCTCATCAAAGTGCCTAAAACAAACTGAAAGAAAATAACACATTGACATCTGCAATCTGTATTAGTGTTAGAACTTTGCATCTGATATTTGTTTCCTTCCCTTCCATAATACTTGTCTCTTGTCTCATTATGCAACTGATTGTGTATCTATGGGAAATTTAGGAAGGAGTAGAGTATAAGATATAAGATATAAAGTTATGTTATCAATTGATTTTTTTTTACTGTCATCAGTTAAAACCCGATTGATCACAATAATAGTCAAATTCTACTAAATGAAAAAAAGAGTACTTATTCTTTTAAACCAAGTAAGGCAATTTTTGTTTTATTCATTTGTGGGATGTGGACATCAATTATTGTCCATTCCTGTTTGCCCTTGAGGTGGTAGTGAGCTGTCTTCTTGAACTACTACAGTCCAGCAGCTATAATTAGACCCACAATGCCCTTCGGGATTTTGACCCAGTGACGGTGAAGGAACAATGATATATTTCCAAGTCAAGAGGCGAGTTTTCAGGTGGTGGTGTTCCCAGGTATCTGCTGCCCTTGTCCTTCTAGATGGAAGTAGTTGTGAGTTTGGAAGGTGCAGTCTAAGGAGCCTTGGTGAATTTCTGCAGTGCATCTTGTCGATAATACACATTGCTGTAATTGAACATCGGTGATAGAAGGTGTGGAGGTTGCGGGTGTCGTGCCAAACAAGCGGGTTTTGGATGGTGTCAAGCCTCTTGTATGGATGAGGTGTGGATGAACAGAAATATCATGGTGAATTGGAGGGCCAAAGAGTAGACTGTTGGGATTTTGAAAGCACAGTTCTAAGTGTTTTAAGTGATAGTTTCTTCCAAGGAGACACAAAGAAGAAGACTGGGATTGCTGCATGGAACTCTGCCAATCTGTTTCTCGGTTTCCTGGAAATTAATTTACTTGCAATTATTCTCAAACACATATCTATCGTCTTTGCGAATTCAGGTGGATATCTTCCCCTTACAGATGAAGAGATGATTAGTTGCAGCAATAATTTAATCTCCATATCAACTAAAAACCAAATTGCATGCATATTTATTGTCTACTGTTCCAATCAATTTTGCTTGAAGAGATGATAAATGTTATTTGAATTTATAGAACAAAGCAGAAGAAATCAAAGTGTTCCATAAATAGGTCTAAGAGGTCCAGCCAAGACCTTGATTGAAATATGCATTGTGGGGATATTTTAAAGTAAGTAATATACTGCAACAATTCACCGAAACCTTTGACAGCAGGTTTCAAATCCTTAACCTTCACCATCTGGAACAAGGGCAGCAAATGCATGAAAATAGCAATAACTGCAAGTTACCCCCCCCCCCCCCCCCCCAAGCCTCACACCATCCTCACTCAGAATTATGTCTTCATTCATTAATCATTGCTGAGTTAACATTTTGCAATCCCCTTTGTATCAGCAATCGTGGTATACCTATACCATATGAATGCAGCAGTTCAAGAAGGTAGCTCATTACTACCTTCTGGGCAATAGATCCAGATGCAGTCAGCAATGCTCATATCCCATCAGTAGTTTGTTTTAAAATGTAGAGAGGCTAAAAGTTTCAAGGACAAAGTTCTGGAAAACAGGGCAAAGGTAGTGGAAGGCATTTATATTTATGATTATACAAAGGCAGCAGATGATACCCAAAACCCTGTATGACTGGAACATTTATGGAAGAATACAAAGCTGACAGAAACTTCAGATATAGGTGTGGACCATTGCCATGGAGGGATTTATAGTCAAGAATGATTTTCAATTAATTTAATTGGAGAATGTGGAGTAAACATTAAACAACAGAGCATTGAACAAACTTAAGTTAATGACATTGAACAATTATCCAATCTTGACAATTAAGATATTCATTCATTTCAATTGGTTAAAGTTGTACTCATTTACTTTTTCTTGAAACAGAACATGTTGTCAGTCATCTGGGATTGTTATGGATTCCAACTTGAGTAATACTGCCAGGATTGTTGCTTTCTTCAATTTTATCTGACAGTTATAATCAAAGTTTCTGTGTACTTACTTCACTGCTTTTAAATTGGACAAACTGTCTGTTCACATTAGTGACAACTTTCCTTTCGTTGCTTGGAGAAGGCACTTCTAGCTATTTATGGTGGCATTGAGGGTCACCTAATCCCACTAATTGACAGTCTTAAAAACAGGACACTGAGTCCCACCCATCTCATGTTTACTTAGGTTATTTTTGAGCAGGCTAAATGGAATGTTTTAAAATGTAACACAGATGTTAGAAGTTGCAATAACAATTAAGTCTACTTTTTCACTCTCTCTGGAATTGTGCCATTTCTGGTTCTGGGCCATTTTCACAAGTAGTGAAGGATACACAGGCTGTCAACAAGTTGTTCTCTTGATAGATAAGTCAGAAGACAGCAAAAGGCCTTGTTCATTTAATTCAGTCTCATAATAATGTACTCTAGGTTAAAAGGTGTATTTCCTTTATATCAGTGCTGCAGGCTTTATATTATATAATGAGTAATGTGGCTTGTTTAAATCTAAAGTTAAGCTTGATTTTTTTTTAATTTTAATTGTTCTACAGTTATGTGAGTTGTAATTTGACTTGTGCAGTCTGAAACTTTCATCTTTCACTGATAATGCTATCAACACTGGGGAAATGACAAGAGTGACAGTTATGATGAACAAGAGAGACAGTGATGGAGAAACTGATTATGCAGCTGTATTTAAACGAGACATACTTGAAGTAGGTCATATTTTTAAACTGAATTGAATGACAGTGACTGTCTGCTTTTCTTGTCATACTAATTGTATCATACAAAGGGAGGCTGAAAGTGGCCTGTCAAAGTCTAATTTTGGATTTGCAGAAAGGAGACATTATTGGTTTTATGTTTTGAATTGAAACAATAGCCAATGCTACTTTAAAACAAATTCCAAATTGGAAATAAAAAAAGTTCATACGATTCAAGTTACAGGACATTAGAAATACAACACAATTTCCTAGTGGATTATATAAAGAACGAACACCTTTTGAAGACAAGGAATTGGTATCCACAAACTTCAATATGGGTTAACAGCACCATTTTTCTCGTTCAGTTCATCTCATAGAGTCATAGAGCTTCGGTCCTACCTGTCCATGCCGACCAGATATCCCAACCCAATCTAGTCCCACCTGCCAGCACCCTGCCCATATCCCTCTATCAGAGAAATGCCTCCCACCTCATACCCTCACCCTTCATCAGCCTAGTCCTTCCCTCCCCACCTATTCCTACCCTTCGCATTTCCCTCCACTTTCCTTCACATCTTTCCTTTCCTTCCGTCGCCCCACTCCTCCCCCTTATTGCACCCCTCTCCCCACCCCAACCTCATATTTCCCCTCCATTACCTCACACCTCCCACTCCCCTCCACCTGACTCCTTTCCTTCCCTTCCCGATTCCTCTCCTTCCCTCCCCCACTCAGCCCTCCACTCATCAGACTCCTCTCCCTTCTCAAAATCTAGCCCTCCTCCCCTTCCCTCAAACTTCCATGACAACCCAATTTCTCCCCTTTCCTCACCAAACTCCTGCCCATCTCAACCCCCCCCCCAACTCATGCCCTTTCCTCCCCAACCTCCCCCTACCTCTTCCCACCACCCACCTACCCCTCTTTCTCCTTCCACGTACTCCCTTCTTCCCCTTCTTGTGCCTCTTCCTCTCTGGGAGCCTGGTCAGACCACAATATATTTGTTCGGACCAAGACACCGCCATGGAGGGAATGCAACCTAAGGGCAATGTATTCCGAATGGTGAGAGGACTAGTTTCAATAAATATTGCTTTCTCAGCTTTGAAAAGACATGATGTTAACAAGTTTCAGAGGTGGAGTTTATTGCAAGGGATTTGGAGTATAAAGAGTGTTTAGGGAGTGTAATGATCGTGGATGTATTGATAATCATCTTCAAAATTTTATAGATTCTTGAATGTTGCCTACTGTTTAGAAAGTTGCAAATGTAATTTTACTATGTAAGTAAAGATGGAGAAAGAAAATGAGGAATTAGAGACCTGTAAGCCTGTCTCCAAGCTCATGTTCTTCAAGGCCATAATGTTATCTGCCCTCCTGTTTGTGTTTGCTAGTCAAATCCTCAAAAGCAATAGCAGGTTGGTTGAATATGATTTCCCTTAAATAAATCCACGTTAACTCTGCCCAAACAGGTTAATATTTTATGTATCCAGTTATCACGCCTTTGATAATAAGTCATAGTTTTTTTCCCTCAGTAAGTGGATTTATTAAAGGGAAATCATATTCAACCATCCTGCTGGTGCTTTTGAGGATCTGAGCAGCAGACACAAACAGGAGGGCAGATAATACTATGGCCTTGAAGAACATGAGCTTGGAGACATGTTTATATCAAAGCCATCAAACACTGTTCCTCAGATAGTCAAGGATTGAGCTGGAGCAATGCAGGTGGCATAATGTTTCATAATAGATGTCTGCCTTTGCCAAGAGGAGGTTCCAAAATATTTAAAATGATCCTCGTTGTCCAATGGCATTGTTGCACAGTAGGAACAGACACAGAACTGGCTTGAGGGTGGGGGACAGAGGGTAATGGTAGAGGGTTGCTTTTCAGACTGGAGGCCTGTGACCAGTGGTGTGCTGCAAGAATTGGTGCTGGGTCCACTGCTTTGTGTCTCTTATATTAATGTTGAGATGTGCACAAAGGAGGTATGATTAGTGGGTTTTCAAATGACACCAAAATTGGAGGTGTAATGGACAGCGAAGAAGGTTACCTCAGAGTACACTGGCACCTTGTTCAGATGGGTCGATAGGCTGAGGAGTGGCAGATGGAGTTTAATTTCGATAAATATGAGGTACTGCATTGTGGAAAGGCAAATCAGGGCAGGACTTATACAGTTAATGATAATGTCCTGGGAGTAATGCTGAACAAAGAGACCTTGGGATGCAAGTTCATAGTTCCTTGAAAGTGGACTCACAAGTAGACAAGAAAATGAAGGAAGCATTTGGTATGCATGCCATTATTGGTCAGTGCACTGAATACAGGAGTTAGGAGGTCATGTTGTGGCTAGACAGGACATTGGTTAGGCCATTTTGGAACACTTCATTCAATTTTGGTTTCCCTGCTATAGGAAACATGTTGTGAAACTTGAAAGAGTTCAGAACAGATTTACAAGGATGTTGCCAGGGTTGGAGAGTTTGAACTATAGGGAGGGGCTGAATCGGCGAGGGCTATTTTCCATGGAACATAGAGGTTGAGGGGTGACTGTACAGGTATTTATAAAATCATGAGAGGCATGGATAGGATGAACCGCAAGAGCCTTCTCCCTGGGGTAGAGGAGTCCAAAACTAGAGGACATAGGTTTAAGGTGAGAGGGGAAAGATTTAAAAGGGACCTAAGGGGCAATTTTTTCAGAGGGCGGTGCGTTAATGGAATGAGGTGTCAGAGGAAGTGGTGAAGTTTGGTACAATTACAACATTTAAAAGGCTTCTAGATACGTGGATACGAAGGATTTTGAGGGATATGGTCCAAATACTGCCAAATGGGACTAGATTAATTTAGGATGTCTGGTCAGCATGGATGAGTTAGATCGAAGGGTCTGTTTCCATGCTGTACAGCTCTATGATTTTCATATGAACGTGTAAATGCATTGACAATGGTTTGGAGCTCACCCACTTAAGTGTCAACTGCATACTGCAGTTCGATGGAATCTTCATGGAGATGAGGTGGGGTGTTACAGTGAAAAAAAAATTAAGAACAGCATTGGATGCAATGACACTGACCCTGCCTTACCCAATTTGCACTTTTATTAATGTTTTGTGGATGAATTGATGAAGATCATAGATTGTATGTAATTATGCAACAGGAGGAGGATGGTGATAAATTTCTGCACTCAGCCAAATTTGAGGAAGACACTCCATCAACCCTCCAGGCTGACAATGTTGAAGACCTTTGTGAAATAAAAGAAGGCCATGTGTAGAGATTGCTGCTGCAGACTGCCCTTTCCTTGAACTTGTCTTGCTGTGAAGATCGTGTTCACTGTGCCTCCTGATGGACACCATCTGCATTTTGATTTCAGGAGCTTTACAGCTCTGCGGAGGAGGCAACTGAGGAGGCTTCTTGAAATTTCACAAACTGCCAGAGGAAGTGGCAGATACAACAGCTACAACATTTAAAAGACATTTGGACAGCTACATGAATATCGAAGTTTTAAAGGGATATGGGCCAAATGCAGGCAAAATGAGACTAGTTTAGTTTGGTAAACTTGGTTAGCATGCATGGTTTGGATGGAAGGGTCTGCTTCTGTGCTGCATGACTCTATGACTCCATAAGCCTACCTATGGCAGACAGCAGTGCTTTGTTTTACTCATTTGTGAGTCTTGGGAGTCATTGGTTGACCTGTCCCTCGTTGCCATTGGGAAGGTGTGGTAAGCTGCCTCCTTGAACCATTTCAGTCCACATGCTGTAGGTTGACCCACAATGTCATTAGGAAAGGAAATCCAGTAGAGGTATTTTGACCCAGTGAAGGAACAGTGATACATTTCCAAGTCAGGATGGTGAGTGGCTTGGACAGAATGTGCAGATGATGGTGTTCCCATAATCTGCTGCCCTTGCTCTTCTGGATGGAAGTGGTTGTGGGTTTGAAAGGTGCTATCGAAGGATCTTTGGTGAATTTCTGCAGTGCATTTTGAAGATAGTAAATACTGTTGCTACTGAGCATCAGTGGTGGAGAGAGTAGATGCTTGTGGATGTGATGTCAATCAAGTGGGTTGCTTTGTCCTGAATGGTGTCAAGCTTCTTGAGTGCTGTTGAAGCTGCAGCCATCCAGGCAAGTGGGGAGTATTCCATTGCATCCATGACTTGTGCCTTGTGGATGGTAGACAGGCTTTAGGGAGTCAGGAGATGAGTTGCTCACCACAGTATTTTTAGCCTCTGATCTGCTCTTATGACAAATTCAGTTGAGTTTGTGGTCAATGGTAAATCCAAGGATGTTGATAGTGGGGAATTCAGCGATGGTAACACCAATGAATATCAAGGAGCTGTGGTAGTTTGTCTCTTAATGGAGGTAGTCATTGCCTGGCATCTGTGTGGCACAAATCTTACTTGCCCCTTGTCAGCCCAAGCCTGGATATTGTGCAGATCTTGTTGCATTTGAACATGGACTGCTTCAGTGTCTGAGGGGTCGTGAACGGTGGTGGACATTATAAAATCACCATCAAACATCCTCATATCTGACCTTATGGTGGAGAGACATTCATTGATGAAGCAGCTAAAGATGGTTGAGCTGAGGACACTACCCAAAGGAACTCCTGCAAAGATATCTGGAACTCAGACTAATTATCTCCAAAAACTACAATCATCTTCCTATGTGCCAAATATGACTCCAACCAGTGAAGAGTTTGCCCCCTAATTCCACTGATATCAGGTTTGCTAGGGTGCCTTGATGCCACACTCATTTGAGTGCAACCCTAATGTCAAGGCCTGTCACTCTCCTCTCACCTCTGGAAGTCAGTTTTTTTGTCCATATTTAAACCAAGGCTGTTAACATTGTTGGTCTTATCTCCATTCTTGGATATGGTCATGATTACAGATCTCAGAAATCCTATGGCATTCTCTCCTCCTTGCAGATGAGGGAAAAGAGGTTGTGCATTTATACCTTACATATATACATCCTCTGTTGTATTCTAATACTTCAACAGGGATTCACCAGGTTCATTGGTTCTTCACTGTCAGATGGCTTTTCAACCTCATGTCAAGTGGGGTTGTGCTGAGATGTTGGTAGGTACATTAAGTGACATTTAGGTGAAGGCACTTGCTCTGAGGACTGAGTTTTGGTTGAGAAGATCTTTGAAGTGCTCTTTCCAATGAGCACTGGCAGTCTCTGTCTTTAATGAGCACCATATCATTCCTGGCTCTCAGTGGAGTAGGTCCTTTCATGCTTGGGTTATAGATGGTTTTGACTGCACTGAAGAATTCATGAATGCCACGAGTGTAACAATTTGCTGGATTTCCTGAACTCTTCTCTCTTGGACCTTAGCCTACATTTATCCAAAGTCCTTTATTTCCTTGAGTATTCTTGCAGTTCAGGAATGCCTTTCACTTGTCATACAGTTGCTCCTGGTCCTCCTGGTCACTCTTATCAAACCAATATGAATGTTTCCTGGTGAATAAACCAGAAATATTCTCATATATGCTGTTAATGATGGATTTTAGTGCAGACCAGGTGCTATTCATTGCATGTTCATTGATCATCACCAGGTTGGTTGGGAGCCACTGGTTGAGTAGGTATTTCTTCTCAAACACTTTGAATCCACTAACATTGAATTTCCAGTGGCAGTGCTTCTGCCATCATTGCCATTGGGCCAGGTTGATGGAGATAGTAGCTTGGTTTAGGCAATGGTCAGTTGGACAATCATCAGCTTCTGTCTTGGCATAGGTGATGTGAACATCTTTGTGGTCCTCACTTAGATGATGCAGGTGCCAGTCACGAGTTAGGGTGTTTCCAAAAGGTCTTGGTTTTGTCTCTGTGAGGAAATAGCGTGTAACCAGACTATGTTCTCAGAATTTCACCGTTGCTTTCACAATGCCATCCTTGTCTATCACATCTTTCCAAACGTTTGTGCCCCTCTCAATTCTGGCATTGAATTCATCAGGGAGAATCAGCTTGTCTGCCTCTTTGGGGGAGATTAGTGGATGTGATATATTTGGACTTTCAGATTTGTTTTCAATAAGTTTCCTAATACTGTTGAGCAAACAGGGTTTATGGAGTTGGATTTAATAAAGTAGCATGGATTAAAGAGTCAGAGTTGTACAGCATGGAAACAGACCCTTCAATCCAACTCGCCCATGCCGACCAAATGTCCTAAATTAAACTAGTGCCATTTACTGGCCATATCCCACAAAATCTTTTGTATTCATGTACACATCCAGATGCTTTTTAAATGTTGTAATTGTACCAGCCTCCACCACTTCTTCTGGCAGCTCATTCCATACATGCACCACCCTCTGCATGAAAATGTTTACCTTTAGGTCTCTTTTATATCCTTCCCCTCTCGCCTTTAAGCTATGCCCTCCAGCTTTGGACTCCCCTGCCTGAGAAAAAAGACCTTAACCATTCACTCTATCCATGCCCTTCATAATTTTATATAATTCAATAAGGTCACCCCTCAACCTTTGACATTCCAGGGAAAAAACTCCAACCTATTCAGTCTCTCCATGTAGCTCAAAACCTCCAACTCCCACAACATCCCTGTAAATCTTTTCTGCACCAAATGGTTGATTATAGAAAAGAGAGGGTAAGAATAACTGAGTCATGCCGAGATGACCAGGTGAAGTACCACAAGGATCAGTGCTTGAGCCCCAGTTGTTCACAATCTATGTCAATGTGGGAATCAAATTTAATATTTTCAAATTCATAGATGACACAAAATTAGGTATGAATGCATTTTGTAAGATTAATTCAAAGAAGCTTCAAGGGGATTTGGACAATCTGAGGGAGTGAGCAATGATACAACCAATGGAATATAATGTGAATAAGTGTGAGGTTATCTACTTTTGGTAGGAGAAATAGAAGACTAGAGAATTTCTTAAATGGTGAATAATTAACAAGTATTGATGTCCTAATCAATCTGGGACCGAAGTCATTGAAAGCTCACATGAAGGTGCAGCAAAGATTCTGGGTAATCCAAGATTGAGGATGGGAAAAATTCCTGGCTGTAGCAGGCTGCTCCCTTTTGAGGTACTTTAGGTGCTGGAGGTGATTTCCTTGAATTCCAGGAGCAGTAATTACTGTTTTATATGTTGCTGCATTGTTTTGTAACTTTGGAGAAAAAAAAGTCAAAACAACAGCACTTTTGAAAAGGAGAGGAACAGACAAAGGAAGCACATGGTGAGGTCAGTGCAGGAGAGAGAGAAAGAAACCCATACTGCTAACTGACACAGCAGTGAACCTGCACAGTTACTGCCTTTGCTGTTTGAATTCATATATTGCTGGACATCAGAGTGCTTCTGGGAAATTAACAAACAGTGAAATTCACAACTAATCTTGGAGAAACCTGTTTGGGAGAGGCCACAGCACATAAACAGATTAGTGAATATTTTAAGCGTGGCCTTACAGTAAGTCTGCAGTAGTGAGTAGAGCGGGTTCATTCTTGATTATATGTTATATTGAGATATGTCTCTTTATTAAACTTAAAAGTATAAGCCATAAATATTAATTTAAACTGGAGCAGTGTTTTGTAGAGGAATAAGGCAGTGCTATTTTCTGGGTTTGTAGATTGAAAGAAGCAAAAATGGCCTTTAGTAGAGTGATATGCTCTTCTTGTTGAAGTTTAGGGAGAGTTTACAGGTTACTGAAGATTATATCTGCAATAAATGCTGTGGTTGTGAATCCTATCAGATTGAATAGATTGGTTGGAGAGACAGAGGCAATAAGGAATTTACAAGAGCAAGGGGATGTGATGGATGGCAGTTATAGGAAGGGAGAAAAGTTGCAGATACAGTCACATTGATGGGTTAACTCCAGGAAAGGTAAAAGAGGTAGGCAAGTCGTGCAGGAGTCTTCTGTGGCTATCCCTATTTCAAACTGTTTTGGAAAATGTAAGGGGTGATGGATTCTCAGGGGAACGTAGCACGAACAGCCAAGTTTCTGGTATTGAGACTGGCTCTCATGCAATGAGGGGTACATCGGGTTCCAAGAGATCGATTGTGTGAGGGGATTCTCTAGTTCAAGGTACAGACAGACATTTCTGTGGCCTGCAGTGAAAAATCAGAATGGTGTGTTGCTTCCCTAGTGCCAGGATCAAGGATGTCTCAGAGAGGGTGCAGAATGTTCTCAAGGGGGAGAGGGACCAGCAGGAGGTCATTGTACACATTGGAACCAACAACATAGGAAGGGAAAAGGTTGAGATTCTGAGGGGAGAATCAGAAAGTTAGGCAGAAATTTGAAAAGGAGGTCCTTGAGAGCAGTAATATCTGGGTTAGTCCCAGTGCTAAGGCAGGAATAGGAAGATAGAGCAGATGAATGCATGGCTGAGGAGCTGGTGTATGGGTGAAGAATTCACATTTTTTGCTCATTGGAAGCTCTTTTGGGGTAGAAGTGATCTGTACAAGAAGGACGGTTTGTACCTAAATTGGAAGGGGACTAATATACTGGCAGGTAGATTTGCTCGAGCTGCTTGGAAGGATTTAAACTATTTCAGTGGAAGAGGGTAGGACCCAGGGTGAAGAAAGAGGTCAGTCTGAGACTGGTACAGTGGAGAAAGGAAGCGAGTCAAACAGTCAGGGCAAGCAGGGACAAAGCAAAGAACAAGGTAGGACTGATAAAGTAAACTGCATTTATTTCAATGCAAGGGGCCTAACAAGGCAGATGAACTTAGGGCATGGTTAGGAAGAGGGACTGGGATATCTTAGCAATTACAAGAACATGGCTCAGGATGGACAGGACTGGCAGCTTAATATTCCAAGATACAAATGCTACAGGAAGGGCAGAAAGGGAGGCAAGAGAGAAGGGGGACTGGCGCTTTTGATAAGGGATAGCATTACAGATGTACTGAGGGAGGATATTCCCAGAAATATATCCAGGGAAGTTATTTGGGTCCAACTGAGAAATAGTCAGAGGGAAATTGAGAAACAAATTTGTAAGGAGATCTATATCTAAAGGATCCTATATTCAGCATTCGAGTTCGACCTTCCAAAATGTATGCCTTTTCTCAGCTCAGCTCTGCATCTTGTCTATGTCACGCTGCAGCCTGCAATAGCCCTCGATACTATCAATGGCACCTCCAACCTTTGTGTCATCAGTAAATTTACTAACCCACCCCTCAACCTCCTCATCCAAGTCATTTATAAAAACTATAAAGAGCAGAGGCCCAAGAAGAGCCCTGCGGGACACCACTCAACACTGACCTCCAGGTAGAATACTTTCCAACTACAACCACTCTCTGCCTTCTGTCAGCCAAACAATTCTGAATCCAGATAGCCAAATCTCCCTGTATCCCATACTGACTTTATGAATGAGCCTACCATGGGTAACCTTGTCAAATGCCTTGCTGAATTCCATATACACCTCATCCACTGCTCAAACTTTGCTGACCTGTCTTGTCACCTTCTCAAAGAACTCAATAGATTTGTGAGGCATGATCTGCCCCTCACAAAGCCATGCTGACTGCATTTAACTATGCTATGCTTTTCCAAATAGTCATAAATCATATCCCTCAGAATCTTTTCCAAACCTTTGCTGACCACAGACGCAAGCCTGGCTGGTCTGCAATTGCAAGGAACTTCCCTATTACCGTTCTTGAAAAGAGGAACAACATTCACCTCCTTCCAATCCTCCAGTAGACTTCCATTGAGAGTGAGGAGGCAAAGATCTTCGCCAGTGGCTTAGCAACCTCCTTTCTCGCTTCCCAAAGCAGCCGAGGATAAATCTGGTCTGGCCCTGGGGACTTATCAATCTTAATGTTTTCCAAAGTTTCTAGCACATTAACTTCATCAATCTTGATCTGGTCAAGCCTGTATCCCAGCTCTGCAAAGTTCTCATTCAGAACGAGGTCCCTTTCCTTAATGAAAACCGAAGCAAAAAACTCATTTAGGGCTTCCCCTATTTGCTCAGACCCCACGCACCAGTTCCCTACGCTATCCCTGACTGGCCCCACCTTCTCCCTGATCATTCTCTTATTCCTCACGTATGAGTAAAATGCTTTCGGGTTCTCCCTAATCCTTCTTGCCAAGCCTTTTTCATACCCCTCCTTGCTCTCCTCGGTCCATTTCTGAGCTCCTTTCTAGCAAGCCTGTAATCCTCTAAAGCTGTGCTAGATCCTTATTTCCTCCACCTTACCTAAGCTGCCTTCTTCCCTTTGACGAGAAGCTCCTCTGTTCTCGTCATCCAAGGTTCCTTAATCTTACCCCTTCTTACATGTCTCAGAGGAACAAATTCATGCATCACTCACAACAGCTGCTCCTTCAACAGTCTCCGTATGTCTGCTGTGCCCTTTCTGTGGAACAATTGCTTCCAGTCTGTAGTTCCCAACTCCTGTCTGATAGCGTCATAATTTCCTTTTCTCCAATTAAATATCTTGCCTCAGTAAATGCGCCTTTCCCTCTCCAAGGCTATGGTAATTGTGAGGCAGTTGTGATCACTGTCACCAAAGTGCTCTCCCACTGTGAGATCTGACACCTGTCCTGACTAATTGCCAAGCACCAAATCCAAAATGGCCTCTCCCCTCGTTGGTCTGCAGAAGGGCTTATGCCCGAAATGTCGATTCTCCTGTTCCCTGGATGCTGCCTGACCTGCTGCACTTTTCCAGCAACACATTTCCATCTCTGATCTCCAGCATCTGCAGACCTCACTTTCTCCTCTTCCCCATCCTATGCTTCCCAAATCTTGCCTAATCGCATCATAATTGCCTTTCCCCCAGCTGTAACTCTTGCCCACTCGTATACACTTATCCCTTTCTATCACTAAAGTAAACATAACAGAATTGTGATCGCTATCACCAAAGTGCTCACCTACTTCCAAGACTAACACCTGGTCGGGCTTATTGCCCAGTACCAAATCTAATGTGGCCTCGCCTCTTGTTGGCCTAACTACATGTGTCAGGAAGCTCTCCTGCACACACTGGACAAAAACTGACCCATCTATAGTACTCGTACTATAATGGTCCCAGTCAATATTTGGAAAGTTGAAGTCCCCCATGACAACTATTCTGTCTCTCTCACTCCTATCGAGAATCATCTTTGCTATCCTTTTCTCTACATCTCTGAAACTATTCGGAGGCCTATGGAAAACTCCCAACAGGGTGACCTCTCCTTTCCTGTTTCTAAACTCAGCCCATACTACCTCAGTTGACGAGTCCCCAAACATCCTTTCTGCAACTGTAATACCGTCCTTGACCAACAATGCCACACCTCCCCCTCTTTTACCATCTTCTCTGTTCTTACTGAAATATCTAAATCCTGGAACCTGCAACAACCATTCTGTCCCTGCTCTATCCATGTCTCTGAAATGGCCACAACGTCGGAGTCCCAGATACCAATCCATGCTGCAAGTTCACCCACCTTATTCCAGATGCTCCTGGCTTTGAAGTAGACACACTTCAAACCAACTTCTTGCTTGCCGGTGCCATCTTGCGTCCCTGAAACTTGATTTTGGATCTCTACTCTCAACCTTTTCTATACTCGAACTACAATTTCCGTTCCCATCCACCTGCTGGATTAGTTTAAACCCACCCCAATAGCCTTAGCGAATCTCCCCCCCCAGGATATTGGTACCCCTCTGGTTCAGATGAAGACCATCCTGCTTGTAGAGGTCCCACCTACCGCAGAAAGAGCCCCAATTATCCAAGAATCCAAAACCCTCCCTCCTGCACCATCCCTGTAGCCACGTGTTCAACTCGTCTCTCTCCCTATTCTTCGCCTCGCCAGCACGTGGCACGGGCATCAAACTAGAGACAACAACTCTGTTCGTCCTAGCTCTAAGCTTCCACCCTGGCTCCCTGAATTTCTGCCTGAAATCCCCATCTCTCTCCCTACCTATGTCGTTGGTGCCAATGTGGACCACGACTTGGGGCTGCTCCCCTCCCCCTTAAGGTTCCCAAAAACACGATCAGAGACATCACGAACCCTGGCACCTGGGAGGCAACACACCAACCGTGAGTCTCTCTCATTCCCACAGAACCTCCTATCAGTCCCCCTAACTGTGGAGTCCCCAATGACTACTGCTCTGCTCCTCTTTCCCTTTCCCTTCTGAGCAGCAGGGACAGACTCTGTGCCAGAGCCCTGGGCCCCACTGCTTTCCCCGGTAAGACATCCCCCCAACAGTATCCAAAACGGTATATTTATTGTTGAGGGGAATGGCCACAGGGGATCCCTGCACTGCCTGCCGGTTCCCTTTCCGTCCCCTGACTGTAACCCATCTGCCTTTTTCTTGTACCTGAGGAGTGACTACCTCCCTGTAACTCCTCTCAATAACCCCTTCTGCCTCCCGAATGATCCGAAGTTCATCCAGCTCTCGCTCCAGTCCCCAATGCCGTTTTTGAGGAGCTGGAGTTGGGTGCACTTCCCGCAGATGCAGTCAGCAGGGACACTAGTGGTGACCCTTACCTCCCACATTCTGCAGGAGGAACATTCAACTGCCCTAACCTCCATTCCCACTATTCTAAATTCCCAAAGAGACTGTTGAAAAATAAGGAATAAAAAATAAACTCGTTACCTGACCAATCTGGCGCACAGAACCTTTTTTTTTTGGTTAGAAGAGGAGGATGAATGGGAGACACTATCTGAGTAGTGTTTCGGGTAACGCAACCACACAAATATATGACTTCCCAGAAGTCCTTCGTTCCTCCCTCGCACCTCTCGGCAAATGGAGGCCCCGACGCCTGAAAAGGGTAACTCGGGAGAGAATAGGACCCCTCAAAGATCAGCAAGGCGGCCTTTGAGTGGAGCCACAGAAAATGGAAGAGATACTAAATGAATATTTTGCATCAGTATTTACTGTGAAAAAGGGTATGGAAGAAAGAGACTGTAGGGAAATAGATGGTGACATTTTGCAAAATGTCCAGCTTACAGAGGAGGAAGTGCTGGATGTCTTGAAACAGTTAAAAGTGGATAAATCCCCAGGACCTGATCAGGTATACACGAGAACTCTGTGGGAAGCTGGAGAAGTGATTGCTGGGCCTCTTGCTGAGATATTTGTATCATCGATAGTCACAGCTGAGGTGCCGGGAGACTGGAGGTTGGCAAATGTGGTGCCACTGTTTAAGAAGGGCGGTAAAAACAAGCTAGGGAACTATAGACCGGTGAGCCAGACCTCGGTGGTGGGCAAGTTGTTGGAGGGAATCCTGAGGGACAGGATGTACATGTATTTGGAAAGGCAAGGACTGATTTGGGATAGTCAACATGGCTTTGTGCGTGGGAAATTATGTCTTACAAACTTGATTGAGTTTTTTGAAGAAGTAACAAAGAAGATTGAGGAGGGCAGTGCAGTAGATGTGATCTATATGGGCTACAGTAAGGCGTTCGACAAGGTTGAAAATGTGTTGCTGGAAAGGCGCAGCAGGTCAGGCAGCATCCAAGGAGCAGGAGAATCGACGTTTCGGGCATAAGCCCTTCTTCAGGAATGAGCCCTTCCCTTCTTCCTCATGGGAGACTGATTAGCAAGGTTAGATCTCATGGAATGACGGGAGAACTAGCCATTTGGATACAGAACTGGCTCAGAGGTAGAAGACAGAGGGCGGTGGTGGAGGGTTGTTTTTCAGACTGGAGGCCTGTGACCAGTGGAGTGCCACAAGGATCGGTGCTGGGCCCTCTACTTTTTGGTTATTCACCTCAATGATTTGGATGTGAGCATAAGAGGTACAGTTAGTAGGTTTGCAGATGACACCAAATTTGGAGATGTAGTGGACAGCGAAGAGGGTTACCTCAGATTACAACAGGATCTGGACCAGATAGGCCAATGGGCTGAGAAGTGGCAGATGGAGTTTAATTCAGATAAATGCGAGGTGCTGCATTTTGGGAAAGCAAAACTTAGCAGGACTTATACATTTAATGGTAAGGTCCTAAACAGTGTTGCTGAACAAAGAGACCTTGGAGTGCAGGTTCATAGCTCCTTGAAAGTGGAGTAGCAAGTAGCTAGGATAGTGAAGAAAGCGTTTGGTATGCTTTCCTTTATTGGTCAGAGTATTGAGTATAGGAGTCGGGAGGTCATATTCTGGCTGTACAGAACATTGGTTAAGCCACTGATGGAACATTGCATGCAATTCTAGTGTCCTTCCTATCGGAAAGATGTTGTGAAACTTGAAAGGGTTCAGAAAAGACTTACAAGGATGTTGCCAGGGTTGGAGGATTTGAGCTACAGGGAGAGGCTGAACAGGTTGGGGCTGTTTTCCCTGGAGCGTCGGAGGCTGAGGGGTGACCTTATAGAGGTTTACAAAATTATGAGGGGCATGGATAGGATAAATAGACAAAGTCTTTTCCTTGGGGTTGGGGAGTCCAGAACTAGAGGGCATAGGTTTGGGTGAGAGGGGAAAGATATAAAAGAGACCTAAGGGGCAACATTTTCACACAGAGGGTGGTACGTGGATGGAATGAGCTGCCAGAAGTTGTGGTGGAGGCTAGTACAATTGCAACATTTAAGAGGCACTTAGATGGGTATATGAATAGGAAGGATTTGGAGGGATATGGGCCGAGTGCTGGCAGCGGGACTAGATTGGGTTGGGAGATCTGGTCAGCATGGACGGATTGGACCGAAGGATCTGTTTCCATGCTGTACATCTCTATGACTCTAAGTTAGGTTTTTAAACAGTTAGACTCACCTTCCCAGAAGTCCTTCGCTCCTCCCTTGCACCTCTCGGCAAAAACAAAATAAGGCATGGCAGGTGACTGAGGTGTTAGTGGGAGAGCACATTGGGTCCAATAACCATAATGCTATTTGTTTTTAAATAGTGAAGGAAAAGGATAGACCAGACCGAAAAGTTGAAGTTCTAAATTGGAGAAAGGCTAATTTTGACGATATTAGGCAAGAACTTTCAAAAACTGATTGGGGGCAGATGTTCGCAGATAAAGAGGCGGCTGGAAAATGGGAAGCCTTCAGAAATGAGATAACGAGAATCCAGAGAAAGTATATTTCTGTTAGGGTGAAAGGAAAGGCTGGTAGGTATAGGGAATGCTTTATGACTAAAGCAATTGAGGGTTTGGTTAAAAAAAGGAAGCATATGTCAGGTATAGACAGGATAGATAGTGGAAAGGCAGTAGGAGTATACTTAAGAGGGAAATCAGGAGGGCAAAAAGGGGACAAGAGATAGCTTTGGCATGTAGAATTAAGGAGAACCCAAAGGGTTTTTACAAATATATTAAGGACAAAAGGGTAACTAGGGAGAGAATAGGGCCCCTCAAAGATTAGCAAGGCAGCTCATGTAAGGAACCACAGTGATGAACCAGCTCATGTAAGGAACCACAGTCCTGGCAGTGATGAACTCTATTGTGCATCAACTGGATCATTGTTTCTAAACAAATCATGTTCATGTTTGTTGGCTTTAAGTTTTGTCTTTGTACAATAGATACAATTGACCACAGTCAGTTCAGGGTTCTCTCATTCTCAAACGCGTTGACTTCAAAAATAACAGACGGCCAGACTGGTTAAGGCAAAGTCTCTGAAAACCTTTAGCATTTGATGTTCACAGATAAATTCCAAAATCCGCAAGATGACTAAAGAAATTGAGGGATTGGTTAAGAAAAAGAAGGAAGCATATGTCACGTATAGACAGAGTAGAACGAGTGAATCCTCAGAGTATAAAGGCAGTAGGAGTATACTTAAGATGGAAATCAGGAGGGCAAAAAGGTGACATGAGATAGCTTTGGCAAATAGAGTTAAGAAGAATCCAAAGGGTTTTTACAAATACATTAAGGACAAAAGGGTAACTGGAGAGAGAAAAGGGTTCCTCAAAGATCAGCAAGGCAGCCTTTGTGTGAAGCCACAAGAGGCGGGGGGAGATACTAAATGAGTATTTTGCATTAGTATTTACAGTGGAAAAGGACATGAAAGGTACAGAATGTAAGGAAATTGATGGTAACATCTTGAAAAATGTCCACATTACAGAGGACAAAGTGCTGGATGTCTTGAAACGTATAAAAGTGGATAAATCCCCAGGACCTCATCAGGTGCACCCTCGAACTCTGTGGGAAGCTACGGAAGTGATTGCTGGGCCTCTTGCTGAGATATTTCGAGTGATAGAGTCATAGAGGTGTACAGCATGGAAAAAGACCCTTCGGTCCAACTCGTCCATGACAACCAGATATCCCAACCTAATACAGTTCCACCTGCCAGCACCTGGACCATCTCCCTCCAAACCGTTCTTATTCATATACCCATCCAGATGCCTTTTAAATGTCATCGATAGTCACAGATGAGGTGCCGGAAGACTGAAGGTTGGCTAATGTGGTGCCACTGTTTAAGAAAGGTGGTAAGGACAAGCCAGGGAACTATAGACCAGTGTGCCTGACGTTGGTGATGGGCAAGTTGTTGGAGGGAATCCTGAGGGACACGATGTAGGTGTATTTGGAAATGCAAGGACTGATTGGGCATTGTTAACATGACTTTGTGCGTGGGAAATGATATCTCACAAACTTGTTTGAGTTTTTGAAGAAGTAACAAAGAGGATTGATGAGGGAAAAGCAGTGGACATGATCTATATGGACTTCAGTAAGGCATTTGACAAGGTTCCCCATGGGAGACTGGTGAGCAACGTTACATTTCATGGAATACAGGGAGAACTCACCATTTGGATACAGAACTGGTTCAAAGGTAGAAGACAGAGGGTGGTGGCGGAGGGTTGGTTTTCAAATTGGAAGCCTGTGACTAGTGGAGTGCCACAAGGATCGGTGCTGGGTCCTCTACTTTTCTTCATTTATATAAATGATTTGGATGTGAGCATAAGATGTATAGTTAGTAAGTTTGCTGATGCCACCAAATTTGGAGCTATAGTGGACAGCGAAGAAGGTTACCTCCGATTACAATGGTATCTTGATCAGATGGGTCAATGGGCTGAGAAGTGGCAGGTGGAGTTTAATTTAAATAAATGTGAGGTGCTTCATTTTGGGAAAGCAAATCTTAGCAGGACTAATACACTTAATGGTAAGGTCCACGGGAGTGTTGCTGAACAAAGAGACCTTGCAGTGCAGATTCATAGCTCCTTGAAAGCGAGTCGCAGGTTGATAGGATAGTGAAGAAGGCATTTGGTATGCTTGGAATACTGTTTGAATACTGCATGCAATTGTGGTCTCCTGCCTATTGGAAAGATGTTGAAAGGATGCAGAAAAGATTTACAAGGATGTTGCCAGTGTTGGAGAATTTGAGCTCTCAGGAGAGGTTGAATAGGCTAGGGCTGTTTTCCCTAGAGCGTCGGAGGCTAAGGGGGTGACCTTAAATGTCTAAAAAATCATGACGGGCATGGATAGGATAAATAGAGAAAGTCTTTTCCCTGGGTTGGTAAAGTCTAGAACTAGAGGGCATAGGCTTAGGTTGAGAAGGGAAGATACAAAAGAGACCTAAGAGGCAACTTTGTCACGCAGAGGGTGGTGTGTGTATGGAATGAGCTGCCAGAGGAACTGGTGGAGGCTGGTACAATTGCAACATTCAAAAGGCATCTGGATGGGTATATGAATAGGAAGGGTTTGGAGGGATATGGGCCAGGTGCCTGCAGGTGAGACTAGATTGGGTTAGGATATCTACTCATCATGGAAAAGTTGGACCGAAGGGTCTGTTTCCATGCTGTACATCTCTATGACTCTAAATAATTCAAAAGATTAGCACTGCTGCATCACAGTACCAGGCCCTGGGTTCGTTTCCCGCCTGTCTGTGTGGAGTTTGTACAATCTCCCCGTGTCTGCGTGGGTTTCCTCCGGGTGCTTTGGATTCCTCCCACGATCCAAAGATGTGCAGGTTAGGTGAATTGGCCATGCTAAATTGCCCACAGTGTTAGGCGTGTTAGTCAGGAGTAAATATAGAGTAGGGGAATGGGTTTGGGTGGGTTTCTCTTCAGAGGGGCGGTGTGGACATGTTGGGCCGAAGGGCCTGTTTCCACACTGTAGAGAATCTAATCTGGAAAAAAATGCAATGTTTGCCTTTATTGTAAACTCAGGAATAAGGTATATTGAATGTTCTCAACAAATAAAATTACTCATCAGGCCTCACATTCCTGTGAGCATAAAGCTTGCTGAAAACCTTTGACTCTGCTGGTACTGGGATAATCCCTTTCAGTATTGGAATTATAGCAATTCCTCTTATTAAGATCTTTGGGACTGCAGTGAATTCATAGACACTCATTTTGCTTCTCTTTCATCATGATAGAATTTACCAAATCTGAGATTCTGGGGATCAGTTTCTATTCTTTCAACTGTTTCAAGCTTTCCTTTTAATTCTATTGGCACGTTGTGAGGAATGATTCACTTTTTTTAAAAATAAGTAGTAATGTTACAGTCAAAACCTGCAAAGCATCCATCGATGTCCTCAAAACACTGGATAATTTGGACCAGGATTTTCTTGCTTCTGATGGAAAAGTGACTTTATTCAGTGTACTTCCTTCACTCCGCGGTTCATCATAGACAATAGGTGCAGGAGTAGGCCATTCTGCTCTTCGAGCCTGCACCACCATTCAATTTAATCATGGCTGATCATCCTTAATCAGTATCCTGTTCCTGCCTTATCTCCATAACCCTTGATTCCACTATCCTTGAAAGCTCTATCCAACTCTTTCTTAAATGAATCCAGAGACTGGGCCTCCACTGCCCTCTGGGGCAGAGCATTCCACACACCCACCACTCTCTGGGTGAAGAAGTTTCTCCTCTTCTCTGTCCTAAATGGTCTACCCCGTATTTTTAAGCTGTGTCCTCTGGTTCGGCACTCACCCATCAGCGGAAACATGTTTCCTGCCTCCAGAATGTCCAATCCTTTAATAATCTTATATGTCTCAATCAGATCCCCTCTCAGTCTTCTAAACTCAAGAGTATACAAACCCAGTCGCTCCAGTCTTTCAGCGTAAGGTAGTCCTGCCATTCCAGGAATTGACCTCATGAACCTACGCTGCACTCCCTCAATAGCCAGAATGTCTTTCCTCAAATTTGGAGACCAGAACTGCACACAATACTCCAGGTGTGGTCTCACCAGGGCCCTGTACAGCTGAAGAAGAACCTCTTTGCTTCTATACTCAATCCCTCTTGTTATGAAGGCCAGCATGCTATTAACCGTCTTCACTACCTGCTGTACCTGCATGCTTACCTTCATTGACTGCTGTACAAGAACACCCAGATCTCTTTGTACTGCCCCTTTACCTAAATTGATTCCATTTAGGTAGTAATCTGCCTTCCTCTTCTTGCCACCAAAGTGGATAACCATTCATTTATCCACATTAAACTGCATCTGCCATGCATCTGACCACTCACCTAACCTGTCCAGGTCACCCTGTAATCTCCTAACATCCACCTCACATTTCACCCTGCCACCCAGCTTAGTATCATTAGCAAATTTGCTAATGTTATTATTAATATCATCTTCTATATCATTAATATATATTGTAAAAAGCTGCAATCCCAGCACTGATCCCTGTGGTACCTCACTGGTCACTGCCTGCCATTCCGAAATGGAGCCGTTTATCACTACTCTTTGTTTCCTGTCAACCAACCAACTTTCAATCCAAGTTAGTACTTTGCCCCCAATACCATGCACCCTAATTTTGCTCACTAACCTCCTATGTGGGAGGTTATCAAAAGCTTTCTGAAAGTCCAGGTACACTACATCTACTGGATCTCCCTCGTCCATCTTCAGAGTTACATCCTCAAAAAATTCCAGAAGATTAGTCAAGCATAATTTCCCCTTCATAAATCCATGCTGACTCTGACCTATCCTGTTACTACTATCCAAATGTGTCGTAATTTCATCCTTTATATAGACTCCAGCATCTTTCCCATCACTGAAGTCAGACTAACTGGTCTATAATTTCCTGCTTTCTCTCTCCCACCTTTCTTAAAAAGTGGTACAACATTAGCCACCCTCTGATCCACAGGAACTGATCCCGAATCTATCGAACTCTGGAAAATAATCACCAACGCATCCACGATTTCTCGAACCACCTCCTTCAGTACCCTGGGATGTAGACCATCAGGCCCCGGGGACTTATCAACCTTTAGACCTAACAGTCTCTCCAACACCAATTCCTGGCAAATATAAATTCCCTTAAGTTCAGGTCCTTCAGCCACTGTTAGCTCAGGGAGATTGATTGTGTCTTCTCCAGTGAACACAGATCTGAAGTACCAATTCAATTCTTCTGCCATTTCTTTGTTCCCCGTAATATATTCCCCTGTTTCTGTCTTCAAGGGCCCAATTTTAATCTTAACCTTTTTTTTGCCTTTCACATACCTAAAAAAGCTTTTACTATCCTCCTTTATATTTTTGGCCAGTTTACCTTCGTACCTCATTTACTGAGATCAGTTGTAACTACACAACCTTTAGAGAGCAGAACCCTCTGTTTCTGTGACACAGAACATTCAATAAACATGTATATCCTTCTGATGGAGGTTGTTCCTAGCTATGAAATCTAATTTTCTCTGTATGCAATTACTTGGTTTCTAAATATCATTCCTCATGAAAGTGTTTTCCTTTAAATTTTCAGGTAAGATTATCTGAGTAGAGTGATGTTAATCCTTCTTATAAATCTAAAAAGTAAGTTTGATATTATAATTTAGAATCTTATTAGTCATGTCCTCCCTCGCTGAAAGGTTGTTTACATTTCTTTGAAAACTATTGATCCTGAAACGTTATGCAATCATATGGTTCTCATGTCTTCTTTGTCATTTTAGAGGTTATGCATGTTTTTGGTGGTTTATTTTAGTTTCATTCAAAATTTGCTCTTGCTGTCATCTGCCAGCACACCGCAGGTGTGGGGAGAGATTGAGAAGGAGTTTCCACCTTAACTTCAAACAGTGCGAGAACTGAACCCGTATTACACTGTTTCACAGATCAATCAGCCACCCAACTGAGCTAAACCGGCCCCATTTCAAATTCGAATGCAAGACCTTTGTTGAACATACGAGATAACACCAGTGTGGCTGATTTAGTTCCGCACAAAAGCTATTGTCATGTAATGAGTAATGTAGCTAGTTAGATGCTTGCATACAAACATGAATATAAGCTTCTTAAATTACAACTGAAAATGTAGCAGACATCATTCGCCATCCATATCATGTACAGTGTTTGTTGGTGAAATATTGGTCATCTTATTTCTGCACAATTCATGCAGACTTTAGCGCTAAATCAGTATTAATTCTGCTTTTAAAACATTTTAACTTACAGACATCTTTTTATCACCATGTTGTGTCTTGTGGTTCCCAAAAAATTGAAACAACCACATTTGCAGGCAAAAATACTGAACTTCCTTAAAATTTATCCCACCATGTGCTGCAGAGTATGGTCCTGGAATGAGATATGTGCAGACGCATATCAAAATAGTTTTTAAATCGAACAATAATTTACTGAATAATTTAACGAAATTGATCAAAGAAAATAACTGAATCCATCGGTGTTATTGCCATTTTTGTTTCAACTCTCAGTCCTACAGAAAGTTAATACTAGATTCCTCGAGACCTGGATCGCTGGCAAACACTAGTTCCTTTCGTGCAAAATCATATCAGCAGCAAGACTAAGTGTGCTTTTAAAATATTGACAGTGGTTCAGAAATGGACCAGCCAGCGGGTTCAGCATTGCAATATTGAAGAACCATGCATGCTGCCGGAACTCCTATCATCTGCTCAATTGTTCCATCGGAGTAAATAGATCGTTGCCCGCTCTCTGCGACTCAGGTTCTGTATTTCCGGTCTGTCGTTTGTGACAGAGGAGATGTTACGTTCATTGATCCGGACACGGGCCTTACTCCAGGTAACCATGGCAGCACGGCAGGAGAACGGGCAGCGAATGTTTCGAGGTGCCAGGCGCTGACGGTTTATCATCTCCCTCGCGCAGGTTCCAGTGGTTCCGCCTTATCCTCGTGCCCCAAGCCCGTGGAGGTTAATGGTGGGGGAGGGGGAGGGGAAGGAGAACATTAATATCAGTTCTTGGTCGTGGTGGGCGTTTAGGAAATGTGGTCAGTTCAGAGGGTTTTAGAGTCAGTTTGTGGGATGGTGGCGAGAAGCACTAGAATGGCGATCGAGCCGACCCGTAAGTCATGGGTAATTCATGTAAAGCAACAGATCTGATTCAGGATGGGATGTTAGCTCCTTGGTGCTAGGGTCAAGGATGTTGTGGTAGAACTGTAGAGCATCATCCCGGGTGCTCGCAGTCTTGGACGATGTTAGTACAAAAGTTAGAAAGAGGACGTGGTCCTGAAGTCAGAATTCATGGAGCTGGTTAGAAACTTATAAAAAAGAACCTCAAAAGTTGTAATCTTTGGATGATACTTGGTGCTTTTGGCAAAGGATCAAACAAATAATGTACTTGAAGAATTGATGTAGGAGGGAGGACTTTAGATTCTTTGAACTTTGTAAGTGGTTCTGGGGGAAATGGGAGCTGTATTTGCCAAGCAGTTTGCTCCTGAACAAAGCCATTGAGAAGAATTTTGTTGTTTCAATTGGGGAGGGTCTCAATATAGCATATGGAATGATATCAGCAGAGTGCAATGAAAAAAACTAATGGATGACATTAGGATAGAGTAATGGGGAAAGTAAATCTAAATTGGAGTTACTCTGCATAGAGTCAGAAAGATGTACAGGAAACAGACCCTTCAGTCCATCTCGTCCAATTGACCAGACATCTCAACATAGATTAGAGTGGTGCTGGAAAAGCATAGCAGGTCAGGCAGCATCCAAGGAGCAGGAAAATTGACGTTTTGGGCAAAATTCCTTCATCAGGAATAAAGGCAGAGAGCCTCTGGGGTGGAGAGATAAATAGAACATAGAACATAGAAGAATACAGCGCAGTACAGGCCCTTGGGCCCTCGATGTTGCGCCGATCCAAGCCCACCTAAACTACACTAACCCACTATCCTCCATATACCTATCCAATGCCCTCTTAAATGCCCATAAAGAGGGAGAGTCCACCACTGTTACTGGCAGAGCATTCCATGAACTAACGACTCGCTGAGTGAAGAACCTACCCCTAACATCAGTCCTATATCTACCCCCCCTTAATTTAAAGCTATGCCCCCTTGTAATACCCGACTCAATACGCGGGAAAAGGTTCATACTGTCGACCCTATCTAACCCCCTAATCATCTTGTACACCTCAATCAAGTCACCCCTAAACCTTCTTTTCTCTAGTGAAAACAGCCCCAAGTGCCTCAGTCTTTCCTCATACGATTTTCCTTCCATACCAGGCAACATCCTGGTAAACCTCCTCTGCACCCGTTCCAATGCCTCCACATCCTTCCTATAGTATGGCGACCAAAACTGCACACAATATTCCAGATGCGGCCGTACCAGAGTCTTATACAACTGCATCATGACCTCAGGACTCCGGAACTCAATTCCTCTACCAATAAAAGCCAGTACGCCATATGCCTTCCTCACCGCACTATTTACCTGGGTGGCAACTTTCAGAGATCTGTGTACATGGACACCAAGATCCCTCTGCTCATCCACACTACCAAGTATCCGACCATTAGCCCAGTACCCCATCTTTTTGTTATTCTTCCCAAAGTGAATCACCTCGCACTTAGCTACATTGAATTCCATCTGCCACCTTTCTGCCCAGCTCTGCAGCTTCTCTATATCCTGCTGTAACCTGCCACATGCTTCCTCACTGTCAACAACTCCTCCGACTTTCGTGTCATCCGCAAACTTGCTCACCCAACCTTCTAACCCCTCTTCCAGGTCATTTATAAAAATGACAAACAGCAATGGTCCCAAAACAGATCCTTGCGGAACACCACTAGTGACGGCACTCCATGAAGAAACTTTGCCATCAACTACTACCCTCTGTCTTCTTCCATCCAGCCAATTCCTAATCCAAACCTCCAACTCACCCTCAATGCCATATCTCCGTATTTTCTGCAGTAGCCTACCATGGGGAACCTTATCAAACGCCTTACTAAAATCCATATATACCACATCTACCGCTTTCCCCTCATCAACCTCCTTCGTCACCTTTTCAAAGAATTCAATAAGGTTTGTGAGGCACGACTTGCCCTTCACAAAGCCATGCTGACTATCCTTGATCACATTATTCCTATCTAGATGTGCATAAATCCTATCCCTTACAATTCTCTCTAAGACTTTGCCCACAACAGAAGTGAGACTCACCGGCCTATAGTTACTAGGGCTATCCCTACTCCCCTTTTTGAACAAGGGAACCACATTTGCTATCCTCCAGTCTTCTGGGACTACTCCTGTAGACAAAGAGGACATAAAAATCAAGGCCAATGGCTCTGCAATCTCCTCCCTTGCTTCCCAGAGAATCCTAGGATAAATGCCATCAGGCCCAGGGGACTTATCTATTTTCACCTTTTCCAGGATTTCCAACACCTCTTCTCTACATACCTCAAAGCCATCCATTCTACTTATTTGTGCCTCAGTATTCTCATCGACAACAATGCCCTGTTCCTGAGTGAATACTGAAGAAAAGTATTCATTCAGTGTCTCTCCAATCTCTTCCGCCTCCACACGCAACTTCCCCCTACTATCCTTGACTGGACCTATTCCTACCCTAGTCATTCTTTTATTCCTAACATACCTATAGAAAGCCTTAGGGTTTTCCCTAATCCTATCTACTAAGGACCTTTCATGTCCCCTCCTTGCTGCTTTTAGCTCTCTCTTCAGGTCCTTCCTGGCTACCCTATAACTCTCAATCGCCCCAATTGAACCTTCACGTCTCATCTTGAGATAGGCCGCCCTCTTCCATTTAACAAGGGATTCCAATTCCTTATTAAACCACGGCTCCCTCGCACGACCCTTTCCTACCTGCCTGACAGGTACATAATTATCAAGGACACTCAATAGTTGCCCCTTGAACAAGTTCCACATATCATTTACACTCTTGCCTTGGAGTCTACTTTTCCAAGCCACACATCCTAAGTCATGCCTCACCGCATCATAATTTCCCTTACCCCAGCTATAATTCTTGCCCTGTAGTACACACTTATCCCTCTCCATCACGAGTGTAAAAATCACCGAATTATGGTCACTATCCCCAAAGTGCTCACCTACCTCTAATTCTAACACCTGGCCTGGTTCGTTACCCAGAACCAAATCCAGTATGGCCTCACCTCTTGTTGGCCTGTCTACATATTGTGTCAGGAAACTCTCCTGCACACATTGAACAAACACTGACCCATCTAACGAACTTGAGCTATAGCTTTCCCAATCAATATCAGGAAAGTTAAAGTCCCCCATAACAACCACCCTATTACTGTCACTCATCTCCTGAATCACCTTCCCAATCCTTTCTTCAATGATTCTAGGACTATTAGGAGGCCTGTAAAAGACTCCTAACAGGGTGACCTCACCTTTCCTATTCCTAACCTCAGCCCAAACTACCTCAGATGGCAAGTCCTCATCCATCGTCCTTTCCACCGCTGTAATACTATCTTTGACAAGCAATGCCACACCTCCCCCTCTTTTACCCCCACCTCTAAACCTACTAAAACATTTAAATCCCGGAACCTGCAACAGCCAATCCTGTCCCTGTTCTAGCCATGTCTCCGTAATAGCCACAACATCGAAGTCCCAGGTACCAACCAACGCTGCAAGTTCACCTACCTTATTTCGTATACTTCTTGCATTGAAGTATACACACTTCAAGCCACTTCCCTGTTTACAGGCACCCTCCTTGGAAATTGATGCCATGTTCCTCACCTCCCTACACTCCAGGCCCTGCACCCTGAAGCTACAATCTGGGTTCCCATGCCCCTGCCGAGTTAGTTTAAACCCCCCCCAAGAGCACTAGCAAACCTCCCCCCAAGGATACTGGTTCCCCTCAGGTTCAGGTGTAGACCATCCTGTTTATAGAGGTCCCACCGTCCCCAGAAAGAACCCCAGTTATCCAAAAACTGGAACCCCTCCCTCCTGCACCATCCCTGAAGCCACGCATTTAATTGTTCTCTCTCCCTATTCCTCGAATCTCTATCACGTGGCACGGGTAACAAACCAGAGACAACAACTCTGTTTGTTCTAACTCCAAGCTTCCAACCTAGCTCCCTGAAAGCCTGTCTAACATCCTCAGCACTCCTACCTATGTCGTTGGTGCCAATGTGGACCACGACTTCGGGTTGCTCCCCCTCCCCCTCCAGGACCCGGAAAACACGATCAGAGACATCACGTACCCTTGCACCTGGGAGGCAACATACCAAACGTGAGTCTCTCTCGTTCCCACAAAACCGCCTATCTGTGCCACGAACTATCGAGTCCCCAATTACTACTGCTCTGCTCTTCTTCACCCTTCCCTTCTGAGTAACGGGGACAGGCTCCGTGCCAGAGACCTGAGCCCCGTTACTTACCCCTGGTAAGTCATCCCCCCCACAAGTATCCAAAACGGTATACTTGTTCTTGAGGGGAATGGCCGCAGGAGGTCCCTGCACTGGCTGCTTCCTCCCAGTCCCCCTCACTGTAACCCATCTATCTGCCATCTTTGGAGTTACTACTTCCCTATAACTCTGATCTATGACCCCCTCTGCCTCCCGAATGATCCGAAGTTCATCCAACTCCAGCTCCAGTTCCCTAACACGGTCTTGGAGGAGCTGGAGATGGGTGCACTTCCTGCAAGTGTAATCGGCAGGGACGTCGATGGCATCCCTCACCTCATACATGTTGCAGGAGGAACATTGCACTGCCTTCACTGCCATCCCTCTAAAGCTAACTGTTTAAACAAAAACTGTGTCTAAATAATACAAGCAAAATTCAGCACTTACCTGCTTGCCACAACAGATGTTATTATTAGGTTAGAGGAGGAGGGCGGGTGGGAGGCACTACCCGTGTAGTGCCTCGGGTTCCTCTCCTTCACGCTTTTAAAGGGGGAAAAAACTAACCCAGCTAAGCTTACACTAACTACACTAAATAGGGGGGGAGGGTGCGGTGGCTGGGGAGATGGGAGCCAAGAGTACAGTAGGTGGATGGAGGTGGGGATGAAGGTGATAGGTCGGAGAGGAGGGTGGAGCAGATAGGTGGGAAGGAAGTTTGGCAGGTAGGACAGGTCATGAGGATGGTGCTGAGCTGGAAGGTTGGAACTGGGGTAAGGTGTGGGGAGGGGAAATAAGGCCTAACCAATGTCCTGTATAGCCACAACATGACCTCTCAAGTCCAATACTCAATGCTCTGACCAAAAAATGAAAGCATACCAAACGCCGCCTTCACTACCCTATCTACCTGCGACTTTACTTCAAGGAACTATGAACCTGCACTCCAAGATCTCTTTGTATTTGAATGCAAACTGGTAAATAAGATCAATGAGTTGAAGCATGGATTGCCAAATTAAAATGTGATGGTGTGGTTATAGTGAGACCTGGTTCAAGGATTAGAAAGACTGGGTGTTAAATATTCCTGGACATAAGATTTTCACGAAAGATAGGAAGGGAAAAAAAAAGGGGGGAGTAGCTGTATTAATTAAGGAGAACATTTCAGTGCTGAAGAATGCAGATGTTTCAGAAAGGTCAAGGAGAGAATTGATTTGGCTAGAGGTAAAGAACAAAATGTATAATTACTTTGCTCAATATATTCTACATGTCAACAATTAGTGGGAGGGATGTAAAAGAAGGAATTTTCAAAATGTTAGAATATCCAAGTTTAAAGGACAGAGAGCAATGAGAGTTCCTAGAGTGTGCTCTCGAAACATTTCTGCCATTTTATGTTTGCAGTTTGAAAGCGAAGGAGGGACTAGATTTGGGAATGAGTTGCGATAAGGAGAATAAGTCCGTGGAGAGAACGTAGAACAGTACCATACAGTACATGTCTTTCAGCCCACAATGTTGTGCCAAGCATTTATCTAAATTGAAGATCAACCCTAACCTACACACCCCTCAATTTGCTGCCGTCCATGTGCTTGTCCAGCAATTGCTGAAATGCCCCTAATGTCTCTGACTCTACTACTGCAACTGGCAGTGCATTCCACACACCCACCACTCTCTGCGTAAAGAACCTACCTCTGACATCTCCCCTACACCTCCCTCCAATCACCTTAAAATTATGACCCCTCGTGACAGCCATTTCTGTCCTGGGGAAAAGTCCCTGGCTATCTATCTATGCCTCTCATTACCTTGTACACCTCTATCAAGTCACCTCTCTTCCTTCTTCTCTCCAGTCTGAAAAGCCCTAGCTCACTCAACCTCTCTTCATAAGACAAGGCCTCCAATCCTGGCAGCATCCTGATAAATCTCCTCTGCACCCTCTCTAAAGTATCTCTATCTTTCCTATAATGAGGCGACCAGAACTGGACACAATATTCCAATGTTGTCTAACCAGGGTTTTGTCGAGCTGCAGCAAAACCTTGCAGCTCTTAAACTCAGTCCTTCTGTAAGTGAAAGCCAAAACACCATACACCTTCTTAACAACCCTATCAACTTGGGTGGCAACTTTGAGGGACCTATGTGCATGGACCCCAAGATCCCGCAGTTTCTCCACACTAGCAAGAATCCTGTCTTTAACCCTGTATTCAGCATTCAAATTTGACTTTCCAAAATGAATCAGTTCGCATTTATCCAGGTTGAACTCCACCTGCCACATCTCAGCCCAGCTCCGCGTCCTGTCAATGTCTTGTTGCCTGCAACAGCCCTCGACACTACCTACAACACCACTGACATTTGTGTCTTCAGCAAGCATATTGATCCACCTTTCCACCACCTCATCCAAGTCAGTTATAAAAACTACAAGAGCAGAGGCCCAAGAACAGATCCCTGCGGGACACCACTGGTCACTGGTCACCGGCCTCCAGGTGGAATACTTTCCATCCACAACCACTCGCTATTTTCTTTTGGCCAGCCAATTCTGTATCCGGACAACCAAATTTCCCTGTATTCCATACCTCCTAACTTTCTGAATGAGCCTACAGTGGGGAGCTAAATCAAATGCCTTACTGAAATCCATTTACACCACATCCACTGCTCAACCTTCATCAACATGTCTCAAAACATCCTCAAAGAACTCAATAAGGCTTGTAAGGCATGATCTACCCCTCAGAAAGCCTTGCTGACTATCATTAATCAAACTATCTTTTTCCAAATAGTCATAAATCCGATCTCTCAGAATCCTTTCCGGTACCTTGCTTACCACAAACTTCAGACTGACTGGACTGTAATTTCCAGGGATTTCCCTATTCCCTTTCTTGAGCAAGCACAACATTCACCTCCCTCCAATCAGCTGGTACTACTCTGTGGAGAGTGAGGAGGCAAAGATTATTGCCAAAGGCACAGCAATCTCATTCCCAGAATAACCTTGGATATATCTGGTCTGGCTCTGGGGATTTATCTATTGTGATGCTTCCCAGAATTTCCAGCACATTGACCTCCTTAGCGTCAATCTGTTCAAGCCTATTAAACTAGTCCGTGGTGTTCTCACTGTGAACAAGGTCCCTCTCTCTCGTGAATACTGAAGCAAAAAACTCATTGAGGGCCTCCCATATCTCTTCAGTCTCCAGGCACAAGTTCCCTCCACTATCCATGATCGGCCCTACCCTCTCTCTGATCATCCTCTTGTTCCTCACGTAGATGTAGAACGCCTTTGGGTTTTCCCTAATCCTTCCCTTCAAGGCTTTTTTGTCATCCTCCTGGCTCTCCATTTTTGAGTTCTTTCCTAGCTACTCTGTAATCTTCTTAAGTTGCGCCAGATCCTTGCTTCCTCAACCTTAAGTAAGCTTCCTTTTTCCTCTTGACTGTTTTCTTGTCATCCAATGCTCCTTCACCTTATCATTCCTTGCCTGTCTCAGTGAGACAAAGTTATCCAACACTTGCAACAATTGCTCCTTAAACAGCCTCCACATTTCAGTTGTGCATTTCCCATAGAACAGTTTTTCCGAATTTATACTCCACAGCTCCTGTCTATTTGCAGTATAATTTCCCCTCCCCCAGTTAAATACTGTTACTATCCCTCTGCATAGCTATGGTAAAGGTGAGGCAGTTGTGGTCACTGTCACTGAAGTTTTCTCCCACCAAGAGAGCTGACACCTGGCTTGTTGCCAAGCACCAAAATCCAGTATCGCCTCCCCCTTAGTCGGCCTATCTACAGAGGACCTAGAATTTCGGATTATCCAAAGAAGATCGCAAGGTCCCGATGCTTGGCTAAACTATGTTATCCGGCATTTGATTATCTGGCATTCAGTTAACCAAGCGAAATACTCTCTACCCATGTCCTTCGGATAACCGAGGTTCCTCTGCAAATATTGAATCAGGAATCCTTCCGAGACACATCTGACAAAATTGGTTCCATCCAGACATTCTGCACTCAGGACGTTCCAATCAATATTGGAGAAGTTGAAGTCACCCATAACAATAAGCCTGTTACATCTGAACCTTTCCAAGATCTGCTGTCCAATCTGTTCTTCCATGTCTATGCTGTTATTGGGAGGTCTATAGAAAACCCCCAATAAAGAACGTTTAGGGGAGAGTGATCACTGCATCAAAAGATTTTTGGTGGCTATAGAAAAGGGCAAAGAACAGTCCAGAATTAGAAAGATTAACTGGGAGTAAGCCAACTTCGTGGGGAAAGAATAGATTTAGGTTAAAGAAATTAAAGGTTGGCAGAAAAAATGGTAGCTGAATAATGAGAGACTTTCAGAGGTGAGGTGTATTGCTTCCAAATAGGAAAGTAGGACACAAATCCAGATCTCCCTAGAATACAGAGGTAAAAACTAAGATAAAGTGTGGCTATGACAGAACCGGGCTAAATTTGGAAGGTTCACAGGTCCCTATAAATAATCATTTCCCTAGATCTACAGGATTGTGCTGTGAAATTTTTTTGGTGAATCTGACAGATTGGTAGTTCGCCATTTTTTTGTGCATAAATGATGAACATTATTGCTTAGCTGTCAGTGACCATTGAATTGAGAGACGTCACCTTGGTACGCTGCTGCAGATCCAAGTATATTCAATTTCCAGCTTAACAGAGCTGTTGAAACAAGTAATTGGAAAGAATTAGATGCTATTTACATAAAAAGAGAAATTAGAGGAGGTTAGCCAAGAGCAAAAAAGCTATTAAATGTTGGTGTTCAAAAATGGCAGATGACTGAATATAAACAACAATGATTTATATTTATACGTAGATCCTTGTAATGAAGCATCCTAAGGTGCTTCATAGGAGCATTCTAACATAAAGTATGACACTAAGCCAGATAACCTCACATTAGGTAAGATCACTTCTCATGCGTTGTCAAAGAGAGAAGTTTTAAGGATCACCTTAAAGGAAGGAATAAAAGTAAAGAGGCTCAGAGGTATTGGGAGGAAATTCCAGAGCTTGTCTCAATCACTCAAGACATGGCCACCAATGGTAAAGCAATTATTACTGAGAATGTACAAGAGGACACAAACAAAAGAACAAAGGTATCTCAGAGGTTTGTTGGCTGAAAGAAATTGGAGGCAGGGAGGGGCAAAATAATTTGAAAGCCAACATGAGAATTTTAAGCCAACAAATAGCCAATCACTGCAGGGCAATAGGGGAACAGAATTTGTTGCAAGTTAATACATTGCTAACTGACCTTACGTTTATGAATGATAGAATATGGAAGATCAACAAGAAGTGATTTAGAATAGTTGAAACCAGAGATAATGAGGACAAAAATGAGAGTTTTAGTTCTGTTGAGGCAGACCGTTAATTCTTAATTTATTGTCATTATAATTTTTTTGTATACTCAAGATAAATTAGCAAATGCTGTCCACTTGTGGAAATACTTCTCATGCTGGACACTTTCTGTTGTGAGCTTTATAAACACAGGATGGTTGGATGCAGTCACTGTCTTATTCTGAACAAGGTCAGATGTCACATAGGTTATAGTCCAACAAATTTATTTGAAATCACAAGCTTTCTGAGTGCTGTCTCTTCATCAGGTGAATGTTCTGAACACCCAAAGCAATATGCTGTTTGATTTAATCTGCCAGTCTTTAGTTTAAATCTACATATCTATTGTCACGTTGGCAAATTACAGTCAAGCCCACAGTGTGGAGCACTTGCATGTACTGAAAGCTAAACATCTTAAAATTCAGGGTCCTGTTCTTTGCAGAGAAAATGCACATGCGATCCTTATTTCAACTCAACAAAATAGATGACAGCCATTCTGTGCTTCATTTCCCAGGACAATGCTGTAACCATAGAATCATACTTCTAGATTCATAGCAGCATACAGCATGGAAACAGGCTCTTTCGTCCAACTGATCCATGCTGACCAGGTTTCCTAAACTGAACTAGTCCCTTTTGCTTGTGTTTGGTCCATATTCTTGTAAACATTTCCTGTCTATGTGCCCGTTCAATGTCTTTTAAATGTGGTAATTGCATCTGTCTCTACCACTTCCTCTGGCAGTTTGTTCCATCTACGCCCCACCTACTATGAAAAGTTGCCCCTCAGGTCCCTTTTAAATCTTCTCCTCTCTCATCTTAAACCACACCAGTGCCCCACAAGGATACGTACTCAGCCCCTTACTGTACTCCCTGTACAGTCATGACTGTGTGGCCAAATTTTGTCTGAACTCCAACTACACTGATGACACCACCGTTGTAGGCTGGATATCAAACAATGACATGACAGAATACAGGAAAGAGAGAGTGTGCTTGGTGGCATGATGTAAACAGAACAATCTCTGCTTCAATATCAGCAAAACTAAAGGGCTGATCATCGCCTTTAGGAAGAAAGGAGGAGAACATGCTCCCATCTACATTAGTGGAGCTGAGGTGGAAATGGTCAAGAGAGTCAAGTTCTTAGGAGTGATAATCACCAATAATCTGTTCTAGACCATCCATGTTGATGTGACAATCAAGAAGGCTCAACAACACCTCTCCTTCCTCAGGAATCTTAAGGAAATTCGGCATGTCCACAAGGATTTTCACCAACTTTTATAGATGCACCATAGAAAGCACCCTTTCTGGATGCATCATGGCTTGGTCGGGTAGCTGCTCTTCCCATGACCGTAAGAAACTACAGAGAGTTGTGAACGCAGCCCAGTCCATCTTGCAAGCCACCCTTCCATTCATTGACTCCATCTACATTTTTTGCTGTCTCGGAAAGGCAGCCAGTATCTTCAAAGATCCCTCCCACCCTGTTAAGCAAAGTTGTTTAGGTAAAACAGGAAGGTTTTGTTTCTAAGAAAAATGGAAATTGATTTTGGTGGAGATGGACAATGGGGGTAGTTGTCAGGTGTTCATTGTCCAGAAAAGATTCAACAAATGATTGTTGCACAGTAGATGGCCAATCCTAAAAGTAAGAATTATCAACAAGTGCTCTGAGTCAAAGAAGGGGGAGCATGTTAGATGGATGGTGGACTAGAATAGATGAGGGAAGACGCTGGGAGTATCTTCTTTTGCATCACCAACTAATGTATCATACCTAAGCAGCTACACCTTAAACTCAATAAGCTATCTGAAAATTTCTTGAGAATAGTCAACTGCCTACATGGGTAACTGTGGTCCTGAACTTCCCAAATCCAACAGTGAAGGATCATGACGTGAAACAATTTCTCTATTTTCACACATGATTTCTGACCTGAATTTACAGCATTTTCTATTTTTATTCAGTTTCTAGGTCTTACCACTATCACTTCAGCCTTCAGACCTTTAAGCTCCATTCCTAGTCACTTCCCAACCCAAAACCACATTGAGCTCAGTTTCTGATCAAATACCCACCTTCACTGGGTTTTTGATCTCGTGTCTCAATTCTGAGGTCCCATGCAAAGACTTTGGAGCATAATTCCTCCAACATAATCAAAATAACTTCATAGGAACAAACTGAAAGAGGTTTTCTAAAGGTTTCATGAACTGGATTATCATTTTAGGAAAAGGTGTGAAATATGCTGATGGATGCCCTATGAAGCATTTCGATGCAAAACGTGACAGAGATAGCAAGAAAGCAAAAGGAAATCCTGCTAGGAATGCAGGTAGCTTCAGGACATGTGCACGATTTATGAAACTTATTCTGGAATAAAGTGACCCACATATGCTTAGATTATCCACTGCGCCTGAAATTGGTGATTAAGAGCTGTGCCCCATCGTACACATTGTCTTACTTATAGGGTGAATGCTTCTATTTCATTTGAGAGTAAGTGGCAAATGATACGACGTCCACGAATGTATTACTCATATCCAGGAGTAAAAATTGACAATAAATTTTTTCTGAGCTTTACCTGATTATCTTCATCATGGTAAATTTTAACTGAAAGGATGGAGTGAGTGTCTTTGGGCGGATACAGAGATTTACCAGAATGGTTCCTTCAATAAAGAATTTTAGCTCTAAGGTTGGTTAAAAAAGCTGGGTTATTAAAGTGCTCCTGTAGTTTACTGTAGTCTTTCTCAGTTGTGACTTCCCCCGCCTGTTGAAATCAGGGTTGACTCTTCGTTTTTTTTTCCTGAGTCCGAGATGTTCTTTTGTTCAGTTTGCACCTGATATTTACAATAGGTCTGACTAGCCCTAGTAGGCCTGCAAATGATTATTACAATATTTGTAAAGAATTTGTTCATGAAGAAATACTGAGAGAGAGAGTTTTTTTTCTAATTTCTCCTTAATGGCAGATTCTTTGGATTGAAAAACAACTTTCAATCTCCTTGATAACTGAGATGCCTGTTTAAGGGCTGCAATTATTCAATGACCTTGTTGCATTCTCAGACACCTTTGTCAATCACATCTGCTCACTGGCATTGATTCGTTGATCTGTGATAATCTGACATTGGATCACCTCTGGTCAACAGCTGATCTCTCAATTACAGTCATTTATCAATATCATGATATACAGTCTTTCTTAGGCTGTTGGTTGTACAGTATGAGATAGGTCTGATCAGTTAATACAGAGGATTGGTTTGTAATCATTAAGAAAAGAAATTTATCGAAACTAAGCTGCTAGTTGTATTATCAAAGTGTGCTTTTCTGGTCTTGTGTTTTTAATCATGCAATAAATGTTTCTAGCATTCTATGGTAGAAGTTAAAATCACCAGAGACAAAGAAGATTTGTAAAAATCGAGAGAACTGCAGATGTTGGAAATCAGAGACAAAAACGGAAATTACTGGAAAAACTCAGCAGATCTGGCAGCACCTGTGGAGAGAAATCAGTGTTAAAGTTTTCGGTCTGTAGTTTTGAAGAAGTGTCACTGAATTGTTAACTCTGATTTTTGGGCTTTAAATAAGTGACTAGGCTATGACCAGAGTAAAACGGGATTAATCGGAAACTCAACTGGACTTCCCACATAAAAACACTGTCTACATCACGTTGCTCAGTGGCAGCAGTGTGTAATATTCAAAAGGTGCAAGCAGAAATCCACCAAAGGTTCTTAAACAGCACCTTCCAAACCCACGACCACTTCCTTTTGGAAGGACAAGGGCAGCAGATATTTGGGAACACCACCACCTTTAAATTCCTCTCCAAGCCACTCACCACACTGTCTTGGAAATATATCGCCATTCCTTCACTGTTACTGGGTAATATCCTGGAATTCACTCTCGAGTGGCATTTTGGGTCTATATGAACCAAATGGACTGCAACAATTCAAGAAGGCAGCTCACTATCTCAAGAACCTCCAACGATGGTTATAAATGCTGGTCCAGCCAGTGACTTGTCTGTGAATGAGCAAAATAAATTTTGCTCCAATTATTTTGAATGTGCTGATAACCCTGCTAAGACTTGGAATTATTAACCTTCAGACAAATAGAGTCTTCATTACTTGTTACTGTTAACAGCTGTTAGTAATTATTTTACCTCAATAAATAATAGTTAACAAATTATTGCAGAAACTAAAACAGACTTGATGAATTGACAGAATTTTAGAACTCTGATAACTTGAAATGAAGTACAGTATTATAACTAGTGATAGGTTGAATGCATAAATTTTTAAAAATCCTTTATACAGGTAACCTCTGCTTTTCGAATGTTCGCTTTTACACCAATTCGCTTTTACAAAATGCCAATTTTAGTACCTGTTTTCGCCAACTAAAAGAGGATTCTTGCTTTATCAACAAAGCGTGCGCAGCGAGAATGGCTCTGTCAAGCGCTTTACCTGGGAACTACACTCAGCATAAAGTGGCCATAGCTTTGAACGGTGTCTGCTAGCATCTGTGCTTTCTCTCGATTTATTTTGTGCATCCATTAGCAAGATGTGTTCTAAGGATTCAGAAAAGCTTAAGAGAGCTCATAAGACTGTTACGCTTAGCGTAAAACTGGGTATAATGACGCATTTCAATCGTGGTCAATGAAATAAAGACATTGTGTATGCATTTAACCTGCTTGTGTCCACCATTTGTAGTATTTGCACCCAGAGAAAAAGAATCTTGAAAGCTGCCGAAGTTACCATTGGTCCTGCTAAGTAGCAAAGATGGTCTGTTTTAGTGGCATCAGTAATAAATAAAATGGAAAGTCTGTTGCTTGACTGGATTGATGGGTGGTGTTCCATTAAGTTACCTTATACTTAAGGAGGAATCAGTCTTAATAAGCTGAAACACAAAACACTGGGTGATGGTGATAAAAGTGTTGCGAAAGTGGAATTTAAAGGTCATAGGTGGTTTGATCAGTTTTGTTAATGTTAGTTTAGGTGTTATGTGTTATTTGGTATGATTTGGTAGGTTATTTTTTGGGTCGGGGAACATTCAAAAATTTTTCCCATTTAATCCCTCAAAGAATTCTAATAAATTTGTCAGGTATGGTTTCCCCTTTGTGAAGCCATGCTGACTCTGCTTGATCATATTATTCTGAATGCTTAGTTACATCTTTTGGTAGAGGGCATAGATTTAGAGTGAGAGAGAAAAGCTATAAAAGGGACCTAAGAGGCAACATTTTCACATAAAGGGTGGTGCGTGTATGGATTGAGTGCCACAGGAAGTGGTGGAGGTGGGTACAATTACAACATTTAAAAGGCATCTGGATGGGTATATGAATAGGAAGGGTTTAGAGGGATATGGGCCACATGCTGGCAAATGGGAATAGATTAATGTAGGATAATTTGGTCGGCATAGACTAGTTGGGTCTGTCTCTGTGCTGTATAGCTCTATGACTCTAAATTAATGGTAATGGCTTCTTCACTTAACACCATTTTGGCTAATGAACGTTTTCATAGGAACTCTCAACTTTTGGATAGCTGGGAAAGCATGTAATAATACTTTAACCTTCTCACTTGGGGTATCCTAGTTATGACAGTTCCTGTCCCTTGTTATCAACTGGCAGTTGAGCTTGAAGAAAGAAAATTCATCTGTGAAAGACTTCCTTAGGCTATATTTGTGCCTCCTGGAGAAACAGTAGTGGCTTCAGTGAATTTGGCATCGATCTAGCTTACTAATATGAGTCAGGAGGAGTGTCATAGAAGCTTTATGCTGCTTGATTAGAAACAGTAAATTGCCAAATCAGTCAAACACTGACTTACATTTCATGAATTTTCACCAGTGTTGTTTTTTGTTTGGTAATTGGTATTTTATAGACTATATGATAGCAATTGCTAATTGAAATCTTTTTTTTAGAATATTTAGTGATCTGGATAAGAAAATGATCGCTGGGCTGCAGATTTCAGGTTCTTTTGAAGAAGCATGTAAATAACAGCCAAGTCCTTTCCTATATGAGGATGTAAAAGTCAGAGGGATAATCAAAAACTGCCTGAAGAGTAATGAATATAGATGAGAAATATTGGAAGGATATTCGATGGAGCATAAAGAATAGTATGAAATGCTTGGCCCTGTTCCTGGACTAGAAATCCTATGTAATTATTTCAATAACTGCCTAGTTAATCACTAGCTTTGGCTGAAGCCATATATAATAGGATGTTCAGCATTCTCTCTGTCAACTCTCTGGCAGTTCTTCACCAGTTTAAGGAAATATGCCTGGCCCTAAATGTTTATAATAGCTTCAGAATGTACTCGTTGGAATTAAAAGCAGAATGGAAGCAAATTGTTTTATTGTTCTGTTCAAAAAAGAGCCACAAAAACAAATGAATTTACTGATTAACTGTGCTAGTATCACATTGATAATGTTGAATATAATAACTTCATAAAAATGCTGATTTAATTTCTATTGTTCGAAGGAGAAACAAAGTTGAAACTTTTCATCTTACACTCATCAGGACTGAAACTCGAGACACACAGCAGTGTGGATGACTTGTAACCGTACTTTGGGCAATGAGAAATGGTCAATAAATAGCATCCACAATGAAAGGAAAATGCCATTTTTTGCAGTATAGGAAGAGGGTGCTAATTGGCTGGACCATGGTTAGTCTGGAGGTACAGTAGGATCTATTCAGATATCTGTTAGCTGGTTGATTGACCCAATCTAGCCATATACACTCTGGTCAGGGCATTGTCATGCGTAAGGCAGCAGAGACTGTCAATCTCCAAAACTCTTTCTCAATTAAAAAGTGTACACCATATGCACAGAATAAGTGTGAATGTATGTAGTTTCTAGCACAAGCAAATAAAATGCATTGCAAACCCAACTGATGATATCAAGTTGGCTTCTACTGTATATCTTAACACCGCCTGAATTATTTAGTCAATATTCACCAATAGCGAATTATATCTGCTGCCGGAACCAGTGTTGCCCACGTTTGAGCAGGATTAAAATGCTGGTTGCTATGAACTGTAAAGTGGTATGATCTGCCAGTCATTGAGACACATGGCCTACATACATTGGCACAGTCTGGTCTGAGTAAATCACGAGCTAAGATTGACAGTTAAGATGTTCATCCGTAGCTCTGTGCCAACCAATCAGCACCATTTTCTCGTGCTGTATAAATAATTTTTCCCTTTCAAAGTTTGGTTTCTTGCATTCCAGTCCTGCTGAATTCTAAACAAGAAGCTTCAACCTTGTGCCTCTTCTTAGCAATGTTTTAGTTATTTTTTCAATTTGTTGATTTGATGCTGTGCAGCATAGTATTTTGTACAGAAGGATAAAATAAAAGAATTATCTGAACAGCATTCATTTGTGGAAAGCTCCTTCTGGCTTGATGTGATATTTCTTTTGTTCTTTGATTTTTGGAAAGTTGTTTATTTGGTATATTTTTGTGGTTTAGGAAGGGGATACTGTTGTGCTAAGTATATTTCAAATATTCATTAACAGTTGACTGGAAGAAACAAATGGCCCTGAGTTTGACAAAACTGTTTTCTTGAGCCCGTTGATGGCTTAACAAAGAAAGGTATTGGGAATCCGTACAGATTAAAAAGGTCTTGAGATACTGTCATTAGGCCAGCTGAATGTGTTGATTTCAACCATACAGCAATCATGTTGCTGCAAATTGGTTTCAGTAACTCTACGGAAAACCCTATGAATTTCATTGTACGGTGACCATTGATGTAAAAGAAGTGGACTCTCAGCTATAATCAAAGTCAGCTTGGCAACTGAGGTGGCCACACAGTCAAAAATAAGTTTGTAACCACTCCCTAAGCAGAACCACACCAACAGTTTAGCCATTTAAGTAAGTTAATAGAGGGACATTGATGTAAATCGTGTTCTACTACCACTTGAGTCAATATATTTAGGACAAAATTAGATGGCTTTTATTATTATTGAAGTAGTTTCTCATTTTCTATTTGAATTTTACTTCAGCATTCCAGAAGAGGAATACCACAGACCTGGTTAGTAACGACACAGCATCGATGGGCATCGAACCTTCCTATGAACACAGTTGTGCTGTTTGTACCACAGCAGGAAGCATGGGTGGTAGAAAGAATGGGTCGTTTTCATAGAATACTGGATCCAGTAAGTAGTATCTTTGTTTATTTTCAACAATGAATGTTAAGAAGGTGTTTTGCAGTTACCATGGGTTGTAGCTATGATTCTTGACTTTAAATATCAAGTTTGTTGTCTTTCTCATATATTTTCGGAAATTATTATTAAGTGAAACCATTTCCCTGTTCATACTACTGTAAATGTGTCTGCTAATGACATGCATGATGTTCAGTCGTGGCAATTTTTCCATATTGCTTACCTCAGTGGTTTGTAGTAGATAGCATGCCTTGGAGCTGCCTGACTCTGTAAAGCATAGAATCAGCTTGGCAGTACTTTGAGCTGATCTGCAAATCAAACTTTAAAGGTTGCGTAGCTACAGGTTGACTCCAAAGTTTTTCTAGCATTCTGGCTAAATATTACTCAGCATGGAGGTGTTAAAAAATTCAGACCTTGATTTTTCATTCTTCAGAAAACCTGCTAGTGGGAGAAATCCTAAATAGTGCAAGGCACAAACTTACATATCAACCATATTTATTTACTCTTTTTTTCCAGATGGGGCTGGAAAAGTATTTTGAATAGAAAATAATTGAACCTAGACTTCACAAAACGTAATGAGCCCTTTTTAACAGTTACTATCTCATGGAGATTTGCATTTGATGATTCAATTTATTGTGCTGTGCAATTTTAACTATATTTTTACAAGATCTACTGACCTGTAGAATATATTGGAAAAATTTGACTGCTGCTTGGTAGAGTTATCATTTATCAGGATTTTTTTTGTTTGAATGCATTAGGAATTTGTTTTTCATAAAAACCATACGAATCTTGAACAGGAGTTGGCTGTTTTCCCTTTTGTAATTCATTTGTGGGATGTTGGCATCACTGGCTGGCCAGCATTTTTATTGTCCATCACTAGTTGTCCTGAGAGGTGGTGGTGAACTGCCTTCTTGAACCACTGCAGTCCACGTGTTGCAGGTTGACCCTGAATGCTCTTGGTGGGTGGCAAATCCAGGATTTTGACCAGTGATAGTGAAGAAACAATGATATATTTCTAACTCAAGATGATGAGTGGCTTGAAGAGCAACTTTCAGGTGGTTGTGTTTTCATTTATCTGCCAGGGCTGATCCATGGCTTGATGGTAATGGTTGCGGATTGTGCTGGAATACAATTCAGATGTTGGTGGCTCACAGCACTTCATAGATGCCTTGTCCTGAGTTGGTAGATCTGTCCTCAGTCTGTCGCATTTCGCATTATGATAGCACTACAGAACACATTGGAGGTATTCTCAATGTGAAGGCGGGCTTTCATCTCACAAGAAATGTATAGTGGTCACTCTTACTGAGACTGTCATGATCAGATGAATTTGCAGCAGGGAGATCGTCAGCTTTCGGACCTGGTCAGCTTGACCAGTAATGCTGCCGAGCCATTCTTGGTGGTGGGCATTGAAATTTCCCCATCTAGAGTACATTTTGCACCCTTGCCAGCCTCTGTGCTTCCTCCAAGTGTTGCTTAACATTGAAAAGTACTGATTCATCAGTGGAGAGAGGACTGCATTTGGTAATCAGCAGGAGGATTTCTTGACCATGTTTATCCCGAAGCCATGAGACTTCATGGGGTCCGGGGTCAATGTTGAAGACTGTCAGAGGAACTTCCTCCCATAGTGCCTATAGTTAAGACCAATGGACATAGGAGTGGAAGTAAGGCTATTCGGCCCATCAAGAACACTCCGCCATTTAATCATGGCAGATGGGCATTTCAACTTCACTTACCCACACTCTCCCTGTAGCCCTTAATTCCTAGCAAGATCAAGAGTTCATCGATCTCTGATTTGAAGACGTTTAATGTTCCACCTCCATTGCGCACCATGGCAATAAATTCCACAATAGTAAGTCCTATCCTGCCAGTAGGGCAGGACATAGTCAGGGGTGTTGATGGTGGTGCCTGGGACATTGTTTGTCAGGAATGACTCTGCGAGTATGACTATGTCAGGCTGTTTCTTGATGAGGCTGAGACAGCTCTCCCAATTTTGACAACACACCCCAGCTGTTAGTAAGGAGAACTTTTCAGGGTTGACAGGACTTTTTCTGCTGTTGTCTTCTCCTGTGCACAGGTCGATGCCATGTGGTCTGTTCAGTTTCATTACTTTCTTGAGACTTTGTAGCGATTGATACAATTGAGTGACTACCTCGGCCATTTCAAAGAGCAGTTGAGAGTCAACAACATGACTGTGGCTCTGGAGTCGCTTGTAAGTCAGACCAAGTGAGGATGGCAGATTTATTTCCTTGAAGGACATCAGTGAGCCTGTCTGACTATCGATAAGGGTTTCATGGTCATCAGGACCTTCTGAATTTCAGATACTTTTTTTCTTGAATTCAAATTCCATTCTTGGTGGAATTAGGATTGATTGAGTTTCTGGATTAATAGTCTAGTGATAATACCATCAGGCCATTGCTTCCCCTTGAGTCTGCTCCTATATTTGGTAGAGTCATGATTAATCTGGTTGTGACCTCTATTTGCCTGTGCTGGAAATATGATTTTGGTTTCTCACTATAATCCCTGCAAATAGTCTCCAAGACATTCATCATCCTGACTTGAAAATATATCACCGTTCCTTCACTATCACTGGGTCAAATCCTGGAATGCCTTCCATAATGGCATTGTGTATCAACCCACAGCAGGTGGACTGCAGCGATGCAAGAAGGCAGCTCACCACCCCCGTCTCAAAGGCAAATAAGGACAGGCAATAAATGCTGGCCAGTCAGTGATGCCCACATCCCACAAAATGAGTGAAAAAACAAAGCATCAGTCACAAATGATATTAAAAATTTAGATCTAATATTCAAACTTGTTCTATTGGTTATGACTTTGAATTAAGACTAAGCTTTTTCTGTCATCCTTGGGCTTTTTTAATGACACCAGCAAACATATTCTATCTATTTGTCTCAAATTAATATTGTTGTTTTACATAGGGCTTGAATTTCTTGATTCCAGTTGTTGATCGGATAAGATATGTGCAGAGCTTAAAGGAGATAGTTATTGATATTCCAGAACAATCTGCTGTTTCATTAGGTAAGTGCTATAATATGTTTGGGATAAATATTTAATTTTGAGTTTTCTTCACAAAATTGTCAGAATTTGCATGTTATATACTTTCGACAGCAAATGCAATACTTGTGTAGTGTGAAGTAATTGGAACTGTGGCATGTTTTTGTGTAACTCACCATCAGTCAATATGCTTATTCATCAAATATGTTAATCCTTTTGGGTGAGGTTGCTGTGGTAACTACTTGTCTGGGTGCTTCAGTTTCTTACATTAAAGCTCAGGATTCAGTTTTCAGAGAAGCAGCTCGCTGACTGTATGACATAACCAATTTATTTCTAGATCAAAATGTGAAGATACATCAATGATGACAAGAATTTTGGAATTGTGTACTGCGAGACAGAGAATCAGCTAATCACATTCCTGCGTCTGTGGGCATTAAGTTGCCACACCTGACTACTTAATCAGGGATAATTCCAAATGCAGTATATTGTACAGGCGTAGCATCTTTAAAATAATAAAACATTCCAAGGCACTTTGCAAGAGTATTGTGAAGCAAAATTTGACATTGAGCTGTGTAAAACAGTATTAGGGTAGATGGTCAAAGACATCAGTTTTCAGGAGCGTTTTTAAATAGGACACAAGTGTAGAGAGGAAATTCAAGGGCAGCTAAAGGGGTGGCCATCAGTGGTTGTGCAATTAAAGAAAAGGTTGTTCAAGAGGTCTAAATAAGTGGTACTGATATCTTGAAGGGTTATTGGGGTTGGACGAGCTTACAAAGATAGGTGGTAGGGATGAAGCCATCAAGGGATTTGAAAACAAGGATGAGGATTGCAAAATCACTGTTCAGTCAAGGCATCGGAAGGGAATTAGTTGTTTTTTGTAAAAATCAAACAATATGTAGGATTACAGGTAGAAGTGCAATTCTCTTGCATATGTGAGATATTCATTTAAGACCAAATGGCCTCCTTCAGCACTAATAATTTTGTGGTTAAGGTGCAGCTTAACTTGGAGCTAACATCGGAGTGAGTGTTTGGATCATGAGTGTATGTGTCGAAAGTTTCAACACAGACAGCAGAATTTTAAAAAGTTTATGAAGAATAAAACTTTAGTCAAATGATGTTTGGAATAAAGGTAAGCTTAGAGGTAATTAAGAAATGGCTAGGGGTTCTACAACCGATGAATTAATAGTGCATTACAGCTTGGTGTTGCCAACTGTATGTGTAAACTATGGTGTTTGCTTAAAAGACGTTATCATAGTGTTAGCAGATCAATGAGAAGTGGGAGAGGTAAAATATAGATGCTGGAAGACACCAGGAAAAATGATGCAGGAGCAGAAATCATTGCTGCAGTAAAATAGGTAAGAATGGAACTAAGTGATTGCATTCCCATTTAGCTGGATAACAATAGAGAGGTTTTGGAGGAAGATGATTTGGTCAAACATGTCAAAGCCTGCAAACAGGTCAGGAAGGATGGTTTGCATTTGTCACAATCACACTAGATGTTATTTGTGACGGATGACAGCTGTTTCAGCACCACGTCAGGGTAACAACCTGTTGGCAAAATTGGCAAGGACAATTTTGCATTGACAAAATTTCAGCTGCATAGGCAATTCACATGTTTTCATGGAGTCATAGAAACCTGTAACCCAGTAGAAGTCCTTGCTTGTGCTGACTGTTTGAAAGAGCTGTCCAGTTTAGTCCCGCACCCCAGATTTTTCCTTCTAATTAGTCCATCTCAAGTACATTTCCAATGACCTTTCAAAACATCCTCTGCAATCTGATTCCACCACTCTTTCAAATAGTATGCCCAGAACTTTGCAATCTTTGTATGAAGAAAATGTCTCCATTTCCCCTCAAGTTCTTTTTTCAAAGATGTTGTTTGATTATTGTAAATCTATAACCTCTGTTTCTCAACTGCTTGCCTTTCACCTTCTCTGTCCTTGGGTGACTTTCCAATCTCTCCATTTAATTGAAATCCCTGTTCCTGGTTTCTTTGGTTTAACCTGCTCTACACCCACTCCAAGACCCAGAAGCATAATGCCCATAATTACAGGCAGTACTCCAGCTGAGGCCTAACCAGAAATGTATAAAGACTTAACATGACTTCCTTGTGTTTGTGTTCAATGCCCCTATTTAGAAAGCAAAGTATTTCATGAAGTTCTAATCAGCTGGTGATTCCAATTCCAAATATTTATGAACAAGTATCCCAGTCCCTCTATTCTATCATCCCCCTCAAAATTATATAAATTAGATAAAACTGCCTCTGCATATCGTTACTCCCAAGTTACATAGTTTATACATAAGCTGCATTAAATTACATCCGGCATGTGCCTGCCCATTTCACTGGTCTATCCTGCTAACTATCTTGAGTATTATTAAGTTTTACATTGGACACAAACCTACAAATTGTGCTCAGTACCGAAGTCCAAAACAACCATATTTTCGCTAACAGCTGTAGGACTATTACAGACCACTCACTATATCCACCTGTAAAGTCAGGTAATCTTCCTCTTCACCTCCACTGTCCTGTAACCAATTATTACAGGGATGGACATCAAGAAATTTTGAGTTTTAAATTAATAGATTTTAAAGTTTAAAGATTTTGTTTTTATATATACAATCACCCATGATCCTTTTAATCACGACTGCATTCATAGATTAATAGTTGTGAAATACCCTGGTTTAGTTTTGGGCAACAAATAAGATACTAATCAGTACCATTAGTAGCATTAACAAATGTGTTGAATAAACTGTGTGAAATTAACACCTCTTCAATTACCGTTACAGATAACGTAACTTTGCAGATTGATGGTGTACTATATTTACGAATAGTTGACCCATACAAGGTAGGGGAAGTGATGCTTGTAATATTTTGTCATTGTTTGCAAACTATCTCTTTTGATAAACTTGGCTGTTTTTATAAATTTTGGTATCCTTGCACATTTGTGTCATAGAAGTAACTAGTTAGTATTTGTGTTAAAACATAAAATGAATCCAGAAACTAAGAATTAGGAATATGGAAGTTGGATAGAATTAATGACTAAATAAGAGAATTTAGAATACAAAAGAAAGTTATTCAGAAACATAAAATCAAACTAAGAATTTGTACAAATATTTAAAAAGGAAAAGGGTGACTAAAACATGTATGGATTCGAGAGAGAGTGTCTGGGGAATTCCTTAAGGAAATCAAAAAATGGCAGAAGCATTGAATAGGTATTTTGTGTTTGCTTTCACTATAGAAGATTTAGAAAACTTGCCAAAGAATCTTGAAGATCAAGGCAACAGGGAGGAACTTAAAATAATCACCATCACCCAGAAAAAGGTACTGGAAGGGGCGGCTCAGTGGCTAGCACTGCTGCCTCACGGCACCAGGGACCCAGGTTCGATTCCAGCCCCGGGCGACGGTCTGTGTGGAGTTTGCACGTCCTCCCTGTGTCTGCGTGGGTTTCCTCTGGGTGCTCTGGTTTCCTCCCACAGTCCAAAGATGTGCAGATCAGGTGAATTGGCCACGCTAAATTCCCCATAGCATTAGTGCATTAATCAGAGGAAATGGGTCTGGGTGGGTTGCTCTTCGGAGGGACTGTGTGGACTTGTGGGCTGAAGGGTCTCTCCCCAACACTGTAGAGGAATCTAATCTAATCTAATCTAAGAACTATTAAACTTCCCAGCACCTGATCATCTGCATTTCCAAGCTCTGCAAAGGAGTAGTTACAAAAATAACAAAGCAAAGTTCCTTAGAATCAGGAAGGGTCCAAATGAATTGCAAAGTAATAAAGCCGACACCTTAAATCAAGAAAGAAAGTCGACGCAAGCTATCGGCCAACTATCCTAACATCTGGGACGGTGGTCTAGCTAGAATCTATTATTAAGGGGGGTTCCAGCGAGAATATTGGAAAATGAAAATATGATCAGGCAGTCGTCATAGTTTTGTGAAAAGGCAATTGTATTTAACTAACTTTTTTGAGGAAATGACAAATAAAGGAAACCTATTAATCTAGTGCATTTAATTTCCGAAAGGCATTTGACATTTGTAAAGGCCTCTTCTGGAGTACTATGTCCAGTTGTGGTCTCCCTGTTATAGGAAGGATATTATTAAAGCTGGGGAGAGTTCAGAAGAGATGTACCAGGATGTTGCCAGGAATAGAAGGTTTGAGTTATGAGGAGAAGCTGGATAGGCTCATATTTTTTCACTGGATCGTAGGAGGTTGAGAGGTGACCTTATAGAGGTTTATAAAATAATGAGGGGTATAGATGAGGTGAATGGCAGGTGTCTTTTCTCTCTGGTGGGCGATTTCAAGACTATTGGGCATATTTTTAAGGTAAGAGGAGAAAGATTTAATAAAGTCATAAGGGGCAGTTTTTTAACACAGTGTGTTTGTGTGTGAAATGAACATCCAGATGAAGTAGTGGCTACAGGTGCAGTTACAATGTTTAAAAGACTTTAGATAAGTGCATGAATAAGAAATATTTGAAGAGATATGGGCCAAGAGCAGACAGGTGGGACTAGTTTAGTTTGGGATTATGGTTGGCATGGACTGGTTGGGCCAAAGAGTCTGTTTCTGTACGTTTTGATTCTTTGACAAGATATCAGAATCAAAAATTACTACACATTACATCACATCCTAGCACATTGTCATGGCTAAAGGATAGTTGGCAAACAGGAAACAAAGATTAGCGTTAACTGGATCATTTTTGAATGAGGAAGCTGTAAGTAGTGGATTGCCAAAAGGATTATTGCAGGAGGGTCAACTATTTACAGTCCACTTATGGCTTGGACAAAGGATTTAAATGTAAGATAATTAATTTGTTGACAACAACTAGATGGGTAGAAAACTAGATGGGGCGGCACAGCGGCTCAGTGGTTAGCACTGCTGCCTCACAGCACCAGGGTACCAGGTTCAAGTCCAGCATCGGGTGACTGTCTGTGTGGAGTTTGCACATTCTCCCTGTGTCTGCGTGGGTTTCCTCCGGGTGCTCTGGTTTCCTCCCACAGTCCAAAGATGTACAGATCAGGTGAATTGGCCATGCTAAATTGCCCCATAGTGTTAGGTCAATTAGTCAGAGGGAAATGGGTCAGTGTGGACTGGTTGGGTCGAAGGGCTTGTTTCCACAGTGTAGAGAACCTAATCTAATCTAAAATTATGTTATCAAGAGGAGGCACAAGTGTGATGGGAAAACAGCATTGATACACATTAAGACCCATCATGAAGGCTGACTATGAGAGGTTATGGGAATATTCAGTCAAGAAATGTTGAGGATTTCAGCCGGACATGAGTGAGGAAGTGTTGGTGTCGGGTTATGCCTTAGAATTGCAAAAATAGACAGTCTTAGTGAAGGAGCAGCTACCATGTGTGTCCAGAGGTTCTTTCGATGCTTGGCTACAGGTAATGACTTTCCATTCTGTGTTGGATAATGAGGGACCAGTCTGATAATTTAGAAACAATGGAAGAATCAACAAAGGTGAAGATGAGGAAGAATTAGGTATTATTAGAGTCATTACAGCGCAGAGGAGGCCATTCAGCTTAATAGGCTACACTAATACTCATGATGCCGGTGTTGGACTGGGGTGGACAAAGTTAAAAATCACACAACACCAGGTTATAGTCCAACAGGTTTAATTGGAAGCACTAGCTTTCGGAGCGCCGCTCCTTCATCAGGTGGTCTCCTTGTTATAGGAAGGATATTATTAAAGTTGGGGAGAGTTCATATCCAGCTTCTCCTCATAACTCAAACCTTCTATTCCTGGCAACATCCTGGTACATCTCTTCTGAACTCTCCCCAGCTTTAATAATATCCTTCCTATTACAAGGAGACTACCTGATGAAGGAGCAGTGCTCCAAAAGCTAGTGCTTCCAATTAAACCTGTTGGACTATAACCTGGTGTTGTGTGATTTTTAACTTTGCACACTGTGCAACCTCAACTTCCACCCAAACTTTTAATTAAAATCTCTCACTTATGGAATCATTCTGGTAAATCTCCTCTACACCATCTCAAACTGTGGTGACCAGAACTAGATGTAGGATGCCAGTTGTAGTCTTAAGAGCTTTGTACAGATTCTGCTTTTGTACTCTGCCTCTATTTATGAGGCTCAAGATCTGACATGTTTCTTTTCAAATATGTAGTGATGAATTGATGTGGATAATGAAAATTTTAATTTTTCTCTTCTTCTTTCAGGCAAGCTATGGAGTTGAAGATCCTGAGTATGCGGTAACTCAGCTGGCCCAAACAACCATGAGATCTGAACTTGGGAAGCTCACATTGGACAGTGTTTTTAGGGTAAAGTAATTTGAAATTCAGTGTGTCCAATGCTTTTTCAAGATTATGAAAGCAAAATATTGTGAATGCAGAAAATCCGAAACAGAAGTACAAATGCTGGAAATTCTTGGTAGATCTCCGAGCATCCAGTGACCAAGAAACTATGAGCATTTCATTGAAATACAAAAGCTGATGGTTGGTTTTAAAGTTGTATTTTTGCTGTTTTATTTATTTCATTGTTAACTATTCAAATATTTGATTTGAAAAAGGAAGGCAAAGTATACAAATTAGAACACTAGATAGAAAAGCTGTTTTTATGCAGTGCTCAGGAGGGATGTCCAAGAAGTTAACCTAACAAAGGTGAAATCTTAAACCAGAACAGAAGTTACTGGAAAAGATCAGCAGGTCTGGCAGCATCTGTGAAGGAAAATTAAAGTTAATGTTTCCAGTCCGGTGATCCTTCCTCAGACTTGATGGTAGCTAGGAAAATGTTGATTTATATTGTAGAAGATAGGGTGGGGGGGGAGGGGTAAAAATTAAATGAGGTGGGGATAGAGCCCAAAGAGAGCCTATTCAACTGTTTTCTCTCTCTTTTCTTCTGTTTTTGTTCCTGATTTATAGCATCCGCATTTAATTTTTTAAAAAAATTTATTGAAAAATTTTTCTTTACAAAATTAGAAAGCTACATAAATATGAAAATATAGCATCATAACATCAAAAACAACAATAACCCATGAACCAACTACTAAACTACTCTACAAAAGAAGTCAAAACTACATTTATTACGATCAATCAATAAATAACTAACACCGCTCAGCGTAACAAGACCATCGCTTTCAATCTTTGAAAGCATCAATTATTAAGCCCATATCTGTTCAAAATTCTTCCTCCAATGGTATTAAGTTTATCAGACCAAACCATCATGCCTAGCCAAAAGCCCTAATCAAAATGGCAGGCAGATCTGCTTCCAAATAATTCAAAAAGGGCTGCCATGTCTTGTAAATGTTGTCCATTTTCTGGTGCACCATATTTGTAAGAAAGTCTAAAGGATGTGTTCCATAATTAATTTATGCCACCCCGACAGACCCAGGGGGTTTTAAGATACCCAGCACATCAGAATATTCTTCCTCACACAAAAAGTGAGAATGTTACAAAGCTTTTTCCCATGTATATCTAAGGGAGGTAAATTCGGCAAACCCAGGAACAAAGAGACAGAGTCCACCTTGACTTCTGTCCCCAAGACCCTCTCTATTACTCCTGCCGCAGTGTTCCAATGGCACGGAACCTGTGGCAGGACCACAGAAAATAAGTGAGGGTACCTGTGTTTATTTTACAATTGGGGCACATTGAAGATGCTCCCTGCTTAAATTTTGCTAGACGATCTGGGGCCAGATGAGCCCTATGAAGGATTTTTAACTGCATAGCATGGGTCCTATTACATATCGAAATCCTCCTCACATTCTCACAAATGTCCTCCCATATTTCTGAAGTGATCTCAACTCCTAACTCTCTATTCCAGACCTCACATAGAGCTCGGTATCACCCGAGGAACTACCCCCTCCCCCCCCCCCCCACCCCCAACAGATAATAGACATAGACATTACTCACTGAAAGAGTGCTCTTAGCCTGAAGAGCCCTCTTTTCTGTATCAGGTCTATAACCCTCAGTCAAGAGTGTGGTCTCCTTTCGGATAAAATCTCTAATTTGAAAGAAACAGAAGAAGTCCCTACTCGACAGTTGATATTCCCGAGTTATTTGATCAAATGACATCAACATTTCACCCTCAAACAGATCACCCAAACAAGAGACTCTCCTATCCACCCAAAATTTAAACCCGGGATCCATCGACCCTGGCCAGAAACCCGGCATGCCAACTATGGGAGTAAGTAAAGATGTTTTAGACATATTACCCTCCATCTACCTCATTGCCATCCATGCTTTGACTGTGTTTGTATCTATTGGATTATAGTAATGTTCAGCACCTGTCCTCATTTTGTTTAAAAACAACAGGTTGATAAGAGGAGGTGTTGTCTGGGAAGCCTCAATGTCCAAACATATTGACACCATGTCCCCACAGGCCCAGTCACTTACAAAAGTTAGGAGGGATCTCAGTTGATATCTTCTAATGTCCAGGGGCTCCACTCCCCCCTGTCCCTGGGGCAGTTGCAGTTTTGCAGGCTTAATAAGGGGCCGCTTGTAGCGCCAAATAAAAGAACTAAACCAGTCATTCAATTTCCAAAATGTTTGCCCAGGAAAGAACAAAGGGAGCATCCGCAAAGGATACAATTAGCAAGGAAGAAAATTCATGTTAATAAGAGCAACTCGACCCAACCATGATATTGGAAGGGCCCCCCCCGACTTTGAAGGTATTGTTTAATCTTGTCAAACAAATGAACAGCATTAGCCTTGAATAACTGATCAAAGCTCAGGGTAACAGAGAGGCCCAGGTAAAGAAAACCTCCCTGTGCCCACTTAAAGGAGAACCCACTTTCCAAATCAGGTATACCCCGAAGACCCCCCTGATAGGCATAGCCTCCGACTTTGAAAATTGATCTTGTAACCTGAGAAAGAACCAAATGAATTAAACACCCAAATCAAACAGGGCAGTGAGATTGCCAGGTTCGAAAGAAAATAAGAACATCATCCGCAGAGAGTGTAATCTTGTACACCTTCGACCCAGCCTTTGGGCAGCAATATTAGGGACCCCACAAATGGCCTCTGCCAATGGCTCAACCACCAATGTGAAAAGCAAAGATGAAAGGGGACAGCCTTGCCAACTGCCCCTACCAATGTTAAAATTGCCTGACCATATACCACTGGTGAGAACTGCTGCCAGAGGATCACCGTAAAGGACTCTTACCCATCTCTTAAACACTTCCCCAAGGCCAAACTGCTCCAGGGTATAAAAGAGATACGGCCATTCCACCCAATCAAATGCCTTCTCCGCATCCAAAGAGACCACTAACCCTTGAACCAATTGTTGCTGGCACATTTGAATCATGTTAAGCAACCTCCTAACATTATTAGAGGATCTGTGACCCTTTTTAAAGCCTGTCCAATCTTCTTTAACAATAGAGGGCAACACCCCTTCCAACCTCAATGCCAAAGTCTGAGTCAAAGTTTTATAATCAGAATTTAAGAGCGGGATAGGTCTATAAGAAGCACAGTGCTCTCGGGCCTTCTTGAGGATAAGAGAAATACTAGCCTCTCTCAAGGATGGCGGAAAGCAATCATGACTGTATAAATATTTGTACATGTCTAGCATCGGCCCTGACAGTATGTTTACAAATTCTTTATAAAACTCACTGGGAAGACCACCAAGGCTGGCGCATTTCCGCTTTGAAGTTGCCTCACTGCCTCCTGTATCTCTTGTCCTGTTTAATGGAGCACTAAGAAGAGATGCCTGCTGAGCAGACAGCCTAGGAAGGTCCAAGTTCCTAAAAAAAGACTTCATTTTATCCCACCTATCCTCACAACATTCAGACCGATACATTTCAGAATAGAACCTCGGAATCGCCGCATTGATCTTTTTAGCATTGCAAATAAGAGTCCCATTCCCTTCCCTAATAGAAGCAATACATTGGGAGGCATCCTTCTTCCTAACCAGGTCTGCCAAATATTTACCTGGCCTATTATCATGCTCAAACAACCTTTGCTTTGCAAAGGAGAGTTCCTTCCTGGCTGTATACGTAAGCACGGAATTTAAGGCGGATCGAAGGGTGTGATCCGCTGCAGCTTAGTCACTGATGGTCTGCTGTAATGTGCCGTCTGAGTCGCCTTCAGTCGTGCCTCGAGCAGATGCTGCTGCTCTCCCTTCCATCACTTCTAACTGGCTGAATATGAGAGAATTATCCCTCAAGCTTGGGCTTAGCAGTCTCCCAAAGAACGGACAGATTACTAGTTGTACCCAAATTGGTGGCCAAAAATGCTTCAAATTCCCAAGAAAAATACTCAACGAACTCAACATCCTCAGGATGAAGGGACCTGTTCGCCAGTACTGACAGCTCATTGCATTACCCTTCATCTTACCACTAAATATACCGCTGCATGATCAGAGATGGCAATATTCCCAATTGAACAAGATACCGCCAAATCTAGAAGAGTCACAGGAGTTGGGAAAAAAAAATCAATCTTTGTATGGCCTTTATGAGGATGGGAAAAGAATGTAAAGTCCCTACCCACAGGGTGGAGACATCTCCAAACGTCGACCAACTCCAGTTTCACACATAGATCACCTCACTGTTTAGATTGTGGAGAAAGCTTTGGAGTGCCTTTGGGTTTTCTATCGAGCAGAGGATCCATAAGGCAATTAAAGTCCCCTCCCCTATAATAATATGTTGTGATGCAAAGGCCACCAGCTTAGAGCATCAGTCAAAAATTTGAGGGGTTGGGCTGGAGGACGATAGACATCTAAAAGACCATAGGTGAAAGTGAGGACTGCAGATGCTGGAGATCTGAGTCAAGGTTACAGTGGTGCTGGAAAAGCACAGCAGGTCAGGCAGCATCCGAGGAGCAGGAAAATCGACGTTTCAGGCAGGAGCCTTTCATCAGCCCTGACGAAGGGCTCCTGCCCGAAATGTCGATTTTTCTACCATTCAAAAGACCATATTTCTCGTCATATATTAGGGCCTTAAGGATAACAAATGGACCATATTTGCCTTTAACACAATCTATTAAATTGAATGGAAATTCTTCCGGACAAGTATGGTCTGCCCCTTGCTCTTAATTGAATTGAATTTATTGTCACGTATACCGAGGCGCAGTGAAAAGCTTTGTCTTACGAGCAATACACGTAGATCACAGAGTTAAGTAGCATAGATAAGTAAATAATAGGTAAACAGCGGCAAAAACAAAAAACACAGGTACAGGTGAATGCGAAGAGTTTGTGAGTCCATTCACTATTCTAACAACAGTAGGGTAGAAACTGATTTTGAAACCGGCTGGTGCATGTGTTCAGGCTTCTATACCTTCTCCCCGTAGTCAAGGTTGTAGAAAAGCATTGCCAGGGTGGGATGGATCTTTGAGAATGCTGGCGGCCTTTCCTTGACAGAGGGCCTGGTAGATGGAGCCTATAGATGGGAGGTTGGCCTTTGTGATTGTCCGGGCCGAGTTCACCACTCTCTGTAACTGTCTCTGATCTTGAATTGTACAGTTGCCATACCAGGTAGTGATACATCCAGGCAGAATGGTCTCGATGGCGCACCTATAAATGTTGACAAGGGTATTCACCGTCATGCCAAGTTTTCTCAGCTGCCTGAGGAAGAAGAGACATTGTTGGGCCTTTGTAACCAGTACTTCCACATGAGTAGTCCAAGAAAGCTTGTTGTGGATGACCACTCCCAGAAGCTTATCACTCTCCACTCGTTCCACCCCTGTGCTGTTAATGTGTAGGGGTGGCATGAGTAACATCCTGCCAAAAGTCAATAATGAGTTCCTTGGTTTTGCTGGCATTGAGAACTCGGTTGTTCTCAGTGCACCATTTCTCCAGGTCTTCCACCTTCCATCTATAGTCTGTTTCGTCCCCATCTGCGATTCGACAGACTACCATGGTGTCATCAGCAAACTTGTAAATGGCATTCGTCTGGTATTTGGCGACGCAGTCATGGGTATACAGTGAATACAGTAGGTGGTTCCAATGATCCGAGGTGTGGGTCCTTCTCCCGTGCACCAGCTCCTCAGCCATGTGTTCGTCTGCTCTGTCCTCCTGTTCCTGCGCTGGCTTGTGGCACTGGGAGTGTTCCAGATGTTGCTACTCTCGAAGACCCCTTTAAAAGTGAAGTGCTACAAGGATTGGTGCTGGGTCCGCTACTTTTCGTCATTTATGTAAATGATTTGGATGTGAGCATAAGAGGTATAGTTAGTAAATTTACAGATGATACCAAACTTGGAAGTGTAGTGGACAGTGAAGAAGGTTACCTCAGATTACAACAGGATCTTGATGAGATGGACCAATGGGCTGAGAAGTGATCGATGGAGTTTAATTCAGATAAATGCGAGGAACTGCATTTTGGGAAAGCAAATCTTGGCAGGACTTATACACTTAATGGTAAAGTCATAGGGAGTGTTGTTGAACAAAGAGACCTTGGAGTGCAGGTCCATAGCTCCTTGAAAGTGGAATTGCAGGTAGATGGGATAGTGAAGAAGGCATTGGTATGCTTTCCTGTATCAGTCAGAGTATTGTGTACAGGAGTTGGGAGGTCATGTTGTGGCTGTACAGGACATTGGTTAGGCCACTGATGGAATATTGCATGCAATTCTGGTCTTCTTCTTATCTGAAAGATATTGTGAAACTTGAAAGGGTTCAGAAAAAAATTACAAAGATGTTGCCAGGGTTAGAGGATTTGAGCTATGGAGAGAGGCTGAACAGGCTCGGGCGGTTTTCGCTGAAGCGTCGGAGACTGATGGGTGACCTTATAGAGGTTTACAAAATTATGAGGGGCATGGATAGGATAAATAGACGGAGTCTTTTCCCTGGGGTCAGGGAGTCCAGAACTAGAAGGCATAGGTTTAGGGTGAGAGGGGAAAGATATAAAAGAGACCTAAGGGGCAATTTTTTCATGCAGAGGGTGGTATTTGTAGGGAATGAGTTGCCAGAGGAAGTGGTGGAGGCTGGTACAATTGCAACATTTAAGAGTCATTTGGATGGGTATATGAATAGGAAGGGTTTGGAGGAATATGGGCCGGGTGCTGGCAGGTGGGACGAGATTGGATATCTGGTTGGCATGGACGGGTTGAACCTAAGGGTCTGTTTCTGTGCTGTACATCTCTATGACTCTATGAACTACAACACAAAAAGGCACTTAATGGGGGACTCTACCCCCCGCCCGTAGAGGGCTCTTACCTCCCACGTACATCTCCATTTCCCTTTCCGGCTCGAGCTGCGACCCAGACCAAAGCAATAGAAGGAAACAGACAAAATAATGAACACTCTGCCCACCCCCAATTATATACCAATACCGATCCTAATTGGAGAAAAAAAAACACACCAATGACAGCTCCTTTAAGAAACGGGTAACATTACAAGAAACATAGCCAGAGGAAAAAAAAACGAAACATTATTGTCTCGGATATAAATGCATCTGAATTATTTAAAACATTCAAGAAATTTTTCACTTGTTCTGAGGAGTCAAACGACCGCATCGTCTCCTCGTGAGTAACATGAAGCACTGCTGGGTATCTCATTGAATATTAAGTACCAAGGTCCGTTAATTTTCTCTTGACCTCATTGAACAATTTCCTTTTACGGCTCACCACTGCAGAAAAGTCCTGGAAAAACATTATCATAGTTCCCTGATACGTCAGGGCCTGTAGATATTTCCCCATCCTTCTAGAAGATTCCAGGATTCTGTAGCTTTGAAATTGTACCAGGACCAGGCAGGGGCGCCAATCCGGACCAGATCTGTGCACTGTGACCTGGTGAGCTCTGTCACTGTTCACCCGGTCTGCCTTGGCATCCCAGCCAAGAAACTGTGGCAGCCAGTCTTCAAAAAAGCTTGCTCGCTGCCCACCTTCCACTCCCTCTGGCAGCCCAACAGCCTGGATATTTTTCCTCTTCCCTCGATTTTCCAGATCGTCAACCTGTTCAGTCAAGGCCTGGGCCTGGTTTTTGAGGGCCTGGATCCACCCTGACAAGGACTTGACTTTGGTCTCCAACGCAGCGGTCCGCCGCTCAACCTCTTTAACTTGCTTCCCGAGTCCTTCCAACTCCTTCTCATGCTTTTGTAGCATGACCAAAATCGGCTCCAGCCGAGTACAATTGTCTTCCATCAACTCCTTGATCATCCCATGAGTTCTTCAGCGACGTTCTGCGCAGGTGCCTCTTTCTCGACTGCTGAGTGAGCTGCAGCAGTATCCGCAGTCACAGTCGCAGACACTCCAGTGCCTTCTATGAGTGTCCTGTGTGTTGGAGCTTGGCTGTATGCTTTCCTTTCATCATCCTCGCTCGCTCAAAATGAATTTACAGTAGAACCTTGACTGTCCGAACATCAACCATCCAAATCCCGGTCCAACTGAACAAGATCTCAAGGTCCTGCGAAAACGGCACCAGCAATCCAGTATTCAATTATCAGTTAAACGGCATTATGACATGAATTGCCAGATAATTGAGAGGTGAGTTGCCGGATAATCGAGAGACATTCGGACAACCGGCGCTCGTGGATTATCGCTTGTTTATGGCTTCCGAACTCCCCACCTGTCTCGCTCAGATAATCGAGGCTCCACTGCAAATGGACTTAAACAGTTTCACAACCGTTTAATATCAATTTTCTCCAAAAAAGGTAAGGTGGAGGGCTTTAAAAATATCACTGCTGCTGGGATGGGGTGCAGAGCTCACCAAGGTAGATCTGCTCAGATCGCCGCCATCTTGGATCCACCCCACATTCAACTTTTAAAGGTGAAATCTGATTTGATACATCTCCAAGTCTAGTTAGCGTATAAATTGGAGGGGAACTGTGGGAGTTATATTTTACCTGCTGCTGCTTTTGTCATTTATGTCCTGTCTCTAATCAGCTCGAAGCCATGATATTGTTGAGACAGGACCAATTAAACATTTGGACTTTAGGGGTGGAGCAGGTTTGAAAAGCTAATTAGATTTTTGCCCTTTTTATATGTTCATAAGTGTTAAAACTTGTGAATTTCCTGGTAGGTTACTATTCAATTTTTGATATTTGGTTTTGTCTCTTATAATTTAATCAAAGTTGGTGAGTGACATGGTATAATTAAATCTCAATCAGAGTTATTTGAACCTAGTTTCACTATTCTAATTTTAGCGTTATTTTTGGTAAGCCTGAGTTTCAATGCAGGTGGACCATTTTCTCAATCATTAGAAGCACCTATTTGTATTTGTGCAGTCAAACTTTTAAAATTCATAAATTGTAGTAAAGTGGAGGCCTCAAGCTCCTCAAGAAAAAAATATACTTTAAAAGAATTAGCACCTCCATACTAGCAGTACAGAAATTACAGGGTCTAAAAAGATCCATTAATACAGAGTTCTATAAGAAATAGGAGCAGGAATAGGCCACACGGATCTTTGAGTCTGCTGTACTATTCAGGTCGATCAAGTCTGCATTTACAACAACAAATCCACTTTCCGAAACCTATTGCCAAATCTTTTGATTGCCTTAGTGCCCAAGAATCTAATGATCTCTATTTTGAATATATTCATTGACTACAACTCAGTGGGTGAACAATTACAAAGAATCATTGCCCTGAGAGAAGAAATGTTTCTTCATCTCAATTCAAAAGGGCTGACTTGTTATCCTGAGACTGAGCTTTAGTTCAGCACCTATGTTGCCTGTCAAGACCTCTAAGTATTTTATATCTTTCAATGAGATCATTTCTTCTTCTTCTAAATGCCAGGGAATATAAACCTAGTCTACTTGACCTCTCCTTAGAGGTCAACCTTTGCACCCAGGATTCAGCCCATTATGATGCACTTCCTGTAATACAACAATATCTTTCACTAGGTAAGGAGATATATTTGAACAAAGCTCAACTTAATTATAGCCACGTTTAATTAATCCAATGCTTCCTTCCTTACTCTAGCATTTATGGCCTATTTATTTTTGTAATGACTTGATGTATTTGTTTTCCGGTTTAAACACCAACAGACCTCATGAGGCCTATTAAGGATGGACAGTCAATGCTGATCTCACCAGTAAATGGAGGAATGAATGAAAAGAAAATCCTTCAAACAAGTCCTTAACCTCCCATAATAAGAGTTACCAGTCTATTGTCTAGTTGCCCAATCAGATGTTTGCCATCGATAGCATTGCTGAATTAAATATGTCTGTGCTGCTTCACTTTTTAAATTCTGATCCTCAAATTTATGTTGTATTGACTGTCCCAGGACTATATGTCAAGGAAATGCATCTATTGGTCATTTGCTACTATTGATATTTGAATCTCATTGTGTTTTATGTTTGGCAATAATCATTAATCATCAAAAGTTTTGATTCTAACTTAAGATTCCAAGCTAAGATAAATATTGAGGATAATCTATTTCACCGAACTTCCTGATATATAGATGATAGTGGTATTGACTCGTCTCCAGATTATCATTTGAGGATTTTCAAAACTTGATTATCTTTGTTATTGCTCTTCAGGAAAGAGAAGTATTGAATATGAATATGGTGACTCAAATAAATCAAGCAGCCGATACATGGGGAATCCGCTGCCTGAGATATGAGATCAAGGATATCCATGTTCCACCAAAAGTGAAGGAAGCCATGCAAATGCAAGTATGTTTGAATTTTTAAATTTTCTTGAAGGTGCAAAATGTCTTTTTACTCAGTATTTTGTACCTATGAGTGTTTATATTTTTCAGGAACATGGGGTTATAACCATAGTACATACAAGTGGACCCCTGTGTACGAACGTCTAGCTTATGAATGCTTGTACTTATGAATGAGATCATGTAAGGGTTGTATTTATATTAGTTTTTAAAGATCAGTCCTCAAGAGTAATAATATCTGGATCACTCTTGGTGCTACGAGCTAATGAGGGTAGGAATAGGAGGATAGAGCAGATGAATGCATGGCTGAGGAGCTGGCTATGGAAGAAGGATCATTGGAATCCTTTTTGGATCATTGGAATCTCTTCTGGGGTAAAAGTGAACTGTACAAGAAGGATAGATTGCACCTGAATTGGAACGGACTAATATACTGGCAGGAAGATTTGCTAGAGCTGCTCAGGAAAATTTAAACTAGTTAGATGCGGGGGTGGGACCCAGGGAGATAGTGAGGAAAGAGATCAATCTGAGACTGGTACAGTTGAGAAAAGAAGCAAGTCAAACAGTCAGGGCAGGCAGGGACAAAGCAGAGAACAAGGTTGGACTGATAAGTTAAACTGCATTTATTTCAATGCAAGAGAGAAGGCAGATGAACTCAGGGCATGGTTAGGAACATGGGACTGAGACATTATAGCAATTACAGAAACATGGATCAGGATGGGCAGGACTGGCAGCTTAATGTTCCAGGATACAAATGCTACAGGAAGGATAGAAAGGGAAGCAAGAGCAGAGGGGTGTGGTGTTTTTGGAAAGGGATAGCATTACAGCTGTACTGAGGGAGGATTTTCTCGGAAATACATCCAGGGAAGTTGTTTGGGTGGCATTAAGAAATAAGAAAAGGATGATCACCTTATTGGGATTGTATTATAGATCCTCCAATAGTCATAAGGAAATTGAGCAACAAATTTGTTAGGGATTTTAACTTTCCAAACATAGACTGGGACTGCGAAATCATGAAGGGTTTAGATGGAGAGGAATTTGTTAAGTGTGTACAAGAAAACTTTCTGATTCAGTTTGTGGATGTACCTACTTGAGAAGGTGCAAAATTTGACCTACTCTTGAGAAATAATGCAGGGCAGGTGACTGAGGTGTCCATGGGAGACCACTTTGGGGCCAGCGATCATAATTCAATTATATTTAAAATAGTGATGGAGGAGGATAGACCAGATTGAAAAGTTGAAGTTCTAAATTGGAGAAAGGCCAATTTTGATGGTATTGGACAAGAACTTTCAAAAGCTGATTGGGGGCAGATGTTCGCAGGTAAAGGGGTGGCTGGAAAATGGGAAGCCTTCAGAAATAACAAGAATCCAGAGAAAGTATATTCCTGTTAGGGTGAAGGTAGGTGTAGGGAATGCTGGATGACTAAAGAAATTGAGGGTTTGGTTAAGAAAAAGAAGAAAGCATATGTCAGTGTTGCTTAACAAAGAGACCTTGGAGTGCAGGTTCATAGCTCCTTGAAAGTGCAGTTGCAGGTAGATAGGATAGTGAAGAAGGTGTTTGGTATGCTTTCCTTTATTGGTCAGAGTATTGAGGACAGGATTTGGGAGTACATGGGTTCAGGCCCTGATGAAGAGCTTTTGCCCGAAACGTCGATGTTCCTACTCCTTGGATGCTGCCTGACCTGCTGTGCTTTTCCAGCAACACACTCTCAACTCTGATCTCCAGCATCTGCAGACCTCACTGTCTCCACAGGAGTTGGGAGGTCATGTGGCTGTATAGGACGTTGGTTAGGCCATTTTTGGAATATTGCGTGCAGTTCTGGTCTCCTTCCTGTCGGAAACTTGAAAGGGTTCAGAAAAAATTTACAAGAATGTTTCCAGGGTTGGAAGATTTAAGCTATGGTGAGAGGCTGAATAGGCTGGCACTGTTTTCCCTGGAATTTCAAAGGCTGAGGGGTGACCTCGAAAAGGTTTATAAAATTATGAGGAGCATGGATAGGATAAATAGACAGTCTTTTCCCTGGGGTGGGGGAATCCAGAATTAGAGGGCATAGGTTTAGGGTGAGAGGGGAAAGATATAAAAGGGACCCATGGGGCAATTTTTTCATGCAGAGGGTGGTGCATGTATGGAATGAGCTGCCAGAGGAAGTGGTGGAGGCTAGTACAATTGCAACATTTTAAAGTTATCTGGATAGGTATATGGATGGGAAGGGTTTAGAGGCATATGGGCCAAGTGCTGGCAGGTGAGACTAGATTAGGTTGGGATACCTGGTCGGCATTGACAAGTTGGACCAAAGGGTCTGTTTCCATGCTGTACATCTCTATGACTCTACTAGCTTTATTTAACTTCCACAGAAACGATTTAGAAATTTGGGTTCTGTTACTCAAAAATGACATTCCCTTAAATATGAAATACATTCATGAAAGGTTCATAAATTAAAAAAAACAATTTTCTTCACTCTCAATTGAAAATCAATTTCTATCTTCATCAAAACTTTTCCCTGTGCGAGCTACTGTTTCACAGCAGAGAAATTAACTGGTAACCTACATCCATTGTCTGTCACAATGACCCACCCACAAGCCAGCCACAGGAAGATTATAGAAACCAGGGTGATGTCCCCACCAAAGCTTGCTTTGTTCCTTCCTGATGAGGAAACATCCACAATTGTTGTTTTTATTGATGGTGTAGTCTTTTGTCTTAACTACTTTGTTCAGTGATGATGACGTGAATTATACATTCTGGATGCAACTCACTTGTGTGCCACTCGATGTGCATGCAGTTTATCACTGTTGCATATGCCAGGTTATTATATGTATGCTGTATTTGTGTTCAGAGCAACTTTAGTATATGTTCTTTTTTGTTTTGTGTAATTATTTTTGTAGCAATATGTAAAGGTCTCAGCCAACTCTTTCTGGCTTGAAAACACAAAGAGAATGTGATTTATTATTGAATTGCATCATTTCAGGTTGAAGCTGAAAGAAGAAAACGTGCCACTGTGTTGGAATCTGAAGGGGCGAGAGAAGCAGAAATCAATATAGCTGAAGGGAAAAAACGATCTCGTATTCTGGCTTCTGAGGCAACAAAAGCAGAAAATATTAACCAAGCTGCAGGTTGGATGGATGTTCATTGCTAAAAATGCATTTTCCTTCTTTTGCTTGAAAAGATCTCACATTTGCTTTGCAACTTCTTTCATTTAGATTTACATAGTAAATTGCATATTCTGAGTTAGATAGCTAAACACATCCGAAATATTGTTAAAGAATACATTTTGGAATACATTTTGGTGTGATGCAACAATGTCCAGTTCATGGATTTTAATCACACATCCCACTTGTGTCAGAACTGTGAGATTATGTTTTTTCCCTGCAATTCACTGTTAGAGACTACTGTGACGTTAAGGTTTTTTTAGTCTGTTAATTGGTCCATTAGGTTCAGGCACAATCCAGAAGGAGTAAAAATGCTTGTACCTGCAATCTTGTTCCAAAATTAGGGATTAGTTTAGTTTGGTTGTCTGAAAATGTTGAAAAAAAGGAGAGGAACATTGTTCAGATATATCTCGAGTGAACAGTTATTTCAACTGTGGTGTACAGCTACTGAAAACTCTTTACTGATTTTGGCACCATTTAATGATCTGTAGTTTTTGTAATGATCTATTTGGAGATCTTAAATGGATAATCTAATTCAACCAGTGCCCACAGTAGTTACCATAAGAGATAAAGCAGCAGAATTAGACCATTGGCCCATCAAGTCTGCTATACTGTTCATTTTTGGCTGATGTATTTCTCAACTCCATTCTTCTGCCTGCTCCCTGTAACTATTAATCTTCTTACCAATCAAGTACATATCCATCTGTATCTTAAAGACACTCAATGACTTGCCCGCTGCTGTCTTCTGTGGCAGTGAGTTCTACAGATTCATATTTGCCTGACTGAAGAAATTCACTTCTGAAGAGATTTTTCTCGACTCTGAGACTGTGCACTCAGGTCCTAGTCTGCCTCAACTGCACCTCCTATGACAAGCCCTTCATTCCTGGGATCATTCTTGTACACCTCCTAAAAATCCCTTCCAAAGCCAGCACATCCATCTTTCGCTCAAAGTATTCCAAAAACGCTCTGATCCACAGCCTTATACAGCATGAGCAGTACACCCCTGCTCTTCTATTCTAGCCCTCTTGAAATGAATGCTGACATATTTGCCTTCCTAACTGCCAACTGAACCTATATGTTAATCTAAAGAGAATCCTGAACTGTATTCCCAACTCCTTTTGTGCTTCAGAATACTGACGCCTTTCTCCATTTAGAAAATAGTCTAAGCTTCTAATATTCCAACCGAGTGCATGACCTCACACTTTCCCACATTGTATTTCATCTGCTTTGCCTACTTTCCCAGTCTGTCCAAGTCCTTGCAGCCACCTTGCTTCCTCAACATTACCTGTTCTTCTGTCTATCTATCTTGGTGTCATCTACAAACCTACCAGCAATGCCCTCATTTCCTTTGTCCACATCATAAATGTACAACATGAATAGTTGTGGTCTCAACATCGACTCTTGTAGAACTCCACTAGTTACCAAATGCCATCCTGAAAAGGAGCACTTTATCCCCACTTTCTGCCTTCTGCCAGTCAGCCAATCTCTATTCTTTTGCACTACCTTGCCCTTAACACCATGTGCTTTTATTTCCCGGGCTTCTGTGTGGAACCTTGTCAAAATTCTTCTGGCAATCCAAATAGGTCACATCCACTAGCTCTCCTTTCTATAACAGATTTGTTAGGCATAACCTCCCCCTGACCAGCATACAGTTTCCTGTCTTCTGCCTCCTTCCTTTCTTAAACAGGGGTGTTACATTAGCCACTTTCCAATGCTTTGGTACCCTCTCTGATTTCAATGATTCCTGATAGATCTCTGTTCAGTATCCTCGGCTATTTCCTTCAGATCTCTGGGGTGGAGTCTATCGGTCCAAGTGATTAATCTCTTTTCAGTTTCCCTTAACTCCTACCTCAACTCCTAGTGATGGACACCACACTTATCTCTGCCTCCTGATTGTCTTGAAGTTTTAGTAAACAACTGATGTCTTACACTGTGAAGATTGATCCAAAGTACCTATTCATTAGGTACTTTTCCGAACGAAAAGTACCTAATTTCCTCTGCCTTCTTTGTTTTCCATCACTACTTCTCCATCCTAATTTTTCAGCAGTCCAGTGCCCACTCTTGCCCTGTCTTCCTTTTATCGAGCTAAAACAAACTCATGCAATCCTACAATATTAGCAGGCTTATCCTCATCTTGCATCTTCTTCCCCTTATTGTTTTTTCAATTGTCCTATACTGGTTTTAAAGGTTTATCAATCCTTTGGCTTCCCACTAATCTTTACTATGTTGTACGCTTTTTCTTTTGCTTTAATGCTGTCCCCAACTTCCCTTGTCAGCCACGGTTGTCTCATCCTCCCCTTAGTATGTTTCTTCAGGTGAATTTCCTTAGTTAACCCCCAGAAACTCCTGCCATTGTAGCTGCGCCATCTTCCCTGCTAGGCTCCCCTTCCAATCAACTCTGGCCAGCTCACCCTTCATGTCTTTGCAATTATCTTTACTCAATTGTAATACTGTTACATCTGATTCCCACTTCTTGCCCTCAAACTTCAGTGTGAATTCCATTATATTGTGGTCACTGCCTCATAGGGATACCTTCACTTTAAGTTCCCAATCAGGTCTACCTCATTACACATCACCAAATCCAGAATTGCCTGTTACGTAGTGGGCTTTCCCACAAACTGCTCCAAAAACATTTCATAGACATTCCACGAATTCCTTTTTGGAATCCACTACCAGTTTTCCCATCTACCTGCATGTTGAAGTCTCAAATGATTACTTCTATCTCCTGATTTATTTACTGTCCCAAATCTGTCTACTGCCAAAGATCAGCACATAATTCCCATCAGGTATTTTGTTTCCTCCATGGTTCCTCAACTTTTCCTCCACCGATTCTGTGCCTTTTGACGATATAGTGCTGCTAAATTAAAATTATCAATTTAATTTAATTATCATTTTAATTTAATTTCTTAGTAACAGGACAATTCTCCCCTCCCCCAACTCTTGTCCTTTTGATAAGACATGCATCCTTGGATATTTAGTTTCCAGCTCCAATCCCCTTGCAGCCACATCTTTGTGATGCCCACAAAATCATACTTCCCAATTTCAATCGTGCTACAAGCTTATTTACCTTGTTTCATATGATGCCTGCATTTAAGTACAAGATCCTCAGTCCTGCATTGACCATCATCCTTCTCATCGTTATCCCTTTATCTGCTATGCCTGAAGTTAAGTTCCTGATCTTTTTCACACTGTACTCATGTTCTGGAAACTTTAAACGCGTCTCCTGAACCTTTTCCACTTTTAACTAGATTAAAGACCTTGTGACCACCTTAGTTAACATTTCTGTGAGGATCCTGGTCCCACATCAGTTCAGGAGGAGCCCGTCCCGATGAAGTAGTTCCACCTTGTCCGAATACCCCGTGACAATTCCCAAAAAACAGAACCCGTCTTTCCCACACCACTGCTTTAGCCATATGTTTACTTCTCTAATCATCATCTCTCTTTTCCAGTTTGTATGTGGTTACAATGATGACAAGCAAAGAATGTTTCAGCAGAAGATGATGCTAAAATATTTGCAAACAGCTTCAGCCAAATGTGCCAATTGAGGCAACTATCCAGGTCCCACCACTGCAAATGCCATTGTTCAGCCAGTTTATTTCTCTCCACATAACATGGACAGAATTTAACAGCTGAAAGTATTGGACTAAGTAAAAGAAATACACCAAGATATCAATAGAAGAGCCATCCCTGAGCTAATTTGTTACAAGTCAAGCTGTGACATTAACAACATGAAAAATTGCCCTTTGCTGAAAACTTAAGAAATAGGGGCAGGAATAGCCTTTCAATCCTTCGAGCCTGTTCCACAATCTAAGCTAATCTTCTACAATGTTGTTCTCCCCTCATTTGATCAAATTTGTGGAATTTCCTACAAAACACCATGTTCCCCACAACTAATTAGGGGACATTTCTGCTTATTCATCACTGGTTGTTGGACAAGCTGTTTGATAATTTAAAGAGATGGTGGTGAGGTTGAGATGGATTTTATCAACATCCAAATATCTTGTACAAAATAAATTTATTGATGGAAGACCAAATGCTCCAAGTGCTGGAAATCTGAAATTAAACAGTATATGCTGAAAATATTCAGCAAATCTGGTAGTATTTGAGGAGCAGGAAACGAACTTTTGTTTCAGATCAATAACAATTCTCCATTCTAACCAAAAGTCATCAACCTGAAACACCGGCTGTTTCTCTGTCCACAGATGCTGTCAGAACTTTTCAATATTTTCAGTATTTTCAATAATTGGTGGCCTAGTCAGCGATGCCCGTATCACAAGTGGATAAAAAGAATTGAGAATTTCTGCTTTTGATTTTTTGACGCTGTGTCACTTTTCAAAGCTGAGAGAGATGGTAGCTGAGAGAGAGAGAATTCAAGTAGCTGAAAGGAATTCAAAGTGAAGTTCAATAGCTAAAAATAATTCTTAGAGCGAGAGAGAATGAATTCCGTTGGCTAAAAATAATTGAGTGACAAGCCATTGCCAGGAGTATATCTGAATATATAGGCCACTGCACCAGCAATTTGCTCTCTTGAATAATATTTGCTGAATTTGCCTTTGTGTGCACTGTTGCCCTGATGTTTTGTGTGGGAATACTTTTTCTGACCTGTGTTTTCTATGCCCCTGTAACATCCCCTAAAATCTTGAACCAAGACTTGATCTCTTTTATTAGACCAAAGAATCACATTCTGGCCAATAGTAATTCTGATTTTAGTAGTGGGGATGAGGACAATGTTCCTTTGAGCTGCACTTGTACGCAGCCATACAGAAATCCACAATATACCAGGTAGGAAACAAACAGTGCGCACACAAGCAAACTTCCCTCTAAAAGGCATGCATCTGCCCACATTCATAGGTGCATAGCTGTCTTAAAAGGAACACAGTGCAACAAATGGGTTACAAACAGCGAACTGAAATTAGTGGGAACATCTAACCGAGTTGGATGGAGGATACTTTCCTGTCTTAATTCAGATCTTATAGTGTCGTAGAACCAATTGTTCTTCAGTTATACCAGTGTTCCTGGGTCACTATATAGACCTTGAATTGGCCTCGGGATGATGCCTGAGATGTCACTGCTTGTTGCAGCAAATTTCTTTTAACAGGATGTGGGAATCTGACTTTCACCCAACTTGAAATCCATGAAGGGTAGGAAGTGGGACTTCATGGGAAAATGTAATTCTGAAGATGCTAAAGGATTGGTAAAGATTTCAACTTCAGTGGGACTAAGCTAAGTTTGGCCATGGACAATGCATCTGAGGTGGAAATAATTGGTCGAGGTAATATTTACAATGTAGGTTTTGAACCTCAGATCTATATCTTTTGGTTCTTGGGCAATCCTTAAATACAAACGTTTTGCTGTCTCTTGTAGCCATTAAAACTAAGAAATTTGAATGGGAAAGGGGCAAGGGTGGCCATTGCTGCAGGAGTGAGGCTTGACAGATTAGTCCTCAGGGATGGGGGAATAGAGTAGCTGACAGTCGGAGGCCAACAGTATCTGCAAGTGACGATATGATCAAGCATGGTTGGGAATGGGTCATGCAGGGTGGAGGTGATTTTTCTTCTGTGGTCAGAAGCAGCCTACCTTCACGGGGTAAGGACCGGGGGGCAAGATGTATCAGGAAATAGATAAGGCATGTCAGAAAGGTAAGGTCACGGTGAACATGGTGGACTTCAATATGCAAATGGATGGGTGAATTATGTTGCCGGTGGATCCAAAGAAAGAGAATTCATGAAATGCTTACGGGATGGCTTTTTGGAACAGCTTGTGAAGGAGCCCACAAGGGAGCAGGCTATTCTGAACTTAGTGCTATGTAACGAGCCAGACTTTATAAAAGATCTTAAAATCAGGGAACACTTAGGATGCAGTGATCATAATATGGTAGAGTTCAGTCTGCAGTTCGAAAGAGAAAAGGTAAAATCGGATGTAATGGTGTTACAGTTAAATAAAGGTAATTACAGGGGCATGAGAGAGGAACTGACAAATATTGACGAGAAGCAGAGTCTAGTGGGGAAGATAGTAGAGCAACAATAGCAGGAGTTTCTGGGTGTAATTGAGGACACAGTGGTACATCCCAAAGATTACCTGGGGGGTAGATAAGACAACCATGGCTGACGAAGGAACTCAGGAAATATATCACAGAAAAACTGTCTAAGAGCAATGGGAAATCAGAAGATTAGGAAGACTACAAAAAACAAACAGAGGATAATAAAGAAAGAAATAAGGAAGGAGAGTATCAAATATGAAGGCAAGCGAGCCAGTAATATTAGAAATGATAGTAAAAGTTTCTTTCAATACATAAGAAACAAACGAGAGGCAAAAGTAGAGATTGGGCTGCTCCACATTGATGCAGGAAGGCTAGTACTGGGAAATAAGGAAATAGCTGAAGAACTTTGTGTCAGTCTTTACAGTGGAAGACATTAGTAATATCTCAACAATTAAGGAGAGTCAATGGGCAGAGTTGAGTATGGTGGCCATTACAAAGGAGAAAGTACTTGATAAGCTAAAAGGTCTAAACATTGATAAATATCCTGGCCCAGATGGGCTACATCCTCGAGTTCTGAGGGACGTGGCTAAAGAAGTAGCAGAGGCGTTGGTTGTAATCTTTCAAAAATCACTGGAGTCAGGGAAAGTCCCAGATGATTGGAAAATTGCTATTGTAACCCCCTCCTTGTCCAAGAAAGGATCAAGACAAAAGATGGAAAATTATAGGTCAATTAGCCTAACCTCGGATGTAAGTAAAATTCAAGAATCTATCGGTAAGGATGAGATTTCTAAATTCTTGGAAGTGCAGGGTCGAATTAGAACAAGTCAGCATGGATTTAGTAAGGGGAGGTCATGCCTGACAAACGTGTTAGAATTCTTTGAAAAGCTAACAGATAGGTTAGACCAGGGAAACTCAGTGGATGTTATCTACGTAGACTTCCAAAAGGCCTTTGATAAGGTGCCTCATGGGAGGCTGCTGAAAAAGGTGAGGGCCCATGGTGCTCAAGGTGAGCTACTGACATAGATTGAAGATTGGCTGTCTGACTGAAGGCAAAGAGTTGGGATAAAAGATTCATTTTCGGAATGGCAGGTGGTAACAAGTGGTGTCCCGCAGAGTTCAGTGTTGGGGCTGCAGCTGTTCACTTGATATATAAATGATCTGGATGAAGAGACTGGGGGCGTTCTGGTGAAGTTCGCTGATGATATGAAATTAGGTGGACAGGCAGGTAGTTCTGAGAGGTGGGAAGGCTACAGAAAGATTTAGACAGTTTCGCAGAATGGTCCAAGAAATGGCTAATGAAATTCAAAATGTGAGCAAATATGAGGTCTTGCACTTTGGAAAAAAGAATACAGGCATGGACTATTTTCTAAATGGAGAGAAAATTCGTAAAGCCAAAGTACAAAGGCATCTGGGAGTGCTAGTACAGGATTCTCTAAAGGTTGATTTGCAGGTTGAGTTTGTGGTTAAGAAAGCAAATGTAATGTTGTCATTTATTTCAAGGGGGTTGGAATGTAAAAGCAGTGATGTGCTACTGAGACTTTATAAAGCTCTAGTTAGGCCCCATTTAGAATACTGTGTCCAGTTTTGGGCCCCACACCTAAGGGAGGACATACCGGCATTGGAGCGTGTCCAGCAGAGATTCACACAGGTGATCCTGGAATGGTAGGCCTAACATTCAATGAATGGCTGAGGATCCTGGGATTGTATTCATTAGAGTTTAGAAGGTTGAGGGGAGATCTAATTGAAACTTACAAGATAATGCATGACTTAGAAAGGGTGGGCGCTGGGAAGTTGTTTCCGTCAGGAGGGGATACTCAGGTTCATGGGCACAACCTTAGAATTAGAGGGGGTCAATTTAGAACAGAAATGAGGAGACAAAAGGGTAACTAGGGAGAGAATAGGGCCCCTCAAAGATCAGCAAGGCAGCCGCAGAAAATGGGGGAGATACTAAATGAGTATTTTGCATCAGTATTTACTGTGGAAAAGGATATGGAAAATATAGACTGTAGGGAAATAGATGGTGACATCTTGCAAAATGTCCAGATTACAGAGGAGAAAGTGCTGGATGTCTTGAAACGGATAAAAGTCGATAAATCCACAGGACCTGATCAGGTGTACCCGAGAACTCTGTGGGAAGTTAGAGAGGTGATTGCTGGACCTCTTGCTGAGATATTTGTATCATCGATAGTCACAGGTGAGGTGCCGGACAACTGGAAGTTGGTAAATGTGGTGCCACTGTTTAAGAAGGGTGGCAAGGGCAAGCCAGGGAACTATAGACCGGTGAGCCTGACCTCAGTGGTGAGCAAGTTGTTGGAGGGAATCCTGAGGGACAGGATGTACATGTATTTGGAAAGGCAAGGACTGATTCAGGATAGTCAACATGGCTTTGTGCGTGGGAAATCATGTCTCACAAACTTGATTGATTTTTTTGAAAAAGTAACAAAGAAGATTGATGAGGGCAGAGCAGTAGATGTGATCTATGTAGACTTCAGTAAGGCGTTCGACAAGGTTCCCCATGGGAGATTGATTAGCAAGGTTAGACCTCATGGAATACAGGGAGAACTAGCCATTTGGATACAGAACTGGCTCAAAGGTAGAAGACAGTGGGTGGTGGTGGAGGGTTGTTTTTCAGACTGGAGGCCTGTGACCAGTGGAGTGCCACAAGGATCGGTGCTGGGTCCTCTACTTTTTCTCATTTACATAAATGATTTGGATGCGAACATAAGTAGTACAGTTAGTAAGTTTGCAGATGACACCAAAATTGGAGGTGTAGTGGATAACGAAGAGGGTTACCTCAGATTACAACAGGATCTTGACCAGATGGGCCAATGGGCTGAGAAGTGGCAGATGGAGTTTAATTCAGATAAATGCGAGGTGCTGCATTTTGGAAAGCAAATCTTAGCAGGGCTTATACACTTAATGGTAAGGTCCTAGGGAGTGTTGCTGAACAAAGAGACTTTGGAGAGCAGGTTCATGGCTCCTTGAAAGAGGAGTCGCAGGTAGATAAGATAGTGAAGAAGGCGTTTGGTATGCTTTCCTTTATTGGTCAGAATATTGAGTACAGGAGTCGGGAGGTCATATTCTGGCTGTACAGGGCATTGGTTAGGCCACTGTTGGAATATTGCGTGCAATTCTGGTCTCCTTCCTATCGGAAAGATGTTGTGCAACTTGAAAGGGTTCAGAAAAGATTTACAAGGATGTTGCCAGGGTTGGAGGATTTGAGCTATAGGGAGAGGCTGAACAGGTTGGGACTGTTTTCCCTGGAGCGTCGGAGGCTGAGGGGTGACCTTATAGAGGTTTACAAAATTATGAGGGGCATGGATAGGGTAAATAGACAAAGTCTTTTCCCTGGGGTCGGGGAGTCCAGAAGTAGAGGGCATAGGTTTAGGGTGAGAGGAGAAAGATATAAAAGAGACCTAAGGGGCAACTTTTTCACGCAGAGGGTGGTACGTGTATGGAATGAGCTGCCAGAGGAAGTGGTGGAGGCTGGTACAATTGCAACATTTAAAAGGCATTTGGATGGGTATATGACTAGGAAGGGTTTGAAGGGATATGGGCTCGATGCTGGCAGGTGGGACTAGATTGGGTTGGGATATCTGGTTGGCATGGACAGGTTGGACCGAAGGGTCTGTTTCCACGCTGTACATCTCTATGACTCGAAGACATTTCTTCAGCCATAGAGTGGTGGGCCGGTGGAATTCATTGGCATGGAGCGCATTGGAGGCTGGGACATTAAATATTTTCAAGGCAGAGATTGATAAATTCTTAATCTTTCAAGGAATTAAGGGATATAGGAAGAGTGGAGTAAGTGGCGTTGAAATGCCCATCAGCCATTATTGAATGGTGAAGTGGACTTGTTGGGCCAAATGGCCTTACTTCCACTCCTATTTCTTATGGTCTTATAGTCTTCTTATGGACCTGAAAATTGGAGCTGAGTTGTTTGCTCCAACTATATGTGGTGCTTCTGACTTCAATGTTTTATGCATGCCTTTCACTGTTTCATTTAACTAACTGTTCATAGGTGAAGCAAATGCAGTCATAGCAAAAGCAAAGGCAAAAGCAGAAGCCATTCAAATGCTCTCTGAAGTACTCAGTCAACAGGTATGGAAAAGTGAATCCACAGAGGTGAATTACATTAAAATATTTTACCTTTAAATAGAATGAAGAAATAGTAAGAACGTGTACTTTTTTCCCTTTCCTGTGACTAACAGTGTGGAAGCCAAGCAGCCTCATTGAGTGTAGCTGAGCAGTATGTATCTGCCTTTAGTAACCTGGCCAAAGAATCCAATACCATTCTTCTTCCTGCAAATACAGGTGACATCAGTAGCATGGTGACACAGGTAAGGTCGATATTCAAAATTAAATACTTAGAACACAAATCAAACACCCTAGTCTGGGTGAATTTCTGATTGCATATTAAATTTTGCTATTTTATTCATAAAAGTACTTGTATGGCATTACACTGATGTTGATTTTCTGTTTTGCAAATTTTATTTTCTAAGGAGTGACTAAGTCTTTTCATTTTGTGGCTTGGTTAGTTTGGATATGACTTGTTGCTCAAGTAAGTTTTGAGCATTTGTTGGTGAAGGTGATAACTTAGAGCTCTGTCTTGTTTTGAATCAGAAAATTAATCAAATACTGCAATATTTTAAAATAGAATTTTGGTAGCTGTTACAGATTTTAATTTAATAACCTCTGACTGGACATAAATTGCTTTTGTGTCTTTGAGTTTTTTTATGCTATGCTCATCAAACGGCAGATTTATGTGGACAACTTAATGAGTGTTCATTGACAATTCCCTGTAGATAATAACAATACCTAATATAGATTACTTGGTTGTCAGAAGGACATAAAATTAATCACTCTGAATAGGCTGGGGCTATTTTCCCTGCAGCGTTGAAGGTTGAGGGGTGACCTTATAGAAGTTTATAAAGTCATTAGGAGTATGGATAGGGTAAATATACAAGGTCTTTTCCCAATGTGGGAGAGTCCAAAACTAGAGGGCATAGGTTTAAGGCAAGAGGGGAAAAATTTAAAAGGGACCCTAAGGGGCAACTTTTTCACACAGAGACTGCCGCATGTATGGAATGAGCTGCCAGAGGAAGTGGTGAAGGCTGGTTCAATTACAGTATTGAAAAGGCATCTGGATGGGTACTTGAATAAGGAGGGTTTAGAGGGCTAAAGGCAGCAAAGGGGGACTAGATTTATTTAGGATATCTGGATGGTATGGAACAGTTGGATCAAAGGGTCTGTTTCCATGCTGTACAGTTCTATGACTCTGCGACACTGTGGTTCTAGACTTTCCCACAAAGGGAAACAATTAGGGAGGTGATGGCTTCGCTGGACAGAGACCCAAATAATGTTCTGGGGACCTGTGTTCAAATCTAGCTATGGCAGATGGTGGAATTTGAATTCAGGAAAAATCTGGAATTAAGATTCTGATGATGATCATGAGTCCATTGTCAATTGTTGGAAAACCTCATCTGGTTCACTAATGTCCTTTAGGGGAGGAAACTGTCATCCTTACCTGGTCTGGCTTACATGAGCGTCCAGACCTACAACAATATGGTTGACACTTAACAGCCATTTGGGATGGGCAAGAAATTCTGACCTGGAAACAGTGATGTCCCATCCCATGAATGAGTTTAAAAAACCTTTCCTCATCTACCCTATCAAGTCCCTGAAGAATCTTGTACATTTTGATAAGGTCTCCTGTCATTTTTTGAAACTCCAGTGAGTACTGACTGACCCTACTCAACCTCCCTTCGTAAGATAGTCCTTTCAAATTCAGGAATAACTAGTGAATCTTCTCTGACTGCCTCCAAAGCCAATATATCTTTCCTCAGATGAGAGAACCAAAATTGTTCATTGTATTCCAGCTGTGATGTGACTCATCCCTTGTACAGTTGTAGCAATTTTTGTATTCCATTCCCTTTGAAATAAAGGCCAACATTCCATTTGCTTTCCTGATTCACGGCTGAATGTCTTTGCTAGTTTTTTTGTGATTTATACATAAGGGCTTGCTTACTGCACTGTTAGCTATCTGCAATCTTTATTCATTTAAATAATATTCAGTTCCTGTATTATTTCCGTATTCTGTGCAAAATCACACATTTTCCAGTAGCATAGTTATCATTCTTTACTTGTGATGCCAAAGGAGATGAACGCTGTTTTATTCTTGACACCACACCTGAACCTAAACAAGTCAAGGACACTGTTCAGTGAGGGTCACTAAAGAGCAAGCCGGCCCTCTCCAATTTCATTGCGCAGAGAATATCGAAACCCATTGCTACCCAAGACAGTTGATAACACACCAATGCCGAATGTGAAATATTTTTACATCTTTGATTCAAAATTCACATTCTGAGCAATTGGAAGTTCTTAGAGTTCTTTTTTTAAAAAAGTAAATGACTTGCCACTAGATTCTATATTCTTCTCAGTATAATTTGTAAATTTTTCCTTAAAAAATACATCCATGAACTCCAGATTGTTTGTTTTTTTTCTCCCCTGCAGAAAGGTTCTGTATGCCAACAAGCTTTCCCACTCATCTGATTTATATCTGTTCGATAACTCTTTATATTTGGTTTAGAACTTGACAAACTTCAGTGCTTTACTGTGCTTAACATTTTCTGCAGAAAGAGGAAACCTTCGATAATAGTGGTTTTCTGTTAGCCACTATGTGAAGGAGGGCAGGATTAAAATGGGATGACAGGAATGCACTGATATGATGATTCAGCCCATATTCAGAATTATGAATCATGGGGGTGGGAAGACAGGGTGGTGTTATCCATTTCTAGGAGTATCTATTTTTCATTATTATTTGGTAAAATTCTGGTGTTAATGATTGTATCAGCCAAGTGAATTACTCTATATCATTCCTATCTGAAAATTACTGAATTTAATGCTAATGTGGTTTTTTCAGTTGTTGTATGTTATCTGTGAAATCACTACTTTGACTGTGTTGAACACTAAAATATCTTCATACTATGTGTCACAGGCCATGGGAATTTACCATACCCTGACTAATAAACCAGAAGCAACAAAGGAAGAACTGACAACGGATGCATTTAATGCTGACCAATCACCACCAATGATTGGTGAAAGTCAAACATTCCCTTCACAGAATGAAGTTCTGAAGTCAAAAATAATATGAAATTTTTACTGAATGACGGATGAAAAGCCCAGCTGCAGAATGTGCCAGATTCTGAGTGTTTTGAAATTTGCAATGAGAATGTGTCATGCTCATTGCACACTTTTATACTTTTGGGTGAATTAATTTTGTTGGATGACTGTAGCTTATTTTCCACCTGTACAACTGCATCATGGTTATAAAAAAGGTATTTTTGAACTAATGGGATCAGTAAGTTAAATTCTTTGAAAGAGAAAATAAATATTTAATTATTTCCTTTCCTTGTCCCAAAATGTTTCATTATTTCAGTTTTTTTGGCTAAATAGGATCTAGTTCTCCTCTTGCTTGTTATTGGAAAAGCCTGAGTAGGCAAGTTATTCTGCTCGCAGGACCACAAGAGCTGTAAACTTTAGCAACATACGTCACCTCTGTGGAAAGAGAAGTAAATTAGCGAAAGGCAAAGATTTAATGGAGGCTGCTGCATAGTAACCAATGTTGTAATTGGGTGGTATAATTATAACAAAATTATGCAATTAAAAGAAAAAGAAAAAATGTCGTTTTGGAATCTGTTCTTGTGACTCCTGTTTTCAAAGGAAAGAAATGAATGACATTTCAGAAACAACACAAAACACAAAATTCATGCAAACAATATTTCACAGTGGGTTTGATTTGTGCTGACAATGAGGTAATTTAAACCAGTCTGACTGTCCAAATTTTACAATGTATTTTTTACTCTAGAAATAGACTTGCTGTTAGGTGGTGCCACAGTGATATAACTGCCTTGATGCCTGTGAGTCATGCCCTAGCATGTTTAGAGTTTCTGTTGTTTTGTTGGAAAATAACGTCCTTCTTCACTCAAAGGTTTGGGCATCAAAGAAGCCTGCAAACTGACCTTCTGTTCACTTTTGTGGCAGGAGAGTGAAGTGGAGGGAGGATTTTTTTCTCTCTGTTAGGAAGAATTGGTTTACTATATTGTCTTTATTTGCTTCTTGTTGAAATGAGAAACTTTTATTGTTCTAAGTACAATATTATTTATTTATCATTTCAGATGTTTTCATGAGTCCAAAGATGTGCTGGTTAGGTGAATTGGCCATGCTAAATTGCCCGTAGTGTTAGGTGCATTAGTCAGAGGTAAATGTAGGGGAATGGGTCTGGGTGGGTTGCTTTTCGGAGGGTCATTGTGGACTTGTTGGGCAGAAGGGACTGTTTCCACACTGTAGTGAATCTAATCTAATCATAAATTGTGTTGCAATATTCCTGATTGTGACATTCAGCAAATATAATGCAAATGAACATTTATGCAAACACAAATTAATACACTGTTACTGATATTCTCGAAGAGCACTACACAAAAGCATAGCCCTTACTTTAATGCCAAGCCAAAGAGTTTACCACTCATTTATATTTGAGATACTGTCTAAATTTGTCCTGCCAAACTAACCTGCATTAACCAGTTAAGATTTATATTAGCATTTGCACCACTAATCTTCCATCAAATTCTGCACAAGCTATTGAGAATGAATTGAATATTTTTCTCACCAATTGTCAAAGATATCAGACAAGAAACCTTTTGAATCTTAGTGGAATTTAAGCTTGAATATCAAGAATTAAAATAATTAGTTGAATGAGTTGATTGCAAAGTAAATAATAGATTACAAGGAATTATGTGTCTTATCACCATTAAATTATGGCTGGATATGATTGGTGTCAGATTGATATAATTTGAGATTAGTATAGTCTAAACTCTTCAGATGGTTGACAAGCTAATATTAAAGAACCAACTTATTGAATAGATCAAAGTTAATGCACTTGTAGTCAACCGTGTTTTCAGATGAATATAAGAAATTCCTTTCAGTTGAACTATTCCTGTAGTGTTGCTCTGAAATATCAAATTGAAAGAATATTTTTATAGAGTGGGTTTCACAGCCTCAGGTTGCCAATGTGATTTTCAAACTATAAAATGCATTTAAAGTCAGCACTAAAAGGTAGGAAACACTACAACCATTTTGAGCAAAGCAATGTGATGATAATGTCTTTTAAGATCATATCTTTAGTGATGCTCATTGTAGGATAAATATTCATTGGAATATCTAAGAGATCTTCTTTGGAATAGTGCTGTGGGGATCTTTTATCCCTGTAAAAGAGCAGATAAGACTTTGGTTTAATGTCTTATCAGAAAAACAGCAGATCTTTGCGTGGCACAGTGGCTCAGTGGTTAGCACTGCTGCCTCACAGCACCAGGGATCCAAGTTTAATTCCAGCCTCAGGTGACTGGCTGTGTGGAGTTTGCACATTCTACCTATCTCTGCGTGGATTTTCTCCAGGTGCTCCAGTTTCCTCCCACAGTCCAAAGGTGTGCAGGTTAGGGAGATTGGCTATGCTAAATTGCCCATAGTATCCAGGGATGTGTAGGTTAGGTGGATTAGCCATGGAAAATGCAGGGTAACAGAGATAACGGTAGAGGGCTGAATCTGGATGTGATGCTGTTTGGAGAGTTGGTGTGGACTTGCTGCGCTGAATGGCCTTTTTCCACACTAGGGATTCTACTATTCTATGATATCTGGCAATGACACACTCCCTCAGTACTGCAAAGCCTCAAGTAGGATTCAAATGCACTACCTTCTGATCCAGAGGTGAGGGAACTACCAATTAAGGTTGAAACTTTATTGCTGGAACAGCACAGCAGGTCAGGCAGCATCCAGGGAACAGGAGATTCGACGTTTCGGGCACAGGCCCTTCTTCAGGAATGAGCAGAGAGTGTTCAGCAGGAGAAGATAAAAGGTAGGGAGGAGGGACTTGGAGGAGGGGAGTTGGAAATGTGATAGGTGGAAAGAGGTCAAGGTGAGGGTGATAGGTCGGAGTAGGGTGGAGGCGGAGAGGTCAAGAAGAAGACTGCAGGTCAGGAAGGCGGTGCCGGGCTGGAAGGATCCGGCTGAGACAAGGTGGGGGGAGGGGGGATGAAGAAACTGGTGAAGTCCAAGTTCATCCCCTGCGGTTGGAGGGTTCCCAGTCGGAAGATAAGACGCTCCTCCTCCGACCGTCGGGTTGTTGTGGTTTGGCGGTGGATGAGTCCAATGACCTGCATATCCTCGGTGGAGTGGGAGGGGGAGTTGAAATGCTGTGCCACAGGTTGGTTGGGTTGGTTCGTCCGGGTGGCCCAGAGGTGCTCCCTGAATCGCTCCGCAAGTAGGCGGCCTGTCTCCCCAATATAGAGGAGGCCACACCGGCTGCAGCGGATGCAGTAGATGATGTGGGTGGAGGTGCAGGTGAATCTGTGGCGGATATGGAAGTTTCCCTTGGGGCCTTGGAGAGAAGTGAGGGGGGAGGTGTGGGCGCAAGTGTTGCACCTCCTGCGGTTGCAAGGGAAGGTGCCGGGAGTGGTGGTTGGGTCGGTGGGGGGTGTGGATCTGACTAGGGAGTCGCGGAGGGAGTGGTCTCTACGGAAAGCTGATAGGGGAGGGGAGGGAAATATATCCTTGGTGCTGGGGTCTGTTTGGAGGTGGCGGAAGTGACGGCGGATGATGCGCTGTACATGGAGATTGGTGGGGTGGTAGGTGAGGACCAGTGGGGTTCTGTCCTGGTGGCGGTTGGAGGGGCGGGGCTCAAGGGCGGAGGAGCGGGAAGTGGAGGAGATGCGGTGGAGGGCACCGTCGACCACGTCGGGGGGGAAATTGCGGTCCTTGAAGAAGGAGGCCATCTGTGTTGTACGTATTTTGAACTGGTCCTCCTGGGAGCAGATGCGGCGGAGACTAAGGAATTGGGAGAATGGGATGGCGTTTTTACAGGGGGCAGGATGGGAGGAGGTGTAGTCCAGGTAGCTGTGGGAGTCGGTAGGTTTGTAGTAGATGTCCGTGTTGATTCGGTCGCCTGAGATAGAAACAGAAAGGTCTAGGAAGGGGAGGGAGGAGTCCGAGACTGTCCAGGTGAATTTGAGGTCGGGGTGGAAGGTGTTGGTGTAGTGGATGAACTGTTCAACCTCCTCGTGGGAGCACGAGGTAGCGCCGATACAGTCATCAATGTAGCGAAGAAAAAGATGGGGGGTGGGGCCAGTGTAGTTGCGGAAGATGGATTGTTCCACATACCCTACGAAGAGGCAGGCATAGCTGGGGCCCATGCGGGTGCCCATGGCTACTCCTTTTGTTTGGAGAAAGTGGGAGGATTGGAAAGAAAAGTTGTTCAGGGTGAGGACCAGTTCGGTCAGTCGAAGGAGGGTGTCGGTGGAAGGGTACTGGGTGGTACGGCGGGAAAGGAAGAAGCGGAGTGCTTTGAGTCCTTCGTGATGGGGGATGGAGGTGTACAGGGACTGGATGTCCATGGTGAAGATGAGGCGTTGGGGACCGGGGAACGGAAATCCTGGAGGAGGTGGAGGGCGTGGGTGGTGTCACGAACGTAGGTGGGGAGTTCTTGGACTAATGGGGACAGGACCGTGTCGAGGTATGCCGAGATGAGTTCGGTTGGGCAGGAGCAGGCTGAGACGATGGGTCGTCCGGGGCAGTCAGGTTTGTGGATTTTGGGCAGGAGGTAGAAACGGGCGGTTCGGGGTTGTGGGACTATGAGGTTGGAGGCGGTGGATGGGAGGTCCCCTGAGGTGATGAGGTTATGGACGGTCTGGGAGATGATGGTTTGGTGGTGGGGGGTGGGGTCATGGTCAAGGGGACGGTAGGAGGAGGTATCTGCGAACTACCAATTAAACCACCATTAACAAACTATAAAAGTGTTATCCATTCCTCTAAGCTGCTCTTCTCCTGAGTAAATTTCTGCACTTGTAACTGAATCTTAAATAATTTCAGGAAAGCTTGCAAATCTAATTGGCAAACATATATCTGTGGGGTCCAGTGTTACACCTGAGATGGGAAGAGTACACTGTTGCTGTCCTCCCAATGTGTTATTTTAACATAAACTATTTTTTTAAAATTATCTGTTTTCTCGATATTAGATTTGAAATTGAAAGGTCAAAAAGATCTTAGGAAGGGTAAACTGACCCAAAACGTTATCTCTGATTTCTCTCCACAGATGATACAGTGATTAAACAGACACAGTCTCCAAATGACTGAGCTCCTGCCCTCTCTCTCTCTCTCTCTCTCTCTCCACACTTTCCCTGGAATTCTACAGAGGGGTGTACCCTAAAGCCCCCCCACAAGCACTTCCCAGGAATAATCTCTCCAACATTGTTCTGTGCAGGGCAAACAGGGAACCTGTCAAAAATTTGCAGTAAAACGTTGTGTGTCTGTGCACTATTTGGAGACTTATCCTACAAATGTGGCAACAACAGCAGCAGCAGTCTTGTTGTTGATGTGCAGTCCAGATGCCCCGGAGAGGGGTTGGGGTGGAGAGGAGCTGTGTTGGGGGCAGGGGCTTGCGTACTTTGTGCTGGGGTGCAGACGTGGGAACCGGGGCACCTTTGATCACCATCACTTTATCTTCTAACGGGCATAACCTGGTCTTGTCAACTCTGTAGCCCAAGTAGGTCATTGTGGTGCCTGGAACATATTTTCCCTTCTTAGGCATATGTCCAGCTTCATGAAGGACAGCCCCTGGCCAGCTTTGCGAAGAAATCCTCTATGCAAAGGATTGGGTATTTATCCAGCTGCAAAAAGCAGTTTGACATTTGTTTAATAGATAATAGACAATAGGTGCAGGAGTAGGCCATTCTGCCCTTCGAGCCAGCACCACCATTCATTATGATCATGGCTGATCATCCTCAATCAGTATCCTGTTCCTGCCTTATCCCCAAAACCCTTGATTCCACTTTCCTTAGGAGCTCTATCCAACTCTTTCTTGAAAGTATCCAGAGACTTGGCCTCCACAGCCTTCTGGGGCAGAGCATTCCATATACCCACCACTCTCTGGGTGAAGAAGTTTCTCCTCAGCTCTGTTCTATATGGCCTACCCCTTATTTTTAAACTGTGTCCTCTGGTTTGGGACTCACCCATCAGCGGAAACATGCTTCCTGCCTCCAGAGTGTCCAATCCTTTAATAATCTTATACGTCTCAAACAGATCCCCTCTCAGCCTTCTAAGCTCAAGCATATACAAGCCCAGTCGCTCCAATCTTTCAACGTAAGATAATCCCGCCATTCCGGGAATTGACCTCATGAATCTACGCTGCACTCTCTCAATAGCCAGAATGTCTTTCCTCAAATTTGGAGACCAAAACTGCGCACAATATTCCAGATGCGGTCTCACCAGGGCCCAGTACAGCTGCAGAAGGACCTCTTTGCTTCTATACTCAATTCATCTTGTTATGAAGGCCAGCATGCTATTAGCTTTCTTCACTGCCTACTGTACCTGCATGCTTGCTTTCATTGACTGATGTACAAGAATACCTAGATCTCATTGTACTGTCCCTTTACCTAACTTGACTCCATTTAGGTAGTAATCTGCCTTCCTGTTCTTGCCACCAAAGTGGATAGCCACACACTTATCCACATTAAACTGCATCTGCCATGCATCCGTCCACTCACCTAGCCTGTCCAGGTCACCCTGTATTCTCCTAACATCCTCCTCACATTTCGCCCTGCCGCCCAGCTTTGTGTCATCAGCAAATTTGCTAATATTACTCTTAGTACCTTCATCTATATCTTTAATGTACATTGTAAAAAGCTGCGGTCCCAGCACTGATCCCTGCGGCACACCACTGGTCACCGCCTGCCATTCCGAAAGGGAGCCATTTATCACTACTCTTTGTTTCCTATCAGCCAACCAATTTTCAATCCATGTCAGTATTTTGCCCCTAATGCCATGTGCCCTAATTTTGCTCACTAACCACCTATGTGGAACTTTATCAAAGGCTTTCTGAAAGTCCAGGTATACTACATCCACTGGATCTACCTTGTCCATCTTCAGAGTTCCATCCTCAAAAAATTCCAAAAGATTAGTCAAACATGATTTCCCCTTCATAAATCCATGCTGACTCTGACCTATCCTGTTACTGCTATCCAGATGTGACGTAATTTCGTCTTTTATAATTGACTCCAGCATTTTTCCCACCACTGAGGTCAGACTAACTGGTCTATAATTCTCTGTTTTCTCTCTCCCTCCTTTCTTAAAAAGTGGGACAACATTAGCCACCCTCCAATCCGCAGGAACTGATCCTGAATCTATGGAACATTGGAAAATGATTACCAATGCATCCACGATTTCTAGAGCCACCTCCTTCAGTACCCTGGGATGTAGACCGTCAGGTCCTGGGGACTTATCAGCCTTCAGACCTAACAGTGTCTCCAACACCATTTCCTGCCTAATATAAATTACCTTCAGTTCAGGTCCTTCAGCCACTATTACATCTGGGAGATGGCTCGTGTCTTCCCCAGTGAAGACAGATCTAAAGTACCAATTCAACCCTTCTGCCATTTCTTTGTTCCCCGTAATAAATTCACCCGTTTCTGTCTTCAAAGGCTCAATTTTAGTCTGAACCATTTTTTTTTTCTTTTCACATACCTAAAATCGCCTTTACTATCCTCCTTTATATTTTTGGCCAGTTTACCTTCATACCTTATTTTTTCTTTGCGTATTTCCTTTTTAGTTATCCTCTGTTGTTCTTTAAAAACTTCTCAGTCCTCCAATTTCCCACTCATCTTTGCTACATTATACTTTTTCCCTTTTGTCTTTATATGGTCCTTAACTTCCCTCGTCAGCCACGGCCACCCCTGCCTCCCCTTAGGAGCTTTCTTCCTTTTTGGAATGAACTGATCCTGTACCTTCTGCATTATATCCAGAAATACCTGCCATTGTTGTTCCACTGCCGTCCCTACTAGGGTATTGCACCATTGAACTTTGGCCAGCTCCTCCCTCATAGCTCCATACATCCCCTTATTCAACTGAAATATTGTCACTTCCAATTCTACCCTCTCCCTTTCAAACTGCAGATTGAAGCTTATTGTATTGTGGTCACTGCCTCCTAATGGCTCCTTTACTTTGAGGTCCCTGATCAAATCCGGTTCATTGCACAACACCAGATCCAGAATTGCTTTCTCCCTGGTAGGCTCCAGCAGAAGCTGTTCGAAGAATCCATCTTGGAGGCACTCCACAAACTCCCTTTCTTGGGGTCCAGTATCGTCCTGATTCTCCCAGTCTACCTGCATGTTGAAATCCCCCATAACCACTGTAGTAATATCTTTGCAACAGGCCAATTTCAGCTCCTTATTCAACTTACACACTACATCCAGGCTGCTGTTTGGGGGCCTGTAGATAACTCCCACTCGGGTCTTTCTACCCTTAGAATTTCTGAACTCTATCCATACTGTCTCTACATCCCCTGATTCTATGTCCCCCCGCGCAAGGGACTGAATATCATTCCTTACCAACAGGGCCACTACCTTCTCTGCCAATCAGTCTGTCCTTACGATAGCACGTATAGCCTTGAATATTCATTTCCCAGGCCCTGTCCACTTGAAGCCACGTCTCAGTTATCCCCACAACATCGTAACTGCCAATTTCCAAATGAGCCTCAAGCTCATCCACCTTATTTCTAATGCTTCGTGCATTCATATATAATATTTTTAATGTGTTACTCCCCTCACCCTTCCTATCAATCCCTATTTCACTTGACCTTACGGCATGATCCTTTTTTGAGTTTTCTACTCCATTGATTCCGTTGTCTTTCTTGACTTCTCTTGTTCTAACTTTCCCTTTAACCTCCTTCTTAAACTTCCAGTTTGTTCCCACAAAGGTAAGCTGACCCATTAGGCTCCAAAATTGATACAACCCTACTGCCCATTCAGCACACTGCACTGGTTTGATGATTCTTTCTCTTTTCGGTCTTCTGATTTCTGCCTTTACTTTTTCCCATAAAGGAATTGGCACTAAGCAGGCCTTGCAAAATCATGGAATTACTTCCTGGTCAACTTCCTGGCTCCTTTGATTGTCCCCAGACCTTCCTGAAAGGCTTGTGTGTTTAATTAGGCAACAAATTTCTAATGAAAAATGTTGAGCCAATCTAGGTGAACCTTTCTTAATGAATTTTGCCTCATCAAGCTTGGGCCCGAGACTTTTATGACAATCAGTGGTAACCGAACCAGCTGCTTCTCATAAGAGACCAGGACCGAAGTTATACCCTTAATCTGTAAAGGTTCCCTAGTATAGGTTCTCAGTCTAGCTGGGAATTTTGTTAAAGACTGGTTCTGCAGTCATTGAAATGGCCAGGTGACCATTAACCAGATATTTATTTTCATTGGTTCTGATTTAGATGTTGCTAAGCAATTTAACTGTTCCAAACCAAATTTAGGTGGACTTTGCAGGGTGTGCACCCATGGATACTGGCTCACGAGTTCTCTTACTCAATTTAGATCAAGTAGCACTCCTTTACTGTCTGGAGTCCACACACTGGCACTGACGACAATGGCTTGCCAGCCTGGATCCTGTAGAAAATTTTAACTGTCCATGGCTTGGGGTTTTGCTGTGGGCTGACCAAGAGTTCCCCTATTCAGGACATGTCCTGAGTGCGGCTATACAATTTCCTTCACTCAAGTGGTGTTCCCCGAGTTCAGTCGGACTGGGGAGGGTGTCCACTTCCAACAGAATACCCTGCAACTTATATGCTCCACTTGCTGCATTTTCCAATGATAAAACTAGCTCTCATGCCTGTTTGAAGTTCAGTTGGGCTTCAGCTCGTAGATGCTTTTGCATGGTTACATCATTAATCCCACATACCAACCAGTCTCTCAGCACCTCGTTAAGGGTAAACGAAAGTCACATGGCCCTGCCAATATTCTTATCCTCATCAAAAATCGCAATACGGATTCCTCTAATTCTCGAATTGCGCAGTAGAAATGATGGCATCTTAGAATTAGAGGAGACTTGGGGTCATAATATTTCCTAACTAAATCTGTCAACTCTTGGAAGGTGCCTCAGGGAAAGTTAGGCTCCTAATAACTGAAAAAGCTGTGCCATCGCCCACCCCACAAGAATTACTCATTGCTTTTCATCTGCCACAATGTCATTTGCTCAGAAAAAACCCCACACTCTTTCTATATACTGGGCCCAGTCTTCAAAAGTAAGGTTGTATGAGTCAAGCTTATCAAATAATGGCATGATGCCAGAAATGTTTCCCCAAAACAAGGATGACTGTTGCGAGCGAGTTACTTCAGGAATGTGACTTACTCTCATTGCCACTGAAATAATCCCCCAGATGCCAGTAGCCTGTCACCAAGTCAGCCTTCATTTACATGTGGAAAGTCCATGACATTGGTCCAGCTCCCTCAGAGCCAGCTCTCTGAAGGTCTGACATTCTTTTTTTTTCTTAACCCCCACACTACCACCTAAGTGCGGTAGTGCTTATTTTTTCCCCAGCACCCATGGTGTGTGTGTGCAGGTGTGAGACACAGTGAAAGACACAAAGTGCACGAATCTTTATTCAAATTCCACCACCAGGAAGATAGGAAAACACCTGGGTAGCCAGTGACAAACACTGCCCTTCACATCAAAGGGCAGTGCTGTGTGATCAAAACAGTGAAGGGGAGGGTAGGGACGACATTCTTCTTTTTTTTTTACTGCCCTTCACACCAAAACATTCCTCCTTTTTTTTTTGAGACACAGTGGAAGACACAAAGTGCACCAATCTTTATTCAATTTCCACCACCAGGAAGATAGGAAAACACCCGGGTGGCCAGTGACAAACACTGCCCTTTCTCCTGTTTTTTTTTTCTTCTTTTTTTCTTTTTTTTTATTTTAACCCCCACACTACCACCTAAGTGCGGTAGTGCTTATTTTATCCCCAGCACCCATGGTGTGTGTGTGCAGGTGTGAGACACAGTGGAAGACACAAAGTGCACCAATCTTTATTCAATTTCCACCACCAGGAAGATAGGAAAACACCTGGGTAGCCAGTGACAAACACTGCCCTTCACATCAAAGGGCAGTGCTGTGTGATCAAAACAGTGAAGGGGAGGGTAGGGACGACATTCTTCTTTTTATTTTTTTATTTTTTTATTTTTTTTCTTTTTCTTTTTTTCTTCTTTTTCTTTCCTTTTTTTAGTGCTTATTTTATCCCCAGCACCCATGGTGTGTGTGTGCAGGTGTGAGACACAGTGGAAGACACAAAGTGCACCAATCTTTATTCAATTTCCACCACCAGGAAGATAGGAAAACACCCGGGTGGCCAGTGACAAACACTGCCCTTCACATCAAAGGGCAGTGCTGTGTGATCAAAACAGTGAAGGGGAGGGTAGGGACGACATTCTTCTTTTTATGTATCAGCCAGGGCTTCCTGATTGGACAAGATTAACAGCCCCAATCAGGGACCTCATATTCTATGACATACAGCTGGCTGACATAATTAGAATCACTACAAAAACAGAGCTGGGAGGGAAGAAATAATTCTCAGAGAGTCATTACAATAAGTTGATTGGTTGTTGAGCTGTGTTTCAACTCCAGGGATTTAAAAAAGAACATAAATGTCCAATCCACCACAGTGAAAGTAAGAAATAATAGGCAGAGTGACATATGACTTGTAGCAAAGAATTTCTACTTTCTGCTCATCTCCAATTTTTAATGAATAGTACAAGATTCATATCAATGTTCCAATGCATATAATAACTTTAAAATTATTGAATTAAACTCTTATTTAAATAGAAACAAGGTGCAAGATAATGAAAAAAATAGATTTGACACTCAGTCAAAATGCTCTACCAGTGCAAGCATGATAGGCCGAATAAAGTCATAGAGATGAACAACATGGAAACAGATCCTTCGGTCCAACCTGTCTATGCTCACCAGATATCCCAACCCAATCTAGTCCCACCTGCCAGCACCCGGTCCATATCCCTCCAAACCCCTCTTATTCATATACCCATCCAAATTCCTCTTAAATGTTGCAATTGTATCAGCCTCCACCACTTCCTCTGGCAACTCATTCCATATATGTACCACCCTCTGTGTGAAAAGGCTACCCCGTAGGTCTCTTCTATATCTTTCCCCTCTCACTCTAAACCTACGCCCTCTAGTTCTGGACTCCCCATCCCCAGGGAAAAGACTGTCTATTTACCCTATCCAAGCCTCTCATAATTTTGTAAACCTCTATAAGGTCACCCCTCAGCCTCCGATGCTCCAGGGAAAATAGCCCCAGCCTGTTCAGCCTCTCCCTATAGCTCAAATCCTCCAACCCTGGCAACATCCTTGTAAATCTTTTCTGAACCCTTTCAAGTTGATAGAGTTCCAGTTGGAATGCCATGCTTCTCGGAATTTTCGTGTGTGTCTCTGTTTGGCTTGTCCTAGGATGGACGTGTTGTCCCAGTCGAAGTGGTGTCCTTCCTCATCTGTATGTAAGGATACTAGTGAGAGTGGGTCATGTCTTTTTGTGGCAACAAGGACAAAACTTACTGCTAGCAATGCCCCGTAGACTTGATTACACATTGACTTTCGAGGTCCTTTCTGCTCAATGTTCTTCGTCATTGTAAACCCCATGTTGGATATGCATAGAGTTTGTTTGCCAAACACAGGAACAATGATAGAAAAACTATGTGCATCATTTGCAATACATGGACTCCTGGAACAGTGTGGGAGCAAAACATGCCCAGCTCCCCAAAACATTCAGAAAGACTGAGTTCTCCTAGTCAATTGCTGAAGAAACCTTCAAATCTGAAATGGACACAGCGGATCTCACTGCATTGACACCTTTACCACCGAAGAAGAGAGTGAATTTCTCCTGAGACACTCTGGGCACAAGAGGCAAGCTCTTGTGCACTACACATTGCCTGTATCCGACACAGAGTTGCAGGAAACTGACCCGGTCCTAAAACGCCCTCGGAGGCACTGCGAGAAAATGGATCAGCTTATGTCTTTAGATGCAGGGAGAGGGAATGATGTAGTGATTGTAATGAGGTCAGCCCAGTGGACCTCATAGAATATAACTTCCCTGATTGGGTCAACTCATCTGGCTGACACATAAAAAGATGAGTTTCAGACATTCTAATACTCTTAAGAGCTACCTTCAAGGGAGCTGGACCAGTGCCAAGGATATTTCTTATGTAAATAAAGGGTGACTTGGTGATAGCTTGACAGCCTCAGTGGAGTTATTTCAGGTTTATCTGGTTCTATTCTCTCTTCCACTCTTTTAGATGCTGCAGACTGTGTCTCCAGGTCCTCCTCTCTCCTACATCACTTTAGGGGCGTGTGGTGCTTGACAGGTTAAGTAAATGTGTTGTTTGTAGATTTGTGTGCTGTCTTTCCCTGATATCACTGCGTGTTCTACAAAATCACTGCAGTGTGTTTAGTGTTTCCCAAATTAAGATTCTCCATTTTGTCAGTAATGATAATATTGTTGATCTTATGTGGCTAAAGAATATTTATAGAGTCCACAAAGGTCAGGAAAACTGGGAGAATGGAATGGAATCCTTGCAGGAAGTGGGAGTCAGGGGTTTGTATTGGACATTGGTGAACAGCCTATCCTCAGAAAAAGAAATAGAGAAATCAAGGAAAAGGAGGGAATAGTCAGAGAAAGATCAAGTGCAGGTTAGAGGATAGAAACTATGAACTTTCCCAGTCTTGGGTATGAGCTGAAAGCAGCACCAAAGATATTATTAACATATCAAAGAAGGAGTTATGGGTGGTGTTATGTATATCATTGGGGATGCTGCCCTTTTAAACGATTTGCTCAGGTGACCCAGAGGAGTGGAGTTTGAGTCGGCAACCGGCTATGGAGGTGACAGCATCTTTGGGGCGGCATGGCCGCTCACTGCTGCCACCCAGCGCCAGGGACCCGGGATCAATTCCCACCTCGGGCAACTGTCTGTGTGGAGTTTGCACATTCTCCCCGTGTCTGCGTGGGTTTCCTCTGGTGCTACAGTTTACTCCCACATTCCAAAGATGTGCAGGTTAGGTGAATTGGCCAAGCAAAATCGCCCATGGTGTTCAGGGACGTGTAGGTTAGGTGTATTAGGCAGGGGTAAATATAGGACAGTAGTGGAACAGGGCTTTGGTGGATTACTCTTAGGAGGGTCGATGTGGACTTGTTGGGCTGAAAGGCCTGTTTCCACACTGTATGGATTCTATGATTCGATAACATGTCCTGGAATATGTCCAGCTGGAGTTGGCAAACTTATCCCACACATTTATAAAAAGCCTCCTTTGCTGAACATGGATTGTTCAGTATCAGCAAGAAGTGAAGTTAGAAGAAGGGGAGTGAAAGCGAGGGGAGGAAGAATCCAGAGAGCCATTTATTTATTTTTTATTTTTCATTTTTTAAAATTTTATTTCAGAAACAAATATTAGTCCACATCTTTGACTTAAATGGATAATGCCTTATTCTGAAATTATAGCCTCTGGTCCTAGACTCCTACAAGGGGTTATAACATATCTGTATCTACCCTGTCAAGTCCTCTGAGAATCTTATTCATTTCAATAAGGTCTCCTCTCATTCTTTTAAACTCCAGTGAGTCCCAGCTCAAACTACTCAACCTCTCCTCATAAGAGTCTCTGCACCCAGAATCAATCCAGAACATTCTCTGGACCGCCTACTATGCCAGTATTTTTTATTTTTATTTTTATGTTTTTCTTTGATTTTTGATCCCTATTGTAGTTGCTCTTGTTCATCCTCTGACTAATTTACATCGATGTGTTTAAGATAGTATTTTATTTCTTTTCTAGTTTAACTACCAATACTGTACCTATATTTTGGATTATACATTTTTGGTGACTAGAACATTCACTTAGATAACTAAATTAAATTAGTCAGTTCTTTCAATGTTGGGAGACATGAATAAGGCAACGAAATAGAGACATTGCCCAAAAAGAGAGAAAGAGAAAAAAAAACAGACAAAAGGATCGCTGATAATAAGTCACGGAAGAAGTAAATGTTGAATCAGTGTTCGTGGGAACTGTGAATAGGTTGAAAATAGGTTGGCTGTGCTGGGAACAAGAGTGTGTTGCTGGAAAAGCACAGCAGGTCAGGCAGTATCTGAGGAGTAGGAAGATCTACATTACGGGCAAAAGCCCTTCATCAGGAATGAAGTCCACATTGATACCTGGTCAGGTCCACGCCCCCTAACAAGCCACCCTCCCCTTCTGGCACCTACCCCTGCCATCGCAGGAATTGCAAACCTGTGCCCACACTTCCCCCCTTACCTCCATCCAAGGCCCCAAAGGAGCCTTCCACATCCATCAGTTTAATCTGCACTTGCACACGTCATTTATTGTATCCGTTGCTCCTGATACAGTCTCTTCTACATAGGGGAGACTGGATGCCTTCTCACAGATCGCTTTAGAGAACATCTCTGGGACACCCACACCAATCACCCAACTAACCTGTGGCTGAACATTTCAACTCCACCTCCCACTCTGCCAACGACGTGCAGGTCCTGAGCCTCCTCCATCGTCACTCCCTCACCAACCGATGCCTGGAGGAAGAACACCTTATCTTCCGCCTCATGACCCTTCAACCTCAGGGCATCAATATGGACTTCACCAGTTTCTCATTTCCCCGTCCCTCACCTTATCCCAGTTCCAACCTTCCAGCTCAGCACTGTCTTCATGATCTGTTCCACCTCTCAATCTTCCTTCCCACCTCTTTGCTGCACCCTCCTCACCTTTAACCCTACCTCCACCAACCTATTGCACTCTCAGCTACCGTCTCCCCAGCCCCACCCCCTCCCATTTATCTCTCCACTGCCGAGGCTTCCATCCTCATTCCTGATGAAGGGCTCCGGTCCGAAATGTCAATTTTGCTGCTCCTCGGATGCTGCCTGACCTGCTGTGCTTTTCCAGCAACACACTCTCAACTCTGATCTCCAGTATCTGCAGACCTCATTGTCTCCCTGTGCTGGGAACAATCCATTCAGAACAGGATCTGGGAGTAAGAGGGGTGGGTAACGAACATAGAAAATGTTCACACGCTGAAATTGTTAAACTCCAAGTTGAGTTCTGATGGCTGTAAGATACCGAAGCAGAAGATGTGTTCTTCTATCTCCAGCTTGCATTGAGCTTCACTGGGATAGTGCAGCAGGCCTGAGACAGAAATGTTGGCTGGGGAACATGGTGGGTGCTAAAGCAGCAGGCAATTGGAAGCTTAGTCATTTTTAGACAATAGACAATAGGTGCAGGAGTAGGCCATTCCGCCCTTCGAGCCTGCACCAGCATTCAATACGATCATGGCTGATCATCCTTAATCAGTATCTGGGGGATACAGATAAAGTGTAGCTTTTTGGCTAAGTGGTCATTTAGCCTGCATTTTGTCTCCCCAGTGTAGAGGAGACTATATTGTGAGCAGCAAATACAATAGACTAGATTGAATGAAGTGCAGATCAATTGCTGTTTCAGCTGGAAGGTGTGTCTAGGCCTTGTATAGTGAGGAGCATTTGCCTCTAATTTTCTTACTGCTGCACAGGCTTCCTGAGTCTCATGCACAGCAGTGACCTCCAACCAGAATCGCCATGCACAGAACATTGGAGAGGCAAGCGCATTCCCTGCAGCTTAGGGGAAACATTTATAGTGAGGTGAAGGTAAATGGGTAAGTGTTGCACCTTCTGCAATTGCATGGGAAAGCATCCTGAGGGTGTGAAGAAGTGCTGGGAGTGGAGGCGTGAAACCAATGTATCCTGGAGGGAATGGTCCCTGTGGAATGCTTACAAGAGAGGGGAGCAGATATATATGTCTGCTGGTGACATCCCCCTGGGGATGCATGGTCTGGTCAGGTGGAAAATGAGGACATGGGGGACCCTATTATTGTTGTGGGAAGGATGGAAAGGAGTGAGGGCAGAAATGCAAGAAATGGGTTAGACATGGATGAAGGCCCTGTCAACTGTAGCTGGGAAAAACCATGGATAAGGACAAAGGTGGACAAATCTGAGGTCCACCTGGAGCGTTATGAGACCAAGTGCAACTGACATGGAGAAACAAGGAGAACAACACAACAGGTCCTCCCTATTCAGAACAGGTGCATGGTGAGAACATAAATTGAAAATGGGACAGAATTGTTTTCAACCTTAAAGATATTTCATACCTAACGAATTAAAAAAAAGTGCACAAAATATTTTACTACAGAAGTGTTGTGAATATTTACAGTTCTCAAACAAAGATGTGTAGACAGCCGTAAAGAATTGTTCAATATACTTTGTATGCACCTGCATCTTATGTATGCAAGTCTTTGCATGTCCTTCACATATCCTTTGAAGTCACTTTGTTTTACTATACAGGAACATTCATCACGATTTCATCAGAATTGAGATAAAGATTGTCGTGCGTGCTATGCTAACCTTCAGGATACAAAAGATATCAACATACCAAAGACAGAGTTAAACAAAACAATCTATTGAATGCAGACTTGGAAAGTATGTTCTCTTTGTTTGCATGAATGTCTGATGGATAATTGGTTATACTTTTAAAATTCAGCTCACATCACCATATCTGCTAAAACATTCATTTAAAACAATCATTACCAGGTGGAGAGTCATTACATGTTTTCTACTTGTTTACTTAAAAAATTGTTTGTAAAGAACTATGATTTTCCAATATTTTTAGAAGCTTTTCAGTAAAGGTCAATTTCTTGCCCATTTGGTTCTGTGGAGTAGCAGAACTGTGAGACAACTGGGAATCGTCACACAAAACCTGTGGCTGGACACTATTTCCTGACTACACTATAATTATGAAAATAACACACCTGGTTTGTAAATTAGCTTAATTAAAATGATCTACCCATTAATGTGCAGTCTCTCACACTTTTAAGTTTTAAATAAAAATGAACAAATAACCTTGAAGAACAAAGGGCTGAGTCTTTAGTTTTAAAAATTAGTGGACTAGAAGAGTTGTTAAAACTTTAAAAATCTTAAACTTGACGACAACCCTTTGCATGTTGTGAAGTCACAATTTCTGCAACACATATTGATTGCCACAAGTGTCACAATGAGTGGGAAAAGGTCGGAGGTGGGGGAGCAATGCATCTACATCAACGGAAAACAAGGAACCTAATATCTGACAATCGAGAATTGAGGAACTCTCAGCAGAATTGGCAGAACAGAGTTCATATATTTATCTCTTGGCTCAGAGGTAGGCATGGAATCACTAAAAATGTTGCATGTTGACATTATGTGTCAATGTGGATATTGTGAAATGAAAGTAAATGTGTCTATTATTAATTTAACCTCATATTATAGAGCAATCAATAGAAATGTGACCAAGAGGTCAACAGCTTTATGTAACTTTCAAATTTAAATCTGCTATCACACAATTCATACTTGTATTATTATATGTTACTGCTATCAGACGATCACAAGGTTAAATAAGATACCAGAGCTAAATCTTTAGTGATTTTAACCCAAAATATTATGAACTATTTTGTTAATACACAAAATTTGTACACACAAAAAATGACTATCAAAACCAATTATTTTGTATTTAATTGCTGTAAAGCTTCAATGGTCAGAAGTCAAAATCAATTTAATAATGTACAACTTCCAACTCTTAGTATTCTATGTAGTGCACAAAAATGACTGCAAGCTCCTGGCCACCTCTCACTTCAAATTTCTACCCACTCCTATTTTGAGCTCTCTGCTTTTTGTCCTCTAAACTGTTTAAATGAAACTCAACATATGTTTGAAGAACAGCCAACCCATGATTTTACGAGTTATCTTGTTGAACTTTGGTCTTAACATTAACATTCAGAGTTTAACTGTAGCTTCTGTGTAATGTAGCAACATAAAATTGATATATATTTGAAGATTTGAAGATGGATGCAAGTTGCGTTTTAATCAATGAAATTTCACCCTTTAGTATTTCAGTACTTATACCTTAGAGACAATCACAGAACTCTTTTGTTCTTTCCTTATTTTTCCACCATGCTGTGACCCAACATCCCCACCTTTAGTAAAACTAATGGACCCTTTCCTGCATGCTACATTGAACCAGGTTTGATCCCTTGGCTTGATGGTAATTGCTGAGGAGGTTATATGCCAGGCCACGAGGTTGCAGATTGTGTATGCTACTGAAGGCCCAATATGCCTCATTGATGCCCAGTCTAGAGTTGCTAGATCTGTTTGAAGTCTGTCCTATTTAGCACATTGATAATAAAGGCAGGAATTCAGCTCCAGAAAGACTGTGGGGTGGTCACTCCGCCAATAAGGTCATGGACAGATGCATCTGCAGCGGGCAAGTTTGAGGATGAGGTCAAGTATGTTTTTATCCCCTCTTAATGGTTCCCTCACCACCTGCTGCAGACGGAGACAAGCATCAACATTCCTTACGTGACCTTGCTGAGCAGAACATGGAAACATATTTTGTAGAGGTACTCAATACAATGGGAGTTCAAAATGATGACCAGGGAGATGAGAAATAGATACAGAGCCTGGACATTTTGGTCACTCTGGACAACATTTATTTTGTTGCTTACATATTGCAGTGATATATTACTTGATACAGAAGCAGACATGGAGATTCATATGACCTGAGGTGCATTTTGTTCATGCAGAGGGTGGTGCACATTATGGAATGAGCTGCCAGAGGAAGTGGTGGAGGTAGGTACTATGAAGACATTTAAAAGTCATCTGGATAAGCACACAAAATAAGAAGGGTTAAAAGGGATATGGGCCAAATGCTGGCAAATGGGACCTAGATCAGTTTAGGATACCCAGTCAGGCATAAATGAGTTGGACTGAAGGGTCTGTTTCTGTGATGTACAACTCTATGACTGATTTCCTCAATTTCTTGGAACAGTAATTACTGTTTTTTTTATAAGTTGTTTGTTATGCTTTTTGAACTTTAAAAAATATCAAAAACAATGATGGTTTACATGGGAGGAAGGAGAGAGTGCAGGTGACAGTTTTGGGTGAGACCATGTGGGTGGTTGGAGAATGGCTACAGAGTTCAATTTTTAAAATATCAAACAAAACCAAGGAGTGAACTTTCACAGCTAAATAACTGTGAAATTAGAATGATCTGTGGAAATCAGTTCAGTCCAAGAAAAAGTGAAATTCCACAGCTGATGTTGGAGAGACCTCATTGTCGGAACTACTCACAACTGGGAGTGTTCAGGATTTTAGAGCCTGATTAGCTAAGTGTTTGTTTTTAAGACTTATAAAACATATAAATCTTAATTTTTCTTTGTAAATCTATAATAGTGAATTGGTTGAAGTTTTTTTTATGTTTTACTGAGATGTATCTTGATTACATTTTTAAAAAAATATAAAACATATGCATTAAGTTATTCCAGAGTAGTGTTTTTAGAGCAGTGAGACTGTGCTTTTTTCTGGGTCTGTCGATTAAAGTGCAGAGATGGTCTTTAATAGAGTGATGTGCCCTTCCTGTCAGATGTGGGTGATTCGCAAGAATTTCAACAATCTTGATGATTTTGGTTGCAGGAAGTGTGTTTGGTTTGCATGGATAGGTTGGAGTCGCAGTTAGAGGCAATGAGGAATTTACAGGAGCCAGGGAGTGTGACAGATGTCAATTTCAGGAAGGTAGAAAAACTGCAGATACAATCAAGTCATTGGGCTACCTCTATGTAAGGTAGGAGACGTAGCAGGTCGTGCAGGAGTCTCCTGTGGCTATGCCCATTTCAAACAAGTATGCTGTGTTGCACAGTGTAGGGGATGATGGACTCTCAGAGGAATGTAGCACTGATACCAGGTTTCTGGTATCGAGACTGGCTCTACAGTATTGAGGGGTATGTCAAATTCCAAGTGATCGGTTGTAATAGGGGTCTCTGGTCAGGGGCACAGACAGACATTTTTGGAGCCATCAATGAGACATCAGATTGTATGTTGCCTCCCTGATGCCTCGGAGGGAGCGTAGAATATTGTCAAAGGATAGAGTGACCAGCAGGAAGTCGCTGTACACGTTGGTACTAAGGATATAGGAAGAGAAAGGGACGAGGCTCTATAGAGAGATTAAAGGAAAGTTGGCAGGGGGTTAAAAGGTATTCCTCAAGGGTAGTATTATCTGGATTGCTTCTGGTGCTATGTGCCAGTGAAAGTAGGAATAGAAGGATAGAGCAAACGTTGGCATGGCTGAGGAGCTGGTGCTGTGGGCAGGGACTCATATTTTTTGCACCATTGGAATCTCTGGGGTAGAAGTGACATGTATAAGAAGGATGGGTTGCACCTGAACTGCAAGGTGACCAATATCCTGGCGTGGAGATTTGCTCATGCTACTCAGGAGGCTTTAAACTATAGGAAAGATAGAAAGGTGGGGTGGGGGCAAGAGAGGAGGGGGAGTGGCATTTTTGGTCAGGGATAACATTACAACTGGACGTAGGGTGGATATTCCTGGAAGTATGTTATTTGGGTGGAACTGAGAAATAAGAAAGGGATGATTACCTTAATGGAATGTATTCTTGGCCTCCAATAGTCAGTGGGAAACTAAGAAGCAAATTTGTAAGTGGTCTCTGATATCTGTAAGAATATAAGAGTTGTAATTTTAGGAAATTTTAACTTTCTAAACATAGACTGGGACTGCCACGGTGTTAAGGGATTGGAAGGAGAGGAATTTGTTAATGTGTACAAGAATATTTTCTCAGAGGAATGTAGCACTGATACATTCAGTATGTGGATAAACCTACTAAAGAAGGAGCAAAATTTGACCTTCTCTTGGGAAATACAGCAGAGCAAGTGACTGAGTTGTCAGTGGGGGAGCACTTTGGGGCCAGTGATCATAATTCTATTAGTTTTAAAATGTTCATAGAAAAGGATAGAGCTGATTTAAAAATGAAAGTTCTAAATTGAAGGAAGGCCAATTTTGACAATATTAGGCAAGAACTTTCAAAAGTTGACTGGGAGGAGCTATTCACGGATAAAGTGATAGTTGGAAAGTGGGAGGTCTTCAAAGATAAGATAACAAGAGTCCAGGGGCAGTATGTTCCTGTTAATGTGAAGGGCAAGGCTAGTAGGTGTAGGGAATGCCAGATGATTAGAGGAATTGAGGGTCTGGTCAAGAAAAAGGAGGCATATGTTAGGTATAGACAACTGGGATTGAGTGATTCCCTAAAGGAGCATAAGGGCAGTAGGAATATACACAAGAGAGAAGTCAGGAGGGCAAATAGGGTGAAAGCGAATCCAAAGCATTTCTACAAATACATTAAGGACAAAAGAGTAACTAGGGAGAAAATAGGGCTCCTTAAAGATCAACAAGGCCGTCTATGTGTGGAAGCACAGGAGATGGGTGAGATACTAAATCGATATTTCATGTCAGTATTTACTGCAAAGGATATGAAAGCTCGAGAACTTGGACAAATAAATAGTGACATCTTGAAAAGAATCCATATTACAAAGGTGGAGGTGCTGGATGTCTTCAGACACAAAGCCGGATAAATCCCTGGTACCTGATCAGGTGTTTGCTAGAACTCTGTGGGATGCTAAGGAAATGATTGCTGGGCCCCATGCTGAGATATTTGTATCATTAATACCCCTAGATTGTGGCTAATATGGTGCCATTACTTAAGGAAAACCCAGAGAACTATAGATTGGTGAGCCTGAGGTGAGTGGTGGAGGGGATTATGAGGTTCAGGATTTACATGTAATTGGAAAGGCAAGCACAGATTAGAGATCATCAATATTGCTTTGTGCATGGGAACTTGTGTCTCGCTAACTTGGATTGAATTTTTTTTTGAAGAAGTGACAAAGAAGATTGATGAAGGCAGAGTGGTGAGCATTGTCCATACGGACTTCAGCAAGGCATTCAACAAGGTTTGAATGGTAGACTAGTTAGCAAGGTTAGATCACACGGACTACAGGGAGAGCTAGCTCTTTGGATACAAAATTGGCTTGAAAGTAATAGATGGATGGTGCTGATGAAAGGTTTTTTTGACTGGAGGCCTGTTATCAGTCGTGTGGCACAAGGATCGGTGCTGGGTCCACGCTTTTTGTCATTTATATAAATTATTTGGATGTGAATCTAGGAGGTATAGTTAGTAAGTTTGCAGATGATACTAAAATTGGTGTTGTAATGAACAGTGAAGAAGGTTGTCTTAGAGTGCAATGGGACTTTGATCAGATGGGCCGATGAGTGGCAGATGTAGGTTAATTAGATAAACATGAGGTGTTCCAATTTGGTAAGACAAATCAGGGCAGGACTTATACACTTTATGGAGTTTTGCTGAACAAAAAGAACTTGGGGTGCAGGTTCATAGTTCCTTGATGGTGGAGTCACAGGTAGGCAGGGTACTGAAAAAGGTGTTTGGTGTGTTTGCCTTTATTGATCAATGCATTGAGTATAGGAGTTGAGAGGTCATGTTGCAGCAGTACAGGACATTGGTTCGGCCACTTTTGAAATACTGTGCTCAGTTCTGGTCTCCCTGTTATAGGAAAGATGTTGTTAAACTGGAGAGGGTTCAGAGAAGATTTACAACTGTGTTGGAGGGTTTGAGCTATGGGGAGAGGCTGAATAGGCTGGGGCTGTTTTCGCTGGAGTGTCAGAGGCTGAGGGGTGACCTTATAGAGGTTTATAAAAGCACGAGGAGCATGGATAGGGCAAAGAGCCAAGGTCTTTTAACGACGGTAGGGGAGTCCAAAACTAGAGAGTAGAAGTTTAGAGCGAGAGCAGAAAGATTTATAAGGGACCTATTTTGTATGGTACGAGCTGCCAGAGAAGTTGGTGGAGGCTGGTACAATTACAACATTTAAAAGGCACCTGTGTGTACATGAAAAGGAAGGGTTTAGAGGGATATGGGCCAAATGCTGGTCAGCCTGGACAAGTTGGACCAGAGGGTCTGCATCCGCGCTGTATAACTCCGAGTGCTAAGCAGTTGCAATTATTGAAAATGAATGTACTTTATGTTTAAAAAAGTAATCATCTTCTTTAATTTTACCAGCGAACAGTTTACTTCATATATGTATGACTATGATTTTAAAAAACCTACTTGCTCTGGTTTCTTCCATAATGATTCAAGTATATCTGGCCATCTCAATAAATATGCAAATTTGCAAAAAATAGCCAACTTTTTTATTTGTTCATGGGATATGAGTATTGTTGGCTAGGCCAGTATGTGTTATTCATCCCTGTTGGGAAGACAGTAGTTAAAAGCCAACCACATTGCTGTGGGAATAAAAATCAAAACAACTGCTGATGCTATAAATCAGAAACAAAAATAGAAATTGCTGGAAAAGCTCAGCACTGCAATTTTTCTGTGAAATCACCCTTAATCCCAAAGGGACTGCCTTTCGATAAATAAAACAAAGAAATGCAGATGCTTGAAATCTGAAAAAAAAATTGTTGGAGAAACTCAACATGTCTGGCAGCATCTTTATAGAGAAACCAGAGTTAATATTTCCAGTGACCCTTCTTCAGATTTGATAGTAGCCAGGGAAAGGTGGTATATAAGCTGAAGACAGGGATGTGGAGGAGGGTGGGACAGAAGCTGAGTGGATAGGTAAAGATGGAGCCCATAGTGAGAGAAGAACAGTTTGGCAGACAAGGAGATTTATGATTGTGTGCCAGGGAGAAAGTAAAACTAATTATGTAAAGGTTGGTGAAAATGGGTTGGCCATGCTGGAAGCAGTCCATGTCAGTTCACAGTTTTTTTTGTAATTTTCGCTTATACTTACTTTCTGAAGAGAGCTTATTCAATAGGAAGGTAGCTTCAATGGAGTCCACAGCTATGGCAACTTCAAGGGCAGCATGGCTACAGAGTCAGCTGACCTCTAAAGCCTGGAGGTCCTTGCTTCCACGTGGTGTGGGCTGGAGTAGCCTGAAGCGGGATTCTGGCAGCTGCGTAATATTGGCTGGTGAGCCCAGAGCCGGTGGTGTGGTGAGGGCTGGAGAGTCCGGAGTAGGACTGTGGCAGTGGAGAATAAAAAGTTGGACTCTCAGTTTTATTCATTTCAGGTTAATGAGAATGGGGCTGATGCATAGCGATGGTATAAATTTTTCACTGTATTTTACATTGAACACCTGTGACAACAAATGATTCAATTCAATTCAATGTCACATCAGGGTCTGGGGGTGGGTATATGACATAGAAGAAGGTATTCAGGTTCTAATATTATTGAACTTGATATTGAGTCATGAGGCTACAGGATCCCTAAGTGGAAAATGAGATGCTGTTCTTCCAGCTTATGCTGAGCCTTGCTGGATTATTGCAGCAGACCCAAGACAAGACTGTTGGCCAGGGAACACAGTACTGCCTTGAAGTGGCTGGAAACTAGAAGCTTGGGTCATTTTGTGGACTGAATGTAGCTGTTCCTCAAATCGGTTGCTCAGTCCGTGTTCCATCTCCTCAGTGTAGAGGATACTATATTACTAGCAGTGAAGAGTTGGACCAAAGTGTCTGTTTCTGTGCTGTACATCTCTTTGACTCTATGACTAGTTTGAGTGGTGCAGGTAAATTGCTGCTTCGCCTGGAAGGTGTATCTGGAATCTTGGATAATGAAGAGGGGAAGGTAAACAGGAAAATGTTGCAGCTTTTGCGATTGCATGGGAACGTGACTTGGTGATACTGTATGGTGAAGTGCTGGGAGTGGAGAAGGAATGCCTGGGGCGATAGTACTGCATTGTGTTGTCTGTGTGGTACTGTGGGTGACATGGTGGCTCTGTGCTTAGCCCTGTTGCCTCACAGTGCCAGGGACCTAGGTTCAATTCCAGCCTCGGGTGACTATCTGTGTGGAGTTTGCACATTCTCTGTGTGGGTTTCCACCAGGTGCTCAAGTTTTCTCACACAATCCAAAGATGTGCAGATTAGGTGAATTGGCCATGCTAAATTGCCCATCGCGTTCAGGGATGTGTAGGTTAGGTATATTAGTCGGGGGAAACATCGGTAATGGGTCTGGGTGGGTTACTCCTTGAAGGGTTGGTGGTGACTTAATGGGCCGAAGGGCCTGTTTCCACACTGCAGGGGATTCTAATTGTAATTCTGTGTGCTGCAGGTGGCGCTGTCGGCGGAGGCAGTGTGAGGGGGCGGATCGCCTGTTGTGTCGCGGGAGGTCTCGGTCTGTGGGGAAAGGTCACAGGGGAGTGACCTTGTCTTTCCGGGCGGGACGTGATGCTGCGCGAGCGTCTTTTCTCGAGAATCTCTTTGTTTTTGGTTTCAGGCGTCACATTGAGCGGCGTTCGCGGGAAGCGGGAGATGTGATGCCCGCCGCCTGTTTGTGGCGTTAGCGGAGAGATCCAGTGGGAGCCGGTCCCCGCGGCTTGCCGTCTCCATTTTGAACAGACGTCGGCGCGGTCTGAGATGCCGCCGGTCGGTGGTTCGCCGTGCTGAAGGCTACTCACAATCATCTCCGCCGCCATGCCCAGGATAGTGACCGTCCTCACCCTCTGCTGGAGCTGCCTGCTCTTCTATGCCGGCCTCGGCCTGTTTCTCAGCGGCTTCCTGCTGGTTCGGGTGGAGCTCCGCAGCCGCAGCTCATGTGGAGAGGCGCCGATGCCCTCAGCCTGGGGAGGCCGCCAGGGAGAGGGTTTCACTCCAGACTCCTGCTGGATGGCCAGGCGCTTCTCCAAGGCGATCGTGCTGATCATAGACGCTTTGAGGTTTGACTTCGCCAAATACGATCCAAAAAACAGGAATCCCAAACCGTTTGAGAACAAACTGGACGTGATCTATCACAGTGTTATTTCTAAACCAGAACACGCCAGGCTTTTCCAGTTCAGAGCTGACCCCCCGACAACCACTATGCAGAGGATTAAAGGCATGACCACCGGCACCTTACCTACCTTTATAGATGTCGGCAGCAACTTTGCGTCTTCTGCAATTCAGGAAGATAACCTAATTCAACAACTGGTGCAAAATGGTAGGTTAGCCAAAATGGGTCATTGTCTTTTTAGATCACTGATGAACTGAATGCCAGGCTGTATTTTTTGAAAGTCTTGAATTTCATTTTTCATTCTATTTATTTCAGTCATTGAATCCACAATCAAAAGCTGGCAAATGCCTTCCACTTCTCTTTTCAAATTACATTAGTCAACAAAGTTTTGCTCTTTTGGGTCATGGGTTTGAACTTGAAAGACTGTGATCACATTATTTGTCCACAATAGTCTGTAACATGACATGTAAACAAGACAGCTCTACCAGATACTCTGAACAGAGAATCTGTTACTGAAAGCTGGAATTATTTCTACTAGGTTCCAGAACATCCAATTAATTTTTTTTCCCCTGTGCAGAATTGAGTGTGTGGTGCTGGAAAAGCACAGCAGGTCAGGCAGCATCCGACGGGCAGGAGAATCGATGTTTCGGGCATAAGCCCTTCAGGAAGGGTTCTGATTTCTCTCACTTTCTCCTTGTTTTCCACTGTGCAGTTGGGGTCAACATTGGGCATGTGGGAGGAAGTTTATTTATGTGTGCTGATGAACTATGTTGTTTTGGCCAGTTAAATATGACATTATCCTAGACCGAAAATAATGACAACTCCTATCAACCTGCACTTAAATTTTGAGCTGGAATTAAATGGGTTTGGCCCTTAAGTTGTTATATTTTATAAAAATAAAAAAAAACAAAGTTCTGGAAAAGATATTCAGAAGCATAGAGTTGCAGAGTTGGTGTATGTAAAATTGGGGGAAGTATTGTGTGGTTCCTTTAAAAGGTGGTGCATTTTCAGTGCTTAGGCTTCAAATATTTGTCTGAACAACAACTTAAAGTGAAGGTGCACAGAGTGCCTGAATTGAAGCATTTTGTATCGAACAGCTAAGCAGCATTTCTACAAAAAAAGTCTTTTCAAATTTAGCCAATCAATTTAAACTAAATACTTAGTTACCAAGAGTCAAAAAGTGTGGTGCTGGAAACCACATCAGGTCAGGCAGCATCCGAGGAGCAGGAGAGTCAACGTTTTGGGCGTATGCATCGACCCTCTTGCTCCTCTGATGCTGCCTGACCTGCTGTGCTTTTCCAGTGCCACACCTTTTGACTCTGATCTCCAGCACCTGCAATCCTTATTTTCTCCCACTCAGTTACCAAGACCTATTAAATTTAAATCTGATGGTTTTGACAACCTAGAACCAGTCCAATTATAAGAAATTAATAGTTCATCAAAACTATAAAAGATGAGGGCATTTGAAAATCAACCAAGAGCCAATTGTCGTCATCCACGAGATAACAACTTTCAGCTCTTGGAGAAAGCACCATCTAATTAATAAATTCGCTAATATTCCAGACAGCTGAATTCACAGAGTGAACATGCCTGACAGAAGAACTGACACAAGAATTTGGTGGAGGGAGGCGTTCTTGACATGATAATTCAAAAGAGGAGACATTCCTGGAGCATACACAGATGGGTCCAGAAGACCTAACCTGGCTGTAATTTTGGGAGACTATATTATTTTTGGTTTATAGAAGTGATACCTATATTTATTGAAACAGCATTCCATTAGGACTTTGTTTTATTTGGGAATAGTTAATCGGTGGAGAGGAATTGTTCGGCTTGTTAGTAGTTCTGTTAATTTGTTCACTGTTGGAGTTATGTAAATAAATTGCCACTTACTTATTATAGAGTAAGTGAAAGGATTTCATTTTATTTAACCATTCCTTTATAACAGATTGGGGGATGAGAGGTAGGTTATACCACTCCTCACACTGAGCAGAGGTGAGGTGAGCCTCTTTGGATGTTTTGGTTTTAGTTATCAGAGGGATGGTCGACCTCTGCTTCATAACAATAAATAACCAAGTCAATTTTAAAGTGGGCGGGGGGGAATCATTTTAAACAATTTTGTGGAAAGTGGGCATCATTGGCTGGCCAGCATTTATTGTCCTTGAGAAGGTGATGGTATGTTGCCTTGTTGAATCGATTCTGTCCACATGCTGTGAGTTGTCCACAGTGCTTTTAAGGAGGAATTTCCAGAATTTTGACCCAGCGACAGTGAAGAAACAGCAATATATTTCCAAATAAGGATGATAAGTGTCTTGGAGAGGAACTTGCAGGTGCTGGTTTTCTTGGGTATCTGTTGCTTTTGCCCTTCCCCTGTGGAAGTAGCCTTGGTTTTGGATGGTGCTGACTAAGGAGCCTTGGTGAATTTAGCATCTTGTAGATGGTAAACACTGCTGTTATTGAGCATCAATGGTGGATGCTTGTGGATATGGTACCAGTCAAGTGGACTGTTTCGTCCTGACTGATGTCAAGCTCCTTGAGTTTTGGTGGAGCTGTACCCATCCGGGCATGTGGATATTGTCTAGATCGTTACATTTGAACATGGATTGCTTCACCATCTGTGCAGTCACGAATTGTGGTGAACATCATGCGATCGTCGACAAACATGCTCACTTCTGGCCTCATGTTGGAGGGAAGAAGCTCAAGATGATTGGGTCCAGGACAGTATCCTAGGAACTGAGAGGGAGTTAATGTACATTTTTAATTTATTGACAGCATATTGTTACTGTTCAGACAGTTAGGCTATTTTAAATGTTCTATCACTGACTAATCAAAGTAAAGAATAAGAAATACATTTTAATATTTCACAATGTGAACCAAAATTAATCTACTTTATTGTGTTTATTTTGCTCCTTTAGAGAAGAAAATAGTTTTCATGGGGGATGACACTTGGGAAGGTCTGTTTCCAAATAAGTTCTTCAAGTCATTCCCCTTTCCTTCTTTTAATGTGAAAGATCTTCACACGGTGGATGATGGTATTCTTCAACACATCCACACAACAGGTAAGCAGTGACGACTTACTTAGTTATGCTGTTGGAACTTAGGTATCCGAATTACTAAGAATGCATGAAACAAAAAATAAAGTGCTGGAGAAATTTAGCAGGTTTAGCAGCATTTGTAGGTAGAACAACAGAATTAAGGGTCCAATGACCCTTTGTCAAAACTTCACAGTTCTTTTTGTTCTGCATCTGCAGTTCTTCGTTTTATTTTAGCTAAGAATGCAAACCTTGTTAAATTATCATTTAAAGTAGCTGGCTGACTTGGCTTGCAGCAAGCTCTTTTATGGAACTTGCATTTAACGCTTTGATTAAAATGTGCTAGCCAAGAAAAAGCTTTTGCATAAGAGTCATATCAAATTTAAAATGTTAACTCTATCTCTCTCCACAGATGCTATTAGACTTGTCGAGTTTCTCCAGCAGATCATTACTTTGTATTTGTACGATTGGGTTTAGTTTACGAGGGTGATAGCAATGTATATTCACCAAGTTGTTGCTTAAAATCAGTTCATTCAGAGCCACATTTTGAGGCTCATCAGTTCTGAGCAATCCAAGAAACATGATGTTGGGTCAAGATATCCACAAATAGATTTCCAATATCTTGGAACATTACGTTCTCAATAGATAATTAATTTGGTACTGAAGAAAAAGAAGTCACCGTGTAAATTGGTAGAAATAATAATTGTTTTCCACTAAGGATCAAACATTTTGACTGTCACTTTTGTATTAATATTGAATACTTTATTTTACTGCTATTTATTTGTATTTTCTCCAGATTTGTAACATCAATTAGCTTTTTTTTTCCAAGTCAAAGTCTTATACTGTCATAGATCAGCATATTAATACACCAATATCTATACCACTGAGGTACTCTTTATAAATGAAAATAGCATGTTGACCCAACGAATATTCACTGAATAAATTAATTTGAGAGTTCGACCATTTTCAAGCAATATTTTTATGTAAGAACATAAGTTCTGAAGAAGAGTCATATTCAACTCAAAACATTAACTGTCAAGTACATAAGAACAAGCTATGATTAATTTGTTCTTGCCTCCATTTGACAGTTATTCACATCATAATTTCTTCCAAGTGCAAGTTTGTTCTCTCTTTGTAGTGGAAGGAAATGAATGGGATGTACTCATTGCGCACTTTCTAGGAGTTGACCACTGTGGGCATAGATATGGACCTCACCATCCAGCGATGGCAGAAAAACTCATGCAGATGAACAAGATGTTGAGGTACATTTGGTGTTGTGTCAGCAGTTATAAATGTTTTAAGGCTGTTGAAATGGTTTCTCTAGTAAATAGACAGACATGATAGTAGTGAGCTATATTAATCATCAATATCACTGAAATTAATACTGATATTATAACTAATGTTACTGTTTGATCAAGCTGTGTTGATTCCTTTTGTAGTGGTTTGTAGTGGTGCTCTTACTTCGTACTTTGGGTTAGAGGGTTAAATGTAGTGGCAATGTTACTGAACGAGTAATCCAAAGATCTGGACAAAAGTTCCTGAGTTCAAAGTTCACCATGACTGCTGGAGGATTTTAAATCTTAGTTAAGTTAATAAAAGAGCTAGTATCAGTAATGGTGATCATGAAGCTATTAGAATATCATTAAAACCCATTTAGTTACCAATGCCTTCTGAAATGATCTCATAAGCTACTCGGTTGTTTAAGAATTGTAATAAATGGTTGCCTTGTTATCAATGCTCATATTTGGTGAACGAATAACGAAAAGTTCTCAACTCTTTCAGAAATGTAAGTGCCAAAATGTATCAGCTAAAAATATTAATTTAGCATTTAATCCATAGTGTTTGTATATGTGCAGGTGCTCACACTATTTTTAAAAACTAAAGTTCATGGGATGTGTATATTGCTGTTTGATCCAGCATTTATTGCCCATCCTTAGATGCCCTTGAGAAGGTGGGGGTAAGCTGCTTCCTTGAATCACTGAAGTCCATTTGAAATGTTGTTTATTCAATAAATAGATTTGACGTTGCAGAATTTGGGCAAATATGAGTGATGTGAAATTCCCCACTTATGCAAAAAGATTGTTTTTACTTCAGTTGTGTGGAGAATGGATTCAGTGTTGTAAAATTCAGTTTTGCTCTTCATACATTTTGGTTGCTTAAGCAAGAAAGTACGCAGCTGTTCAATATTCCCAGATGTTTTAAAGCATTTACTTTCTAATGGTGCTTGAATGAATAAATATGTTCTGGAAGTAATGTTTACTTTTTTGTGATGATGGTATCAGAAACAAAAGCAGGAGAGGAAAATTCTCTGATTTTAGGTGGGGGAAGAGACTAAAAGAGAGATGCACCACTCTTGATTAGCACAAGGAATGTGCGTGCAAAGAGAAAGTTGACATCACTTGTAAGCAATGGAATTCTGTACAAATGCTGTAACTGTGTCCAATTCACACAACATGAATTTAGTGTCATGTGGAGCATGTGACAGTCTCTAACTGGAGTCATGATTTGGAGAAGCCGTTGTTGGACTGGGGTGCACAAAGTTGAAAATCACACAACACCAGGTTATAGTCCAACAGGTTTAATTGGAAGCACACTAGCTTTCGGAGCGACGCTCCTTCATCAGGTGATTGTGGAGGGCTCGATCGTAACACAGAATTTATAGCAAAAATTTGTAGTGTGATGTAACTGAAATTATACATTGAAAAATTAATTGTTAAGCCTTTCATCTGTTAGAATACAGTGATAGCTTCACTTCTTTCATGTGTAAATCACAAAACCCTTTTTTTTTAAAAGTTGCAGTCTCGTGTTAGCTGTTAACAATGGTGGTAGCTAGACAATATGTTGAAGGTGTTAGCCCCCTGTGTTCTCTGTCTATGACCTGATGTTTAGATTGATTATAATCTAAAAAGTGAGATAACAGAGTTTTACATAAATTCATGCAGTTTTTGAGCTCAGACTTCACCATGAATGTATGCAGTTTTTGAGCAAAGTGCAATGTAATTCTGCAAGTACAAATTCACCACATAAAATATATGTGTGCATGTGGGTCTTTGTCTGTCTGTGTGTGTGTGTGTCTGTCTCGGGTGGGGGTTGTGAGTGTGAGAAAGTGTGTGTGTGTATGTAGTGAGTGCAGAGTGTCTTAAGTCTGTGAGGGGGTGCATGTGAGTGTGGGAGTGTGTGTGTCTATAAGGGTGCGTGTGGGTGTCTGTGTGCACGTCTGTGTGTATCTGAGTGTGTGTGTGTGTGTGTGTGTAGTGCATTGTGACCACCTGTAATGTGACATGAACCCAAGGTCCTGGTTGAGGCCCTCCCTATGGGTACCGAACTTAGTTATCAGCCTCTGCTCGGCCACTTTCCTCTGCTGCCTGTCCCGAAGTCCACCTTGGAGGATGGTCACCCGAAGGTCCGAGGCTGAATGTCCTGGACCACTGAAGTGTTCCCCAACTGGGAGGGAACCCTCCTGTCTGTTGATTGTTGTGCGGCGCCCATTCATCCGTTATTGTAGCCTTTGCTCGGTTTCCCCAATGTACCATGCCTCCGGGCATCCTCGCCTGCAACGTATAAAATAGACAACGTTGGCTGAGTCACATGAGTACCTGCCATGTACAAGGTGGGAGGTGTTCCCACGCGTAATAGTGGTATCTATGTCCACAATCTGACACGTCTTGCAGCGTCCACCGTGACAGGGTTGTATGGAGTTCTCCTGAGAGCCGGGCAGTTTGCTACGAACAATGATCTGTTTGAGGTTTGGCGGTTGTTTAAAGGCAAGTAGTGGAAGTGTGGGGAAGGCCTTGGTGAGGTGCTCATCCTCATTGATAATGTGTTGCAGGTCACGAAGAACATGGTGTAATTTTTCAGCCCCTGGAAAGTACTGAACAATGAGGGGTACCCTGTCAGTTGCAGCACGTGTCTGTCTCCTGAGGAGGTCATTACGGTTCCTTGCTGTGGCACGTCGGAACTGGCGGTCGATGAGTTGAGCATCGTACCCCGTTTTCTCTCACATGCACCCCCTTACAGACTTAAGACACTCTGCACTCACTACACACACACACACATATTCTCACACTCACAACCCCCACCCCAGACAGACACACACAGACAGACAAAGACCCACATGCACACATATATTTTGTGTGGTGAATTTGTACTTGCAGAGTTACATTGCACTTTGCTCAAAAACTGCATGCATTCATGTAGAACTCTGAGCTCAAAAACTGCATGAATTTATGTAAAACTCTGTTACCTCACTTTTTAGATTATAATCAATTTAAACATCAGGTCATAGACAGAGAACACAGGGGGCTAACACCTTCAATATATTGTCTAGCTACCACCATTGTTAACAGCTAACACAAGAATGCAACTTTGGAAAAAGAGGGTTTTGTGATTTACACATGAAAGAAGTGAAGCTATCACTGTATTCTAACAGATGAAAGGCTTAACAGATAATCAATTTTTCAATGTATAATTTCAGTTACATCACACTGCAAATTTTTGCTAAAAATTCTGTACTACGTTCGAGTCCTCCACAATCACCTGATGAAGGAGCGTCGTTCCGAAAGCTAGTGTGCTTCCAATTAAACCTGTTGGACTATAACCTGGTGTTGTGTGATTTTTAACTCTAACTGGAGTGTGTGCAATGTGACTGGAACATGTAGATTGCTCCTTCTTTGTGATTGTGTATCACTCCTTTGCCAGCAATAGGGAATAGTCGGTGATGTGACAGTACCACCAATCCTGCTAAGTGGCGGTGGGTAGAATGTTGTAAAGTAATGGTGTTTGAGAAAGTATGTTCTGTTGTCACTACTGGGAGGGAAAGCCTGGTGATATCAGCAGCGCATGTGCAATCACATCCTCGTGTTGTGATGATAGTGCTTCCTGCAGTCACATCACAAGTCATATCTATGCAAGCACAAGACACATTTTGGCTTTATTGCTATTTGCGATTATCAATAATGTAGTTTTGTGCAAATATTTAAAGATTCCAAGATAAAGTGATGCATTTAAAAATCAATTGTACAGTTTACCTAATTGCAACAGAGACCTATTGAAAAGGGTCTTGTGAATTAGTGGTAGGGTCCCTATCTCTCAGTCAAAAGGTCCAGGTTTCCATTGCCTTCACAGTGGAGATATGACATCGCCTGTATTTCAAAGATATAAGCCTGGCTGCACCAGTTAATTAACCCCTTTATTATTGACTGGAAATTGATCTGGATTAGCCATATAAATATTGTGACCACATATGAGCAGGCCAAAGGCTAAGAATCTATAGTGCATAACCTACCAGCTGACCCCCTAAAGCCTGTCCACATGTACACTCCTCCCTTGTGAGTGCATCTCCAACAACATTTAAGAAGCTCGATAATATTCAGAGCACAGCAGGCTGCTTGGTGAGTTCTAGGTAAAAACAATGACTGCAGATGCTGCAAACCAGATTCTGGATTAGTGGTGCTGGAAAAGCACAGCAGTTCAGGCGGCATCCGAGGAGCAGCAAAATCGACGTTTCGGGCGAAAGCCCTTCATCAGGAATACAGGCAGTGTATTTGAAGGGTGAAGAGATAAATGAGAGGAGGGTGGAGGTGCGGAGAAAGTAGCATAGAGTACAATAGGTGAGTGGGGGTGGGGATGAAGGTGATAGGTCAGGGAGGAGGGTGGGGGAAGGTAGCAAAGAGTGCAATGGGTGGATGGGTGTGGGGTGAAGGTGATAGGTCAGAGAGGAGGGTGGAGTGGATAGGTGGAAAAGAAGATAGGCAGGTAGGACAAGTCATGAGGACAGTGCTGAGCTGGAAGTTTGGAACTGGGGTGAGGTGGGGGAAGGCGAAATGAGGAAACTGTGAAGTCCACATTGATGCCCTGGGGTTGAAGTGTTCAGAGGCAGAAGATGAGGCGTTCTTCCTCCAGGTGTCGGGTGGTGAGGGAGCGGCTGTGAAGGAAGGTCTTCGGCGGAGGGGGAGTTCAAATGTTGGGCCAGAGGGCGGTGTGCTTGATTGGTGCGGGTGTCCCCGAGATGTTCACTAAAGCGCTCTGCTAGGAGGCGTCCAGTCTCCCTAATGTATAGGAGACCTCATCGGGAGCAACGGATACAATAAATGATATTGGTGGATGTGCAGGTAAAACTTTGGATGTGGAAGGCTCCTTTAGGGCCTTGGATGGAGGTGAGGGAGGAGGTGTGGGCGCAGGTTTTGCAATTCCTGCGGTGGCAGGGGAAGGTGCCAGGACGGGAGGGTGGGTTGTTGGGGGGGGGCGTGGACCTGACCAGGTAGTCACAGAGGGAACTGTCTTTGCGGAAGGCGGAAAGGGATGGGGAGGGAAATATATCCCTGGTGGTGGGTTCCGTTTGGAGGTGGCGGAAATGTCGGCGGATGATTTGGTTTATGCGAAGGTTGGTAGGGTGGAAGGTGAGCACCAGGAGGGTTCTGTCGTTGTTACGTTTGGAGGGGTGGGGTCTGAGGGTGGAGGTTTGGGATGTGGATGAAATGCATTGGAGGGCATCTTTAACCACGTGGGAAGGGAAATTGCGGCCACCTCCAAATGGACCCCACCACCAGGGATATATTTCCCTCCCCACCCCTTTCCGCCTTCCGCAAAGACTGTTCCCTCCGTGACTACCTGGTCAGGTTCACCCCCCCCCCCCCAAAAAACCCACCCTCCCGTCCTGGCACCTTCCCCTGCCACCGCAGGAATTGCAAAACCTGCGCCCACACCTCCTCCCTCACCTCCGTCCAAGGTTCTAAAGGAGCCTTCCACATCCATCAAAGTTTTACCTGCACATCCGCCAATATCATTTATTGTATCCGTTGCTCTCGAAGCGGTCTCCTCTACATTGGGGAGACTGGACGCCTCCTAGCAGAGCGCTTTAGTGAACATCTCTGGGACACCCGTACCAATCAACCACACCGTCCTGTGGCCCAACATTTCAACTCCCCCTCCCACTCTGCCGAGGACGCGGAGGTCCTGGGTCTCCTTCACCGTCGCTCCCTCACCACCTGACACCTGGAGGAAGAACGCCTCATCTTCTGCCTCGGAACACTTCAACCCCAGGGCATTAATGTGGACTTCAACAGTTTCCTCATTTCCCCTTCCCCCATCTCACCCCAGTTCTAAACTTCCAGCTCAGCACTGTCCCCATGACTTGTCCTACCTGCCCATCTTCTTTTTCACCTATCCACTCCACCCTCCTCTCTGACCTATCACCTTCATCCCACACCCATCCACCCATTGTACTCTTTGCTACCTTCCCCCACCCTCCTCCCTTACCTATCACCTTCATCCCCACCCCCACTCACCTATTGTACTCTATGCTCCTTTCTCTGCACCCCCACCCTCCTCTCATTTATCTCTCCACCCTTCAGGCACTCTACCTGTATTCCTGATGAAGGGTTTTTGCCCGAAATGTTGATTTTACTGCTGCTTGGTGAGTTCTACATAGCAGCAGTTTGTACAATCTACAAGATGCATTGCAGAAATTCACCAAGGCTGATGATGCTGCACCCTGTGGCCCCATGACCACTAACATCTGGGAGGACAAGGGCAGTATACAGAAACAGCATCCTTCAGTTCTCCTTGAAGCCACTCTCAATCCTGACATGGAAAGATATGGCCATTCCTTTACTGTTGCTGAATTAAGATCCTGGAACTACCTTCCTAACAGTACTGTGGGTGTATCTACCCATTGTGACTGCAGCATTTGGAAAAGGCACCTTGTCATCACATTCTTGAAGGCCATTAAGAATGGGCAAGAAATGTGGATTAAACAATGCCATTCACGTCTTGTGAATGAATTTTTTTTTAAATATTACTTTTCTAAAAGTCAACTCTTGGATATTTGCTTAAGAAGTTGGTTTCTAAAGCTCGATTTTTACACAAGTATATAAGAACCTTTAGAAGGGGGAGAACCTATTTATCAGTATATGTGGTCAGTGTTTTCTTTAGTCCTGTGTGAAATGATACTTCTGTTTAGGTGTAGAATTACCTTTTTTGCTTTTCTTTGTTACTTGATAGGTCGCTGATTGGCCAGCTGCAGAATGATACCTTGCTGGTGGTCCTAGGTGATCATGGAATGACAAATACTGGAGATCATGGGGGTGACAGTGAAGGAGAAGTCAATGCAGCACTATTTATTTATAGCACACTTCCACTTTTTGAGATCAAACCTGCTGAAGTAAGTATTGCCAAGAAGAACATTTTATGCATCCTGCTGTTATATTGCCAGAGATGTGATTTGAATGCATCTGAGATGCAAAAGAAATACAGTTGATGCACATTATAGTTTCTCATATTCCTGTACCTGATTTAATGTATAAACCCATACTTCACTTGTGGAGTGTTATTGTCCCCAACAAAAGATTATCCTAAATGTTTCCAAACTCTTTTCGGCGTATTACAATTCTTGATCCAATAATAGGGCAGAATCTTGTCTGCCGTTAACTCTCTGATTAGATTAGGTTCCCTGCAGTGTGGCAATAGCCCTTTGGCCCAACCAGTCCACACCGACCTTCCAAAGAGTAACCCACCCAGACCCATTTCCCTCTGACTAATGCCCCTAACACTCTGGGCAATTTCGCATGGCCAATTCACCTGACCTGCACATCTTTGGACTGTGGGAAGAAACCGGAGCACCCGGAGGAAATCCACGCAGACACAGGGCGAATGTGCTAACTCCACACAGACAGTCACCCGAGGCTGGAATCAAACCTGGGACCCTGGTGCTGTGAGGCAGCAGTGCTAACCACTGAGCCACCGTGATGGGGTGGCATTTAATTAAACTGAAGAGTAGTGGACTGGCACCCTGCTACCTTGATAACCTTCTTGCCACACTAACAGTCTAGACACTTCAGAGTGCTTAAAAAAATGTCTGTTTAAGGGTTTCATTCTCTGATACAAGCACTCACCAGCAATGGTCAAGGGTCTTATCGTGTGGGGTGTATAATAAGCGAATGTGTTTTGAATTGTTTGTAATTCATATTGGAGTGGTTGGGGTTCCCCATGCAAAGACAGGCCTGATCTAATGACCTGCTTTAGGAAGGTGAGGAATGTTAATGAGAGCTAAACTGTGTCATAGAGTCATATAGCATGGGAACAGACCTTTCAGTCCAACCAGTCCATGCTGAACATAATCCCAAACTAAACTAGTCCCAGCTGCCAGCTCCAGGCCCATATTCCTCCAAACCTTTCCTACTCATACACTTCCAAATGTCTCTTAAAAATTGTAATTTTACCTGTATCCACCACTTCCTCAGAAAGGTCATTCCACATATAACCACCCAAAATGTGGTCCCAGTCTTGAAATCTCCCATCCTCGGAAAAAGGCAACTACCATTAACTCCATTTATACTCTATTTTATAAACTTCTATAAGGTCGCCTGTCAACCTCCTACTCTCCAGTGAAAAAAGTCCCAACTATCCAGCCCGTCCTCTGTGCTGAACACCCTCACTGCTGTTAGCTTGTCAAGTACCTGAGTGAGATGTAGTGGGTCTTCGTAGAAGAAGCTGAGGTGGAGCTCTTGCAGCTCACTAGCCAGCAGCTGAGACCCTTAGTGTATCTGCCAGATTCTACCAGTAGTATGACAACAATTCTTATCATTGCAATGGTACATAACTTTTGATATAACCTGTAATGTTTAATGTTAGGTGATCGTATCAATTTCTATAAAAAGTAAGTTGAATTTCCTGCATATTGAGTAATACAGCATGGAATCAGACCCTTGGGTCCAACTTGTCCATGCCAACCAAGTTTCCCAAACTAAATCAATCCCACTTGCTTGTGTTTGGCCCGTATCCCTCTCAATGTTTCCTATTCATTGGCTTGCCCAAATGTCTTTTAAATGTTATAATTGTACCTGCATCTACCATTTCCTGTGGCAGTTCATTCCACACAGGGAGGGATGGCCTAGTGTCATTATCGCTGGACTATTAATCAGGAAACCATGGTAATGTTTTGGGGACCTGGGTTCAAATCCCACTTTGGCTGATGAAAATAAAGTCTGGAATGAAGCCTCTAATGATGACCATGAATCCATTGTTGATTGTTAGAAAAACCTATCTGGGAGGCAAAGTGCCATCTTTACCTGGTCTGGCTTTTATGTGACTCCAGACCCACAGCAATGTGGTTCACTCAATTGCCCTCTCGACTATTGGGGTGGCAATAAATGCTGGCCAGGCCAATGCCCACATCTCATGAATGAATTTTTAAAAAAACACCCTGTGTGGAAAAGTTGCTCCTCAGGTTGCTATTAAATCTTTCTCTTCTTACCTTTAAAAATAAGTCCCCTAGTTTTGAACTCACTTAACCTCGGGAAAGGACCTTTCCTATTCATGATTTTATAAACATCTGTAAGATCACCCCTCAAACTTTCTACACTGTAGTGGAAAAAGTCTTCATCTATCCGTATAACTTAAACTCTCCAGTCCCAGCAACATCCAGATAAATCTTTTCTGAACTCTCTCCTATATATCCAATCTCTCTGTTTGGCTCAATGGTTAGCACTGCTGTCTCACAGTGCCAGGGTCCAAGGTTTGATTCCACCCTTGGCCAACTGTCCTTGTTAAGTTTGCACATTCTCACCATGTCTACGTGAATTTCCTTTGGTTGTTCCAGTTTCCTCCCACAGACCAGATAGATGGATTGCTAAATTGTCAGTGGTGTCTGTGCAATTTAGGGAAATGCAGGGTTTAAAGGTAGGGGAGTGGACCTGACTGGAATGCTCTTCGGAGGGTCTGTGTGGACGCCTTTGGCCTAAATGGCCTGCTTTCACACTTTAAAAAAGACATGAGGGCAAATTTTTTACACAGAGGCTGGTTTGTATGTGGAATGAACTTCCAGAGGAAGTGGTGGATGCAGGTACAATTACAACGCTTTATAGATATTTGGATAAGTACATGAATAGGAAAGGTTTGGAGGGATGTGTGCCTGGAGCAGGCAGGTGAGACTAGTTTGGTTTGGGATTATGATCGGTATTATCTCATTGGACCAAAGGTTCTATTTCCATGCTGTATGACTCAACAGGGATTCTATAGTCTATGATTCTAATTTAATAATAGTCTTCCCAAAACAGAGCAGAACTAGAGCTAGTCCTCCAAAAATGGCCTCACCAATGTACAATACAACCTCTGTAAGACATCCCAACTCCCATATTTGATGCTCTGAACAATGAAGGCAAGCATGCTAAACATGTCTACCTGTGATGCAACTTTCAAAGAACTATGTACCATGTCCCTCTGTTTGAGAAGACTACTTGGGGCCCTATAATTAATTATAAAAGTCTTGCCCCTGCTCATCTTATCAAAATGCAACACTTCACTTTTATCCAAATTAAGCTCCATCTGCCATTCCTCACCCCATTGGCCCAAGAGATCAAGATCATACTGTGATCCTAGATAACCCCTTCACTGTCCAATATACCACAAATTGTGGTGTCATCTGCAAATGTGCTGACCATGTCTCCTAAATTCTCATCCAAATTGTATATAAATGACAAACCATAATGCACCAAGTAGCGATCCATGCAGAACATCTCTGGTCACAGGCCTCCAATCTGAAAAACAACTTTCCACCATCACCAACTGTCTCCTACCATCCATCCAATTATGTTTTCAGTTGGCAAGCTCTTCTTAAATCTCATATGATTTAACTTTACTAACTAGTGTATCATGTAGAACCTTGACAATATCTACCATTCTGTGATCAAGCCCATTAGATATGTAAATTGTATATGGATCAAGGCCCATAAGTGAGTTTTCTCCTGGATTGGCAATAAGCTGGTAAAACATAATGGGCCAAATGGCCACCTGTGTTGAAAATGTTCTGTGATATTTTTCTTCCTATTAAATATGTGAGGCGATCCACAAATAAAGCAGGGATCCCACCTAGCTTTGATTGCTGAATGTTTGCAGCGTTTTTGTTTTTATTTCAAATATGCAGCAGCCAGAGTTTTTTTGCATTTATCTTTCTGCTCACACATTACTCAGCATCATTGTTAAACTGTCTACTGATTGAGCCCTGATGGAATCCGCAATTCTATTTCCGTTACATAATATAAGAAAGAGCCATGTGCTCATTTGAAAAATAATGTTTTTGGAAATAGCAACATATCCGACCAGAAAAATAATTTGTATTTATATAGCACTTTATAACACAATGGGAGAACGTCCAACTTGCCAATCCTGAATCAGTGAACGTTTGTGTTGTATTGGAGTGGAGAGGGCTGGCCACTAAGAATCAACATATCAGATGAGTAATGGTGGAATTGTTGGTGATGAGGCACCTTCTGAAATATTTCTGATCTAAGTTGGGAACCCTTGTTGCAGCATGTATTATATTTTTTAAAATAAACAACACTGCTCCATATTTTCATTGAATCTTACGGAATAAAAACAGGCCATTCAGCCAACTGTGTCTGAGTTTCATTTTGTAAGAGTCAAGCATTTAATCCATTTTGCTTGTTCTTTCCTAGTATTTTGTTTCTTTCAGAGAAGATATCTAATTGTCTTTTGAAAGTTACTAGCAGCAGCAGCTCCCACCACCCATTTAGCCATTGCAACCTGTATAATGGAATTGGCTGTATGAAAAAGAACGAGGTGAAAGTGAAGTCTGCAGATGCTGGAGATCAGATTCGAGATTAGAGTGGTGCTGGAAAAGCACAGCAGGTCAGGCAGCATCCGAGGAGCAGGAAAATTGATGTTTTGGGCAAAATGCCCGAAATGTCGATTTTCCTGTGCCTCAGATGCTGCCTGACCTGCTATGCTTTTCCAGCACCACTCTAATCTTGTCTATGAACAGAAATCCTATCTCTGTCTGGATTTTATTCCGAACCTAAAGTTCTGGTGCCTTTCTCCTATGCATCCTCTTCAATCATTTCACATCATTCTTAAAAGTCTGTTGCCAAAAGTGAGATACAATGTTCTCTAGTTAGCATTTAATCAGTCATAAATGTTTTATCTTATTCTTTTAATCTTTACTTTCTATAACTGTCTTGTTTTTGTCCCTTATCTTTAAGTTTAAACAAACAAAGCCCAGCATCCTGAATGAGTTAATGAATTTTTCCTGCCATCCTTAAGGTTTATATGTCAGCCATTGGGTCTTTCTTTTAAATTTAGACCATTCAGGTCACATCATTTGTCCTAGTTTTGTGTTCCAAAGTGCAGTACTTTACATTCTTCTACCTTGTGTCTGGCTGTATGAACAGAGAATTGAAAGAAGAGAAGGAATGTGTATTTATCCCCTATTAACAGCAAAATAAGCATTTAATTTAAGAACAGATTCTAATATAAATTCTGTTTGAGATTATATGCAATTCAAAATGTCATTAATATAGTCTGGAAAATTACTAGTAAAGACCTTGCATTTAAAATGGTGAAAAATCAAGCTTGACTGTTTCTGTTTCTATTAAATGCATGCATTGCAGAGGTGGTTATGTAATTACTTCAATAAAATCTCTGTCCATTTAGGACTCGAACGTCGTATCTCAGATAGATCTTGTACCAACCTTAGCTCTTCTTCTGGGGATTCCTATTCCTTATAGTAATATAGGAATGGTGATGGTGGACTTGTTTATCTCTGAACCAAAGCTGGATGATAATCAGTATCTTGAACAGGCAAAAGCACTACATATCAATGCTATACAGGTACAGTACTGCAAGATTTGTCAGGTGATACTTTTGTTATTAAATAGTTAATTATAATTATTCTCATATTTTATTCTAGTCCCCAAGTTCCACCAATCTTAATTATTGTCCATGCAGATCAAATCACAGACCGCTATGATTTAGTTGCTTTCCAAAAAATATAGTCATGTGGACAAATACCATGTCTCTTTTTCAGATAATTGTTTTTGATAGTGAATAAGCAGTTTTAAAGTTTGTTTTTCTGTTTGTTTGACTAAATGGGTAAAGTGTTTCTAATTTCAGAAAATGTTTCCATGATGTACTATAATTGTGTACTATAATTTTACATTGAGCGTGATGACTCTTAGACAAAAAAAAGAGTATTCCAAATTCTTCTGTACAGAAAGGATAGTAGATTGGAGAGATGCATAGCATTACTATTTTTATGCAGTTTCAAGTGATTATGTGGATTACATTGGTTGGGTTGTGGCTCCTACTTGTCATGTTTACCAGAGGTAGGAAACATCAGACCTTGTCAGACATATTTAGAAATAGGTTGGTGCAGTAATGTGAGCTTAAGGAAATTATGAAACAAAAGAGGGTATGAGAAAATATTTACAAGTCAAGAAAATCCCAAGCATGTTTTATAAATACACATATTATTAAGGAAAGAGTAGGGTTTACTAAAAGACTAAGTTGGTTAGAGAGCCAGTGGTTCTTAATGAATGTTGCACTCCTCTCTTCACAAAAGATATGGGCATGGTTCTTAATGAATGTTGTGCTCCAGTCTTCACGCAATAGAATTTTTAGTTGACATGTAAAAATTTAAATGATAAGATCAAAAAAAATTTCAGATAAAAGGAGTGGAACTTTTCATTTTTGTTCAGTGGTCAAAACACTGGAAACATTCTCATTCTGAATTCTGAAGACTTTGCATTAGCTAATAACATGTTACTGCATGAAAAGTTCTATGTGAATTTGTACAAATTATTTTCTGTGTATACTGTGCCAAGCTGTGTCCATCAGGATCTATTTACTTTAAGTAGAATTCAGAGAATTAATTGAAAATCTGGGCTGAGGCCAATTATTATAAATATCTTTGCTGAGGATTAGATAGATAGGTGTTCACCTTTCCCAAGCTTATGCAATACTCCATAGTGAAGTTTAACCCTTCAAAATGAAATGTTTAATTTGATAACCCAATAGAGATCCTATATCATGGGATGCTGTGGACTTTAACTTTCTTTTCACTATAATGATTCTGATCAATGGGTTTGAGACCGATCCAAAACCTTTGAATATTTTACCCAAGTAGGAATTAAGTGTGTTCAATTCCATCCTCCTTTTGATGTTTAAAAACATAGTTTACAGTGCTCATCATTACATATCAATCAATAGTGAAAATTGTGACACTTGTCTCAAGATCGGCTGGTGGTGTGGTCAACTGTCAAAGGGCAGCTAACTGATTGGAAGGCCCATTTCCTGACCACTTAACAAGGAGCTGTATAAATGTGTTAATATCAGATGAGTTTCTTGGAATTAAGTTTACGTTTTCAAATGAAGAGGTGACTTATAGTTTAGTGCTTCCTCAGTAGAGTTTTTTTTTGCAGTTCATGGAGTTAAACAATTCTTGGCATATAATTGTTGGTAAAGTACAAGTAAGATAAAGGAGACATTTTCTGAATAGATCCAGAAAATGAGTTTGGATAAGATTTGTAGCTCAGGTTGAGGTTCTGGATGTAGGTTTGCTCGCTGAGCTACAAGGCTCGAACATATCTTTATGTATCTTATGACATGTGGACATAAAAGTCTGTCCTTTGAATTTTGCTAAACAAAAGCCCCAGTTGCCTGCTTAACTGGATGTATTTGATCCCACAGTACTATATCAAGAAGGAGAAGGGCCGTTATTCATGGTGTTTTGGTCAATATGTATCCCTAAAATATATTTTAAAAAACAGATCTTTTGGGAATTATCACATTACTATATATGAGAGTTTGTGTATAGGCTGGTTGTCATATTTCCTCGAGAGAAAGTGGGGGCTGCACATGCTGGAGATCAGAGCTGAAAATGTGTTGCTGGAAAAGCGCAGCAGGTCAGGCAGCATCCAAGGAACAGGAGAATCGACGTTTCGGGCATAAGCCTGACCTGCTGCGCTTTTCCAGCAACACATTTTCAGCAGCGTGTCATATTTCCTCTAACAGTTATAACATATAACAGTTAACTGTACTTGAAAAGTAGTTCATTGGCTGTAAAGTGCTTAGAAATATTTGTCATCTTGAGAAGTGCTGTGTAAATTTAACTAACTTCTTTCCAATCTTCTAATTTTGTTGTATAGGTGAATCGATTTTTGGAATCCTACTCTTATGCTGCTAGGGATCTTCCTGTGACAAAGCTGAAATATCTGAAGGAATTGTTCTCCACTGCAGTGATGGAGTATAATGACCTGATTACAATCATGCAGAAATCTGAAAAAATTGTTCCTGACCAAGATTTTCACACAAGGTTCCAAAATCTGTTAATCACACAGCAACGCTACTTGAGAGAGACCAAAGAGGTGTGTCGAGAATCATGGGCACGATTCAATCCAGCACACATGCTTTATGGCATTGTACTTTTAGCAGCAACATGCATGCATTGTTTTCTGGTATCAGAAACTGCATCAACATTTGAATCTTTGTACAAGCAGTTGCTTTTGTATCCAGTTATCTGGGGTCTGACTGCTGGCTTAACAGTTTATTTCTGGATGCTGATATCTGGCATTACACTGGAACCACTGATGATATGTTTTTGGATAGCATTTGGATCACACGTGAGCTTCCATTGGAACTTCTGGAGACTGGAACGCAAGAAACATAATCACTCCGATAAACTGATCCAAAGTTCCAACATTTGTAATCAACAGAAATGGAAAAGTTGGCTCAAATGTTTTATACCTTTGGGAATTCTCCTATTACGGTGCTTGGCTATGTTTTCTAATAGCTTTGTAATAACTGAAGGGCAAGTAGTATCATTCCTTTTGAAATCGCTTGTAACTTTTACTGTCTTGAAACTAAAATGGAATGGAAAACTTACCAATTATTGTTTAAATACACCATTTGTACCAGATATACAAAAGAATTCTGGTTCCATGTCATACAAACGAGAATCTTGTTACTTAATTGTGTTCATGATGACCTTTATGGTCTGTATTCTTTTTTCCAGCAATTTTTATCACTGTCGGGAAGAAATTGCAGACTGTGAGCCTTCACCGTTTCTGAAACCTTTGTCAAGGATAAGTAATAGTCAGCAAAAGAACTTCCATTATATCCTGTCCGTGTCATCACTTGGAGCCTTAGTTTACCTCATACGAAGATGGTTCCTTCATTATGGCAACCTTAATAGTTCACACTTGGTTGTGTTTTTTATACGTTTGGGTTTTCCATTTATTGTGTTTTGTTTATGCTGCTATTGGGCTGTGAATGCTGCTTCAGAAGAAACCTCCATTAAACTCCAAGATCTGACTAGGAAAATTATGATAATTATCCCAGGCATTGTCTTTGTGCTCGTAATAACAGGCTTCCTTATCGTCCTATGGAATCCAATCACCGTGTTCATAAAAGACAATAGGGAGTCTGATGACACTCTTGTCCCTTCCTACAAAGACTCTATGACAACAGAAGTTGACTCTCTGCATGTAGTTCCATTGATCTACCGTAAGATGCAGAAAGCTATGAGCATACATTTTAATGACAACCAAACAAAGACTCGGACAATGGCCGCTTATGGATTGGGAACGGTATATTCTGCTGCTCTTATCACCATCCTTACTCTTTTGACGTTGTTACTTATTATGTTGCATAATGAGCGAATGTCACTGGCTTTCCTGCTGTTATTCTTGGAGGGATTTTCTTTCCTTGAGATACATGGTACAACAAGGAATCTTTCTTTACAATCCAATAACACTGGTATGTAGTAGCTTCAATTAATAGGTCATTTAAAGCATGGATGTGTAAGTAACAGCACTTTTCAGGGTTTGTAAATAATAGTTTGCTTTGATCGAGTTTCGATGCAACATGTTTAGTTTTTATATTTAAGCTGAATCATTTCCACTGTGCAAATCTATGTTTTTTACATCTGTCTTATTGTGCCCATGAGCTCAAGCATGAAAAGTTCCATTGACCCAAAGATATTCTGCAGAACTTAAATTCGTGAGGCTTACTTCAGGAAAGATCCTCAATCCAAGAGAGGGGACAGAAGAGAATCATTAAGACAATATCAGACATGTGACAGGGACAGATCAGACAAACCTGGAAACAAATCATAGTCAGTAATGTTAGCTTCTATAAAACACAAATTTATAATCTTCACATGAGACATGGAAATATGGATCAAGAGGTCCATATTATGAATGTGAAAACACACACCAAGTAATAGAAACTTATTGCAGGGAGTATACACATTACTTTTATACTTAGAGCATAAATCACTTAAATAATAATGCAACTTTGTCTTAAATAAAACTTAACAGCAATGAGCCTTCTTACTTGCACACTCAGCTGGCTAATTGGACATTGCAGAGATTACAAAAATACAGTAAACTTCTTGTATTTGAGGTATATAATTTTTGTTTGTTTAGATTGCCAGTTCATAAAGTACCAGTTAAGACAAAGTTTGCTTTACTTGGTGTGCCCTAGCAGAAGAAAACGTCTAAAGCAGAATCCATATTTTTAGAAAGTGAGACGATTATTGTTTGAAATGGAAATAATATGAAACTGTCTAGTTAATGATTTCAAAAAAGTTGACACATGAAGTGAATGGATACATGAGCAAAACTTTGCAGAAATATGCTGGAAATACTTAGTAGGTCAGGCAGCATCTGTGGAGAGAGGAACAGTTAATCTTGTCGAAAAGTTGGGAATTTAACAAATTTTTTTGAAGTTCAGAAGTAGGATATTATGTTAAAAGAAGAACAAAAGTGTGTGTATGATGGAGTGAAAAGCAGAAAAGATGAAGTGACAAAGGAGCTATTGAGATGGGTAAAGAAGCAAAAATGGTTTTGTGAATGAAAATAACAGATTCATCACCCACAGATATCTGGAATAAAAGATAGAGATTATGATCTAAACTTAGTGAATTAATACTTGAGTTCAGAAGACTATAAAATGACTAATTTAAAGATGAGGTGCCATTTCTTTAGTTCATATATATGAGGTTGGGGATAGAGTTCATTATGGGATTGAGCTTATGCTGAAAACATAGACTCTCCTGCTCCTCGGATACTGAATTTCAGGCTGTGCTTTTCCAGCACCGCACTTCTTGACTTTGATCTCCAGCATGTGCAGTCCTCACTTTCTCCAAATTGGGTCAAGTATTGGGAATAGCAGGAGTAGGCCTTTCAGTCCATCAAGTCTGCTGTGTCATTCAGCAGAATCGTGGCTGGTTTACCTCAATGCCATTTTCCCACACTATCTCCATCTCCCTTGATATGTTTATTATATCGAAGCCTATCAATCACTGTCTCAAACAAGCTCAATGACTGAAATTCCACAGTCCTCTGGGTAGAGAATTCCAATTATTCATTTACCTGGGTGAAGCAATGCCTCTTCTCATTCCAAATTGCCTACCTCTTATTCTGAGACTCTTGTCCCCTGGTTATAGACTGCCTAGTTGGTGAAACATCTCTGGTAGAAACAGGAAGAATGAGTGATTTACTGAGATCACAAAAGGCAATAAATGAATGCAAGTGTTTTACCACATTCTGAGGATAAAAAGAATCACTCTTAGTTACAATTTTGAATTGTATTTACCTTGAATCGTTTCTACAGTCAATCCTCAATAGTTGATTAGGTGACTCGGTATCTCTCATAACATGCACTTATCTGAGTGTGATTATATTGTATACATAACTTGTTATGGAATATGGTAAAAATTCATGAGTTATAGTTTGTCGTTTGAATTTCCTGACATCACTTCTTTAGTGCTGAAATTCTGACAGAAGTCGAAGAAATTGCTTTTCAAATTAGTCCTTAGTTGAGATTTGATTTCCTCCCATAATCTTACCAATGTTTGGCACTGATTTAAGTTTTCTTTTTGTTTTTTTTTGGAAGGTTATTTCTTTGTTCCTTGGTATGCAGTTACAGCCTGGGCCTTTACAGCTACACAGTTCTTTTATGCTACAGGGCATCAGCCAACATTCCCAGCGATCCAGTGGAATGCAGCTTTTGTTGGGTTCATTGAAGGACATAGCACCAATATATTGCCAGCACTGCTGGTCGGAATGAACACTTTTGCATCTCATATACTGTTTGCAGGTAATTATATAATTGTTTCACAATTAATCTTTGAATTTAATCTCTACATAATACTACTATGGAATTAAACGTGCTGTTGTCACAGGCTGATGGCCTGTTATGGATCCCTTTAAACATCAACCTCATAATTTTCCAAGTCATTTAAACATATACTGTAATAAGCTCTACAATGGTCTCCATGTGACTTAAAATAATGCATCTTAAGAAAATCTGACTTTTCTGGAAGTAGTTGAACATACTGTAAATTTGAGGCTAATTGTACTTTATTGTGAACTTCAGTGCTTAATCAGTCCCTATTGCCATTTCTGAAATTCGTGACTCTATGTTGGGCATGACTTCATCAGCTTTATGCTAGTTTTTATGTAGTTGTGTTGCATCATGGAATGCACAAGAAATAGTTGAGACAACGACACTATTAAAAAAGAACAGGAAAACATTTGAAAAAGAGGCAGATGCAAGATCCAAAATCAAATGCAGCAATCTCAACATTCAATTTGTTATTTGAGAGAAAAATAGTAAAGCTTAGTTTTCAGGAAACTGATGAAGAAGCATACTTGGGTATTGCCACTTAAACATAGTGTATATACTTTTTTTCTGAAGTCAGTGTACTGTTTGTGCACAAATAAGGGTTAGTGCCATGAGCATCACCTTTATTTTGATACACAAATCTGGAGTTATGAAATTGCTAGGTTTACTACTCAATTGTTTTATTTTAATCCATCTTTTCAGAGATATTATGACACAACTCCTGATGCAGGTGGGACTTGAACCTAGGCCTCTGGCTTAGAGGTAGGGACATTACCACTGTGACACAACAGGCACAATACTCCCCACTTTGTAACTGAGGCCAACTGACTAGATTTGGTTCTTGGACGAAAGGGAATTGCATGATCCTAATTATTGAACAATGTAATAAAGAAGAAGCCCATTAAGTTTGTCCAGCAGTTTTGATGACTGTTTCAGTTAGACCCACTCAACTGCTTTTACCCTAATCCCTGCAATTTAATCCTTCATGTTTTATCTAATGTATCTTTGACTGCTAATACTGAAATAGCACAAACATTCTAAATCCTAAACATTGGTTGTTTAAAAAGTTTTTCTTTACATAATCTCTCCTTTTTTTGTTCTCAAAATTAAAATCTTTCCCCTCTGGTTACTGCCCACTTAGGCTTTGCAAACAATTTATATTTACTCACTCTATCCAAACCCTTGAAATAAAGCTCCATCACCCATCTTGGCTTTTTTCCTCTGAAGGGCAACAATTCCAGCTTCTCTAGTTTGTCCATGTGACCACAATCCCTCAGCCTGGAAACCATTCTGATAAATCTGTTCAACAATTTTCATCTCCTTCTTAAACTGTAGTGCCCACAATTGGACATGATCCTTCATAATGTTGATCTACATTTAGCACCATTTCCCATCTTCTGTGTTCATTTACCTGAAAACGAATGCAAGACACAGAGGAACTACACTATCGGTCACCTTTTCTAAGAATGGTGATAAAGGAGGTCTAATTATTACAGAAAGCAGGGTGTAGGTATTTTGCTTATCATGATTTTACTTGCTCGATATTAGATTCTTGGGGAACTAAATTATTAGGGATGCATTTCATTGAGAGAATTGGTGTTTAAGAGCACATTAATGAGAAAATATCAGCCTTGCAATAAATGCATTGAAACTTTTAACTGACTTTTCAGTTATATTCTTGAGGTAGTTGGATGTCCCTTGTTGCTGCTTTGGCCATTTGTTCGTGAAATGAAAAGCTGTAAAAGCAAGAACATTAAAAAGGAATCTGGCGATGAAGATCAAGTGATGGAGATGAGATTGCGAGAAAAACCTCAGATGTTTTCTGCAGCCTTGCTGCAACTGGGAATGCGATACTTATTTGTCTACGGTGTGCAGGTACTTTGTTCAATATAAAAGTACTTTGATTACTGTCATTGTTCCACCATAGCATCTTACTGTTTGATGAATAGCACAGTGTACATCAGATGGTGGGTGTTTAAAATAGAATAACGTAGTGGAGTGTAGTCAAAGTGACTAATTAATCTGAACATTCATAGAAAGTAAATGCATGAAAATCATTCATTACTTGAAGATTCCCCTTGAGTATTTCCTGCATTGAAATATTTAATCTGCCTATATGTGACTTCAAACCAAAGCAATGTGTGTAACCCTTAACTTCTCTCTGATATGAGCAACCTACGAGAAGGTATTCGAGAATGCAACTTGTCACTGCACTTTAATGTACAATAAATTAAGATTGGCCAGTAACGTCCTGTGAATGAATTAAAAAGAAAGCTTGGTTTTGAATCCAGCTGAGACAAGTGGAAATAAATTCTCCTATTTCTATAAAGTTTAAAGGCTCTGTATATAATTTGGAACTAATGTGCCTGTCTCAACTCGAAACTGAATAGGAGTGACTGATGTGAGAAGTGATTTAGGAGGATTTGATGCTCTGGTTTGTAAACAAATATGTTAGCTCAGAGATGAATAATTTATCTTACTGCAGTAAACTACAAGTACTTAATGCACACGTGAGATTTTTGTCACGAGAAATGCATAATTTTCAATAGCATTATTGTTCGTAATGAAAGCATAGAAAGTAGGAGAGATTTGGGTAGTAAAAATGTAAGTGAATCTTGAGAGCGTTTTAACATTCAAAACGAGACTATTGTCTCAAAAGTCAGGACCATATTTGTTTTTTCAGTAATGTGCGATCCAGTTGGATGGGAAAAGGATTTTTCTGTTCTTTGTTGTCACCTGATGCAACTGTCCTGTGGAGACTAGACAGATAGTTCAAAGCAATTGAGACAGGATAGTGTTCATACTGAAATTTTTAAAATTATGACTGCATTATGTTTGATAACTAGGAGAAACTTTAGAGAGATTTGAGGTTAATTTGAGTATTTTTTTGCTCTGATGAACTTTTGGAGTAAATGATTTGTTCATGTAGGCATTATTTCTCTTTGCCAAAGTTCCTGCCCATTTCATAACTTGAATCTAGAGGTGAATAATAAAAGTTAACGGTGTGAGTGAACACAATACATCTAAAACCTACCAAGGGGGAGAAAGGTAAATATTTTCAAGACCAATTTTGCTTTGAAGCGAGTTTTTATGTGTCGGTTCGAAAAATTAACGACGAACTGTTCCGACAGAATGGCTTTAAGTAGAGGTATTTAAACAAACTGACAAAAGTCTGAATTACCACTTGATTTTCAGAAATGCTCTAAATGTCATTTAAAACAGGAAGACAAGGAAATGCTTATTTTTAAAAAAAAGCTGCCCTATATTTGAAGACAGAAACTTACAATGAAAGGTTTTATACTCTCTCTTGAAATTTAAAGAAAATTGTATGACTTTTTTTTTTCTTTACACAGCTCCTTGCTTCTGTATGTGCTGTTGCTATATTGAGGAGACACTTAATGGTGTGGAAGATCTTCGCACCAAAGTATGTTGAATATTAGTAGTGAGTAGTTAACTAATAGCAATCAAGAAACATAAACTTGAATGAAACAACATAATAAGAATTGATTTGTATCTAAGGATCAACATAGTTGCTACCCATTCATTAGAAGTCTTTGGTGTTGTTGTTTAGAGGCCATAAACTTTCACAATATGAACAAAGAAAAGAACAAAAGTAGTAGGAACAGGCCCTTTGGCCCTCTAAGCCTGTGCTGATCATCATGCCCTAACTAAACTAAAAAACAAACCTTCTGCCCTTATTCGGCCCGTATCCTTCTATTCCCTCCCTCTTCTTAAAAGTCGCCAACGTGCCTGCTTCCACCACCACCTCTGGCAATGTGTTCCAGGCTTCTACCACACTCTGCCTGAAATACCTCCCTTGCACATCTCCCTTAAACTGGTAGTGAGTCTACCAAAATAACTGCAAGATGGTTTGCCAACTCTTGTACTCCATGTCCCTGCCTATGAAGGCAAGCATGCCATATGCCTCCTTAATCACCTTGGCCACTTGTGTCGCCACTTTTAGGAAACTGTGAACCTGTACGCCCAGAGACATCTAATGTTAATGTTACGAGGGATTCTGCCATTTCCACTACAATTCACACCTAAATTTGATCCTCCAAATGCACCACCTTGCATTTGTTTGGATTAAACTCTACCTGCCATTTCTGTGCCCAAGTCACCAATCTATCCTGTTGGATCCTTTCACAATCATTTGCTATATCAGTAACTCCACCAATCTTCGTATCATCTGCAAAGTTGCTAATTAGACCATGCGTATTTTCCTCCTAATCATGTATATGAAACAACATAGGACCTAAGACTGATCTCTGTGGAACACCACTAGTTACTGGTCTCCATTCTGAAAAACATCCTACCACCACTGCTCTCTCTCTTCTATTGACCAAGCCAGTTTTGTATCCGTTTAGCCAGCCTACTCAGAATCCCATGTGATTTTAGTTTTTGTACCGATCTGCTATGTGGGACTTTATCAAATGCCTTACTAAAGTGTATATAAACTACATTCACAACCCTTACCTCATAATTATCCTTGTTACCTCTTTAAAAAATTCTATCAGGTTAGTGAGACGTCGCCTTCCCCATGCAAAACCATGCTGCCTGTCACTAACTAGTCCATTTTCTTCCAGACATGTATGTATTTTGTCTCTCCGTATCCTCTCCAAGAACTTCCCCACCACAGACGTCAGGTTCGCGGACCTGTAATTCCCTGGATTATCCCTGTTTCCTTTCTTAAACAAAGGAACAACATTGGCTAATCTCCAGTTCTCTGGAATCTTGCCTGTGGTCAAAGAGGATGTGAAGATACTGCCAGTATCCCAATTATTTCTTCCTTTGCCTCTTACGATAACCTTGGATAGATCCCATTTGGCTCTGCGGACTTGTCTACTGTATTGCAATTTAGGATACCCAAAATTTCCTCCATTAATATAATGGCATTTTCTAGAGTATTCACACACTCAGGCCCGACCTCAACATCAGTCATTTCCTTCTCCTTGATGAATACTGATTAAAAAGTACTCATAAGGATCTCTCCCACTTCCTGTGGTTCCTCGCATAACTTACCTTTTTTTTTGTCCTTGAGTGGGCCTACTCTTTCTCTTGCTACCCTCTTTCTTCTAATACATGCATAAAAAGCCTCTGGATTCTCCTTGATCCTCTTTGCTAAAACCATTTCATGGCCCCTTTTAGCTTCCTAATTCTGTTTTTAAGTTCCTCCTAATTTCTCAAGGGCTTCGTCATTTTGTAGCTGCCTAGATCTATCATCTGCTTCCTTTTTCCTTTTGACTAATTTTACAATTTCCCTTTCGTCCATGGTTCCTGAATTCTGCCATTCCTGTCATTCAGTTTTGTAGGGACTTGCATGTCCTGCACATTAGGGAGGTAGAGAGAAAACAGGGAATTATAAACTTGTAAGCCTAACATTGGTAATGGGGAAAATTCTCGAATCCATTATCAAGGCCTTCAGAGCAGAGCATTTAGAAAGTAGTGGCAGAATCAGACAGAGTCACCATGGATTTATGAAAGGGAAAATCATGCATTATACATCTGTTGGAATTCTGTAAAGGTGTAACGAGTAGAGTTGACATGGGGGAGCCAGACTATGTGGTATATTTGGACTTTCAGAAAGTGTTTGACAAAGTCCCAGATAAGAGATTATTGTGCAAGATTCAAGTGCGTGGGTTTGGGGGAAGTGTATTGAGATGAATAGAAGACTAGTTGGCAGAGAGGAACCAAACAGTAGGAATTAATAGGTCCTTTGTGTGTGGGAAGTCATGTCTCACAAACTTGAGTTTTTTGAGAAGGTAACAAAGAGGATTGATGAGGGCAGAGCGGTAGATGTGATCAATATGGACTTCAGTAAGGCGTTCGACAAGGTTCCCCATGGGAGACTGATTAGCAAGGTTAGATCTCACGGAATACAGAGAGAACTAGCCATTTGGATACAGAACTGGCTCAAAGGTAGAAGACAAAGGATGGTGGTGGAGGGTTGTTTTTCAGTTGAAGGCCTGTGACTAGTGGAGTGCCACAAGATTGGTGCTGGGTCTTCTACTTTTTGTCATTTACATAAATGATTTGGATGCGAGTATAAGAAGTACAGTTAGTAAGTTTGCAGATAACACCAAAATTGGAGGTGTAGTGGACAGCGAAGAGGGTTACCTCAGATTATAACAGGATCTGGACCAGATTGGCCAATGGGCTGAGAAGTGGCAGATGGAGTTTAATTCAGATAAATGCGAGGTGCTGCATTTTGGAAAGCAAGTCTTAGCAGGACTTATACACTTAATTGTACGGTCCTAGGGAGTGTTACTGAACAAAGAGACCTTGGAGTGCAGGTTCATAGCTTCTTGAAAGTGGAGTCGCAGGTAGATAGGATAGTGAAGAAGGCGTTTGGTATGCTTTCCTTTATTGGTCAGAGTATTGAGTACAGGAGTTGGGAGGTCATGTTGCGTCTGTACAGGACATTGGTTAGGCCACTGTTGGAATATTCTGGTCTCCTTCCTATCGGAAATATGTTGTGAAACTTGAAAGGATTCAGAAAAGATTTACAAGGATGTTGCCAGGATTGGAGGGTTTGAGCTATAGGGAGAGGCTGAATAGGCTGGGGCGGTTTTCCCTGGAGCATCGCAGGCTGTGAGGGGTGACCTTATAGAGGTTTACAAAATTATGAGGGGCATGGATAGTGTAAATAGGCAAAGTCTTTTTCCTGGGGTCAGGGAGTCCAGAACTAGAGGGCATAGGTTTAGGGTGAGAGGGGAAAGATATAAAAGAGACCTATCGCTGTTCGCAATATATATTAATGATTTAGATGAGCGAACAAAATGTAACATGTCAAAGTTTGCAGATGATACCAAGTTGGGTGGGAAGGTGTACTGTGATGAGGATGTAGAGGTCCTTCAGCATGATCTGGACAGGTTGGGTGAGTGGGCAAAGCAATGGCAGATGCAGTGTAATTTGGATAAGTGTGAGGTTATTCATTTTGGAAGTAAAAACAAGAAGGCAGATTACTACCTGATTGGCTGTAAATTGGGAGAGGGGAGTGTGCAGCGGGACCTGGGTGTCCTTGTGCATCAGTCGCTGAAGGTAGGCATGAAGGTGTAGCAGGAAGTAAAGAAGGCAAATGGTATGTTGGCCTTCATTGTGCGAGATTTTGAGTACAGGAGCAGGGATGTGTTGTTGCAATTGTGCTGGGCCTTTGTGAGCTCACGCTTGGAATGGTGTGTGCTGTTTTGGTAGTCTTTTCTGAGGAAGGATGTTCTTGCTATTGAAGGAGTGCAGCGAAGGTTTACCCGGCTGATTCCGGGTTGGTGGGACTGTCGTATGAGGAAAGTTTGACTATGTGTGGATTGTTTTTGCTGGAGTTTAGACAAGTGAGGGGGGATATCGTAGAGACTCAAAATTCTAGCAAGACTAGACCGGAAAGATGTTCCCAATGGTAGGTGTGTTCCGAACCAGGGGTTACAATCTGAGGATTTCGGGCCTTATGAGGCTGCTTTTAGACCTGCACCATTTAAAATTGCTTCCTTTGCATGAGATTAATTAAGTTTTTGAGGTATACTTCACTTTGTATACAAATTAGACCACTGGGAGAACATGAAACAATCTGACCTAGCTCACCCACAAATTTCTTTCTTTCTATTTTATAATTTTAAAATGCTGGAAAAATATATCTTACAAGTGGATGATAGTGACTTCCAATGTATATAAAATATTTGAGTGCTATCTGCATTTGTAGTAGGCCACATTAATATGATGTGAAGTGATATTAGAGTATTTTAATGTTTGATGGCGATAACCACATTATTAAGTGGAAGAATGAGGCTTTCAACTGTGGTCTGCAAGCATTATCTGTAACCCCTCACTTCATTATAAATCCCATATGCAGTGATTAAAAGCCAAGTATTTTTATTTGTGTTGACATAGGAATACTGATCATTTCCCAGCTTTGAGTGTTTTTTTTACTTTCCCAGGTTTCTTTTTGAGGCTTTGGGCTTTGTTGTGACAAGTATCTACCTTCTTATTACTTTTTGCTTCATAATGCGTGTGGATGTTGCTGTCAACAAGTGGTTTAAAGAACTTCTTTTGAAGCAGTCAAGGTAACATGTTGACAATAAAACATAACAGGGACTGCTGGAAATAGTTACAATGGACAGATTGCCAATCAAATTGCATACCAAAAGAAAATGATTGTTATCTTACAGTACCATATCTCTGGACATCAGAAGTTACTGCTGTAAAAGAAGCACAAATTACCTTAATGCCTTGTGTAGCCAACAAACACGCCTTAGTTTCATTGTGCACACGAATGAAAAAGAAGTTTGAACCACTGTGAATAAACTCGAGAACATTTTGCCATTTCTTAAAGTTCACAAATGGTTAATTGCAAAACGTATTTGTACTAGACTAAAGCAATCAGTTAAAACTTTGTATAGCTTGGTGTTACTTTCTTAGAGCATCAGCAAAAATGGTCCCAGAACATAAGCATGCAGCCTACTTTTTTATGATTAAAAGCACTTCAATGAAAAACGGATTTTTAAATCATAAGTAATTGTATCACTTCTGTTTGTATGTTTTTTAACTGTCATAACTTTGTCTAGTTATTTCAAGAATTGTTCCCATCCTTTGAAATGGGCTACTGTTAGAATGTAGCTTTTTCTACAGTGCCAAACTGTCATTGCTTTGCAGATCTCTTTCCAAAAACCAATAGGTACAAGAGTTCTGATATGCAATCACTAAATGTTAATGTCATTATTAGTGATGGCTCTGATTGTAAACTTCTGAGAGAATTTGCTGTATTCTCATGCAGCCACTTTGTATGATTGAAACCAGGGGTGTACATGTTTTTTGTGGAATCCTTGTACAGATTTCATTAGTTCAATTAATTCACGTTGTATGCAAGTCAGAAATGTCTCTGTTTTGAAACATCCAAGTGGATCACAAAATCCTGGATAAATTAAAGTTATTTTTAAGAGTCTTTTTGCTTTCTTTTATACTTCTACTATTCTTGGCTGTTATACAAGCAGAGTAAGAAGAACAACAAAGAACAATATACACAGGAACAGGCCATTCAGTCCTCATAATGCAAAAATACATTTTGCCTTTCCATACTAAAATTGTCTTCAATTACAATATCCATATCCCTCTTTTTCCTTCCTGTTCAAGTATTCATCCAGGTGCTTCTTGAATGCTGCTGTTGTCTACTTCCACCACCTCCTTTGGCAGTGTGTTCCAGGCACTCACCACCCTTTGTGTGGAAAACTCGCTTCGCACATGTATTTTAAACCAACCAAGACACACACACAACATCCCCTCCCCCAAACACTTTGAAGCTGTATACCCTAATAATTAACCCTTCCACTGTGTGGAAGGTATTTTCCAACCTATCCATACCATTCACATTCTTATAAACTTCCTTCAGGTTGCCCCTCCACCTCCTGCATTTCAGAGAAAACAAACCCAGTTTTTCCAACCTTTCTTCATAGCTAAAATCCCCATGCCAGACAACATCCTAGTAAATGTTTTCCAAATCCTCTGCAAAGCATCCCACATCCTTATGGTGCGTGGTGACCAGAACTGTATGCAATATTCTAAGTGTGGCCTAACTAAAGTTCTATAAAGCTGTAGTATGACTTGCCTGTCCTTATACTCAATACCCCTTCCATTGAAGGTAAACATTCCATAGGCCTTTTTTACTACCTTATCTACTTGCACTGTGAGCTTTAGTGATTTGTGGACCTGGACACCTGGATCCCTCTGCATATCAATACTTCTAAGTGTTCTGCCATTTTCTGCATAATTTCCACCTGTACTTTGACCTTCCAAAATGCATCATCTCTATATCCTGCTGTATCCTCTGACATTCCTCCTTACTATCCGAACTTATCCAATCTTTGTATCGTCCGCAAACTGAACAATTAGACTAGCTACATTTTCGTCCAAATCCTTTATGTAAACCACGAACAGCAGAGATCCTGTGGAACACCACTGATCACAACCCTCCATTCTGAAAAGCATCCTTCCATCACTATCCTCTGTCTCCTATGACTAAGCCAGTTCTGTATCCATCTTGCCAGCTCACCCCCCGATACAATGTGACGTCACTTTTTGGACCAGTCTGCCATGAAGGATCTTGTCAAAGGCTTTACTGAAGTCCATGTAGACATCACCCGCTTTTCCCTTTTCAATCACTTTTGCCACCACCTCAAAAAGCTTGATCAAGTTAGTGAGGCACAACGTCCCCTGCACAATACCATGCTGTCTATTGCTAATAAGTCCATTTGTTTCTAAATGTGTATAGATCTTGTTGCTGCTAATCTTTTCCAATAATTTCCCTATCACCGACATGAGGCTCACAAGCCAGTATTTTCCTGGATTATCCCTGCTATCCTTCTTAAAAACAATGGGACAACATTGGCTATTTTCCAGTCCTCTGGGACCTCACCTGTAGCCAAAGAGGATATTTAACCTTTAATGTAAAACTAGTTTACAATAAGGGATTAAAACAAGCAACATGCAGCCAATGTTGGAGATCTGAGCTAAAATCAGAAGTATGAAAACGCTAATCTTGTAGTATCAGTGAAGAGAGAAACGGTGTTAATGTTTCAAATCCGATATGACTGTTCGGTTTACATTCATAATCTTCTCTCTTGGATTTCTCATGTAATTATTCAGAGTGTATTGCTTGGATTCATTGACTTGGATTCACAACACAGTATTTTTACTGTTGCTTTCCATAATGTTGAAATTGCAGTATCCCAAATGGTGTTTCGACGTAAGAAAGCAGTGTTCCATTTCACTTGTACATCTGTGTGTGAATGCTGGGGAGTGCCTGTTCATTCGAGTTGAGGGGTACTGTTGGTTGTTATCTGGATAGGCAGTAAAGTTGGTGTTGATACAAAGATTGCATTTTTGCTTTGAATGAAAATGATTTGGTTCATATGATTCAAGAGTTGCATTCTAACGCTGATGTATATAGAGACAAATCTGAATCACATACTGTCAACAGTATTCTCAAACATGTGTGACTTGAGAATACTGCTGACAGTCTGGTCCAGCTGCTGCCAAAGCCCTGATCTTGGTTGTCTCCAGAACACCTTATGACATGGTACAGAATTCTTAGCTAATCTCATTTCTGCCTCAACTCCACTTTCCTGCCTGCCCTCCATAACCTTTTGAATATATTGCGAATTTAAAATCTGTCCATCTCCTCAAATTTACTCAATGTCCCAGCATCCATGGCACTGTGGGGTAGTGAATTTCACAGATTCCCAACTCTTTAAGAGGGAAGTAATTTCTCATCCATTTTACTTCTACAACCCCTTGTTCTTAAACTACAGCCTCTCATTCTCGCTTACCCCACAAGGAAACATCCTTTCTGTGTCTACTTCATCAGTCTTAAGTATTTTGTATATCTCCATTAAATTCTTCTTCTGAACTCCTGAGAATATAGGCCTAAACTGCTCAACCTCACTTCATAAGACAAACCCCATATCTTTGGAATCAATCTGATGCACTTCCTCTGAACTGCCTCCAACACAACTACAGTCCTCTTCAAGAAATAGGACCAAAATTATCTGTAATATTCCAAGTGTGGTCTCACTCATGCCTTGTATGATTGCAGAACATCTCTGTACTTTTATGTTTTATCCTTCAATCAATAAATGCCAAAATTCCATTTGCTTTCCTTATTACCTGCTGTTTTTGCATACTGGTTTTCTGCAAATCAGGAATGAAGAGACCCAAACCCTTCTATCCTGAAGCACGGTCCATTTAGAGACATTCCTTTTGTATTCCTTTAGCCAAAATAGATAACCTCTCACAACCACATTAACTTCATCTGCTAAATTTTGGCCCATTCGCCTAGCCCATTTGTAAATTTATTATCCATTGCAACTTACTTTCCCACCTATTTTTGTGCCATCTGCAAATTCCATCCCTGCATCCAAGTCATTAATGCAGACTGGAAATAGTTGGGACCCAAAGACCAAACCCTGTGGCATCCCATTATTTACATCTTGCCAACCAGAAAAAGATCAATTTATCCTGACTCTGCTTTCTGTCGATTTAGTCAATCCTTTGTCTAAGGTAATACGTTACTCCCAACCCCATGTGATCTTACCTTGTGTATTAACCTTTTATGCAGCACTTTTTGGAAGTCCAGATATACTACATCTACAGGATTCCCATTATCAATGTTGCTTGCTATATCTTCTACGAACTCTAGCAATTTAGTCATACATAATTGAGAAGGTTAAATCAAGTGTCTTTGGTAGCTTGTACTTTGACTTTCCACCTGTCCTGTTATTACGTCTGTAATGGACCAGATCAGATCCCCTAAAAATATTTGAAGAAGGTAGCCTAGACCCTGACTGCTTCTTACTTTAAAGGCAAATATAGTATCTGTTCCAATTGCAATGCAGCTGGTAAAACTGCTCAATGTGAAGCAAAACGCAATTTATTTAAACACTGTAGTTAAAATACAACCAAAGAAGGAGAAATTTAGAATAATAATTCTACTGGAAAATTTTATTATAGATACAATAACTACTAATTAACTGTTCCATTATAGTAATATCACATAAACAAGCCCCTTGTCAAAAAGGCAAATTCAGAAACATGTATTTCTTCAATCCAGGAAGAAGAAACATCGAGAGAAAATTCAGAGAGTGGCAGCCAGGAGACATCCACGGAAGCTTCCAACTCTGTTAGCTTCTGATGCTACTAGAAAACAAAACCCAGAAATCCTAATCTGTGAGAGCTAGCCACACCTATTCAGGTTGCATTAAAAATAACCTAAGGCCTCCCAAGCTGTTTACTCAAGTAGTTTTCAGTAGCTAGCTCTGTCCCTCTCGTTCAATCTTTCTCTCAAAAGAAATCAGGACAAAATGACCTCTTAAGGCTACGGCATCATCACTCTTCCTTATTAAAGATTCTAATGATTTTCCAGTGGCCAGTATACCCTTTTTATAAGGAAGAAGAGGAAACAAAGACACAGAATGTCTCAATTGTTTTGAGAATAAGCTGCCAGGGATCCTGTGAGTGGTGACTCCTTCCTTTGGATGCCTGTTGACACCATCTGTCTCCTTGAGCTGAAAGTGTACCTGGAATGAGGGTGATGTCCCTCATCTTCTCTAAATTTGCAGTTCACACTGAAGCTTTCAAGAAAGTATTGGGTGACTAGCTGGATAGAAATAATGTGCAGGATATGACAAAATAGCAGGAGGTTGGCACTAAGTCATAGAATAATGGACTGAATGGCCTCTTTTTGCACTGTGACAATTCTGTAATCTCACTAATGATCATGGTCTACAATTCTCACTACTGCATGCATAATATTCATTCAGTGGTTCTCACCAACTATTCACCCTTTCTGTTCTCTGTACATCCTGCTGTCTGAAAGAGGAACATTTCATCATCTCTCTTGCTCTTGCATCACCACTAACTTCTCTTCCAACCAATTCAATCATACCCAATCATTCTGTTTATCACATGGTAGGAATGAGCTCAGAAGTCCAAGACTGATGGGAGATGGTGGAGGACATGAGGCTCCTCACTCCCTGAGGAGAAGATTCTTTAACTAACTGAGCACTTATACCTAGAACAATGGAGTGCAGGTCATGCATATATCCAGCAGACACTGAGTATGCAGGACCTGAATCTCCATGATGGTCATTAGACAATAGGAGTAGGAGTAGGCCATTTGGCCCTCCAAGCCAGCACCACAATTCATTACGATCATGGCTGATCATCCACAATCAGTATCCTGTTCCTGCCTTACCTCCATAACCCTTGTTTCCACTATCTTTAAGAGCTCTATCCATCTCTTTCTTGAATGTATCTAGAGACTTGGCCTCCACTGCCTTCTGGGATAGAGCATTCCATATATTCCAGTCCATTAGTCATACATATTCATGCAGGAGCCAGCTGGTGGTAACATTGGTGGATTCCTCTATCCTTCAATCAAACTTGAGTGCGCCTGACAAAACTGCAAGCTGTTCTGTACCTGTGTGTTTTCCTAAGTAATTAATAGCTGAGACCATGGTATCATATTCTGTACAGAGTTGAACAGGTTGCCTGGTCTCCAGTAGTCCTGTGAATGCCAGAGATCTCGGACATTTCCTCTTCGACTCTCGATGGAAGTGTGTCATCACATTGTGCTCCAGAATCTAATCTAGAAAGAGAACCCACTGAAGTGAAAGTCTCTGAGTCAGTGGAGGATGCAGGTGAAAGACTTGCTAGTGCGTCCTTGAGGATTGAATAGCACCTTCCTGAAGGCCTGATGTCCTCCACCCTCTCCCACCAGTCTTGGTCTTCTGAGCTCATTCCTACCATGTGATAAACAGAATGATTGGGTATGATTGAATTGGATGGAAGAGAAGTTAGTGGTGATGTATGAACAAGAGAGATGATGAAATGTTCCCCTTGCAGACAGCAGGATGCGCAGAGAACAGAAAGGGTTAATAATTTGGAAGGATGAGCTTGGTGAGAACCACTGAGTGAATATCATGCGTGCAATAGTGAGAGTTGTAGACCATCATCATTAGTGAGATCACAGAATTGTCACAGTGCAAAAGGAGGCCATTTAGCCCATTGTTTTATTATTTAGTGCCAACCTCCTGCTATTTTATCATGTCCTGCACATTATTTGTATCCAGCTAATCATCCAATACCTTCTTGAAAGCTTCATTTGAAACTGCTTCTACCATATTTCCAGGTAGTGCACTGTATACCCTAACTAGATATAGTTTTTCTCACATCATCCTTGTTTCATTTGCACATCACTTTAAATCCATGTCCTCTTGTTCTTTTTCTCTTTTATGACTGAATACAGCTTCTTCTTATCTATTCAGCCCATGAGTTTTAAAATCTCTATCAAATCTCCCCTCAGCCTTCCTCGCTCTAAGGAGAACAGTCCCACCTTTTTCAATTTGTCCTCATAACTGAGGATTCCAATTCCAGAAACCATTCTTGTAAAACACTTCTGCACTCACTCCAATGCATTCACATCTTTCCAATAACGTGGTGCCCACATGTATACACAATACTCCAGCTGAGATCTAACAAGTATCTTGCATAAGTTCAACATCATCTCCTTGTTCGATATGTCCGTATCAATAAATCCGGAAAACTTCTGCTTTATTAACTGCTCTTTCCATCTGTCTTGCTACCTTTAAAGATCTGTGCATTTATACACCCAGGTCCCTCTGCTCATGCACCTCCTTTAGAATTGTACACCCTATCTTTTCTTGTCTTTCAGTTTTCTTCCAACCAAAACACATCATCTGACACTTCTTTGTATTGAACCTTATCTTTCACCTATTTTTCCACTCCATCAACTTGTTAATGTCTTTCTGGAGTTCTACACTGTTCACCTTACACCTTATAATTCTTCCAAGTTTGGTGTCACCTGCAAATTTTGGAATGATTCCCTGCACACTGAGATCAGTTCATTAATGTATATCAGGTAAACCAATGCCCAGCCCGAGGAAATTCCACTACAAACCTTCCTTCTCTCTGTAAAATATTCATTAACCATAGCTCTATTTTCTATCACTGTCAATTTTTTATCCATGTTGTCACTGCCCCTTTGATACTGTGCCATAAAACAGACTTCTGAGGCAATAGTGACACTGTGTCAAATGCTTTGTGTGTGTGTGCAATGACAGAGTTAGAGTGGCAGCCCTATTCGTGTGAGGTAACAGAATAGGGCTGCCTTTCTCCCTTGCAGAATGCAAAAAACTTACTGAGTTTTTCCATCCACAGCTGGATGCCCCTTCTGAGTCTGGCACCTGCATGGACCCCGACTGCTATCTGGGTCCAGGCTGGCTTGGTCTGGCACTGTGCCCTCCTGTGGTGGTCTGCAGGAAAAATAATGGTCTTGTTCTCCACCCTCTTCAGCAGCACCTTCTGTACGAAGTGGGTACTGAAGGTTTATTTTTTCCGTCAAATGGTGGGACAACACAGTGCGAGAGCCAGTTAATGATTTTCAGGATCTGCAGTGCTGTGCAGCTGGTCTTTAAATGTGTAGGTAATGTGTAGGGAGAAGATCCTGACAATGGTGAGCACATCTGCCTCCCCTGCCATTAGGTTCCAAGAGAAAAGGTCCCAAGAGCCTGGTTGTGTAATAGAAAAATGCAGAAGATCATATGAGAAAATTCACTGAGCATTCCCTCGGCAGATTGGGCTCCAGTAATCTCAATCAATGGAATATTTCAATCAAAAATGGGAAAGTTCTGCCTTATGTTTTGAGTTGAACTGTGTGAGTATTTTTATTCACATGTAGGAAGTGGGCATTGCTGACTGACCAGCATCTCGTTGCCTTGAGAAGATGGTAAGCTTCCTTCTTGAGCCGCTGTAGTCCACATGCTGTAGGTTGACCCACAATGCAATGAGGGAGGGAATTCCAGGATTTTGACCAAGTGATAGTGAAGGAACAGTAATGTATTTCCAAGTCAGGGATGATGAGTGTCCTGGAGGGAAATTTACAGGTGGTGGAGTTCCCATGTATCTGCTGCCCTTGCCTTTCGAGATGGAAGTGGTCGTGGGTTTGGAAGATACTGTCTGAGGATCTTTGGTGAATTTTTGCAGTGCATCTTGTGTTGCTGCTACTGAGTATCGGTGGTGGAGGAAGTGAATGCTCATGGAGGTGGTGCCAATCAAGCGGCTGCTTTGTCCTGGATGATGTCCAACTTCTTGACTGCTGTTGGAGCTGCACTGATTGAAGCAAGTAAAACCTGACGTGCTTTATTGATGGTGGACAGACTTTTGGGTGCCATGAGTTGAGTTACTCGTTGCAGTATTCCTAGCCTCTGACCTGCTCTTGTAGTTACTGTATTTATTTTAAGAGTCCAGTTGAGTTTCTGGTCAATGGTAAGTGCCAGGATATTGATAGTGGGGGATTCAGTAACTGTATAAATCCTGCGCTGATTTGCCTTAACAAAATGCATAACCTCACATTTAACTAAATTAAACTCTATCTGCCACTCCTCGGCCCATTGGCTATCTGATCAAGATCCCGTTGTACTCTGAGGTAATCTTCTTCACCGTCCACGACACCCAATTTTGGTGTCATCTGCAAACTTACTAACCATACCTCCTATATTTGCATCCAAGTCACTTACATAAATGACAAAAGTAGTGGACCCAGCACCAAATCTTGTGGCACACTACTGGTCACAGGCCTCTAGTTGGAAAAACAACCCTCGATCACCACCGTCTGTCTCTTACCTTCAAAACAATTTTGTATCCAAATGGCCAGCTTTTCTTGTGATCTAACCTTGCTAACCAGTCTACCATACGGAAAATTGTTGAACACCATGCTGAAGTCTCTGCCTTTATCAATCTTTTTTGCCACTTCTTCAAAAAGCTCAATCAAGTTCGTGAGAAATGATTTCCCATGTACAAAGCCGTATTGACTCTCCCTAATCAGTGCTTGTCTTTCCAAATGCATGTAAATCCTGTCTGTCAGAATGCCCTCCAACTACTTGCCCACCATTGACATCAGGCTCACCGATCTATAGTTTTCCAACTTTTCCTTGCAGCCTTTCTTAAACCAAGGGACATCATTAGCCACCCTCCAGTTTTTCACACCTCACCTATGTTTTATTGATGATACAAATATCTGAGCAAGGGACCAGCAATCTCTTCCCCAGCTTCCCACAAAGTTCTGGGATACACCTGATTTGGTCCCAGGGATTTATCCATTTTTATGCATTTTAAGACATCCCGCACCTCCTGTTCTGTAATATGGTCACTTCTCATGATACTGTTATTTAGCTCCCCAAGTTCACTACTTTCCATATCCTTCTCCACAGCAAATACTAACACAACATACCCATTTAGTATCTCACCTATCTCCTGTGGTTCCACACATAGATGACCTTATTGATCTTTATGAGGCCTTATTCTCTCCCTCCTTACTTTGTTTCCCTTACTGTATTTGTAGAATCTCTTTGGATTCTCCTTAACTCTTTATTAGAGATAGTCATCGCTTGATATTTGAGTGACACGAATATTACCTGCTACTTGTCAGCCCAAGCCTGGATATTTAGAGACAGATATTTAGACAAACAGGAACTTGGAAGAACATAACAAGCCAAGCAGCATCACGAGGTGGAGAGGTCAACGCTTCAGCTATACACCTTCTTCAGGAACTGGATATTGTCCAGATCTTGTTGCATTTGAACATGGACTGCTTCAGTATCCGAGGAATCGTGAATGGTGCTGAACATTGTACAATCACTGGCAAACATCCCACATCTGACCTTATGATGGAGGGAAGGTCATTGAAGCAGCTGATGATGGTTGGGCCAAGAACCCAACAATGGGGAACTCCTGCAGAGATATCTGACGTCCAACGACCATGACCAACTTCCAAGTATGACTCCAAACACCAGAGAGTTTGCCCCGATACCTATTGATTCCACTTTTGCTAGGGCCCTTCGATGCCACACTTGATCAAAATGGGCCTTGATATCAAGGACTGTCACTCTCTCTTTACCTCTGGAATTCAGTTCTTTTCTCCATGTTTGAACCAAGGCTATGATGAAGTCAAGAGCTGAGCGGTCCTGGCAGAACCCAAACTGGGTATCACTGAGCAGGTCATTGTTGAGCAGATCCTGCTTGAAGGCATTGTTGATGACCTTCCACCACTTTACTGATGATTGAGAGTAGACTGATGGGGTGGTAATTGACCAGATTAGATATGCCCTGCTTTTTGTGTACAGGGCTGTTATGGACCAGGTCAGACCCCCTCAAAACATTTCAAAAATGTAGCTCGGACCCTAACTTTGCAAGTTGTTTTAAGCAGGTATATAGTGGATGTTCCAGGAGTGATGCGGCTGACCTAAATACTTAGTTTTAAACAAAGCAGAATTTATTTTCAAGATTACCAAATGAAACACAAACAAAAGAGAACAGAATGTATTTCAATTCCATCTCAAACATCAAAAACTGTAAGTACAACAAACTTTTATCTACCCAGCTCCATAACCAGCGCTCCTTGAACATTCCAGAAGATTCCCCTGGCCTCGGAAACACCATGAGCCATGCGGCTGATGCAGCTACCACCCCCACGCTGATTGATGATGTCACTTCTGCCCCCATCATGGCCACTCCCACAGCCACTTCCGGCCCTCACATCATTGCCGATGCCACACCCTCAGTGACTTCCGCCACCCCTACTGCCGTGTCTGCCACCACTTCCGACCCCACCAGCGCCACTCACCTGCATTCTGCTGACACGCCCCCCACAGACCCCACTGTCACTATCCCCATCCCCCAGAACCCCGAGGGGAACACTACCCCTGCTCATGACTCTACCCCCATTACCCCCACCATCACACCCACTCCAGGTACTGGCTCCGACCCCACTCCCAGCTCTACACCCACACCAGCTCCCAGCCCCCAGCCCTGCCGAGTTTTCACCATCCCCCCAGACCTCCCCCTCACTGAGGACGAACGATCAGTCCTCAGCAAAGGACTCACCTTCGTCCCCCTCCGTCCACGCATCAATGAATTTAATACACGCCGTGACATCGAACAATTCTTCCGTCACCTCCGCCTCCGAGCTTACTTTCATAATCAGGACTCCCGCCCACCTTCCGAGGACCCCTTCGCCCACCTCCAACACACTGCATCCACCTGGACACCCCGCGCTGGCCTATTACCTGCCCTCGACCTCTTCATTTCCAACTGCCGCCGGGACATTAACCGCCTCAACCTGTCTACCCCCCTCCCCCACTCCAACCTCTCACCCTCACAACGCGCAGCCCTCCAATCCCTCTGCTCCAATCCTGACCTCACCATCAAGCCAGCGGACAAAGGGGGCGCAGTGGTAGTCTGGCGCACTGACCTCTACATCGCTGAAGCCAAACGCCAACTCGAGGACACCTCTTCCTACCGCCCCCTCGACCATGACCCCACCCCCCATCACCAAACCATCATCTCCCAGACCATACAGAACCTCATCACCTCAGGAGATCTCCCACCCACAGCTTCCAACCTCATAGTCCGGGAACCCCGCACTGCCCGGTTCTACCTCCTTCCCAAGATCCACAAGCCTGACCACCCTGGCCGACCCATTGTCTCAGCATGCTCCTGCCCCTCTGAACTCATCTCTACCTACCTCGACACTGTCCTATCCCCCCTAGTCCAGGAACTCCCCACATACGTTCGAGACACCACCCACGCCCTCCACCTCCTCCAAGACTTCCGTTTCCCCGGCCCCCAACGCCTCATCTTCACCATGGATATCCAATCCCTCTACACCTCCATCCGCCATGACCAGGGCCTCCAAGCCCTCCGTTTTTTCCTCTCCAGACGTTCCCAACAGTACCCCTCCACCGACACTCTCATTCGTTTGGCCGAACTGGTTCTCACCCTTAACAATTTCTCCTTTGAATCCTCCCACTTCCTCCAGACCAAAGGGGTAGCCATGGGCACACGTATGGGCCCCAGCTATGCCTGTCTCTTTGTTGGCTACGTAGAGCAGTTGATCTTCCGTAATTACACCGGCACCACTCCCTACCTCTTCCTCCGCTACATTGATGACTGCATTGGCGCCACCTCGTGCTCCCGCGAGGAGGTTGAGCAATTCAACTTCACCAACACATTCCACCCTGACCTTAAATTTACCTGGACCATCTCTGACACCTCCCTCCCCTTCCTGGACCTCTCCATCTCCATCAGTGACGACCGACTTGACACTGACATCTTCTACAAACCCACCGACTCCCACAGCTACCTGGATTACACCTCTTCCCACCCTACCTCTTGCAAAAATGCCATCCCGTATTCCCAATTCCTCCGCCTCCGCCGTATCTGCTCCCAGGAGGAGCGGTTCCACCATAGAACACACCAGATGGCCTCCTTCTTTAGAGACCGCAATTTCCCTTCCCACGTGGTTAAAGATGCCCTCCAACGCATCTCATCCACATCCCGCACCTCCGCCCTCAGACCCAACCCCTCCAACCGCAACAAGGACAGAACGCCCCTGGTGCTCACCTTCCACCCTACCAACCTTTGCATAAACCAAATCATCCGCCGACATTTCCGCCACCTCCAAACAGACCCCACCACCAGGGATATATTTCCCTCCCCACCTCTCTCCGCCTTCCGCAAAGACCGTTCCCTCCGTGACTACCTGGTCAGGTCCACGCCCCCCTACGACCCACCCTCCCATCCTGGCACTTTCCCCTGCCACCGCAGGAACTGTAAAACCTGCGCCCACACCTCCTCCCTCACCTCTATCCAAGGCCCCAAAGGAGCTTTCCACATCCATCAAAGTTTTACCTGCACATCCACTAATATCATCTATTGTATCCGTTGCTCCCGATGCGGTCTCCTCTACATTGGGGAGACTGGGCGCCTCCTAGCAGAGCGCTTTAGGGAACATCTCCGAGACACCCGCACCAATCAACCAAATCGCCCAGTGGCTCAACATTTCAACTCCCCCTCCCACTCTGCCGAGGATATGGAGGTGCTGGGCCTCCTCCACCGCCGCTCCCTCACCACCAGACGCCTGGAGGAAGAACGCCTCATCTTCCGCCTCGGAACACTTCAACCCCAGGGCATCAATGTGGATTTCAACAGTTTCCTCATTTCCCCTTCCCCCACCTCATCCTAGCTTCTAACCTCCAGCAACTCGATCCCCTGACCTGTCCGGACTTGTCCGACCTGCCCAGCTCCTTTTCCACCTATCCACTCCACCCTCTCCTCCCTGACCTATCACCTTCATCTCCTTCCCCACTGACCTATTGTACTCTATGCCACTCTCTCCCCACCCCCACCCTCCTCTAGCTTATCTCTCCGCGCTTCAGGCTCTCTGCCTTTATTCCTGATGAAGGGCTTTTGCCCGAAACGTCGATTTTGCCTGTCCTCGGATGCTGCCTGAATTGCTGTGCTCTTCCAGCACCACTGATCCAGAATCTGGTTTCCAGCATCTGCAGTCATTGTTTTTACCTTATAGAATAACGTAACCTACCTGCAAACCTAACAGATTATCCTAATTTAATGATGCTGATCCAAATACTTGCAACAATACCCATAAGCACCCCTTGGGGAAAAAAAAGAGAAAATCAAACACAGGGTCTTACAGGAAAGAGAGAGATGGCAGAGCAATTCAGCATGGAACACCTTCCATGCTGCTGTTTCTTTGACCAGCAGCCTCAAAAACTGATTGATATGCTCTGAACTGCGAGACTGCTAAAACCAAAACAAACCAAACAAGAGAAAAGCTGAGTTGGGAGAATTGGCCATTCCCCTTTCATTGTACAAACCTTTTTTAAAACTTGAAAGCTTTTTGTCTGAGGCAGTATCTGTTAGTTATAATCAAACTGGCCCTAAAACCCATCAAAACTAGACATCCCATCACGTGTCTTAATGACGTCTCTGAAAAAAACCAAAGGACAACATAACCTTATTGAAGGAGCAGCATTGTCACACCTCTCTCCTTAAAAGAAAGAACCATCAATATTTAAAGATGGCTTCATTTTAAAACCTCTTAGTCTTATACTGTTAGTACATTACATATATTACATTGACAATAATTATGTAAACATGCACACTACGTTCTATTACAGTCTGTTTTACTCACACCATCTTAAGCCTCTGTTTCTCATCCAAGTCTCAACAATGTGTCAGCAATCACATTTTCTCATCCTGCCACATGCACAGTTTTCAAATTTAATGGCTATAATAACAAGCTCCACCTGAACAGTCTGAAATTTTTGTCCTTACATTTCTCCACAAGGTTCAATGGGCGGTGATCAGTGTATATGATTGTCTGGAAACATTACTGGTAACATAAACACTGAAATATTGTAAGACCAACACCAAGTTCAAAGTCTCCTTCTCAATTGTCAAATGTATCTGCTGAAGAATGTCCAACTTCGTGGAGAAATACCCGATAGGTCTTTCTGTTTCCTTGTCATCTTCCTGTAAGAGTACAGCACTGACACCCACATCGTTCGCATCGATAGCCACCTTGAATGGTTTTGTGTGATTAGGTGTGGCTAATACTGGGGTAGTGGTTAATACAGCTTTCAGGCTGTCAAATGCTTTCTGACTCCGCAGTCCACTGAAACTTCTTGCCTTTCTTTAGCAATTCAGTGAGTGAGCAGCCACACTGTGAAAATTTGTCACGAATTTTCGACAAAATCCACTCTATCCCAGGAATCATAGTGCTGCTCTTTTTGTCAATGGGATGGAAAACTCCCTAGTTACCTTTGCTTTTGCATTCTGTGGGGCCATTTGTCCATGACCAATAACAAGGCCCAGGAAGGTGACTTGAGCTTTGGCAAATTCACTTTTAGCCAGATTTATCACCAAGCCTGCCTCCTGAAGTCGATCAAACAAGTCTGATAAGTGTTGCAAATGTTCCTTCCATTTGTGACTAAAAAAATTACCAGGTCATCTATGTATGCAAAACAATTGGGTAATCCAGAAATGACATTATTGTAAAGTCTTTGAAATGTGGCTGCCGCATCTTTCATACCAAATGGCATAACTTTAAATTGATACAATCAATTCGGTTACGAAAGCCAAAATTGTCTTTGCTCTTTTGGACAAAGGTACCTGCCAGCATCCTTTGAGCAAGTCCAACTTAGAAATATAAGTTGCTTGTTCCACCTTTACACCAGTCTTCCAAAAGTGGAATTGGATCTGCATCAGTCTTTCTAACTGCATTGATTGTGCGATAGACCATGCATAACCGTTGGGTACCATCTGCTTTTGGCACCATTACTATAGGTGAGCTCCACTCACTGTAACTCACTTTGATTATGTCATGTTGGAGTATGCGTTCAATCTCCTTTTAAACCTGTGCCAACGTTAGAGGGTTATGCCTATGAGGATGTTGCTTAATTGGAACAGCATCTCCTTTATCTCATCAGGCATATTTAGGTTAGTACTTCCCAGCTTATTTCCACATATCTCTCCATGCAATAGTAATAACTCTTCCAGGTCATTTTGATTTTCTTGAGAAGGTAACTGAATAATGTATCCCAATTTTTGACAACTTCCTCATTTTCCAATTTAATTTGAGGAATAACAAATTCAGAATCCCCTGAACTTGGTTTTTAACTCTGTGTTGTAACTAATAACACATTCTCCTTTTGCTTTCCTTCCCTGTCAAAATTCCTTTTGAGCATATTCACATGACACAATGTGAGATTTATTTGTGTCTGGAGTCCTTATCAAATAGTACACCTAAATTTCCTTTCGATTTGATAAGGTTCACCATACCTTGCTTTTAAAGGTTCACCTATCATTGGAAGTAACGTTAACATCTTATCCTCGATAGCAAAATTACAAGTTTTTGTTTTTTTGGTTGCTTCCTGTTTCATTGTATGTTGTGATACTTTTAAATGCTGTCTAGCCAACTCCTCCACTCTATCCAATCATTCCCTAAAATCTGATACATAGTCCAAATATGTGGGCTCTGAATTCTGACTTACCAATTTCTCCTGAACCAATTTTAGTGGTCCTTTCACTTCACATCCAAACATTAATTCAAATGGACTGAATTTGGTCAATTAATTTGATACATCTCTGATTGCAAAACAAACAAATGGAATTCCCAATCATCTTGGTTATAAGCCCTCAGCATGGTCTTTAAGGTCTGATGCCACCTTTCTCACAGTATCTGTGATTCTGGATGGTATGCAGTAGATTTGAATTGTTCTATTCCTAAGCTGTCTGTAACATCCTTGAAAAATTTTGATGTAAAGTTTGACCCTTGGTCTGATTGTATGTCTGTGGGTAATCTGTATCTAGTGAAAAATTTAAATAACTTCTCTACAATCATTTTAGCTGTGATATTGTGTAAGGAAACGGGCCTGTGGAAATCTTGTGGACACATCCATTATTGTTAACAAATACAGATTCCCACTTTCTGTTTTAGGTAGGGATCCTATGCAATCAACTAAAACCCTTGTAAAAAGTTCTTCAAATGTAAGAATAGTTATTAAAGGTGCAGGTTTTATTATTGCCTGTGATTTTCCAATTATCTAACATGTATGACATGTCTGGCAACATTCAACTACATCCTTGTGCAGTCCAGGCCAATAAAAATGTTTTTGTATTTTTCTCACCCCTAAATGATCCCCTACTGGTTGTTCATGCGCTACCCGCAACATCTCCTTTCTATAACCCACTGGCAATATGACTTGATGAACCTCTGCCATTTCTCATCTGCTTGAATATGTGATAGTCTCCATTTCCTCATTAAGACGTCATTCTTACGATAGTAGCATACCTGCATATTTCTAGATTCTTCTAGAATTTTTCTGCTATAATTCAAGTATAATGGGCGGCACGGTGGCACAGTGGTTAGCACTGCTGCCTCGCAGCGCCAGAGACCCGGGTTCAATTCCCGACTCAGGCGACTGACTGTGTGGAGTTTGCACGTTCTCCCCGTGTCTGCGTGGGTTTCCTCCTGGTGCTCCGGTTTCCTCCGACAGTCCAAAGATGTGCAGGTTAGGTGAATTGGCCATACTAAATTGCCCGTAGTGTTAGGTAAGGGGTAAATGTAGGGGTATGGGTGGGTTTCGCTTCGGCGGGTCGGTGTGGACTTGTTGGGCCGAAGGGCCTGTTTCCACACTGTAATCTAATCTAATCTAAAAGTAATTTCGCTGAACTAAAGATGCCAGCTTTATCATCTATCTGCTCCTGATTTGTCTCAACCATTTGATCAAATAGTGTCTCTTCTAATTCTACTTCAACTTTCTTATCTGTACTCTTTGACCTCTCCTGATTCAACTCGTGACTTTGTGGCCTTGTTACCACACAGTCGGGACAAATCCGAGGATATGTATCCTGCAATAGTTCAGTTGCCTGAGTTTCCACTGGCTTTTCAACCTCAGTGGGCAGCACTGCAACCTGTGAACCAGCTATATTGTTAGCAAGGAAAAATTGTATTCCTGGAACTGAGAGTTTGTCCAGTACTCATACCACGACTTCTCCATTCTTCACTGGATACTCTAACCCGATTCTACATAATTGAGTGCTTCTTGTCTCACCATGAATTCCTGTTAATAGCATCTTTTCTGGCAAAAGTCCTTCAGAGTTACATATCTCATCATCTTTCAACTTCAAAGATTGAGAAGATCCTGTATCTCTTAATATTGTAACCTCTTTAACCTGCTGCTCCTGGCTTGTACAAGTAAACATTACTTTGGCAGGTATTTGGTTTAAGAAGATCTGGCACTTCCTCCTTAACCAGGTTGTTCATTTTAGTGCAGCTTTCTATCCTCCCTGTGCTTTCTGTAATCACGCCAACAAAATTCACTGGCTTATCCTGTTTTCCCACATCTGGCTTCCCCATGCTTATTCTAATCTACCAACACTCTGATTTCACGTGACCTACTTCATTGCAGTGAAAACACTGGAACTTTTTAACTTCTCTTTCCCCTTCAAGGGTTTTCTTTTTAACCTGCTGTAAGTTATCCTTAAGATCTTCACCGAGATCTACCTTTCCCTTTCCATGTGAGGATTTCTCTTTTACCTAATTTCTCTCCCTCACAGATTGAAACTGATGTTGGAAGCCAAACTTCAACTTATGGACCAGCTCAGAACCATCAACCATTTCAGCTGCTAATCTTGCCGTTTTAACTCTCTGCTCTTCTACATGAGTTCTCACTACTTCAGGAAGGGAAACTTTGAACTCCTGTCTGAGTGGCAACTTATTCAAATTCTTTCTCTTTCTTCCTTTCCTCTCTCTCCTTTTCTCTCTCTTCTCTCTCTCTCTTTTTCTTTTTGTTCTGTTAAAGCGATTCATTCTTTTTCTCTTTCCTCTGCTTTTAATAGTAATTCTGTTTCATTTCTTTTGCTCCTTCCGTGTCTTTTGCCTCTAACTCAAGCAACTTCACTTTCAATTGAATTTTGGCCATCTCCGAAAATTCTGATGGTGTTTCCAGCAAATTTAAACGCTGAGTTATTGCTGTAATTATCTCTCCTGCCCTCACGGAAGGCGGCAGTTCCAACTCCAGCTTGACTGCCAGTTCCAGCAGCTTGGGACAGCACAGTTGCTCAGTGATTAGCACTGCTGACTCGCAGCGCCAGGGACCTGAGTTTGATTCCAGCCTTGGGTGATTGACTGTGTGGAGTTTGCACATTCTTCCCGTGTCTGTGGGTTTGCTCCAGTTTCCTTCCACAATCCAAAGATGTGCAGGGTAGGTGAATAGGCCATGCTAAATTGCCCATAGTGTTCAGGAATGTGTAGGTTAGGTGCATTAGTCAGGGGGAAGTGTAGAATAATAGAGGTAGGGGAATGGGTCTATGTAGGGTGCTCTTCAGCGGGTCAGTGTGGATTTGTTGGGCCAAATGGTCTGTTTCCACAGTGTAAAGATTCTATGATTAATCACCTTTTCTAAATTCCCTAAAGTCACTTCTTCCACCCCCAGAAAGCTCTTAGTGACTGAAAGAGCCATTGCTATCTGAAGAACTGTTGAAACCAACCGAATTCAACACCTGGAACAAAAGACACTAACACCCATCACTTGCTGCATTCAAGTCCAGCAACCCTAATCCCAATTTGGAACTGTAGAACAAATCCCGGATGAGCCCCAAATCTGTTATGGACCAGGCCAGACCCCCTCAAAACATTTCAAGAAAGTGGCAAGTTGTTTGAAGCAGGTGTAGTGTGGATATTCCAGGAGTGATGTAGCTGGCCCAACCACTTAGTTTTACACAAAACTATTTATTTTCAAGATTACCAAATGAAACACAAACACAAGAGAACAGAATATAGAATAATGTAACCTACCTGCAAACCCAACAGATTATCCCAACCTAATGATGCTGTTCCAAACACCTGCAACAATCCCATAAACACCCCTTGGGTAAAAAGGAAAAATCAATACAGGAGAGAGATGGCACCTGCTTCCATGCTGCTGTTTCTTTGACCCGCAGCCTCAAAAACTGACTGATTTGCTCTGAACAGCCAGACTGCTAAAACCAAAACAAACCAGAGAAAAGCTGAGTTGGGAGAACTGGCCACTCCCCTTTCATTGTACAAGAGTTTTTTTTAAAGCTTGAAAGCCTTTTCCTGAGACAGTATGTGTTAGCTATAAAGGAGAAAGTGAGGTCTGCAGATGCTGGAGATCAAAGTTGAAACTTTATTGCTGGAACAGCACAGCAGGTCAGGCAGCATCCAGGGAACAGGAGATTCGACGTTTCGGGCACAGGCCCTTCTTCAGGAATGCATCCTTCGCCATTCCAATGAGAAAAGGCCTAGCACTCTCAACCTATCCTCGTACGACCTATTCTCCATTCCAGGCAACATCCTGATAAATCTCCTCTGCACCCTCTCCATCTGGAGCATAAGCCTTCAGTACTATTGCTGGAATGTTATCAGGGCTCATAGCCTTTCTAGTATACAGTGCCTTCAATTCTTGATATCATGTGGAGTGAATTTGTGAAGATTGGTATCTGTATTGTTGGGGACCACTGGAAGAGGCTGCAACAGATCGTCCACTTGACATTTCTGGCTGAGGCTTGCAGTAAATGCTTTGTGCTGCAAAATTCCTGAAGAAGGGCCTGTGCCCGAAACGTCGAATCTCCTGTTCCCTGGATGCTGCCTGACCTGCTGTGCTGTTCCAGCAATAAAGTTTCAACTTAGCTATAAAGGCCCTAAAACCCATCATAACGAAACACCTCAGACCGAGCTGAGAAAAAAACCAAGGACAACATAACCTTGTTAAAAGAGCAGTATCATCGCAAGGACATACCTGGGCAATTTTACATATTGTTGGGAAGATGCCAGTGTTGTAACTGTAATGGAACAGCTTAGCTCGGGGAGGGGCAAATTAGAACATTGAACATAGAACAATACAGCACAGAACAGGCCCTTCGGCCCACGATGTTGTGCCGAACATTTGTCCTAGCTTAAGCACCTATCCATGTACCTATCCAATTGCCGCTTAAAGGTCTCCAATGATTCTGACTCTGCCACTCCCATAGGCAGTGCATTCCATGCTCCCACCACTCTCTGGGTAAAGAACCTACCCCTGACATCACCCCTATACCTTCCACCCTTCATCTTAAATTTATGTGCCTTTGTAACACTCTGTTGTACTCGGGGAAAATGTCTCTGACTGTCTACTCTATCTATTCACCTGATCATCTTATAAACCTCTATCAAGTCACCCCTCATCCTTCGCCATTCCAATGAGAAAAGGCCTAGCACTCTCAACCTATCCTCGTACGACCTATTCTCCATTCCAGGCAACATCCTGATAAATCTCCTCTGCACCCTCTCCATCTGGAGCATAAGCCTTCAGTACTATTGCTGGAATGTTATCAGGGCTCATAGCCTTTCTAGTATACAGTGCCTTCAATTCTTGATATCATGTGGAGTGAATTTGTGAAGATTGGTATCTGTATTGTTGGGGACCACTGGAAGAGGCTGCAACAGATCGTCCACTTGACATTTCTGGCTGAGGCTTGCAGTAAATGCTTTGTGCTGCAAAATCTTTTTGCACTGATGTGTTGGGCTCTTCCATCATTGAGGATGGAGATATTTGTGGACTCTCCTCCTTCATTAAGTTGTTTAATTGTCCACCACCATTTTCAACTGGATGTGACAGGACTGCAGAGCTTAGGTCTGAATTGTTGGCTGTGTGATCGCTTAGCTCTGCCTATCACTTGCTGTTAACGCTGTTTGGCATGCAAGTAGTCCTGTTTGGCAGCTTCACCAGGTTGACATCTCATTTTCAGGTATGCCTGGTGCTGCTTCTGACATGCCCTCCTGCACTCCATTGATCCCCTGGCTTGGATGGTAATGGTTGAGTGGCGGATATGCCGGGCAATGAGGTTACACATTGCGCTGGAGTACAATTCTGCTGCAGTCGGTGGTCCACAGTACCTCATGGATGTTGAGTTGCTAGATCTGTTGAAGTCTGTCCCATTTAGCACAGTCATTGTGCCACATAGCATAATGAAGGGTATTCTCAATATGGAGGCAGACTTCATCTCCACAGGGACTAGGTGGTGGTCACTCTTACCGATACTGTCATGGTCTGATTCATCTGCAGTTGGTCGATTGGTATGGATGATGTCAAGTACATTTCTCCCTCTTGTTGGTTCCCTCACCACCTGCCACAAACCCAGGCGAGCAGCTATGTCCTTTAGGACCTGACCAGCTCAATCAGTAGAGCTGCTGCCAAGCCACTCTTGGTGGTGGTTATTGAAATTCCCCACCAAAATTACATTTTGCACCCTTGCTACTGTCCATGCTTCCCCAGGTTTATCAACATGGAGGAGTACTGATTCATCAGCTGAGGGAAGTCAGTGCATGGTAATCAGCAGGAGGTTTTCTTGCCCATGTTTAACCTGTAGTCATGTTACGTCATGGGATCCCAAGTCAAATGTTAAGGACTCCAAGAGCAACTCTCTCCCAACTGTGTGGCACTGTATTGCCAGGTGTGCTGGGTCTGTGCTGCCAATAGGGCAAGACAAATCCAGGGATGGTGATGGTGGTGTCTGGGAATTTTTCCAACAGGTAGGATTCCGTAAGTATGACTATGTCAGGTTGTTATTTGACTTTTCTGTGAGACAGCTCTCCCAATTTTGGCACTAGCCCCTGAATCTTAATGACGAGGACATTGCAGGGTCGACAGGGCTCTTTCTGCCATTGTCTTTTCTGACACCAGGCTGTCTGTCAGGTTTAATTTCTTTCTTGACACTTGGAAGCGATTGATACAACTGAAGGGCTTGCGAGGCAATTTCAGAGGGCAGTTAAGAGTCAGCCACATTGCTGCTATGTATGGCAGAGCAAATGAGATGGCATATTTCCTTCCCTGAAGTGAGCCATTAATGATTATAGTGTGTACTCTACTTACTGCACATAACTGAATAAAAATGCTATTTGATGAGAATCTCCATCGACTGCCAACAATGACTTATCAACCATCAGCATCCTGCTTCTCATGTAGTATATATAATTTTTCTTTTAAAATTTGGTATTCTCGTATTTCTCCTGATGTGTGCAAAAGGAGAATCTATCATAGTATTTTCTTTTCAGCAAGACTTGGCAATGGAAATTTTAAAGTTTACTGTACCAAACTTGTAAGTGTGTCAAACAGTGAGATGCTCCAACTGCAACAGGTCATTGATAGATATTGTAAGCAACCTGTTCAGATGTTTATGACACTTCTGGAGCAGGTGGGACTTGCACAAGGGTGCAAACATATAATTGATAAGCTAGCTGATCCAAACATGTAATTGATAAGCTAACTGAGTGAGTACAAAAGTGACATGATTTTTAATATGGAGAAGCAAGATGATGTACTTTGGCATAATATTTGCGGTGGGGAAATTGTTAAAGTCTATAATCACGGATGGGGTAAGTGAACACCTTGAAATATTTCAATTAATAGGTAGAACCAACATGGATTTATGACAGGTGGGTCATGCTGACAACCCCCACTGAATGTTTTGAAGATGAACAGGGAAATATCTATGTATGTGGTTCATATTGATTTCCAGAAAGTAATTCATAAAGTCCCACATAAGAGACTGTTAACTAAGATTAGGAATTAATGGCAAACTATTGACATGGATGGGAAACTTATCCTGTGGCAGAAAGTAGGGATAATGGGTGGGTACTCAGATGGCAGGATGGGACCAGTGGTGTCCCACAGGATCAGCATTAGGGCCTCAGTTATTTAGATTATTTATTAGTGACTTGGACAATGGCATAAAAAGTCTTATATTCAATTTGCTGATGACACAAAGTTAGATAGCAATGTAAGCAAGTGTGAGGTTATCCATGTTGGACGAGAAAGGATTGATCAGGTTTAGGTTTGAAGCTAAATACAGTGGACACTGGGGAGTTCATGTGCATAGATTGTTGAAATCTCATGAACTGGTACAAAAAAATTCAAGAAAGCTCATGGAGTGCTGGCCTTTACATCTAGACACTGGAGTACAAGGATGCAGATGTTATGCTGTAGTTATACAAAACTCAGGTTAGACTCCATGGAAAGTACTGTGAGCATCACACCTTTGGAAAGATATATTGGCCTTGGATGGAGTACAACAACTTTTTTTACCAAGATGGAGAGTGAGGTAGTTGATTTGGTTACTAGAGTGCTGAATCTGAATAAAGGAAACTATGAAGATATGAGGTGTGAATTGGCCTTGACAGATTGAGGAGAGTAACTTAAAGGGATCACAGTGGATGGGCAATAGCAAACATTCAAGGAATGCACAGGGGAATTGCAACAACAGCTTGTTCCTATCTGGCACAAAAGGAAAATGGGTAAGAGGGCCAATCCATGGCTTAAAAAGGAAATTAGAGGTAGTATCCGATCCAACAAAGGAGCATACAGATTGGCCAAGAAAAATAATAGTCGAGTTGACAAGGGGAAGCCAGTCAATGTGTTGTATTTGGACTTTCAGAAAGCGTTTGACAAAGTCCCGCCTAAGAGATTATTCTGCAAGATGGTGTTAGTGCAAGTGTATTGAGATGGATATAAAACTGGTGGACAAGGAGGACACAAAGGGTAGGAATTAATGTGTCCTTTCCAAATTGACAGGCAGTAACTAGTGGGGTGCCACAAGGCTCGTGTACAAGGACCCCAGCTATTCACACTATATATTAATAATTTGGATGAGGGAACAAAATGTAACATGTCAAAAATTGCAGATGATACCAAGTTGGTGGGAAGGTGAACTGTGACAATGTGCAGACATCTTTCAGCATGATCTGGACAGGTTGGGTGAGAAGAGCTGACCATGATTCAGATGAGTAAACGAGTGTAGAAAGGCGCAACAAAGAGAAATTTCACATCTTTGTGTGTAAAATGCTAGCAAAGAATTCAGCAGGTAATATGGAAAGCACATGTACCATTCACCTTTATTTCAAAGGGAATGGAATATAAAAACAGGGAGGTCTTGCTAAAAGCACCTCTCAGACCATACCTAGAATTCTGTAAATAATTTTGATCCTTTTAAATAAGGAAAGATTTATTGGTGTTGGGAGCAGTCCAGAGTTTTATAGTTTTAGTAAAACTTCCCTATGTTCATACTTCATTTCATTGAAATAAAGGCCTTCCCTATTAAATGCTGAATTTGGATGCTAGCTTTTTGTGATTTACGAACATTGACTGACATAAGACTTTAATGAAATGGTGGCCACTGATTTGTAGGTCTGGGACAAAGACCTTTTTAATTTTACACTTGACAGACATGCCAACCAAGTTCAGTTTTTTTCTACAATAACACAAGAGAGTGATTTTAGATAAAAACAAGGAAAATGGATGGGTACTGAACTTGGAACACAGGCTAAATTTCTGACTGACATTTGGGGGAAATGTTTGCTCATGACACATTTAGAAAAGTGTGAAAATGTGAACATCATGGTCAAAAACACTGCAGCTGCAAGTATTTTCAACAGTGAGTTTGAGAAAGAAATCATGTGGTTGATGAGCTGCTCCATAAGACCTTAAACGCATAACCAAATCGCAAGTTAATAACTGCCTTAGCTTAGGTAGTAATGCAAAGAATGGATACATTATGTATAGGACAAAGTGAGGGACAGGTCACAAACCCACTTCAAAAACATGGATTGGTATGTCGAATAAGCTTATGTGCTTCATTGTTATTTCCCAAATGAAATTTAATACTGGATAATTGGTTTCCCAAATCTTATTTTCACAAGGTGCAAGAGAGAGAGGGTACCATGGGGCTACTGGGAAGGTAAATTCCCACTTAAAAGGGACTTAGCTCAAGCGTCACTGGCCTTCATATGCAGCAGTGGTGAGAGCGAGGAGCTGAGTGGGACCAGTCAAATTGCACTCTGGGAAGGTAAGTGAAATGATACATTTGGCAGTGGCTGAACCCAAGACACTGCACGTGTAGTGTCTCCCACCTGCCTTCTTCCTCTAACCAAAACAAAAGGACTCTGTGGTGTGTTGATAAGCTAAGGCTTTTCTGTTTCTTATTTTTATCATGAGATTGGTAAAAACTTTTCTTTCCTTTTTTGTTTATCTAAGTTAAGACTAAGTTAAGCTTAAGATTAAAAATAGCAGGAGATCTCAGACCTGTGTTATGCTCCTCTTGCTCTTCCTTCACGTGCAGCAAGTGTGTCCAGCTGCAGCTCTTGTTAGACCATATGATGGCTCTGGAGCTGCGGATGGACTCACTTTGCAGTATATGCAATGCTGAGGGGGTCATGGATAGCACGTTCAGTGAATTGGTCACACCACAGATTAGGTTTGCTGAGGGAGAAAATGAATGGGTGACCAAAAGGCAGAGAAAGAACAGAAAGGCAGAGCACGTGTCATCTCCCTCCAAAACAGTTATATCGTTTTGGATACTGTTGAGGAAGATGGCTCACCAGGGGAAGGCAGCAGTAGCCAGGTTCATGGCAGCGTGGCTGGCTCTGCTGTTCAGTAGGGCGGGAAAAAGAGCGGAATGACTATAGTCATTGGGGATTTAATTATAAGGGGAGTAGACAGGCATTTCTATGGTCGAAAACGAGACTCTTGAATAGAACGTTGTCTCCCAGGTGCACGGGTGAGGGATGTCACAGATTGGCTGCAGAACATTCTGAAGGGGGAGGGTGAACAGCTAGCTGTCGTGGTGCATATAGACACCATTGATACAGATAAAAAACAGGATGAGGTCCTGCAAGCAGAATTTTGGAAGTTAGGAGCCAAGTTAAAAAGTAGGACCTCAGAGATAGAAATCTCAGGATTGCTACCAGTGCCACACGCTAGTCAGAGTAGAAATTAAAGAATAGGCAGGATGAAATGCTTGGCTTGAGAGATGGTGCAGGGAGAGGGATTTAGATTTTTGGGACATTTGGACTGGTTCTGTGAGAGGTGCGACTATTACAAATTGGATGGTCTACACCTGAGCTGGACTGGAACCAATGTCCTTGGGCGTGGTTTTGCTAATGCTGTTGGGGAGAGTTTAAACTAATGTGGTGGGGGATGGGAACCAAATGAGGAGGTTAGTGAACAGTAAGGAGATAGTAACTAAAGCCTGTAAGGAACTAGATAATGAAGTCAGTGTGACTAAGGGGAATAGTAGGCAGGGAGCAGATGATGAACACAAAGAGACAGGTGGTCTAAGGTGCATTTGTTTTAATGCAAAAAGTGTAGTAGGTAAGGCAGATAAACTTAGGGCTTGGATTAGTACCTGGGAGTATATTATTACCATTACTGAGACTTGGTTGATGGAAGGGTATGATTGGCAACTAAATATCCCAGGATAGAGAGGGAGTAAAGAGGGTGGAGGCATTGCATTACTGGTCAAAGAGGATATCACAGCTGTGCTGAAGGAAGGCACCATGGAGGACTCAAGCAGTGAGGCAATCTGGGCAGAACTCAGAAGTAGGAAGGGTGCAGTAACAGGCCTCCCAACAGGGACCGTGAAATAGAGGTACAAATATGTAAACAGATTATGGAAAGATGTCGGAGCAACAGGGTGGTGGTGGTAGGAGATTTTAGTTTTCTCAACATTGACTGGGATTCACTTAGTGTTAGAGGTTTAGATGGAGCAGAATTTGTAAGGAGCACACCAGGAGGGTTTTCTAGAGAAATATTGTAAATAGTCCATCTTGGGAAGGGGCCATACTGGACCTGGTGTTCGGGAATGAGGCCGGCCACGTGGTTGAAGTTTCAGTAGGGGATTACTTTAGGAATAGTGATCACAATTCCATAAGTTTTAGGATACTCATGGACAAAGACAAGAGTGGTCCTAAAGGAAGAGTGCTAAACTGGGGGAGGGCCAACTATAGCAAAATTCAGCAGGAGCTAGGGAATGTAGATTGGGAGGAGCAGTTTGAAGGGAAATCCACATTTGAAATGTCAGAGGCCTTAAGAGAGGTTGACGAGGGTTCAGGAGAAATACGTCCCTGTGAAAATGAGGGATAGAAATGGCAAGATTAGGGAACCATGGATGACAGGTGAAATTATGAGACTAGCAAAGAGAAAAAAGGTCTAGGCAACTGAAGATAGATGAAGCTTTGGAAGAGTATCGGCAATATAGGACCAATCTGAAACAAGGAATTAAGAGGGCTAAAAAGGGTAATGAGATATCTTTAGCAAACAGCGTTAATGAAAATCCCAAAGCCTTTAATTCATATATAAGGAGCAAGAGGGTAACTAGAGAAAGGGTTGACCCACTCAAGGACAGAGGAGGAAAGTTATGTGTGGAGTCAGAGAAAATGGGTGAGATTCTTAATGAATACTTCACATTGGTATTCACTGGGGAGAGTGGCATGACGGATATTGAGTTTAGGGATAGATGTTTGATTACTCTAGGTCAAGTCGGCATAAGGAGGAAGGAAGTATTGGGTACTCTAAAAGGCATTGAGGTGAACAGGTACCGAGGTCCAGATGGAATCTGTCCCAGGTTACTGAGGGAAGCAAGAGAAGAAATACTGGGGCCTTAACAGATATCTTTGCAGCATCCTTGAACATGGGTGAGTCCTGGAGGACTGGAGAATTGCTAAGAAGGGTAGCAGTGATGATCTAGGTAATTATAGACCGGTGAGCCTGACATCAGTGGTAGGGCAGCTGCTGGAGAAGACACTGAGGGATAAAATCTATTCCCATTTGGAAGAAAATTAGTTTACCAGTGATAGACAACATGGTTTTGTGCAGGAAAGATCATGATTTACCAACTTAATAGAATTCTTTGAGGAATTGACAAAGTTAATTGATGAAGGAAGGGCTGTAGATTTCATTTACATGGCTCAAAGGTAGAAGACAGAGGGTGGTGGTGGAGGGTTGTTTTTCAGACTGGAGGCCTGTGACCAGTGGAGTACCACAAGGATCGGTGCTGGGCCCTCTACTTTTTGTCATTTACATAAATGATTTGGATGCGAGCATAAGAGGTACAGTTAGTAAGTTTGCAGATGACACCAAAATTGGAAGTGTAGTGGACAGCGAAGAGGGTTACCTCAGATTATAACAGGATCTGGACCAGATGGGCCAATGGGCTGAGAAGTGGCAGATGGAGTTTAATTCAGATAAATGCGAGGTGCTGCATTTTGGGAAAGCAAATCTTAGCAGGACTTTTACACTTAAGGGTAAGGTCCGAGGGAGTGTTGCTGAACAAAGAGACCTTGGAGTGCAGGTTCATAGCTCCTTGAAAGTGGAGTCGCAGGTAGATAGGATAGTGAAGAAGGCGTTTGGTATGCTTTCCTTTATTGGTCAGAGTATTGACTACAGGAGTTGGGAGGTCATATTGCGGCTGTACAGGACTTGGTTAGGCCACTGTTGGAAGATTGCGTGCAATTCTGGTCTCCTTCCTATCGGAAAGATGTTGTGGAACTTGAAAGGGTTCAGAAAAGATTTACAAGGATATTGCCAGGGTTGGAAGGTCTGAGCTACAGGGAGAGGCTGAACAGGCTGGGGCTGTTTTCCCTGGAGCATTGGAGGCTGAGGGGTGACCTAATAGAGGTTTACAAAATTATGAGGGGCATAGATAGGATAAATAGACAAAGTCTTTTCCCTGGGGTCAGGGAGTCCAGAAGTAGAGGGCATAGGTTTAGGGTGAGAGGAGAAAGATATAAAAGAGACCTAAGGGGCAACTTTTTCATGCAGAGGGTGGTATGTGTATGGAATGAGCTGCCAGAGGATGTGGTGGAGGCTGGTACAATTGCAACATTTAAGAGGCATTTGGATGGGTATATGAATAGGAAGGGTTTGGAGGGATATGGGCCAGGTGCTGGCAGGTGGGACGAGATTGGGTTGGGATATCTGGTCGGCATGGACGGGTTGGACCGAAGGGTCTGTTTCCATGCTGTACATCTCTATGACTCTATGACTTCAGTCAGGCATTTGATAAGGTTCCCAATGTTAGGCTGATGGAGAAAGTGAAGTCGCATGGGGTCCAGGGTTTAGTAGCTAGATGCATAGAGAACTGGCTGGGCAATAGGAGACAAAGAGTAATAGTGAAAGGGAGTTTCTGAAAATGGAGACCTGTGACCAGTGGTGTTCCACAGGGATCTGTGCTGGGACCGCTGCTGTTGCGATAAACATAAATTATTTTGAGGAAGGTATAGGTGGTCTGATTAGCAAATTTGCAGGTGACACTAAAGATTGGTGGAGTAGCAGATAGTGAAGGGGACTGTCAGAGAATACAACTGGACCCCTGCAACTGGAAAAGATGAAAAACCTGCCGATACACCACCCCCCTCAGCTCCATCCAGGACCCCAAACAGTCCTTCCAGGTGAGGCAGAGGTTCACCTGCCTCTCTTCCAACCTAGTTTCCTGCATCAGGTGCTCCTGATGTGGTCTTTTCTACATTGGGGAGACCGAATGTAAACTTGGGGAATGGTTCACCGAGCATCACAGCTGGGCCCATAGGGGCTGACTGGACCTCCCAGTCACTGGTCATTTCAATTTCCCCAACCACTCCCTTTCCGACATGATCATCCTTGGACTCCTCCATTGCCAAAATGAACCACAGCACAAATTAGGGTCAGAACACCTTATCTTCCCCTGGGCAGCCTACAGCCAGAGGACTCAAAGTTGAGTTCTCCAATTTCAAATAACCTCTGTTCCCATCCCCTGACTCCCTTCCCAAACCCTCCCCCTCCCTTCCACTGCTCCCTGTCACCAACCAGATTCATTCCTCCCACTAACGAACCACGCTGTACACTCGACCTGTCTTCACCTATCCCTACCTCAGCACCCTGGCCCCGCCATCCCCTTTATCTGCAGCTTTCCACACACCCACCCCCAGTCCTAAAGAAGCTGTGACAACATTTAGGCACAAGTACAGGGTAATGTTGTGGCTAACTTATGTGAAATTACATGTTAAGATTTTTCCCATCCAAGTGTCACCCTTACCCGCGCTCGGCCTTTGTTTCTGATTGACGTGTCCTGTAACCAATTAGTGAGCGCTCACTGTCCAATCAGAAGGGCAGATTGTGGCGGATGTTGCCGGATTCTGCAAGTTGTTACTCTGGGTTCTGATGCCGTTCTGTGGGAAACGATAAACTGGGAGCGATGGAAAGTGGCCGGAGTTGGGGCTGTTTGGAAATGTGGAACGAAGAAAACTGCAAGTTAGTGGCTCAGTTGAAGGTAAAGTGGATTTTAGAGCGGCCTCATTAGTGAACGTAGAGCAAGATTCGCACTTTACACAGTTCTATGTATTGCTAAAGTTAACGACTCTGCAGCGGCAGTCCCATCTAACGTTACAAACCATGTAAAACGTGTTGTCTAAAATGAAATTCGTGTATGTTTTGGGAGCAGGCTTATCTTTTGCTTGAATTATACCTTGTTAATTTAGGATGGAGAGGAATGTATAGTGGACTGAATTGGGATCCTCGTTTTCCTGATATATATGCTGAAAATGTGTTGCTGGAAAAGCGCAGCTCTTCACCAGGAATGTGAGGGAGGCCCAAGGGAACTGACAGATAAATTTGGGGGTGGAGCTGGGGGGGAAGGTCACTGGGAATGCATTAGGAAAATGAAGGTGGGATGGGTAATGGTGATAGGGTGGAGTGGATACATGGAAGGAAGATGGATAGGTAGGAGAGTTCAAGAGAGTGGTGCTGAGTTAGTAGGTTGGATCTGGGATAGGGTGAGTGGAGGGGAAATGAAGAAACTGTGAAATTGACATTGATCCCGTGTGGTTAGAGGGACCCCAGGCAGAAGATGAGGCGTTCTTCCTCCGGGCGTCGGGTGGCTAGAGTTTGGCAGTGGAGGAGGCCCAGGACTTGTATGTCCTTGGTGAAGTGGGAGGGGGGAGTTGAAGTGCTCGGCCACAGGGCAGTGGGTTGTTTAGTGCGTGTCCTAGAGATGTTCTCTGAAATGGGCTGCAAGCTGGTGTCCTGTCTCCCCAATGTAGACGAGACCACATTGAGAGCAACAGACATAGTAGATGACGTGTGAAAGTAAAGGTAAATCTCTGTTGGATGTGGAAGGATCCTTTGGGGCTTTGGATGAAGGTGAGGGGGAAAGGCGTGGGTGCAGGTTTTGCACTTCTTGCAGTGGCAAGGGAAGGTACCAGGAGTGGAGGGTGAGTTGGTTGGGGGTAGGGGGGGAATCTAGTGAGGGAGTCGCAGAGGGAATGGTCTCTGCGGAATGCAGATAGGGTTGGGGAGAGAAATATATCCCTGGTGGTGGTGTCTGCTTGTAGGTGGCAGAAATGGCAGAGGATAACTGTTGTATCGGAGGTTGGTGGGATGGAAGGTGATGACTAGGGGATTTCTGTCCTTGTTGCATTTGGAGGGGTAGTGTTCAAAAGTAGAGGTGTGGGAAGTTACCTGCACCTCTGCCCTTCAGTTGCACACTTACCACACCACTGCCCTTGAACCCCACCCCTCCAGTCGCAATAAGGACAGAATCCACCCCCCCTCTCCCCCGGTCCACACCTTCCACTCCACCAATCTCTGAATACAATGTATCATCTTCTGCCACCTACAAACAGACCCCACCACCAAGGATATATTTCCCTCCCCACCCCATCTACGTTCCGCAGAGGCCATTTCCTCTGCGACTCCCTCGTTAGGCCTACACCCCCAGCAACCCACCCTCCTCTCTCGGCACCTTCTGCCAATGCAAGAAGTGCAAAACCTGAGCTCATACCTTCTTCCACCCTCCTCTCTGACCTATCACCACCCCCCACCTTCATCTACCTATCGATTTCCCAGCTATCTTTCTCCACACCCCCACCCTGCCCTGCCATTCTTCCCCCACCCACCCCCTCATACATGATGAAAAGCTCATGACTCTCCTGCTCCTTGGATGCTGCCTCACTGGCTATGCTTTTCTAGCACCACACTTTTTTTGACTTTTAAAGAAAGATGTGAAGGCATTGCAAATAAGCTTCACAAGACTTGTTCCAGGAATGAAGAACTTCTGTTCTGAAGATACAGTCTACATTTGGAGAAGGTATCTGATGGAGAATTGAAGGCTGTGAGGAGATTTGATTGAGGTATTCAAAATTGTGTGGGCTTTGGACAGAGTAGATAGGTAGAAACTGTGCCTATTGCTTAGAGGATTGAGAACAAAAGGGCAGAGAATTAAGGTAATTGGCAAAAAAACAAAAAAAGTAACATGAAATGGAGGCATAATGGTATTATCACTGGACTCGTAAACCAGATTAATGCTTGACAACCATGGGTTCACATTCTAGCACAGAGGATGTGTATCCTTGACATCAAGTCTGCATTTAACTGTGTGGCCTCGAGGAGCCTGAGCAAAACTGGAATAAGTGGGAATTGGGAAAATCTCTCTGCTGGTTGAAGTCAAACCTAGTACATAGGAAGATGGTTGTAGTTGTTGAAGGTCAGTCATGTCAGCTCCAGGACATTTCAGCAAGAGTACCTTAGGGTATTGAGGAGAAAGTGAGGTCTGCAGATGCTGGAGATCAGAGCTGGAAATGTGTTGCTGGAAAAGCGCAGCAGGTCAGGCAGCATCCAGGGAACAGGAGAATTGACGTTTCGGGCATAAGCCCTTCTTCAGGAATGGGGAAAGTTTGTCCAGCAGGCTAAGATAAAAGGTAGGGAGGAGGGACTTGGGGGAGGGGCGTCGGAAATGTGATAGGTGGAAAGAGGTCAAAGTGAGGGTGATAGGTCAGACTGGGGTGGGGGCGGAGAGGTCGGGAAGAAGATCTCAGGTTAGGAAGGCGGTGCTGAATTTGATGGATTTGACTGAGACAGGGTGGGGGGAGGGGAAATGAGGAAACTGGTGAAATCCGAGTTCATCCCTAGTGGTTGGAGGGTTCCTAGCCGGAAGATGAGGCGTTCTTCCCTAGCCGGAAGATGAGGCGCAGAACAATACCTTAGGGTATTGTTCTGCGCCCAGCCATCTTCAGCTGCTTCCTTAATGATTTTTCCGTCCATCATAAAGTCAGTAGTGGGGATGTTGGTTGATTGCATAAAGTTCAGTACCATTTTTGATTCCTCAGATGCTGAAGCAGTCCATGTTCAAATGCAACAAAATCTGGACAATATTCCAGGCTTGGGCTGACAAATGGCAAGTAACAGTCACCCCACATAAATGACCACCTCCAACGTGAGACAATTTGACCACTTGACATTCAATAGTGTTACTATACTGAATTTCCCCACGATCGGTCACCTGGGTTTTACCATAGACCAGAAACTTACCTGGACTAGCCACATTAATGCAGTGGCTACAAGAGCAGGTCAGAAGCTAAGAATACTGCAGTAAATAACTCCCTTCCTGATTCCCCAGTGTGTCTAATATTTACAAGGCACTGGTCAAGTTTGAAGGACTTACTATCCACTTACTTGGATGAGTGCAGCTCCAACAATTCTCAGGCTTGAAACCCAGGAGGCTTGTCTTCATTGCTCTGTCCTTTAAGTTTAGGAGATGGGACGTCAACTTAAGGTTGTACAGAAAGTTAGTGAGGCCTCGCCTGAAGTACAGTATCCAGTTGTGGTTGTCCAGTTATAGGAAGGATATTATTAAACTGGAGGGGATTCAGGAGAGATTTACCAGGATTTTATGGAAGGTTTGAGGTATAAAGAAAGGCTGGGACTGTTTTCACTGGAGCTTAGGAGTTTGAGAGGAGACCAGATAGAAATTTATAAAATCATGAGGGCTATAAGTATGGTTGATAGTCTTTACCCAAGGATGGGGGATTTCAAGACTGGGGGCAAATTTTTAAGCTGAGAGGAGGGGGAGGGATTTTTAAAAAGACACGAGGGACAAATGCTTACATGCAGAGTGGTTTGTGTGTGGAATGAATTTCCTGAGGAAGTGGTGGATGTGAGCACAATTATAACATTTAAAAGACATTAAATGTGGTGGGAGGATGTGTAGACAAGGTAGCTGTGGGAGTCGGTGGGTTGAAATAGATGTCCTTTTTGAGTCGGTTACTGGAGACAGAGGGGTCCAGGAAAGGGAAGGAAATATTGGCGATGGTCCATGTGAACTTGATATCAAGATGGAAGGTGTTGGTGAAGTTAATGAACTGTTCAACCTCCTTGTGGAAGCACAAAGTGGTGCTGATACCATCATCAATGTAGCGGAGGAAAAGGGGGGATGGTGCCAGTGTAGCTACGGAAGAGGGACCGTTCTGCGTATCTTATGAAGAGGCGGGCATAGTTGGGGCCCGTGCGGCTACCCCTTGGGTTTTTAGGAAGTGGGAGGATTCAAAGGAGAAGTTGAGAGTGAGGAACAGTTCTGCCAATCAAATGAGAGTGTCGGTGGAGGGGAGTTGAGTCGGGTGAGAGGAAGAAATAGAGGGCTTTTAGGACTTTGTCACGGGGGATGGAGGTGCATAGGGGCTGGGTATCCATGGCAAAGATGAGGTGTGAGGGCCAGGGAATTGAAAGTCATGGAGGAGGTGGAGGGCATGGGTGGTATTCTGGACGTATGTGGTAAGTTCCTGGACCAAGGGGACAGGACAGAGTTGAGATATGAGGAGATGAATTCGGTGGGGTAGGAGCAGGTGGAGACAGTCGACTGGGGCAGTCAGGTTTGTGGATTTTGGGTAAGAGGTAAAACTGGGTGGTACTATGAGATTGGAGGCTGTAGGTGGGAGATCCCTGAGGTGATGAGGTTGTGCATGGTCTGGGAGATGATGGCCTGGTGATGAGAGGTGGGGTCGTGTTGAGGGGGCGGTTGGAGGAACTATCAGCGAGTTGGCGTCAGGCCTCAGTGATTTAAAGGTTGGTATACCATACTGTGGAGAAAGTGAGGACTGCAGATGCTGGAGATCAGAGCTGAAAATGTGTTGCTGGAAAAGCACAGCAGGTCAGGCAGCATCCAAGGAACAGGAGAATCGACGTTTCAGGCATAAGCCCTTCTTCAGGAATGAGGAAAGTGTGTCCAGCAGGCTAAGATAAAAGGTAGGGAGGAGGAACTTGGGGAAGGGGCGTCGGAAATGCGATAGGTGGAAGGAGGTCAAGGTGAGGGTGATAGGCCAGAGTGGGGTGGGTGCGGAGAGGTCAGGAAGAAGATTGCAGTTTAGGAAGGCGGTGCTGAGTTCGAGGGATTTGACTGAGACAAGGTGGGAGGAGGGGAAATGAGGAAACTGGAGAAATCTGAGTTCATCCCTTGTGGTTGGAGGGTTCCTAGGCGGAAGATGAGGCGCTCTTCCTCCAACCGTCGTGTTGCTATGGTCTGGCGATGGAGGAGTCCAAGGACCTATATGTCCTTGGTGGAGTGGGAGGGGAGTTGAAGTGTTGAGCCACGGGGTGGTTGGGTTGGTTGGTCAACCATGCTGTGCTCCTTTGTCAGCTGTTTTGATGGTGTGGTTGGGGTTGGAGCAGCGGCGTGGTGGGCTGCGTGTTGCGAGGGTGAGAGGTTGGAGTGGGTGAGAGAGGTGGAGAGAGAGTGAGAGATAGTATGTTGCAGGTGAGAGAAGGGGTTTTGGAGGGTAGGTGGGAGTCACAATCAAAAAAACTAGGCATGGAGGTGTCAGAGAAAAATTCAGTATCACAGCATGTATGGAATTTTTTGACACTGGACATAGTGGGATGAAGGTAAGACCTTTACTGAGGACCGACCTCAGTGAGGGGGAAGTCTGGGGAAATGGTAAATCGCTGGCAGGGCTTGGAGCTGGAGTTGAGAGTGGAGGTGGTCATATGACCATTGATGTAAGCAGTCATGTGACCATGGAAACTGTATGGTCGATGGCATCAGCAGAAGTGATGTAGATGGTGGCTCCAGCGGAAGTGACGTCAGCAGCGGTCACATATGTGATGTCATTGGTGTTTATGGCAGCGATCATGGGGGCAGAAGTGACATTCTCAGAGGTGTTTGCAGCGGCAGTGTTCCAGTAAGTGATGTCAGTAGCGGTTGGGGGCAGAAGTGATGTGGCCGGCGGTATTTGTGGAAGCAGTCAAGGAGACTGCATGGTTGGCAGATCATCAGCTGTGGAAGTAACGTCATCATTTGTGGCTATGGTTGTAGCAGCCGCATGGATGTTGGTGTCCAACAGGTTCTGGAGAGGGCCAGAGGAAGGGTTTGGAGCTGCTGAGTATTCCGGGGTACAGCGGTATCTGAATGAAGGTTTGGTGTAGTTACGTTCCTTGATGTCTGATGGGCTAGAGAAAAAGCATTGGTTGAGGGTGTGGATCCCTCTGAGGGTGAAGAGCAGCAGAGGGCCTTGGCAGGTCTGGGAGAGTTGAGACCCTGACCTGGGGCAGGGCTGACTGCAGAGAGAATAGGTGAAGACGTGTGGCTGCGAGTGTGGGGAGGATCTGGAGGGAGGACTGCTTCTGGAGGCTATGGAGCTGCTGTACGCAGCAGTTGTCCCAATCAGGTCCAGATTGTGATGGTCAGAATGTAGTCTGGAGTCCATGGGGATAAGTCTGTTGCATAGGTAGGTGCTGAGGCAGGAGATGTGGCTATGGTAGTGGGACTGCTTCAGCATGTGGTTGAAGAACTTCAGGGCAGAGGAGATGATCCAGGGGTGCAATGGGAGAGAGATTTGCTGAGATCCTTGTGGAGGGAGGAGGAGAACTTCAAGGTGGGCATCCTTGGAAGAGGCTTTGCAGTATGTTTTACAGCAACTAGAAGAAAGTGAGGACTGCAGGCGCTGGAGAGTCTTGAATCGAAACGTGTGTGGCTAGAAAAAGCACAGCAGGTCAGGCGGTACCTGAATAGGAAAGGTTTGGAGGGATATGGACCTGGAGCAGGCAGGTGGGACTAGATTAGTTTTGGATTGCGTTTGATGTGAGCTGTTCAGACCGAAGGGTCTATCTCCATGCTGTAGACTCTGAGACAAAGAAGCCCAGTTGGTAGACAATACATCTGCAAACATCCACTCCATCTACCACCAATGCTCAGTAGTAGCAGTAATCCAGATGCAGAAATTCACCTAAGCTCCTTAGACAGCACCTTCTAAATGGGAAAGAGAAGGACAGTAAATATATAAGAACACCACCACCTGCAGGTTCCCCTCCAAGCTAGTCACCATCTGTTCCTTTTGTCGTTGGGACAAAAGCCTTGGAATTCCTATCCTAACGGCATGGTGGGTCAACCTGGAGCACATGGAGTGCCGTGGTTCAAGAATGCACTTTCTCAAAGGCAACTGGGGATATGTAATAAACCCTGGCCAACCAGCAACTTCCACCTCCCGTGAGTGAATAAAAAATGTGCATCAGCTAGTGGAATTTAAATTAATCTGGAATCCTAAACCAATTATAGTAAATCTTGAAAAGAGGTCTTAAAGGCACAAGGATAAGTGGACAGGTTTAGGAAAGGAATCCTAGCCTGGGCAGCTTGAAGCACAGTCGCCAATGGTGAAGCAATAAGTTTGTGTACAGGTTATAAGAATGAAAGGTTGGTACCATTCATAAATGGCTAACGGCACTGTGGGAAATTGAGGATGAAAGCTTTCATCTCATCAGTGTATAATGTTCTACTACATATAATGTCATGATAATAAAACCAGGAGAAGTAGGCTGTTTAGCCCCTCAAGCCTGCTCCACCATTAAATAAGATCTTGGCTAATCCAACATTCCTCATGTCCACTTTGCTTCCTTTCCCCATAACTCTTGATTTCCCCGTATTGATCAAGAGTTGACCTCGGCCTTAAATATACACACAGATTCTGCCCACACAATTCTATGGTAAGGAGTTCTACAGACACTCAACTCTCTGAGAGAAGAAATTGTTCCTCACCTCAGTATTAATTGGCATCCCTTAATTCTGAGACTATGCCCTCAGGTCCTAAACTTCCCGTGAGGGGAAACTTCCTCTCAGCATTACTGTTAAGCCTATTAAGAATCCTATGTTTCAATAAGAACATCTCTCATTCTTCTAAATTCCAATGAATAGAATTCCAGTTTGTTTAACTTGCTATTAACACAATCCCTCCATACCAGGGATTATCCCAGAGAACCTTCTCTGAATTAACCTGCACCGAAATGATATCTTTCGCAAGAAGACCAAACTATTCTCAGCACTCTAGATGTGGTCTCACTAGTACCTTGTGCTAAGACTTCCCTACTCTTATACTCCAACCCCCTTGAAATAACAGCCAACATTCCATTAGCCTTCCTAATTACCTGCTGAATCTGTGTGCTAGTTTTCTGTGTTTCATGCATAAGTGCTCCCAAGTCACTTTTATTTCACAGGTTTCTGCAGCTTTGTAACATGGAGAAAGTTTGCATTTAAAATAAGCAATATTGACCGATTGTACGATTTTTCCTTTGGGGTCAGTTTGTGATAGGTGACTGTTGGTAATATAAAAAAAATCGTAGACACCCGTGTGAAGAAAAATGACAAATCAACAACAGAATACATGCAGCATCCTGGTGCAATATTGTTCTATGAATTATTTAAGAACTTGTAGAAAAAATTTGGTTTAATGGTTAAGGTCATCCACACGGAATGTACCTATATTGTTTTTTCGCAATAACTTTTACCTTGTCTCTCTACACTGGGTTAATTCTGTCCAATGCCACTTTTCTCTCTTCCTCCAACCAGAATATTTCTGTCCATGCTGTAAATCGGAGAGAAATTGTGCGACAGAGTCATGTTTCTTTCAGCAAACTACTGGAGAAAATCCAAGGTATTGATGGATTTATTGATGCTACCCTCATTGTAGCTTGTCTGATTGTATTATCAATTTATAGTATTTGTATCCAGCCATCTTACGGAAAGATACATAACTTACTACATAACAACTTGAGTTTATATAACTACTTTATTGTGTTATTTGATTACAAAGTGCTGCAAAGTAACATTTTAAACCAGAACTTAACTCTGAGCCTATGCTGTACATCTCTATAACTTGGTTAATAGGGCTGTCCTCCCGTTTCCCCTATCCCCGTATCAGTTGAACTAAAACACTTAGAAAAACAGCATGGCTTTTTAACTCCTTCATCTTTTTTCTGGGCTCTGGAGGGAGAGAGAATAATCGCCCATGTGCATAGAAACATGAGTTCTAGGTCTGCTCTTGAACAGCAGTTTCTTAATGAATTAAATAGTCACTTACAGGGATGAGCATTCTGATAAGGCAATATACATATTGATCGGGTGGCTGTTATAATCAGTGAGTGTCAATAGTAAAGATTAAGCCATCTGCTGTTAGACAATGAATGTTTTTAACCTTGTTAACTGGCTTCACATAATGAATACTTTTCACCTGAACTGACTTTACATAATGAATGCTTCGTCATCTTGTTAATTGGCTTTACATAATGAATGCTTTTCCACCTTGTTAACCCCCTACCCTTGCCTCCAGCACCTCATTGTTTACTGCAAGTTCTTATCTGATCTGAGTCACGCTTAGCTGACACTTTGTTTCGCCAAAGTCAAAACTTAACTCTTTCCCTGTCTGCTCATAGCTGGTACACTTTCTCAGGGCAGGTTTTAAGAATTGTCCTAAATAAGGAAAGCAAGGTAGAGGCAGAAAGATTTAGAGAAAGAATAAGGATTTGGGACATGGGTAGCCATCTCAGTGATGGCTGGCTCTGTAGTTAAAACTCACTTTGAGGCAAAATATAGCAATACAATTCTGCCTTGAGCAGTTGCCAGGAAGTGAGATTCGTGTCAGTTGGTAAAGAAGTGAGGACTGCAGATGCTGGGATCAGAGTTGAGAGTGTGGTGCTGGAAAAGCACAGCAGGTCAGGCAGCATCCGAGGAGCAGGAGAATCGACGTTTCGGGCATAAGCCCTTCGGAAATGAGGCTTGAGGGTCGGGGCTGAGAGATAAATGGGAGGGGATATGGTTTGGGGAAAGGTAGCTGAGAAAGCGATAGATGGATGAAGGTGAGGGAGACAGTGATAAGTCAGAGGGAGGAGTGACAGACAGGTCCGGAGGGTGGTACTGAGTTTGAGGCTTGGGATTGGGATAATGTGGGGGGAGGGTAATGAGGAAGCTGTTGAAATCCACACTTATCCCGTGTGGCTACAGGGTCTCATGGTGGAATATGAAGAGTTCCTCTTCCAGGTTTTGGTTGGCAACGGTTTGGCGGTGGAGGAGGGCCAGGACCTGGATGTCCTTGACGGAGTGGGAGGGGGAGTTGAAATGTTCAACCATGGGGTGGTGGGGTTGGTGGGTGCGGATGTTCCAGAGATGTTTACTGAAATGATCCGCAAGAAGACATCCTGTCTCCCTGATGTAGAGGAGACCACACCAGGTGCAATGGATGTAGTAGATGACGTTGGTAGAGGTACAGGAAAATTTCTGATGGATGTGGAAGGATCCCTTGGGGCCTTGAATGGAGGTGAGGGAGGGCTGTGAGTGCAGGTTTTTCACTTGCTGCAGTGGCAGGGAAAGGTGCCTGGAGTGGGATGTGGGCTGTTGGGGGGGGGGGGGGGAGGAGGTGTGAGCCTTACGAAGGAGTCACGGGTGGAATGGAGGTTGGTGGGGTGGAATGGAGGTTGGTGGGGTGGAAGGAGAGAACCAGGATCTCCAACACCATCTCTGGCACCCTTCCCTTCCTGGACCTCTCCATCACTGTCTCTGGTTCCCTCCCCTTCCAACCCGACCATAAATTCACTTGGACCATCGCGGAAACCTCCTTCCCCTTCCTGAACCTTTCTCATCTTCGTCTATGGTGACCGACTAACCACAGACATATACTAACACAAGTGCTTCACCGGAGGCTCACTGATGAAGTTACCTGGTATGGTAGCAAAATGTTTGAAAATGAACCTTGCAGCTCAGCGGGCAAACTTTATATCCAGATCTGTTAACTTAATTTCCCAGTTTTAGCTAGCTCTGTCTTTGTGTCCTCATAATTGCCCTTTTTACATTTAAAACACTGGTTTTAGATCCATTTTCTCTCCTTCAGACTGGGTGTGAAATTCAATATTGCTTTGGGGTGCCTTTGTTGTGGTGTCATTAAATAGTCCTATCTTATTCCATATTTTGAGGTCTATGATGGCCTTCTGCTTAACTGGATTTAAAATGTGCTGTTTAAGAAACTATACCAAAAACATGTTCTCTCACAAAAGAATTGTCACAATAGTTCCTTTTGAGATCCGTGATGGGTAATTCTACTTAGGTACATGGTAACTTCATCCTTAAAAAGACATTTTTAAAATTCTTCGATCACAGGTGATAAACTGATTGGGAAGTGTGACTCTAATTGATTTGTGTATTTCTCATCCTCTTTGAAATAATTAACCTCTTGATGTCTTCTCTGTGCAACCATTTGAAGTCAGAACTAGGTCCAGTGGTACAATATTTGTTGAGTCATGTGTTGTCCTTCATTGTCAATACAATGGGTAAATGTTGCAGTGTAGGGTGGCCCATCAGTTGGGTAACCTTTCCTTTCATTGGAGTCCATAACTAATTCTTTATGGTCCTTCTGCAGGTCTGCCACCAACTGTATCCAGCATTCCCTTGGAACTGACTATTCTGTACAATACAGTTGTTCTAAGTCTCAGTTTGTCTAACACCAGTCAAAGTGTTAACTCCTTGTTATATGAGGGACTTGTCCGAGGTGAGTTTTAAACTATATTTGTCAGGTGAATTCGGCATGGTTTGCTATAACCACTTTGTATTTGTGTTCAGGATTTTTCGTATTACTATAGCCAATTACTGGTGTACTTTTAGGGAAATGTGGCAACCAAATTGCAAAAAGTAATGAAATAAATGTCTAGGTGATCACTTTGAGAAGTGAATTTTAAAAAAAATCTCTTCCACCCAATAGAGAGAGTGGGCTCAATTTAATTTCTCATTCAAGACACAATCTCTGTCAGTGCAGCATTCCTCGCTGCCACACTGAAGTGTTAGCCTAGGTAGTGAGCTGAAATCTCGGGTGTGGGACTTGAACCTGCAAAACTTCCTGAACTGAAGTGAGAGTGCAAGCACTGTGTTGCAGCTGACATCTGCTAGAGGCCTTGAGACAGCCTTTCCAAGGTGCATGAGAGCAGCAAAGTGACTTGCTCATCACTTTTCTTACTCTTTCCAAAGAGAGCATCTTAACTGCTTGCTGTTCTGTGTAGTATCTGTGACTAGTGAATGGAGAATGTTTCCTCTTGATGTTCTGTTTAAAAATTGGTGTGATTCCTTTAAATGATCTAGTTTCTTTATCGTCTTCCTGATCCAAATGTTTAATAATAAATAAGTAAAATTATATCAAGGAAAAATCATTCTTATTAATACTTTTTAAGTTGCTTGGTGTTTTATTTTGGAAAACAGGATTAGAAGCTTATGATGGACATTTTGATGAACCGGACATCACAAAATTATGGGCAATGATATCTCAGAGCATTCATGACCCAACTTTTATTCAGGCAGTTGATCAACTGATCTGTTTGCAATGTGTCCTGTGGCTGGTTTGCAATCAACTGGAGAAGATTGATGCTGTACTCCACATACTAAGAGACAGAGTAAGTGTGCAAGGTAGTTGTGGATAAATTGTTGATTGTTGTGCTCCAGGACTATTCTGCATATTTTATCCTGGGAAGGACTTGCACACAAGCTACACTGACAACTTATTTTAGCAAATGGCTTGTCCAAAATAATAAGTTTCCCGACCTAACCCCGTGCTGAGGTAAATGAGCAGATGAATGTTGCTGACAGTGTAATCTGTGAGCCACTAGCTCTGTGCCTCCTGAAAAGAAGTAAAGGACACTTGGAACCATCACATCATACAGTACACAAGAGATGCATCAGCCCATCGAGTTTGCACCAATAAAAACTACTCCAAGTCAACACTAGTCCCACTTCCCACCACTTGGCCCAATTACTTTGAAAATGTCATGAGGTTTACCATCTTAATTACTCTCCCAGGTAGTGCATTTCAGATTCCCACCACCCTCTGGATGAAAAACATTTTCCTTCAATCCCTTCAAAACGTCCTGACTCTGAGAATAACGGGACTTAGTTTCTACCACGCTATCCCAGTAAGGCAAGACAGTACTTTGCAAATTTTGCTTAGTATGAAATGAAAGTTTTCAAGTCAAGCAGAACATAATTTCATCTGTTGTTAAATGGGCAGCATGGTGGCTCAGCTGCACAGTGTCAAGGACCCGGGTTCAATTCCAGCCTTGAGTGACCGTCTGTGTGGAGTTTGCACATTCTCCCTGTGTCTGCATGGGTTTCCTTCGGGTGCTCCAGTTTCCTCCCACAGTCCAAAGATGTGCAGGCCAGGTGAATTGGCCATGCTAAATTGTCCATAGTGTTAGGTGCATTAGTCAGAGGGAAATGGGTCTGGGTGGGTTACTCTTCGGAGGGTCAGTGTGGACTTGTTGGGCCGAAGAGCCTGTTTCCACACTGTAGGGGAATCTAATCTCTAAATGGAACAGATGTAGGGAGTACAGATGTAGGATGTAATGGTGTGGTCCAGAACAAATGGGACTTTTGTTGTTGCTGTGCTGAACTTTGAAAAGACTCTTTAACACATCATAGCTGACTCCATTGAACCCAAATGTCTACAGCAAGCTCCATTGATGGATGTATGTATGTATCGAGCGAAACACTTTGCATCTGAGTGTCGCAAGCTCTTTTGATTTCCATTAAGGAAATATTTTGATGCCAGTACAGTGCCTCTGTAAAGTGGTTCTTTTCACTGACTAGAAATAGCTAATGTGCAGCTGCAGTTGTTTTATTGTGTTCCTTGTGTTTGAGCATTACTATCCTGATCTGTTTGTTTATACTGTTGAAGAGAAGGCAAATGATTTATTGAAAAACTGGTATTTTGATTCCAGATAACAGGAGTGTGTTATGATACTGGGAAATATTTCTTTCTTTATGTTTAATGTGAAATATTTTGGCAGTATTAATATTATTAATAGTTTTGGACAGTAAAGTTGCTATAGTACTGCTGGACCATGGAGCTGCTGTCTCATTAGAGAGAGATATCTATGACTGCTGGTGGTTTAACCTGAATGTCACCATGCCTAAGTGAGTCGAGAGGTTAAGGATGTTTGCTGAGAACACTGCTCTGTTAACTGCTCTTTCCACCCATCTTGCCAACTTCATGGTCACCTCAGCTGGTATGAAAATTGACCCCTAAAGTTGACATTACTCTGCATTGCAAACCAGCCATCCAGCAGTCTGCCCAATGCATTCACACCTTTGCTATAATCTTGCCTCCAACTGTACTCGGTACTCCAACTGAGGTCTAACACGTATCCTGTACAAGTTCAACATCACCTCCTTGTTCTTGTAGTCTAGGTCTCATTAATGAAACCGAAAATTCTGTATGCTTTACTAACTGCTCTTTCCATCTATCTTGCAACCTTCATAGATCTGTGCACTTATACAGACAACAGGTCCCTCTGCTCCTGCATCTCTTTTAGACTTGTATCCTTATTTACATTGTCTTTAACTGGTTTTTCCAACCAAAGTGCATCATGTCACATTTATCTGCATTGATGATGTAACTATTAAAAACATAAGGGAGAACCAGTGGATGTCCTATATTTGGGTTTTTAGAAGACTTTTGATGAAGTCCCACGTAAGAGGTTGATGGGCACATTTAAACCATGTGGGATTGGGGTAATATTTGGCAGACCAGAGACAGTACAGTCGCTATAGTCCTACTGGACCATGGGGCCACTCTGTTGTTAGAGAGAGATAACTGGTGATGGTTTAACCTAAAGGACGGGAGTGTGGGCATAAGTCAGTCTCCTTTTGGAGGTAGACAGTGACTAGTGATGTTCTGCAGGGATCAGTGCTTGGGCCCTAGCTATTCCTATGGATGAAGGAACAAATGCAATATTTTCAAGTTTGCTAAAACAAAACTGGATGGAATTGAGAGTTGTGAGGAGGATGCAACGAAGCTTGGAAGACCTGGACAAGTTGAGTGAGTAGGAAAACACAATAGTTGTAACATAATATGATTAAAGGTGAAGTTGTACACTTCAATGTGAAAAATAGGAAGATATAGGATGATGTAAATGGTACTTTATTGGGAAATGTAGACATACAAAAGGATCTGGGTGTCTTTGTACACCCAGTCAATGAAAGTAGGCAGGTGCAGCAAATGTTTAAGAAGGCAGATGGCAAGGAGATTTGAGTTTAGAAATGGGGATATTTTACTGCAGTTACGCAGTTCAGGTCAAACCATACCTGAAGTATTGTGTACAATTTTTGTTTCCTTACCTCACAGAAGATATTTGCTGCAGAGCAAAGTTCATGAGTCTGACACTAGGGATGACGTGGGGAGAGATTGGTTTGATTTACCATATGTTCATTATAGTTTAAAAGAATGAGAGGGGATCTGCTTGAAACATATAAAACTCTAGACAGGATAGATGGAATGAGGATGCTATCCATGGTTAGGGAGTCTCGAACCAGGAGTCTCCGGATATGGAGTAGACTGTTTAGTACTGAGAGGAAATATTTCTTCACTGAGAAGGTGGAATTTGCTGTCTCACAAGGCTGTGGGTTGTTGAGTACGTTCAAGAAAGATTTTTTTTCTTAGATATTAAAGCCATCAAGCGATATTGAGAAAGAGGGTTAGCCGTGATCATACTGAATGGTTTCTGACCTCTATATTTAGTTTGCTTCTGAACTGTATTTACTACGTGACACCTGCCATAAGCACCAATTTTGTTCTTGAATTTCTATCTCTTGAACGGGTTAACACAATTTCGCTCAGTACTGTTTCACAAAATGTTATGCATTTCACAGGCTCAGCTGAAAATTAATCGAAGTAACTCAGTTTCAACATCATTCTAGTGGAGGTCCTCCACCATGTGCACACACACATGCGCACACAACCCCCCACCCTGGCTGACAAGTCGAAGCTGAAACTGGAGGATCCTTCACAGGAAAATATACAATATAGGTCTGAGGCAGTGGAAGACCATCTCCAGGACTTATTGGAATTGGTGGAGTGAACTGTGTTCAAGAACTAGACAGAAAACCTGGGTGAATACGCCACTATCATCAAGGACTTCGTCAGCAAATGCATGGAGGACTGTGTATGAAGGAAGTCAATCTGGGTGTACCCGAACTGAAAACTCTTGGATGAACTGGAAAATCCATTCCCTGTTTGTGAGAAGATTTGTAGCTCGGGTGCTCGTTGCTGTGGTTCTGTTCGCCGAGCTGGAAGTTTTTGTTGCAAACGTTTCGTCCCCTGTCTAGGTGACATCCTCAGTGCTTGGGAGCCTCCTGTGAAGCGCTTCTGTGGTGTTTTCTCCGGCATTTATAGTGGCCTGTCCCTGCCGCTTATAAATGCTGGAGGAAACACCACAGAAGCGCTTCACAGGAGGCTCCCAAGCACTGAGGATGTCACCCAGACAGGGGACGAAACGTTTGCAACAAAAACTTCCAGCTCGGCGAACAGAACCACAGCAAATTCATTCCCTGCCGAAGACCAGCATGCAGCATCCAAGTCCTATACAGACCTATACAGAAAACCCAGATATGACCTCGGCAAAGCCATCAGAGATGTCAAGAGGCTGCACCGAGACCAAATTAGAGGCTCAAACCAATCATATGGATACCCGCTACCTGTGGCAAGGCCTAAACAATGTAATGGGATACACAGTGAAGCAGAGCAAGATAATCCTTCCTGATGTGCCCAATGCTTTCTATGCTCAGTTTGAGCAGAATGCCGGTTGCATGGTGTCCCCTGCCCCAGCAAACCCTGGATGCACCTGTTCCCTCGGTCACCACTGCAGACAACAGATCGGTCTTGCTGGGAGTCGACCCAAGAAAACCGAGCCTTGGCAGAGTTCCTGGCCGAGCATTCAGATCCTGTGTGGACCAGGTGGCAGAGTATTCTTCAACTTCTCCTTTCTACAAGCCAAAGTCCCCACCTGCTTCAAGAAGACCACTGTCCTCCCAGTACCAAAGAAAGTACTGTCCAAATGAGTACTGCCCAGTCGCTCTGACCTCTATAAGTGCTTCGAGAGGCTGGTCATGGCCCACATCATCTCCAGTGTCCCAGCCTGCCTTGATCCCCTACAATTTGTAGCAGGTCCAGAGTGGGTGCCATTTCCCTAGCCCTGCATTCATCCCTGGAACATTTGGATAACCAGGACACCTGATCAACTATAGCTCCGCTTTCAACACCATTATCTCCACCAGACTGATCTCAAAACTCAGAAACTTAGGTCTTAGTGCCAACTTCTGCAACTGGATTCTCAGCTTCCTTACCAACAGACCACAATCAGTGAAGATAGACAACTGCACCTCATCCACAACAACACTCAACACTGGAGCCCACCCCCCCCCCCCCAAGGATCTCCTCAGCCTCCTACTATACTCCCTGTAAACCCATGACTTTGTAGCCAATTTCTGACTAAGTACTATCTCCAAGTTTGCTGATGACCCCACCATAGTCGGACAGCTTTTCCAACAACAAAGGAGATCGAGGGCTTGGTGATGTGGTGCAATGAAAGCAACCTCTCAATGTTGGCAAAAATGACGAACTGATCAATCTTTTCACAAAGAAAGGAGGAGAACACGCCCTCATCTACATCAGTGAAGCGGAGGTTGAGAGGGTGGACAGTGTCAAGTTCCAAAGAGTAAAGATAACGGACAATCTGTCCTGGATTGTCCACATCAGTGCGATGGTCAAAAAGGCACAGCAATGCCTCTTCTTCCTCAGGTGGCTTAGGAAATTTGGCATGTCCATAAGGACCCTCACTAATGTCGACAGGTGCATCACTGAAAGCATACTGTCTGGGTGCATAACAGCTTGGAATGGCAACTGCTCTGCCCAGGACCGTAAAACTACAGAAGGTGGTGGTGCATGGCCCAGACAATCATGGAAGCCAGCCTCCCATCCATGGACTTCATTTACACTTCTCGTTGCTGCGGAAAGGCTACCAAGATCAAAGACCCCTCCCATCCCTGGTAATGCTCTCCTAAACCTCTTCCATCAGGCAGAAGATACAGAAGCTTGAACGCACACAACCAGCAGGTTCAAGAACAGCTTCTTCCCTGCTGTTAGACTGATTAATGGACTCTCACTTCAAATAATGCTGATCTTGTTAATGTGTTCTTGCCTCGTGTACTGTGTCGTGTAACCTCGAGACCTCACTCTATCTAAGCTTTTTATGTTTCACCCTACGATCTGTATGTCATTGCTTACTATGATCAGCTTGTACTGCTCGCAAACAAATCCTTTCACTGTGACACTAAATCAAATCTCCTTTTCTGATCCCGCCAAATTCAACATTTTGCTACTGGTGCTGGCTGCTTTCTGTTCAGCGTGCATTGTCCTCTATTTTGGAAGGCTATTCTGTAATCAGTTAGCTCAGTTGGCTGGACAGCCGGCTTCTGATGCAGAGTAATGCCAACAGTGAGTTAGTTTTGATGTGACTGAGGTGACTAAAGGACTTTCCCTTTGCTTGGGATGTGGTGACACTCAGGCTTAAACCACCACCAGTCATCCCTCTCTAATGGGAGAGCAGCTCTATAGTTTGATAGGACTATGGCAATTTTACTTGTAGACTATAAGATTTGGAACAGAATTAGGTCATTCAGCCCATTATGTCTGCTTCACCATTTGATCATGGCTGATATGTTTCTCAGTCCCATTCTCCTGACTTCTCTCCGTAATCCTTGATCCCCTTACTAATCGAGAACCTGTCTATCTCTGTCTTGAATACATTCAATGACTTGGCCTCCTCAGCCCTCTGTAATAGAGTTCCTCAGATTGACCTCCCTCTAGCTGAAGATGTTCCTCTGTATCTCAGTTTTAAAGGATTGTCCCTTCACTGTGCCTTCGGGTCCTAGTCTCTCCTACTAGTGGAAAGATCTTCTCTATGTCCACCCTATCTAAGCCTCTCTGTAAGTTTCAACCTGATCTTGCCTCATCCTTCTAAACCTAGAGTCCCCAACTGCTCCTCATGACAAACTTTGTATCTTCAGGATCATTCTTGCAAATCTCCTCTAGACCCCCTCCAAGGCCAGTACATCCTTTCTTTGATATGATAGAATAGAATATCCTTTCATTTGTCATGTGTATTCTGTACAGAAATGCAGGAGTACAGTGAAAAGTTTTGAAATCTCACCTCTTATGGCGCCATCTTAGGTATAAGTGCTTAGGTACAAATCTTAGATACAAAAGATCAATAAAAAGAAAAGTAGTTGCATTACTTTTACAGTATTTAAAGAATAAATTAGAAATAAGACCTCGTCAAAGGATAGACATTACATTGCAGCAGCTGAGCGCAAGGGCTTCCCCACATTGTCTGACCACCTGTGCCAGACCCCAGTTCAACAGTAGTCCCCGCTTGGCACCAAGCCTCTCGTCCACTCTGTACTGGCTCTCAGTTGCTGCAATGTAAGTTCCAGGACCGCTTCCACTCTGTAAGCCGCTGCTCCAGGACCTCTTCCCCTGCATGTCGCCAGCTCCTTCATTCCCCTAACGCTGAAGTGAGGTGGGTGGGTTGGGGTGGGGGGTGGAGGAGGGAGGGGTAAGGGGGGGGTGGAGGGGTGAGGTGGGGGGGGGGGGAAAGCAAAAAGGAAAAAAAAACAGGTGGAGCAGAGGAGCTCTAGCTGGTGCATCTAACTCTGCCGCAATATTACAGGTGCATCTGACCAGAGCCTTTTACAGCCTTGGCAGTACATCGCTGCTCTAGTATTCTAGTTCTCTTGAAATGAATGCTAATGTTGCATTTGCCTTCCTAACTGCCAAAAGAACCTACGGTTAACCATAAGAGACTCCTGAACTACAACTCCAAACTCCTTGTGTGCTTAAGATTTCCGAAGACATTAGCCATTTAGAAAATAGTTTACGTCTCTTATATTCCAACCAACATAACCTCACTTTCCCACATTGTATTCCGCATGCCACTTCTTTGCCCACCCTCCTAGCCTGTCCAAGTCCTTCTGCAGCCTCCCCAATTCTCAACACTACCAATCCCTCCACCTATCTTTGTGTCATCTGCAAACTTAGCAACAATGCCCTCAGTTCCTTCGTCTAGATCATTAATATATAACATGAATCATTGTAGTCCCAACACTGTCCCCTGTGGAATTCTACTAGTTATCAGTTTCCGTCCTGAAAAAGACTCCTTGATGCCCATTCTCTCTGTTCTGCCAATTTGCCTATCCTCTATCCTGAAGGAGAAAGTGAGGACTGAAGATGCTGGAGATCAGAGCTGAAAATGTGCTGCTGGAAAAGCGCAGCAGGTCAGGCAGCATCTAAGGAGCAGGAGAATCGACGTTTCGGGCATGAGCACTTCTTCAGGCATGAGCTCATGCCCGAAACGTTGATTCTCCTGCTCCTTGGATGCTGCCTGACCTGCTGCGCTTTTCCAGCAACACATTTTCAGCTCTTATTCTCTATCCTTGTCCATAACTCCATTCGCTCTTATCTATCTGCCTCCTATGCGGCGCCTTGTCAAAGACCATCTGGAAATCCAAATTAATCACATCTACTGAATCTCCTTTATGTAACTTGCTTGTTACTTCCTCAAAGAATTCTCGCAGGTTTGTCAGGCATGACGTCCCTTTGATGAAGCCTCGTTGACTAAGCCCTATTGTACCATGCAACTTCCACGCGCTCTGCAATCTCATCTTTAATAATGGACTCTCAAATCTTAGCAACGATCGAGGTCAGACTAACTGGCCTATGGCTTCCAGTCTTCTGCTACCTTCACTTCTTTAACAGGGGTGTTACTTTAGCCATTTTCCAGTCCTCGGGAAGCCTCCCTGACTCAGGTGGTCCCTGAAAGATCTCCACAGTGCCTCTGCAATTGCCTCTGGTTCTGAAAGAAACAGCATTGTGTAGTCCATCTGGACTGGATGATTTATCCACTTTCAGACCTTTCAGATTCCCTAGCACCTTTTCCTTTAGTGCTGGCCACTACACTCATCTCTGCCCCTTCACCTTCTGGGAATTCTGGTGTGTTGCTGGTGTCTTCCATTGTGAAAACTGATGCAAAGTACCCAATCAGTTTCTTAGCCACTTCTTTGTTTTCCATTGCTATTAGTTCAGCCTCCTTTTGCAATGGTCCAATTTTCACTCTTGCCTCTCTCTTACCTTTTTATATATCAAGAAAGAGTCTTGGAATCTTGTATTATATTACTATCTAGCTTACACTCATGTTCATCATCTCCCCCCATTTGTTTTTCAGTTATCCTCTGCTGGTTTTTAAAGGCTTTCTAATCCTCTGGCTTCGTACTAATCTTCACCACATTGTATGCTTATTCTTTTGCTTTTATGATGTCCCTGACTTCCTTTGTCAGCCATGGTTACCTCATCCTCCCTTTAGTATGCTGCTTCTTCCTTGGAACAAATTCCTGCTTTGCCTCTCAGAAACCCCTGCCATTTCAGCTTTTACTGAAATATATAATATAATTGGTGAAAGCAGTATGTCTGTTTGCTGCAGATTAAGTATGCTGTAAGTCTTCACAAATTTTAAAAAAGAACAACAATTGTTAAGTTACCTCTGCTGTTTATTTTCAGGATTCGTCAGGCTCTGGTTTGAATACACATTCTGGTAATTGGTGGCAATGGATCAAATCTGGTGACCTCTTAAAAGATCGAAATGGAAGTGATCTTATGTTGGTACTGAGTCTCAGCAGTCTTGGAGAATTGATTTATACCTGTGCGATGTTTATTCGAGGTATCAATCTAACGAATTATGGACCTAAGTATGAACTTATGAGTTGCTGTGTGACTAGTAATGTATTTTGTGTGTGCAAATCCTTTACTTTGTTGTAATGAATCACATGAATAAATCATTCTCTCTATGACACTTTGCAAGATATATGCTGGCATACTGCAGCCTCCAATTGAAACTTCGCCATCAATTGAGAAACAACACGGACGTTTGGGTCCATTTCTCCACCATTTTGAATGTTCTCTTTCTCATCTGATAAAAACCCATGCTTTTTTTGCTTTCTATATCATAAAACAGGATTCTTCTCAGTCTTTTGGCCATAGTATTCTGCAATGCCTAATGTAGATCTTTTTTTTTTCTCTCTGCCCACTCCTGGTGTGAGACAGCATAGATCGAAATCTCAGAGGATTTTGAATGACTATAGGCGTAAGCTTCTGTTGCACCACAATGTGGTGCTGTACTATTATCCTTCACTGTAAGAAGAAACAACTTTAATCTGTATTGCACTTCTAGTGAGATCTTAAAGCACTTCACAGCCACAGAGGTGGAAAGTCAGGTAGCCATTTGGTGTCAAGTGTGACAAATGGCAAATAATTTGGTAAAGTTGGATGATGGGTCAGTGCATTGGCCACTACATCTCTTTGATTTCTCCCAAAGCTTGTTGTATATACTTCTGCATACACAAGCTAGGGTCTCTGCTTAACAATGCATCTGAAAGGCAGCACTTTTGAGAATACTTTTGGAATGGCAGCCTAGATTACATGCTCAAGACTTGGAGTGGGTTTTGGTTGGCTTTGAGATGACAGATTGTTTACTTTTCTTCAACATAAGGGTTCAACAAACTTTATTTCTTTGAAATGCAAGTGCTTTGCAATAGCATTCAATTACTTTCTTAAAATATTCACAAAATTGGATTACATTTTGCATTTTTTAAGAAGTTGTTTTCTAGTCCACTAAATAAACAATATATATTATCACCTGCTAGTTTCACCACACCAATTATTCTGAGTTAATTGTTTTAACACATTTAATAATGCACTGATAAATTCATCAAAAGGCATCATTTTATAATCCCTTAAACAGTAGCTTCCATGTGAAATGAAAAATTTACTTCTTAATCATACTTCAGAAATATCCCAAACTGCCACACCTACACAGAATTGCAGGAAGTGGACAAGTACAGCAGATGCATAAGAATATATAAACAGCAATATGTATACAAAGGCCAGCTGCCTCAATAACTTTTCACCTTTGTTCTATTTCTTTGCTATCCTAATGTGTTTTTTAAAAAAATGACAAAGGAAAGAGAGGGTGGGAAAAAAGCATTAACTGTTTATCTGTACCTTTTGGTGTTGAAGGGTTGAGTCCTGGCCCTTGTTTTAATATGGTCTGCCTGACTATTAGTAAATTTCAGTTTAGTCCATGTTGGTCTTGTCTGTAAACCGTTTTTAATCATAACTGGGTTCTTAGTCTTTAATATTATTCACCTTTAGTTGACTCATCGGCAGAGTTCTTTTGAGAAGTTTTGAATTGAGGAATTTGTTTAATTATTTTGTTTATATTGTCCTCTATATTGAGCTGCAGGTGCCCTTTCTCAAGTATAAAAAATACATTTTTCCTTTTTCATTTTAACTTGTACTTTAATGACTGTACCACCAACATAGATGATTTTTGCTATATTTGAGAGCAAGCATTTTGCTATTTGTTTCATCAATGAAATCTTTGCAGCCAGACAAATCGAGTCATAAATATTGTTTCTTTCTTGTGTCCATAGGGTTTCGTAGAATGGAAGAAAGTAATTACCGAGAAGCTGTTGACATTTTGGAGCAAGCAGCTGAGGGACTCTGCTCAAAGAGAATTCTGGCAGAGATCTATACTCTGATTGGTCACTGTTCAGCCCAAATGGTACTGAAAGTCAATAACTGAATTGCATTGTGAGACACCTAACAGCTTGGTAGATTTTCAGATGAAATGCAAATGTCTAGTAGGGCTCTGTGAGCTGAAGGCAACCCTGAATATATTTCTGAAAGCCTGACAAAGGGACTGGAATGGTCATTCTTAACATAAATGTGTTGACCAAATGAGTGCTGTCCTCAAAACCTAGTCCAAGTTCATATCTATCGAGCCCACTGGTGCATGTGACTGCACAGCCACATTCAAGGAGAAGTTGCAGAAGTATTTATTGCGCCTGTGTAGGGTTAGTTATCTTTTTGATTATGTGTGCGATAGGTCTATTCCTCATGGCTCACTGCTTGTGAGGGCTGTCCAAGACACACTGAAGCGATTTCCATTTATACAATGGCTTCGTACAACATGAACTGACCAAATGGTTGAGTAATCTGTTGCAAACCGTTTTAATTGATTTTCCATTTACATGATGAAAGATTCCATCACTTTTAAAAAGATCATCAATAGCAATGGTGTGTCTAGGTGCTCTTTCTACATTACTGAATAGGTTATCAATGTATCATTCGAAGACATTGTCATTATATGGCAACCTAGTGAAAACATCAATTTCAATGCTGCAGGTATCTGAATCTGTTTTCAATAAAATTCATAAACTTAGCAACTCTCAAGATTCAGTTCACTTTCAACAATACCATGAGTGTCCAAACAGATGGTGTTGTAATTGGATCTTCTAGACCTGACTCTTGCAAATATCTTTACCTGGTTCCCTGAAAAGTGTTACTTTAACTGAATGATCACTAACCTCTTACACCTTGTGTATTTCTAATTGGTAGGTGACACATTTGCTATATTTCAATCTGGAGCTATATTTTAGAATTTGCTGCACTCACTCACGTTTTGAAATAGAGCAGTCAAACCAACTCATTTTCCTTAACCTGTTAGTTGAGAAATCTGTAGTTTTGTTTTCGACTATAATCTACCTCAAATCTAAATTGAATAGTAATTTGGAATCCTGCAGTTGCAGTCACTCCAAGATCAACTTTGTCTGTAACCTCAAGAATAGAGAGAGCCCTAACAATCTGTTCATCATTGCAAGCTTTCTGCTGAGATAGGGTGTATGGAAATTATCTTTGGTGATAATGGGTAGCATGTATTTGCTGTACATACGCAAACCTAAAGTTGCCACTTTGACCCTGATAAGGTGCCCAGCAGGGACAGCATCCTCAAACTAGTAGATCTGTGCCTTACTACACACTTCACCTTCAAAGGCAAGACCTGCAAACAAATCAACAAGACACCCATGGTTCACCAATATCAGGATTCTTAACAGTAGCAGTGATGCAGAGACTAGGATGAACAGCCCTTGCTACGATCCAACCCAAACTTTGGGTCTGCTATGTGAACGACATCTTTGTCATCATGAAACAGAACAAATTAGAAGATACCTACAATATCATTACCAGTATCCTTACTGGTATAAATTTCACCAAAGAGGAAGAAAACCAACAACCGACTCCCCTTCTTGCATGTCGCAGTGGAACAAACAGTCACTGGAGAATTGCAGCCTAGCATCGACAGGAAAGTAACACCAACAGATCAGATGCTCAAGTACAGGAGTAATTATTCCAACACCCACAAACGGAGCTGCATCAGGGTATTATTTAAATGGGCCACAACACATAGCACCCAGAAACTACGAATGGCAGGAGAAAAATACTTATACATTGTATTCAAGAACAATAGGTACCCGATAAACACAGTTTGCTGATTCTGAAACAACATACCCAAACAAGAAGACACAATGTGGCCAGAGACTCTAGCCACACTGCCATACATCAAAGACATTTCTGAGGTGACTACCAGGCTACTCCACTAGCATCGTGGTGGCCTACAAACATACCAATACACTGAAACAACTACTGATGAACCTAAAGGACCCTAAACCAACAACCAGCAAATCGAAAGTCATGTACAAAATACCCTGTGAGGATTGCAACAAACACTACATTACATTGGACAGACAGGCAGAAAACTAGCCACCAGGATACATGAGTACTAACGAGCCACCAAACGACACAACCAACTATCACTAATATCCTTACATACAGACAGAGAAGGACACCACTTCGACTGGGACAACACATTTATCTGAGGACAGGCTATACAGAGACATGCATGGGAATTCCTAGAGGCCTGGCAATAAAACTAGATCTCCATGAATAAACACTTCGATTTTCTCCATTTTCAACCTCTAAGAAGGAGAACTGGAAATGATATCATCCACCACAACAGACCAAGACACATAAATAGAAAGCGGGACAGAACACCAGCGTGTCAACTGAGGCTCACTGATGATGTTACCTAGCATGGTGACGAAACATGCGAGAACAGACCTACCAGCTCAGCGAGTAAGCTTACAACCACAACCTCAACGTGCCCAGTCCTTCCTTATTACCCTGGAAAGGGAAGATGTTTCAAAAAATAAAGTAGCAGGTGAAACTGACTGTTTCACACTGCTGCAGTAAACACCCAAATGGTATTCTCCACTAACTGGATGCTGCCTTTTGAGTTAAAAGGACATACCATCTGCTACATAGACAAGTAATATGTGTGTTTCAGCAGCAGTGTACTGATTGGGATGTATCGACTGGTAGACTTTAGGAAACACCACCTTCCCGATTTGACCTTCTACACTTTGTTCACCAGGTGCAACCTGCCTGTAGTCACAAAGTCCAGTAACTAGGATCCTACATTAGATATGACTGCTATTTACAATTCGCAACACTGACTTAGTAATTCCAGCTGCACTAAAAATTGCAGCAGAAACCAATTTAAGACGATTGTTAGGCTTGCAGTGTGACTTGTATATGTTAGATGCTGCTTTTATTCACACTTTGGTCCTGATCTTTGAAGGCAAAAATAATTTATCCACTTATTACACCTTTTTCACTGAGGAAAGCGCTATGGAGACAGCTCGAGTTGCTGCATCCACATGGTGATGTCCTGAGCAGTCAGAATTGACTTCACTGGTTAAATTTAATCAATTAACTAAGGGAGTTCATAGTCCTGGCTACATGTTCTTGCCAGCCACTGTGTAATCAGTGAGTACCCTCTGAGGCTGCATGAATTGTTCTTTCCATGCGTTTTAGTCCTGTTGAGTGTAAGACAAAAACTTTGTGTCTCTTTTTAGCAATATCTGAATTGTATAGTGTTTAAAAGTGGAGGAAGATATGAAAAGTGCAAAATTAATCTGAGAATGTAGTTCAAAAAAAGAGAACTTGTTCTAGTTTTGTTTACATATCAGCCTACTATTAAACAGCAGTTCCTGTAATTGGATCATGTCTCCCATTGCCAATATACATACAATTAGCTCTTTTAGTTTCCAGACAATAGTGCCCACATTGATGTTCTCAGCAATTTAAATCGCCAAAGCAATCAGATCTCAGAATTTTTTTTAAAAAAAGCTTCTTTAGTAGAAGAGCATGGAGGAACAGGAATACTCAAGGTTCAGGTATCTCATTTCTTGAAGGAAATGCAACAACCATCATAATGTAGTGGGTGGAAAATTTAAAGATGAGTCTTCAAACAAGCAAATCATTTTGATGCCTAAAGAGCTGGTAGCTAAAGGTATGAAAAGGTGTCTCTGACACTTTGGCATTATAAATAGGACCAGAATCTTGGTCATAGCCATTTATACTTTTGAAACTGTGTGTATAGAGGACCTGAGATGAGTGTTGTAGACCACACCATTTGCATGATTCCATTCTGAACCTCTCTGTAGGTACACATCTGTAATTGTGAGTGACATCTTTGATAAAAGATTGCCTTCAATTTGCTATGAGGACCAAAATTAAATTCAATTTAAGCTGCAATCTGTAATTTTTAAAGGTGAAGAAAGCATTCATCCTAACTAAAATGCAGAGTCCTGTCAAAATGTTTTGTAAATTTTTAACATCTATAAGAATTTGTTGAATGTAATTGAATTTTGACTTAAATGTAAGGATAAGATTTTATACATATTACCCCTACATTTAAATTTTGATTTTTTTGAACGTATCTGTTTTAGGACAGACCGCAAACAGCCTTGCAGTATTTCAGGTGGGCTCTGCAAGCAGACATCCAGTGCCTTTCTGCTCTGTATCATGCTGCCATGGTGTACCGACAGCTGGAAATGGTCGATGCTGAGCTTGAGGCTCTTAACCATCTCTCAGTGGTGAGTTCCAATTACATTTTTAACTCTGTTAATTTACAGAACTTTACTCTCTGGGCCACAATTGTTTCCAGTTGATTCATGCTTTGCATCTGGTTATGCACTGATCTGCTTTGCTCTTGAAGGTGCAACAATGCTGATGAGCATCTGTTTGTCCAATACAGACAAATATTGATCTGTTTTCTGTATGCTAGTGACTAGCTCAAAGGTTGGATTTGGATTAAAACCAGATTTTGTATTCAGTGGCAAACAAAAGGCACCAACCATCCAGTACACCTGTACTTAGATTTTTACGGGTTTTTATACCAGAGGTTACTATCAACCAACTATCATATTCTCTACAAATCAGCGAGGATCTTTTATGAGCAGAGTAAGCAACTGTGTTTTTCCCATTAGCTAGCAGTGGTAATGTCATTGGATTATTAATGCAGAACTCTGGCTAATGCCTTTAGGACATACGTTTGCATCCCACTATGACAGAGTGAAATTTGAATACGATAAACATTTGAAATTAAAATCTAGTCATTTAACCATTGTCATGTAAACCTATCTTTGGGGAAGGAAATCTGCTGTTCTTATCTGGTGTAGCCTACATATGTCTCCAGATCTACAGCAATGTAGTTGACTCATAACAGCCCTCTGGGCAATTGGGCACAGCAATAAACACTGACCGAGCCAGTGACTTAGACCCATTGTCATTTGAATGAACTCAAATAAGATTGAAGAGTGAATAATGAACAGCACATTGTTTGAAACAGGAAGTGTTAGAGCTGGAGTTTTGAATTCAATGTCAAATCAGAAAGTGAAACAAAAATAAACGTTGGTTTGAGAGAGAGAAGACATAAAGAGAAAATAACAGATCTGTAATTTTTTCGAAATCAATAATTTTCTATATCACTGAACAATAATGGGAATCAGAAAGTCTTGAGTCTTGATCCTTATGGCAGCAGGCGGGACTTAAGGATGGTGTGTTGCCTTCCTGGTGCCAGGGTTAAAGACATCACAGACACAGTGCAGGAAATCCTCAAGAACGAAGGTGAAGTGCCAGAGGTGGTGGTACATGTCGGCACAAATGATGTCGGGAAGCAGAGGAAGAACATACTACAGCGGGACTTCGGAGAACTAGGAAGAAGGCTGAAAAGCAGGACATCCAGGGTGATTATCTCCGGTTTGCTTCCAGTTCCTCGGGCTGGTGAGGCCAGAAACAGGGAGATAATGGACTTGAACGTGTGGCTGGGGAACTGGTGCAGGAAGCAAGGATTTAAATTCTTGGATCACTGGGGTATGTTTTGTGGTAAGCATAAATTATACAAGAGAGACGGTTTGCACCTTAATAGATTAGGGACCAGCATTCTGGCAGGCAGGTTTGCTACGTTTAAACTAAGTAGCAGGGGGGGAGGGGACAAACTGGATGTTTAAGAAGGAAATTGAAGGGAAAGTTAGAACAGGGGAAGTCAAGAAAGACAACTGTATCAATGAGGCAGAATACTCAAAAAGGGATCATGGTGTAAGGTTGAGTGAAATAGGAGTTGATGGGAAGGGTGAGGGCAGTAACAAATTAAAAATACTAGACATGAATGCACGAAGCATTAGAAATAAGATGGATGAGCTTGAGGCTCTTTTGGAAATTGGCAGATACGATATTGTGGGGATAACTGAGATGTGGCTTTAAGTGGACAGGGCCTGCGAAATGAATATTCAAGGCTACACGTGCTATCATAAGGACAGACTGACGGGCAGAGGGGGTGGGGTGGCCATGTTGGTAAGGGGTGATATTCAGTCCCTTGCGCGGGGGGACCTAAAATCAGGGGATGTAGAGTCAGTGTGGATAGAGCTGAGAAATTCTAAGGGTAAAAGGACCCTCTTGGGAGTTATCTACATGCCCCCAAACAGTAGTCTGGATGTCGGATGTAAGTTGAATCAGGAGCTGAAATTGGCCTGTCGCAAAGATGTTATTACAGTTGTTATGGGGGATTTCAACATGCTGGTAGACTGGGAGAATCAGGATGGTATTGGACCTCAAGAAAGAGACTTTGTGGAGTGCCTCCAAGATGGATTCTTAGAACAGCTGGTACTGGAGCCTACCAGGGAGAAGGCAATTCTGGATCTGGTATTGTGCAACGAATCAGAATTGATCAGGGACCTCAAAGTGAAGAAGCCATTGGGAAGTAGTGACCATAATACAATAAGCTTCAATCTGCAATTTGAGAGGGAGAGGGTACAATCGGAAGTGACAATACTTCTGTTGAATAAAGGGAACTGTGGAGCTATGAGGGAGAAGCTGGCCAAAGTTCAATGGTGCAATACCTTCGCAGGGATGACAGTGGAGGAACAATGGCGGATATTTCTGTGTATAATGCAGAAGATGCAGGATCAGTTCATTCCAAAAAGGAAGATAGATCCTAGGAGGAGGCATGGGATGCTGTGGCTGACAAGGGAAGTTAAGAAAAATATAAAGTTAAAAGAGAAAAAGTATAACATAGCAAAGATAAGTGGGAAAACGGAGGACTGGGAAGCTTTTTAAAGAACAACAGAGGATTACTAAGAAGGAAATACGCAGAGAAAAAATGAGGTACGAAGGTAAACTGGCCAAAAATATAAAGGAGGATAGTAAAAGGCTTTTTTAGGTATGTGAAAGGCAAAAAAATGGTTAAGACTAAAAGTGGGCCCTTGAAGACAGAAACGGGAATATATTATGGGGAACAAAGAAATGGCAGAAGAATTGAATTGTTACTTCAGATCGGTGTTCACTGGGAAAGACACAAGCAATCTCCCTGAGGTAACAGAGGCTGAAGGACCTGAACTTAAGGGAATTTATATTTGCCAGGAATTAGCGTTGGAGAGACTGTTAGGTCTGAAGGTTGATAAGTCCCCGGGGCCTGATGGTCTACATCCCAGGGTACTGAAGGAGGTAGCTCGAGAAATCATGGATGCGTTGGTGATTATTTTCCAGAGTTCGATAGATTCGGGATCAGTTCCTGCGGATTGGAGGGTGCCTAATGTTGTGCCACTTTTTAAGAAAGGTGGGAGAGAGAAAGCAGGAAATTATAGACCAGTTAGTCTGACCTCAGTGGTGGGAAAGATGCTGGAGTCTATTATAAAGGATGAAATTACGTCACATTTGGATAGTAGTAACAGGATAGGTCAGAGTCAGCATGGATTTATGAAGGGGAAATCATGCTTGACTAATCTTCTGGAATTTTTTGAGGATGCAACTCTGAAGATGGATGAGGGAGATCCGGTAGATGTAGTGTACCTGGACTTTCAGAAAGCTTTTGATAAAGTCCTACATAGGAGGTTAGTGAGCAAAATTAGGGTGCATGGTATTGGGGGCAAACTACTAACTTGGATTGAAAGTTGGTTGGCTGACAGGAAACAAAGAGTAGTGATAAACGGCTCCATTTCGTAATGGCAGGCAGTGACCAGTGGGGTACCGCGGGGATCAGTGCTGGGACCGCAGCTTTTTACAATATATGTTAATGATATAGAAGATGGTATTCATAATAACATTAGCAAATTTGGTGATGATACTAAGCTGGGTGGCAGGGTGAAATGTGAGGTGGATGTTAGGAGATTACAGGGTGGAACTTTATTGCTGGAACAGCACAGCAGGTCAGGCAGCATCCAGGGAACAGGAGATTCGACGTTTCGGGCACAGGCCCTTCTTCAGGAATTCCTGAAGAAGGGCCTGTGCCCGAAACGTCGAATCTCCTGTTCCCTGGATGCTGCCTGACCTGCTGTGCTGTTCCAGCAATAAAGTTTCAACTTTGATCTCCAGCATCTGCAGACCTCACTTTCTCCTCGAAGATTACAGGGTGACCTGGACAGGGTGACCTGGACAGTGGTCAGATGCATGGCAGATGCAGTTTAATGTGGATAAATGTATGGTTATCCACTTTGGTGGCAAGAAGAGGAAGGCAGACTACTACCTAAATGGAATCAGTTTAGGTAAAGGGGCACCAGTCAATGAAGGTCAGCATGCAGGTACAGCAGGTAGTGAAGAAGGCTAATATCATGCTGGCCTTCATAACAAGAGGGATTGAGTCTAGAAGCAAAGAGGTTCTTCTGCAGCTGTACAGGGCCCTGGTGAGACCACACTGGAGTATTGTGTGTAGTTCTGGTCTCCAAATTTGAGGAAAGACATTCTGGCTATTGAGGGAGTGCAGCGTAGGTTCACTAAGTCAATTCCTGGAATGGCAGGACTACCTTACGCTGAAAGACTGGAGCGACTGGGCTTGTATACCTTGAGTTTAGAAGACTGTGGGAGGGGATCTGACTGAGAAATATAAGATTATTACAGGATTGGACATTCTGGAGGCAGGAAACATGTTTCCGCTGATGGGTGAGTGCCAAACCAGAGGACACAGCTTAAAAATATGGGGTAGACCATTTAGGACAGAGATGAGGAGAAGCTTCTTCACCCAGAGAGCGGTGGCTGTGTGGAATGTTCTGCCCCAGAGGGCAGTGGAGGCCCAGTCTCTGGATTCATTTAAGAAAGAGCTGGATAGAGCTCTGAAGGATAGTGGAATCAAGGGTTATGGAGATAAGGCAGGAACAGGATACTGATTAAGGATGATCAGCCATGATCATATTGAATGGTGTTGCAGGCTCGAAGGGCAGAATGGCCTACTCCTGCACCTATTGTCTCTTGTCTTATGGTAGCAGATTTTCAGACCCAGTGAGTATTCAAGATTTATCATATAGTTAAGAGTGTGCTTACACTCGAGTGGGTAAACCCTAATTTTCCAACAACTTCTGTGTCCGTATATCAGTTAAGTACAACGGTTTAACACCATTTCATGTGTAACACTGTTAAATCACATGTTTTGGAAATTGAATATAGGTCGATCTTCTATATTGCGTGATTCGTCAATGCAATTTGGCTGTAACATGATTGGCGAATTAGGGAATGATGTTTTTAAAATGCAAATTCCTGTTGGCTATTACGCAATTTCATCCCTGGTTACCTTAAGTCCACTCGAGGTGGTTACTTCAGATCAAGCAAAAGAGCTTGGATGACGGGCCAAATTGTTTTCGAGGATGTTTTTAGAAATTATTGCAGGAGAAAAAGTTTGGATTTCAAAATTCTTCTCATTCTGGACGATGCACCAGGCAATCCTCCTCATCGGTGAGCTTTTTGAAAACGTCAAAGTGCTATTTCCACCTCCGAACGCAACCTCTCTCATTCAACTTGTGGAGCAGGGTGCAATAGCAGCTTTTAAAGCTTATTATTTAAGGCACATATTCAGGAAGCTGCTTGATTTCAGCCACTGAGGGGGTTAATGAGGATGGTGTTCTTCAAGTTTGGAAGAGTTTTAACATTAAGAATGTGTTAACATCATTGTGGAGGCATGGGATGATGTCAGTAAGGACTGCCTGCATGCTGTTTGGCGGAAACTTCGCCCAGATTTTTTTCATGATTTTAAAGGCATTGAACTATCAGGGGAGCTTCCATTCATCAAAGAACATTGTTTCACTCTTGCAAAGCAAGTTGGCTTTGAAGAAGTGAAGACTGATCTACAACAACTTGCTGCTGTGGGGAAAATTGAAGCTTGAGATGAAGCCAATGAATTTCAGGAAGCAGCAACTTTTCACTTCTCTTTTGTCTTCTATCCTGAGGGAAGTTGAGAAGCAGTTGCAGATCTTAGAAGACAATGACTACAATGCTGAACGCAGTAGTATAGCAGTTCGTTGCATAAAAAGTATGATCTGGCACCCTATGAACAGTTTCTTCATGAAAGAATAAAGATGGCAAAGCAGCAAAAACTAGATGCTTTTTTTTTTAAGCCGCCTCCCCCCCCCCCCAAGGAAAAGTCTGACAACAGTGAAGCACAGCCATCCATTTCTGAACTCAATATTTTCTTTCATTGTAACCCTGCATCCAGAACTGCACCTGGAAGTAATGATGACCCTCAGCTCCTGTCTTAATACTGTACTGTAACTCAGCAAACTCAAATCCCTTCGTGTTTTAATTTATTGTATTATTTCATTAAAGTATATGATATTAACATTTACTTAGACTGTGCTATTGTTTGTGTTCGGCTAACCATTATCTTTGTCCAATTTTTACAGTTTTCTTTGGTGGTTTGCCTCAACCCTGTTTTTCCCATAGGCCCTGTTATTTCTATTGCATGATTTTCTACAACACAGGTCACACGAGTGCAACTACTACGTTATGATCAGCCATGATCATATTGAATGGCGGTGCAGGCTAGAAGGGCTGAATGGCCTACTCCTGCATCTATTGTCTATTGTTATAGCAGGACAGAGGGTACCTTCAATTTAGAGATGCTAATTGTAAAAAGATACATTTTTTTCTGGGTTCTCTTGATATTATGCTGTCATTATGTAGGTCTTTTGGCTTCACAATGGTTAAGTGAGGTAGGTAGCACTTCTTGCTTTATCCTTGAGGGTTGGAGAAGATGAACTGGGTGAAACCGATAGGATTAAATTAGTTAGATTTGATTAATTAGTAACTGACGATAGACTAAGTACAAATGTTCATTAAGATTGAAGAAGTTAGATGGAGTTTGTTTTAAAACATGAGAAGATTCTTTTGATATTATTTCATGGGATCTCAATGTTACTGTAAAGGCCAGTATTTGTTGCCCTGCCTCAGTTGCCTTTGAACTGAGTGAACTGCTGACTTTTCAAAGGGCAATTAAAAGTTAATCACATTTTGTGGGTCTGGATTCTTATTGTAGGTCAGACCAGCTAAAGACAGCACATCCCCTTCTCTAAAGGATTTTAGTGAACCAGATGGGTTTGTATGACAATCATGCCTTCATTACTGAGATGAGCTGGCGATTCCATAGTTTATTATAGAATGAATCCCCCCAGTGTGAAAACAGGGTATTTGGCCCAACAAGTCTAGACAGACACTCCAAAGAGCATCCCAACTAGAATCACCCCCCTACCCCTTCCCTGTAACCCTGAATTTCTCATGGCTAATCCACCTGACCTACATATCCCTGGACACTATGGACAATTTATTATAGCCAATCCATCTAACCGCACATCTTTGGACTGTGGGAGGAAACTGGAGTATCTGGAGGAAACCTACACAGACTGTTGCCAAAGTCTGGAATTGAACCCGGGTTCCTGGTGCTACGAGGCAGCAGTGTTAACCACTGAGCCACCGTGCCATTATTATAAATTCCACTAACTGCTGTGGTCGGATTGGAACCTGGCCACCAGACGATTAGCCTGTGGATTGCTATTTGAGTAACTTTACCATTAATTTTCAGCTTTCCCAAAGTTGCTTTACTAGATAAGAAATTGGAAAAGGAACATGCAATATGCCCTTTTTGAATGTACTCTGCCATCCATTAAGATCATGGTTAATCTTATTGAGATCCGTGATCTCAGCTCCACTTTCCTGTCTGATCCCTATTTCACATTGTTTTGGGATACAACAGGCTATTGTGTTTGGGGTTAATCTCAGACTTGATTAGGTGCTAGGAAATGGTTTTAAAGGATGTTCAGATAATTCCGATTTGCTTGACGTAATTAGGCTGATACAATTACATGTTTCAAAATGACATCTCAATCTGTTTAGTTCACAGGCTTTATGTTAAACAGAAATATACGATCAGGTAAGGCTCGGACACTGAGTAATCAACAATATTAAATTTTATGACGTAAAATAATACTTACCTAATATCTAAAGAATAGTTGACTAACTAATAAAAGACACAGAATTATAATTATCAAGCATGCAAGGCAGTCGTCAACACTGGATTCAGGACCAGGATCATGGGCAGGAATTTTATTCTTTCCTTGAGAATAAAACATTTCTAGTTTTCACACTGATCGGGATTGACTAACCTTGAAAACTGACCCCTACTAAAATTGATCTAAAACTTGGCCACATTTTTACTGCCCTCAGAATACTTAGAGAACGGAAAACTACATTGCTTAGAAGCTTTTTTTTTTCATTTTTTCTAACAGCATAACTGCAAGAAAGATGTTCCCAGTGGCAGGGGAGGCTAGAACTACCAGTCACAGATTAAGGAGAAGGGGTGAACAACTTAGGGCTGGAATAAAGAAAAATTTCTTCGCCAGAGAGTGGTCAACCCTTGACATTCACTACCACAGAAGGCTGTCGAGTCCAACACATTATATGATTTCAAGAAGGAATTGGATATAGCACTTTTGGCTAAATTAATCAAAGGATATAAGGGGAAAAGCAGGAACAGGTTATTGAATTGGATGATCAGCCATGATTGTAATGAATGATGGAGCAGGCTCCAAGGGTCAAATGACCTCCTCTTGCTCCTATTTTTCATGTTTACCCACTTTGGGACTAAACCTCATTGATTAAAAGGAATTCTTGATCCCTGATTTGATCATTAGATGGCAGTCATCAATTTGTGTGGATCCCTCACTTATACTCTTTATATACTCACAACTGGCCAAATTCAGGTGTAACTCCATTTACAAATTTGCTGATGACACCACCAAAGTGGGTTGGATCTCATGCGACAATGAAACAGAGTTCTTAATGGCATAGCATAAAGACTACAATCTCTTCCAAAAAATGAAGGAGCTGGTGGAGGCTGGTACAGTTGTAATATTTAAAAGGCATCTGGATGGGTATATGAATAGGAAGGGTTTGGAACATCTCTATGACGCTATGGTTATTGACTTCAGGAAGTGGAGAGGAGGACATGTCTCTGCCTATATCAATGGTACTGATGTAGAGACGGTTGAAAGTTTCAAGTCCCTCGGAGTAAATAACATCAATGATTTATCCTGGTTGATGCTACAGTCAAGAAAGCACACCAATGCCTGTACTTCCTCAGAAGGCTAAAGAAATTCAGCACATCTACACTGACTCTTTTACCAATTTTTATAGGTGCACCATAGAAAGGATCCTATCCAGATTCTTCACAGTGTGGCATGGCAACTGTTCTGCCAAGACTGCAAGGAATTAGAGTTGTGAATGCACCACGAAAATCAGCCTTCCTTCCATTGAATCAGTCTATACTTCCTACTGCCTCAAGAAAGCGGCCAGTATCAAAAAAAAAACCCTCCCACCCTGGTTATACTCTCTTCCAACCTTTTCCATTTGGCAGAAGATATAAAAATTTGAAATATGAACCAACAGATTTAAGAACAACTTCTTCCCCACTGTTATCAGACTTACGAATGGACCTCCCTTATATTAAGGTTGATCTTTTTCTGCACCTTCTCAGTAGTTGTAACACTATATTCTGCATGTTGTTCTGGTTAGCATGCAAAACAATACTTTTCATTGTATCTCAGTACAAATCACATCAAAATCAAATCTGACCATGTGCATGTTTGGTATCTAAACTAAAGGCAATAGCATGTGTCTCATAATGTTCACCTTCTGTTAGAATGAACAAATTGTTATTCTTAAGTGACCCTAGACCTTTAGACCCTATAGAGGACAGCACTGCTAAGACCTTGGAGGGGTCTTGCTTGATCCTTGCTACTATTCACTTTAAAATAGAAACAATGCTGTAATTAGTGTAAAAGCATAAAAGTACAGATTTATTCATGTGTCTGTTTATCAATTGTTTTCATAAATTACAGTAAATTGAGATGCCTCTTCTGCTCCTGCAAAAAATGGTCTTCTAGAATACCCTTTATTGTCACATGTACTCCAATTCACAAGCACAGGAGTACAGTGAAAAGTTTTTACAGCGGCTGCCTTTAATGGCACCATCTTAGGTACAAGTCATAGAGTAAAAACAAAGTCTTTACAAGTAAAGAATATAGATTAGCCTAAAACAGTGAAAAGATCCAGAATGATAATAAGTGACCATAAGTACTTAAGTTCCAGTCCATGCCTGCAGGCCCCAGAACATTGATGTATGAGGTACATTCTGCAGTGTTGGTTTAGTGCTGCTCTGTAACTTCTATTTAAATCACTGAACCAGATGTGTTTATTCTTCAAACCAAAGACCGGGGCATAAAATCAAATTTGTGTATGAGTAAACACTTAAAGGAACCACAGTTTCAACTTAACCTCTAAGGGAATACTAATTACCATATTATGTGGGAATTAAGGAAGTAGACACAGGTGAAGAAATGTGTAAAAATGATTGAAATGGCTTTATAGTGTGAAGAAATACTACTGGTTTACCTTCAATTCTAAACAAAATGGTAAATAATATATATATGTTCTGGGTTGTGGTGTGAATCCATGACCTTCTGACTTGGAGTAAATATGCCACTAGTAACATGTGTTAACAATTCTTGATTGACCCACATCCTTAGAATGTAATAGATATTTAAATCAGAAAAACAATAATGGAAGCAGAATTTCCAAATAACTTTTTAAAAAGGTGGATAAATATTCTTTAAAAATGTCAAGTAAAAATGTGACAACAAGACAGGGAATTTCCAGAGGATCACCAGTGGTATGTTTATCTTGAATGGTTTATTTATATGCTGTAAAATACAGAGGTTGTAGAACTTTGGACCCATTACTCTAAAAATTAGCTCTTGTTTTAATTGTTTTAATGTTTACGAAAAATATTTGGTTATCAGCTAATAAATACACTATTAGACAAACAGGAGGCTGGAGGAACACAGCAAGCCAGGCAGCATCAGGAGGTGGAGAAGTCAATGTTTCGGGTATAACCCTTCTTTGGGACTAGATATTGGGTAGGGGGAGTTACACGTGACGGGGGCGGGGGAGGTAGTTGGGGTGGGGAATGGTGAAGTAGTGATAGGTGGACACAGGTAGTGGGTATGGCCTGGTTGGTTAATGGGAGGGATGAATCCAGTTGGTAGCAGAAGGGTCGGTAGAAGGAATGGAACGGAGGAGACGGGACTGGAAAGGGAGCCAGGGAATGGGCAGGAAGGTTATTTGAAATTCTATTCCACTCCCATCTCCTCCCTTCCATTCCAGCTACCAACCAGGTTGTACCCCTACCTGTGTCGACCTATCGCTACCTCACCATTCTGCTACTCTCCCCACCACCCACCACACATCTCTCTCTCTCTCTCTCTCTTTTCCATTTGTAGTCCCTCTACCTCCATATCTGGTTCTGAAGAAGGATTGCACCCAAAACTTTGATTTCTCTCCTAATGCTGCCTGACTTGCTATGTTCTTCCAGCCTCCTGTTTGTCTACTTTGAATTCCAGCATCTGCAGTTCTTTTGTCTCTTGTCAATAAATACATGATTGTTTGTTTTCAACATGATATATAATGTATCCTGTCAAGGCAATCTAGCCTTTTTATTCAATGCCTATTTTCTGTGTCCAATTAATAATTCCCTCTCATTCAGTACTTTTTATACAGCCTACCTTTTTATGCATCATAAATCCAAACTTTATATAACTTTAGTACTACTCTAATTTTAAATACCAGTGAGCTGAAATATGGAATTATTAAATTTTATTTTCCAGGCGCTGGACAGTTGGGATCAATACAAAGCTGGTAATAATGTTGATTCTCAAGTTCTGATCCGACCTGAACAACTTGTACAGATTCCTGCAACATGTCATTTGTTGACCAATGTAAACTGGGTGCATGTAAAGCATTTACTTGCCAGAAGGTTTCTCCAGATGGGAAGGTACTATTACAAAATTCCCATATATGTAAAGCATATGAATAACACATTAGATTACAGTTGTTCATAAAGGCAGTCTGCACTTTTTTTCAAGAGGCCTGGGCACATGGGTTGACAATGATGCCTACATTTCCAACAATAGATGGAAATGTGAGGTACTGAGGCTTTTCTGTGATGGGGAAAGAGGGTTTATTTGAAGTATTCTTCATAATTGCAACTCAAGATTAAGGGTTAAATCAATTTTATTTCAGCTATCCTTTGATTCCTGTCTGAATTGCAGTGATTCACACGTGAGCTTCGATACATCAGCTGTTTCAGTACAGGGATTAAAAGGTGAAGTCACTGCAAGTCATCAGGAGTGTGTGGCCATGGCTGACTTCCGAATCTGTAATCCACAAATGCTGAGGTCAAATATATTCATATTCTAAGTGAAGCTTGACATAGCTGAATGATTCGGCCAGGGATATTCCTTGTCTGAATCAGCTACTCATTGAACACGCTTCTTGAACTACTGTTTGTGTCTCGAAAGACTGAGGAACAAAATTTAGTTAATAGTTTTTAGATTCATTTTCACTTTTTGCAATTTTAAATACTGTTTTGTTTAGATTTGAAGATGCAGCGGAACATTATCTTGATCTACTGGCTTCTTTTCTTGAGGAATCTCAGCGGGAAGTGAGTGAATTATTTACACAATGTCCCTTTAATAGTTTTGTTTAACAAAAAATGTATTTATTTCAGATTTAAAATTAACAACTGATCTAGCATCCATTGCCATTTATGAAACAGAGTTCCAAATATCTACCACCTTTTCATACGTAGAAATGCTTCCTAACATCTCTCCCTAAATGGCCCTAATTTTCAGACGATGCTCCCTAGTTCGAGAATTCCTACTCAGTGGAAATAATTAATCTTTTTCTACTCTGTTTTACTGGTAATATCGTGAAGACTTCAATCAGATAATCAGCCTTCTAAATTCTAAACTAACCAGGTCTAATTTATATAATTACTCCTCGTACCTGGATTTCAAGGTTTAAGTTGTTCTTGTAAAGCTGTGTTGTACTCCCTCCAAGGCTAACATCACCTTCCTGAGGTGTGATGCTCAGATCTGCTCTCAGTACTCCATGTGGGGTCTGACCTGGATTTTGTACAACTGCAGCATTGCTTCTACATCCTTGTACTCCAGTCCTCTCGAAATAAAGGCCAATATTTCATGAGCTTTTTGATTATTTTAGATGACTGTTTTGGTGGTACAGGCTTGATGGGCCAAAAGGCCTTTTCTGTACTGTATAATTCTATGATTGTGTATGGTTACAAGCTTAGACCTAGTTCTGACTGATCCACAGCAATTTATGCTCTTATCCTTAATCACTGTCATTCTTGGTGTTTTATATTAGGAAAACCAGGTCAGGAGGGTTATTTAGGGGAGGTAGGATGAGTGAACAATGGCTAAGGAAGAAAACTAAACATTGGAGAAAATAAACTGGAGGGAGGAGACTGGGTTGGGGGCAGAATTGGAAGCTTTACAAAGGTAGAATGGTAAGAGGAACGACTCATAAGAAGGTGCAGGATAGAACAGAATTCTGGGAAGGAGGCATAAGTCAACCAAATGGAGAAATGGAGCAATATTAGAGGTGGGGGAACGAGAGAACAGAATTCCAAGTCATCGAATTGATACAGTGCAGAAGGATTCCATTTTGCCTCTCGTGTCTGCACTATCTTTCTAAATGAGGAATTCACCTGATGCCATTCCCCTGTCATCTCCCCATAACCCGACACATTCTTGATTTTCAGATAACAATCTAATTCTGTTTTAAATACTTAAATTGCACACTGCACCCAGTCAGTGCATTCAGATCTGAACCACTAGCTGAGTGAAAATGTAAGATCCTGAGGGGATATGACGGACTGTTTTGCCTTATGGGAGAGATTAGAAAACAGTTTAAAAATAAGTTGTCTCCCATTTAAGTTGGAGGTGAGAAGAATATTTTCTGAGGATAGGCGAGGCCAGTGGTTTAGTCATTGATTAGGAATCCAGAACCCAAGGTTAACATTCTGCATTCTGGGAACATGAATCCCAACCATGGCAAATGTATTTTTGTTTAGAACTAAAAGTTAATGTAATCATTGTCGATTGTCATAAAAATTCATTCTGCTCATTATAGTTATAGAGATGTACAGCATGGAACTTGTGCATGCCAAGCAGATATTCCAACCCAATCTAGTCCCACCTGCCGGAACTTGGTCCATATCCCTCCAAACCCTTCCTATTCATATCCCCATTCAAATGTCTTTTAAAAGTTGCAATTGTACTAGCCTCCACCACTTCCTCAGGCAGCTCATTCCATACACATACCACCCTCTGTGTTAAAAAGTTACCCCTTAGGTCTCTTTTATATCTTTCCCCTCTCACCCTAAATCTATGCCCTTTAGTTCTGGACTCCCAACCCCAGGGAAAAGACTTTGTCTATTTATCCTATCCATTCCCCTCATAATTTTGTAAACGTGTATAAGGTCATCCCTCAGCCTCCGACTCTCCAGGGAAAACAGTCCTAGCCTGTTCAGCCTCTCCCTATAGTTCAAATCCTCCAATCCTGGCAACATCCTTGTAAATTTTTTTCTGAAGCCTTTCATGTTTCACAACATTTTTCCGATAGGAAAGAGACTAGAATTGCACGCAGTATTGTGACATTGGCCTAACTAATGTCCTGTACAGCTGCAACATGACCTCCCAAATCCTGTACTCAATACTCTGACCAATAAAGGAAAGTATACCAAACGCTGCCTTCACAATCCAATCTACCTGCGACTCCACTTTCAAGGAGCTATGAACCTGCACTGCAAGGTCTCTAATGTATTTTAGGGAAAAAAAGCAGCCATCCTTTTGTTTGGCTACAGCAATGTGGTTGACTCCAAATTGCTCTCTCAAATGATCTAGCAAGCCTCTGCTTTGTATTAAACCGGTACAAAGTCTAAACAGATGGATGAAACTGCACAGGCCACCAGTATTGATTTAGGCACAATCACATCACCAGTAAACACAGCCCTATTGACTCTGTAAAGTCCTCCTTATCAACGTGTGGAGGTCTATACAGCATTGGGAGAACTGTGTTACAGACAAGTCGGGCAACAGCCTTGTATGTCATACTCATGGAATTGTACCTTACAGGTATCCCAGACAGCGCCATCAGCCTTTCCTGGGTATGTTCTGTTCCACTGGCAGGGTGGACCCATCAGAGGTGTTACAGTGGTATATAGTTGGGATGGAAATGCTCTGGGAGTCCTCAACATTGAACCAGACCTCATGAAGTCTCATGGAATCAGGTCAAATATAGGCCAAGAAACTGTGGGATGATTACCAATGACCACACCAAGCTTGGCTGATTAATCTGTACTCCTCCATGTTGAACATCACTTGGGAAATGCTGACAGAGGCCAGGGTACATTCTGTGGGGTCTTCCAACGTCCATCAGTAAGAGTGGCTTGGTAGCATCCACTATTGATCAAGCTGTCTGACTCCACAAGGATATAGCTGTGGTGAGGGAAACAATAAGAGAGAAATTCTATGGACCTGCCCAATCTACTTTTCTGTCCATGTCTGTCAATGATTGTATTGAAATAAGTGATCACTACACAGACTTGTGGAGACCAAGTCCAGTCTCTGCACTGAAGATATCCTCCATCATATTGTGTGTCATCACCACCACGTTAAATAGGATAGCGTTTGAACAGATCTAGCAACTTGCCATCCTTGGGGAGATGTGGGCCATCAGTAACAGCAGAATTGAATTCTAACGTGATCTATATAGGTCATACCATGAAACCTAGGGATCAATCCTCACTCAATAAGAGCCCCTGGTCTTGAAGGTATTATATGAGCATGGATAGAGGATGGACTAACCAATAAGACACAGATGGAATAAGGGGAGCAATTTTCAGCATAGCAACCTGTAACTAATGTTTGTCACAGGCATCAGCTTTAGGAAGGATATTGTTAAATTGAAGAAGGTTCAGAAAAGATCTGCCAGGGTGTTGCCAGGACTGGAGGGTTTGAGTTATAAGGAGAAGCTGGGACTTTTTTTCACTGGAGGGTAGGAGATTGAGGAGTGACCTTCGAGAGGTTCATAAATTCATGTGAGGTGTAGATCAGGTGAAAAGCTAAGATCTTTTCCCTAGGGTGGGGAAGTTTAAAACTAGGGGCATAACCAAAGGGTCCATTCCCGTGCTGTCTGGCTCTGTGACTCTGTTTACAGTGTATGTTCATGACTTGGATGAGGAAAGTGAATGTAGTTTGGCCAAGTCTGCAGATGTCACAAAAATAGATGTGAAGGGAAACAGTGAGGATGACGTAGTCTGTAGAGGGATATAGACAATGAGTGAGGATGAACTTAGGTGGACTGGAATGCAGTAAAAAAATGACTTTATACCCTTTGGCAGGAAGAATAAAGGAGCTGAATATTATTCAAATGGAAAAATAATCATAGAAAGCTAAGGACATAGGCATTTGAGAGTCCTTATCCATGAATCCATAAGCTTCAGGCTTCTACCAACTTGTCTGGCAAAGGCCCACATATATGGGAGGCCCACATATATGGGAGCAAAAACCCTTCAAGTTATGCGCATTCTTGACCTTGATGTATATCACTATTCCTGCACTATCAGAACCCTGGAATTCCCTTCCTAACTGGGTATTTTGAGATGCCAGTTCTGTTAGTAATGTGTCCATGGAATGTGGATGTCACTGGCTAAGTCAACACATCTCTGTTCCTATTGACCTTGAGAAAGTGATGGTGAGCTGCTGCAGTACTTGGGGTGGAGACACACCTGTGCCATTTGGGAATTCCAGGATTTTGACTGAGCAATAGCAAAGGATCAGTGATCTATTTCCATGTCAAGATGGTATGTCGTGGATGGAGCTTGCAGATCATGGTGTTCCCATGTATCTGTTGCCCTTATCCTTTTATGTGGTCTTATTATTTTGGAAACCTCTAGCCTCATCTGCTGATAGACTGTATAAAGTTTGTACACACTGTTCAGATTATGAATTGCATATTGCTACCTTTCACTCTTGCCTTGTTCTTGCTCTGAAATTCATCACATCTTTCTTCGTTGCTCCCTCGCCCCCACAATTTAGTTTAAACCCTTGATACCATTCTAGTTATATGACACCAAAACCATAAACCTGGTGAGTTTTAGGTGAAGTTGTCCCAACGATATAGCTTTCACTTGCTCAAATCTTGGTGCCAAAGGTCCATAAATCAAAACCTCTTCCTCCAAAACTAATCTTTGATCTAGGCATTTAAGTCTTTAATCTTACTTACCTTACTCCAATTTACTTGTGGTTTGGTTAAAATCCAGATATTTATTCATTTGTTGTTCTGCTTTTTAATACATTCACTAGCCGCTAATACTCTTTATCCAGAACCTCTTGCAGCATCATACCTATGTCACTACAAACAACAAATTAGCATGTTTTTATTTTGTATGTTAATCTTGGAGCATGGATTGAATTGAGCTTTGGTGTGAGGTCGTCATGCAGGGAGCAGTAAGACTGGTCAAGAAGGGGGTTCTTGAGACAAGGTTCAGGCATATCAAATTAATGCAGCTAATGAACTGAGGAGTATCAGGGGATGGTAATGGGCCAGAACCCGGCAGTGAATTCCAGTGGAGGAATGTCCCTGCTCCATACGATGACAGAGATGGAAAGTTGAGTGTTATCTTTGGAAAACAAGGATAAGGCTGATTCAGCAGATGACTTTTACTAATCCTGGAGAAATCTGCTCAGATCAGAAGCTACATGCAAACCTGTTGTTGGTATTATTTCAACAGAACTGCCTCACAAATGTTAAAATCTTACTAAATTGCAATAGAGCATTTATTACCAGCTGTGATACAGGGGTGGCACCCTAAGGCTGCTTGACAGGTTAGGCATTGAGAAAATGTTCTCAGTAGTGGGGGAAATCTCAAACTTTGGAAAATGGTATAGCATAAGGGAACCTAGTTCAACACTGAGATGTGAAGGAATGTCTTCTCCCAGAAGGTCATGAAGACTAGCTGACTGAAAATCTTTAAAGAGAAGGAAGATAGTCCTCAACTCCTCAATATTTCAAAAATCTATGAGGAGCTAGATTGAAAGAGAAGTTGAGAGCCACAGCAGATCAGCCATGATTTTATAGAATATATAGCAAGTTTGCAGGGCTGAATGGCCTACTCCTATTCCTGTTTGTTATATTTTTATATTTTGTGTTCTTAACTTTGAAACATCAATTTACAGGTGACAGTATATTTTGCTTCTGAGCACGTTTTGTGTTCTGCTGCACACATTAAGTTTGAGCCTAAGCTTGTTCTCTTATCTGTTTTTGCTTTCTTCACATTACAATTTTTCTCTTCTAACTCTCTCTTCCATTCTCTTTTATGCTGCTTGACTTTTATTTATTTCACTCCCTGAATCTCTCTGTCTCAGTCTCTGTCTTTGTCTTTCCTTTATGGTGGGACATGGTGAGTCAGCTCCCATGAGCTTCAGGTTGCCTTTTTAAAAGGCATTGCATTAAAAATTTATCATTGTTTTCAATTTTGAATCGTACTGTGCTTTTTCACAGGTATTTGTTGTAGCAGATCACACCATTCCTAGAATTCCTGAAATCTATTTGGAAGCAGCAGTAGCACTCTTGCATTGTCGGAGATTTAATGATGTCATTACTGTTTCTGAGGAAATTGCCAGCAAAGTGACATGTTTAATTTCAGAAAACTTGACATTTGAAATTCGAGTTAATGAATGGCTGTCCAGTGATTGCTCCAAAAGCTCTGAAGCCCCAGAAATCAACACCAGTCCTCGGAACTGTCTTTTGAATGGCTTCAGTGAGTGGCAAATACTTGGGACGAAGAAGAAAGAAACTCTCAATTATATATTATGGTCAGCAACTGCATTTTTATATCAAGGACAAGCATTTGCTCTCTTGAAAAATAATAAGGAGTCGATTACTAATTTTACTCGGTGAGTAGATGTTTTAAGTACACTGTTCTTTGCAAGATTCCAAGCTCTGCATTGCCAGGACTTCAGCTGACAAGTGAGCAGCCGTCCAAAAGCCTGTGATTTTAAATCTGTTGGACTATAACCTGGTGTTGTGTAGCTTCTGACTTTGTTCACCCCAGTCCAACAACAGCACCTCCACATCTTGGAAAATATAAATATACAGGAGTAGAAAAGGTTATTTTAGTCCAACAAACTAGTCTGAGTTCAAAAGCAGTATAAAATTTGTCCCTGGATTCCTCCTCATTTTAATTTTCTTGGCAAGGTCCTGTCCAACATTACTGTTCAAATTACTGATTTTGTCAACTTTGGATTGCCCATAACTATTCACTGTCCTCAGACAGTTGCATCTTTCAAACTATTCCCTCATCTTCCCTGTCCTGACCTTCAACCCATGCTACTCATTTTCAAGATCAAGCCATACAGTTCTTAGGGTTCAATTCAAGATTGTCTTTTTGAGCTTTCATTTTCCTTTCGTAGAAATAAACTCTGCTGCTCTGAATCTTGCTTAAGCATGATGCAAAGTATTGGAAGAGCATTGGATTGTACCATTTTAATAGTTCCATAATGTTCTTTCTGTAATATGGCAGTTAAAACTTACCGTTTGATCTTCCCTTTTCCTCTTCTACATGATTCATTTCTTTAGACAAAAAAACTAAAAGAACAGCGAATGCTGGAAATCTGAAACATAAAACAGAAATTGTTGGAACATCTCAGCAGATGGGCAGCATCAATGCATTGAACTTCTGAAGAAGGGTCACTGGATCCGAAACATTAATTCTGTTTTCTCTCCAGATAATGCCAGACCTACTGACATTTTCCAGCAATTTCTGTTTTTGATCCATTTTTCTTCCCTTCTTTTCTGTCCTGTTTATATCCATCTCATTTTCACACTTTTCCTTCAGATTCTGTCCCTGCCCAACTCGCCCTTCTCAGTTTTCTGCTCATCCTATAAAATTGTTGTGCATTTTTATGTTGTCATTAAGTTCTGTTTCTGTTTCATGATCTTTCCTTTTTGGTGGTGTGGAGCTGAAAGCTATGGCAAAGTCTGTGTTGTTTCTTTCTGCCTTGACTTATACCCTAATAATCCAGAAGCAAAGGGATTCACTAGTTTTCTTTCATATTTCTATCTTTCTTGACATCATTTGGGACACTTCTGCAAAATTTACTTAGTTTTGAACAGTACAGTTCTTTAAAAAGTCTGATGATGTTACAGTTGTTTTCAATCGTTGTTTGTAGTTATTCAAATGTAACTTTTGAGATTTTCAGTCTTTGAGATTTTCAGTCTATTTTCCAGTGGCGATTCGTCATTATTTTGTGATTATTCACCTCATTCAGGTGAACAAATTGAGAGAGTATATAGTTGTATAAATTGCCCAGGTTTGTTGGAGAGTTAGGCTTTCACAAACGAAATAGCCTTTTATAATTTGTTAAAAATGAAGTTCCATATAAAGTAATTAATTCACATATACTTGATGAAGACTTGTATGTTTGTAGTTGTCCTGTTGGTCATTGGACCCAAGTTGTGGTGTTGATTTTTACATTGAATTAGAGCTATTAGCACCATTGATCAGATGAGTGTCAGGGATCGCTTAGTGAGATCATCATTTACTAAAATCAGTATCCAGTGATGCCTACTGAAAACTGCTCTCATAATGTCCACAGAAAAGTAAAGGCCAGTTAAAAAGAAAAATGCCAAATCATCCATGCCTATAACGGGAAAATCAGGTTCTGTGACAGCAGCAGTGCTGTACAGTCCTGTCCTAGGCTGTTGTCTCAGATATTCTTCCACCGCCTTAATTTTCTCCAAGGCACCTGGAAGAAGATTTCAAGCATGATCCACTTTCTTCAAATAGTGATTGAAAAGAGCCCTCAATTGAGAGAAGCAAATGAGAGCAGCTCCTATCCCAGCTTTCTGCACTTTTCAAAATTATAGATGTTCGATTTTTGCCCACTATATCATTCCTGCACTTGCCATTGTTCCAAGTGCATAATGGTAACACAGTGCAAAAATATGGGACCTTAATCAGGTGGGCCAGTGCGTTAATGAATGGGAGATGGATTTTCATTTCGATGAACATGAAGTGCTTCATTTTGGCAGAGCAAATCAGGGTAGGGTTTATACATTTAATGGTAGAGTTCTGGGGAGTGTTGCTGAACAAAGAGTCCTTTGGATGCAGGTTAATAGTTTGCTGAAAGTGGTGTCACAGGTAGACAGGATAGTGAAGACAGCGCTTGAAATGCTTGCCTTTATTAGTCAGTGCATTGAGTATAGGAGTTGGGAGGTCATGTTGCAGCTGTACAGGACATTGGTTCGGCCACTTTGGAATACCGCATTCAATACTGGTCTGCCTGCTATAGGAAGGATGTTGTGGAACTTGAAAAGGTTCACAAAAGATTTACAAGGATGTTGCCAGGGTTGCAGGATTTGCGCTGTAGAAGAGGCTGTATAGGCTGGGGCTCTTTTCCCTGGAGTGTTGGATGCTGAGGGATGATATTAAAGAAGTTTATAAAATCACGGGGGTGCATGGATTTGGTGAATAGCCATGCTCTTTTCCCCAGGGTAGGGGAGTTCAAAACTAGAGGACATAGGTTTAAGGTGAGAGGGGAAAGATTTAAAAGGGCAACTTTTTCATGCAGAGGGTGGTGCGTCTATGGAATGAGCTGCCAGAGGAAGTGGTGGAGGCTGGTACAATGATAACACTTTCTTAAAAGGCATCTGGATGAATTCATGAATAGAAAGGGTTTAGAGGGATGTAGCCCAAATGCTGGCAAGTAGGACTAGGTTAATTTAGGATATCTGGTCAGCCTGGATGAGTTGGATGCAAAGGTGTGTTTCCGTAATGTCCATCTATAAATCTGTGACTCTAAGGAGATTTTCTTTTCCATTGGCAAAAGGATCAGTAACCAGAGTCTGGAATGGTAAAATAAAAGCAAGTGCAAATTGCAGCCATATAACTATTGCCAATTTGTTGTAAAAACCCAATTGATGCACTCACGTCCTTTTAGGGAAGGAAATCTGCTGTCCTTATGATGCCTGACTTGCATGTGATTGCAGGCCCACAGCAATGTAAGTTAACTCTTAACTGCTTCAGCGCAATGAGGGATGGGCAATGAATTCTGGCTTAGCCAGAGATGCTTTCATCCCTTGAAAGAATAAAGGAACCAAAAGAGACAGATGTAAAGAAAATGTCAAGAATATAAGATGATGTGATGAAATAAAAATTACACAGTGAGTTCTGGAATGTGTTGCGTGAGATTAGAGTCATATAGCATGGAAACAGACTCTTCGGTCCAACTCATCCATGCCAACCAAGTTTCCCAAACTAAACTTGCACCACTTGCCTGTGTTTTGGCCCATATTCCTCTAAACCCTTACAATTCATGTACCTGTCTAAATGCCTTTTAAATGTTGTAACTATACCCACATCTACCATTTTCTCTGGCAGTTCATTCCATGAACGAACCACACTCTGTATGAAAATATTGCCCCTTGAGTCTCTCTTAAATCTTTCTCCTCTTACCTTAAAATTATGCCCTCTAACTTTGGACTCTCCTACTGTCAGGAAAAGTCCTTTTGTTATTCACCTTATCTACACCCATCATGATTTTATGTACCTCTGTAAAACCACCCCTCAACCTCTTACGCTTCAGTGAAAAAGGTCCCAGCTTATCCAGCCTCTCCTTATAACTCAAAACCTCCAGTCCCAGGAACATTCTTTTAAATCTTCTCTATACCCTTTCCAATTTAATAATATTCTTCCTGTAGCAGGGTGACCAGAACTGTGTACAGTACTTCATAGGTGGCCTCATCAATGTCCTGTACAACTGCAATATGATTGTCTTAACTCCTGTACTCAATGGTCTGAACAATGAAGGCAACAGTGCCAAATTTTGCCTTTACCACCCTGTCTACCTGCGATTCAACTTTCAATGAACTATGTACCTGAACCCCTAGGTGTCTCTGTTCTATGACACTACCCAGAGCCCCAGCTGCCTAAGTCCTGCCCTTGTTCATCTTAGCAAAATGCAGCACTTTGCATTTATCTAAATTGAATTTCATCTGCCACTCCTCAGCCCATTAGCCCAAATGATCACGATCTCTTTGTAAGCTTAGATAACCTTCTTCACTGTCTACTATACCCCCAATTATGGTGTTCTTTGCAAACTTACTAACCATGCTTCATATGACTTTAAAATACTTGTCTGGAGAGATTTGCAGTGCTAAGGGGCTAGAATAAGTCCAATTGGATAGCACTTTTAAAGAAACTGATACAAATGACATCCTTTTAGGCTGTATCCTTCTCTGATTCTGTACTAATATGAATTTTGATTGCACAGAAATAGAGAAGAATGTCTTGATTTTTAAAAGGAATATCTAGCCTTTGTAGAGATTTTTCTGCATTAATGGCTCAATATTATAGGATCATATTATGACTTTTATTTTAACAGGTGTATAAATTTATTACTTAAAGTTCAAGTTGTCTGCCCTCCTGATTCAGGTAAAATATATTTGAAATACTTCAACCTTCAGTTTTATTCTTTTACTTTTCAATAACACTTTTTTTAATGTAGCACAAAATAGTCTGAGCACCAGCAGTAAGTATGAAATTTGGTGCAGTTTTTGATTTGACTGTATGAAACCTATTCATGAAATCACTATACTTTGTGATGCACTGTGACACAGTGTAAGATTATATTTGTGTGTATTTGCACTTTAAGGGAACTTTTCCACCAAGTTTATAGTTTATTGCCTGTGAAATCAGTTAAGTAGTCTGCAGCCATAGTGGTATAACACAAATTGAGGTTTTAAAAGCCCCATACTTCCAAACTACAAAAATGAGTATTTGACTAAAATTAGAATATATCTGTTATATTTCTGAACTGATTGGCTGAAAATGAGCACAATGAAGCACTGAAACCTGAGTGATCCAATCCATCAGATTTATTTTTGCCAAAACTCAACCAGATTACTTTGTTTTGCACTATTTCCAACAATCTATTCTCTCACTTGTGTCAATGTGTGTAGCTGAAAAGAATAGAAATAAAATCACAAAATAAAACAACCAAAATGTATTTGTAAAGTTGATTATGTAATGCTCAACTATTGGGCTTGTGCTGGGAATTCACTTGAACACTGGTATTGTCCCAGTTACTGTGGGCAAGTATGAGAGTTCCATTACTGGAACTGGAACTTTGCCTGCATACATTAACTTATTTAACCCAATTTAACATAATATTGTATGTTGCAATCAACTATGCAGTGGAAAGTGGTTGGAGAAGGGTTTCAGCATACTTTACAGTTTTCAAAACAGGTTATACTTATCAATGTTGTATTTACTGTTGAGGAACAAGGAGCCTTGTATTTCTCAGAGGTCTGATGTTTGTGGACAGTATGTTTCAGGCACTTTGTGCCATATCAATGTATTAAAAAATTCATTAGTCACCAAAACCAGGACTATGTGCTCGTTGGAGAAGCAATAGTATGAAGAATTTTCCTGTGCAAAGCTACATTAAAATGTTAATTAAAATCAACTCTGTATAGCCAAGAAGGAAGTTTAAAAAATAACTTCAAGAAGTATTTTAATTATTAAATGGCAAATCATTTCCTTGTTGAAGCTACTTAATACGTGAAAATATGAAGATCCTCCCTTAATCGATTCCAAATCTTGATAGTTCTTTCCAATGCTCCCAATGAGTGTATACCCTTGCTGGAGTGTAGCCAAATTTCGTTTACTCTGACCCTCCCAGTAGATGCACAGCTCACAAATTTTCCTACTTCAGATGTTTTATTTCTGTATTTTCTGTACTTCAAAATGCTGAAAGCAGCACACCACAATCCCCACCATCCCCCTAACAGTATTGAATATTTCAATCCTCATCCCTATCTTTAAACACTTAGTGTACACCACCAGATGCCAAGTATCATCCAGTAAGCAAACCCTACATTGTGCATCTACATCTTCATCTCCACAACTATTAGAAATTTTTCTAATGCTGTTAAGCCATTTAACTTGAGGTTTTTGTCCCAGCATATTAGTTTGGCATTATCACATCAATCCCATTATTATCAACTTGATGCACTGCCGTTACAGTGGCTAATTATTTTCACAACAGAATTGGCTGCTTCAAAAACAAATGTAACTATTTTCTGTGGTATTGTATATGACATGTTACAATTAGCTCTGTTGTCTTGTTCCTCTTTCTCTTTGTCTCTGTTTCGTTATTTCACACATCTTTCTTTCCCATCTCTCTTCAGAGGGAAGATAGTGAAGTGGAAACTTATTAAATTGAAAGGTCTGCTGACTTTCTATTTGGGTTGGGGGTTTGAGGAAAAATTTGGTCTCAGTGATTTCTTTCCCATTTCTCTTGCCCCCCATCAATTTTAGTGTGCTTCTCCACATTGCTCCTCCTTCGTGCTATCAAATCAACTATCCCTTATTTCCTTCACTACCCCTTTTGAATGATCCTCTTAACTCTCATACACGTGAACCTTGACTAGTCAATCTGTCTAGAAAAGTCTATAGGCAACCAAATGCCCCCTTGTCCTTAACTAATGTTCTCCACCATTTTTCCCTTCTCTCCACCCTCCTGTCCTCTCCATTCCATCTCGGTGCATAAGAGCCTGGTACGGCAACTGCTCTGCCCAGAACCGTAAGAAACTACATAGTTTTGTGCACAGCCCAGATCATCATGGAAGCCAGTCTCCCATCCGTGGACTCCATTCATACTTTGTGTTGCCTGTGTGGCTTTTAAATATTTGTTTCTTTTTCCATCATCAATTTGTCTGTCAATGTCCAGCTCCTTCCTTCTCTGTTAAGTGGAAAATATAAATAGTTTAGTTGTTATAGCGAGATAACTGTATGCTGTTTGCTGGATTATACTATTTTATATGAATCAGGACTTAAATTGCATTAAAATGTAATCTATTTCCTGAGTTTAATGAATTTTCTGACATTAATCAAATACGTGGCAAAAGCTGCAACAAGTGTATAAACAGTCCTTTAAGACAGTTTTTTAAAACAAAGTATTCATTTTACTTAAGTAAAGATTATTATATTTAATCTCAACTTTTATTCAATTACCTCTGAAAAGCTGTTGTGTAGAATTTGCTGAGTTAATTGATTAGTACACCTAATTGCATGATGTTAATGCATCCTGAGAAATTAAGTATGTTATAAATGGCTAGCCAGCATATCCTAAATTCAGCTGTGTCTCAGCACAGCAAATATATCAGGTTAAGGTCTTTAGGAGACACTGAATCCTTCAAATGGAAGTTAGTGAAGACATTAAAAACGCAAAGGGCAGTACAGCATTGCTTGCGTTAGAAGTTGAGTTTTATTGAAGTTTTCTTTTCATGCCCTCAGGACGTTACAAAAGTACCAATTTAAGGAGGTAACCAACCTTTAACACTGCGTGAGAGGAGAGTGCTGATTGGTTTGCAGGTTAGCTCTGATTGGAAAAGTGTTGCTGTACAGAATGCACAAGCAAATCATAATTGCATGTTAACTGCTGAGCTTTGCTTAAATAATAAACCAGACAGATTGTGATTGATGGAAGCATTGCCCTGAGAAATGAATCAGCGAATGGCTGTCATTTAATTTTGTCAGTTAAACAGGTACTGGATATGTACACATTTTTTCTAGCTTTTAATACACTGCCATTGCACTGCACTGCACTACAAGCCCAACTGACAATCATACAGAAGTTAACATAGTTCTTTGTACACTCAGGACTATCCAGTAAATGTCCAATTACAGAATCCTATCTGATATTGTCGCAGGTTTTGTAAGTGTGAGCTATTTGGGAATGCTCAGTACCTTGCTTATTGACAACAGCCAAAGGAATATGTTGATGGATATTAGATTAGATTAGATTACTTATAGTGTGGAAACAGGCCCTTCGGCCCAACAAGTCCACACCGACCCGCCGAAGCGCAACCCACCCATTCCCCTACATTTACTCCTTTACCTAACACTACGGGCAATTTAGCATGGCCAATTCATCTGACCTGCACATCTTTAGACTGTGGGAGGAAACCGGAGCACCCGGAGGAAACCCACGCAGACACGGGGAGAACGTGCAAACTCCACACAGTCAGTCGCCTGAGTCGGGAATTGAACCCTGGTCTCTGGCGCTGTGAGGCAGCAGTGCTAACCACTGTGCCACCGTGCCGATATGATCTGCCTTGGTATGTAGAGTTGACATACCGAGCATCACACCGGCATGAAACTAATTTACCACATTATTCATTTGTGTGTTAGGCAGACATCCTTTTGGCTGGAAGGCAGTAGCACATTTGTGATGAATACTGGTCATATGACTGCAAAATTTCAACATTAAAAATTTGCTTCATCTGTTGCTCAAATGTTTGAGAAGCATTAACCTGTTCATGGTAGACTCGGGTAAACTGGGGATATTTCATGGCTACCTTTGGTTCATGAGTTTGCACCACATAAAGTGAAAAATGATGTAATCAGGGTCTCAATATCCAACAGGATGGCTTTGGTGCACCCTATTTTAGTTTCCAGCTTCCGGTGGACAAACGTCTTAGGCCCTTTTCCCAAAGTTGGTGAGAAGGCAATAATCCTAAGAGTGTGGAACTGTCAGGTTTCCAATGTTAAAAAAATCACACCGCACCAAAGGTTTATTTGGAAGTACAGGTTTCGGAGCACTGCTCCTTCATTAAGTAGCTAGTGGAATAGGATCATAGGACACACAATTTATAGTAAAAGATCAAAGTGTCATATAATTGATGTGATATATTGAACAAATCTAGATTGCTGTTAAGTAGGAGTTTCATGGTGAATGGTTGGGCCTTAAGGAGTGTAGTGGAACAGAGGGATCTCAGAATTCAGGTTCACAGTTCTCTAAAAATGGAGTCACAGGTAGACAGGGCAGTGAAGAAGGCTTTGAGTATACTGGCCTTCATCAGTCAGAGCACTGAGTATAGAAGTTGGGAACTTATATTGCAGTTATACAGGACGTTGGTGAGGCCACACTTGGAGTATTGTGTTCAGTTTTGGTCGCTTTGCTATAGGAAGGATACTATTAAACTGGAGAGAGTGCAGAAGAAATTTATAAGGATGTTGCCTGGACTCAATGGTCTGAGTTATAGGGAGAGATTGGTAATGCTAGGACTTCTTTCTTTACAGCATAGGAGACTGAGGGGGACCTTATGAAGGTGTATAAGATAATGAGAGGTATGGATAGAGTGAATGCACTCAGTCTTTTCCCCATGGTTGGGGCATCAAGGATGAGAGGGCATCAGTTTAAGGTCAGATGGGAAAGAATGAAAGGGAACCCAAGGGGCAATGTTTTTTACACAGAGAGTGGTAACACGTATGGAATGAGCTGCCAGCAGAAGTGATTGAGGTGGGTACATTAACAACTTTGAAAAGGCATTTGGACAAATACATGGATAGGAAAGGATGAGAAGGACATGGGCCAGTGCAAGGAAATGGAATTAGCGTGGAGGGACATTTTGGACGGCATGGAAAAGTTTGGGCCAAATGGCCTGTCTTTGAGCTTTCGGGCTCTCTGACTCAAATCACTTAGAATGGGGATGCAGGTTTCAATTGATTAATATGTAAATTGCAGAATTTCTTTCAAGTCACGGCTCCCAAGATAACTTAGGGTTTTAAAAAAAGTTACATCTCAGCTCAGACAGTGCATTAAAGATGTGAGGCTAGAGTCTGTTGGCATCCCAACCTTGAGTCAGACCGGTTCTATTTCAAAAGTAGTAATTTACAAAATGTCACATTGACTGACTATGTGCAGATTGTATGCTTTTTGAACAAAATAGAATGTATCTGCAAATATAAATTTGCAAATTCATCCCACATACTTGTATGCATGCGTTTGTGTGGGAGAGAGGGAGAGACTGAGTGTGTGTGTGCCTGAATGTGACAGTGTACATGCCTGTGAGAGGGTGTGCACATGAGTATGTGTGTGAAAGAGTGTGTATGAGAGGGGCACAATCACACAAACGTAAGTCTTATGAATTTGTCTTTGCAGATATGTTCTATTTTGTTCAAAAAGCACACAATCTGTAGGGAGTCAGTCCATGTGACATTTTATAAATTCTTACTTTGGAAATAGAACCAGTCTGACTCAAGGTTGGAATACAGAGACCTCACACCTTTAATGCATTTTCAAGGGTGAATGTCACTTTTTTTGTTGTACTGATCAAACCTTAAGTTATATCAGGAATGTGACTTGAAAGAAGGTCTGGGATTTACATGTTATGGATGTAGGTTTGCTTGCTGAGCTGAAAGGTTCATTTCCAGACGATTCATTACCTTACTAGGTAACATCTTCAGTGGACTTCATGTGAAGCAATACTGAAACTTCCTGCTTTCTATTTACATGTTTGGGTTTCTTTGGGTTGGTGATGTTATTTCCTGTGGTGAAGTCACTTCCTGTTTTTTTTTCCTCAGGGGGTAGATGGGGTCTAACTTGATGTGTTTGTTGATAGAGTTCTGGTTGGAATGCAATGCTTGTAGGAATTCTCGTGCATGTCTTTGTTTGGCTTGTCCTAGGATGGATGTATTGTCCCAATCGAAGTGGTGTCCTTCCTCATCCATATGTAAGGATACTTGTGAGAGAGGGTCATGTCTTTTTGTGGCTAGTTGGTGTTCATGCATCGTGGTGGCTAGCTTTCTGCCTGTTTGTCCAATGTATTGTTTGTTATAGTCCTTGCATGGTATTTCATAAATTACGTTAGTTTTGCTCATTGTCTGTATAGGGTCTTTCAAGTTCATTAGCTGCTGTTTTAGAATGTTGGTGGGTTTGTGGGCTACCATGATGCCAAGGGGTCTGAGTAGTCTGGCAGTCATTTTTAAGATGTCTTTGATGTAGGGGAGAGTGGGCAAGGGTTTCTGGGCGTGCTTTATCTGCTTGTTTAGGTTTGTTGCTGAGAAATTGGCGGACTGTGTTCATTGGGTAAACATTCTTTTTAAATACACGGTATAGGTGATTTTCCTCTGCTCTGCATAGTTCCTTTGTGCTGCAGTGTGTGTTGGCTCGTTGAAATAATGTTCTGATGCACCTTCGTTTGTGGGTGTTGGGATGATTGCTTCTGTAGTTCAATATTTGATCTGTATGTGTTGTTTTTCTGTAGACGCTGGTTTGAAGTTCCCCATTGGCTGTTCACTCTACTGTGACATCTAGGAATGGCAGTTTGTTGTTGTTTTCCTCCTCTTTTGTGAATTATATGTCAGTTATGGTATTATTGATAGTCTTGAAGGTTTCCTCTAACTTGTTTTGTTTAGTGATGACAAAGGTGTCATCCACGTAGCGGACCCAGAGTTTGGGTTGGATGGTTGGCAGAGCTGTTTGCTCAAGTCTCTGCATTACTGCCTCTGCTAAGAACCCTGATATCTGAGATCCCATGCGTGTTCCATTGGTTTGTCTGTAAATTTTGTTGTTGAAGGTCAAGTGGGTAGTAAGGCATAGATCCCAGTAGCTTGATGATATTCTCCTTGTTGGTGAAGTTAGTGGTGTTTGGTGTCTGTGTCTTGGGGTCTTCTAATAGTGTAGTCAGTGTTTCCTTGGACAGGTTAATGTTGATTGAGGTAGACAGGGCTGTTACATCAAAGGAGACCATTATTTCATCCTCTTCTATCTCAGTGTCTTTGACGGTCTTCAGAAATTCTTGGATGGAGTTGCGTTAGCCTTCCACTAAGTGTTTTAGTCTTTCATGTAGCTCCTTGGCCAATCTGTAAGTTGGTTCTCCAGGTAGCGAGACTATGGGTCTGAGGGGGGGGGGGGATAAGGAAGAAAACCACTTCGACTGGGACAATACATCCATCCTAGGACAAACCAAACAAAGACATGCACGAGAATTCCTAGAAGCATGGCATTCCAACCAGAACTCTATCAACAAACACATCGAGTTAGACCCCATCTACGCCCCTTGAGGGGAAAAAACAGGAAGTGACTTCACCACAGGAAATAACATCACCAAAGGAAATGACATCACCGACCCAAAGAAACCCAAACATATAAATAGAAAGCAGGAAGTTTCAGCATTGCTTCACATGAAGTCCACTGAAGAAGTTACCTAGTAAGGTAATGAAACGTCTCGAAATGAACCTTTCAGCTCAGCGAGCAAACCTACATCCAAAACCTCAACCTGAGCTACAAATCTTCTCAAAACTCACTATTTACATGTTAATCAATGGAAACCTGTTTCGCCATTCTAAGTGATTAAAGACTTAAGAGCAACCTACATTTGTTCAATACATCACATCCATTGTATGACACTTTGATTTTTTACTATAAATTCAGTGTCCTATGATCCTGCCCCACTAGCTACCTGAAGGAGCAGTGCTTTGAAAGTTTGTACTTCCAAATAAACCTGTTGAACTATAACCTGGTGTTGTGTGATTTTTAACTTTGTACACCTCAGTGCAACACTGGCACCTCCACATCAAGAATCCCAATGTGTACACTCACCAGTGAAGTTAGGTTTGTGGCGTTGTTCCCTCTAAGTTGTATAGCTGTGCAGCTGCTGGGAGGTTCTGCACACACCAATTGGCATACTGTCACATTGGCTTCCACTTCTAAAAGCTGCAGCCACGCGCACGCGCGCCCACACACACCTTGGAAGTTGTAAGTGGATAGAAATATTGTGGGGCATGTTGTTTTGTGGTAGACAGTAAAAGGATCTCCAGTTTCTCAACTGGGACATAGAGGAAAAGGGCAGCCTGGTGACTGGTTAGCACTGGTGCCTAACTGTGCCAGGGACCCAGGTTTGACTCCAGCCTTGAGTGACCATTTGTGTGGAGTTTGCACGTTCTCCCTGTATCTGCATGGGTTTCTGCTGGGTGCTCTGGTTTCCTCCCACAGTCTGAAGATGTGCAGGATTAGCTGTAGGAAGTGCAGGGTTACAGGAATAAGGTGAGGGTGAGGGATCTAGTTTTAGTGGGATGCCCTTCTGAGGGTCAGTGCAGGCTTGATGCATGTAGGAATTCTATAACATCTATTTCCAATGTGAGTTTGAATGTAGAATTAAGACATGTAAGGAAATTATTCTCCTGGAATTCCATCTTGGATCGAATGACACGTGCCTCCCAATCCTTGCATATGTCTGATGTGTACATTTACTAGATTAGAATGCACAGCTGCATGCAAGAATTCTGTACATGTTTTGATGGGCTTCCACCTTGCACTCCAATTAACTGCCAATCATTATGAACTGGTGAATTTCCCATTTGCAACATCTCTACTGATCAGAGTTCATTTTCCAAGCAATCAGCACTCTTAATGCAGTGAAATTGTTGGTCTTAGCTTTAAATTGGCATTATAATGTTTTCTTTCTTTAAATTTTTTTGGATATCAGAAATTTCACTTGCTGATCACAAAAAGTAGCACTATTAATTTGTTCAGAATCACATAGCTAGAGCGTAAAATCCAAGTGCTAAGTTTGCATAGACAAATGTGGATTAAGAAATTTATAATATGGGAAATCTGACAGGCTGGGACAAAAACACAAGCCTGTGTATATTTTTCCTTTGTTTGAAAAACCCAAAGGCACGGAGATACTCCAGGATCTTTCGCTGCTTCTGTCAAAATGCAGCACCAGCTAGCTGTGATACTAAAGCTCAGAGCTCCTGACATAGTTGTGTTCCATTGCTCACCTCCACTGCTGAAATACCAGGCAAATACCTCCGATTTAGTCTTCAATACAGTTTGGCCGTATGTTGTCACCTCTCAAAATCTTAATTGTTTTAAGAATGATGCACATATTTCACAGATTATTGGGCAGAATTGGGGATTTAATTCCAAAGATCATATGTTCTGAACAGAACATTCTATCACTCAGGATGAGAAACACCATGGGAGATCTGCCAGCAGGATAAAAACATTGAAATGTCATGAAATACTCCTAAAATTTGAATTCAGAAATTATTTTAAATGTCTATCTTATAGGAGAGCCCGATGATCTGCTTGAAACCTTGAAAGAGAATATGACTGAGCTTAAAATCCTTCAAACGTTGAAATCATTGGCTTTCACTGGGAGAGGAATACAGCTGGCAGAAAGGGGTCAGAACTCAGAAGCTCTGCAAAATCTCCAGCTGAGTCTACAAGCTTATCCTGGTACCTTATTTTTGTAACTTTGATTTGCATTTCAACATTTAAATGTTAATTGTGCAATGCATGCCAACTTCGGTATTTCATGGTTACCAAATGTTATGGATATATTTCTTTTTGTGAATACTTTTGGTGACCAAAATTAATATAAATTCAGCCTTATTCCTAAAAAGTCAATAAGTTAGGATATTATTTGTTTTTTATTGACTTGCACTTGCATTTGCAAAGATTAGAAAAACATCATTAATTCTAAAATTGCACTCTAACTACCATAGAACCAAGAGGAAACGCATTGACTGAAGAGCTGAACGTGTACATGTGATTTAAAATAAGATATTGATTGGCAATCAATTTTGTTAGTTAAAAACGCTGTTTTTTGGATTTATTAATGTGTCAGCTATATGAGGGTGTGGGATACCTTCTTAGTGCCAGGTTGGTGGCATTGAATATGAGAACATATGTGGTTGGATGAATGCAACCTCGGACTTCTTGGACTGTGACAAAGCCTGCTGTTTTTAGTGTCCTGTCATATTTAATTAACTCTCCGTAAGAATGGGAACATAGCATGAACTTGCACAAACAGTGCATCTGTGACCATCTTTATGTAACCGTGCAAACAGATTGGCAATTATTAAGTCATTTTACCACTGGCAGCCTTGAGATGACTTTATTAAAATTTGGATGAATCTGCTGTCTATTCACACTGACTGAATAGACTGGGGCTGTTTTTGCTGGGGGGTCATAAGCTGAGGGGTGACCTTGTGGAGGTTTATAAAATCAAGAGAGGCTTGGATATGGTAAATAGATAACATCTTTTCCCTGGAATGGGGGAATCCAAAACTAGAGAGCATAGGTTTCGGGTGAGAGGGGAAAGACTTAAAAGAGACCTAAAGGACAACCTTTTCATGCAGAGGGTGATTAGTGAATAGAATGAGCTGCCTGAGGAAGTAGTGGAGATTAGTACAATTACAGCATTTAAAAGGTATCTGGATGGGGATATGAATAGAAAGTTTTGGAGGGATATGGGTGAAGGGCTGGCAAATGGGTCTAGATTAATTTAGGATATCTGGTTGGCATGAACGAGTTGGACTGAAGGGTCTGTTTCTGTGCTGAACATCTCTGTCTCTATAACTCTATGACTGTGTGCCTGTGGTGACGGTAAATTCTAATTTTGGTTGCACCATTTGGAACAACGTTTCAATGGTAAGTAATAAAATAGTTGTCAGCAGCGGCAAAAATCTAAAAACAAACAGAATTAAGTGTTCTGCCAAGTACTGAGTGACCTGTGCAAATTCTTTTTTTTTGTCTAGCACTTATATAACCAGTATTCAGGGTGTTCGTGTTTGTAAAGGTTTGTGAATTCTGCTCCAATTGTAGATAGTTTTGAAACCATATATCATCTAGTAGAAGTTCTGTGGAAACTTGAAAGGAAGCAAGAAGCTGTCACATTTTGGCTAAAAAAAACAGAAGCAAAGCAAAGACACAAAGTGAATGCCTTAAAGTAAGTAAAACTGAGCTCAAACGTTGAATTAAAAGAAAATTCTAAAGCACGTTGAATTATAAAGATTTGCTTACGTAATCTTAAAATTCTTAACAATAACCAGAAGTATCGTAAGGTACGATAATATAGCGATTATCGTAATCCAAATGGCTTGGCCTAACAAATGTGAAGGATACATGTTTAAATCCTATTATGGCAGTTCGAGAAATTCAATTAATTTTTTTTTAAATCTGCAAATTAAAAGCTGGTACAGGTACACAATCCTTTATCCAAAATCTGAATCCTGAATCCCAAATCCAAAGTTTTTTTTGTGGAGTGTGGAGCGTCATTTTGGCGTGTGAACAGGTGACCCAACTCTATACCCACTCGAACCATGTCACTCTGATGTGACTTGGCGGCGTGCTGCAGCACTGGCACGCGTTAATTATGTTTCAGCGCTTGTACTATTCACACGTTTGTCTGTTATTAGGTAATTTTTTAATTTCACTGCAAAAATATCATTTATTCTGAAATCTGAAAAATTCCAAATTATGTTAAACAACTGGCCCCAAGGATTTCGGATAAAGAATTGTGTACCTGTACTATAAACATGACCTTGAATCTATCAGATTATTTTAAGAACTCAACTAGGGAATGACCTGCCATTTTTATTTAATTTGGCATTTCAGTACCTTTTAATATTGTGTATATAGTAATTAGATTAGATTACTTACAGTGTGGAAACAGGCCCTTCGGCCCAACAAGTCCACACCGACCCGCCGAAGCGTAACCCACCCAGACCCATTCCCCCTACACCTAACGCTACGGGCAATTTGCATGGCCAATTTGCTTAACCTGCACATTTTTTGGATTGTGGGAGGAAACCGGAGCATCCGGAGGAAACCCACACAGACACGGGGAGAATGTGCAAACTCCACACAGTCAGTCGCCTGAGGCGGGAATTGAACCCGGGTCTCTGGCGCTGTGAGGCAACAGTGCTAACCACTGTGCCGCCCAAATGTTTATCTGTACTCTGAAATGGCTGGTTGAACCACTACAAGTAAATAACACCAATTTATAATATCCAGGCTAATTAGAGGAGAGCCATAAATGACATCAATGTCCATGTTCTGCAAACAAATTTAAAAACAAGAGCATGGCTGATCTTCTGACTTAATATACTGTCCTTTCAGCTCTGTGACTCAGTCTGATTCTATTCCAGGCTATTTTGAAAGGCTCCTTTTCCCATATTTAAGGGTCCCTTGAAACAGTTGGTCAGTCTCAGTTCAGTTCCAAATAGGTGTCAAAGCCCAGAACTCTTTCTTGTTCACCATTGGGAATATCACTTGGAGGCAGGAAAATAAATTGTGCTTTGAGCCAGTTCAGTACTTTTAAAGTGTAATTAGTGTTGTGATGTGGGAAATGCATCAACCAATTTGTGCACAGCAAATCCACAAACAGTAATGTGATGACCAGATCATCAGTTTGCGTAATTATGATTTAAGGGAGAAATATTGATTCAGATGCCAGGAATAACTCCCCTGCTTTCTCTGTGATATAGTGCCATGAGATCTTTTTATATACACCAGAAAAGGCTCAATTAAATGTCTTGTAGTAGACTCTTCATAATGTAACAATCCTTTGGTACTGCATTGGAGGTTCCGAATTTTGTGTTGATGCCTCAGGCAGGACTTGAGCTTCCACCTCTGATTCAAAGGCAAGGTGTTACAACTGAATGACAGCTGACACAAACAGAGTGAAAGGAACTTGTCTGTGCAATAGCTAAACTAGGAGTCTGTAATGCTGACATTGAATGAAAAATGTTGTGTGAATGAGACAAAATTTCACTCACCTGATGTATTTTGTCTACTCCATGACCTATGAATAATTCTGTTGTAAATAGTGGAAAATGATTTTTAAAAAAGACAGATGCATTTACTAGTTATAGTTGTAAATTTCAAAAGCTTTTAAAATGTACCAATTCTCCACTGGTGAAATTTAATCCATACTAAAGTCTCAGTGATAGTTACCATAAAATCTTTATTGACTGTTGTAAAAATGCGTTTCGTTCACATAAGTTCTGTAGGATGTGTAATTAGTGTTGTCACGTGGGAAATGCATCAGCAATTTTGGGCATGCCAAACTCTTACAAGTGAGGGAGATGATTACCAAGGCCACTCAGTTCAAGATGGAAAGTAGAGATGAGAATACTCTAGTGCCCAAGGAAATGTTCAATTTTAAAAGTCTCCTCAAAAGGTGCAACGAACAGAAACTTCCAATGGTGTTGAATCCAGCCTGTGGCCCAGCTTCTGGTCAAATTTGAATTAAAGTTTTAAACTTGCACTAAATATTGTATATAAAAAAATATACTTTTGTGTGAGTTATATTGAGAAAACAGTACAACTTGCAGAAAATCCAGGCTGTAATATATTGGTGCATCACTTTTTATGAGATGTATGTACAGATATGTTTTCATTAAACAACATTCTTTCTTTGTAAAGAAACAAAACATGGAAACTGAAATGGTTTACTTTAGACCTGCAATTAGAAAGACTACTTTCAATTTAAATCCAGTGGCCTAATAACATGTATGTTTTTAAATCAAAATAAGTTTGGGCACTCAAACCAGTTCTTTGGGACATATAATCCTTTTGTAAGAGAACAAATTGACTCACGAGGGAAAAATAAATACTTATTTTACCATTAAAGGATATAATTCTAAGGTCACAATCTCTACATGTTGTTGAAACAACATGCAGGGGTGTTCAATGTTCAGCTGGCCCTTGATTTACCAGATCCTAATGTTCAGTGCATAAGGTGGCTATCAAACTCCAACCTACTGCCCTATCAACTAGGAGAAAGTGAGGACTGCAGATGCTGGAGATCAGGATCCCTGAAGAAGGGCTTATGCCCAAAACGTCGATTCTCCTGCTCCTTGGATGCTGCCTGACCTGCTGTGCTTTTCCAGCAACACATTTTTCAGCTACTGCCCTATCTGTCTATTCATGTTCATTATAGGGAAGGAATAATTGACAATGCTATCATGCAGCACTTGCAAACAAATAGCTGCTGACTCGTGCTCAGTTTAGGTTCTGCCAGGGCCACCTGGCTTCTGACCTCATTGCAGACTTGGTCCAAACATAGATAAAAGAGCTGAATTCCAGAGGTAGGGTCAGAGTGACCGGCCTTGAAATCAAAGTCATGTTTGACCAAATGTGACATTGAGGAGACCTTGCAAAACCGGAGTCAACATGAAATGGGCAATACTCTCTCCACTTGTTAGAGTCAAATATAGGACAAAATAAGATAATTGTGATTGTTGGGGATTAGTTATTATAGCTGCAAGATATTTCTGCAGGAGTTTCTCAGGGTAGTGTCCTCAGTGCAACAATCTTCAGCTGCTTCATCAGTGATCTTACCTCCATCATAAGATCAGAAGTGAGGAAGTTCGCCAATGATTGCACAATGTTCAGCACCATTCACAACTCCTCAGATACTGAAAGAGTCTGTTGATGTGCAGCAAGACCAGGACAATATCCAGGCTTGGACTGATGAGTGGCAAATAATAACCATGACATCTCCAACAAGATAGAATTCAATCGTTGAGCCTTGATGATCAATGTCATTACCATCTCTGAATGCCCTGCTATCAACATCCTTGGGATAACATTGACTAGTTATATAAAGCTATAGGAGCTGGTCAGAGACTAGGAATTCTACAGCAAGTAACTCCCTTTCTGTCACTCCAAAACATGTTCATCATCTGCAAGGCAAAGCCAGGTGTCATGATAAAATGGCTTTAAGACGGTTGTTTTGTCATTTTGTTTTAGTTTTGAGCAGAGGTTGAGACAGAGGTACAGAGTGGCCTGTTCTAGGCCAATAAAATAAAAAGTTTGTGAGGATTTGGGGTTTTTTTTAAAGTTGGAATAATAGAAGCAGCACAAATGGGTGGGGTCAACCTTCCACAGAACCAAGATTTTAGTTTAATTTTCAGTAGATGCTTGGGTTTCAAAGCTGGATGTGGAAGCTGTCATTCTTCTCTGTTACAGCGAAAAGCTTGGGTTCTCTTCCTGCTGCTAGAATTGCATGACACAATCTATTTTACTGAATTTGCTTTGGCCAAGAGTGTGTTTATGGGATGTTGTTATATTGGAACTGTTGCGACTTAGCAGTTAAGTAATCTATTATTCTGTTAAGTTTTCCATTAGAGTTAAATTATTAAATTATTCTTTCTTTTGTTTGTGTTTTAACTATAGAGTAAGAATCAAATTTGTTTTGCTTCAAGTCTGGTCGTCTGACCAACTGAATTGCATCCGGGACACAATGCTGCCTAGGCCGCCATCTTAAAATATTTTGACGGGGTTTTGTCTGGTCCATAATGCGTGACTGTGATCGATTACTCCCCATTTGCCTGGATGAGTGCAACTTCAACACCATTCAAGAAGCTTGACACCATCCAGAACAAAACAAATTTTTTGATTGTCACTCTATCCACCACATTTAACATTGACTGTCTTCACTACCAATGCACAGCAGAAACCATGTGTAACATCTATAAGGTGCAATTTAGTTACTCATCAAGGCTTCTCCGGTGGCATCTTTCAAATCTGCAATCTCTACCAGCAACTTCAAGTTCCTTTCCAAGCTACCCACAATCCTGATTTGGAGTTATGTTCCTGTTTCTTCACTGCCACTGGGTTCAATTCCTGGAATAGCCTTTCACAAAACATTTAGTTCCCCCATAGCTATAGCAATTCAAGAAGGCAGCTCAACACCACCACCTCTGTGTAATTAGAAATGGTCAATGGGTGCTAGCCTCGCCAGCAACACCCACATCCCCTGAAAGAACATCTAGGAGAATATCCCACCTATCTAGCACAGCTTTCTTAGGCTTATTTAAAACAAATTTTTGTCTTCTTTTTCAGACAAATCCCCTTATTCGTGATTTCTTGCCTTAAAGAAATAAATACTACAGAGGAAGAAGCTGTTTCTAAAAAGTTGGAGGAATATTGCAGCAGTTGTACAAAGAGAACATAACCATGCAATTTCTGAGAGCTACATCTTCGTTACGTACACAAATGATCCAGTTTCATCCAAAATAAAGGATCAAGAAGATACTAAATAAACAGCCAAGTTAAATGATCTCCAGGGACAGACTGTTGCTTAACTTGACCATGTTATAAATGTTTGTAAAGAAATATTCTACTCTATGTGTCCATCTTGAAATAATAATTAAAAATTTGTAATGTCCAGTTATTACAGGATGCTAAAACGTCATTTCATTCCCATAGTTTGGATCATGCATTAAGCCAGTTAATGCATCTGTTATAACCCAACAAAACAATCTTGAAGTAATTTGTTACATTCAGATTTTAACGATATTTATGAAGCTTGCATCACACTGAGCGAAAAGTGTAGATTTAGATCTTTCAATGATGTAACATTTTGTACAAAAATAAAAGTTCAAGTAGAATTATCCCAGGATATCCAAGTATCTAAAGTTGTCCTCCAGTTTTACTAATGCGCAACAAGACATTCAATTACTATAATAAATAAAGATCATGCTTTAGAATATCTCAATCTGCCACCAAAGAACATGGGAACAGAAGTGGCCATTCATCTCAGTTGTCATTGATTTGTACATCGTATCCATTTACTTTTTTGTTTTATATCCCTTGATATCACTATCCAAGGAAAATCTATCAATTTCAATTGATGCAGCATCCTTGTGGAAAGTTGACTTTTCTGTAATTTGTAAGATATTATCACTAAAAGCTACAATTAGCTGAAAGGGTAAGAAGGAATGGGAAACTAATACCCTTGTTCAGAAACCCAATCCTAAAGACAATGAAAAGTATTGTAATATATTGATTACGCTCTTTTTGCTACTGTGACAAGTTAGTTTGTTTGAATTTACGGATCATAGCTCAATTAGATTTTGCTTTGGGAAGGGTTGCATAATTTACTAACTAAAAGTTGATGCTAATTAGATGCTAATTAATGAGGCAACCTTATAGAAGTACATAATATTCTTGGGGGACTTAAGGAAAGTGTTTTTTCACTTATGGGAGTGTCTAGGACCAGACAGCATAATTACAGGATAAGGTGTCGCCAATTTAAGATGCAGATGCAAAGAAATTTCTTTTCTCAGTGCAGTGAATCTGCGACATTTTTTATTACAGATGGCAATTGAGGTTGGATCGTTAAATATTCAAAGCTGATAGAAGACATATTTTTAGTCAGTAAGGGAAATGGTAGCAAAGTGGAGTTGAGGCTTATTAAATCAGCCATAATCTCACTGAATTGCAGTGCAGACTCAATGGGCTGAAAGGCCTAATTCTGCACCTATGTTTTACGGTCTTTGAGTGAGAATGTTTCTCAACTATCTGACCAAAATTTATTAATGTAAAACTGTTTGTTAGCACAAATTTACGATGGTGGACAGATATGAGCAAAACTGCACTTAACTCAGATAATACAAGTAAATTACTCTCCCCACTTCCTTTTTAATTCACTCATGGTACGTGGACATTGCTGAATGGTCAGCATTTATTGCCTGTCCCTAGTTGCCTTGAATTGCTGCAGTTCGTGTGCTGTAGGTTGACCCACAATGCCCTTAGGAAGGGAATTCCAGGATTTTGAATGAAAATGGTGCTAATGAGTGATGAGAAACCTATTTGCATGTTTTAACATCTCACTAGTACCTTGCCTCATTTACATGCAGGTTTCTATTTTGTCAGGGACAAGAGAAAAATTAGAAGATGCTAACTGCCCACAGTTAGAACAGTTTCCTGGAGGTTTGAATTTAGCAACATCTTCCACACGCCTCAATCCTGGTCAGTAATCCCCACGTTCCATGGGCAGCAACCATCTGCACCCTTTGTACATGGAAATTGGCATCAGCAAAGCACCAGCTTCACCATTTCACGGCATAGTTTGGACTAACTTAAAATACAGATCAGCACCTCATTGCTGCTCTGTGGAGCGTACCATCAGCTGACATTGCAATACTGCTGCCAGGCCACTTTGCGCCCATGATCAAAACTCATCCTATGCCTCAAAACAGGATGGATTACTGGGCTATTAGTTTGATCTCTGAACGTTAATTCACTTTGAACCTGCTTAGGTGCTCAGAGCATCTCTGCCTTTTTACACAATGTCACTTCATTCAGAATTTACATGCTTAACAGTACTTTATCTTGCCTTGCCTTTTAGTATACTTCAAAAGCCAGGTGACCTGCCATGCTTGCTAGCACTTAAAACTCAAGAGGTAGACATATTGCTGTATAGCACTCTGCTACATCAGTGTCACACCTACAGCATATGTCAGCACTTTACAAGACAGTGTTACTGAGTATGTTTCAATTAAATGGCTATGTCTGAGGGGAATAATCTTTAATCCAATCAAGGGCTCTTATTACTTTCATTCAGAGCTATGCACCAATCCCTTGAAATGAGGTTGGACAAATCAGGGTCTCGGACTTTGTTTCGTTATAGTCTGTGATTGGACCATGATCAATCTTGCAAATCACTTTCATAAGTCCAAGTGGTACCAGTAAGTCAGTCAGGGAGTTGCATGGAAAACAGTGCTGGATTTGTTCCATCTTCCCAAATTGAGGTTTGGGTATGAAAAGTCAAGGGTGGTTTGCAGGAGCCAGTGCTGTATTGGAGAAATAAAGTGTGGGTTTTGCAGCCAAGGTATTAGGATGCAGAGGGTGTGATCATTGTGGAGGAAGGCAATCCTACATATAAGGCTGGGAGGCAATATAGCAACAGAGGGGACATCGTACTTCCAGAGGTGGAGTCATCAGTCACTACCCTGCTGGCTTCAATAAGAAAACAGTGCATCACTGTGGTATGGGGCTCAAGGGGTAAGGTGGGGAGATGAACATTGTGTGGGAACTTGGAGAAGATCAAACCTGATGGGTTTGACAGGGATTGCAATGCAGAAGAGAAAATGCAGGTTGCTGATGGGGGTTGGGTGCATAAAAAAGTAAGGAGAGCCTATTACTCTTGCTGGAGTGGGATCTGAAAGGTTTCCATCTCTATCCAATTCTCTACTATGCAATCAAAATACAAAATGGCTGCCAGCACAGACAGAGCGCGTAGGGCAAGTTCTGTTTTTTTCCCCTTAAGGCCCTTTCAGGGACAATTAAATTAATCAGGCACTTGCAGATTCAAAACTAATGATCTTGACAATCTGTGACTCTTAAAATACTGAAGCCATTTGTGTTCAAATGCAGCATGACTTGAACAATATTCAGGCTTGAAGTGATAAGTGGCCAACGAGTGCTTGGCAATGACTATCTTCAACAAGAAAGATTTAAACCATTGATCCTTATTTTTTCAACATTATTACCATTACTGATTCTACCACATTCAACCAGGGGGAGGTGGTGGTGTAATAATAATGTTACTGGACTAGTAATTCAGAACTGGAAATGTGTTGCTGGAAAAGCGCAGCAGGTCAGGCAGCATCCAAGGAACAGGAGAATCGACGTTTCGGGCATAAGCCCTTCTTCAGGAATGTAGAGGGAGAAAGAGAGCTTCTTCAAGGAAGGCATCCTTGTAAGAGGATTCGCAGTAGGTTGAAATCTTTGAGGAGAAAGTGAGGTCTGCAGATGCTGGAGATCAGAGCTGGAAATGTGTTGCTGGAAAAGCGCAGCAGGTCAGGCAGCATCCAAGGAACAGGAGAATCGACGTTTCGGGCATAAGCCCTTCTTCAGGAATGTGTGGGAACTTGGAGGGCTTATGCCCGAAACGTCGATTCTCCTGTTCCTTGGATGCTGCCTGACCTGCTGCGCTTTTCCAGCAACACATTTCCAGCTCTGATCTCCAGCATCTGCAGACCTCACTTTCTCCTAGTAATTCAGAACCCAAGGTTAATGTTCTGGAACATTGGTTCACCACAGCAGATGGTAAAAGTTGAATTCAAAAAATTAGGAATTGAACAACTATTAAAGATACTGTTGATTGTCAAAACTAAATCTGGTTCACTAATCAAGAGTAGCTTTATTTGTAATTTCTACCATATTCAACTGATACAGTAAAACTGAGACAGCGTTCCTTCAGGACCAAAGTGCTACATAGATCGCACAATCTGCATGATCATACACAGGGTGGCATAAAATGCATAAGAAGTGCAAAACATGCAAGACAGCACAGTAATTTCTGACATGTCAAGACAATAGGCACAGTGGTGTACAAATTAGTGTTATAAAAGAATGATAATAAAAAAAAACATTGTTCTAGCAGCAATTCAAAGTCATGTAAAGAGTTTTGGATGGAATAGAGATGTAATGCACTTCAGGGAAGAAAATGTGCCAATTATTTGTAAGTATATTTATTAGCAAATTTTTTTTAACTTAACAAACATATAAAATTATTGAAAATACAGTTAACAAATCAGTATAATAAAAAGAAAAAAAAACAAATTACAATATAACTACTGTCTCCTATTAACCTAACCTCTAATATAAAACAAACCCTAACACTGTGCAAAGCAACACCAAAAAAAGAAAAAGCAAAAAAAAACCAAAAACACACATAAAGTACTTAACAGCTACGTTCGGCGCAAAGCTCCCAAACAAAGGAATGGGAGCATTGTATATATACCCGTATTAATTCAGGAGACCCCCTCCAGGGCCCAGGACTTGACAAATCTAACCATCCTGGTTAAACAAATGCCCTAGTTAAGACAACTGACCAATCTATTTCCAAATAACACGAGTAGGGCTGCCATGTCTTATAAAAATGGTCTGTTGTGTGGTGCACCATGTTTGTAAAAAGGTCCAAGGGAATGTGCTCCATAATTAATTTCTGCCATCCCAGCAAGCCCAGAGGGTTCTCAGACACCCAATTCATCAGAATATTCTTCCGTGCACAGTATGCAAGAATATTAAAATAGCTTCTTCCCATGCCCGTCTAAAGATGATAAATTCGGTAGACCTAAGAGGAGAGATATCGGGTCTACTTTGACTTCAGTCCTCAATACCCTCCCTATCTCTCCCGCCACAGCACTCCAGTAAACATGGAGCCTGTGGCATGCCCAGAAGCAATTGGTAAGAGTACCTACACTTATTTTACATTTGGGGCACACTGAAGATGCCCCTTTTTAAACTTGGCCAGACGGTCTAGTGCCAGATGAGCCCTGTGCAGAACTTTTAACTGCGTAGCGCATGTCCTATTACAGATGGAGATCTTTCGAGTATTCTCCCATATGTTCTCCCATGTTTCAGATCTCCACTCCTAGTTCTTGCTCCCAGACTTCACATAACCGGTTAATATCTGCCAGGCCCTACCACCCAGCAGGCGATAGAGGGCACTAACCAAAAAGGTGCTTGTGGAACGTAGCAACAACCTCTCCGTATCGGGCTTATAGGGTTTAGTGAGAAGCGTAGTCTTCTTCTGGATGAAATCCCTAACCTGAAAAAAAACGGAAAAGATCTCTGCTGGGTAACCTGTATTGGCAGCTCAGTTGCTCAAAAGACATCATAACCTCCCCCTTAAACAAATCTCCCAAACTAGAAACTCCTCTCGCTGCTCATAGTTGAACCCTGAGTCCATCATCCCTGGTCGGAACCCTGGCATGACAACTATAGGTGTAAGTGGCGAAGTCTTGGATAAACAACCCTCACTCTGATGCATCGCCCTCCATGCCTTGACTGTACTAATGACAATGGGGTTCCGGCAGTAGTCCATAACTGTCCTCATCTTATCCATGAGTAACAGAGGGCACTTTGCTTGGGAGGCCTCAATGTCCAGCCATATTGAGTTTGGATTGTTACCTACCCAATCGCAGACAAAGGACAGCAGGGAACTCAACTGATACCTTCTGATGTCTGGGAAATCAACTCCTCCCCCTCCTTGAGGCAACTGCAATTTAGTAAATTTGATGAGGGGCCGCCCACGATGCCAGACAAAGGAACCAAACCACCCCATAAGCTTCTGCAGCATTATAGGGAAACATTATAGGGAGCATACGCTTGGGATAAAGCAAACGAGGAAGAACATTCATCTTAATGAGAGATATTCAGTCCAGCCATGAAAGTGGAAGAGCCTCCCATCTCTGGAGATCTCGCCTAATATTGTCGAGCAAATGAGCAAAGTTAGTCCGAAATAACAGATCAAACGTGGGGGTAATGAAAACGCCTAGGTATCGGAACTCTGCCTGTGACCACTTAAAAGGGAACTTAGAGCCACCTTCAACTTCTGGCACATCCTTAAGGTTCCCCAAAGGCATAGCCTCCAATTTTGCAAAGTTAATCTTATATCCTGAAATAGCTGAGGAGAAAGTGAGGTCTGCAGATGCTGGAGATCAGAGATAAAAATGTGTTGCTGGAAAAGTGCAGCAAGTCAGGCAGCATCAGGGAACAGGAGAATCGATGTTTCGGGCATAAGCCCTTCTTCAGGAAGGGCTTATGCCCGAAACGTCGATTCTCCTGTTCCCTGGATGCTGCCTGACCTGCTGCGCTTTTCCAGCAACACATTTTCAGCTTCTATCCTGAAATAGCCCCAAATGAATTGATATATTGTATCAAATGGGGTATGGAGGATATCGGGTTCGATAAAAACAGAAGGACATAATCCACATACAATGTAATCTTGTGTGCCCTCGACCCCACTACCGGAGCGGTTATGTGGACGTTCTGACAAATGGCCTCTGCCAGTAGCTCTATCACCAAAGTAAACAACAATGGTGAGAGGGGGCAGCCTTGCCGACTACCCCTACCAATCGTAAAAGTCCCAGACTTCACCCCGTTGGTGATGACCATGGGAAGAGGGTGGCAATATAAAACCTCCACCCACCTAGCAAAGACTCCACCCAACCCAAACTGTTCTAAGACATAAAAAAGATACGACCATTCCACCTGGTCAAATGCTTTCTCTGCATCTAAGGAAATCACCAACCCCTGAATCGATCGTTGCTGACAAACTTGGACCATATTCAGCAACCTTCTCATATTATTAGAGGACCTACGGCCCCTTATAAAGCCTGTCTGGTCCTCTTTAATAATATGGGGCAACACCCTTTCCAATCTCAGCGCCAGGATCTTGGACAGAATCTTGAAGTCTGAATTTAATAGAAGCACAATCCTCAGGAACCTTCCCCTTCTTAAGAATTAAGGAAATATCAGCTTCTCTCAAAGATGCTGGTAGGCGTTCATGCATATAGGAGTGATTGTACGTCTCCAACATCGGCCCTGACAGAATCCCTATAAACTCCTTATATAACTCACCCGGGAGACCATCAGGGCCAGGTGCTTTCCCACTCTGAAGTTGCCTAGCTGCCTCCTGTATTTCCTGAACTGTCAAGGGGGCATTAAAGAGAGAGGCCTGTTCCAAGGTTACCCCTTGGAGGTCCAGGTTCTTAAAAAAGGTCTCCATTTTAGCACTCCTGACTTCACAACCTTCAGACCGATACAATTCAGAGTAAAAGCTCCAAAAAGCCTCATTAATCTTTTTAGCATCATATGTAAGGACCCTGGCGCTGTCTCTGATTGCAGTAATGGATTGGGGAGCACACTTTTTCCTAGTCAGGTACGCTAAATACTTCCCTGGCCTATCCCCATATTTGAATAGCCTTTGTCTAGCAAAAGCAAGTTCTTTCTTTGTGTTTTGTGTCAGTATTGAATTCAAGGCAGCCTGAAGCTTAGACTAAGCCTGTAGCTTAGTCACTGAAGGCTGCGCAAAATGTGCCGTCTCTGCGGCTTTCAACCGCATCTCAAGTAGACGTTGCTGATCCTCCTTCTGTTGTTTCTGGCTAGCCGAATAGGAAATAGCTAATCCCCTAGCAAAGGCCTTAGCAGTCTCCCATAGCACAGACGGACTACTAGCCGTGCCTGAGTTGATAGTCAAGAATTCCTGAAACTCCTTCAAAAAGTATTCCACAAATTTGGAATCCTTGAGGAGAAAAGGATCCAAATGCCAGTGCCGCAAACCTCGCCCTTCACTCTTGACCTTAACCTCCAAATATACTCCCGCATGATTAGAGATAGCTATATTCCCAATTTTACAACCCATAATCAAATCCAGAAGGGCCGAGGGAGCCAGAAGGAGGTCAATCCTCATGTGATATTTATGTGGGTTTGAAAAAAAGGTGAAGTTCCTGCCGGTAGGGTGAAGACATCTCCAAATATCCACCAGCCCCAACTCCTTGCATAATCAACCACCTGCTTGGCCTGTGAAGAAATAGTTGGGGGCCCACAAGGCATCCTGTCCACTGTCAGATCCAAAAGACAATTAAAATCCCCCTCCCTATAATAATGTGCCGTGTTCGAAAAGCACTCAACTTAGAGAAAGCGCTAATCAAAAATTTGAGGGGATGCACCAGAGGGACAGTAGACTTTTAAAATGCCATATTCCTCCCCAAGTATCAGGGCTTTAAGTATCACAAACTGTCTCTGCTCATCTTTCACCTGCTCGAATAATGTGAATGGAATATTTTTCTGGATAAGTACCGTCACTCCCCTACTTTTAGTAGTAAAGGATGAACAGAATACCTGGTCATAACCCCCCTGTTGTAACTTCAGGTGTTCCCCATCATCAAGATGGGTTTCCTGCAACAAAGCGATATCAACCCTTTCCCTCTTAAGGCTAGAAAGCACTTTTTCCCTTTTAACAGGTGAATATCTTCCCTTAATGTTCCAGGTGCACCATTTAATAAGACACTTAGCCATATCCCCTTTCAGACACCCTCGGAGGGAGAACCTTGCTTACAAAGCACCGAGCATAAGTCAATAAAGACTCAAAGAATCGAAAAACTATATATACAAAAACTACTCTATCATAACTATAAACAATTATTACTACCAAAAAATTACAAAGAAAACCAACCATAAAACCTTGAATGGAAGACTCTTCCCCCTGCCCATAGGGGGCACTCACCCTACCCATCCCCTCCTTCACAGCTCCTTCAAATCCAGACTATGCTCCAGCCTTAGGCAGAAAAAAAAACAAGGAGATGATCCTTAAATCAACAGAAAAAAAGACAAAGTCAGGATGAGCACTCCACCCATCCATGGCTTCATGTCACCCTACTTGTGACTAAAAGAGAAGCAGAACAAACAAAAAAAAAGGGAAAGAGACAACAAAGAATATCCACAAAATTTCCCATCAGAAAATCCAGTTATTACAAAAAAGGAACAACTTATTCCAAAGTATTTTCCCCCCTTTCCAAAAAGGAAATTATTAGGGAGAAAGAAAGGAATAAAAAAAAGGAAGGGAAAACATGGGGAAAAATAGAAAAGAGAACAAACATTAACCATATTCTTCAGGCTAATCCATCAATTTTAAAGTGTACACAAAGTTTTTAGCTTTATTCGCTGAGTCAAATGTATAAACTGAGTCCTCGTGGCTGAAATGAAGTACTGTGGGGTATCTCAGAGTACTGGTTGCCCAGGTTCCTCAGCCTCTTTTTAACTTCATCGAAGGACTTCCTCTTTTGAATTACAGTTGCTGAAAAACCCTGGAAAAACATGATTTTTGACCCCTTGTACAGCAGTGCCTGCGGATCTTTTCCCAGGTATCTGGAAGCTTCTATGACTTCTTGCTTGTCCTTATATGAATGGAAGTGCACTAGGACCAAGTGGGGGCCCTGCACTGGGCCTGACCTGTGCACTGTAACCTGATACGCCCTTTCAATCTGTAGCCTGCTGGACTCCACGTGAAGGCCCCAAAACTTTGGCAGCCAGCTTTCAAAGAAGCTGAGTGGCTGCTCACCTTCCTCACCTTCAGGGAGCCCGACAATTCTGAGATTTATCCTCCGACCTCGATTTTCAAGGTCAACGATATGGTCTCGCAAGGCCTGCACCTCTCGCTCCAGCACCTGGATTCGACTGGATGAGGATTCCATCACAGCTTCCGAGGCCTTAGTTTGACCTTCAACCACCTCCAGCCTCTTCCCGAGGCCCTGGATCTCCTGCTCATGTTTCTGCAGCACGGATGCAATAGGTTGGACCTGGGCATGAATCTCCCCACGGATTTCCTCAATCACAGCCCCAACTTTCAAGGTAAGTCTCTCCATCGCCGCAGCCAATTCCTGCGAGTCTGTCAGGTCTCCAGGGGGATCAGGAGAGGCTGCTGCTGCTGCAGTCTCTGGTCTACCTGGTGCTGCAGGGGACTGTCCTCCCTGCTGCTGTTTGCTTGCTCCTTTTCCCTTTGGTATCCTTACCACTCCCAAATATTAACAAATATGTGTTCTCTAAGGTTTTAAACTAATAATTCCACCACATAAGTTGGCCAGAGATGGCACAAAACACCAGTATGCTTTTACTGTTATGCAGAACTGTCCACAGCGGTTCTACAGAATCGCCGCCATCTTGCTGAGTCTTACCTGATCTGCCATTCTTACCTGGTCTGCCATTCTTACCTGGTTTGGCCTACATGTCAATCCAGACCCACAGTGGTGTGGTTAACTCTCAACTGCTCTCTAGACAATTGAGATGGACAATAAGTGTTGGCCTGGTCAAAGCATCCAAATTCTGTGAATGAATAAAAAAAATCAATATCCTGGGGGTTACTATTGATTAGAAACAGGACTGGAGTAACCATATAAATACAATGGCCATAAGAATAGACAAGAGGTGAGGAGTCCGGCAGCAAGTAACTCACCTCTAACTCCCCAAGGAACAAGTCTGGAATGTGATGGAACACTTTTTCCTCACCTGGATGGGTACAGTTCCAATATCACTCAAGCTGCTTGACCCCACTCAAGACAAGCAGCCCACATGATTGGCATCATATCTACAAACATTCCATCCTTCCACCATCAGTAGCAGCAGTATGTAGTATGTACAAGATGGACTGCAGTATTTCACCAGGGTTCCTCAGACAGCACCTTCTGAACCCATGACTACTCCCATCACGAAGGACAATGATGCCTCTTACATTTCAAGGAAGACCAGGGGACTGAAGTGCTGAACAGAAGCTTTATTAGGGAGGTGTTCACTCTGCAGGCAGCAATGTCAGACTAAGCTGCTTCCTGTCTAAAATGACTGATGATGTCATCACGATTTCATCTGATTGGACTCATAAAGCGAAAGTTCACCATAATTACCATACACACAACAGTGGCAGATACATAGGGATACCAACACATGTAGGTTCCCCTCCAAGCTGGTCACCATCCAGACTTGGAAATATATTGCTTATCCTTCAGTGTCACTGGGTCAAAATCCTGGAACTCTTTCCAAACAGCATTTGCGATCTAACTACATCAAATGGATTGTCGAGGTAGAAAAAAGCAGCTCAATGTCAACTCGGAATGGGGACTCAATACTGGCCCAGTCTGCAATTCCCACATTCCAGTGAATGAATAAACAAAAATTCCCATGTAAATTCTTGGAAAAAAAAATCACAATATTTCCTTTCTTGGGATTTTCTTGGTTTTCAATGTTACAGTTTCTATACTACACAAGGTCTTTGTCCACATGGCTTTTTTTCAACTGTCATGCTTTATCAATATTGAGCAAGTTCTAATCTTCAAGTTGTTAATAATAACAGGATCCTGAGCGCAATGGAGGCAATATCAGTGTAAAACCTCACTGGTAAACCCACGTGACATTTTTGATGACTTATTGTTTTATTTTGTCAAAGTCAACATTGTGTTATTTTCATTTCTGTGGTATTGCACCATTATCATTATTATATATCCACTGATCATAAGGTATAGGAGCAGAATTAAAAGAGTGTGGTGCTGGAAAAGCACAGCAAGTCAGGCAGCATCCAAGGAGCAGGAGAATCAACGTTTAAGAGCTTTTGCCTGAATAATGCCAAGGTGATAAAAGGGAGATGTTTTGTCAACAGCATTGTGTTTGATGCAGTTTATCATCGAGAGTTCTATCTGAAAACACAGTCTTCACAAGTTGAGAGTTGTTAGTTCCTCCAGGATGGAACTGAGAATGCTATCGCAGAGAGGCAAAGATACACATCTGAGACATATCTTTTTCCTAAGTCAGAGTAAAAGGGGAGGATAAGTTAAATATGGACTAGCCCTGGCTCAGCACTCTAGTGTCAACAGGTCATGGGTTCAAACCCCATTTCGGGGACTTCAGTATAGTTTACAGGCTTAACTTGTCATTCATAGTACTGAACATACGATGCAATTGGAGATGTTGATTTGGATTTTCAATCTTGAGGCAGATAGTGGGAGTTGGGAAAATGCCATTTCTGGCCATCCTACCTTTGGTAAGAGGGGGCAAAACTCTCACATCTGTTAGACAAGAGCAAAGGTTGAGGCTTCCTCAGCACTACCTTCTGGATCCCTCTACCTGCCTGAAAGCTGTGCAGAAGGAACCTCAATACTCAAATTTCAGTACTAATAATTCATGTTAAGGCTTTTTGATAAATGCCAGAAAAGTATAAGATATAAGGGCAGAATTAGGTCATTCGGCCCAATGAGTCTGCTCTGCTGTTCGATCAAGCTTGATATGCTTCTCAGCCCATTCTCCAGCCTTATTCCTGTAACCTTTGCTCCCCTTACCAATTATAACCTTCTGGAGCAATGAGTTCCACAGATTCTTCACCATCTCAGTTCTAAAGTTTTGTCCCCTGAGTGAGGCTGGGCCCTCAGGTCCTTGTCTTTCCTACGAGTGGAAACATCTTCTCCACGTGCACTCTATTCAAGCCTCTCAGCATTCTGTAAGATTCTCCCCTCATCTTTCTAAGTTCCATTGAATACAGACCCAGAGTCCTCAATCGTTCCTCATACGACAAGACTTTTATCCCCAGGATGATTAATCTAAACTTCCTTCAGACCTGCCCCAAAGGCCAGCACATTGTTCCTTAGATACAGGGTGTAAAACTTCTCATAGTATTGCAAATTTGGTCTGACAAGAGCCTTATACATCCTCAGCAGTACTACTCTGCTCTTGTACTCTCGCCCTCTTAAAATGTGTGCTAACATTGCATTTGCCTTCCGAACTGCCAACATTAGTTAACTGCATGTCAGACTTAACAGAATCTTGAACTTGGACTCTCAACACCCTTTGTGTTTCAGATTTCCAAAGTCTTTCCACATTTAGAAAATAATCTATACCTCTATTCTTCCTCCCAAAGTGAATAACCTTGTACTTTCCCGCATGATGTGAAGGTGCTGGTGTTGGATTGGGGTTAAAAATCTCACAACTCCAGGTTATAGTCCAACTGATTTATTTGGAAGCATGTATTTTCCCAGATAGTAGACTTCTTTGCCCACCCTCCTAGTTTGTCCTTTTCTATCCTCCCTGCTTCCTCAACAATATCTGCCCCTCCATGTAGCTTTTCCTCATCTGCAAACTTAGCAAGTGCCCTCAGTGTCTTCATCCAAATTGTTAATGTATGACAAGAATAGTTGTGGTCCCAATACTGACCCCTGCAGAACTCCACAAGTACGCTGGCTCTCATGCTGAAAATGACCCTTTATCCTGACTCTCTGCCTACAGCCAATCCTCTACAGTACCTTGCCCCTAACAGTATGTGCTGTTAACTTACTTAGCAGCCCTCTGTGCAACACCTTGTCAAAGGCCTTCTGGAAATCCAAATAGATCACATCCAATGGCTCTCCTCTGTCAAATTTGCTCATTACTTCCTCTCAGAATTCTAACAGATTTGTCAGGCATGACCTCCCCTTGAGGAGGAGCTGCTAACTCAGTTCTATTTTACCATGCACTTCCAAGAACTCCGCACTCTCATCCTAAATAATGGGCTCTTAAAATCTTTCCAATGATCAGGGTAACATGAATCAACCTATAATTTCCCATTTTCTGCCACTCTTCCTTCTAAAACAGGGGTGTTACATTCACCATTTTCCAGTTCAGGAACCCTCCCTGACTCGTGATTCCTGAAAGATAACCATTAGTGCATCAGTATCTCCCTCACAACGCCAGGGTGTAGTCCATCTGGTCTGGATGATTTATTCACATTCAGACCTTTTACCTTCCTTAGCACCACCTTCTTAGTGATTTCCACTACACTCACCTCTGCCCCGACTCTCTGGTATAAAGATGTTGTAGTACATCCAAACCATTTGGTACACCCAACTTTCTTTATGAACTACATGGTCTGAGCCAACTCCCTTTGGATATTTTTAAAGACAAATCAATATAGCAACAGGAGAGAATGGATTCCACACAAATTGCCATCTGTTAGACCTTGAAAAAAACCAAAGGAAACTGTTAAGGATTGGAATCACGAATGGTCAGTCGGGAGGCGGAGTGGAAAAGCTAGTTACTTGTAAAGTTTCACTTTCAAAACGAATAAAAAATTATTTAAACCCAGATGAATAAGGTGCTGATAGATCTGCCATTATACATCTCCACCAGGCTTGATGAAACAAGCAGTGCTTAAGAATGACTCAACAGAAAGGCAGCGCGAAGCCCTTTCCGGGTGCGGCGATTGAAGTTGGAGGCGGGCTCACGCGCCCTGTTTGGCGGCGCAGGCGCGGGGGCGGGCGGGGTTGCGAGGTCATGGCTCCGGGAGAAGGTTCTGGATTGGGCAGCCTCGTTGTGAGCTCTGAGTGACGCGTTGGAGCGGCTGCCAGGGGTTTTTTTTATCTAGTACTTCGGCAGCTGGAGCGAGAAGGGACCATTGAGTGACAGGGGAGACAGCACAAAAACGGATTAAAATACTATCCATCAGAGGTTCAGAGAAGTGAATCCCTGCGAGCAGAGGGAGACTGATTGGTAATGGCTTCGGGAGGAGAGTGAGTATATCCTCAGATGTGTCTATGAGGCGGGTAGTAGTTCCCGGTCGCTTTGAAGGCCGGTAGGCCTCAGGCTTTTCCTCGCCCACTGCACGAAGGGGGAAGGGAGAGGCTGGTTTGCTCCTCGCCGATTTCACTGTGTCATCCAGGCCTAGCTGAGAGAGGCTGCATCTCATTGAAGAGGCCTGATCCCAGATATGAGTTTCTGCCCTCGGTTTATTTTCACCAAAGCCCCTCTCCGGAAATGCAGTTAAAAATCGCGTCGCAATTATTTGCGGCAATTTGTTTCAGCCGAATGACGAGAGCGATTTTTTTTTGGTGGGGGGAGCTATTTTGTGGAGCCTGGCAGCTGCTGACCCAACGAAATAGGATTTAATCACTTTTGGTTCATTTTCCAACATCCAACCTGGTTCATACCAAGGTGAACGTGCAATATTTTGTGAATAAGTCGTTTGCGTTTTTTTTTTGTAGGGCATGTTTGATTTTTTTCCCATTTTCCTCACCTGCAGATGAAGTGCACTATGCATCTGTAAAAATTAGTATGGTTAAGCAGAGATCAAAGTAATTGAAACATCGATATAATAATTGACTTCCTGAGACTTTCCTTTTTGAGTTTGGATTTTATGTTTACAATTAAATTCACTTGAGTTTAGTTGTTTCAGAGCCATGGTTAGTAAGTAACTACTAGCCATTTGTATTTTGCTCTGAAATCATCCAATCTATGGTGGATTTATTGTTGTCACATTTACTGAGAGAGGGTGAAAAGTATTAATTTTCTGTGCTATCCAGACAGATCATACCTTGCATAAGAGTACATTGTGGACATTTTGAATTAAATCTGCAAATAGTTTTGATCTGGATTGCACTACTTGAAAGTTTGGTGGAGCAGATTCACCAAACTAGTCCTCTCCCTTAATAACTTTTAACTCTTCCCATTTCCTCCAAAACCCAGGAGTTGGCAACGGGCACTCAGATGGGCCTTGCTGCCCCTGCCTCTTTGTCAGCTATGTCAAAGTCCCTCTTCAGTATCTCAGATCTTCTCTTACATTAATGACTACACCAGTGCTGCACTCTGCACCCAGATTGAATTGGAGCAGTTCATCGACTGCCAAAAACTTTCACGTCGCCCCTTAAATTCACTTGGTCTACCTTGAACACCACTTTCCCCTTTATTGACCTCTGCAGTGACAGTCTCCAGATGGAAGTTTACTATTAAACCCACAGACGCCCATAACTACCTGGATCACACCACCTCCCTCCTGCAGGAGCTCCACCCAGTAATCCAAATTTCTCCACCTCTGCTGCATCTTTTCAGACAAGGAGACAGTCCATTCCCAAGCATCCCATATGTCCACCTATTTTGAACAATATGCTTCACCCCCCATCATCTAGACAGCGCACCACCTTCAATCCTCGCTCCACTGCTTGAAACCCACCCCCCTCCCTGCCCAAAAGCAGTAAAGACAAGGTCTCCCTTATCCTCACCTACCACCCCATCACTAAAAACATTTCCCCTCCCCACACCTCCCGCCTTCTGCAGGGAATGTTCCCTTCACCAATCCTTGGTTGGGACAACTCCCTGGTACTTTCCCCTGCAACTATAAAAGATGTAAAACCTGCTGGCACCCCCCCCCCCCCCCCCCCCCCCCCCCCCAACCTCCATCCAGGGCCCCAACCAGTTCTTCCAGGTGAGACAGAATTCTTCTGCCTCTTTTCGAACTTAGTTTATTGTATCTGGTGCTCCTGGTGTGGTATTCTCTACCTCGGTGAGACCAAACGTAAACTCAGGGCGCTGCAATCTCAGCCAGGCCTGCAAGGGCCGACCTGACCTCCCAGCCACCACCCATTTTAATTCCACTCACCACTACATTTCTGACATGACCATCCTCGGCCTCCTCCACTGCCACAGTGCATCAGACCGCAAATTCGAAGAACTATACTTCATCTTCCACTTGGGCACCCTCCAGCCCAGAGGACTCGACGTTGTGCTGTACAATTTCAAATAACATCCCTTTAGATTCCTGGCTCCCTTTCCAGCAAACTTTTCCCCTCCCTTCCATTCCTCTGACCGACCTTTCCTTCCAGCTGCCAACCGGATTCATTCCTCCTATTGACCAACCAGGTTGTACTCTCTACCTGTCTTCACCTATCCTTACCTTACCACCCTGCCCTTCTCTCCTCCCAACCCCCCTTATCTGCAGTTCCCCTTACAATCACCCTCAGCCCTGGAAAAGGGCTACACTCAGTGTTGATTTCCTCACCTTCTGATGTTGCCTGGCTTGCTGTGTTCTTCCAGCCTGCTGCTTGTCTACCTTGGATTCCAGCATCTGCAGTTTTTTTGTCTCTAAAGCAGATTTAGTTTTGGCTTTCAAGAGCGAATTTGATAACAATATCGGAATTATAGGCAACAGGAACTGCAGGCATAAAATGTATGAGGGTAGTGTGAACTCCATGTCAGAAGGCCTCCTGTTGTACTGTAACCACTCTTAAGTTATTTTAAAATTGTGTCTAAATCCCATGTTCTTACAAATAATTCCTCAATGTGTCAGTGAAAAACTGAAGAGCTTTAATGCTTATGCACCAAACAATGTGCTCTTATATGTGCTAAAATATCTTTTAAGACTAGGTATAAAATAGCATCAGGTTGAAATCTTTGAGGAGAAAGTGAGGTCTGCAGATGCTGGAGATCAGAGATGGAAATGTGTTGCTGGAAAAGCGCAGCAGGTCAGGCAGCATCTAGGGAACAGGAGAATCGACGTTTCGGGCATTAGCCTGATTCCTGAAGAAGGGCTAATGCCCGAAACGTCGATTCTCCTGTTCCCTAGATGCTGCCTGACCTGCTGCGCTTTTCCAGCAACACATTTCCATCTATAAAATAGCATCACACTGATATATGGAAAATTTCAACAGAAACAAAATTACACCTGCAACTGGGATATTACAATGTCTCTGAAGTATTATTTTATCTTAAGTCTTCTAGTTAAGATCATGCAAAGGATTGGACAGCTCCAAGTGTCTAATTTTCACCATGGTTAGTGAGTGCGACCAATGTTTCCAGCACTGGTAATCTTGGATATGATTGCTCCGTACTTGAGACTTGGCAATGAGTAATTACTTGCTGGAAAAGTGCAGCAGGTCAGGCAGCATCTAAGGAGCAGGAGAATCGATGATTTGGGCAACACATTTTCAGCTCTGATCTCTAGCATCTGCAGTCCTCACTTTCTCCTCAAAGATTTCAACCTGATGCTTGAAGGTAATGTGCATTACCTTCAAAAAGCCCATTATTTCTGGAAGTGCTATGTTCTCTGTATTATAACATGGGATGATATAAATAATTTAGTTCAAATGTACATTAGCTGTAAATGATGCTTGCTTTTGAGTCTCTGCCAAGCAATGCAATAAAAATAAAATTCACTTGTTATATACATTCCATAGTTATCAGGAGAAGTTATTTAGCATCATATAAACAATGAATCGTTGCAGCAAAACAGGAAGTCTTCCTTTGTTTTTGTTTTCTTTGGCTGATGGTCTTAATATTACAATTAACAAGTTGCCTGTTGATTACAGCCTTCAGTAGTGTTAAATTTTGTATTTCCAGTATTCTCATTGAGTTGGACATACCTTAACTTATTCCTGTGTTTTCACCAAAATAAATTGTCATATGGCTAATACCTTAAAGTTTGGCAGTGACAAAAGTGCAAATAGTTTTCATGTTCCTTTTACTGGAAAATTGGTATTGTACAATTACAACAAAGGCTTTCTGACTTGGTGTCTATTCACATTATAGTCCAAGACCGGCATCACCAAATCATGACACATTATAGTTGTTCTGTTATTCCATTCTCTGCAAACTGAATGCTTGATTATTTGAAACATCAATCTAACACAGATTTTTTTTTAACCCTCCCTTAACCCCTCTATTTCTTTTTTTAAAAACACCATTTACATCTTTAACCGAGTTTTTGGCTTGATGGCTTTGTTTCATCGTTCTCCGCTCAGTACCTGTCGTGTTTTATTCCATTAAAATTACTATGTAAATACAAGTTGTAACTTGGTTCTGTCTGTTCACATTGTGAAATAGTGTCAGTCACTTTGTGAAATGCAAGAAGCAGGTTCAGATTTTCACTTGAAGTAAATGTCGAGTCAGTCTTTAAAATTTGGAACAATTCTACACGTCAGGTGAGAATAATAATGAATTTGATTTGACATTTTGATATTTCAACATGCTATGAGGATTTATGCCTGAATAATGGGCATTTAGTTGAGGTGTTGAATCAATGCTGGCAACTGTGAAATTACAGATTGATTCAAAACAAATCTCATTGCCTGTCTTTAATTCCTCTTGTGGTGAGTGACACCTTGAGCTGCTGCAGTCTGTAAGAAAGAGTTCTGGTCTCTTAGTCTGAGTTAGGATATCCTTGTTATTGAGAGAATCCAGTGAAAGTTCACCAGATTGATTCCTGGGATGGCAGGGTCACCATAAGAAGGAAGACGGGACTGAATGGGCTTGTACTCACTGGAATGTGGAAGAATGATGAAGGATCTCATAGAAATACACAAAATCATATTGGGACTGGATAGACTAGATGTGGGAACTCTGTTCCCAATGTTGGGAAAAGTCCAGAACTAGGGATCACAATCTAAAATAAGGGTTAAGCTATTCAGAACTGAGATGAGGAAGAATTTGTTCACTTTGAGAGTTGTGACCCTCTGGGATTCTCTATCACAGAATGCCGTTGGGGCCAGTTCATTAGATATATTCAGGAAGGAGCTGGATGTGACCCTTGTGGCTGAAGGGATCAAGAGGAATGGAAAGGAAGCAGGGGTGGGATACTGATATTGCATGATCAGCCATGATCATATTGAATGGTTGTGCAGGCTCCAAGTGCAGAATAGCTTACTCCTGCACATATTTTCTGTGTCTCTATAGATATGCTTGTGGTGTTAGGGAAGGAGTTCCAGGATTTTAACCCAGTGAAAGTGAAGGAGCACTTACATATTTCCAGATCACGATGGTATGTGGCTTGGAAGGGAACTTACAGGTGACAGTGTTCCTGTTCACCTATTGTCCTTTGAGGTGGTAGGAATCACAGGTTATGTAAGGCTGGAAAACAAGGGAGGGAAAGGCCATGGAGGAATCACAGGCTGGAAAGATTTGTTGAAAACATGTGATTGCCAACTTTAAGGGTTGCTTGAATTCTGAAGGGAGAGCATGCTAAGAATAAATCCCTACAAACAGTGGTTTACAGCCTTGCTAATTTTAATGTTTTGTTCGCAGGTTTAAATTTCCAAACCTGTTTAGATGGGATGGTCCATCCTAATTTTTAAGCCAGCCTTATCGTGAAATGTGATTGATAGTAGTACAATGACTGTAATTATTTCACATTATAAAAGTCTCTTTCCAGTATTTTTGATGACTTGTTCATTCATTTAATTTTGAATCTGCAGAAACTACGCTTCCAAGTTCAGTACTTCAAAGTATCTGGCTGATTTCCTAACTTGCAGTCTGTGAACTTGACCTGTTCCAAAATTGCCTGTCTTGTAACTCGTACCATGAACCATTCACCTGTCACCTCTGTGCTTGTTGACTTGTGTCATCTTCCAATTAGTCAAATGTTTAATATTCTCTTTTTTGTTGTTAAATTCCTCCATGGTCTTTCCCTTTCTTGTTTTCTAACCTTCCATCACCTCTGCAATTTTCAGATACTTTTGCTTCTCTATTTCTAGCAGTGTGTGCATCCTTAATCTATTTCTCCACACCGTAGCTGCTATGATGGAGTTCTGGAGTTCCTGCCATAAATGTTTCCCTTATTTGCCTTTTTTTCCTCTTTAAAACTTAACTTTTTGCTCAGATTTATGGTCATCTGGTAAAATGGACTTTATGGACTGGTGTCAAATTTTGTTTGAGCACATATCTGTACAGTGGGACTTTTATTGTATTGAAAGTGCTCTGTAAATGTGTTTAGTTGATCACCAATAACAATTACAATAGAAATGACTATACAAGTGAAATTGAATGAAGAATATTTTGTTACTGTTGAGGAAAAGTGGTGCAGTTGTTACAAAAGTTAACTCAATCTGCTGCTAAGTATTATAGAATACACTCAAATAGTAGCATGCAATGGAATTGCTCCACACCTGTTTTAAATTTGGAATCTGTGTGCTGGTTTGGCTTATTTTTATGTGCCTGTCGGCTTCTTAAACAGTATTGTTTCATTGTTTGAGATGTATGCAAATTAAATGGAAACATGGATTTAAATTTTATGTATGTGAACCTGCCATGGGACAAGCCTATGGGGCCTACTCGATTTGAACATCTGTGATTGGGCAGACCAAAAGCAGGTGTGATGAAGTTAGAGAGCCATTAATCATTAACAAATTGACTTGAGTTAATAAATCTTCACAACTTTCGTTTAAAATACATTTACTTAAGTTCATTGCTTGTTTGTCTTTTATTTCAATTTCTGAAAGGAAACCTGATGTTTGGTCTTTAAAAAACTTGACTCCTTCTCACACCTGGTGTATTCCATCTCCAAATTATTTTTCTGGCTTTACTTAAGTGTGCACATTAGTTTCTTTTGGTAACAGCAGTAAACTAATGATATTTGATGTGAAATTGAAAAGGCTGCTGCTGGCAGACTGGAAAATTGCCTTTAAAAAGGCTTATTGTTCTATTGTAAGTTTTAGTAACAGATGTTAGTTTAAAAATAATTAACAAATACATGTTTGTTTTTAAAATAAAGCCAACGGACAATCTGCTAACCTTCAAAATGATGTAGCCAAGTTTAGTTCCCACCTCAAATCAAAATAAATTGGCAACCAAAATAATTTGATGGTTAAAATACATGGCATGCTACATGCCTTTATTTGCTCTGTCATGTGAATATTTGAGAGGGTGTTTCTTCACATTAACCCATATTCTACTCCATGGTGTAATATACTGTGGGTTTTCAGTGTCCATTGAATAATGTAGGGCTGCAGAGAGTGCTTTAAATTAATGAAGGGCTGAGGAGGATTTAATTGGGGAAATAAATACCTCCAAATCAGAAGAGATGACAGCTATTTTTGGTTAATGATGCCCAGAATGGGTTAGGAAGGGGTAGAGTACATAAATACAGAAAAAACCCCAGCTGTAACTGGGGTCAAAGGGGACAGTATGGTTAAAAAGGCAAAATTAATGGCTCTTTACTTGAATGCTTGTGGTACAAAGTAACTGAATTAATGGCGCACATACAGATTAATGAGTATTATCTTAACCTTCTTGGAGGCATAGTTCCAAAGAGATCAAAGCTGGGAACTAAATATTCAGAGGTGTATGCGTTTTTGAAAGGATGGTGGGTTGGTTTGTTGACAGTGTTCTGTCTAACGTGGCAATTGCATTCCTCTGCAACCTTGCACTATAGAAAATTGTACTATAGAAAATTGTTATAAAAAATCATGCTGTAGGAGATCACTATAGAAAATTGCTATACCCATTCAGTAGAAAGTTCGCAGTATCCAAACAGCGCCCACAACTCATTTTCGGCAATTCGCGTTGACTAAACATGCATTATACCAGAATGACCTGTATGAGAATAAGTCGGATAGCAAGAAATAATCTTGAATGGAAAATGAAGACCCTGTAAAGGTGGAGGTAAGAAATGAGAGCACGTAATAAAGGCAGGATGTTAACGGAATAACTTTAATACTCATGATGATTGTGATTATGCTGTTATGTGTCTTCCCTCTTCATGAACACTGGCTCTTTGTCTTGCGTGTGTTCTCTCTCTCTCTCTCTCTCTCTCTCTCTCTCTCTCTCTCTCTCTCTCTCTCTCTCTCTCTCTTTCCCCCCCCATGGACTTTTCTTTATAAGGATATATTAACTGCTGTCATCCAGAAAACAAGAAAGTGCTTGACATATAGCCCATGTCATTTTAAAAGACTATCTCCTTGTATATGTAGACTGTATGGGTTAACACAATTTGAAAGTCATTTTTCATTTATTGTGATATGATTTGGAAATCAGTATAATGTAGAATATGCTGTAAAAACTTAAAATTAGTTTAAAATTTCAGAAATATAGTTTGAGACCTCTGGTGGTGGACTGTAGGTTTTAAAATAGGATACTATTTAATCTATGGAAGTAGCTGAAAATCAATTGTAAAATTCTGATACAATAGAATCTAATAGCAACTAAAATACTATGGCTGTTTATCACCAATCTTGTTACTATAAATCTGCTAACAAAATAATGAGTTTCAAATTGATGCAATTAAGTGAGTTTCACTGAACTATCCCAACTGTTGATGTACCATAAGGTGATGGGACTTTTAGTGTGACCATGTAATGCAAAGGTTTTTGTTTTGTAGGTCCAAATCTGATGACTTGTCAACTGCTATTCTGAAGCAGAAGCATAGACCCAATCGACTAATTGTTGATGAAGCAATTAATGAAGATAACAGTGTGGTTTCACTCTCTCAGGTAAGCTAATGATAATACATTGTCTTTAATAATTTAAAGACTTTCTTGTTTCATTATTTCTTTTTCTCTCGTGTCCCTTGGAAAGGTGTGTGAATTTCGAGCAGAGTTGCCTCTAGATTGTGCATCAGCCCAGAAGTCCCCATGCAGATCTCGCAAAAATTCTGAAGAGGCATTCAAGGTTGTCAATAGCTTGTCAGTACTTTTAAGTTACCATTCTTCATGATCTACTGCTTTACTTTGGAGGTGAGTTGGCTAACAAGTTTTGCCCTCACCAGATGTCAGCATCACGTAATTTCCAGCAGTGGTCACAGGTAGAGATCTGACTTTTGCTTCTACTTCTTCCCTATCCTATCCCCTGAAATTCGTGGCATGTCACAACTTGATAGATAGAATGACTGCCATTGGCTCAGTGTGCTAATGTGCAGGCAAGCCTTTAAGGATGAAATAAAATGCTTTGATTGGGGATGAGTAAGTGTTTACAATATTGTGTTGTAATAAACAATGACCAAAACAACTCACTCAAGTTGCTTATGCATAAATCTATGGGGTGAGCTGAAGGGAGCATTTAATCTTTTTCCAGGTCGCTGTTTTTGTATAATCAGAGATTTGAGATCAAATTGTGGAAAATAATGCAAGAGGTAGCCATTTACCTCATTGTGTCTGTCATGATCGATCAGTATTTAGCTACCCTTATCCAAACTTGCTGCACATAGTCCATAGCCTTATGCGGTTACAGCTTTGCAAGACATCCAAGTACATTTTTAAATGTGGTGAGAGCTTTTGCCATTATCCCCCTTTCAGCAGTGAGTTCTGGGTCACTAATCCTCTGAATTTAAAATATTTACACACCTCTCTATTCATTCTCTTACTAACTGCTTTAAACTCATGCCACTTGCTATTTGATCCTGTTGCTAAGACTATAAAGGGCCTTAATTAATTTTATATGCCAGGATTAAGTATTTCCTCAACCTGCACTTTGAATGAAGTTAATCCCAGGCAGTTCAAGCTGAAGGTCAGCCACAATTCTATTGAACAATGAAGCTGGCTGAATAGGCTGTACAGTCCACTCTTGCTCCAAGTGCTTACATCATCTATCCTCCTCATCACCAAGACTGGAAAATTTTAACATCGTTGTAATCCTGCTTTGCGTCCTCTAATATGATCTCAGCTTTCTGTTAATGTGGTAACCAGATCTGCACAGTACTCAAGTTTTGATCTGTTTAGAGTCCTGTGTACAGTTCTGGCATAATTTCCTTGGCTGAGAAAGAAAGGGAAACATACCAAAACAGTCTTAACTATCTTATCAGCTCGTCCTGCTACATGTGAAATATAGACACCATGGTTCCTCTGTTCCACTACATGTGGTTCCTTGAACTTGCACTCACCGGTAGATAGGGTAGTGAAGAAGGCTGTTGGTATGCTTGCCCTTATTGGTCAGTGCATTAAGTATAGGAGTTGGGAAGTCATGTTGCGGCTGTATAGGATATTGGCAGGCCACTTTTGGAATACTGCGTTCAGTTCAGGTCTTTCTGCTACAGGAAAGGTGTTGTGAAACTTGGAAGGGTTAAGAATGGATTTACAAGGATTTTGCCAAGATTGGAGGATTTGAGCCATAAGGAGAGGCTGAATAGGCTTGGGCTATTTTCTCTGGAATGTCGGAAGCTGAGGGGTGACCTTAGAGGTTTATGAAATCATGTGGGGCATGGATAGGATGAATAGTCAGGATCTTTTCCCCAAGGCATATGTTTAAGGTGAGAGGGGAAAGATTTGAGAGCTAAGGGGCAACTTTTCCATGCAGAGAATGGTGCTTGTATGGAATGAGCTGCCTGAGTAGGCTGATACAATTGCAACATTTAAAAAGGCATCTGGATGGTATATGAGCAGGAAGGGTTTAGAGAGATATGGGCCAAATGCTGACAAATAGGGCTAGATTAATTTAAGATTCTTGGTCGGCTTTGACTGAAGAGTCTGTGTTTGTGCTGTACATCTCTAGACTCTAATTTACCCACAACAGGATTTGGAGTGCTCTGCGTGAAAAGTGTGCTGGAGGCTTATTTAATCGTGGCTTCAAAACAGAATTTGAAATAGTTCTTGCTGCCTGGAGGGATGGTGGAGTGCAGCAAGTGCCACAAGCTGAATTGCTCTTCCAGGAAACTATAAAGATTCAGTGGGTAGAAGACTTCCTGCATTTCAAAATTCTGATTCTAACCAGTTAACTAGCCTATAATTGCTTTCTGGATTAGTGGTGCAGTTCAGGCAGCATCCAAGGTGCAGCAAAATCGACGTTTCGGGCAAAAGCCCTTCATCAAGAGTAAAGGCAGAGAGCCTGAAGCATGGAGAGATAAACTAGAGGAGGGTGGGGGTGGGGAGAAAGTAGCATAGAGTACAATAGGTGAGTGGGGGAAGGGATGAAGGTGATAGGTAAGGGAGGAGAGGATGGAGTGGATAGGTGGAAAAGGAGATAGGCAGGTAGGACAAGTCCAGCAAATGTGGCTGTGGTAGCGAGTTTGTTTCATGACATGGTTGAAGAGCTTCAGGGCAGAGGAAATGACCTGGGAGTTGCAGTGGGAGAGGGACTCCCTGAGATTCTTGTAGAGAGAGGAGGAAAACTTCTTCAAGGCAGGCATCCTTGCAAGAGGATTCGCAGTAGGCTTAAAATCAACGAGGTAAAAACAATGACTGCAGATGCTGGAAACCAGATTCTGGATTAGTGGTGCTGGAAGAGCAGAGCGGTTTAGGCAGCATCCAAGGAGCAGCGAAATCGACGTTTCGGGCAAAAGCCTTTCATCAAGAATAAAGGCAGAGAGCCTGAAGCATGGAGAGATAAGCTCGAGGAGGGTGGGGAGAAAGTAGCATAGAATACAATAGGTGAGTGGGGGAGGGGCCGGACTTGTCCTACCTGCCTATCTCCTTTTCCACCTATCGACTCCACCCTCCTCCCTGACCTATCACCTTCATCCCCTCCCACACTCACCTATTGTACTCTATGCTACTTTCTCCCCACCCCCACCCTCCTCTAGCTTATCTCTCCACGCTTCAGGCTCTCTGCCTTTATTTCTGATGAAGGGCTTTTGCCCGAAACGTCGATTTTGCTGCTCCTTGGATGCTGCCTGAACTGCTGTGCTCTTCCAGCACTACTAATCCAGAATCTGGTTTCCAGCATCTGCAGTCATTGTTTTTACCTATAATTGCTTTCTCTTTAAACAATGGTACAATGTTGGCAGTCCTTCAATCCTTGAGTACCATTGATGTAGCTAGTGTGGTGGTCAGATCTTTTGTAATTTTTTCTCTTCTTATATGCTTGGATATATTTCTCATAGACTTTTTAATATTTCTCTTACAATGTTTACCCCATCCAATTGTTTACACTGATCTTCCTTAATATGGCATATTGATATGCACCCTTTTGTAAAGACAGCCTTATCAATCAAGAACCTAACCATCATTCTCTACCTCTACTCAAAGGTGTTTTTTTTTGGTCCTGAAAGGCATTATCTTCTTGCTCCTTATGCATGTACAAATGTTGGATTTTCCTTGATGTTTACTCGCAAATATTTTGACATGCACTCTCCTTGGTTTCTAAATTCCCCTTTTAAATTTGATCCCCAGGCTGTCTATCTTTTTAGGCTATCTGCAGAAGTGAAGTTTCTCTTTCTTCAATTGGGCATTGGAATTGGCTGTCTCTCTTTTTCAGAATATATTTATAGTGAACCTTCTTCCTGAATGACATTGCTTTAACATAGACACAGACTTCAAGTCGCCATTTCAGTCCACTTTTGCTAAATTGCTAATTGCAAAAGTACTCTCCCACTAATACTCTTTTAATACTTTAATTCTCTAAAATTAAATCCAGAATTGTCCATCCTATTGATCATATTTTGATAGCTATTAGTTTTATGAGGCTTTGTTCATAACATTCGGTGGGAAATTGGGTGATGAAGGCATTTGTTTATTCTTGAAATTCTTTGAAGCAGGTCACAGAGGGAAATTAGAATGAGTCAAGACTTCAGTTAAAATATCTCTCTGGTTCTTCCTTTGGTTAAAAAGATTTTTTTGATATTACAATCAACTCTCAATTGTGAATTTTCACATCCACTTGTGTGACAAGTCCTGATATTAAGAGGGTCTAGTGTGGCAGCGTGTTAAATTTCTTTTGAATCATCGATGAGCATCCACCAGTGCTACTTTTGTGTGTTTCAACATGATCAGCTGCCATATTGCACTTTTTAAACTTGAAACCTTTCATGTGGTGTCACCTCCTGTATGGAATCAATAAAAAATATTGACAGTGAAATTATTCAGCATCAGATGTCCTTAAGTCATCCACCTTGTGGGTGTAGATCTTTCCAGTAAATTTCAAATGTACCGTATAGAAATTTAAATTAACTGACCAATCACCATCACTGGATCCTGAAAATGTTTACCACCTTTAAAGGATTGTGAGAAGCATCTGAACTTCCTTTGGCAAAAAAATCTTTGATTTTGTTTGCAGTTTTTATTTAACAATAATTTTTTTCATCCTTTCTATCTGCAGTATTTCTATTCCAGCTTTGCTTCTTGAACAAGAATGTTAAACAAAAAAATTTCATACAACTGAGGCAAATACAAGTGTATCACATTATTTGTTCTAATGTGAATAACAAGCTCTCCTTAGGATAGCATTATCAAGTAGAGTTGTGATATTAGTCAAACTTGTGCTGATCAGATCACTGTTTTCATATTACAAAAAGACATTTGCAGTAGTAATAAAACAAACATGCAGTCTTTTGAAATTTAGGTTTAAGGTTTAAACTGTCAGCAAGACCAATACGTAGTTAAAGTCAAGAGAACAGCTTCAAAATAATTTAACAGTACACAAGAAAGAAAAGCACTCGAAAGACTAAGAAAAGATAAAAACATTATTATCCTACCTGCAGACAAAGGACGCTTGACAGTCATTTTAAATCAAAGAGACTACATTGAAAAAGTGAATGCACTACTTGCAGATAGCAACACGTACCAACAAGTGGTGATAGACCCAAACCCACAACTAGAGAACCGAATCTCACCCCTACTCAAAATAACTTCAGAAATCTTGAAATAAATAAGACTGACCTCCAAAAAATGAAACCAGACGGATCCAACACACCACACTTCTCCGGAGTATCCAAAATTCACAAACCAGGTCCTCCCCTCAGACCTGTAGTCTCGCTACCTGGAACATCAACTTAGAGATTGGCCAAGGAGCTACACCAAAGACTAAAACACTTAGTAGAAGACTCACACCACTCCATCCACTCCATCCAAGAATTCCTGAAGACCATCAAAGACACTGACATAGAAGAGGATGAAATAATGGTCTCCTTTGATGTAACAGCCCTGTTCACATCAATCAACATCAACCAGGCCAAGGAAACACTGACTACACTATTCGAAGACCCAAAGACACATACGCAAAACACCACCAACTTCATCATCAAGCTAGTGGACCTATGCCTTACCACCCACTTCACTTTCAACAACAAAACCTACAGACAAGCCAATGGAACACCCATGGGATCTCCAATCTCCGCGTTCTTAGCAGAGACAGTAATGCAGAGACTTGAACAAATAGTTCTGCAACTCATCCAATCCAAACTTTGGGTCCGTTAAGTGAATGACACGTTTGACATCATTAAATGAAACAAATTAGAGGAAACATTCAAAATAATCAATTATACCCTTACTGGCATAAAATTCACTAAAGAGGAGGAAAGCAACAACATACTGCCATTCCTAGATGTCACAGTAGAGCGAACAGCCAGTGGGGAACTTCAAACCAATGTCTACAGCAAAACAACACATACGAACCAAATATCAATTATTCCAACGAGCCACCACACACTGCAGCACAGAGGAACTACGCAGAGCAGAGGAAAATCACCTATATACAGTGTTTTCAAAAAGAATGGGTACCCAATGACACAGTCCGCAGATTTCTCTAGCAACAAACCCAAACAAACAGACCAAATGCGTCCAGAAACCTTAGCCATTCTGCCCTACATCAAAGATATCTTGGAAATGATGGCCAGATACTCAGACCCCTTGGCATCATGGTAGCTCACCAACACACTAAAACAGCAGCTAATGAACTTGAAAGACCCTATACAGACAACAAGCAAAACTAATGTCATTTTCAAAATACCGTGCAAGGACTGTAACAAACACTACGTTGGACAAATAGGCAGAAAACTAGCCACCAGAAAACATGAACATCAACTAGCCACAAAACGACATGACTACCTCTCAGTAATATCCTCACATAGCGATGAGGAAGGACACCACTTCAACTGGGACAAGCATCGCCATAGGAAATGACATTACTAACCCAAAGAAACCCAAACATATAAATAGAAAGCAGAATCATCAGCAATGCTTCGTATGAAGGCTCACTGGAGATGTTACCTAGTATGGTGATGAAACATCTGAAAAAGAACCTTCCAGCTCAGCGAGCAAACCTACATCCAGAATTTTACTGTCTAGTTAGAGCTATAGAGCAGTACAGTATGGAAGCAGACCCTTTAATACAACTTGCCAATGCTGACCAGGTTTCCTCAACTGAACTAATAACATTGGTCTGTGTGTTTGGCCCATATTCCTCTAAACGTTTCCTATCCATGTACCTGTCCATGTTATGTCTTTTATATACACTGAAAGAATATGAATCTGTTAATTGAAGTTTTCTGACTGCATACTCCAGTTGAAAAATGGTGAACTGTCTGTATTTTATCAAAGTTGATATGTCAGAGAGACTTGATAGGAGAAGAACCAAAGATTTCCCAACTGTTGGATTTTAAGATTTGATATACAGTACTTGCACTGTCAGCTGCCATTCCCAACACCTGGGTTTGATTATTAAATAAACTTTTGGTTTATCATCACCCTCCTGTTGGTGCTGATTTTGTATCAGTAACCATCCTGTCCTTTCAATTGTTCAATAAAACTGATACACTGAGATGAGGGGTGTAAGTCTTTGGCAGTGGTTACGTTTTACCAGCCTTCCAAAATTGCACATTTCAACCCATTGACCACCATACAGTGTTGCACATTGCTCATGCACCTTAACTGTTTTGGGTAAATCTCCAATTATCAGCTAAACAAAGCTAAATTCTTAATTTGTCATCCCAATGTCTCTAGATGGTCTCAAAGTTTATTTGGCGGCATTAGACCTCTGTCTTCCTAAAAACAAACCTGCTTCTACGGTGAAGTGCTGCAGATCTAAATGAATCACTATTTCGGGGAACTAATTTGAAATTAGCAAATTTCATATGAATATTGTAGTCCAACATGCTTCTTCCAATTTGCCGTAACTATACTTGAGACTTTGAATTTTCAACTGCAAAACATCAATATACTGTAATTTGGTGTTTTTTTTATCTATACATGTTAATTTTGCTTTATTTGCATTTGCCTTTTTCCACTTGCTATGTGGCCACTTGTGCTTCCCAACCCATCATGACCTTTCCAACAAATAACATTCCTATTTCCATGTATTTCTCACTTTGTGTTTGACTGGCATATGCAAATTAATTATATAGCTAAAACAGCCGTTCTTTTGTCATTGATCTAAGGAAGGGGTTTTGAGCTGTTCAACAAGTTATCTGTTTTGTAAAATGATAGAAAATCCCTTAAATTATTAGAAATGTTCAAAGTTTGTGAGAAGCTTTGTAGCTCGGGTGCTCGTTGTTGTGGTTCTATTCACCGAGCTAGGAATTTGTGTTGCAGACGTTTCATCCCCTGTCTAGGTGACATCCTCAGTGCTTGGGAACCTCATGTGAAGCGCTTCTGTGATGTTTCCTCCGGCATTTATAGTGGTTTGAATCTGCTGCTTCCGGTTGTCAGTTCCAGCTGTCTGTTGCAGTGGTCGGTATATTGGGTCCAGGTCGATGTGCTTATTGATTGAATCTGTGGTTGAGTGCCATGCCTCTAGGAATTCTCTGGCTGTTCTCTGCAGACTTCCAAGCAGCACTAGAATGTACACTCAGGAACAATGGACTGACAGAAGAGACACAACAAACAGTGAGACAAAGTATCGTACCTCTGATAACAAGGAAAAGACAAACACATAACCTCAACACCAAGGAGAGGGAAGCACTAATATCACTAAGAAACGATAAGAACATAATCATACTACCAGTAGACAAAGGCAGAATGGCGGTCATCCTAGACAAAGCAGACTACATCTAAAAAGCGCAACAATTACTTGCAGATACCAACACCTACCAAAAGAGGGAGTTTGACCCCACCCCACAGCTCACCAATAGGATAAACAATACACTGAGGAACCTACAAAAAAATGGACAGATAACCAGGTTTGACCTACAGAGAATAAAACCTGAAAGCAACAACACCCCCAGATTCTATGGACTACCTAAAGTGCACAAACCAGACATCCCACTCAGACCCATAGTATCACTACCAGGGACACCATCACACAAACTGGCTAAAGAACTACAGCAGAAACTGAAACACCTGATCAGCGGATCCAGACACTCTATACAATCAACACAGGAATTCTTGGGCATCATCAGAAATATACGCATAGACAAGGAAGAAACCATGGTCTCATTCGATGTAACGGCACTGTTCACCTCTGTCGACAAAACCCTAGCCAGAGGAACATTAGCCAACCTGCTGGACATACAGAACAGACAACAGGACATTGAACCTATCAACAAAGATGGCATACTCAAACTACTGGACCTGTGCTTTACAACACACTTCACATTCAACAACCAAATATATGAACAAATCAACGGTACACCCATGGGCTCACCCATCTCTGGACTCAGCAGAAGTGGTAATGCAAAGATTAGAACAAACAGTCTTACCGCAAATTCAACCCAAACTCTGGGTCAGATATGTGGATGACACCTTTTGTAATCAATAAAAACACAGAAATAGAGAACATACACCGGATCATCAACGCCACACTCACAGGAATCCGATTCACTAGAGAGGAAGAAAAGGACAACCAACTCCCATTCCTAGACGTGATGGTACAGAGAACACCGAATGGAGAATTCACCACAAAGGTATACAGGAAAGCCACACACACAGACCAAGTCCTGAACTACGAAAGCAACCACCCCAACACACACAAAAGAAGTTGCATCAAGACACTATTCAAAAGGGCCACAACACACTGGAGTACACCAGAACTGCAAAAAGAGGAAGAAGAACACCTATACAGTGTATTCGCCAAAACGGATACCCGTGCAATTTCATCAACAGATGCCGATGGGAAAGACAATGGAATGAGGACATGCCACAACCCAAAGGACTAGCCACACTACCATACATCAAAAACATTTCTGAACTGACAGCCAAACTACTGCGACCACTAGGACTTATAACAGCACACAAACCAACAGCCATTCTCCGACAACAACTCACCAGGATGAAGGTCCCGATTCCCAGCATGAGCAAAACCAATGTAGTGTACAAAATCCCATGCAAGGACTGCACAAAACACTACATAGGACAAACAGGAAGACAGCTAACGATCCGCATCCATGAACACCAACTCGCCACGAAATGACATGACCAGCTATCCTTCGTAGCCACACACTCAGATGACAAGCAACATGAGTTTGACTGGGACAACACTACTATTATAGGACAAGCCAAACACAGAACAGCCAGAGAATTCCTAGAGGCATGGCACTCATCCACAGATTCAGTCAATAAGCACATCGACCTGGATCCAATATACCGACCACTGCAGTGGACAGCTGGAACTGATAACCGGAAACGGCAGATTCAAACCACTATAAATGTCAGCGGAAACATCACAGAAGCGCTTCACATGAGGCTCCCAAGCACTGAGGATGTCACCTAGACAGGGGACGAAATGTCTGCAACACAAATTCCCAGCTCGGCGAACAGAACCACAACAATTAGAAATGTGTAAACATTTTCAAGAAGCACTGTTTCAGTGACTCTGCATATGAATGAAAAGCTGCCAAAGAAAACATGGTGTGAAATGCTCTGTCCTGATTGATACTGACAAGTGATGCATGACTGTTTCACCCACTCCCAAATACATAAAATATTTTACACGAAGGAGTGAATTTATTGTAATGGTGTCAAATATTTCACTTTTTGTTTCAATAGCTCTGTCAAATATCTACAAGTGGAAAATTCACTTTCTTCCAAGTGATTATTGAAACAGTGCTTATTTTTTAAAAGCTGTTCAGAAATTGTGCTGCAGCTATTATTTAAATGGAAACAAATTAGATTGTAAAGTAATTTCACATGTTTAAAATTCTTTGATCTGAAGCTTGCTGGAATTGCAATAATGACATCTGGTTACATGATTTGCCTGACATGTACTTCTACATGCTCAGTTCTATTGCTGATTCACATGAAAATCTCAAATTTTATATTCTTAAAAATTATAACTGAAGCTATAAGACATTTTCTGTAGGTTAGAAATATACCAAGCAGAAATGCAAACTCTCAATCAGTCTATGGATGGGTGGCTTCAGTCATGGGATTCGATTTGGGAAATTGGGGTTGTCTTCCTCAGAAGATTGGGAGAGATTTGTCAGAGGTGCTCAATGTCATGAAGGATCAGGACAAAGTATATAGGGAGAAATTTCTCCTTTTTTTTTGCAAGAGTTCAGAGCAAAGGACATTGGTTGCCTTCAGTTCTTCATTTTAAATCAGTTAGGTTATGAAATAGACTGTTTGACACCTTGGGTCTGAAACACGAGAATTCTGAGAAGGAAACAATTGTAATTTACATTGAAAGGCAAGAGAATGAGGCTGGCTGAGTTGTTTTTGCAGAGAGTTGGCAAGTCAAATGGCTGACTTTATATTGTTTATGAAGTTAAAATAAGTATTCAAAAATTGAAAGTCATCAGCTGATGCATTACTTTTCAAAAATTGTATCAATTAAGCCATACATGTACTTTGAAAATCGGTTGGCCCTTGAATTATTTACTCAACACCCTACTTCTGACTTGATAAGATTTGTAACAACTTTCAAAAACATCAAAACACCACTTTACGTCAGTATCATTTTCTGCATTTGAACTGCCTTTACTATTTTCAGATGGAATGTTATGCTTGTCTGAGAAATCCAAGATTAGAGTTTATGGGGGCTGTATCTATTAGTTGAAAAGACTCCATTTATCAAGTTGTAAAATTTATACTGAAATCACAGCACAAAACTGTGTTTGATCCAACCAGTCCTTGGGATGCTTATCCTCTATAGAAACAATATCTTGTACATTATCCGAGTTCTAAACATTTTTATGCTTGATAGCAAAATTTGTTCATCATCTTGGGGGATTTGCAGTTGTCATTTGGCCAGTTCTTGCAGGTAGCTCCAGACAATTATAGACACTTGATGTTGCAAAGAGTTGTACCTTTTTGCTATAAAAAGGTATGCACCCTCTGGAGTCTTCCACTTTGGAGATAAAAATAAATCCAGAATTTGTTTCATTAAAACATTTTGCTGTGTGCTACATGCAAACTAGTTTTAATTAACAAATCAAAAGCAAAGTGTCAATTTCATAAATCTGTTTCTTATCAGTAGCCATGTTAAAAAAGTGAGTATTTAAGAATGGATTTTCCCAATCCCTTTTCTGAAATCTAAAACAACTTTTTAGGGACTGATTTTAAAGAAATTATTTTTGGGGGTGGAATTCTTAGAATATTCTGCAAATCCTTGCTTCCCATTTTGTCCTTGTTGTACAATTCAAGTTGCAACAGGATCATATTGTATTCACCTTGAATAATGCATGGCTATCTGGTAAAGGTATACATTTTTTGTGATTGTCTCCAATTTATTGAGCTTAAATCTATCATAATTCAACAGGCAAAGATGGATGAACTGCAGCTTTTCAGAGGTGATACAGTATTGCTGAAAGGAAAGAAGAGACGCGAAACCGTTTGTATTGTTCTATCAGATGATACTTGTTCTGATGAGAAGGTTCGCATGAACAGGGTTGTGCGCAACAACCTGAGAGTGAGATTGGGTGATATTGTGAGGTAAGCATTTGTTTTGGAAAGGACATATTAGACCAGAAATAAAAGTTCTTAGCAAAATTAGATTTTCCCAAGTTGAAATGCCATTTAGCTGAATTGAATTGGCAATAACTATTTGAAGGTAAATCCATGTCAAATTAATGGGAGGCATGTAAAGTAGAAAGTGAGAGTTTAGTGTAGTACGTTTCATAAAAAGGAAAGGACCAACTAATCCACAGATCCCTGGACTTAAATGGATGCAAAGGCGGTGAAATAATAAAAAAGAAGTTCATGACATAATGAAGATTATTTACTACTGAAAACGTGGGGAAAGTGTGAAAAATAAAATTATAAAGAGAATTAGGAAAGCAAAGAATGAACGTTAGTATATGTTGCTCAAAAATTGAGGAAAATATTTTTTTTTCAATATAGAAAATATAAAGAAAACAAGGCGATCACTAAAGAGAATCTGGGTCCTAAAAGGGATATTAAAAATAACCTATGCACACAAGCTGTATACAGGAACCTCTATTATCCAAAAGACATGGCTGGGGAGTATTTTGTTCGGTTAATTGAATGCCAGATAATTGAGGTTCCTCTGTATCTAGTTCTACTTTCCTTACATAAAAGAAAGGGACACCACAGACATTTCAATCAGGAGCTGTGTGAAATAGCAGCTTAAATTCATGTAGTGATAGTAAGTATTAAGGGTTTGAACACTTTTTAGAAGTGGATAAATCCGTGTGTGTGGATGAAGTGTATACTTGGCTGTTGAAGACAAGTGCCTCTGGATAACAACATTCAATGTCTGGCTGCTGGTGAGGTTACAGTGGTCTATAGCACAGCTAATGTTGTATAACATAATTTTGATTGGAATATTTTTGGAAAAATGTTTTAACACCGGATAAACTATCATGTAGGCAAAACCTTTAATCAAAGACCGGTATTGAGTTGTTAAGAAAGTTGAGTCTGATTAAAATGATTGTTTTGAAAAGGTAACAACCAAGGTAGATGGAAGTAGTACATTTGAGATTTATATGAATTTTAACTTTTGATGGCATACAAGTCTTGAAAGTAAAAACCAATACTACTAAAGTGGCAAGTTGGTTGAAAATTTACTCCATGGGCAGAAAGTAAAGGATAATGATCAATGTGTCAAGAATCCCGTTTCCATTGTGTTTCTACTGCCCTCAGTACCAGGTCCATAGCCTTTTATAATACATATTAATAATTTGGACTTGAAATGTAGAGGGTATGATTAAAAAGTTTGGAGACAGTACCAAAATTGACTCTGGTCAAAGAAGACGACAGATGTAGATTGCAGGAAGGTAGCATTGGCATCTGGTCAGATTATCAGAGCAGTGGAAGATGAGGTTCAGTCTAGAAAATATAAGGTAATGCATTTGGGGAATGCTGACAGTGCATGGTGATATGTAATAAATCATAACATATTGCGAAGAATGAAACGATATGTTCACCGATCCCTGAAGGTGGATAAGAAGGCATATGGGATGCTTTTCTTGATTAGCCAAAACACACACACATATATAATATTACACACACAAAGAAGTTATGGTTAATTCTATGAAACAGTAGTTCGATCTCAGCTGGGTATTGCATGCCACTCTTGTTTCTTGTAATAAAAATACAATAACAGTAATGAAGGTATAGAGAAGATTTACAATAATGTTGACTGGATAATTTTCACGATGAGAAGATTAAATTGGCTTGAATAAAGAAGGTTGAAGGGGTGACCTCCGGGTGTTTAACCTTATGAAAGATTTTTGTAAAATGGATATAGAGATAATGTTTGCGCTGGTGTGGAAGAGCATAGCTAGAGGCCTTTGATATAATATAGTCATCAAGAAATCCAATTGCATATTCAGAAAAAAGGTTCTTGACATTGTGTTAAGAATGTAGAGCTAACTACCACAGGGCAAAGTGAATAGTTTGAATGATTTAAGGGAATCTGGGCAAACATTTGAAGAAGAAAGGAATAGGTGGTAATGATAAAAAGTGGTAATAATACAAATGGAGCAAAAACTGTGGCATGTACTGATTAAATTGAATAGCCTATTTCTTTACAGTAAAATGTATGTCATCCTGTGTAAGATAAGGGTTATTTTTCTGTGAAGGGTGAAGCACAATTCACTGTGATTTTGCAAATTTCAAGTGTGTTCTGTTTGTCTTCAGCATTCAACCATGCCCAGATGTAAAGTATGGCAAACGGATCCATGTACTACCCATTGATGACACAGTTGAGGGCATTACTGGAAATTTATTTGAAGTTTACCTCAAGCCATATTTCCTGGAGGCTTATCGACCAATCAGGAAAGGTGAACTTGCAGTTTGACCTTGAAAGTATATTTGAAACTTTTAATTTTCTGAGTAGTTTGTCTTGCCTGTTGTACTTAATAGTTCCTTTGACTTTGTGATAGCCAGATGAGAATTACTGAGAAAACATTTCCAAAATCTTTTCACTTTTCTCAATGTTTTGTTGATTTTTGCAAATATCGTGTTTAACTAATTTGTTATTTATCTTCAAGGTGATATCTTCCTGGTCCGTGGTGGAATGCGGGCTGTGGAATTCAAAGTGGTGGAAACTGATCCAAGCCCATACTGTATAGTTGCTCCAGACACAGTCATTCACTGTGAGGGTGAACCCATCAAACGAGAGGTACTGTTAACTATGTGTGGGATTGACCATAAGAAATATGATTGTGAGCAAGAATAGGGTGTTCAGGCTTTTGAGTCTGCTCCATCATGGACGAGGCGATAACTAATTATAGAAAAATGTAAAAAATACAGGATTGTTATGGGTGATTTTTAATTTCCCCAGTATTGATTGGGACTCGCTTAGTGCCAAGAGCTTGGATGGGCGGGAAATTTGTTAGATGTGTCCAACATGGTTTGTTGAAACACTGTAAATAGTCCAACTCGGACTAGAACTCGATGGTGTACTTGACCTGGTATTGGGGAATGAGCCCAGCCAGGTGATTGACATTGAAATGTCTTTGGCAAACAGGATAAAGAAAAATCCCAATGTGTTTTAGACATGTATAAGGAGTAAGAGGATAGTGAGGGAAAGGATAGGTCCACTCAAAGACAAAGGAGGGATTTTATGCGTGAAGCCAAAGGAAGTGGATGAGGACCAAAATGAATACGTTGTGTCAGTATTCACTTAGGAGAAACACATGGTGACAGAGCATTTCAGGAACAGTGATCGTAATTCTAAGTTTTAAGGATAAGAGTAGTCCTTGGGGAAGGCTAACTATCACAACATTAGGCAGGAATTGGAGAATGTAGAATGGCTGTTTGAAGGTAAATCCACATCCAGAATGTCAATCTTTTAAAGACCAGTTGATTAAAGTTCACGATCAATGTGTTCCTGTGAATGTGCAAGAGCAGGATGGCAAAATTCGGAGAACTTTGGTTGACAGAAGTTGAGAGCTTATTCAAAAAGAGAGGCTTTCATAAGGTTGAGGAAGCTGAAGATTAGAGTGGTGCTGGAAAGGCACAGCAGGCCAGTCAGCGTCCGAGGAGCAGGAAAATAGTTTTGAGCAGGAGCCCTTCATCAGTCCTTCTTTCACTGCAGCCCCCCGGTCGTCATCTCTATCTTGACTCCGATCTCCAGCATCTGCAGTCCTCCCTTTCGCTCTGAGGAAACTGAAGACTGAGCTCTTGAAGAATATAAAAATTGCAGAAAAGAACTCAAATAAAGAATCAGGAGAGCTAAAAGGTGCCATGAAATGTCTTTGGCAAACAGGATAAAGAAAAATCCCAATGTGTTTTAGACATGTATAAGGAGTAAGAGGATAGTGAGGGAAAGGATAGGTCCACTCAAAGACAAAGGAGGGATTTTATGCGTGAAGCCAAAGGAAGTGGATGAGGACCAAAATGAATACGTTGTGTCAGTATTCACTTAGGAGAAACACATGGTGAGTAACAGGAGTGGTATATTGGTATTCTAGGGCATAAAAATATAAGAAAGGAGGATGTTTTGGCTGTTTTGAAAGACATTAAGTAGAGAATCTGCCTCGGAATGCTGACGAAGGCAGGTAGGAAATTGCTGGTGACTCGTATGAAATCTTTGTATCCCCTTTAGTCACAGAAGGCATCCCAAAAAACTGGAGATTAGCCAATTTGTTGCTTTGTTTAAGAAAACCAACAAGGAAAAAAATCGGGAAATTACAGGCTGATGAGCTTTGCTTTAGTGGTAGGGATATTATTGAAGGAGATTCTTGGGGATAGAATTTGCTCACATTTGGGGTGAAATAAAGCAGGTGGACTGCAGCGATTTAAGAAGACAGCTCACCACCACCTCAAAGGCAACTAGGGACTGGCAATAATTGCTGTCTGGCGAGCAATGCCCATGTCCCACAAATGAATTTTAAAAAGTAGACTTATTAGCGATAGGTAGCATGGGTTTGTGAGGGCAATGTTGTGTATCTCAAAAGTGAAAGTGTATTTTTAAGGAAGTGATAAAGGTGATTGATGGCAGGCAGATGTCTGCATGGACTTTGGCAAGGCTTTTGACTGAGAGAGCAGGCTGATACAAATGGTGGGCGAAAGTGAGGACTGCAGATGCAGGAGCAGGAGAATCGAAGTTTTGGGCGTAATCATCAGGAATGATTCTTGATGCAAGGCTTATGCCTAAAACATTGATTCTCCTCCTTGAATGCTGCCTGACGTGTTGTGCTTTTCCAGCACCACACTCTCAATTCTGATACAAAAGGTGAAGTCACATGGAATCCACGGTAAGCTGGTAAGATGGATACAGAACTGGCTTAATCACAGAAGACAGAAGAATGGTATATTTGTGACTGGAGATCTGTGACCAGTGGTGTTCTGTGGTGATCAGTGCTAGGACGCTGTTGTTTGTGTAATATATAAATGATTTGGAAGAGAATGTAAATTGCCTGATTGGTATGTTTGCAGATGACACACAGATTGGGGGATCTATGGATAATGAGGAGGATAGCCTGAGGATACAGCAGGATATAGATAACCTGGAGACTCGGGTGGAAAAATGGCAGATGGAGGTTTATCCGGGCACATGTGAGGTGATGCATTATGGAAGATCTAATGCAGGAGAGAAGTAATACTAAATGGCAGACCCCTTATTAGCATCAAAATTTAGAGGTATCTAGGCACAGAGATTGCCTGAAAGTGACAACAGAAGCTGGTAAGATGGTCAAGAAGTCATTTAGTGTTCTTGTTGTCTTCGGTCAGGGCATAAGGTGTAAACATTGGCGAGTTACATTGCAGCTGTGTAGAACTTCAGTTGAGCCAGATTTGGAATGCTGTATACAATTTGTCACCACATTACCAGAACGAAGTGGAAACGTTGGAAACGGTACCAAAATAGTTTACAAAATTGAGAGGCATGGATAGAATGGACGGTTGGAGTCTTTTTCCCAATCCAAATGTTGGTTACTAGTGGGCATGCGTTAAGACGAAAGGGGATAAGTTTAAAAGAGATGTGAGGTGCAAGTTTTTTTTTGAAAATGGTGGTAAGTGCCTGGAATGCAGTAGAGGTTATGGAGCTGGATATTGTGCCAATGTTTAAGAAGCATCTTGATAGATGTATGAATAGACAAGAAATAAGGCATTAATTTAATGACTCAATCTCGCCTGATTTCTGGAGAGGAGAATTTCATAGATGAACAGCCCTCTGTGATTTATATCTTTAAAAAAAAAAATTCCTTCCATTTAAAAGGAAAATCCTTTATTCTTCCACTGTATCCCCTAGTTGTACTCTCCACCACAAGAGGAAACATCCTCATGGTATTCCCTCTATCAATGTCATTGTGAGCAACAGTTCTTAGACGAGAGAATAAAATGCCTTTAGTAATTATAGATAAATCTAAATTTTCAGTAAACTGATCTCTAAATGTCAGGAGTGAAACACTTCATGTTGAAACACAAAAAGGTGTTCTCAACGCAACTGCTTCTAACTCCAGTAAAAACGAGCCTAGACTAACCATCTTTCCTCATTATAAGGTATGGAGGTAAATCAATTTATAGATTTTAATTTAAACTTTTTTTTACATTGGGAATCCTTTCTTTTTTTTAATTTCTCATTTACCAAAGGAAAATTGAAAGGAAAAAGGATTGAATTAATAATTCTTTGTAGACAATATATATTTTCTGTCTGGTTATCTGATCTTGGTATATAGGGAGAAGACTGCAGAAGGATGTCTTTATTGCACAGGAGTGATAACGCATATTTTTCATAGTTAAATGTTCTGAAATATTCAGAAATGTTTTGTTTTATTTCAGATGACTATAATTATGTAGTAAGACTCAGAAATATTACATGGAAAGCTTCAAAATTATTTCAGGGTATGCAGGGAACAGCTAATTATTCCTTTTGTACCCTCGAGGATATGAGGTTTTGTGCTTTTCTTAAAAATTTGTTCAAGGGATGTTGGCATTGCTGGCCCAAAATTTATTGTCCATCTCTAATTAACCAGAGATGCAGTTTAGAATGTGCCACTTTTCTGTGGGCCTTGGGTCACATGTAGGCCAGATCAGGTAAGAGCAGAAAATTTCCTCCCCTAAAGGCCATTAGTGAACCAGATAGCTTTTCACAACATGGTTATGTAATCATTAGACTAGCAATTTTTTATTCCAGCTTTTTATTGAATTCCGATTTCATCATCTGCAGTGGTGAGATCATACCAGTGAGCCCAGAACATTAGCTTGGGTTCTGGCTTCCTCATCCAGGCATAATGCCACAATGCCACCACTTCCCCCAATGATTAAAGGCAATTAAATTGTTTTATTTCTTTTTCACTTGAAGGATGAGGAAGAATCTTTAAATGAAGTTGGTTATGATGATATTGGTGGATGCAGAAAACAGCTTGCTCAGATCAAAGAGATGGTGGAGCTGCCTCTCCGTCATCCTGCCCTTTTCAAAGCGATTGGTGTCAAGGTAAGAGAATCAACATTATTCTTCTTTAATTTCCTTTATTTGATGGTACGTTAAAACGCCTTTTAAAAGAAATTTTCAAAAGTTTACATTTTGTTAAATACATTGAATTCGGTATTACTGAAAAGATAGGCATGTTGCTGAAACTCTGCATTTTGCACTCATCTGGACAAATGCAAGAATCCAAATTTAAACATTTGGAGCATGCATCTGAGATGGAGCAGTATGAGATTGCAGCATAAGTGGCCCATTTAGCCCTCCAAGATTTGTTCTGCAATTTAGTTAGATTACGGCTGATTTTTTTGTTATGAATTCCATATCCTCGACTGAAATCTTTGATTCCTCATGCCCACAATGAAAATTATCTATCTTTGCCTTGTAATTATTCAATTATCCTGCTGCTTTCGCCTTCTGAGGCACAGAGTTCCAAAGTCACATAACTATGGAAAAATTTCCTGTCATTCTGACCTAAAAGACGAACCCTTAATTTTACAAGTGTGCTCTTGTTCTTAACGCCCCACAAGTGTAAACACGCCTTCCACATCTCCTTTGAGAAGACCATTGAGGATCTTTTTTTAAACTTCAAGAAAGTCACCATTGATTTTCTAAACTCCAACGAAATCAAGCCCAGACTGACTATTTTTCCTCAAATCAATCTCTTCTGAGCCTCCTCCAAGACAATTATATCCCTCCATAAATAACCAAAGCTGCGCAACACAAGAGATGTTGTCTCACTGAGCCTTACAATCGTAGCATCCTCATATTTGTGTTCAATCCCTTTCTAGTAAAAGATAGAATTCCAATAGCCACGTTTTAAAAACCTGCTGTATCTGTATTCTTTTTCTGACTTGTGGACCAAATCTAGATTCCTTTACAACTCCAATCTGCAATCATCTTCCATTTAATAATACCATATCTTTTATTTTCTTCCCAATGTGAACAACTTCACATTTTAGCCACTCCATCTACAAGACTTTTTCCAATTCAGTAACCTAGTTGTCCAAATCCTTGTTATGTCATTTGCATAACCGTGTCCTACCTAATTTTGTTTCATGTGCAGATTTAATCCTTTCAGCCCCCATTTCATCATCTGAATCATTGTCAATTGTTTTAAAAGAAAATTGTAGGCTCAGCACCTATTCTTGTGGAACCCTGCCTGCAAAATGTTGATAATTTAAAGTATTGTTTCTGTATACTTAAGCCCAACTTGTCTATGCTGACCAGATTTCCTGAACTGAATGAGTCCCATTTGACTGTGTTTGGCCTATATACCTACTAAACCTTTCCTATCCATTTATCTGTCCAAATGTCTTTTAAATGCTCTAATTGTACTCTCTTCTACCACTTCCTTTGTGCCATCCTCTGTGTGGAAAATGTTGTCCCTCTGGTCTCTCTTTTTTCTCTTCTCTGTCACCTTAAACCTATGCTTTTTAGTTTTGCAGGCCCCTATCTTGGGAAAAAGGCTTTGACTTACTTGCCTTATCTACCACCCAGCCTCTTACCCTCCAGGTTAAAAAATGTCCCAGACTATTCAGTCTTTCCTGATGACTCAAATCTTCTAGTCCCAGTAACATCATTCTAATTTTTTTTTGTACCCTTTCCAGTTTAATAACATCCTTCCTATGGCAGGGTTACTAGAACTGAATGCAGCATTCCAAATGTGGCCTGACCAACATCTTGAACAGTGGTCCTTTTAAGTATAGCAAGGTAGAATGATCAGGTCAAGGCAATATTGTACTCATTTCTATGATAATGAATGATATGCTATCCCTTGAACCACCATAAATGTTTAAGTCAATTCTTTTCCAATACTATAAAGGCACTAAACTAGGTCTCAAATTATGTTTAATTTTACATTTGGTTGATTTAGTTATGCAGCATAAACATGAGGGGGCACAGTGGTTAACATTGCCTCACAGCACCCGGGACCTGGGCTTTATTCCAGGTCATGTTTCCAAAGTTCTGTGTCCTACATTGTTTGCTGTGACTCCCACTGGACTACAGTTCAGAAGGACAGGAAAGGTTATTTTGTTTTCCTCCATGATTCATGAAATACCTGAAGTCACTTTTAATAATATGTTGTCTTAGCTTTCGAAAATTCGATTTACCTATTGCAAATTTACCATTCAATAACAAGCAAAAGTAAGTGAGCAAATGTGGCTGTTATTGGGGAATGTTACATCAAGAGATGGAATTATAGATTGATGTACACACCAAGGTAGAACAGCATGACACATCATAACTCCTGAGGAGCTATTCACCAATCAGTCATTTTCTGTCAATCACCAGGCATTCCCAGGTACAATTTGATTTGAACCACTGCTTTATTGAAAGTTATCTTGTTCAGAATCTTTCTTTTAAATTTATTCTTTCACTGGCATTGCTGTTAAATCCCAACATTCATCGCCCATCCATGATTGCCTGAGACAAGTGGGTTTTTACGACAATCGGCGCTATTTCCAGCGTTACCATTACTGAGAGTAGTTTCCAATTCCAGCATTACTAATTTAAATTCCACAAGGTGCCAAGGTGAGATGTGGATCCATGTCCCCACAACATTAGCCTGGACCTCTGGGTTACTAATGTAGCAAGATTACTACAAACCCCTTTAGGGATAAAATGATAGAGTCAGAGTTATACAGCACAGAAACAGACCCTTTGGGCCAACTCGTCTGCCCTGAGCAGACATTCTAAACTGATCTGGTCGCATTTGACAGTATTTGGTCAATATCCTTTTAAACCTTTCCTATTCGTGTACCCATCCATATTGTAATTGTACTTGCCATCTCTACCTCTGGCAGCTCGTTCCATACACATCATCTGTGTGAAAATGTTGTCCACAGGTCCCTTTTAAATCTTTCCCCTTTTACCTTAAACCAATGCTCTGTTTTTGGATTCCCCTACCTTAGGGAATAAGACCTTGGTTATTCACTCTATCCATGCCCTGCATGAAGTTATAAAGCTCTATATGGTCACCTGTCAGCCTCTGACACTCCAGGGAAAAACGCCCAGCCTATTCAACCTTTCAATCTACCTCAAACTGTCCAATCCTGGTGACACCCTTGTAAATTTTTTCTGAACCCCACTCAAGTTTAACAAATTTCCCAAAACAGGGAGACCAAAACTGAATGTAGTATTCTGAAAGTGGTCTGTATAGCCACAACGTGATGTTCAGACTCCTAAACTCAATGCACTGACCAATAAAGGCAAGTGTGCCAAATGCTGCCTTCACCACCCTGTCTACCTGCAACTCTACTTTGAAGGAACTATGTACCTGCATCCTTGGTCTCTTTGTTTAGCAACACTCCACAGAGCCCTACCATTGTCTGTTTAGGTCCTGCTCTGGTTTGCCTTATCAAAATGAGTCTTTGGATGTTTTTCAACTGCTGCACGTGTCAGAACAATGTACCTTTTTGACGCAACAAAACACTGGATACTAGAAATCTGAAATAAAAGCAGAAAGATGCTGGAGAAATGTTAAACCTGTTTTTCTCTCTCTCCACAGATGCTTGACATCTGCTGAATTTCTGCAGTATTTCCTGATTTTTATGCTTGTTTGATAACAATACTGAAGTGTTTCTCGTGCTATTAGTTCTAACATAGGAATAGGATAAATCATTCAACTCCTGTCTGAACTAGATTCAATGAAATAACTGCTGATCTGTAATCTATTTCTATCTTTTCCCCCATCCCTTAATACATCTTTCTGGTGAGCAGAAATCTGTCAATATGAAATTTCGAACTGATAACTGATTCAGTTTTCAGCCACTAGTCTTCCATCCATGCTAATATGTTATCCAGTACAGAGTGAGCTCCTACTTTGTGCTATGTCAAAAATTGTTAGTCCATCAAATTCTGCTAATAACTTGGTTAAATCAAAAATATTGATTTCCCTTTCTCAAAATCATGCTGGCTCTTTCCAATTTCCTTGAGTTTTTCCAAGTCCCCAGTTGGAAGCTCCTTGATAATCAATTCTAATATCTTCCAATGACAGATTTAAGATATTGGAGGAAAGCTAGGCGATCCAGCCCATTGAATTTGCTCTGCCATTCAATGAGATACTGGCTCCTCTGATTAACCTCCACACCACTTTCCTTCCTTATCCCCATAATCCTTGATTCTCTCACGGAATAAAAATCTGTCTACCTCAGCCATGAATGCTTCAAGTTAACTGGCATTTAGTTTCTTGTTTTCTGCCTTCCTGAATGGAGGGGTTATATTGCTACTTTCCAGTCAGATGGAGCCTTTCCCGAACGTTGAAAAATGAACACTAACGCATCTCATTAGTGACCTATTTTAAGACCCAAGGATGAACCTCAGGATCCAAGGACTTAACCCAGGACTCCATCAGTTTGCTCAGTACCTCTTGCCTAATAATTATACTTTTGCCAAGTTCCTCTGTTCCTTCAACCTTCTGATTTACAACTATTACTGGAATGTTTTTATGTTCTCTAATGAAGACACAACCAAAATATTTATTCTTTACAACTGCTATTATTTCATTATCTACTTGAAATCTACCATTCTCACTCTCGAGAACCAACAGCCACTTGACTTCCACTTTTCCTTTTCAGCTACCTGTAGAAACTCTTGCTATCTGTTTTTAAATTTCTGGCTAGTTTTCCCTTGGACTATAATTTATTTGTCTTCATTTAATGCTTAGTGACCCTCAGAAATCATCTGATGTGCCCACACCTTTGTGTAATTATGTGCTGAGTTTAAACCCTGATATTGGACAAATGAGATCTTGATTCCATCAGTCTGTGCCAGATTCAAATACAAGCCCCACCACCGCTTTTAAGCCCCAAGTCAGTAGTATTATGAAATGTTTTTTGTTTTCCTGGATGGGTACAGCTGAGCACTATTTTAAAAGCTTGGTAGTATCTATGACATAGTGTACTATTCACAAATTGTACTGCAGAAATTCACCAAGGCTTCTTTTACAGCACTTCCAAACACCATGATTCCACTACATAGAACGTTACAATGCAGTACAGGCCCTTCAGCCCTCGATGTTGCGCCGACCTGTGAAATTAATCTGATGTTCATCTAACCTACACAGTTCCATTATTATCTATATGTATGTCCAATGTCCATTTAAATGCCCTTCATGTTGGCGTGTCTACTACTGTTGCAGGCAAACTATTCCATGCCACTACTACTCTGAGTGAAGAAACTACACCTCATGTCTGTCCTAAATCTATCACATATCAATTTAAAGCTACGTCCCTTCGTGTTAGCCTTCACCATCTGAGGAAAAAGGCTCTCACTGTCCACCCTATCTAACCCTCAACTATCTTATATGTCTCAATTAAGTCACTTCTCAACCTTCTCCTCTCTAATGAAAACAACCTCTATTCCTTCAGCCTTTCCTCATAAGACCTTTCATCCATACCAGACAGTGTCCTCTGAAATCTCTCCTGGACACTTTAGAAAGCTTCCACATCCTTCCTATAATGCGGTGACCAGAACTGTAAACAATACTCCAGGTGCGGCCTTACCAGTGTCTTGTACAGCTGAAGCATGATCTCGTGGCTCGGAACCTCAATCCCACTACTCATAAATGCTAACACACCATATGTCGTCTTCGTAACCCTGTCAACCTGGTGGCAACTTTCAGGGATTTGTGCATCTAGACACACATCTCTCTGTTCATCTATACTGCCAAGGATTTTACCATTAGCCCAGTACTCTGCATTCCTGTTATTTCTTCCAAAGTGAACTACCTCATATTCTACCTTTTCCACATTAAACTTCTTTGCCACTTCTCAGCTCAGCTCTGCATCTTATCTATGTCCTTCTGTAACCCACAACATCCTTTGGCACTATCGACGACTCTACCTACTTTAGTGTTGTCTGCAAATTTACTAACTCCTCTTTCTACGCCCACATCCACATCATTTATAAAAGTGACAAACAGCAGTGGCCCCAAAACAGATCCTTGCGGCACACCACTGGTAACTGAGTTTCAGGATGAACATTTCCCATCAACCACTGTCCCTGTCGTCTTTCAGCTAGCCAATTTCTGATCCAAACCACTAAATCACCTTCAACCTTATCAAACATCTTACTGAAGTCCATATGCACCACATCAACCATTCAACCTTTATCCACCTGTTTTGTCACCTTCTTGAAGAACTCAATAAAATTAGTGAGGCACAACCTACCCTTCACAAAACTGTTGACTATCCCTAATCAAATTATTACCTTTCAGATAATTAAAAATCCTACCTCTTATAACCTTTTCTAACACCTTACCCACAACCAAAGTAAAGCTTGCTGGCCTGTAATTACCAAGTTGTCCCAACTCCCCTCCTTAAACAAAGGAACAACATTTGCTATCCTCCCATTTTCTGGCACTACCCCTGTCGACAATGATGATATAAAAACCGAAGCCAAAGGCTCTGCTGTCTCCTCCCTGGCTTCCTTGAGAATCCTAGGATAAATTCCATTCTATTCAGGGGTTTTTCTATTTTCAGATCTTCCAAAATTGCTAAAATCCCCTCTTTGTCAACCTCAGTTCCATCTGATCTTGTAACCTGTATCTCTGTATTCTCACTAACATTACCCATTTCCAATGTGAATACTGATGAAAAGTATTCATTAAGCATTTCCCCTATGTCCTCAGATTCCACACACAACTTCTCACTGCTGACTTTGATTGGCCCGAATCTTACTCCAGTCATTCTTTTATTCCTGATACACCTATAGAGGGCCTTAGGGTTTTCCTTGATGCTATCTGCCAACAACTTCTCATGTCCACTCCTGGCTCTTCTTTGCCCTTGCCAACATAGATGGTAGGGATTGCGGATTTGGAAGGTGCTATCTGAGGAACTTTGAATGTCTGCAATGTGTCTTGTCGATGATATGTACTACGCTACTCATTGTTAGCAATAGTGGGATTAAGTGTGGATGTGATGCCAGTCAAGTGGGCTTCTTTGTCTTCGGTGGTATAAAGTTATTTCAACTTGTTGCAGCTTTGTTCATCCAGACATGTGGGTAGTATTACATCACATTCCTGATCTGTGCCTTGCAGATGATGCACAGGTTTTCTGGGGGGTGAGATTCAGGTGAGTTGTGTGTTGTGGGACTCTTGGCCTCTGACCTGCCCTTGTAACCATGGTATTTATATGGCTGGTGCAGTTCAATTTCTGGTCATGTGTAACCCCAGAATGTTGTTAGCCTTATCCATATCCAAATAATACATAGAAGAGGCAGCATTTTATTTGTCCCTAGTTATAGGGGCAAATTATTTCAGTCAAGGATAGACACTGCACATGGCATTCATTTGTAAAGAATAAATATTAGTTTTCTCATGTTTATGTTCTCTCTTTTTCTCTCTCTCTCTTCTCTCCTTCCCCCAATAGCCACCACGTGGTATCCTGTTGTATGGCCCCCCTGGTACTGGCAAGACTCTGATAGCACGTGCTGTTGCAAATGAAACTGGCGCGTTTTTCTTCCTTATAAATGGTAAGGTACGATTTTCTATTCAGGTTAAAATCATAAATATTGATCTGTGTTGAAGGGATAAAGTGCTATGTCTTTGGACTCAAAATGATGCCTAGATTCTAGATGATAGAAATTGTTTGCTTGCATTTACTTGTTATGGGGTATATGTGCCAGTGTTATGAAGTTGGGAGTCAATTGGTTTAAACGTGATGAAGCATAGTGCTTTGTGTAATGCAGTATTGTTTTGCTAAGTGTAAACTTGCATGAAGTTTTCTTAGAAAGAATGATAAGTCAGCAAGGAATTAATGATTGATTATATCTGAAACACAACTGAAACTGAAGAGTAGTTGAAGATTTCATTAAATGCATGTTATGTGCACTTCAGGAGTGATATCCAGAGGCAAGGTGGTAAGAAACAAATGTATTATTTGAGATTTAATTTTGTAGTCTTATTTTTCATATTGTGTTGTATTGATCCTCCTCTTTGTCTCCCCCATCCCTCAGTTTCCTATTAGTATTCTCATTTTTATATCAACTGCTACGTTGTTTACAATATTTTTAAACTTTAAAACTTTTTTAAACATTTTAAACTCTGCCTTTGTGTTGAGTAGGTATTTGATATCTACCCCAGTTTTATTTCTGCATCGGTGAGATTGTCACCAGTGACTGGAAATGTAAATTTTTAACTCGCCAATCTCAAAAATTACCTTCATATTTTCCTGCATTTGTAGCAATGTACTTATGAAGTGTATGGTAGCAGCCTGGCTATTTTTATCTAACGATTTAGTAGTGCCTTCAATCAGTTTGTTCAGCTATAGCTATTTAGTAAAATATTATGTGGCATAATTATTGGAGCTTTAATGATCTAATAATATCTTACTGCACGTTGGTGGAATCTGTATGGACTTCACCGCAATTGTGACAGCTACCTTCAGACTTCCCACTGCAACCTTTCTCTGACAAGATTTTATCAAGTGTTCTTTCTCAGGAGGAATTATTTCAGGTTTTGTGGATAATATCATTGTGCATTTGTCTCAGTTACCAAACTTGTAATCAGCAGAGTAATGTGTTGGACCCAGTGAACTTTGAAGGAGTCAGTGCTGGAGACAAAAGCTGAAAAATGTGTTGCTGGAAAAGCGCAGCAGGTCAGGCAGCATCAAAGGAGCAGGAGAATCGACGTTCCTGAAGAAGGGCTTATGCCCAAAACGTCGATTCTCCTGCTCCTTTGATGCTGCCTGACCTCTGCGCTTTTCCAGCAACACATTTTTCAGCTCTGATCTCCAGCATCTGCAGTCCTCGCTTTCTTCCAGTATTGGCGACAGTCCGCTTAATTCTGTCTAATTCAAAAGCTGACTAAATTCTTGAGCATATTTAAAATTATGACACTGGCATGAAGCTTGAGTGCTCTGTAATGCTCTGCTCTAAATCAAAATAGTTCAATTTCTACTCTGCTGCAAGTATTGTGGGAAAGTGGATGTGGAACATGAGATCAAATTTGGCTAAGAATCCTCTGTCATCCAGTGGCCTACTCGCATTGAAATTACTATTGAAATTGCTGTGATTTCTTTCCTCAGATGCTGCCAGACCTGCTGAGCTTTTCCATCAACTTCTGTTTTTGTTTTAGGCTTTCCTATTGATTGGAGTCTTAATTTCCATACACTCAGTTCTATAATGTGTGTTTCTTCAACATGAATTGGCTTTAACATGATTGAAGAAATTAGATTGTTCTTTGTAGAACATAAACTTTCCTTGTATTGGCTATAATGTGATTCCGGTCCCAATTAGTTTAAATGGTGTGGCTATTGTGCGATTCTCCTATAACGTGAGATTGCATGAGAATGGAACTGTCATGTTACATCAGAATCAACTGTATTTGATTGCAACATGGGAAAGATGTGATCCAGATTTGTTGTTTGCTTTAAAGGGGTATTTGGAGTGATTAGCAATGTACCCTCATATCACTCACTGGTGATCTCTGTTTTAAAAATGCAGTCGTGAAGATACCAATGGTGTTCAATTATTTGTTTGCTTGAATAAATTCTTGAAATTTATTCAAGCAAAAGAACTGCAAAAAGAGTCTCTAACAATAGTGCAGAGGACCATTTAGTAGCTAGTCATCGTTGTACAGTTTCACTGTTGATGAAGAAAATGTTAAATAAATGTTTGTTTTAAATATATGCTAACTACAAAGATTTTTTTAATAGGACCTGAGATAATGAGCAAACTTGCAGGAGAATCTGAGAGCAATCTGAGAAAAGCATTTGAAGAGGCTGAGAAAAATGCTCCTGCAATAATTTTTATTGATGAATTGGATGCCATTGCTCCAAAGAGAGAGAAGGTATGTTCTAAATGTAATCAACTATATCTCTTAAATATTTTATCATTAAACATAGGAGCAGGAGGAGGCCATTCATCACGCTCATGGCTGATCATCGAACTCAATAGCCTAATCCTGCTTTCTCCCCATAACCTTTTGATCCAGTTCGCCCCAAGTGCTATATCTAGCCACCTCTTGAATACCTTCAATGTTTTGGCATCAACAATTCCTGTGGTAACAAATTCCACGGGCTCACCACTCTTTGGATGCAGAAATATCTCCTCATCTCCATCCTAAATGGTCCACCCAAATCCTCCGATTGTGACCCCTGGTCCTGGACACACCCACAATCGGGGACATCCTCCCTGCATCTACCCTATCTAGTTCTGTTAGAATTTTATAAGTCTCTGAGATTCCGCCATCCCCAGAATGGCTTCAGTTTGAGTGTCTTCTGAAAATTCACGATCTTCATCTTCAAATTGTTTTAAATTTTCTATTGAAGACATTTTTAAATAACATTTGCTGTCCCTTATTACTTGACTAATATTACTGCTATTCTCCAGTGTTGGAACTTTGTCACATTGACTTTATAAATGAAAGTATTGTATATAGCATGTATTGTGTTTTCCTTAATCTCAAATAAATTTGTTAAACTGCCTCCAGTTGGATTGTTTGATCTCAGCCACTTATTGCCAGGCCAAAAATGAGGTTTCTCGTTCTCTTGAAGAAATCTTATTTATGGATGTTGTTTGAGGGATATCTGAGTTATTAAGAATACTGATTAGCATGAGGTTGATTTCTTCTATCTAGTTAACATATCACGAGAAAAAATAACCCTTTTGAAGTTGAATCACTTTCTTAGTATTGGAATGTAGTCAGCCCTCAATATGTGCTCAAGTTTTTGAAGTTTGACTTGGATGACAGTTAGATCACCAAGCAGTAGTTCAATTGAACATTCTTAAATCTTATTTTGTTGGGCGCAAGAACCTTGGCACAATTTGTTTAACTTGCATTTTCTGATCTTTCCATTGCTGTCATCCAATATTAGAATGGCACCAGCATCTCTCAAGCTGTTGGTGATTGCTGACCAATTTGTGGTGTCCCACTTCCCAAAATTGTTTACTTCATTTCCGACAAAATTGCTTCAGGTAATGTCATGGAACCCCAAATAGTGGGTTGAAGGTTTTGTTGTAGGGAAATAGGGAGGAAGTTGTTGTAAGTAAAGGAGAAGGGAGGCAATATGGCTAAAGTTGCTTCCTATTGTGGACGCTTAAGACTAAATTTTTCCCATTGCTTGTTACTCCTCTTCTCCCATGGTAGTTGCTCATTAAGCCACTATAAACTGTCCCCAGCAGCTTGTCACCCAGTTTCCACTGCCTATTTTCTGTAACCTCCTTGGAGCCAAATAATTTTGTTTCCCATCCTAACTGTATTCCTTTCTCTTGTGCTTTGTGCACAATATGCTTTTGCTTGTTGTAATATACTGTAAGAGTCTGATTCCACAGATAGTTTGCTGCTATCACTGCATGAAGTTTATTACTCTGAATTTTTTTTATCATTTCCTGTATCCTCAACCCAAGCTGCAGACAAAAGCTTTAAGGCACAGTCCATCACCACCCACCAATCTGATTACTTTTCATTCTAAAATTGTTTCCTACCTTGCAGTGTTTTTAAAATCTATGCTGCATGCCTCTCAATTACATCAGTTTTTGTAAGGCTATTTGTCCTGTCACCAAACTTTCCATTGAATGAGTTTAAGTTCCCTTTGCCCATTGTTTACTGGATGGCCCAAACTGATGTTGGATAATTTATTTGTCCATTTTTTGCAAATTTCTTACCGTTGTAGACTCATGGCGAAGTGGAACGTCGTATTGTGTCACAGTTGCTCACTTTGATGGATGGTTTGAAACAACGGGCTCATGTGATTGTTATGGCAGCTACAAATCGACCAAATAGCATTGATCCTGCCCTTAGACGGTTTGGTAGGTTGAAACTTCCATTTATGTGGATAAAGTGCGTATCTATGTGTATTCATGCAGAGTAATTACTTGATTATTTGACCTACAGGCCGATTTGACAGAGAAGTGGATATTGGCATTCCTGATGCTACAGGTCGACTGGAAATTCTACAGATTCACACAAAGAACATGAAGTTGGCAGATGATGTAGACCTTGAACAGGTTTGTTGTTGTAAAAGGAAATGCTGTTGTTAAGAGCTCAGCAATGTAGTAACTGCTTTAATTATTTGATTTTCAACAATGTAGCATAATGACAAACTAGAAATAGCTTAATATTTAGATTGTTTCTGCAGTCACAAAGTTTGGTTCCTTGTGAATGGCAATGGCCGAGTGGTATTATCGCTAGACAATCAATCAAGAAATCCTTGTAATGTTCTGAGGAACCAAGTTCATATCCTGCCATCACAGATGGTAGAATTTGAATTCAGTTTAAATCTGGGATTAGGAATCTAATGGTAACCATGAAGCGATTTGTTGATCGATGAGAAAACCTATCTGTTTCATCTAATGCCTTTTGAGATGTCCTTACCTGGTCTAGCTTGCATGTGACTTGAAATCCATAGTAGCGTAGTTGATTCTTAACTGTCCAGTGGGCAATTAGGAGTGGGCAGTAAATGCTATTCTAATGAATGATGCCAACATCCCAATGAATGAGTGCAAAAAAGAATTATTAAAAGTCTCAAAGTCTTGGACTTGATTTGGAATAAAGATTGAATGTATAATGCATGAAGTCACAAATAACATATGAATATGAAACATATTAGAAAATATTGCAGGATAATTGTTCTCCTAGTTGATTGCTTGGGCCATACCTTTTTTTAAATGTATGATGTGATTTGGTAAATGTTACTAATTTTGTTTCCATTGTTCACTTTGTCCAGTAAGGGTAACCACAGACAGGGCTCATAGATATTTACGAAAGAAAGTACTGAGAAAGGAGATAATGTCAAGACAAGTTTAATTGAATGCAGAGAAAATTATTTGATTAATTAGGACACTTATTGAACTACATTGATTATCACTGGCTCTGAGATGGTGGAGAAAAGAAGGGGTAAAAATGGTCAGAGTAATGTAGCTGTAGATAAGATCACAATAAAGTGATGAGCAATATTACAGGAAAAGGAGAAGCAGAGACTGCAACTTTGACAGAATGGAATAAATTTTGCTGATCAATGGGGCTGAAGAACCAGTGGTCTTGGGGAAGTGGGAATGTGATCATTGGGTCTGTGGAGGAAGAAAACAGTGGAGTGGCAAAGATCAAAGTGAAGAAGGGGACGGGGATGTCAGAGAAATTGAGGAAGACGTTTAAAAGTTTTTAAAGTGCATAGTTGAATGAATGTCAGACGTCTTATTGAACGCAATTGCGTGAATTGAGAGGTTTTTGAAGGAAATTTCAAGTTACTCAAATGATGAACTAAATTAATTTTGTCACAGACCAATGGTTATTAGATTAGATTAGATTCCATATAGCGTGGAAACAGTGGAGTGGCAGTTCGGCCCAACAAGTCCAAGAGTAACCCACCCAGGCTCATTTCGCTACGTTTAGCTCTGACTAATGCACCTAACACGATGGGCAATTTAGCATGGCCAATTCACCTGATAGGCACGTCTTTGGACTGTGGGAGGAAGCCCGTGCAGACACTGGGAGAATGTGCAAACTCCACACAGAAGTTGCCCGAGTCCGGAATTGAACCCGGGTCCCTGGTGCAGTGAGACAGCAGTGCTAACCACTGAGCCATTGTGCCGTTATAATCATTAGAACAACTTTTGTGCAAAGTAAGTTGAAATGAAGTGTGTCTATATGCACTTTTTCAGATGTTCAATTTCCTGAGTGTGCATAACCAATTAAGATCAAGTCTTTAGGGGGAACTCACTGGGTGGACAATTCTGATGCATAGATTAGTTCAATTCTGGTTTTGAAATTTATCTATCTTGTTTAAATATTCTGATTGTGAGTTAATGTCTAAATTTATAATGGCAACTGTCTAACAAACAACTGCCATGGTTTCTGGTGCATTTCGTATCTCAGTAAACCTTAAGTTTTTAAACAAAAAAGCCTCCTTATATTGTTTTGGTTGTGTGGGTGTACTTAATTAACCAGTATTTGCATCCATCAGTTTTTTTTAATTTTAAAATTTTAATTCTCTCATTTATCATGGAAGTTACCCCAGTTTTTTTAATTCTCTTATAATTCAAACATCTCATTTCTCTTATGCAGTACCTGTATATTATACTTCACAACTTCAAAATTTGAAACCTGTTTGAAGCTAATGTATGATATGCATTTTATTTGTTGACCAAGATTGGGATTCGCATATTCAAGGATAATTGTCATCTGGGAAGGATAGGAAAACAATAGAATGGGATAACACCCTTAAGGGATGTCATCGGTGTGTAAAATCAGTTTGTGCGGAGCTACGAAACTGCAAGCAACAGCAAATATTGCTGGTAAATGTTTATAGACTGCCAAACAATAGTGGTAATGTGGACATGTCTTAATCAAGAAATTAAAGGTGCATGTAACATGGGTCATGTAATAATGGATGGTGACTGGGTAAACCTAATCAACACTCACCATGCTGTGGAGAATGAATTCCTGAACTATGTACAAGATGCTTTTCTGGAGCAGTGCATTGAAGAATTAACTGGGGCAATTGAGCTGTTTTAGATTTAGTAAAGTGTAATGTACAAAGGCTAATTAATAACCTTACTTTAAAGGAGTCTTTGGGAAATAGTGACCATAATATAATAAGGATTTACGTTAAACTTGAGAGTGAAATTATGCATGCTGAAATTCGGGTATTAAATCTGAACAAAGGAAACTGAAGGTACAAGGGCCAATAAATCTTTTTCTACAGGCTGTACAGGCAGATCATAGTAAGCAAGGATGTACACATTGAAAAGACTTAGAGCTATACAGGTTACATTGTATAGGTTGTGTGCTTGGTGAGATCAGTGTTAGCAAGACCAGCATTATTTGAGGCTAGAGAGTCCAGTCATCAGTCTAATAATGGCCAGGACGAAGCTGTTCCCGAACCTGCTGGTGCATGCATTCAAGATTCTGTATCTTAAATGAGTTCATGGATGGAAGTTTTGGCTTCTGTGATTGCCTGTCTGGGCTGTGCACCATCACCCTGTGTAGTTTCTTAAGGTCCTGGGCAGAGCAGTTACCATACCTGTTATGCACCCGGACAGTGTGCTTTCAGTGGTGCATCTGTGGAAGTTGGTGAGGGTCCTCATGGGCATGCCAAATTTCCAGAGCAGTCTGAGGGAGAAGAGGTGGTGGTGTGCTGTTTTGACTGCTGCATCTACGTGGGAAGTCCAGGACAAGTCAGTTATCATCAATCTGAGGAACTTCATCCTCTCAACCTCAGTTCCGTTGATGTAGATGGGCGCGCATTCTCCTTCCTGAAGTCAGTTCTTTAGTTTTGCTGATGTTGAGAGAGATTGTTCTCATTGCACCATGTCACCAAGCCATCTATCTCTCCTCTATTTTGGCCTGTTTGTCCTACTACAGTGGTATCGTCAGCGAACTTGTAGATGGCGTTCGTTCAGAATTTGGCAAGGACAGTCATGGGTGTATAGGAGTACAGTAGGGGGCTGAGAGCACATCCATGGGGGGCTCCAGTGTTGTTGTGGAGCATGTACAGTTGTCTGTCTTCAATGATTGCGGTCTATAGGTCAGAAAGCTGAGGATCCATTTGCAGAGGGCAGAGCTGAGTCCAAGGTCATAGATATTTAGAAAAGTCTGGAGGGGATAATGGTGTTAAAGTTGGAGCTGTGGTCAGTGAGCAGGAGTCTGATGTGGGTGTCTTTGTTGCCCAGATGTTCCAGGGATGAGTACAGAGCTAGGGATGTATCATCTGCTATGGACCTGTTATGTCAATAGGCAAATTGCAGGCGATCAAGGCAGGGTGGGAGACGAGTTGATGTGGGCCATGACCAGCACCTCGAAGCACTTCATGATTATTGACGTCAGAGCATGTGCTTTCTTCAATCTCAGGGTACTGAACCTTTGGAATTCTCTACAGAGATCTATGGGAGGTAAATAATTCACTTTTAAAAATTCATTTGTGAGTTGTGGGCGCTGCTAGCTGGTCAGCATTTACTGCCCATCCCTAGCTGCCCTTGAGAAGGTGGTTGTGAGCTGCTGCCTTCAACCACTGCAGTCCACCTCCTGTGGGTTGACCCACGATGCTGGGAGGGAGGGAATTCTGGGATTTTGACCCAGCGACCTTGAAGGAACGACTATATATTTCCAAGTCAAGGTAGTGGGCTAGATGGGGATCTTGCAGGTTGTGATGTTCCCATATATCTGTTGCCCTTGTCCTTGTAGATGGAAGTGATTATAGGCTTGGAAGGTGCTATCTGAGGATCTTTGGTGAATTTCTGCCATGCATATTGTAGATAATACTGCTGCTACTGAGTGTCAGTGGTGGAGGGAGGGGATACTTGTAGAGGTGGTATTAGTAACTGGGGTTGCTTTGTCCTGGATAACGTCAAGCTGCTTGAGTATTGTTGGAGCTGCACTCATCCAGGCAGATGGGGAGCATTTGTAGATGATGGTCAGACTTTGGACAGTCAGAAGATGTGTTACTCGTTACAGTATTCCTAGCCTTTAACCTGCACTTATAGCCACTGTTTGTGGTGAACCCAGTTGAGTTTCTGCTCAATGATAATCCCACCCCCCCCCCAAAAAAAGGGTGTCGATAGTAGGGGATTGAGTGATGGTAACACCGTTGAATGCCAAAGGGTCGTGGTTAGATTGTCTATCTGTTATTGGAGATCCTCAGCCTAACATTTGTGCAGTATGCACGTTACTTGCCACTTGTCACCCAAGCCTGGATATTGTCCAGATCTTGTTGCATTTGAGCATGGACTGCTTCAGTATCTGAGGACCCGCAAATGGGGCTGAACATTGTGCATTCTTTGGCAAACATCCATATGTCTGATCTTATGATGGAGGGAAGGTCATTGATGGAGCACCTGGGTTGGGCTAGGACATTCCCTGAGGAACTCCTGCAAAGTTGTCCTGGAGCTGAGATGACTGATTTTCAGCAACCATAACTTTCTTCCTGTGTGTCAGGTATGAATCCAACCACCAGTGAGTTTTCCTCCGATACCTATTGATTTCAGTTTTGCGTGGGCTCCTTGATGCTGCACTTAGTTGAATGCAGCCTTTATGTCAAGGGCTGTTACTCTTATCTCACCTCTGGAATTGAGCTGTTTAGAATATGTTTGAACGAAGGCTGCAGTGAGGTCAGGAGCTGAGTGGCCCTCGTGGAACCCAAACTGGATGTCAATGACCAGGTGCTGCTTGATAGCACTATTGATAACACTTTCCATCTCTTTATTGATGATCGAGAGGGTCTAATGGCGTGGTAATTGACTGGGTTGGATTTGTACTGTTTTTTATGTACAGGACATACCTGGGCTATTTTCCAGTATTGTAACGATACTGGAACAGCCTGGTTAGGGAGTGGCAAATACTGGAGCACATGTCTTTAGTACTATTGTGGGAATGTTGTCAGGGCCCATAGCATTTGTAGTATCCAGTGCCTCCAACCACTTTTGAGTTCATTCCAAAGTGGAATGAATCTAATTGGCTGAAGACTGGTATCTGTAATGCTGGAGACCACTGGAGCAGGTTAAAATGTGTCAACCACTTGGCACTTCTGGCTGTAGATTGCTGTGAATGCTTCAGCCTTATTCTTTGCACTGCTGTGCTGGGCTCTACCATCATTGAGGATGGGGATATTTGTGGAGCAGCCGCTTCATCCAGTGAGTTGTTTAATCATCTACCACCATTCATGACTGGATGTGACAGGATTGCAGAGATTAGATCTGATCCATTGGTTGTGGGATGGCTTACCTCTGTCTGTTACTTGCTGCTTATGCTGTATGGCATGCAAATAGTCATGTTTGGTGGATTCACCAGGTTAACACCTTACCTTTAGGTATGTGTGGTGCTGCTCTTGACATGCCCTCCTGCACTGTCCATTGAGTCAGAATTGATCTCCAGGCTTGATGGTAATTGTTGAATAGGGAATATGCCAGGCCATGAGATCACAGATTTTGCTGCATTAACAATTCTGTTAATGGCCCACAGTGTCTCATGGTTTCCCAGTGTTGAGTTGCTTGATCTGCTTGAACCCTGTACTGTTTAACTTGGTGATGGTGTGGCATAACAATAGAAATTATTCTGTGTGAAGGCAGAATTTCTTCTCTATAAGGTCTATGTCGTGGTTGCTTTTAACAATACTGTCATGGGCAGGTGCATCTGTAGCTGCCAAATCGGTTAGGATGAGTTCAAGTATGTTTTTCCCTCTTGTTGGTTACCCTCACCGCCTGCCGCAGACCTAGTCTAGCAGCTGTGTCGTTTAGGACCAGATCAGCTTAATCAGTAGTACTGCTGCTTTGGCACTTTTGGTGGCATTTTGTGCCCTTGTTAACTTCAGTGCTTCCTCTAAGTGTTGCTCAACATTGAGAAGAACCGATCATCAGCTGAGGGAGGATGATACATGGTAACCAGCAGGAAATTTCCTTGCACATTTTAAACTTGGCCTCAAGACTTCATGGCGTTCAGAGTCAATGTTGAGGACTCCCATGACGACTCCCTCCTGGCTGTATATCACTGTGCCACCACTTCTGCTGGGTCTGTCCTGGTGGACAGGACATATCTAAGTGATGGTGATGTCTGGTAGATTGTCATACTCTTAGAATCATTCCTTTCCTTTCAGTGTCAGATTGTTGCTTGACTAGTCTCTGAGACAGCTCTCCCAAGTTTGGCACTAGCTCCCTGATGTTGTTAAGGAGGACTTTGCAAGGTTGAACAGGCTGTTTCTGCAATTGTTAATGCCGGCACCTAGGTGATTTGTCTGGATTCATTTCATACAGAGCGGTTGATACAACTGAATGGCTTGCTGGCCCATTTCAGAGGGCAATTGAGAGTCAACCACATTGCTGTGCATCACGTAGGCCAGACTAGGTTAGGATGGTAGATTTCCTTCCCTGAAGGACATTATTGAGCCAGATGGGTTTTCTGTCATCAGGTTCTTAATTCCAGATTTTCTTTTTATTATTGAACTCAAATTCCTCCATCTGACATGGCAGGCTTTGAACCTTGAATATTAGCTGAGTTTCTGGATTCACAGTCTACCAATAATGCCACTAGGCCATCGTCTTCCCAATAATTGAGCATGTTCAAGGCAGAAATTAATGGGCTTCTGGATATTACTGAACTCATGAGTTATGTACAAAGTGTGGGTGAGTGATATTGAGTTAATGATTGATCATGATCTAATTGAATGGTAGAACTGACTCGATGGGCCAAATGGTCAGCTCCTCCTCTTATGTTCTTATCTGGTAGAAGGTTATTAAAACCCTGTAGTGTAAGCCAAAGTGCATGGGTTTTAGTTGATAAACACCTTTTTTTTTTTTTCTTCTTTCAGGTTGCTAATGAAACTCACGGGCATGTTGGTGCTGACCTGGCCGCCTTATGTTCTGAAGCTGCTCTTCAAGCTATTCGGAAAAAGATGGATGTTATTGATCTGGAAGATGAAACCATTGATGCTGAAGTTATGAATTCACTTGCAGTTACCATGGATGATTTCAGGGTAAGGTGCTGCTGATGAAGTACCAAACTTGGATAGCCATGTTTGTATTTGAATTAACTCAATATTTATACAATCCAAGTTGGTACCTTGTTTGTTTACTTACAGTGGGCATTGAGCCAGAGCAATCCATCAGCACTACGTGAGACTGTGGTTGAGGTGCCTCAGGTAACGTGGGATGACATTGGTGGACTGGAGGATGTGAAAAGGGAGCTTCAAGAACTTGTACAAGTAAGCTGTTCTGAGTTTTTAGATCTTCACAGTTGGTACTAAACTTACTAGTCTGCAGTAGAAATGGTATAATTTTGTAACTCCAAAATCATATTCAACCCATTCACTAATTTATTATAAAGTTAAGGTCAGATTTCATTAATATTAGTGATGCAAATTGATTATTTTTACCTTTTTGTCATTTACCTCGAACAATACATAATCTTGCTGGAATCTAAATTCATAAGATCCAATATTATTCTAGTAAATAGTCCATCAGCCTTTTTTAGTCTTAGATTAAGGTACTCATTGTAATTTGGATATGTGTGTATACACATTCCAGCATAAATCATTGTACTGCAGTTTGGAGCTGGAATCCAAATGATGTTTTTCTTCCCCTTTTCCTCTGTGTCAAGTTGTAGTGACACAATTGAGATGTTTTAATTTAGCTTAAACTAGCAACAAACTTGGCACCACTTAAGCTTTTTGATTTACTGTCATACAAGATAGTATATTTCTCATGTGTTGACTCTTATTAAATAATCAAATTCATTTTTAATTGAATTTGTGCATTAAATTATTTTTTAAAGAGCCATTGTTGCTTTTGTATTTTACATGATTTTGCCCATTTCATGAATGATTACGTGAAACATAACCCAATGCAAATTTGTTTTGAACAGTATCCTGTGGAACATCCAGACAAATTTCTGAAATTTGGCATGACCCCTTCGAAGGGTGTACTATTCTATGGGCCACCTGGCTGTGGTAAAACTTTGCTGGCAAAAGCCATTGCAAATGAATGCCAGGCTAACTTTATCTCAATCAAGGGACCAGAGCTGCTTACTATGTGGTTTGGAGAATCTGAGGCCAACGTCCGAGAAATCTTTGATAAGGTACGTAAACAAATAAACTTGTATCAGGACAACGCAACTAATTTATGTGTTTGCATTCACTAGTGTGTTTCAGACTTACTATGAATCTAAAATAGCTTTTACTGTTAGTAAAATGCATTGAAACTTTGAATGTTGATGAACTAAAAATTTGTCACTTACGGTCCTTTCCAACATGACTACCTTTTGTACTTGTAGTCTCCCTTGACCTTTCTTAAAAGGTCTGTTTGTGTATAATGGACAACTGCAAAACGCTCCCTCAATGTGAGGAAACTTCTCTTTAGACAAGTGGCCTGGGTATCACTGAAGTCACTTAAAATTATGTTGCGCATCACTTAATACAGCATTCTATCATTAGTTATGTTAGTTGTAGTTCAAAGAATGTTCACTTCAATAATACCTGGGATGGGAAAGTTTAGTTTGAACATGTTAAGCATATATTCCATCTGAAATTAGATTAGATTAGATTATTTAGTGTGGAAATAGGCCCTTCAGCTCAACAAGTCCACACCGACCCTTCGAAGAGCAACTCACCCAGACCCATTCCCCTATACCTAACACTGCGGGCAATTTGGCAAGGCCAATTCACCTAACCACATCTTTGGACTGTGGGAGGGAACCGGAGCACCAGAGGAAACCCACGCAGACACAGGGAGAATGTGCAAACTCCACATACACAGTTGCCTGAGGTGGGAATTGAACCAGAATCTCTGGCGCTGTGAGGCAGCAGGGCTAACCACTGAGCCACCATGCCGCCCCAGAAGAATGAGATGTGATCTTGTGGAAATGTATAAGATCCTGAGGGCATTAGATGAAGTGAACATTGCAGAATGTTCCTCCTTTATGGGAGAGACTGGAACAAAGAGACAGTTTGAAAAATAGAGTCACCATTTAAGAAGGAAATAAAGAGGAATTCTTCCAAGGAGCACTAGAGGTAGAGTCATTGAATATTTTTAAGGTAGAAATAGATCCTTGTCTCTCAGACTCAGATTATCTGGGGTAAGTTGGAATTGGAGTTGAGGCCACATTTGGATCAGCCACAAATGTGGAGGAGCAGGCTTGGAAGAGCCAAATGGCCTACTCCGTTTTTGTGCTTGTTTATACCCCTGTGTAGAGGGAAGAGGCCCAGCTACATGGATTTGTGTAATGGCATTCGGGGCCCAGACAAAAGATCAGGAAGAGGAATAGCCTGTACAGAAAATCCTCTGAGCAGTCTGTTATTGAACTAATACTTAGCAAGAGATGATTGTGTTGAGGCAGAGGTCCCCCGAGAGTGTTTGATTTGAAGGAGGCTCCGATCAGACAAGGCAGCTGTATGTTCTTAAATTTATCAAAGTAGCAGAAGTCACAGTGATGTGTGACTTTGCATTTAATTTATTAATTGAAGTTAATATTGGTAATGTCGGTGTCCATGTCTTGCTTGTGATCTGAAATAAGTTCTGCAGCTATGAAAAGAAAATTCTCAAAGTTTATTGCTGGCTAAAAACTTGTTCGAAAGATTGTATTTCCAACTAGTTTTGATGACTGAGCATGACAATTTTTGATGTTACAACTGCCCGATTGTCTAAACATATAAAAAGTGAAGGATGTCACTGCCTTCAGACTATTGTAAAGCACAGAATTAACAGCTCACAGCTAAAGCATGATCAGTAATATGAATAGAAAGAGACCTATGGTCTATGCCATCTTTGTGGAGCTAGCAATAAGACCTCAGGACCTCAAAGTTAGTGTGAGAACAGTTTAATTCATCATTAGAGATGATGCAAGAGGGAGGACTTTTGAACTGGTTCTCGGGTGGTTAAGTCCTATTCCAGCTAGATGGGATGCACCTGAACAGAGTGTCATTATACAATGATTAGAGCTATTCAGGAGTGTTGAAACTTTCTGAGCAGGATGCAAACCAGGATGTAACACTGGAAATAAAAAGTAAGGTATAGAATTAGGAGAGGCAGGTAGCAGTAGAGTTTTTTTAAAAAAGAGAGTAAGACATTAGGTGGAATCAGACAGAGAGTTCAATAAAATCTAATAGCTGTTTGGCAATACAGAAATGGAATGTTGATAAAAGGCACATTTTGGCAAAGCTTTTCATCTTTCTTTCATCAGGACAATTTGCAAGATGTACCAAAGTAAAGGGAAAGCAGCATTTTTGTTATACGAGAGGAGAGTCTTGATTGGTTGACAAGTGGGTTCTAGTAAAGGTGTTGCCACAGAGAATGCACAAAAGAAAATAAACTAATTACCACTAGAGAAAAAGATACTAGGAAAGGGCTTCTGCCCAAAATGTCCATTCTCCTGCTCCTGGGATGCTGCCTGACCTGCTGTACTTTTCCAGCACCACACACACTACTAGGAAACTAGTCAGGCTAAAGGCTAGTAAGTCCCCTGATGGATAGCATCCTAAATCATTAAAGTAAGTATCTACAGAGATGGTGGATATACTGATAGTAATCTTAGAAAAATTCTTAGATTCTGGAAAACTGCCAGTGTAAGACCCTTATTCAAAAAGAGAGGGAGGCAAAAATGCTGGTAACTGTTGGGCAGTTGGCTTAACAACTGGAATTGTAATAATTCTAGAGTCCATTATAGAGTATGTAATAGCAAAGCATTTAGAAACAAATTTAATCAAGTAGAGTCAACGTGGCTTCTTGAAGAGCACATCATGCCAAACAAATTTACGAGAATTCTTTAAGAAGGTATCCAGCAGGATAAATAAAAAAAAGAACCAATAGGTTAATATATTTGGATTTCTAAAAAGGTTTTTGATAAGGTACCACATACGACTGCTTAATAAAATGAGATTCTGCACTGTTGTGCATAGTATTTTGGAATGGGCGGAAGACTGGCTAGCAAATAGAAGGTTAGGATAAAGGGGGGCATTTCAGACAAAAACGTGGAAGTAGCAAAGTGTCATAGGGATTAGTGGCTACAGAAATTTACAGGATCAATTAATAACTTGCATGAGGGATATAAATATGTAATTTCTAAGTTCGTGGATGATAAGAGAATCGGAGTGTTGAGACTGATAGTGTACGGAGGCATAGAGGCCAATTAAGTGAGTTAGCAAAAACTTGACAGATGGAATATAATGTGGGGCAACTTGGTCAGGAAAAATAGAGGAATGGAATATTATTTAAATGGAGAAAGACTGCAGAAAACTGAAGCACAGAGGAATTTGAGGTCATCTGGCATAAATCACAAATGATCACATAAAGCTAGCAGGTAAGAGAAAAGTCAGATCGGATGTTTGTCTGAGTGGTGGAGCAGATTCACTGAGTTGAATGACTTACTACAATTAGATTGAAGAGTCCATTTTTCGGGGCAATGCCTAACTCGTCAGCTTACCTTGACAGCTGTCAGTCGTCACTAATTTGTGCATTCTCTCTGTAATGATTCCACCGATCATAATCCATTTGTCAACAAATCGGCACTCCTCTCCCATTTCATATAAATGTTATTTTCCTTTTTACTTTCATTTTTATAAATTGTCCTGATGAGTTTAAAATATATGTTCTTGACAGTAAAATCTAAATTAAATCTGTTGTGTGTATACATTGAGTGCATGGGGTGTGGTAAACATGTTGGTGAGCTGCAGCTGCAGAGCCATGTAACAATATGATGTGTAGCAGTAATTGAGACCGAGCTGAAGAATAGAAATGACTGGGTATGAAGTGTTCTGGAGTACAAGTTGTTTTGGAGAGATAAGGAAAGGGGTTGGACTAGCAGTGTTGATTAAAGAAAATATTACGGTGCTGGAGCAAGAAGCAGAAAATAGGAGCAGGCCATTCATCCCTTCAAGCTTGCGCCGCCATTCAGTACGATCATATCTAATCACCAACTTAGTATCCTGTTCCTGCTTTCTCCCCATATCCTTACAACTATATCTGTGGTGTTCTTGAAAATATTCAATGTTTGGCCTCAAATGCTTTGTGGCAGAGAATTCTACAGACTCCTCACTCTCTGGATGAAGACATTTCTCTTCCACTCAGTCATGAATGGCCAACCCCATATCCTTAAAACTGTGTTGTAGAGCTGTGATTAACTGGTTAACTGTCACCAATGTTACCTTACCATAAGCGTGTAGATCTGCATGCCAGTACATGAATTCTGCTTCTGCAAGTCATGCAACTACAGGTAATTGCACACTCTTAATAGTCTTTGCCAGCTTGTTCTATTGTGTTTGTTTGGTCCAGATGGCCTATTGTTGTAGGTGAAGGAGCTTAGTGGTGGCAATGCAAATAAATGAATAAGAAATATATTAGGAACTAATGTGTGTTGTAAATACATTACAGTACTAGAAACATAGACTGAATAGCCTATCATCTCCATGTTGACTCTCCGCAAAGCAGCACAGCTAGTTCTGTTCCTGATGAAGGACTTACACCCAAAATATCAATTTACCTGCTTCTCAGATGCTGCCTGACCTGCTTTGCTTTTCCAGCACCCCACAGACTACTCTGATCTCCAACATCTGCATTCCTCACTTCCTCCTAGTTCTGTTCCTCGGCCTGTTCGCTTTAGCCCAGTTTTTTTTTCTTCAGCTGCTTATCTAACAGATCCATGCCGAACAAAGAAAAATTACAGGCTACGTTGCTTTGCACCACACCCTGTATCGAAGTACTACAAACTGAAAAGTGGCCCTGGAAACAAAATACTATAATATGCACTTTCTCCCTGTGTCTGCGTGGGTTTCGTCCGGGTGCTCCAGTTTCCTCCCACAGTCCAAAGATGTGCAGGTCAGGTGAATTGGCCATGCTAAATTGCCCATTGTGTTAGGTGCATTAGTCAGAGGGAAATGGGTTACTCTTTGGAGGGGCAGTGTGGACTGGTTGGGCCAAAGGGCCTGTGTCCACACTGTAGGGAATCAAATCTAATCAAATGACCTCCTGTGTCAGCACACTTGAAAGCAGCCAGCAACATTCTCAATGTTCCAGAGACATGTATTTCGATGTCTACACACCGTGACATCAGTAAAGCAGCAATTGAATGATAAACCCTGACTGTCTAAAAAGAGACAAAAAATGTTTTCCACTAGAAATGAGAAAATGAATTTCTGGTCACAGCGTAAAAGATAAAACTGTTTCCCTCATATGTCACCCAAGTATAATGCTACTAAAGAAGTTTGGGATGATTAATACACAACATACTTTGGCCAAGGAAAATTCATGGCCTGAAGGCTGTTTCAGAAGCTTAACGGTCAGTTTTTTCTGAAGCTGCATCGAAAGGTATGGTTTGTACTAAAGTATCATTTTGCACTCACTATCTTCTGGTAAAACAACAGAAATCACTCTCAGATGGCAAAGTAATTAAAGAAGCATTGACTGTTGGTGCTGACTCTTTATTCAAAGACTTTAATAATAAAGAAAAAGTAATAACAGCAATCCAGAGCATGTCACAAGGTCAAGGTGAGTGGATCTTTTGTGTAAAAATGTCGTCAGAAACTCAGCAGTACATCAAGACTGAATGCTTCTCACTGCAGATCGATGAATCCATTGACATGACCAACACAACCCAGGTGACATTTTTTATGTGCCTGACTTATTTTTAAAAATGATTTAACTAAAGAGGATTTTCTCACCCTTTTGACCCTTAGAACAAATGGTGAGGGTATCTGTAATGAATTCAAAAGGTTTAGGTTTGAGAAAAACATTCAAATCAAGGAACTGGTTTCCATCGATGGGATACCTGCCGTGTTTAATGCAAATACAGACTTCCCATTTTGCAAATATGATCCTGATTTTCCTCTCTTTTGCCAAAAACCCTTACATAAGATGTGCAGGTCAGGTGAATTGGCCATGCTAAAATTGCCCGTAGTGTTAGGTAAAGGGGTAAATGTAGGGGAATGGGTGGATTACGCTTCGGCGGGTCGGTGTGGACTTGTTGGGCCGAAGGGCCTGTTTCCACACTGTAAGTAATCTAATCTAAAAAAGGAAAACATAATCCACCAGCAAGCAGTTATGGACTCTCATGTAATTAAGGTTATTGCTGATATTATAAACTTGATTCAAGTAAAAGCTCTTCAGTACCACTTTAAAACTTTTATTCAAACTCGGTGCTGCCTACTGTGAATTAATTCTCCATACTGAAGTAAGCTTGTTACATTGAAGGAATATCCTGTAAAGCTTTTTATATCCTGAAATTGTCATTTTTCTTAAATCAAGGACTCAGTTAGCTATTAGGTAATGCATGGTTGCTCAACTTTGGTTCCTTCTGCATAGTCACAAAACTGACCTGAACTGTGAACTCCATGGAATGAGTAAAAACTTGGCACATATGCATTCACAGCACTAATCGTTCGAATTGAAATTGGGCCTGTGGTCCTACCAATTATAAAGTAAAATGCTGCAACATTTCCCAAGTCTGGGCAGAATACTAAGGCGGACCAAAACCATCAAAAATAAAGATAAGTGGTTCCGTACAGAAAACTCTGTACCCGAGGAGATTAGCAGAGGAATTGATCAGATAGTTTCAACAATTAGTGTAATGATACAAATTGTTTGTCTGAAAGCTGTTCCTTCAAGGAGGCATTGGTGGGTTGGCGATCAAATTCTATCAGATATTGATTTACAATACAGTGGAGTTGAGATGGAGATAATGTGAAATGATGTCGAGTGACTGTGTAATCAAGGCACAGTGATTTTTTGGGAACTTATCAGCTGAGAAAAATATCTTCACATTTTAAGTTTTTCATTTTAAGCCTTTGCTTTTAAAGCGAACGCTTACTTTGACTTGCATACCTTCCGAATAGAGATCATGGAAACATAGAATATGGGGCAGGAGTAGGGCATTGGGCTCTTCAAAATGGTCGTGGCTGATCTTCCAATTCAGTATCCTGTTCCCACTTTCATTCCATACTCTCTGATCCTTTTAACCCCAAGAACAACTCTATTTCCTTTTAGGCCTCCATTGCTTTCTGTGGCAGAGAATTCTACAGGCTCACCACCCTCTGGGTGAAGTAACTTCTCATTTCAGTTCAAAATAGTTCTCAGTTCTTCTTTCCTTATATCTTTAGACTGTGACCTGATTCTGGACTTGTCAGTCATGAAGCATCCTCCTTGTGTTTACTTTGCATAGTCCTGTTAGATATTATAGGTTTCTGAGATCCCCTACTCATTCTCACGCTCAGCAGATCTAGCATTATGGTTGGAGACGGAAAATGAGTTCATGTTTCAAGTCTGGTATGACTCTTATGCAGAACTAGTCTTAATCGATTCAACCTCTATTCATGAATCAGGCCTTTTATTCCCAGGAATCAGCCTGGAAAACCTTCATTTCATTCCCGCCAAAACCAAAACATTCTTCCAGATAAGTGGACCAAAACCCCCCACACAGTACATGGAGTGATCTAATCAAGTCCTTGTGCAAAGGTTGAACCTTTGCCCTTTACCAATCTGTTGCTAATTGGATAATCTGCTTTTTCTCTTTTTGCTGCAAGGTAGATAACCTCTCTTTTATCCCTGTTACACTTTATCTGCCAACCATTTGCTCACTTGCTCAATTTGTCTAAAGCTCACTGAAACATCTGTACATCCTCTTCATAGTTCACTCTCCCACCAAGCTTTGTTTTGTCTGAAAACTTGAGATTGCATTTAGTTCCCTTATCTAAGTCATTAATATTTATTGTATATAGTTGGAACTCGAGCACTGAGCCTTGTGGTATACCACTTGTGACTACCATTTGGAAAATGACCCATTTATTCCTACTGTTTCCTGTCTGCTAGCCAGTTCTTTATTCATGTTAGTTCACTACACTAATTCCATGCACTTGAATTTTACATGCTAATCGCTTATGTGGGAAATCCTTCTGTAAGTCCAAGTAAACCACATGCATTGGCTCCCCCTTGTTAATTGTTGTAGTTACAACATCAGAATATTCCAGGAAGTTTGTCAAAATTGCTATCCCTTTTGTAAATCCAAGCTGACTCTGCCCATTCCTGTCACTGATTTCCAAACGCCCTGCTATTGAATCTTTTATAATAGATTCTTGCATTTTCATCACTACTGGTGTCAGTCTAAGTGGTCTACATTTGCCTTTTTTTTCCTCTCTACATCCTTTTAAATAGTAAGGATAGTTTAGCTACCCTCCAATCCACAGGAACTGTTCAAGTCGATAGAATTTTGAAGGTTGACCACAACTCATACCCTATTTGTAGGGTCACTTCCTTAAATACTCTGGGGTATAGATTATCAGGCACTGGGGGGGTTTATTGATTATAATCCCATCAACATTTCATTCTTCCCTCTCACTATACCCAGTGTTCCCCACTGTTTTTGGGACTGTGGGGCGGCACAGTGGTTAGCACTGCTGCCTCTCAGCGCCAGAGACCCGGGTTCAATTCCTGTCTCAGGCAACTGTCTGTGTGGGTTTGGACATTCTCCCCGTGTCTGGTTTCCTCGGGTGCTCTGGTTTCCTCTCGCAATCCAAAAAATGTGCAGGTTAGGTGAATTGGCCATGTTAAATTGCCCGTAATGTTAGGGAAAGGGGTAAATCTAGAGGAATGGGTCTGGGTGGGTTGCTCTTCAGAGGGTCGGTGTGGACTTGTTGGTGTTTCCACACTGTAAGTAATCTAAAGTAATCTAATCTCAACATTTTGACCTCTTTTGTGAAGACAGAATCAAATTTGTATTTGATTGGTCTGCATCTTTGTTCCCCAGTATAACTTTCACTGTTTTTTTGACTGTAAGGAACCTATATTTGCTTTCTCTTCACATACTGAGTCATAGAGATGTACAACATGGAAAAAGACCCTTCGGTCCAACCTATCCATGCCGACCAGATATCCCAACCCAGTCTAGTCCCATCTGCCAGCACCCGGTCCATATCCCTCCAAACCCTTCCTATTCATATACCCATCCAAATGCCTCTTAAATGTTGCAATTGTACCAGCCTCCACCACATCCTCTGCTTATAGAAGCTTTTACTCACTTTGTATGTTCCCTGCCAATAAAGTACACTCATACTGTTTTCTCCCTCTTAATCAATCCCCTGTCTTCTTTGCTGAAATGTTAACTGCTCCCAGTCCTCAGCGCTGCAGGGTTTTTGATCAACTTATATGCTGCTTCCTTGGATATAGAAGTAACCTTAATTTCCCTTGTTAGCGTGGTTGGGTCATCTCTTCCACTTTTGTGCTAGACAGGAACAAACAGTTGTTGCAGATCACCTGTGCATTCAAGTGTTTGCCATTGCATATTCACCATCATACTTTGAAGTAACATTCCTCAATTTATCATAGCGAACTCACGCCTCATAGCTTTATAGTTTTCTTGATTTGGATTCAGGACTGTTATCTCAGAATCAACTGTATCATACCCCAGCTTAATGAAGAATTCCATCATATTATGGTCACTTTCTGTTTGGGGTCTTACATAGTTAGATTGCTAAATATTTCCTTCTCACTACAGAATACCCAGTTCAGGATGGCCTGTGCCTTCTGGTTGTCTCCGTAACCTATTAATCCAGAAAACCATTTCGTACATGCTCGAAGAATTCATCTTGTATGGAGTTGCTACTGATTTGATTTGCCTAATGAGTATGCAGATTAAAGTCATCCATAATTGCAGCCAAAACCAAGTCTAAGTATTGCACCTGCTTCAGTTGTTTGATGTTTTGTATGCAGCTAAGTCTCAAACTTGACCCCAGGCTTCAAGGCACTGGCAGATAATGTCCAGTTATAAGTGTCACACTAAGAGTTGTTGAGTAGAGAATAGTTAAATATACTTGGTTTTAGATGTATATTGCACTAAAAATCAACTATTTAATCCATTTCTTTGGACTAGATTCTGGGTTTCCCTTAAATTCAAAAAGTTACCTTGTGCTTAAAGTTGGAGACTGGTCTCCAATGCAAAACATGGAATCAAAGAATCATAGAGTACAGAAGAGACCCTTTGATCCACCGAATCTACACTGACAGAAAACTACGCTAAACCTAAAACAAAATGAAGAACAGCGGATGTTGAAGATCTGAAATAAAAACCAAAACTCAGCAGGTCCATTTACTCAGCGAGTCGTGAGTTCATGGAATGCCCTGCCAGTAGCAGTGGTGGACTCTCCCTCATTATGGGCATTTAAGCGGGCATTGGATAGGCATATGGAGGATAGTGGGCTAGTGTAGGTTAGGTGGGCTTGGATCGGCGCAACATCGAGGGCCGAAGGGCCTGTACTGCGCTGTATTCTTCTATGTTCTATAGAGGGAAAGCAAAGTTGATATTTTGAGTCCAGTGACCTTTCTTCAGAACTGATAGTAGTGAGGAAAAGATGGTATTTCTGATGACTGGGAGTAAGGGAATGTGGTGGAGTGTGGAAGGAGTGAGCAGATGGAGATGGAGCCAGTTAGGCAGGCACTTGGCTTACGGCCTTGAATGTTATGATATTTCCAGTGTTCATCCAAGTTTTGTTTTAAAGGTTGAGGTTTCCTGTCTCAGCTACCTTCAGAGGCAGTGCATTCCAGATTCCCACCAGCACTCTGGGTGAAAACATTTGTCCTGAAATCTCTTTGAAACCTCTTGCCCTATACCTTAAAATAATATCTTGTTGTAAACCCTCAACTAAGGGGAACAACTGGTCGCTATCCATCCTGTCCTTTTTCTCTGATTATTTTTTATACACCTCAAAACTAATTAGAGTTTAGAAACACAGTAGAGCTTCTAAAACTATACTACTTGTCGATATAGAAAAACAAATACACTGAAATTCAATGCACATAAATTTAAAGGTATAATGGGAGCCACCTTATCCTGTATTAGGATGCTAAATACTGGAAGTGCAGTGATGGAGAAGAATTGTGAGCAACCAGAAATAGATTGCTGGAAAAGCTTAGGACTGGCAGTATCTCTGGACAGAAATAGAGTTAATATTTTGTGTCTAGTGATCCTTCTTCAGAACAGATGCTGCCAGACCTTCTGAGCCTTTCCAGCAATTTTTGTTTTTGATTTACAGCATCTACAGTTCTTTTAGTTTTTTAACAAGAATTGCATGTATGTTGCGTGACTATATCCGTATGTTTCTGGCAAATAGAAGCATTGCTAAATCTAATTCTTGAGGTGGAGATTATGAATCACAATTGAAAGATTTAGATTTGTTATAGAAAAGGAGCAGTATAAAGTGAAAATAATTAATCGGGGAGGGAAAATTTTAGTGGCCTGAGAATGGATCTGGTTCTGGTCAATTGAGTGAAGAATGGAAGATGAAATTGATACAAAATCAGAATTTTATAGCACAGGAGGAGGCCATTTGAACCATCAAGTCTGTAATGGCTCCCGTAAGAGCAAAGAGTTGTTGAATTGTTCACCACCGTTCATGGCCTATGGACCAATGCACTTCATTTCAGGAGGAATTAGTTTGAATATGGTTGAGATATATTCTCATGAGAAAAATGAGAAAAACAACTCCAGAGCTCCTGGATTCCACAAGACAGATTCGTATGGAAAAGGATTCCTAAACAAATGCCAGGTTGATCTGAAAACTGGTTTGAAACTTGAAAGGAATAGTTTTTTAAAAAAAAAAATGTCATTAAGATTACTCTACGACTGTAAGCATGAGGATGGGAAGAGACGAGCAGCTGACGTGAAAGGAGCCAGTAACTTACAAATGATAAAAGGACAAGTGGGACTGATTCAGGACCAGGGAGAGGACCAGGACCATTTTGACAGAAATTAGAAAAGCAGAATATTATTTAGGTGGAGAGAGACTGCAAAATGCTGCAGTATATAAGCATCTTGGTGCCATGTACATGTATCACAAAACGTTAAGTACAGTATATAGGTACTGCAAGTGACTGAGAAGACACATTGAATGGGGGCGTGGAGTAGAACTTATGGAAATCATGCTACAGCTATTGAGGGCATTGGTGAGACTCTGCCTGGAATATTATGTATCTTTTTGGTTGTTGTTAGAAGGGATGTATATGCATTGGAAGCGTTTTGAAGAAAGTTCACTAGGTTGATGTTCTAAAGGAAGAAGAACAAGCGAGTCTTATTGAAACACATAGGATTAGAAGGGGACTTGAAAGGATAAATGCTGGAAGGATGTTTCCTCTTGTGGGACATTATAGACCTATGGAATACAGGTTGAAAATAAGGGGTCTTCTAAATAAGATGATGAGGAAGAATTCCTTCTGAGGGTCATTAGTCTTTTGGATACTGTTCCACAGAGTGTAATGGAGGCTGGGTCGTTGAATATATTCAAAGTGGAGTTTGGCTGGGGACGTCTAGGTTTAGTTGCAAGCAGGAAATGAAGATAAGGTCACAATCTGACTTAGGCATGACCCTTCCAATAGGTTTGTTTGCCAAATGACCTTCCTCTGCCATTTCTCATGACCTTGCACACGGAGAGGTACTGGCTGAAATGATCTTTGCCAAGGTAGATGATGCTGACCCAATAAAGACAGACACAAAAGATGCCTTGTGAATGAGGAAGAGTTACTTAAGGCACTGAGCTGGGCTAAAAGTTGATAAAAAGCAGAGAAAGTAGGACCAGGTGCAATGAATCCAAAGATACTGAGGAATGTAAATTTGGAGCTTTGTGGCACTGGCCATAATCTTCGAGTCCTCCTCAAGTACAAAGGTGGGATGCAAGCGGGGGAATTGCAAATGTTAACACCCATGCTCAAAAGGTAGGCCCAGCAATGTATAGGCCAGTTTGTGTAACCCATGTGGAAAAGAATTTAGATATGATCTAGGACAAATATTTGAAGTAACTTTCACAAATGTGGATAAATTCAGGAAAGCCAACACCTTTATCTTTTACCTTCAACAAATCAGTAACAGGGTTCATGAGAGTAGTGCATTAATTTGGTTTGTGTCAGCTTCTAAATAGTGTTGAAAAAAAATGCCGCATAAGAAGTTTGTCAGCAACAGTAAAGATTGTAAAGTAAAAGTGAAAGTGGCAGCATGAATAGGAGTTGAATGATTTGTAGACAACACTAGTGGTAAATGGCTAGCTGTCTTGTTTCACATTAAAGAAGGTGTTTGTAGTTTTTAGAAGTCAGCTGTGTCAGCTCCAGGGCACTGTTGTAGAAATTCCTTAGGCTCAAAAGTCAGTGTTTCATGATGACCTTGCCTCCATCATAAGGTCAGCAGTGGGGATATTTGCTAATGATTGGATAGTGTTCAGTACACTTGCTCAGATATTAAAGTGGTACACGGGTGCATGCAGCAGATCTGGGTAGTGTTTAAAAGTGGACTGGTGTGTGGCATAAATGTTAAGTCCCAGACAATGACCATTGCTGACAGGAGAGAATCTATCCACCTCTCATTTGCAGCACCCTCTCCCCAAAATAAAAAGGTGCACATGACTCTGACTTGGAAATATATTACTGGTCCTTCACTGTTGCTGGGTTAAAATCCTTCCTTTTCTGCAACACTTTCCTGGGCCACCTGGACTGTAGTTGTTCACAAAGGAAATTCACCACTCCTTTGAGGTTAGCTAGGGATGGACAATAAATAAAACCTATAACTTTGTGATAAGAACCATTAATCCTGAGATGTAAATAATTGTAAATGTTTGTTAAATTTCAGAACAGGTCGTCTATCTCCAAACCCAAATGATCTTCAACTAAACTTTGTTTAAATGGACGTAACATATATATGGAGCTCCATGTTCTCTTTCAGGCCCGTCAAGCTGCTCCCTGTGTGCTGTTCTTTGATGAACTTGATTCCATTGCTAAGGCTCGTGGTGGCAACATTGGTGATGGTGGTGGTGCTGCTGATCGTGTTATAAATCAGATCCTGACTGAAATGGATGGCATGTCCACCAAAAAGAATGTCTTTATCATTGGTGCAACTAACCGCCCAGATATTATTGATCCTGCAATTTTGCGTCCTGGACGCCTTGACCAACTGATTTACATTCCACTGCCTGATGAAAAATCTCGTGGTGCTATTTTGAAGGCTAACTTGAGGAAGTCTCCTATTGCTAAGGCAAGTATGCATTTTATTTAATTTAAAATTCCAATATTATTTAACATCAAAGAATGTCTTAATCATTTGGTAATACAGCACCTGAGTGCTCAATAAAGACATGTTTTGTTGAAGACCTTTGTCTTTTATTCATCAGGATAGTTGGCATTTCTTGTAAATTGTCCTCATGAGATTGAGACAAAAACATCAACAATGCAGCAATGCTTGAATACCTTGTAATTTTTTTTCCCTTGGAGTAACGCAGCACCGAGAACTGCTATTGATAAGGCTAACAACTTATACTGTAACATGTTTTGAGAAATTTTTAATTTTTCTATCTGATCAGAAATATGACATGAAATGTGCACAACTTTTAAAGGCTTACATAGCATATATAGTACATCCTTGTTTCATCTCAAGAATTATTGTGGCTTTACATATGCCTGTTCTTCAGCCTAGGTTATTTGGCCCACAAAACCTGCTCTTCTTTTCAATAAAATCATGGCTGATCTAGTTGTGATCTAGACTTCAATTTCCGGCTTACATCACATTCTGTATGGTTTCCTTGCCTATCAAAAATCTAACTCAACCTTTAATAAATTCACCTATCCACTTCACTGTTTTCCCACAATCTAATGATCGTCTGAGAGGGAAAAAGAAAATCTCCCTCTTGAAAATGATACCTTTTATTCTTAAACTGACTAGTTTCTAGTCTCTTCTACAAGGGGAAGCATTCTCTCAAAATGTATCTTGTCAAGAACCTTCAGGATCGTTTTTGGATCTCTCAACTTTATTTTAAATTCCATTAGATAAATCCAACCTGTTCAGCTTTTCTTCATAGTGCGGATAAGAATATAGGAACAGGAGTAGGCCATTCAGCCTTCTGAGCCGGTTCCAGCATTCAGTGAGATCTGTGGCCTAACTCCATATACTTTGCTTTGACCCATATACCTTAAATTTTTGATACGCAAAGGGATTATCATCTCAGAATTAAAATTAACAAGTCACCTTTGCAGTTGTAGAAGAGTGATACTAGCTTTCTCTAAGTTTAGGACCTAGTCTCAGATTTAACTCTTGTCACACTCTATCTTAATGAAGAAGACGACTTTATAAATTGTAAAGAAAAGACGCCTAATTTGTATAGTATCTCCTTATAAACAACCCCTGAAGTCAATGTATCATTCTTGTAAATCCATGCCATACTCCAAGGCGTGGTGCCCAGATTTGTGCTCAGTACTCAAAGTGGGGCTGAATCAGAGTTTTGTATAACTACAGCGTAACTTCTATATCCTTGTAGTCCAGTCCTCCACATATAAAGGTCACATTAGATCAGCTTCCTTGATTATTTTCTGTACCTGCTCCTGACATTTTCAAGATCAATGCAGCTCAGTCCACATCTCTTTGGTCATCCGCTGTGTTTAAGTTCGAGTCATATTAGAAAGTACCCTGATTGATGCTGTTTCTGATCCAAACTGGATAATCTCACTTGCTTACATTGAATTACATTCAGCATAGTTTTGCCCACTGAGAGTCTATCAATAGCCCTTTGTAATTTTATACTGTGATCCACACTACCTACAATGCTGTCTAGCTTTGTATCATCAGCAAACGTGGATATATGATTTTCTAAGCCATTATTGAAGTTGTGAGCCATATCAGTAATTTGCCCTCAATTCCATGGACTTCTAAGTTCGTTAACAGCTTCTTTATGTAGGATTTTATCCAATGCTTTCTGGAAAGCACCCTGACGACTACTTTAGTCAAAACCTCAGGTCATGCTTGACATGGTTCGCTATCAGCTGGTTCTCCCTGATTAACGAAAAATTATCAAGGTGTACAGTTTCCCCATCCTTGATTATAGACTCCCAACAATTTCGCTAATAACCGGTCTGCTGTGTAACCTTTCATATCATGAATGAATTGAGTTCAGTTGAATGAGCCTTCTCTGAATTGCTACTAATGCTTGTAAATCATAATAAATTCACAGAAAAAGAATTTCAGAAAGAGGGTAAACTGATTGTGGTTAACCAAGAAAAGTGAGTGTAGTATCACATTGAAAGAAAAAGATATACAAGGTGGCAATTTAAAAGCCAATAAAGAAAAGGACTAATAAAAACTACAGAGCGAAAAAGTAAACTTTTAAGTAAGCTAGCAAGAAATATGAAAATAGGCAACAAGTTGCTTTTAAATATTTAATAAGGAAGAGAGACCAAACTGATAGGCCCCTTGGAAAACTTAAGCTAAGGAAATAATAATGGGGAGCAATAATGGGGAAAAGATAAAGGAATTGAATGAATACTTTACAGTAGTCTTCCCGATGGACATCAATAGAATTACAGAAATACTAAACCAAAGGGCAAGAGGTGGGCAAGAAATACTTCTAATAGTTATCACTAGGGAAAAGTTACTTCAAGCAATGGGGTGAAAGGTCGAGAAATCCTCTGGACCTCTTTGGCTGCACCCTAGGATATTAAAGGAAGTAATAATAGAGATCGTGGATGGAGTGGCGGGGATCTTCCAAGAATCCTTAGATTCTGGAAAGAGAAAAACAGTTGGAAAACTGTCAACCTAATGAAAAAGGAAAGAATGCAAAACTATAGGCTAGTTAGCTTAACATCTGTGAATAGGAGCATTTTAGAGTCTAATGTAAAAGATGTAATACAGGTCGTTCTGCTATAAACATAGATAGAACATAGAACAATACAGCACAGAACAGGCCCTTCGGCCCACGATGTTGTGCCGAACTTCTAACCTAGATTAAGTACCCATCCATGTACCTATCCAAATGCCGCTTAAAGGTCGCCAATGATTCCGACTCTACCACTCCCACCGGCCGCGCATTCCATGCCCCCACCACTCTCTGGGTAAAGAACCCACCCCTGACATCTCCCCTATACCTTCCACCTTTCACCTTAAATTTATGTCCCCTTGTAACACTCTGTTGTACCCGGGGAAAAAGTTTCTGACTGTCTACTCTATCTATTCCTCTGATCATCTTATAAACCTCTATCAAGTCACCCCTCATCCTTCGCCGTTCCAACGAGAAAAGGCCGAGAACTCTCAACCTATCCTCGTGCGACTTCCTCTCCATTCCAGGCAACATCCTGGTAAATCTTCTCTGCACCCTCTCCAAAGCTTCCACATCTTTCCTAAAGTGAGGCGACCAGAACTGCACACAGTACTCCAACTGTGGCCTAACCAAAGTCCTGTACAGCTGCAACATCACTTCACGACTCTTGAATTCAATCCCTCTGCTAATGAACGATAATACTCCATAGGCCTTCTTACAAACTCTATCCACCTGAGTGGCAACCTTCAAAGATCTATGTACATAGACCCCAAGATCCCTCTGTTCCTCCACCTGACTAAGAACCCTACCATTAACCCTGTATTCCGCATTCTTATTTGTTCTTCCAAAATGGACAACCTCACACTTGGCAGGGTTGAACTCCATCTGCCACTCCTCAGCCCAGCTCTGCATCATATCTAAGTCCCTCTGCAGCCGACAACAGCCCTCCTCACTGTCCACAACTCCACCTATCTTTGTATCATCTGCAAATTTACTGACCCACCCTTCGACTCCCTCATCTAAGTCATTAATAAAAATTACAAACAGCAGAGGACCCAGAACTGATCCCTGCGGAACTCCACTTGTAACTGGGCTCCAGGCTGAATATTTACCATCTACCACCACTCTCTGCCTTCGACCGGTTAGCCAGTTTTCTATCCAATTGGCCAAATTTCCCTCTATCCCATGCCTCCTGACTTTCCGCATAAGCCTACCATGGGGAACCTTATCAAATGCCTTACTAAAATCCATGTACACTACATCCACTGCTCTTCCCTCATCCACATGCTTGGTCACCTCCTCGAAGAATTCAATAAGACTTGTAAGGCAAGACCTACCCTTCACAAATCCGTGCTGGCTGTCCCTAATCAAGCAGTGTCTTTCCAGATACTCATAAATCCTATCCCTCAGTACCCTTTCCATTACTTTGCCTACCACAGAAGTAAGACTAACAGGCCTGTAATTCCCGGGGTTATCCCTATTCCCTTTTTTGAACAGGGGCACAACATTCGCTACTCTCCAGTCCCCTGGTACCACCCCCGTTGCCAGTGAAGACGAGAAGATCATTGCCAACGGTACTGCAATTTCCTCTCTTGCTTCCCACATAATCCTAGGATATATCCCGTCAGGCCCGGGGGACTTGTCTATCCTCAAGTTGTTCAAAATGTCCAACACATCTTCCTTCCTAACAGGTATCTCTTCTAGCTTACCAGTCCATTTCACACTCTCCTCTTCTACAATACGGTCCCTCTCGTTCGTAAATACTGAAGAGAAGTACTTGTTCAAGACCTCTCCTATCTCTTCCGACTCAATACACAGTCTTCCACTACTGTCCTTGATCGGACCTACCCTCGTTCTCGTCATTCTCAGGTTTCTCACATACGCATAAAATGCCTTGGGGTTATCCTTGATCCTATCCGCCAACGATTTTTCATGCCCTCTCTTAGCTCTCCTAATCCCTTTCTTCAGGTCCCTTCTGGCTATCCTGTATCCCTCCACTGCTCTGTCTGAATCCTGTTTCCTCAACCTTATGTAAGCCTCCTCCTTCCTCTTTACCAGACATTCAACCTCTCTCGTCAACCAAGGCTCCCTCACACGACCATTTCTTTCCTGCCTGATAGGTACATACATATCATGGACACGTCGTATCTGCTCTTTGAAAAAGTTCCACATTTCCACCACATCCTTCCCTGACAGCCTATGCTCCCAAAGTATGCTCCTCAAATCCTGCCTTACAGCATCGTAATTTCCCTTCCCCCAATTATAAAATCTACCTTGTTGTGCGCACCTATCTCTCTCCATAACCAAGGTGAAAGTCACAGAATTGTGGTCACCATCACCAAAATGTTCACCCACTAACAAGCCCACCACTTGTCCCGGTTCATTACCGAGTACCAAATCCAATATGGCCTCCCCTCTGGTTGGACAATCTACATACTGCGTTAGAAAAGCTTCCCGGACACACTGCACAAACACCGCCCCATCCAATCTACTTGATCTGAAGAGCTTCCAATCAATATTTGGGAAGTTGAAGTCGCCCATGACTACGACCCTGTGGCTTCTGCACCTTTCCAAAATCTGTTTCCCAATCTGTTTCTCCACATCTTTGCTGCTATTGGGGGGCCTATAGTAAACACCCAACAAGGTGACTGCACCTTTCCTATTTCTGACTTCAGCCCATACTACCTCCAGAGGCAGATCCCCCTCAAACTTCCTTTCTGCAGCCGTTATACCATTTCTAATTAGCAATGCCACCCCCCCTCCTTTTTTCCCACCCTCCCTAATCTTACTGAAACACCTGTAACCAGGAACCTCCAACAGCTATTCCTGTCCCTCATCTATCCACGTTTCCGTGATGGCCACAACATCATAGTCCCAGGTACCGATCCACGCCTTAAGTTCACCCACCTTATTTCTGATACTCCTTGCGTTGAAGTATACGCACTTGAGCCCATCTCTGTGTCCGCAAGTAGTCCCTGTCAGTGCTACCTTCTCCACAGCCTCCCTACAGTCTTGGGCATCCTGACACACAGCTAGCTTACTTGCTGGACTACAAGTCCGGATCCCATCCCCCTGCCAAATTAGTTTAAACCCCCCCGAAGAGTGCTAGCAAACCTACCCCCCAGGATATTGGTGCCCTTCTGGTTAAGGTGCAACCCGTCCTGTTTGTACAGGTCCCACCTTCCCCAGAATGCAGTCCAATTGTCCAAATATCTGAAGCCCTCCCTCCTACACCAGCCTTGCAGCCACGTGTTCAACTGCACTCTCTCCCTATTCTTTGCCTCACTGTCACGTGGCACCGGCAACAACCCAGAGATGACGACTCTGTCTGTCCTAGCTTTTAGCTTCCAGCCTAACTCCCTGAGCTCTTGAATGACCTCCCCACCCCTCTTCCTACCTATGTCGTTGGTGCCAATGTGTACCACGACTTCTGGCTGCACACCCTCCCCCTTAAGGATTCTGAAGACACGGTCTGAGACGTCTCGGACCCTAGCACCCGGGACGCAACAAACCATCCATGAGTCTCGCCCATGTCCACAGAACCGCCTGTCCGTCCCTCTAACTAGAGAGTCCCCTATAACTAGCGCTCTCCTCCTCTCCCCCTTTCCCTTCTGAGTCTCAGAGCCACAGACCCCTTCACTGCAGCTTACACCTGCAACGCTGTCCCCCCCAACAGTTTCCAAAGCTGTATACTTATTTTTTAGGGGAACGACCACAGGGGAACCCTGCACTGCCTGTTTCTTCCCCTTCCCACCTCTAACTGTTACCCAGCTACCTCTGTTCTCCGGCATAACTATGTCCCTGTAGCTTCTATCAATCACCCTCTCAGCCTCTCGAATAATCCTCAGTTCATCCAACTCCAGTTCCAGTTCCCTAACCCGTTCTGTGAGGAGCAGGATCTGACTGCATTTCCTGCAGACGAAGTCGGCAGGAGTATCGGTGGTCACCCCTACCTCAAACATCCTGCAGGAGGAACATTCCACCAATGCAAATTGGTGTTTCATCAATGCAAATTGGCTATAACATTGACAAATAGGGAGCACCGTTTCTAAAGTATGAATTTTTAAAACATGTGGCTGTAACACAATTGCATTGTCAACACTAAGTACTATTTTTTATTATGCAATTTTTATATAGCGTGGGGTCGCACAAGAACGCGCCCATCGAGTTATAGAAGAACTACCTGTAGTGAAGAATTTAAAAATGCATAATATTGTAAAGTCTGGTCAGCATGGTTTCATGAAGGGGAAATTGTACCTGATCAGTTCATTAGAATTCTTTGAGGGTGTAACAAGTGGGATAGATAAAGGGAAATTAATAGATGTTTGCATCATCAGATTTCCAAAAAGTGTTCAATAAGGTACCAAACATAAGCTGTCTTAATAAGATAACCCTCATCATGGGGATCGTAAATTAGCACACAGAGAATTTGCTAACTAATAGAACAGAGTTTTGAGATAAAAGAAGCATTTTCAGGATGCCATCTGTAACTGGTGGAATGCCAATGTTGGGGCTACTATTCCCTGCAATTAGTATTAATAATCTGGATGGGGCAAGTGATTACTCTGTTGTCAAGTAAAGGGCTGTCAAGATTACATCCGTAAGTATGTTTAAGGCTGAGATAAACAGGTTTTTAATCAGTCAGGCAATCGAGCAATATGAGGATAAGACAGCAAAGTGGAGCTGAATGTTATCTGTTCAGCTATGATCTCTTCAATGGTGGAGCAGACTCAATTGCCCATCTTTGCTCCCACATCTTATGGCCTTTGTCAAATATGGAACCAAAATTATAGAGGGAAAGTGAGGGCTGCAGATGCTGGAGATCAGAGCTGAAAATGTGTTGCTGGAAAAGCGCAGCAGATCAGGCAGCATCCAAGGAACAGGAGAATTGACATTTTCTATATGCCCGAAACGTTGATTCTCCTGTTCCTTGGATGCTGCCTGACCTGCTGCGCTTTTCCAGCAACACAATTTCAAGCCAAAATTATATACCAGTATGCTAGATGTGGTCTCTCCATGTCCTATATAGCTGCAATAATAATTCCCTATTTTTGTTGAAAGAAGGATAGAATATAAACAAGATTATTCGATTTGTCTACCTAATCACTTGCTATATCTGCAAACTATTGTGTTGTGTAACAGGACATCTATGTCCCTCTGTATCTCAGTTATGCAATCTCTTTCAACTTAAATATAGTACTGCTTTTCAACCATTTTTTGACATTATACTTCAAATACCAAAATGTTTGCCCCTTGCACCAGGAACTTCCATTTTGTCCAGTAACTGTTAATTTGGCACCTTATCAGTATCTTTTGGCAGTCCAAGTGCACTGCATCTACAGGTTCCCCTTTATCCAACTTGCTTGATACATCCTCAAAGAAAAACCTCATTGTTAGTTAAACATCATTTCTCCTTCACAAAACCATTTTGGTCTGCTGATCGCATTGCTTTTCTAAGTATCCTGTGGGACCTCTGATAATAGATTCTAGCCACTTCACTAAGACGTACTGCTGGAAAATCTCATCTAGTCTGGCGGCATCTGTCAAGAGTTAATGTTTCTGGTCCAGTGACCCTTCAGAGCATTAACTCTGCTTTCTTTCCACAGAGCTGCTAAGCTTTTCCAGCAATTTCTGTTTTGTTTCTGATTCTCAGCATCTGTGGTTCTTTTGTTTTTTTTCCCTAAGACAGATGTTCGGATAACCAACTTATTGGTTCATGCTTTTTGCCTCCCTCCTTTCTTTATTAATATGACATTAGCAATTTACCAATCTGATGGAATCCTTCCAGAATCCAATGAATTTTGGATGATTATAAACAATGCTGTATTATCTCTATTCAATTCTAAGCTCCTACAATGGGGCTGGTCTTGGGGCTTGTCAGACTTCCAGTCTAGTAGACTTCCATGTTTTTCCTGCTGTTGGTGATCATTTTAAGTTCATGCCATTTTTTTTTTCATCTGTTCATTTTCAAGTGTCTGGGAAGTTTTCCAAGTCGCCTTTTCTGAACACAGGTATAAAATAAATGTTCAAAGCCTCCACTGTTTCCTATTTTGCATTGTTAATTCCTCAAATTTTCTTTCAACATGGCTTTGATTCTTTTCCTATTTAAATGCTTTTAGAAGCTCTTGTTCTCTCTTTATATTACAACCTAGCTTTCCCTGTCTATTTTCTTCCTTTTTTAAAATCTTCAGCTTGAAGAGGAGAAGCTTGATTTTTTTTTCCCTTTCTGACTTTTTTCCTAGTCCTTGAAATCTACCACTAATCTTTGATAAATTGCAATGTACCTTTCAATTTGATACTTCCTTTTTAAAGATTAGATTTCGACAGATGCCTCCAAGTATTTCTTTCTCCAGAGGATAAATCTTCACTTAGTAAATACCTTCTTAAAAGTCTGCCGATGCACTTCCACTATACTACCTTTTAACATAGGTTCCCAGTTGACTTTGACCAGCTGAGCTTTTATGCGATTATAGTGAATGTTGGTCTAAAACAGCGACTTTACAATAACTCTTCAAGCTGAGCATATAAGTCTGCGATTGTTTTGGTTGCTGTTGCCTAGAGGCTCCTTTACCATATTGTTCTTGATTCTTCTATTTGCTTGCTTTCATGTCTCTAGAAAAATCTGCTCCCTGATTGGTAGCGCATATAATCAAAGAACTTGTCTTTGAAACTCTTCATCAACTCATTTCTTAGAAACTGAAAGAACTGTGAATGCTATAAAACAGAAACAGACGTTGCTGGAATAGCTCAATTCGAAGTAAGGGTCACCGGACCCAGAATGCTAACTGATTTCTCTTCACATATGCTGCCAGTCCTACTGAGTTTTTCCAGCAACTTCTGTTTTTATTACTCATTTTTTAGGTTGCCTTTTCCAATCTAATTTGTGTAGTCTACATGTGGATTAAAGTCACTCATGATTCTTGCAGTTCCTTTCTTGCCCACCCCATTTGTTCCTGTATAGTCTGTCCTGTTAATGTCGCTCACATCTGAGGGCTTATAGACTAATCTCACAAGTGTCTTATTACTTTTCTATTTCTTATTCTCCATCTGATTCTACGTATTGCTATTTTGAGCTAAGATCATCACTCACTACTACTAATGATATCCTGAGTTGATAATCTGTCTCATCTTTTCCTTGCTGCTTGTCTTTTTGAAATGTCAACTCTCCCCAGTATTTAGGACCCAGCTGTGCTCTCAGGTTATACATGCTTATTTCTGACTATGCTAACAATTCACCAGTTTTGTTATGAGTGCTGCATATGTTCAAATGCAGAACCTTTAATTCTGTTGTTTGTTTTTACCATTTTTGCAATGTCTGATGTTATTTGCTGCTACGCTGTTAAATTTGTGCTCGATCTCCTGTCCTTTCCTGTATCATTGCCCAAATTACAACCCAGTTCTATTATCTTGTTTCTCTTTGATTTACCACACTTCCTCTTATAGTCCTAGTTATACAATTCATAAGAGTACTGGTCCCAACACCGATTTAAAAACTGATCCAGTGGTACAGAACTCATGTTTTCCCCAGTATTGAAGTCAGTGCCATGAACTGAAATCCATTTCTCTCTCGTCTTTGTCATGCATTTATCTCTGAACTTATTTATCCTGTGTCCAATTGTTCATGACACAGGTGACAATTCAGAAATGATTGCCTTTTGAGATGTTGCATTCTAATTTGCCCTTAACTGCTCTTGCTCTCTTAGCCGAATCTCTTCCTTAGTTGTAACACAGTTACAATTTCTTTTTGAGATATAAGCAATACTCAGCAGTTTGTCTAATAAGCTAATAGTTAATATTCTTCTACCAGCAATTTACATTTGCTAAAATCATCCAAGTTTTAAAATGTAACTGAGCAAAATACCCACCAATGAATTAACTACCTGTTCTCCTTTGTGATGTCAGAAGGTGGTCAGTCCCCTATGAAATCAGACTGTTCTGCCTTGGGATCCCCCTCTTGACTACTCTAGGTGTTGTTGACTACTTTTTTTTTCTTGCTCCCTTCACTAACTGTTTGGCTAATCAATGTACAAGAAGTTTGGCATAACTTCTCTGCTTTTCAGTTCAATCCCTCTAGAAATAAACCGGAGTTACTGTATTTGATTTGCACAGTATCTTTTATCTTCTTACCAACCTCCTTGCCACTGTGATTTGTGTGCTAGTCCTCCCACACCCATGGGCCTATGTACCTCATTAAGATGCTTTTCGAAGAAATACTTCTTTTCGCCAAAATGTCAGACCTCTCATGTATCTATATAGATTTTCATGATCCTGGTTTTCAGAATTTTTTTTAATAGCAGATGTTTGATACGTCACCTTGCCATCCTGTTTGTGGTACATGGATTTCAACTTTTAATAGTGCATGTGCTTTAAGGCTATTCTTGCTTAAGTTTTTTTTTCCCAAATAAAGTGCATCGGGTATGAGGAAATTGTGAGCATATAATGGTCATTTTTAAGATATGATTACTGGTATTTCATTATTGAGAAATGCATTCTATTGAGCTTTTAGCTTATCAACTTGCAAGTGTTAACTAAGAAACTGAACCTTAACTAGGATTATTTTGAGATGCTTGTTGATGTAGGAACTTCATCTTTATTTGGGGATCTAAATTCTGTGTTCATTTGCCAAACTATATCATTAGCTTTGCAGTTATTTGCATTCATGGCAATTTTGTTCATGCTGTAATGTCCCATGAATGTCACTTTGTAGGAAGTTGACTTGGAGTATTTGGCTAAGACCACCAATGGATTTTCTGGAGCTGATTTGACTGAAATCTGTCAGCGAGCCTGTAAACTTGCAATCAGAGAATCGATTGAAAGTGAAATCAGACGAGAACGTGAAAGACAAGGCAATCCTTCAGCTATGGTAGGTGCTCCGTTATCAGTAACTACTGTACTAATGAAATATTAAATATCTGCTTTTATTTATTCCAAACCTGTTAGTGACTGATTAAAATACATAATGGCTTTAAATGCAGGAGGTTGAAGAAGATGATCCAGTTCCTGAAATACGAAAGGACCATTTTGAGGAAGCTATGCGCTATGCACGCCGATCTGTCAGTGATAATGATATTCGAAAATATGAAATGTTTGCACAAACACTGCAGCAGAGTCGTGGATTTGGCAGTTTCAGGCAAGTATTTTTGTATTCTTTTTGCTTGAGGTATGGCATGTAAGAAACTCCGGGGTAAAAACAATGACTGCAGATGCTGGAAACCAGATTCTGGATCAGTGGTGCTGGAAGAGCACAGCAATTCAGGCAGCATCCGACGAGCAGCAAAATCGACGTTTCGGGCAAAAGCCCTTCGTCAGGAATGAAGGGCTTTTGCCCGAAAGGTCGATTTTGCTGCTCGTCGGATGCTGCCTGAATTGCTGTGCTCTTCCAGCACCACTGATCCAGAATGTAAGAAACTCCCCTGGTGCACAGTAAAAGCTTTTTACAAATCTACAAATGATGTAGTTATATAGAGTCATAGATATGTACAGCATGGAAACAGACCCTTCAGACCACACCGACCAGATATTTTAAATTAATCTAGTCCCGTTTTCCAGCACTTGGGCCATATCCTTCTAAACCCATCCTATTCATATACCCATCCAGATGCTTTTTAAATGTTGTAATTGTACCAGCCGACTCCACTACTTCTGGCAGCTCATTCCATACACGCACCGCCCTCTAATTCTGGACCCTTCCACCCCAGGGAAAGTACCTTGTCTATTTACCCTAATCATGCTCCTTATGATTTTAGAAACCTCTATAAGGTCACCCTCAGCCCTTGATGCTCCAGGGAAAACAGCCCTAGCCTCTTCAGCCTCACCCTATGTAGGTGATGGTCATGCATGACAAAAATAAACTACTTGTATGCTGGTTTGCTTTTGTTGAACAAATAACTTTAATTTCCATTGTTGATTCTTTGGAAAACGTTGATGTTTTTTTCCTTGCATTCAATGTTTGTGATTCTACTTACAGTGCAATTTTAAGATTTCTTCATGTAGATTGTGACCCAATCAATGCCATAATAAATAGGCCCTACCTGCTCCCTGAATCTCCCAGTGACCTCCTGTCACTGCTTCATTTAGATCAGCTATGGTCTTAGTAAATGTTGGAACAGACCAAGGGACATACCTATAAGTAGATTAGAATCTTAAATGCATGGCTAAAAGATTTATTCATTGACACCAATTCTGTGAAAAGAGGGAACAGTTCTATTTAAATGCATCTGGGACCAGTGGCAATACCTACAGTACATTATACTTTCAACTATTGGAATGACTTGAGGGAGAGTTCGGGAAATGGAAGATGATAAATAGAAAAAGGTTCAGACTGTGAATCACGAGCAGATTGCCTTATGTAGAAAGCCTAGCTTGTTTAGCTTGTATCTTTTTGCGTTTAGATGAATCATAGGTGACTTAACTAAAACATATTGAGAATACCTGATTAACGAACATCCAACTTTGAAAGCTTGTACTTATTAACGCAGTCGCAATATTTGTAATTTTAAAGATCTGACATAAGAACATTTCTTGTACTTAGAGACATCTGCTGTTCTGCATTGTGTTCCAACTTGCATACAAATTGATTTGCATACGAACTACAGAACAGAACATGTTCGTAGCCCATGGACTACCTATATAAGATCCTGAATGGACGAATCGAGTGGATGTTGAAAGGATGTTTCCTCTTGTGGAAGAATCTAGAACTACGAGTGATAGTTTAAAAATAAGGGAGAGTCCATTTAAAACTGAGTCTTCGGAGTTCCCTTCCTCAAAAGGCGCTGGATGTAAAATCTTTAAATAATTTTAAGGTAGAGTAGATAGACTCTTGATTACCAAGATGATGAAAGATTATCAGATGTACAGATTGTAGAGTCGAGATTAAAATCTGACCAGCCACGATCTTATTGAATGGCAGAGCAAGCTCGAAGTGTCGAGTGGCCAGCTCTTGTTCCTTATTCATGTGTTTGCATCTCCTTGAAGCACTTTTTTGTTTTTAAAAAAAAAAGCAATAATTCCATTTGATTAGTTATGGAAGCTTGATTGTAGTGTGATCAAGGTTAGGAACTAAATTTTGAGAATTTTCTTTTGGATGGGGAAAAAGGCAGAAGCTGTAATATTAAAGTGTGGTCTCAAAACAACATCTAGTGTTCTTAATATGAAAATTTAAAACTCCGTATGGATGGAGATCAGATCAAAAATCCATGCTCTGCTAGTTTTAAAAGTGGGGACAAAGTAGATTTCAAACTACATGAAGTTAGTTAGTTTGTTGTCATCCATCTTTCATGGCTTGATGTGTTGACCTGATTTTGTTGGTTGTGGAATTACTTGTCTAAGTCTGTTGTATGATTAGCATGTATTTATTTTTGTTGCTTCTTCATGTTGTACTTCATTTTTGGGTATCTTTTGACCACTTCCTGGATTACTTGGCCTGCAGTCCTCATCGAACCCCTGGCTTGATTATCGGTTGAGGGTCATGAGGTTACAGATTACAATAAAATTAGAATTATGCTGTTGGTCATTGACCTAAATCATAGATTCCTAGTTTTGATTCAGTAGATTTTTTTCTGGCTCATTGTGAGGCCAGAATTTTGTTTCCATGGTGTGTGATGGTCACTGCTACTAGTCATCTCCATTGGTTTCAATTTCCACACTGGTCAAGATTACCATGAAGGATTCTTCTCAACCTCTCCCTTTGCCTGAGGCATGGTGACCCTCAGGTTGGATCTCCACTAGTCACCTCTGTCTAATGAGAGAGCAGCCCTGTCGTTTGGTAAGACTATCGCAACTTTTACTCTCTTCGAGAGACGAAACCTATGACATGTAGAATTAAGGTTGTAGTTTAATACGCTTTTCCTTCATGGTAATTTTGTTTACCTGCCACAGGTGCAGTCTAGCAACAATGTTCTTCAGGTTTCAGCCAGCTTTGCCATTAGTGGTTGTTACTGAACTACACTTGTTGATGGTTCTTGAAATCCTTCGTCCCATGTACATTCTGGGTCCTTGCTATCCTCATTGGTACTTCCAAGTAAAGCTCATCATGAAGACATTCTGATTCATTAGTTAACAGTGGATGATAATCAGCACCTTTTTCTTACCAATGTTTGACCTAATGCAATGGGATTTGGAGTCCACCTTTGTGGTGGGAGAGAGGGAAGAGGCAGTGGATTTATGGTAATGTCACTGCACTATAAATCTCGTCACAGACTAATGGTTCTCTGGATGTGCATTTGAATCTCCCCATGACAGTAAATTTCTGACTCTACTTCAAGGCCCAACGCATTAACTTTGGTTTCTCTCAACTGCCACCACAGCTGCTGAAATTCTCCAGTTTTGTTTTTTGTTTGTTACATGATCGCAATTGGCTTTTAATTCCAGATTGTTGTTGAAGTCAATTTCACCACCTGTCTTAACAGGATTCAAATGCACATCTCAGAACCATTAATCTGACCCTCTGAATTTCCTAACGAAGGGTCACTGACCTGAATTTTTCTAGCAATTTCTATCTTTATTTCAGATTTCTTTGATCATGTAACCATTGTCAATTGTTGTAAATACCTCTCTGGTTCACTCATGTCTTTTCTGGAAGGTAATCTCTTATCCTTACCTGGTTTGGCTTATGTATCGCTCCAGACTGCAGGAATGCCCTTAGCTGCCTTCTGAATTAACCTTCATAAGCCATACAGTAAAGAGCAGTTGAAGATGGGTAATCAATGCTAGTCTTGCCAGTGACGCAATCCCTGAGAGAGAATTAAATAAAACACCCAAAGTGAATTTAGTCAGGGAGTAGACTACTGCACCATCAGATAATGAATTTGTCCTACCATTGGGATCTTTCAGAGATTGTGAAGTAATCAGAAGAGGGGCTTGGCAGGATAGTTGTTGAGAGGAGATCTCTTAACTGGGTGGTCTTGATATGGGGTTCAAATAACAAATCAATGAAATGTGCTTGTGTGGCTTTGCTTACCTGCAGTCAAAGGTGCCGGGAGTATGTTAGAAACATAGAATGGTTACAGCACGGAAAAAAGCTATTTGATCCGTTGTGCCAGTGTAACTTCTGTGCAAGAGCAACTTGCCGAGTCTCACTAACCCACACTTTCCTCAAAGCATTGCATGTTTTTTCTTTTGACTGTTTGTCTATAACCCTGCAAATCTTTCCCTTCTCAACCTGTTTCAATACATTTTTCTGTTCAGATAATTATCTAATTCCCAGAAGCCAGCACTGAATCGGCCTAAACCACATACATACTGAAGCAATGCTTTTCAGATCCTCCTCACTTAAGCCTGTAAGACACGGGAGCAGAAAGAGGTCATTCAGCGCATCAAATTTGCTCTGCTATTCAGTGAGATCACAGCTGATTTGATAATCCTCAACTGTGTTTTCCTGCCATTTTTCCATAATCCTTGATACCCCTTACTGACTAAATATCTGTCGATTTCCGCCTTGAAAATACTTAATGACCCAGCCTCAACAACATTCCGTGGTAAAGAATTTCACAGGTCACTGCCCTCTGAGAGAAGACCTTGCTCATCTCTCCCCGCATTCTGATATTATGCTCACTGTTCCTAGACAATCTCATCAAGTCTTCTAACAATCTTGTATGTTTCAATAAAGTCACCTCTCATTCTTCTCCATTACAAGTACAGGCCCAATCTACTTGATCTGTCCTCTTAAGACAGTCCCTCCGTACCTGGTATCAACCCAGTGTACTTTTTTTGGGTTGCCTCCAATACTAATGTATTTTTCTCCAGGTAACAGACCCAAAACTGTTCACAGTATTCCAGGTAGGACTAATGCTACATGTAGTTTTAGCAAAACCTGCCTACCTTTACATTTCATTCCCTTTGAAACAAATTCCAAGGTTCCCAAAATCTGCCAGTTTCATAGCTTTCTACAGTCTCTCTCAATTTTAAGTAATATTCAGCTCCCCTATTTTTGCTGGGAAATCTTACATTATTTTCCACCTACCAAGTTTTTTTTGTCCACTAACTCAGCCTGTCTGTCTGTAGTTTTTAGTTTAAATGTAGCAATGTTTGTTTTGGGTAAATTAAAATCATACCAAATCCTAATTTACCTGTAATTTTATCAAGTAGATATGAGTAGCATCGATCCGTTGCAGTATTTTTTGGTACTAAAATAGATTTTGACATTAAGTTTACATTGCCTCTACTACTTTCAGATTCCCATCTAGTAGTCAAGCTGGTGCAGGACCAAGCCAAGGAACTGGAGGAGGAAGTGGAGGAAACATGTTCAGTGAAGACAATGATGATGATCTGTATGGTTAAACATACATTGTGGACCAAATTTTACCAGGCCAAGTTGTACAATTTCCATTTCTTGGACTGTTGCTCTTCCCTCACCCCCAAACCTCCCCCACTCCCATCCCACCCCTTCAGTCCAGTCAGAGAAGCATGTGCAGCTTTCAATAATCTGGTTACAGGGGTTTCTTCTAATGAACCTATTCTTGATGTTGGATGTGAAGTTAACTGTTAAATCACTGCAGAGTAGTCAATGACTACCTTCTGGGAAACTTCTGTTCAAATTGATGAAGCAGCTTTTGCAGTGAGTATAACTGTAGCCTGAAAAAAAAACACAATGCTTATGGAACTTCATTTTTTTTATTTCAGTAGGTGACATGATAAATGTATAAGTTTGAAGAGATGTTAAGGATCTTAATATGAACTGATAATAAAATCTGAATTGTTGCACCTCTAATAAGAATTGTGTGTTGCCTGAATTTTATACTGCATTTTCAGGGTAAGGTATCCAATTGGTTCATAAAATGATTTTGTCCAGTGGTTATAATTTTTGATCTTGTGTAGAGTATTACTTTTGACCTCTAATGGAGCAGTAGCCATTAATGGCTCTTAAACTGCAAAAGAATTGGGAGAGATTTTGTGGTATAGTAAAAATACATTTAATTCTCTATTGCATGCTTAACATGCTAAGCAGAACAAATGATAATATTTATTAACAAAATCTATTTTTAAACCATTGTGTGGTTATTTACAATATTTTATCAAATTACTTAAATTAGCAGAATTTATCTATTTATTTGCAAATAAAACTAGTTTGGTATGCAGTAGTCTGGTAAACTCCATTGAAACAATTGCCAATGTCTGAATTAAGATTTTTCATTTAAAAGACACTAATAGAATCTAAGAATTATTCAATTGATTTATTACATGAAAATGCAAAATCTTAATCTGGATTCCATTTGCATTCCCATTTTTTGGAATAATTTAGTTTGCACCAGAGATGAGCCTTTTAGCTGGTTTTGTTAATGTTTCACTGAAATGCTCTCCGTCAGCCTCCACTGTTCGTCCCTCCAGTGTTCAAAACTCTTAGTACCCTTTCCCATTCATTTGTTGCCACAGTGATCTCTAATGACCTGCCATCTCTTTACATCTGGATTCAAAATCCTTATCTTTTTTTTTAATGATAAGCAAGATTTCTGTCGCATGACTGGTGAATTTACAGCGGAACCACGATTATCCAAATGAGATGAGCGGGCACTTTTTTTCTGGATAATTGATTATTCGGATAATTGATTTTCAGCTTAAACAGCTAAAAATACTGATTTAATGCCGTGCTCTACTGGAGAATTTGTTTAAATCTATAACTTTAATGAGTCTGTCATTTAAACAAACTGATCTTTGCAGTCTGCAAATTACAGGTTAAAATGAGAAGAACTAAACCCAAAACAATGAAATCGCAGCATTAAACAAAATCCCAAACTGCTTCTTTGATCACAAGACCATTTACAGTATTGGTTTCCAGGACGTTCTTGGCCTTTTTTTAAATTAACAGCCCGGTAAAGTGCCTTGAATACTGCAATTGCTATGTAACAACCCTTACCTAAAAAATATCCAGTTGCTGATGCTTGAGTTGCTTGTGTTTCTTTGTTTTTGCCAGCGTTTTCACCTCTTCAGTACAGATAATCGAATACACTTACCTTTTCGATGTAACACTTTTGTGGGACCTTGAAATCTTTTTCAGATAATCACGGTTCCTCTATAGCAGTGGAGAGGAGGAAGCTTTTCCTTGCCTTTTATGATTTCAAGAAATTAGATTAGATTACATTACAGTGTGGAAACAGGCCCTTCAGCCCAACAAGTCCACATCGACCTGCCGAAGCACAACCCACCCATACCCCTACATTTACCCCTTACCTAACACTACGGGCAATTTAGCATGGCCAGTTCACCTGACCTGCACATCTTTGGACTTGGGAGGAAACCGGAGCACCCAGAGGAAACCCACGCAGACACTGGGAGAATGTGCAAACTCCACACAGTCAGTCGCCTGAGGCGGGAATTGAACCGGGGTCTCTGGCGCTGTGAGGCAGCAGTGCTAACCACTGTGCCACCGTACCGCCCACAAATGTATTTATTCACCTGATTGGTACATGAACTGCCATTTGCTCAGTGTCTGTAGTGCCTGCAATGTATACTAGCTGCAAGGTGTAAGGCAGCAAGTTGTGTGGTTTTTTGACAGCAGTTTGACAAGCCTGCATCTTCCATTAAAAGAAGGGCAAGGGCACCAAGAACGTGTGAAGATAATCGCTTCCCAAGTTGGACAAGTCCAATAGTTCCTCCGTCTCTGCATAGAAAGAATTACTGCAGTTCAAGAAGGTGATCACCATATTCTCAAGGGAAACTGTTTATATATGGGCTTGCTTAACTCATAACTTTGAATGCTAGATTAAATTCTGACAGTTAATTACAAACCTAGTAGTTTGGAAGTTTGATTTTTATCATTGTTTACTTTGTGGGAAATCCAGTGTTTCTGTGTGTGTGTGTGTGTGTAAATATATATATATTACACACAGCAACAGGGGAATCCATATGGTCAACATGGGATCTGTTCCTTCTTCATTCTTCGTTTCTGAAGTCAGCAGCGTATGCTGCAGTAAAATGTCAGAGTCCTGAATGGTATTTTGAATTATGCGGCAATAGTTTGACATTAATTGACTTACAGTAATTCAACATTTCCTCTGCATTCAAATACAAATGCTGTACGCAAAATTTGGCAGTCATCAAAATGAGTGAAAAGTGCAAGGATAATGATTAAGATGAAACTGAAAATGAAATTAACAACTTAATCTTGTTTGAGATTCATATTCAGCTGGAGCTCCCCCTGCACATGCGCGCGCACACACACACACACCCCAAACACTTCCCAATTTGGCTTAAAACCTTCAAATTGAGCAATGTCAGTGCTGAGGATATTAGTAATTCCTTCCATTTAGTAACTTCTAATTTGATAATAGTATAGCCAGTTGCAGTTTTCAAGAAAAAAGATGGGTCGAGATGAGATGTAAATGGAACCCATGCTTACAAATGTTGGGAATAATGGGGAGGCAAGGGTGGAATTGGGGTCCAAGTTGATGGGTTTTTCTAGTTCATCCAAGATCATGAAGTGAAACAAATATAGTCATTAATGTACCAGGAAAATAATAGTGAGTGTTACGACACAGCGGTAAACCCCTCTGCTAATTAAACCAAACACGCTGAAAAGCTCACCTCGCTTAATAATCTGTTAAAGTATGAGTAACAGAGAACAACCCAAATTCCACTATTTAACAAAAATACCAATTTCATTCTTTAACGCTAAAAGGGAACATCAAACAATAACTATTTACAACTCTAGGCCTCATTTCTCTTAAAGATTTGTTATCTAAATTTACAGCAACTTTAATTTTCAAAACCAGACAGTGTCAATCTTCTGTAGATCACCCTGGGTCGTCTTTGGTCTTCTGCAAAAATGTATCATATGAAAAAGATACCTTTTGACAGAGTGTGGTGAATAGCAGTCTTTCAATGGCAGTTGGTGTTCTTTCTGGCTAACTATCCAAAATGCCTGCTTTTATGTTCCAACCATCGGATCGTCTCGTTGGTTCGATGTTGTCAAAACAGTAAAGTTCAAATTCAGTTGGGTTTTAGTATTTTGGGGCATAATTTAAATTCAAATGGTGGTCAAAACAACCGAGGTATCTAGTTTACAGCCAAATGTTACATACTTTCAGTTTTCTAGTACATTGAGACTACGAGTCAGTCACATGGCAGTTGCCTGCAAACTCTCACTGCCAAAACACTCTTCACACTCTTAAAGGTACAGTGTATGTCTTCAACTTCATAACACCTCCCCCCTCAAGGAAAAAAGAACCATCATAATGAAAACATTACTTCATTTTTTTTCCTAATTCTTAATCCTATTACCATGAAATGCATAGGGCATTAACCTAAGCTCGTATTAACTTCTGCACACATACATAAAACATTGGTATCTGTTCAATCTTATCTATATTTTATCCGTTAACTTCGCGATAACTCATCTGCTAACACATTCTTACGCGACATGTATGATTTGTAAATTAAAAGTCTGTAATGTAAGACTCCAACAAAATAGTCTCATTCTTGTTTTCAAGTTGCTCCAAGAATGTAAGAGGATTGTAATCCATGTACACAACCGTCTCTGACACATTGTTCGTCGCATAAACATTAAAATGTTGTATGGCCAGTACCAAACTCAGTAATTTCTTTTCGATCGTAGAGTATTTTTTTCTGGTGGGTGTTGAGTTTCTTTGAAAAGTAACCAACTGGCAGTTTAATTCCATCATCTTCCTCTAGCAGTACAGTTCCAACTCCTATGTCACGAGCATGGATTGCAACTTTGAAGCATTTCAAAACGTTTGGTGTAGCTAAAACTGGTGTGGTGGTTAATACTGCTTTTAAATCGTTAAATGCCTCCTGACACTGTCCACTAAAATTGTGTGGTGTTCTTCAGCAAATCTGTTAATGGTGCCACTACGCTGCTGAAGTTTGGAACAAGCTTCCCATAGAATCCGTTTAGTACCAAAAAATCAAAGCGCCTCTGTCTTTGAGGTTGGTCGTAGAAATTCCTCGATAGTTTTCGTCTTTGTGTTCCTTGGGGTCAACCTTACGTAACTGGTGTTATGTCTGAAGAGCGTCACCTCTGCCTTCGCAATTTCTGTTTCTTTTAAGTTTGTTACCAGTTTTGCTTCTCTTAATTGTTCAGAGAGCTCTGCCAACTGTATCATGTGATACAGTATCATGTGATACATGACTCACTACATTGTCCGAATAGACTGCAGGGTTTGTTCATGCGTCTTTGGAATGTGGCGGGTGAGTTCTTCATTCCAAAGGGCATCACTTTGAATTGATATAGCCCATTTGGAGTTGCAAATGCAGAAATTTCTTTCACTTTCTCTGATAATGCATAGTTATTGGTAGAACTTTAAAGTCAAACCTTGTTATGTAACTGGCTTGTCCAACTTTCTCTCTACAGTTCTCCAATCTTGGTATTGGGTATGGGTCTGGTTTTGTTATGGCATTGACCTTCCAATAGTCTATACAAAATCACTGAGTCCTGTCACGTTTGGGAGCTAACACGATCGGTGAACTCCACTTGTTCTGACTCAGTTCAATGATATCTTTGTTGAGCATCGCGTCTACTACTTCTATCCGGATCTATGTGGCTTTGAAAAGATTAAGTCTGTACTGGTGTTGTTTTATCAGAAAAGCATTCCCTACTTCTGCCTCATGCACAATAGCATTAGTCCTCTGCAACTTATTCCTGCATATGTCCTCTTACTGCTGCAAAAAAACTTTTCAACTGTGTTCTTTGCTCCTGAGACAGCTGACCTATCCCACTCTTCAAGGACTTCCTCATTGTTTAACGTAGTTTGAGGCACAGCAAACTCCATAACATCTCTATTTGATTCCTCACTGCAGGGCAGTAACTAGCATCTATTTCTCCAGTTTATTATCTCTATTATAATAAAGTTTCAACATACTCATCTGACATACGCGATATAGTTTTTTCCAATCTGGCATCTTTACCAGATAGTTTACTTGACTTCACTTTTTCTTAATTTGATAGGGGCCACTAAACCTGGCTTTGAAGGGATTCCCTATCGCTGGTAACAGTACTAATATATCATCCCCACAGGAAAATGTCAGTCTGAGTTTTTATCTGCTATCTGCTTCATTCTATGCTGTGCCCTATCCAGGTGCTGTTTAGCTAACTCATAACGTGGAAATTAAATCCCCCGATTTAATCTCTCCCTCACCTCCGATACATAATTCAAGTGCGAGATCTCCGACTTTGGTCCTGTCAATTTCTCTTTAATTTAGTCCTTTGAGGACTAAACACTTCTGCCTGATCCTCTGCCTATTCAGGCTTTTCCTGCACCATTACATTAAACAGGGTGTCCACTAGCTGAACCTCAACTCCTTCATCTTTCTCTTTAGTTTTTGCTTTGTGCTGTGATTTATGATAGTGGGATCTTGTTACAACACAGTCGGGGCAAGTTCCAAAGTATTTTTGTTTTAACTTCTTCAGTTCCCTGGTCTTCCTTGGGCTTCTCCACAACAATAGGTGTCAGTCCCACCTTGGATCCTGCTAAATGGTTCCCAAGAACAAATTGTATTCCTGGAACTGACACTCTGTCAACCACCTCCCCCCACCTTATTCCAGTTCCAACCTTCCAACTCGGCACGATCGTCATGACCTGTTCTACCTGTCCATTTTCCTTCCCACCTATCCTCCCATCTTTCCAGCACCACACTCTCACTCTGCCAATCGCTCCCACTGTTTTATCCCCAGTCTTAAGTTAGCACTCCAACCTGATCTTACATTGGGGAATGCTAAATTTATACCTCAAATTATCCCACTCTCACATAACAGGTCAGAGAGTGCAAATTCGCTCATCTCATTAGCAGAGATGGGTTAGATCCTGTATCTCTCAAAATTAAACTTCCTTCCCTTCTCCCCGTTGTACTTTCTGAGTAAACTTTACCCACAGAGGCGAATTCTTTCTAGAGATCAGGTATTAACTACATACAAAGCCCCTGCCTCGGCCATGCACTCTCCTGCAGCTTCTCAACTTCGTTGGGGTTTCCTTTACTACTTTTACTAATGCCCTTTTCTCACTGCCCTTCTTTATTGACCAGCACTGTGACTTTACGTGTCCCACTTTACCACCGTGGAAACGCCTGAGGCCTTTCACCTCCTTTTCACCCTCTTGGGCTTCTTTTCTAACCTGTGGTAAACTATTACCAGTGTTCCCTACTCTGTTTTGTAGTGTAGGTTCTCCTCTTTTCCCAATTTCTATCCCTAACAGGATGGAATTCTTGCTGGAAGCTAAACTTTGCCTTATGCCTCAATGTATATTCATCTGCCATCTCTGCTCCTCTTCTTACTACTTAAATTTACTGTTCATCCATGTGAATTCTTATCATCTCTGGAAGTGAGTTTTTAAACTCCTCCAGCAGAATAATATCTCTTACAGCCTCATAGGTACAGGCCTTTAAAGATAGATAAGACCTATCTATCAAAATTACTATGTTTAATTGTTTTGAATTTAACCTGATTCCTTCTTTATTTCTGAACCACTGTCTGTACTCTTCTGGTACCAATTCATAAGCACTTAAAATAGCTTGTTTGACATCTTCATAATCTCTCGACCCCTCATCTGACAGTGCTGCAAATGCCTCACTAGTTCTGCCTACCAGTTTAAACTGAATTAGCATTACTCAAGTCCTCTGACCACTCCATCTGCCTAGCCAATTTTTCAAATTAAATAAAGAAGAATTCAATATCTTTCTCATCAAAGTGTGGCAGTGTTTTAGCATACTTGTATATATCACTACCTTCTGTCTCCATCTCCATCCTGTTAGCTTGACTTTGCTGTGTCGCATCTTACGAGTTCAAAATCTCTCTCCATTTCTTTCTTTTCTCCCTTCTCTCACCCTTGCTTTGCGCGCTCTTTGCTCAGCTAAGAATCTTCTCTCTCCTCTCTCTGTCCCTTTTCTTTTTCCTGTCTTTGTTCTCTTTCTCTCCCTTTCTTTATCTTCTAACTACATTTTCCTCAATTGTAATTGAAGTTTTTCTAACTCTATTGCACTTGTCTGTTTCTCTGACACACCGAAGTGCTTCAATTTTCCAGTACATGCAAAACCTCACTGCCAAAACAGCCTTCACTCTTTCTTAAAGGTACAGTATGTGCCTTCAACTTCATCACATGAGGGAGGGCACCAAAGTGGGATTGGAATAAAAGATGTTCTGCATTCTCTAATGACAAGGCAGGCATATTTAGGTCTTAAATAAGTTCCCGGAGCAAGTTTTTTATTTGAGGGAAGGGTGTGGATTTCAGAAAATTGAGAATATGGATTCAAGATTTGTGTTTATTCATGTAGAGAAGGCTATTGAGAATAACTGGGGCCTAGTTGGACCTTTATCCAACAAAGCAACTGCCTGATTCAGGATTGAAGTGTAAAGATTGAGCATCTTTCATTAAAGGACACTGCTGGTCAGGCATATGTTAAACTTTAGAGGGTGATAAAGTTATGAAAAATGTTTCCCCTTGGCAATGTGGCTGCAATCATTTGGCAGGGTTGTACCCTCTGGCATGTAAACCAATTGACATTTGGTTCCAGACGTTGCAGTGGCAGGTGAAATTAGAAGGATCATAGGTTGTTGTCGTAGATGAGAAAAGACTGGACAAGGATAATATTGAGAAAAAAAATAAGTTCTATTAAGTCTACTTGGCTTGAACTTAAAAATTGCACAACACCAGGTTATAGTCCAACAGGTTTAATTGGAAGCACTAGCTTTCGGAGCGACGCTCCTTCATCACAATCACCTGATGAAGGAGCATCGCTCCGAAAGCTAGTGTGCTTCCAATTAAACCTGTTGGACTATAACCTGGTGTTGTGATTTTTAACTTTGTACACCCCAGTCCAACACCGACATCTCCGAATCATGGCTTGAACTTATAATTCCGCTCAGTCTTGTTTGCAGATAATAGGAAGAAGGTGGAAGTAGTGTGACATTGGGGAGTGGGGTGGAGGGGTCAATAAAGTCTGAGTCCATAAGAGAGGAAGTTTGTCAAGGCAATAAGGTCTGTGACCATAACAGCAGCTTGATGTTTGGAGTTGAGGTCTGGGGTGCTAAAAAGTGTATTAAACAGTTGGCATATGGAGACTATATACACAAATTCGGTAATGGTGGAGAAACTGGCTGAGTGGTTTTGTCTTTAAATTTGTAGAGAGAAATTTTTTTTGTCAGTTCCATGATTTTTTTATTCCCTAATAAAAATTATGTTCTTTTGTCTTTATCCTTATTCACTTTCAAACTGAATATACAGCAACATACAATCAGCAGAGATCTACATTAGTTTTGCATCATTCTGGAAGGGCAATATAGGGTTTGATTTATTTGTAGATTCTGACAAAATAAATTTGTGAAGTGCATTGCTGGGAGAATCTTGTTTTTTGTGAGCCATGACTGGCTCTTTTTCAGTTCTTCAGTTTATGCTTCTGTGGAACTGCTACAGGACCTATTTGTAATTCATATCACCAACATAGTCTTATGGAACCTTTTGGAAAATATACTGTGAATGAACAAACTTGCATTATGTTGACTTTCACAGCTAATTAATATTAATTTTGAAGACTGAAGGAGAAACCATTAACATTTGTACACAGTCCCACAAACAATAGTATGATAATTAGTCATGAGATAGTGGAATTGGTTTTGGCTTACACTCTTATTTGCATTGTCAAAAATATTTATTTGTGAAATAATTGGATGAATGGTTATATATGGTGATATATGCACATAATATAACGAAAAGCTAAGCTTGCTGATCATGAAGTTTGATTTATATTAGAACAAAGAAGTAAGGCAGAAGGACATGCACTTTGGCCCTCCAAGCCTGTGCCGATCGTCATGCTGTAACTAAACTGAAAAACAAACCTGCCGTTATCTGGTTTGTATCCCCTCTGTTCCTTCCCTATTCACTTACCCATCCAGATGCCTCTTAAATGTCGCCAACATGCTTGCTTCCACCACCTCTTCTGACAGTGTGTTCTAGGTCCTATCAATCTCAGCTTGAAAAACCACTTTTGCACATCTCCCATAAACTTTCCCCTCTTACCTTGTAATTGAAATTTCAACCCTGGGAAAAAAGCCTCTGACTATTCACCCTGTCTATGCGCCTCATAATTTTGTGGACCTCTATTAGGTCTCCTTTCAGCAGCCATTTTTCCAGTGAAAACAGCCCTAGTCTTTTTTAACCTTTCCCTATATACAATGCCCTCGAGACCAGATAACATCTGGTGAAAATTTTCTGCAGTCTCTCCAATGTTTCCATATCCTTCTGGTAGTGTGGTAACTAAAACTGTGCACAATACTCTACATGTGGCCTAACAAGGATTTTATATAGTAGCAACATGGTTTGCCTAATCTTGTACTCCACGTCTTGGCCAATGAAGGCAAGAATGCCATATGCTGCCTTAATCACCTTGGCCACCTGTTGCTACTTTAAAGGAACTGTGGATCTGCACACCCACATCTGTCTATATGTTAATGTTCCTAAGGGTTCTACCATTTACAGTATAATTCACACCTAAATTTGATACTCCAAAATGCATCACTTGCCATTAAGCTCCATCTGCTATTTCTGCGCCCAAATTGCCAGTCCATCTATATTCTGTTGTATCCTTTCACAATCATTGGCACTGTCAGCAACTCCACCAATCTTTGTCATCAGCAAACTTACTAATTAGACCACCCACATTTTCCTCCAGATCATTTGTATATACTACAAGCAACAGAGGACCTAAGACTGATTCCTGTAGAACACCACAAATTACTAGTCTACATTCTGGAAAACACCCTTCCATAACTACCCTGTCTTCTATCACCAAACCAGCTTTGTATCCATCTAACCGGCCTACCCGAATCACACATAATTTGAGTTTTTGTATCATTCTTTCATGTGGAACTTTATCGAAGTCTATATAAACTACATCCACAGCTCTTCCCTCATCAATTATTCTTGTCACTGCTTCAAAACATTCAATCAGGTTGGTAAGACATGATCTTCCCCATATAAAACCATGCTGTCTGTCACTAACTAGTCCATTTTCTTCCAAATGTGCAAATAGCTTGTCCTTCAGTATCTTCTCTAAGAGCATCCCCACAAAGCACATCAGGTTTGCCGGTTGAATAATTTCCTGGATTATCCCTGCTTCCTTTCTCAAACAAGGGGCCAACATTGGCTAATCTCCAGTCCTCTGGAACCTTGCCTATGGACAGAGGATGTAAAGATATCTGCCAGTACCTGTTATTTATTCCTTTGCCTCTTGCAATAACCTGAGGTAGACTCCTGACCCTGGGGACTTGTCTACCGTAATGCAATTTAGGATGCCCAAAACAACTTCCTTCAATATATTAATATTCTCTAGAGTATTCATGCACTCATCCCTGATCTCAACTTCAGTCATGTCCTTCTCAGTGATTACTCCACTTCCTGTGGCTCCAATTATCCAAAGTTAAATTACAGAAAAATCTGAACTTATTACCTAGGCATTGTCAGTAGAAACATTTCCCAATTAGATGTTGGGAAAACGTAAATCTTTGTCGATAGTTCCTTCCATTAACTCTCACCATCTACTATATCCATTCCTTAAGTACTGCCTGACAATGAACCAGAATATTTGACCCAATTTGAGCTTTCAACCCTATTTCTCTTCACTAAGATTGCAAACTTCTGTTCTTTTTGTTCGTTCATGGCATTTGGCTGTGCCACATTTACTGCCCATTCTTAAATGCCACTAAGAAAGTAATGGTGAATTGTCTCCTTGATTTGTTCAGTTTGTTTTGGTTCACCCGCATTGCTTATTGTGAGGGAGATCCAGGATTTTGGCCCAGTGACACCAAAGGACTATTGATATAAGTAACAGAACAGAGAAAATAGGAACAGGAATAGGCCATTCAGCCTGCAAACGTGCTCTGCCATTCAATATGATCACAGCTGATCATCCACCTTGGTAGACTTTTCCTGCTTCTCCCCTTTGATCCCTTTAGCCATGAGAACTATTTATTTTTCTTGAAAACATTGTGTTTTGGCCTCAGCCGCTTTCTGTGGCAGAGAATCCCCCAGATTCACCATTCACTCGAAGAAGAACTCTCACCCCTCAGTCCTAAATGGCCACCTCTGTATACACAGACTGTGACCTCGAGTTCTGCACTTCCGCTTATCAAAATAATCTTGCATTTATCTTATATAGTCCTGAGATGATATAGGTTTCTATGAGATTCCTCTTGTTCTACCAAATTCCAGTGAATATATTCCTTGCTGATTTTTATACATCAATCCTGCCATCCCAGGAATCAATCTGATAATCCTTTGTTGCATTTCATCCATATCCTTCCTCAGATAAGAGAGACCAGAGCTGTACAAAAATAATACAGGTTTGGTCTCACCCGCATAATTGCAGAAAGACATGTATTCCTATACTCAAATCCTCTCTCCATGAGGGCCCACGTACTATTTGCGGCCTATTGTACCTGCCTGTTTAGATTAGATTTATTAGATTACATTACAGTGTGGAAACAGGCCCTTCGGCCCAACATGTCCACACCGACCCGCTGAAGCGCAACCCCACCCATACCCCTACATTTACCCCTTACCTAACACTACGGGCAATTTAGCATGGCCAATTCACCTGACCTGCACATCTTTGGACTGTGGGAGGAAACCGGAGCACCCGGAGGAAACCCACGCAGACACGGGGAGAACGTGCAAACTCCACACAGTCAGTCGCCTGAGGCGGGCAACTGTCATCAGTTGCTGTTCAAGGACACCTATGTCTCGTTGCACCTCCCCTTCTCCCAATCTAATCATGATTCAGATAATCTGACTCCCTGTTTTTGCTACCAAGGTGGATTACTTGTCCAAATCTCACTGAAGCATCTCTGCACCCTCTTTACAGTTCATTCTCCACCCAGCTTTGTGCAATATGCAAACTTGGAGATATGACATTTATTTTTCTCATCTCAGTCATTAATATAAATTTTGAATAGATGGGTCCAGACACCCATTAGTCACTTGCTGCTGCTCAGAAAATGGCCTATTTGTACCAAGCAGACACTGCCCATTCCTGTCAATATTTTCTAAGTTCTTTGCTATTGAATATTTATAATGCTCTCTAGCTTTTCACGTACTACTGTTGTCAGGCTTAATGATCTCTAATTCCGCTTTTCTTTCTACCTCATTTTTAAATAACAGTTACATTAACTCTCCTCCTAATCCATAAGAACTGTTTGACAGTCTATAAAATCCTGAAAGATGACCACTTCTGCATCCACTATTTCTAGGTCCACTTTATTGAACATTCAGGCCCTGGGGATTTGATGGTCTTTAATGCCATCAATTTCCCAACTTCATTTCCTCACTAACATTCCTCCTTCAGTTCCTCTCCCACAATAGCCCCAAAAATGTTGAAGAACTCATGTTATTTGTGTCCTCCTTTGTGAAGACGGAACCGAAATATGTATTTAATTTGTCCGCCATCTCTTTGTTTCCTGTTATAACTTCCCCTGTTTCTAATTGTAAAAAATCTTTTTCTCTTCACATATCTTTGGAAGCTTTTACAATCAGTTTGTATGTTCCCTGCAAGCTTACTATTGTACTCCAAAGGTGGGGTTGGTTGGGAAAATAATCAATCCATTGTTCTCCAATACTGAAACTATTTTTCAAGTCATGCATTATTCAGTTTCTCTTTCTTCCTTTGGCCTACTTCATAAAGCATCCCAGCTGAGAGCAATTTCAACTGAATGTGCTGATCTTACAAACTGGCTAGTGTCTGTTCTTTCCACCAGTAATTATCTCTGGATAACTTTGCTGTTGAATAGGCAAAGGTGATTGTACATTGAGGAGAAAGTGAGGTCTGCAGATGCTGGAGATCAGAGCTGAAAATGTGTTGCTGGAAAAGCGCAGCAGGTCAGGCAGCATCCAGGGAACAGGAGAATCGACGTTTCGGGCATAAGCCCTTCTTCATAAGCCATTTCCTGAAGAAGGGCTTATGCCCGAAACGTCGATTCTCCTGTTCCCTGGATGCTGCCTGACCTGCTGCGTGATTGTACGTTGCCCCGATGTTATGTCTTTTCAAGCACATCATCTGATAATTAAAATTGCAAATATACTTACCAGAAACAACGTGAGCATGTGAACTGGATGAACCATATTTATCACATCTGTATTTGGTGAGCTATATTCAAAAGTTGACTTCCACCAGATCCAATTTAATCCAACACTTTTGCAAACATTCTTGATTTCAGCCACAATATGGTTAAAGTTCACAACAATAGTTTAATTCAAATGCTGAAGCAGTTAATCCCTGTACTTGTACCTCAAAATAGCAATTTTTTTTTCACAACCTGAGGTTAATCATCCTGAATGATTTCACTGTCTTTGCTGCCAATATTTTATTAAGCAATGCATCTCAAAAATGTGAAGCAACAGTAAATGACCCAATCATTCATACTTGCTTTGCAAAAAAAAAATATTTTCCAAAATTACTTCAAAGCAGAATTAAACCGCATAAAAACTTAGTTTTCACTATAAAATCAAAAACCTGTAGCAGGTGAGGTGAAGTTTCCCAAAGTTTGGACACTTAACCACTCCTTTAAAATTTAATCCAAATTTTCCTCAACTGTGGGTGCAGAATCTTGAATTGGAATGAGTAGTTATACACATATCTTCATATTTCCATGAAACTTAGAAATAATGATCCCTGTACCAGGTTCAGAAGCCAAATTGTCAACTTTGTAAAACTCAGGATTGCTACTCAATTCCTTTTCACTGGCCAGGATGCTTGTAGGTGGAGCAACATTCTAGGACTTTGGCACCACTCAACAAACTTGCTTGTTGATTCCAACTGAATGTAATCTCCACCTGCATCACTAACTAGTATTTACAGCATGCCAAAAGTAGGAATCTCAATGCCACCTTGAATTGATATTAATTCCTCTCCTATGCACAGAAATATTGTGGAAGCAACAATTTACTTTTCAATACATCACCAGCCTGATTTAAACGTTTATTGTCATATTTAAAAGAATCATTCATAAAATGTGGCTGTAGGTGGTGAGACCAGCGTTTGTTGTTCATATCTGATGACCAGAGGCTAGTCAATCATACTTCTAAAAGTCACATCTAAGGCCGTAGATTTCCTTCCCTAAAGGACATTAGTGAACCAGACATTTTTTTACAACAATGGTGTCACCAAGCTAGCTTATTATTAGATCAAGATTTTATTGAATTCAAATTTCACCATCTGTCACTATGGAATTCAAACATGTCTCCAGAACATAAACCTGGGACTCTGGATTACCAGTCACCATCTTCCCTATGATGTGGAGTTAATTTTTGGAAATTCCTCAACAAATCTGATTGAAGCACAGTCATTGAGCAACAACAATTTGAAGTGGCTTATCATTACCTTCTCTGTGTAAATAGGAATGACAAATAAATATAGCTTTGTCAGTGCTGCTTACATCCTGTGATCAATTTTAAAAAGTGTACACATATTATCAAAGCAAATCCCATACACTAAGCTGTGACGAGATGAATGACTGGCCACTCTGCTTTTGATACTGTATACTGTGGGGAAAAATGTAGTTTAGGGGATCAGTAGAACTCCATTGAGTGACATTGAATCACTGGAACATAGACATGCAAGGTCTTGATTTAATGTTTCACCTGAAGTAGACAATTGTTTTGGCAAGAGTGGGAATGGAAAATGTATGTTTTTAGCAACCCATTTGAAGTTTTGGTAATTCACAAATACCAGATCGAATCTAGATACAGTATTTTTAAGAAAATAAATCTGATGAAAAATTATGTTTAAAGGGAAGTGCTGTGAAATTCCATGCTAATGTTTAATTTAATTTTTGCAATGTTAATTATATTCTGACATTACTACATTATATGCCATCATTATTAGTTTACAATAGGATCTTTCTAAAGTTAAATATCAGAATTTTGGTTAATGAGGTACTTATGTAAGTTGCCTTGTAATTTGGTCCCATGATCAACTTCAAGTGGACAGGAGAGAATTTATGATCCTAGCAGCAATGAAAATGAATACTTATTTCCTTTAAAAATGATCCACTTTGTTTCACTGTCTATGTGCCAGGTCTCCACTTTTTCCTTTTATGACTGTTTATACTTAGTGCTGTGAAGGATGTTATGGCATTTTACTTTACAATTATTTTCTCATTTGGTTAGGAAGATGTTCTTTGAGATCAGCAATAGTGCACACAGTACTGTTCTGCATTCAATAGATTCTGCTTGTTTGAAGTCATTCCACTGTGGATAGAAATAATGCAGATTCATTGGTACTTTACAGCCTGAAATTTGGCTATAAGTGCCTTTCTGTAAGAGGTAACTATTGTTTTGTTGTGTGTAGCCAGCAGTCACAGGAATAGATTTGGTCATTGTTTTAATCCTAATATACTGCTAATATATAAAGTGTTTCTGAACTTTTTACTATAGATGAAGAGTTTTACAAGAAACAGAGTTCAAAGTTGGACTGCCATCATGTTGATATATTTATCTGCTATGTGTGCATCTTTTTGAAAATTTACATTCAGATAGCAAGTACAAAATAAAAGCGCAGACATTAAACTAAGGCTAAAACAGTGCTTGGTGGATGGAAAAGGTCACATTTCTTGATTGGTGCTTTGTTGTGTATTGGTATGCACTCTATAAAAAAAGGATAGTTTGGGACCTCCTATTCAGAAACTGGCACAGACCAAACCAAATGAGCTCCAGGAAGGGCAAAGAATATTGAAAGATTAAATAATGCAGCCACTTGATGGGGGTCTGCTTACCCACTGATGGTCTGTCTTTATTCAAGTCAGTGCTGAGTGTATGCAAAGAACTTAAAAACAAAAACTAGCGTGTCAATGTTTTTTTACCAAACATTGTTGGCTCTTCTCCTTTCCATAGATTTTTCTGCAAGTGAAGTTTTAACGTTATAATTAAAGAAATGAAAACTGTTTAAACAAAACAGGGGCGAGTAGAGAGTAGACACTATTTGTATCCTAAGAATAACTATGGGCCTGTGAGAAAGGAGTTATGTCCTCGTGAAGGCAGATTGCATGGAACTACAGTCTGAGGCTGTAGAGGAATGTCCTCGCTTACCATACCTTGTAAATAGTTACATCAATAAAGTTTGTTAAAGTTCACTCATGAGAGTGTAGACTGCACCTTTATACAGGGAGTAGGTTTGGGAGATTATATATTTTTGAATGACCCATTTGAAGCTTTCAAATCCTCCACTTTCCTCCCACAATCCAAAGATGTGCAGGTTAGGTGAATTGGCCGTGCTAAATTGCCCGTAGTGTTCAGGGATGTGTAGGTTAGGTGCAGTAGTTAGGGGTAAATGTAGAGTAATAGAATAGGGGAATGGGTCTGGGTGGGTTACTTTTTGGAGGGTCAGTGTGGACTTGTTCGGCCAAAGGGCCTGTTTCCACATTGTAGGGATTCTATGATTCTATGATTGACAAATGTTTCACACATACCAGATCAAAATTCAGATTTATGATGCTAAGGCCTGATATTAATCCTTCAGTTCATGACTTCAATCTTTTCAAAACTGTTTTCTAATGGCCAAATAATCTGAACTTTCTGCCCATGGGAATCTTCCTGGAGCAGTGTCGGAGAAATTTGCCCGATAAGTTAGAGATCACAAAGCACAGTTCGAAGTGAAATTGAAACAGTTTATTACAAGTGATATAGCTGGAAGAGAAACTGTCTAGGCTGACACAGAACTGACAGCCTGTACAGGTAGATCAGAATTTCTCTTCCCAGAGCTGAGGGTGAAGCCAGTTTTATAATAATGCTGTACAATAAGGCTAATTAGAAATGGGGAAAATACAATGCATCTGGAAATGGAGTAATCTAGTTACAATGATGCTAATTGGAAAAGAGTTATCCAATGAATGTTCTGTTCCTTCACACAATCCTGACAGTATCGATGGTTCCATTCCTCTTCGCAGGTAGGTGTTACTGTCTCCTCTGAAGTGGTGAGGTGCTTCCATTGTCTTATCCTGGGAGCAATGCCCTGGCTGGTGCCTCTGCCTGACCTGCTCTTTGTGTGGCTTTGGTATTGCTGGGTTGTGAAACTGCCCTCAGGGCTTTGGATTCCTGTGTTACCCTGACATTGTTAGTGAGCTTGAAGTGTATTTCCTTGTCTGCGTGGGCTGTTTGGTTTGGCTTGTCAGCCTGCTTGGGCATTCTGGTGTGTTTTTGGTACCGTTGGAAAGTTTTGCTTTTGTGGGGTCATCATGGGTTGACAGAGTGGTAGATCTTTTCCCAGAAGCAGTCATTTAAAATTGATGGCCAGACTTTCTTTCAGGTGTCCTATCTCTAGGCATAATTAATGTGATAAGACACCTCTCCCTGAGTAATTGTCTTGCAATCGTTTAGGTGGTGCTTATTGGAATTATTTCGGAAACAAAACATTGGGTAAGCTTGTGGACTGTACTCTTGACCAACTATCAGGATCCCATCTTGCAATGTTAAATCCAGCCCAACAAGCCGATTCTCAATCTCAACTGTGGTGTGATTGCTCCATTCAAACTCTGCGCGTGATTCCTCATGTTATAATGTTCCTTCCATTTTGTAAACATTTCAGGTGTGCATCTCATCCATCTTTTGAAAAAGTCACAGCTTTACATCCTTCTGCATCACCTCCTGTTATTTAAATGAAAATTTGATGTTGATGCTTGTGTTGATGCTTTTCTTGCCATGTTCAACTGAGGATAAGCAGACAGTCCATTTCCACTACAGTTGCTCTGAACACTGCCAATCTGAAATGCATTTGGCATCCCAGGGTTATTCCCTGTTCCTGAAGCCTTTGTGCAAAACTGGGAACCTTTAATTTGCAAATTCTATTGTTTCTATCAGAGTTCTGGAATGCAACACATTGCTAGTTGCAGATAGTGATTTGTTCTCAAAGCAATCTTGATACACTTCTGGTCTTTGAGTGGAAGGATACAATTTTCTTTTCAAATGGGCTTAGGCTATTGCCCTCAGTTACAGCAAATTTCATTGTGTAGCCTATAGGTGACAGTGACCTCCAGTGTACAATTATGACTGGGTGTTGTTTTAAATTTGTACTTTTTCAATAATAAATATGAACTGCAAGATTGCACCACTCAAGAAAGCAGGTCTGGTAGCAAAAACCAGTTGATTTTTTGTATTATTTTATGTTTTTATCCCTTTTTACTTAAAAAAGTTTAACTTCATGAGATAGCTATAAAATGTCAAAATTGCAAGAATATTAGTAATTCTAGTACAATTGCAAGAATACTAGTTTTTCTTTATTATACATTGCTTTAGGCAGCGCTGTCATAAAAAAACTGCATTTCTCATTTCTCTATTACTGCTACATTTAGAAGCATTCAGTGTTCTTGGTACATAAAAGTGCTTTTATATTTAAAAGGGGACAGCAATACTGCACATTGCTTCAATGTCTCCTGCTGTATCTACTAAACTGGGATTTCATGATTGCCAAATCACACTTTCTATAGAGGTTAAAACAAGATTAAAATTGTGCCTTTTAAAGAAGGATGAATGGGAGTAAGAAAATAAACAAGCTTGTCAGATATCACAAAGGAGATATGATGGCAATCCACAATTCTCCTACTCTGGATTATTCAAATTACAGCAGTTTTAGATAGAACTACCAAAAGTAACATTTGCAGTAATGGTAGCAAATTAGTAATACCACTTGCTGCAACCTCACTAGCAACTGACCTACGTTGTAGGAACTGCACTGACTATGCAGATTACTACAATGCTAACTTTTTATAGTAAGGGATTATTCCAGTCTTGCAGATGACATGTGTCATCCAAATTTCCTCCCTTGAGCTACCTCTCTAATGTGTCTCATGACTAGCTTCAAGGTTCCTACATGGTAGAGCTTGAAAATCCAGGAGTTGGCCATCACTGCCCCAAGCCTGATCTTTGTGTTGTGGGTTGTTGTCTCTTGTTAAGAAGAATATGAATTTTATATATGTTCATTTGTTGCTATGTGATATATTTAACCCAAATATTAATTAGTGATCATTAATGGGATTGATGACATGAAAACATTTACAAACTAAATGATGTTTGAATGGTTTGCATGCACATCAGGCTGAGAATTAAGACATGCTTGCAAGTGAAGGATGTGAGCAAAGGGGCTAATTGATCCTCCTCAATGTTAATGAGAACCTCGAAGTTTTTTAATGTAGTGAGGAGGAGGTAGAAACCCTGTCCATTATATTGCATCTTTAGGATGTACTACTAAACCTTCATTGCCTGAAATGGTCTCCAAAAAGTAAGCCTTAATTCCAGTGTATACTGCAGGTTCAGAATTTTTGATTTCATCAGAATTAATTTTATTTGGGGGGGGGGGGGGGGCAGTATGAATTTTGAATAAAAAAAGTTTAAGGACCTAATTCATCTTTTACTAAGGGAGCACTGTCTACTGCTCCAAACCAAATAACCATTTTCCAAATTCCATTCTAAGCTCTCTATGTCTAACCATTGGCGGTATATTCAAAGCCATAGTAAATTGTTCCTTTTTAAAACTATGGAAATGTATTTAGATTAGATTAGATTAGATTAGATTCCCTACAGTGTGGAAACAGGCTCTTCGGCCCAACAAGTCCACACCAACCCTCCGAAGAGTAACCCACCCAGACCCATTTCCTTACTCATGCACCTATCACTATGGGCAATTTAGCATGGCCAATTCACCTGACCTGCACCTCCACATGCTGTTTTAAAAAATGGACATATTTGATCAAGTACATTTTGTAATTATGTAAATATTTGGTGTATTTAACATTAAATGCATTGTAAAATAGCATATTGAAGAAAAACAAATCACTTTTACATTTAGCTGCAAACAATTTATTTAATGTTTGATATGCTGAAGACAGTCAGTAAAAATGGTTAAATGTTTACATTGTTGCATGCATACAGAAATTCTACAGAATTATATTCTTGTTGGACGTTCTGGATCTTATGTGTTGTTCTTCTATGCTCACTTCAAATTTGCACTCAGTATTACTGATGAATATGCCATGTTCATTTATTAATTTGCTTAGAAATAACCAATATTTTGTTTGATTTTCAGTTTTTAAAGTAAAATTTGTCACCTCTACTTGCCTTAGCCAATCAGGTTCAGTAGAAATCAGTGAAGTTTTAATTATTTAAATGTTTATATCCATGACATTAAAATTATTTCTCTATTTCTTTTTAATTGTTCCACCAATTTTAAGAAGACTTAATTTCGAAGCTGATTCAAAAGGAAAATTTCCAGTATATGTTGTGGATATTTTTGGAATCTGTCGATTGATCTTCAGTAAGGCTCATTAAAAGGGAAATATGGATGACTTGAATCTCTCCAAACTCTCATACCACCTCTCTACAAAAGTAAAGAAAGGACAATTAGAACCTGTAGTATTTCTGACAAGTCTCACAATGAGTCAGTGGCACTTAGATGTGTGTATATTTCTGCACAGAGGCAGTTATCTAAACTGGTCTTTCAGCAGCGGAGATGCTAATTTTCTCTTCTCTCAACAAGTAGTTGTAATCTTAAATCCTGATTATAACTAATGTATTCTCATTGCTTCCAAATTTTATTCTTAAAGAGTTCCAAGCAAGATAAGTTTTTTAAAAATTATAACATTTTCCTTCTGAACCAGGAAGAGCTTATGTTAATACATTTCAGGCTACCCCTCATGTGGCCTCATGCCACCTGAAATCCCATATCCAAACAAATGCCATTCATTTTGGCGTCTTTGAGTGGTGTACACACAGAGTCATACGGCATGGAAACACACTCTTTGGTCCAACTTGTCCATGCCAACCAGATATCCCAATCTGACCGAGTCACATTTGCTAGCATTTGATCCAAATCCCTCTCAACCCTTGCTATTGATGTACCCATTCAGATATCTTTTAAATGTTTTAATTGTACCAGCCTCCACCATTTTGTCTGATAGCTTGTTCCATAAACACATCACCCTCTGTATGAAAACATTACTGCTCAAGTCCCTTTTAAATCTTTCCCTCTCACCTTAAACCTATGCTCTCTAGTTTTGGACTCCTCCATCCTGGGAAAAAGACCTTGGCTCTTCACCCTATCCATGCCCCTGATGATTTTATATGCCTCTTTAAGGTCACCCTTTAGACTCTGATGTTCCAGGGAAAAAAAACCCTAGTCTATTCAGCCTTTCCCTGTAACTCAAACCCTTCAGTTACAGCAACATCTTTAAGGAGATTCCCCAAGGTTAAAATGTCTGGCAATTTGCGTGTTTAAAGCCATCTGTTACAAAGCAAGTTGCTTACTTTGTTCTTTATATCTGTGTATCCAGTTCAAGACATAACTATGAAGTCTATTTTTTCTAAAGTTAAAAATCACACAACACCAGGTTATAGTCCAACAGGTTTATTTGGAAGCACCAGCTTTCGAGGCACTGCCTCTTCATCTGGTGGTTGTGGAACAGGACCACAAGAGACAGAATTTATGCAAAAGGATTAGTGTCACGGAGCTGTAATGACATATTAAACAAATTTTATATTAAGTCTTTCATCTTTTAGAATGGGAATATGCTAGTTTTGGTTCTTTAATATGTAAATCCTAGAACTCCTTTTAAGTTATATTCTGAAGATAGCTTCAGCTTTTCTAATAGGTGCCATCTTGGCTCAGACAATGCATTAAATGTGTGAGGTTAAAGACTGCCTGTGTCCCAGTGTTGAGACAGACTGGTTCTACTTCTAATGTAGGACTTACAGAATCATACATGGATTTATGCAGTTTTTGAGCAAAAAAAAGTAATTCTGCAAATGCAAATTCACCCCATAAACGTTTATGTGTGCGCATGTAGGAGAGAAAGAGAGTGTGTGTGTGCGCATGTGAATGTGTGCATGTGGGTGTGAGTGCATATGAAACGTGTGTGTGTGTAAGCTTGGTCAAGTATGTGAGTGTGATGGGATATAAGCTGTGAGAGGGTGCGTGTGTGGTGTGAGTGCAGGGGTTGCATGTGTGTGCATATGAGAGAGAGTCTGAGAGTATGTAGGAGTGTGTGTGTATTGTAGTCGGTCAGTGGGTCAACTGTAGTGCAACATGAACCCAAGGTCCCGGTTGAGGCCGTCCCCATGGGTACCGCACTTAGCTATCAGCCTCTGCTTGGCCACTTTGCATTGTTGCTTGTCCCAAAGTCTGTCTTGGAGGATGGTCACTCGAAGGTCTGAGGCCAAATGTCCCTGACCACTGAAGTGTTCCCCGACCGGGAGGAAACACTCCTGCCTGGTGATTGTTACGTGGTGTCCATTCATCTGTTGTCATAGCGTTTGCTCGGTCTCGTTAATGTACCATGCCTCAAGGCATCCTTGCCTGCAGCATATGAGATAGAAAACATTGGTCGAGTCACATGAGTACCTGCTGCATACATGGTGGGAGATTTCCCCACATGTAATGGTAGCATCCATGTCGACACTGACACGTTTTGCAGCGGCTGCCGTGACAGGGTTGTATGGCATTGTGGTCGATGTTGTCCTGAAGGCTAGGCAGTTTGCTGCGAACAATGGTCTGGTTGAGGTTTGGTGATTGCTTATAGGTGAGAAGTGGAGGTGCTCACCCTCATTGATAACGTGTTGCAGGCTGCAAAGAACATGGCGTAGTTTTTCAGCTCTCGGGAAGTACTGGACAATGAAGGGTACCCTATCAGTTGCAGCTCGCGTCTGTCTCCTGAGAAGCTCATTACGGTTTCTCGCTGTGGCATGTCAGAACTGGTGGTCAATGAGTTGAGCATTGTACCCTGTTCTTTTGAGAGCATCCTTGAGCACTTCGAAGTGTCCGTCATGTTCCTCCTCATCTGAACAGATCTTGTGTATGCGTATGGCTTGTCTGTAGGGGTTGGCTGTTTTAATATGTTTCATGTGGAAGTTAGAGAAGTGTAGCATTGTGAGGTTATCCGTGGGTTTGCAGTAGAGTGAGGTGCTGTGGTGTCCATCTTTGATGGAGACGCATGTATCCAAAAATGAGATAAATACTAAAGAGTCATCTATGGTAAATCTGATGGTAGGATGAAACTCATTAATATCACTGTGTAGTTGTTTCAGAGATTCCTCGCCATGGGCCCAGAGGAAGAAAATGTTGTAAATATATTTTGTGTATGGTGCTGGTTGCAGGACCTGTGCAGAAAAGAAGTCTTGTTCAAACTTGTGCGTGAAAATGTTGGCATATTGAGGTGCAAATTTGATTCCCATGGCTGTTCTGGATGTCTGGATGAAGAACTGATTCTCAAAGGTGAAAGTGTTGTGGTCGAGGATGAAGTGGATAAGTTGTAGAACGGTGCTCTGAGATTGGCAGTTGTTGGTGTTGAGTACTGAGGCTGTTGCCCTGATGCCGTCATCATGGGGGATGCTGATGTAGAGTACTGAAACGTCCATTGTAACAAGGAATGTTCCTGGTTTGACTCGTCCATGGGTGCTGAGTTTCCGAAAGAAATCTGTAGTGTCGTGACAGAAGTCTGACTCAATATTGAGACACAGACTTTAACCTCACATGTTTAACGCATTGTCTGAGCTGAGGTGGCACCTATTGTTAGAAAAGTTGAAGCTATCTTAAGAATATAACTTAAAAGGAGTTCTAGGATTTACATATTAAAGAACCAAAACTAGCATATCCCATTCGAAAAGATGAAAGACTTAAGCTAAAATTTGTTTAATATATCATTACAGCTCCATGACACTAACTCTTTTGCTATAAATTCTGTCTCTTGTGGTCCTGTTCCACAACCACCTGATGAAGAGGCAGTGCCTCGAAAGCTAGTACTTCCAAATAAACCTGTTGGATTATAACCTGGTGTTGTGTGATTTTTAACTTTGCCCAGTCTAACACCAGCACACCCAAACCATGACTATTTTTTCTAAAGACTTACTTCTATTGTTGGCACTATTACTCTTCCATTGCAATCAAATGATTCAATTTGTTTCATATCTTCCTTCGATAACATGAAATTGAAGACCTGTTTTATAAAATATATATTATGTTCCTATTATATAAAATCTTGAGTTCAATATTTTATACTGTGAATACATCTACACAGATACATACAAAACTTTAAAGGATGCTTTTAATTTACTTATGTAGGAAGCTCTTTAAGAGGAAGGAATAGAAAATACTAAAAATGTTAATCAAATGATTTCTGATGGCTACAGTGTCTGCTTTGCAAAATAGATCTGCACAGTCTGGCACACCATGGCTTCCAAGTTATGTGTTGCCTGAATTCAACATATTTATATTCTTGTTGGATCAAAACCCTATCACTTTCTATCAGTATTGTGGAATACCTTCACTGCATCATTGCAAGAAGGCGGCTCATCACCAATACCTCATGTGCAACTAAAAACGAGCAACTAAATGCTCATCTTGCAAATGATGCCACATCCCAAGAATGATTTTTTTTAAATTAAAGTACTTATGTCGATTTTCACATTTTATAATTTTGATTATAAGTTTCCACTTCTGGTTCAGATGTCTTATCCTAATTCTTCAACATATTTACAACAATTAGCATCTTAATGTGACTCACAATCTCAGTAATGCAAGGATACAGTGTTTAACCTGACTCATAACCTTGACATTGGAATGCAGCTTTGACTTCACTCAATATATGCTGTTTTACATTATGTTGCCTGGACTAAGCCTCAAATGAGAACCTATGCTTTTGCACGTGCTAAAGGTCTAATATGCGTTATTGTTTATGATCTTGAATTTGAGTTTTTTGACATTTTCATTCTGTGACTTTCTTTTCAAAGGTCAGAAATTCATTTTAAATATTAAGTTCAGATCATTTCTAAGAAGGTATGTGACTTACAGTGAATGACTTAATAAGCTAACTAGGGACTACAGTGCTGAAACTGTGAGTTTATGATTTACAGAAGGAGAGGCTCAGGACCTCAAGTGGTTTCAGTTGTGAAGAAAAGATAAGATAGGCAGTTTTGTTTTGGTATTTCCAGATCATCAAAACTGGAAAGAGGTCTGTAGTTGTTTAAGCAGTCAAAATAGATAGGCCTGGTAAAAGTTCTGAGTTCTTTTTTAGAGTTCAGTAAAGAAGGTAAGTGAGTTAGCCTGTCTGTGTGTCTTGGTAGTGATGGAGAGTATTTCTTCTCATGAATATGCAAAAAATCACCAAAAGGAAATGCTCATGACCTCCTCAATTGAGTAAGACTTTTAAAGTGAAGGTAGGATGAAACTTCTTTGAGCTGAGTGTTCCATAAAGTCTATTACAGGGAAAAACAGTTAAATATTTTATTTGCTGTTTATGACATCTTCAAAATTTTTGTCCATAAATACCTTTTTTTTATTCTTTTGTGTAATAAGCTTGTGTTTTTTGGTTAAAAGTACTTTGGCAGATTTGTGTGGATATATTCAGTGAATGACCACCATAGAAAGCAAATCGCAAAAATAATAGCTTATGTTGTGTCGAGGTCAGGTTTCATTCTGGAATCTGATTTGTCCAATATTACCATCAGCTGGGATCATAACACATTCCTCTCTGAGGAATCCCACTACCTGAATACTGAGCTTCCTGAATCAAAATGTAATGTAATCAATTTAACTATACAAACTATCTATTCCACTCAACTGCTCTTTTTGCAGAAGTATACATCCAGGGCTCCGTAGAGTATCCTCATTGGGTTTAATAATTTTGTAAATCTGCCAGTCAATCTGAAAAAGGATTATTTGTTCCTGGTGGCCCTTAGTAAATGTAATGTTTTTGTAAACATCCACAAGCAGTTGAATAATTGAGTTAACATGCATTTCTTTTAATTGCATACTGCATCCTTGCATTGCAACGATCCTAAGCAAAGTAATAAATGGCACTAGAGTCAAAAAGTGTGGTGCTGGTAAAGCACAGCTGGTCAGTCAGCATCTGAGGAGCAGGACAGTTGACAGCATAAGCTCTTCATCAGGAAGCTTAAACAGCCCAGCAGTAAAATTGGACCCTTGGTCCAACTGAATCTCTCTGGGTAGCCCATACTGTGTGAAGAAAGCTATGAACTCCTCTACTACCCTTTTTGCCTTGATACTCCGTAATGGAATTGCCTCTAGACATCTGGTGGACACATCCATTATGGTTAACAAGTACTGGTTCCCACTTTTAGCTCTTGGGAGGGGACTCACACAATCATAACCCGCGTGAAAGGTTCTTCAAATATGGGAATGGGCAAGAAAGGTGCTGGTTTTATTACCGCCTGTGGCTTACCTACCATTTGGCATGTATGACACATACGGCAAAAGGTAACCACATCCTTGTGCATTCCAGGCCAATAAAAATGTTTTTGTACCTTAGCCTGAGTCTTTTGTACTCCCAGATGACCTCCTACAGGTAGTTCATGTGCAACCTGTAACACCTTTTGTTTATGTGCTACTGGCAACATAATCTGTGTACTTGGGCCCATTTCTCCTCTGCACTAACCTGCCGTGATCTTTATTTCTGCCTTAGGACTCTATCTTTCAGATAATAACCCTCCAGAATATTCCCTGCCTCCTTTTCAGAGTACGAAACCACAGAAATATCTTTTATCATTTTGTCTTGCAGTTGCAAGTCCTTAACCTTTCAGGACTAAACACTTCTGTCTGACCCTCTGCCTGTTCAGGTTTTTCTTGCACCATTACATCACACAGGGTATCCGCTGACTGAACCTCAACTCTTCATTTTTCTGTTTAGTTTTTGCTTCGTGCTGTGACTTATGACAGTGAGATCTGGTTTACACACAATCTGGGAAAATACCAGGATATTTCTGTTTTAACTCATCAGTTTCTTGATTCTCCTTATGTTTCTCCACAACATGGGGTGTCACTCCCACCTTGGATCCTGCCAAATCATTCTCAAGAACGAACTGAATTCCTGCGACTGACACTCTGTCAATCACTCCCATTGCAACTTCCCCAGTCTTGAGTTGGCACTCCAACTTGATCTTATATAGGGGAATGCTAAATATCTGTCCATCTATCCCACATATTATCACCTCTTGGGTAACAGATCAGAAAGAGTGCATATTCACTCATCTCATACTATCAGCGACTGGTTAGATCCTGTATTTCTCAAAATGATAACTTCTTGTCCTTTTCCCCCTGTTCTTTCTGAGTAAACTTTAACCACAGAGGTAAATTCTTTGTAGAGATCAGGTACTAACTCCACACCCAGCCCCTGTCTCGGCTGTGCACTCTCCTGCAGCTCCTTGGCTCTTCTTGGGGTCTCCTTTACTACCTTCACTAATGTCACTGGCTTAGCTTCTTTTACCACATCTTTTCCCACAATGCCTTTCTTTACGTGTGACTTTACGTGTCCCACTTTACCACAGTGAAAACACCTGAGGCCTTTCACCTTCTTTCCACCCTCTTGGGCTTCTTTCTTACCCTGTGGTAAATTCTTTCCAGTGCTCTCTACTCTTGGTTACGTAGCGTAGGATCTCCTCTTCTCCCAACTTCTATTCCTCACAGGATGAAATTCTGGCCAGAAGCTTGTGTTATGCACCAACATGTACTCATCTGCTAATTCTGCTGCCCTTCTCACTTCCTGAACTTTGTTACTCCACGTGAATTCTTACCATCTCTGGAAGTGAGCTTTTAAACTCCTCCAGCAGAATAATCTCTCTTCGAGCCTCAAAGATCTTCTTTATTTTCAAAGCATGCACCCATCCATCAAAATGATTATGTTCAATTCTTTCGAACTCAACATAAGTCTGACCCAGTTCCTCCTTTGTGTTTCTGAACCACTGTCTATATGCTTCTGGTCCCAAATCATAAGCACTTAAAACAGCCTGATTAACTTCTTCATAATCTCTTGACCCCTCATCTGACAGCGCAGCAAATACCTCACTAGCTCTGCCTACCAGTTTAGTCTGAATAGCATTACCCATAAATCCTTGGACCATTCCATCTACCTAGCCAATTTTTTCAAATGAAATAAAGAAGACTTCAACATCTTTCTCATCAAAATGTGGCAGAGTTTTGACATATTTATATCTATCACTACCTTTTCTTTTAATCTCTAACTTGTTAAGTTGATTTTGCTGACTAAGTTGCAACTTCTCAAGTTCAAATTTTCTCTCTTTTTGCTCAGTAAGAACTTTCTCTTTCTTTTTCCTCTATCTCTCTCTCTCTCTCTGTGCTCAGCCAGGAATCTTCTCTCTCTCTTTTACCTCTCTTGCCCTCTCTCCTCTCTCTCTTTCTCTCTTCCTTGTTAATCTTCTAACTCCATTTTCCTTAATTGTAATTGAGGTTTTTCTAACTCTACTGCACTTGTCTGTTTCTCTGATGCACCTAAGTGTTTGAGTCATTCCCTTACAATTTCAGCTTTGCTTTTGTCCTTGGTTAAACCCAAATCTAACTTATTGGCTAATTCTAAAAGTATGGCTTTTTTCTTTCCCTCTGAACTTCCTTGGCAAATTTGAGAATCATTTTCAAACCCCAGAACCTCTTTAGCAATTTTAAGAGCCATTTCTCTCACTTCAAATTTAATCAATCACAAGTCACCGAAAGTGAACAAACTACCTCACCTACGTTTTATTTAAAGATCTCGGACACTAAACTGCAAGTGTTTAAATTTGCTGGAATTTTTCGTACCTCCAAATCTATTCAAATCTGTCCAAACCAGTTCAAGTCATGGACCCGAGCCCCCAAACTGTTATGACATGGGGTAAACTCACCTGCTTAATTTAAAACCAGCAACACAGAAAAGATTTATCCCGTGCAGTAATCTGTGAGAATTCAATAGGCCCAGAACTAGTTAAAGTAAAAATTAACAACTCTATTTCTTAAAGTTTAACAGAGGATAATTAACTAACAACTACTTACCATTCCTTCCTCTAACCTATCTTTTACCTTCCCTTCTATAATACTAGTCTGATAAAACTCCCAATTAAGATTTACAAAACACCACTTCTTATCTCAAAACTAGGTAGCTTTCAGTTTTTTCTGAATCCCTGTCTTCTTTTCTTCTTCTTGGGGAATCTGCTTGACAGGTTACTGATTGATAAAGGTACCTTTTAAGAGAGCTATTTTTTGGGCGGTTGTTTTACATGCTGGTGGCTTGGTCGTTCTCCTCCAAACTGTTCAATTTTTCCCAATCTTATACCCATAAAGCATCAGATTGGGTCACTGGTTTTTAAGATTGTCAATATACTAAATTCAAACTGGATTGGGGTTTGGTTTTTTTTGGGGGTATAATTTAAACTGATTGGCCTAATTTGAATCTGTTTTGTTGTTTCCAGGCAACCAGCTTATCAAGTTGTTCGACTGAATGTTACATTTTTTCTTCAGGACACTTGGTTCTGTCAAGTAATTTTTCTGAGCTTTAACTCTCTTAAAGGTACAGTACACCCACATCTTTATAACACATATCTGTCTCCTCCATATTGACCTAAACCAGCTGCTGGTCCCAACAAACACTCAAAATTTAATATTTTCATTAGCTTCACTTTATGACATCTCCCGTTCTCATTTAGTTATTTCACTTCCTCCAGCCCTACACTTTTCACTTCTAGAATTCTTGATTCTTCTGGCCTCTTGTAAATTTCCTTTTATTCACTGTGCCACTGGGTGCTATGCCTTCAGCTGCTTAGATATCATGGGTCTTGGATTTGTTTCCAAACTCGTTCTACATTTTCATCTCTTTATAACCTGCCCCTTTGACCAAACCTTTGGTCACCATTCCTAACTTCTCCTTGTTCCATAAAGCATTACAGGGCTGTGTAAATGCAAATAGTTTCTGTTGTTACGCCAAGCATACATGTTTAACATCTTTCTGTGATTGTAATGGTCTTGCATTATTCATTCTGAAGCATGACAAATATTCTTAATTACATACTCATGTGTAAAATTGAAGTTTACAAATCTTATGCCATTGCCAAAAATATTACCTCGATATTTTCCTTAATTCTGGAGGGTGTAGCACTTTTTGGTATGCACGGTATTTTTCTTTGCACTTGCCACCTAGAGGCGAAAAAAAAAATGATCAGACTCTCGAAGAATTTTAAGTTATTAATTTGAAGACTCCTACTTTCCATGCACAGAAGAAATATGAAATTAAGCTTTGCTAGTCCCCAATGGAACCAATTTTGAGACAGCTTCAGAAAAAGCAGCTCAATTGTCGTTTTAATCTGCTAAAGTGTCAAAGTGAACAGTTACAGAGGTCGAGCGGTCTAAGTTTCTGATAGTATCTCTTTGGTTCAAGCCCAACCGCTCCACTGTCACAAAGTGTCTGAACAGGTTCATGAAAAGAAAATCCAGAAGTGACATGTACTGATGTGTTAGAGTTTGCGGGGTGATTGAGTAATGTTAAACAACATATATAAAGAATGCAGCATCAATCCATGAAGATATTTGTGCATTTGCAAGGCTAAAATGAAAAGTCATTCAGTATGTTTAGATACTTGATTCTAAAATTCTAAAATTTATTTTGACTTTTGGGTGGCTGAATGGTAACAGTCATACCAATGGTCTCCTGTAACCATCATGAATAAGTGGTCATAATTTTGAGGGTTTGGCCATTTACTTTATGGTGCCGAATAGGTATTCTAAGGCAGCTCCGTGTATTCAGGCTGGACAAAGTCAGGTTGCCCAGTCTGACGATTAGGTAAGCACAGTTTGGATTGGGAGTTCTTGGGGATGGATTACTTACTGAGCAGTAATACTGGAAAATGGCAAACTAAATCCTTTGATCCTAATTTGCACATTAAAAGCTGTCTTAAGTAAGATAGGTGGGTGTTGAGAGTGCCAACACACATTTAAAAATAGTGACAAATTGTTATTATCTGAATGAGAAAGACATAAAGCCATTATTAATATATACTGTCAACAAATATGTCAAATAAAAAATGGGTCTTTCTATATTATATTAATGAGGGTTTTCTTGTGGTCAGTCCCCACCTCTGGACCAGGAGGCCTGGGTTCAAGTTCAATCTGCTGTAGAGGTGTGCAGTAACTTCTCTGAATAGGTTGATTAGGAAAAATAGGGTCATTAAAAAAATACTGTACACTACGTAAAAGGAGTCCTCTTGTGGCTCAGTGGTAGTGTCCCTACCTTGGACCGGAGACCTGAGTTCAATCTCACCTGCTCCAGAAGTATGTAATAACATCTCTGAATGGTTGATGACAAAAATAGATTTAATAAAAATAATTAAATCTACACGACATAATGACTTAACATCATTGCCCCTCCAGAATTTCCTTTTTAAGATTTACTGGGGAAAGTTTATATGTTTAAAAAAGAATGACAATGCCCTGCAGATACTAATTAAACTTACCACAAATGACTTGTGGAAATATATTTCTAGCAACCTATGTATTGTTACAGTTGGGGTAGCCCATGGCACAAAATGGCTGCCCATTGGTATAAATATGGTGGAAATTTTTAATTGCAATAATAGGATCAACTTGCTGGTCAGCATTAAAGTGAGATCATAAGTTAGCACCATGGTAGCTTTGAGAAAAGATAAATCCAAGGTGGCAGGGTCTAATTTGAACAAAAGGAGAAAGTGAGGTCTGCAGATGCTGGAGATCAAAGTTGAAACTTTATTGCTGGAACAGCACAGCAGGTCAGGCAGCATCCAGGGAACAGGAGATTCGACGTTTCGGGCACAGGCCGTCTCTTACAGACATATGAAATTGTGGTTTGTACAGAATTGGCCTGTGCCCGAAACGTCGAATCTCCTGTTCCCTGGATGCTGCCTGACCTGCTATGCTGTTCCAGCAATAAAGTTTCAACACTAATTTGAACAAAAATCTTACAAATTAATATATCGGGAATTCTGTGCAAACCACAATTTCATATGTCTGTAAGAGACGGTCTGATAAGAGATGTCTGGGAACACAGCCTGAAGTTTGTAGCAAGAATTAAAAATAGAAGCATGATCCCACAATAACAGAGACAAGTGATAAGTTAAAAGGACGAGATTATGACTTGTAAAAACCAAGAAGTTCGGACAAGTTCATTGAACTGGGAAAGTGATTGAGTTTCAGTCTTATCAATGGAATAGATGTTGTCTTATTAGGTAAAGAGTAAGTGTAGAAATATTTAGAGTAGGGTCAGAAAATTTCATCTTAAAGGACAGCATGTGGCTAGCATGAATTATGGTGCAGTTACAGAATAAAGGGGCAGTGTTTACCTGACCTTCCAAGGTCAGGTAGGACAGAAGCTGCTCACAACCTGTTGGCTAAATAATTCTAACATTAGATATAACCAAAAACCTCTCTATGTAACCAACTTTATATTACAACTGATATTATGAATTTTATAGCAATTAGGAGAAATTTGCATCTTCTTGTATTAGGGAAGTTGAAATATAAGATGATTTACACAATTTGATAGGGATGTCAATGAATACAATGAATATCAGAATTCGAGCTGTCCTTAGAGATAAGCAAGTCTGGAAATATCTAAAAGAAGAGTATAACCATTAACTGTGGAATGTGAATTCATAGGATACATTGTAAGATCTAAAAGCCTCATGATAATGATGTGTGGTAAACATTGTGAGATCATGGGGAACCAAAGGGCTAGTCATAGGATTGTTCATCATTGATCAGGTGTTTTACAGATTTGATGTAAAGATTGATTGGGAAGGAACAATAACATCAATGTTGCATGTAATTATTGTAAGGCAAAATGTATACAAATACTGTATTCCACTGGGGAAATTAAAGTGTCATTGGCCTCTCCTATCTGAGTCATGATTAAGAGGGCACCTGGGCCTCATGTGAAAGCCTGATGTGGAGCAGTCTCTGGCCTCTCCCGCAGGTATGATAAAGAATTTGAATAAAGATCCATTGTACGGCTGAACATAGAACTCAAAACTCCTCTTTGACATCTCTCTCCAACAGTTACTATATTGTTACATGAAAACTATAAGTCATCTAAAGTTATGCCATTCTCAATGACTCTTTGGTTGGCTACAGATTAATCCAAGGAAGACACAAGACAAAATAAATTTTCTGAACAATCAAGCAGAAAAGTCAAGGTTTGTATTTTGAAAGGATGAAACTATTTGATTCTTTAGTTATTTTAATTTATTCAAATATTCTCTAAAGATGCAGCTAAGTTGGGGCAGCGCAGTGGCTCAGGGGTTAGCACTGCTCCCTCACAGCACCAGGGACCTGGGTTCCAGTCCACTTTTGGGCAACTGTGTGGAATTTTCACATTCTCCCTCTGTCTGTGTGGGTTTCCTCAGATAGTCCGAAGATGTGCAGTTTAGGTGAATTGGCCATGCTAAATTGCCTATAGTGTCCAGGGATGTGTAGGCGAGGTGGATTAGCCATGGGGAATGTGGAATTGTAGGATGGGGTATTTTGGATAGGTACATGGATGGGAAGGGATTGGAACAAGGATTGGAATTAGCTGATTGGGCACCATGGTCAGCATGGACCAGTTTGGGCTGAAAGGCCTGTTTCCATGCTGTATTACTCTGTGACCAAAATTCTGCTTTGGCAGCCAGGGTCGTGGCAAAATCACCAGGCTAATGTGAAATGTCAACTATTCACCAACTAACTAGGATAGTTAACTAATTAGATTACTCACTTTAGAATATGTATGATTATGCAAACTTGATGTTTGGATGGTCTTGACAGACTAATTTCCCAGCATTATTCCACAGTAACTTTTTTAAAGTAAATAGATAACACAAGCATTATAGAATAGTAATTAGAAAATCAAGACTAGACTCAAGCATACAAAGGTCTATTACTGCACAAATTCATACTTGTTACTAAGTAAATCATGGCTGTAAAATATCCAAGATACCTAAGAAATTCCTAGCTCCCCTGAGACATTTCAGAACCGGAGCTAGAATAACTGATCTTTAAGAGGATTTCAGCCTGTGCAGTACATATTATTTGTGGTTAATTATTTATTAATTTCTGAAAGCTTGCCACAATTCCTGGGCACAGGAAGTTTAAGTTCACAATGTAAACTGAATTGACTTTAAAGGGAAGACAGTGCCTAGAGCTACTAGTGCTAGCTTACTAATCCAGACACCCAGGTGATATTTTGTGGACCTGGGTTCAAATCCTGCCATGGCTGATGGTTGAATTTGAAGTCAATAATAATCTGGAAATAAGAGTCTAATAATGCCAAAAAACCATTGCCAATTGTCAGGAAGAACTCATCTCATTCTCTAATGTCCTTTAGGGAAGGAACTCTGCCATCCTTACCTTATCTGGCCAACATGTGACTCCTGGCTCACAGCAGTGTGGTTGACTCTTAACTGGCCTCTGGACAATTAGGGATTGGCAATGAATGCTGGTCCATCCAGTGACGCCCCCATGTCCCATGAATGAATAAAAACAAAAGAACTGACTGGAAAATGTGGCCATAATTCAACTCACTGCTTTGTGTTTTGCTTAATAACAATTACAGTGAAGATAACCACATCACTTAAAATACAAATATTTTAAATAACCATTTGCATAATCTTTCATTGTTGGCTAGATCGACATTCATTTCCAATCCCAAATTGTCCTTGACAAGGTGGCGGTGAGTTGTCTTCTTGAATTGTTTCAGTCCTTGGAGTGTAGTGACAAGAAAATAAGAAATAGGAACAGGAGTAGGCCAACCAGCCCCTCAAGCCTGATCCACTGTTCAATAGGATCATGGCTGATCTGACATTCCTCATATCACCTTCCTGCAGTATCCCCAATACCCTTGATTTCCCTACTGATCAAGAATCTACATATCTCAGCCTTAAATATACACAAGGTCTCGACCCCCATAGCTTTCTGTGGCAAGGAGTTCCAAAGACACTCAAGCCTCTGGGAGAAGAAATTCCTCCACACCTGCACCCATTATTCTGAGACTATGCCCTCTGGTCCAAGACTCTCCCATGAACAGAAATATTCTTACAGTATTTACCCAGTCAAGCCCCTTAAGATTCCTATATATTTTGTATATGATATCCACAGTCCCGTTAGGGAGGGAGTTCAGGATTTTGACCAGCTGACATCTCAGAGGGTTCTTGCAGATGGTGGTTTTCCATTTATCTATTGCTCTTGGCCTTCTAGTGGTAGAGATCACATGGCTGAAAGGTACTGTCTAGGTAGCTCTGGTGACTTGTTGCAGTGTATCTTGCAGATGGTACTACATCTACATGATAATGCCATTTGCTACCACTGTGCCACTGTGTTGATGGTGGAGGGAGTGAATGTTGCAGGTGTTAGATGTCGTGCCAATCAAATTGTCTGTTTTGTATGGAACTTCATGAATGTTGTTGGAGCTGGACACATCCAGGCAAACAGAGTTTTTAAAATCAATTTCTGGATCCTATTGTGCTTAGTAGTCATTGGACAGGCTTTGAGGAGTCAGAAGGTGAGTTATTCACTGTGGAATTCCCAACATCTGACCTACTGTTGTTCCCACCTGGGCGAAAGTGAGGACTGCAGATGCTGGAGAACAGAGTCAAGATTAGAGTGGTGCTGGAAAAGCACAGCAGGGCATGCAGCATCTGTGGAGCAGGAAAATTGATGTTTCGGGCAGGAGCCCATCATCAGGAATGAGTCTGTGAGCCTCCGGAGTGGAGAGATAAATGGGAGGGGGCGCAGTGGGGTTGGGGAGAAGGTAGCTAAGAGTGCAATAGGTGGATGGAGGTGGGGATAAAGGTGATAGGTCAGAGAGGAGGGTGGAGCAGATAGGTGGGAAGGAAGATTGGCAGGTAAGACCGGTCATGAGGATGGTGCTGAGCTGGAAGGTTGAATCTGGGGTAAGGTGGGAGGAGGGGAAATGAGGAAACTGGTGAAGTCCACATTGATGCCCTGGGGCTCAAGTGTTCTGAGGCGGAAGGTGAGGCATTCTTCCTACAGGCACTGGGTGGTGAGGGAGTGGCGATGGAGGAGGCCCAGAACCTGCATGTACTTGGCAGAGTGGGAGGGGGAGTTGAAATATTCAGTCACAGGGCAGTGGGGTTGATTGGTGCGGGTGTCCCAGAGATGTTATTTGGCTGGTCTAGTTCAGTTTTTCTCAAGGTGAGCCAGAATTACAATAATTTCTGGATATTTTGCATTAAGTGCAATGCCCGCACAAATGCAATGCAGGGTCACAGCAAGATTCCCAGAGTACACAGATGTGGCGGAAATAAATTTAGTGCTTTATGGTTTTTTTCCCACACTTGACATCTATCCATTGCTGTTGCAAATGTGGTTTAACATCTACGAATGAGTCTGTGTGGTAAATCTGGACAGATTTCAAATAATTGGATGTTGCCATACTTGGAAATGTTGAGACAACATTCCTGATATATTTAAAGAATGGAAGTCTAGAACACTACAGCACGGAAGAGATGATTTGGCCCATTGAATTTGTGAAGTGCTATCCAATTGGTCCCTTTCTCCAGCACCTACCCATAATCCTGCAAATGTTTCCTTTCTAAATCTACATACACACACAATTCACTTAAAAGTTCTTATTAAAACTGCTTCCATTATCTTACCATCCTACTACATTATAGTAACTAATAGCTGCATAAGGAGATTGTTATCTCACCTCTTTTATTTTTGACTTGATTGCCCTTGGATTTCATACTAATTAATTTTACAGTTCTGTAAAACTACTTGAACAAACAAAGTGAAGTGATGAAAGTAGAAAGTTGTAAATGAGAAGAAAGTCAAACTGGAGATGAAGAGAGATAATGTTATCTTATCAATGCTCACCTTTGGAATATAGGACTATTTAAAAGCAGAGTGAGTTACTGAGCCAAGTACAGTTAGTTCTGCTATAACGTGGTAGTTCCGTTCTCGTGTAATCATGTGTTATAAGGAAATCACATAATAGCAGTACCATTTAAACTAATGGGGCCAGAATCACGTTATATTCAATACATGCTTTAAAACTTCGTGCTTTAGAAACAGTGTCCACAGTTTGTCAATCATGTTATAGCAAATTCGTGTTAACAAAACGCGCATTACAGCAGAACACCCTGTAGTAGAAAAACATAAAGATTGTTTAAAAATATAATCTTACTAATAGGAACTATATGTATTTTTTACTGAAATTTAATCTTTTACATATCAAATGGAACTTCACCGTATAATAACTTGAGCTGGGGATTTTCTATATTTTTCTGCAATTTTCAGGATTCGTGGATCTTCCAGCAGTTTTGCATCACCAGGGCCAGCCCAGGGTCGATCAGGTGATCCAAGAGGGCTGTATGCTGAAACAACAATTTTTTGTTTTGTACAATGATCCACTAGCCGCTTTTGGATCAAGTATGGGTGGCATTCTACCTGTAATAGAAAACCAAAGAATTTTCAATTCTTGATGAGAAAAGGCACAGCATCTGATTTTAAAGTCAGAAGTCACACGACACCGGGTTATAGTCCAACAGGCTCCGAAAGCTTATGGTTTCAAATAAACTTGTTGGACTATAATCTGGTGTCATGTGATTTCTCACTTCATCTACCCCATCTAACACCTACACCACCATATCACATCTAATTTTAATTCTACAATCTCTTCAATAACTAGTCCGGATTTATTTTGAAGCAGCATGCACACTTTGTATTATCTAAGTTATGAGTGTCTTGACAACATTGAATATTCATATCCATGAACAGGAAAATGGTGATGTGTTCCCAAATCAGGATGATGTCATGTCATGGAGGAGAACTTGATATTTCAGTGCATCTGCTTCTCTTGTTGTTCTAAGGTTAAGAGCTGTGGGTTTCCGAAAAAACTGAGGTGAGTTACTGCAGCGTGTCCTTTAAGTGGTTAGAAACATAGTAATGGTTCTCTGGTGGTAGAAGGTGTCCAGGATGGTGTCAAGTCAATTGAGTGTCACCAGAACTGCTCTCACCCTGGAAGGGGGTAATCATATTCTGAGTTTGTGCTTTGTAAATGGTGGAAAATCTCTGAGGAGTCAGGAGTTGAGACACTCCTCAAACAGTACCCACTCTTTGATTTGCACATATAACCAGTTTTTATATGCTGGTCCAGTTAAGCTTCTATTTAATGGTGGCCACAGAGAGTTGAAGGTGGGGGTTTGGTGATCATTTTGCTGATCTCGACTCGGAGCCTAGTTTGTTCCAGAGTCCCCAACTGCAGTACTACAGCTAGGATATTGTATGTTTACATGGCTTTTCATGTAGCCAGTACCTACAGCCATTTTGAAATACCACCTACAATGAGATTGTATTGGGTTCTGCACAAATGGAGTTTTCAGCAGTAGGCTGACATAGATCATTGGATTTCTATTTGTCCCAATTAAAACATTTTTCACCAAATATTAATTAATCTGTTTTAGACTTGCACAGTATATTTTTACTCAAATTACAGGATGCGGACATAATTAGCTGAGCCAGTATTTATTGCTCTAATTAGTCTTGAACTAATTAGGTCATTTCAGAGAGCAGTTAAGTGTCAACAACATTATGGACCTGATGCCACATGTATGCCAGACAAGAAAAGGATACTAGTGAACCAGGTGGGTTTTTAATAACCATAGGTTATATGGTTGCATTAGGCTAGCTTTTAATTCCAGATTTTTATTGAATTCAAATTTCACCCTTTGCCATGGAGGAATTTGAACTCATGACCCTAGAATGTTAACCTGATTTCTAGTGTAATGACAATACCATTACACTACACCTTCGCATATTAAAGGTGACTTTGTCTTCATTCCTAGTATACCTTCTCACAGTTCATAAACCCTGCTGACTTACAATCTGTTAATATTATAAGCACATACCTCTTACTTTCCACACTTTCCTAAACACAACCTGAATCTTATGCTTTTTTCCTCACAGATACTCAAGATCTACAATGAGGTCAGGCAGTGGAGGAAATCCACCAAGACTATGATGACAACACATTGTCTCTTGAATTCACAGTCTCTGCCACCAATGCAGTTATACCCATTGTGCATATTATCAAGGTTAGTAAATAGGATAGAGATGGGTAGATATGGGGTATGGTTAACCCAAAGCCAGGATGGGGGTAAAAGGAAAACATTTGTGCCATTTCATCAGAGACTGGGTTTGCAGTGTAGGTGAGGTCATTGTTGAGCCTTGATACAAAAGAGGACTACTAGATGAATATACACAATGAAATGCTTGGTGCAGTCAGAAAATCTATGTCCAATGTCAAGGAAAATAGGAAAGTTTGGCACTACCTTGGTACAGGACTTCAATTAGAGCCTGGAGCCCATTCTTTTATGGTAATTAACTCCATTAACACAATCTGTCTTTAAGCATGATGCAGCATCTGGTAGCTCATGTTGAAGCTTTCACAGCATCTCAAGCAGCCAGCCAATCTATCATTACTGCAGTGGAGGCCCTGAGTGCTGTTACATATGGTCAGTTAACTGCCATCCTGCCTGTGATACTAGCCTGCAAAAGGGGCTTGAATGGTATCACAGCACCTCAGCTATCAGTCCTGCTACAATTGATTAGGATTGTTGAGGTACAGCCCCAGGGGAGTGGCAGTCGTTCCATGGAGGACAGACTGTTGTTTTCTCTTAGGATAACACCATTTTTCTTCCCACAACTATCACTCTGTCAATACACTTGCCTGCCAGCACAGATTGACAGTGACCACGAAGGTATGGTGCAGTTCCAAATCAGGATTTTCAATGATCACAGTGGCTTGACGTTGTCCTCCAAGATCACTGACAGTCTCTTCCACTAAAAGGGAGTAGGCTTTCACCAACCACAGAATTAGAAAATTAACCAAGGAAACCATGATTACTTTAAGTCTGGATACATAATGGCATGGTCTAATTTATGAAGTTGATTCGGAATGCATATTTTGTACTTGCATTATGGCCAAGAAAAAAAAAGTGTTGGTGGTAATATAAAGATAAGGAGTGTGCAAATGTTGATGAGTCAGGGATTTGACACTGAGGTTATTGTTAATGTAATCAAATTAGTTCTTCAGTGGAGTTTGAACAGGAAGAGGCAGTGTAGCTTGCATCCTTCCCCTCCTGGCAGGTTGTTCCACATTGTGTGGCCTCTGCTTATTCATCAATCTTTTTCCACACTCCAAGGAGAATGCATGTTCATGTTTTGGAGCACTTACTTTGTATACAGGTCTTGAATTCAGCTAAAATCTTTTCAGTACCTGCTATTTTGCTCTCTGTACATTTCTAAAACTTTAAGCAACTATGGAAAGCAGCAAAAGCATGTAGAATTATGGCAGCAGTCAGAAGAAGAAAACCAGCAATGAACCTATAAGTAGTTGATGATCCATTAAAGTAGAGCTGCTGGCAAAGTCATTAAACTTTACTTCAGCTGTGTGAGGTTAAGAGAGGGTACTGGCGAGAACATGGAGTTCCAAAATGGCAAAGGTTGCATTAAATCAGTTTAACACACTGAATGATATCATGATCTGCTTGCTCTGTACATTTCTGATAGCAGGTAGCTGCATATGCACTAAGATGTTTACATTTATCAAGATGGTGCTCCACACACTTTATATCAGTAGTATGTATACACAGTGTGAATGTTATTTTAGAATAACATCAGTAGCAGCAGCCAAAAAACAGAGACTAATAAGTTTAGCTTTGCTTCTTCAGGTTTTCTGAATGCAAGGATCAGAGTGATATATCAAAGATAGCTGGAATGAATCTCACACATCTGCTACTTGTAATGCTTTATTCCAATCTCCTGTACATTCTTATTCAGTTATTGTTTGGCTGTACTTGTGCTCCAATTTTATTGTATGGTATAATAAATATATGCCATCAATAAATAAGTTTCGCAACAAAGGGTTTCTAAGAGATAAAGAAAGTCTGTGAACATTGTCATTGACACAAACCTGGTTAACAACAGGCCTGTAAATTGCAATAGATAATATGTCATCTATTTGCTTTGAGTTGAAGTTGGATAAACCAATTGCCTTAACCAAACCCTTTTCCAGTAGTTTTTCCATGGCCCTCCAGGTATCCTTGTAATCAATATCAGCATAACGCACTGTTCCATCATCATTCTTTGGAATCATAATGTTACCACATCTGCAGAGGCAGGAGACAGAATAATTATCTATTAGGAGGTGAAATTCAGCTCCACATTGCAGCTCAGAGTGTCTTTAATCTGTACTTAAGTTTGCAACTCAGTTTAATTCATGAGTTAATTTGGACTGGAACTACTTCATTTTTCCTTACTCCAGAACTAAACAGTTAAAAAAAATGTTTTACATCACACCTGGCAACCACAGCATGTAAATAAAATGTGACGGGAGACTGGTCTCTGTGCAGTTATTTCAGCTACCTTGGTGGGAAAGGCTGTCGCTCTTAAGTCAAGAATCCAACTCTTTTGTTCACATTTGGACCAAAGCTGTAGTGTTCTGATGGGATCTGAACTGAGCATTGGCGAGAAGGTTTTGCTGAGTTAGCACTGTTGACAACGCTGGTCATCACTGTCTTTGTGAGTAAGAGGAGACTGATGGGGCAATAATTGGATAGGTTGGATTTATCATTTTTCTGGACAGGATATACATGAGCAATTTTTCACATTGTTTGGGAGATCCCATTGTTGATTCTAGAATACCTTAAAACCTGTCTCTTTGACTGAGCCCAGTCCGAATAATTGTTTATGAGTCAGTAGACCAAGACCTAGATTATTTTCATTTTAGAGTAAATGTGGTAATGAGAGAGGAGGGTAATGAGGCAGCAGGTCAGAATCTGGAACTGGACAGATTGAGGAAGTTGAGAGAGGAAAATTGGAGTCCATAGAGGTATAAGAAAGATCAGGGTACACAGCCAGGAAACTTTGTTACCTAGCCAAGGCAGAAGTGCATCAGAAACATTGACTTTGGGTTACAGGCAGGTTGGAAGCTGGGTTTAGCAGGGTATTAGAGATCAGATTCACATTGGAAGGTGGGTCAGAGGATATAGGAAGAGTCAGGTGATTGTGGCAGATGGACCAAAAAGCCTCAGGAAAGACACTGAAGGCCAGAGGCCAGGGTCAGAGCAAAACTGGTAGAGTTGGGGTTCAGGGGAATGAGCTTAAAAATGTGTTGCTGGAAAAGCGCAGCAGGTCAGGCAGCATCAAAGGAACAGGAGAATCGACGTTTCGGGCAATAGCCCTTCTTCAGGCTTACGCCCAAAACGTCGATTCTCCTGTTCCTTTGATGCTGCCTGACCTGCTGCGCTTTTCCAGCAACACATTTTTGAGCTCTGATCTCCAGCATCTGCAGTCCTCACTTTCTCCTAGTTCGGAATGAGTGGGTTATATCTAATCTTTGGTAGTTAGTGAAGCAGCTAAACTGAAATTAGTAAGCAAATGGAAAGGCATTTACCTCTTGCAATAGCTAAGTTTAAAATTTTGGTTAAATATGAAGAACCAGTCTCATGATAATAGTTAAAATTTCCACTTGCTTCCTTTCTCACCTCTTCCAGACTAAGAGTGGAGAGTTTAAAGACAGAATTCAGATCTTCTGGGGGCTAAAGTGATCTGTAATGTGCTCAGGACAAGGGACAGGAAGTGCATCTCAGTCATGCTGCTAATAGAGCAAAAGTTCAGTCTGCTAGCAAGATCGTTGCTAGAAGATTTTATCTAAAAGCTCATTAGAACAAACAAAATAATGCACTTGGAGGATAACTTGATGAATGAACAAATTTTGGACAGTAAAGAAAGTTGAAAGAGTCAAACCATTGTTACTGCAGCTCCTTGGATGCTGCCTGAACTGCTGTGCTCTTGTTCTAGAATACCAAACAATTCTGGTCGAATTCAATTAATTGCTTTGGCTGAGTTAGGAATAATCAACGTCAGTCATTTTCTACTGCAAACTCCAGTTCATGATAAACGGTTTTGATGTTAAAATAAACTCTGAGGAGGGACTTTTCTGGAGGTAAAATATATATTTAAAAACATATAAAACCTATTTTTTGTCGCAATTTCACACTTATTCACATAATACTCCATTTCCAGATCTTTGTCAACTCACTTGGAGTCATTTAATGGGATACAAAAAATAGTGGTATCATAAACAAACATTGTAATAGTACAGAAAAAGTAAACTGAGTGTAATATGTCAGATATTCTACCCTATAACTATCAAGGTGAATTTCTCTAAGAGGAGTGATCAATAACTGCAACATATCTGGATTCTTGAGGCCAGAAGATTGGACTCATTTAGTAAACATCTAAATGCTGTAATGGGAAGACGGTAGAGTTGGTATTTGGGAAGTACATGATCAAACATGGACCGAAGAACTGTCTTATTATTTTGAGAGATGTTTGATGAGATCTGGTATGTTCTATGGGACAAGGAATAAATGAGACTCGTTATGAAAGGATGTAGTATTTTATTTTGAAGAATTAATTTGACTTTTTGTATAAATGGTAGACAAGCTTTTGGAAGGCAGATTCAATTGCAACTTTAGGAGAGAATTTGATAATTATCTGGAGGGAAAATGTTTGCAGGGCTGCAAGGAAAGGCAAGCAAATGAGACTTATTGAGTTATTTCTATAGGCAGCCAGCAAAGACATGGCAGGCTGAATGACCTTAATCTATACTTTGATGATTCCAGGATTCTATAACAATTTTCAATTTTTACTCAAAATGCAAGAGAGAAAATAAAGCAAATCCTGAGTGTTTGATGCACTATAGTTATAGAATAGAATCCCTACAGTTTGGAAACAGACCCTTTGGCCCAACAAGTCCATGCCGACCCTCCGAAGAGGAACCCACCCAGATCCATTCCCCCACCCCACCTCTCGACATTCAACCAACCAATGCATGTAACCAACACATCCCTGAAAACTATGGGCAATTTAGCATGGCCAATTCACCTAACTTGCACATCTTTGGATTGTGGGAGGAAACCGGAGCCCCCAGAGAGAATCCACACAGACACAGGGAGAATGTGCAAACTCCACACAGACAAGTCGCCCGAGGCTGGAATCGAATCCAGGTCTCTGGCACTGTAAGGCAGCAATGCTAGCCACTGAGCCAGCGTGCCATCCATATTGACAGGAAACTGTCAATATTATCCATTTTAATTATTTTAGTACAGAGATCATCAATTTTGTCTTAAGAGGAACTAAATAGGAGTTACTCTCTATTGGTGTGTTGCAGGGCTTCAGGACTATGAGATTCATTAGCAGTGACTCACTCTCCTGTGATTTGATTATTGCAGTATTTCCATATATTCCCATAGTTTACTAATCTCAAACCACAAATCTTTACCATCCAACAGCAAATATGAGGAAAATTTAACATTGTATTTTGACCTAGTTTGTTTTTGTTTACTAGGACTGCCATATTAGTCAATGATGAGACAATTATAGTTTGAATTATTAAACTTTAGAAACACAACACAGTGGTGGTGGTTTAATAACTGGAGCAAAATTGGATAGGTGCATCAGGACATACTCAAATGCCATTGGCCAGTGCATCAAATATAGATCTAGATAGTCTAGTTGTAGGTCCTCCAGTGTCTTACGGCATGCTGCTTCTACATCATCTGGGTGATGCTTGGTGTTCCAAAGTTTGGATGTAATGAAAATGTCCTCCCGCTTGATAGACTACAGAAAAACAATGAGGTAACAAAAAAAATTAATTCAATTGACTTACATAATCTCTTTGCTGTTTTATGATATAAGCTCCAATCGCCACTGAATAAAATCAGGAACGGATACACCTTCTGGGGAAACTTGTTTATTTGTGCACCTATTGAGACTTTGATCAGTAACATGCAATCAATATGACACTAGGTCATGTTGTCACACTGGTAATCACACTTTCTTGCATATTAGAGCAGAAGTTTGATTGGTGATGTGAAATTAAATGTGTGTTTAGTATACACAAGACTTGAAGAAATAGTTCAAAGAAGAAGTAAGAAGACACTCCAACACTTAATTTTTCTTTTAGATAAAGCATTTTCAGTGCCAGTCAAGAAATGGAGAGTTGTAATGATGGGGAATGTTGGGATGCAAGGGGGAAAAAGAAACATCAGAAAAGTTTAGAACAGATCAGAAAGGTGTGGTTTCATTGACAGTCACTAAATTGATAAGTATTTAACATAAATTACTCAATGTAGTGGCTTTATTAGTATCTAAGGACAGCAAGGCATTGTAGTTGCTGCTGGTATGCGAACTCGAATAAGAGAATTCAGAGGCAGGTATCCCATCGCCAAATCACCCTGCATTTACATGTAGAGAGTCCTTGACACTGATCCTGCTCCCTCAAAGCCAGCTCTGAGAGTGAACAACATATCTGACACTCTTGCTTTTATTTGTCAACCAGGGTTCCCTGATAGGATCAGGTTAACAGCCCCAATCAGAGAACTCATTCTATGATGTTGACCTGGCTCACCTCTTTACTACAACATATATAACTATATTATTAGACAACTTGGAAGATATAGCAAGTGCTGAGGGGAGCCTGTAAACATACAGTACTTTGAGTTCCAGAAGGCACTTGATCAAAGGTTATTGTGGGAAAAATAAGAACTCATGGTGAAAAGGGATAGAGAATAATTAAGTATTTAGACAATAGACAATAGGTGCAGGAGTAGGCCATTCAGCCCTTCGAGCCTGCACCGCCATTCAATATGATCATGGCTGATCATTCCTAATCAATATCCTGTTCCTGCCTTATCTCCATAACCCTTGATTCCACTATCTTTGAGAGCTCTATCCAACTCTTTCTTAAATGAATCCAGAGACTGGGCCTCCACTGCCCTCTGGGGCAGAGCATTCCACACAGCCACCACTCTCTGGGTGAAGAAGTTTCTCCTCATCTCTGTCCTAAATGGTCTACCCCGTATTTTTAAGCTGTGTCCTCTGGTTCGGCACTACCCATCAGCGGAAACATGTTTCCTGCTGCCAGAGTGTCCAATCCTTTCATAATCTTATACATCTCAATCAGATCCCCTCTCAGTCTTCTAAACACAAGGGTATACAAGCCCAGTCGCTTCAGTCTTTCAGTGTAAGGTAATCCCATTTCAGGAATTGACCTCGTGAACCTACGCTGCACTCCCTCAATAGCCAGAATGTCTTTCCTCAAATTTGAAGACCAGAACTGCACACAGTACTCCAGGTATGGTCTCACTAGGGCCCTGTACAGCTGCAGAAGCACCTCTTTGCTTCTATACTCAATTCCTCTTGTTATGAAGGCCAGCATGCTATTAGCCTTCTTCACTACCTGCTGTACCTGCATGCTTGCCTTCATTGACTGGTGTACAAGAACACCCAGATCTCTCTGTACTGCCCCTTTACCTAAATTGATTCCATTGAGGTAGTAATCTGCCTTCCTGTTCTTGCCACCAAAGTGGATAACCATACATTTATCCACATTAAACTGCATCTGTCATGCATTTGCCCACTCACCTAACTTGCCCAGGTCACCCTGTAATCTCCTAACATCCTCATCACATTTCACCCTGCCACCCAGCTTTGTATCATCAGCAAATTTGCTAATGTTATTGCTGATACCATCTTCTATATAATTCACATATATTGTAAAAAGCTGCGGTCCCAGCATGGATCCCTGCGGTATCCCACTGGTCACTGCCTGCCATTCCGAAATGGAGCCGTTTATCACTACCCTTTGTTTCCTGTTAGCCAACCAATTTTCAATCCAATCTAGTACTTTGCCCCCAATACCATGCACCCTAATTTTACTCACTAACCTCCTGTGTGGGACTTTATCAAAAGCTTTCTGAAAGTCCAGGTACACTACATCTATTAGATCTCCCTCGTCCAACTTCAGAGTTACATCCTCAAAAAATTCCAGAAGATTAGTCAAGCATGATTTCCCCTTCATAAATCCATGCTGACTCTGTCCTATCCTGTTACTACTATCCAGATGTGCCGTAATTTCATCCTTTATAATAGACTCCAGCATCTTTCCCACCACTGAGGTCAGACTAACTGGTCTATAATTTCCTGCTTTCTCTCTCCCACCTTTCTTAAAAAGTGGTACAACATTAGCCACCCTCCAATCCTCAGGAACCGGCCCTGAATCTATCGAACTCTGGAAAATAATCACCAACGCATCTACGATTTCCCGAGCTTCCTCCTTCAGTACCCTGGGATGTAGATCATCAGGCCCCGGAGACTTATCAACCTTCAGACCTAACAGTCTCTCCAACACCAAATCCTGGCAAATATAAATTCCCTTAAGTTCAGGTCCTTCCGCCACTGTTACCTCAGGGAGATTGCTTGTGTCTTCCCCAGTGAACACAGATCTGAAGTACCCATTTAATTCCTCTGCCATTTCTTTGTTCCCAGTAATATATTCCCCTGTTTCTGTCTTCAAGGGCCCAATTTTAGTCCTAACCATTCTTTTGCCTTGCACATACCTAAAAAAGCTTTTACTATCCTCCTTTATATTATTGGCCAGTTTACCTTCGTATCTCATTTTTCCTCTGCGTATTTCCTTCTTAGTAATCCTCTGTTGCTCTTTAAAAGCTTCCCAGTCCTCAGTTTTCCTACTTATCTTAGCTATGTTATACTTTTTCTCTTTTAACTTTATATGTTTCTTTACTTCCCTCGTCAGCCCCGGCCGCCCATGCCTCCTCCTGGGATCTATCTTACTTTTTGGAATGAACTGATCCTGCAACTTCTGCATTATACACCGAAATATCCGCCATTGTTCCTCCACGGGTCATTCCTGCTAAGGTATTGCACCATTGAACTTTGTCCAGCTCCTCCCTCATAGCTCCATTGTTCCCTTTATTCAACAGAAGTACTGTCACTTCCGACTGTACCCTCTCCCTCTCAAATTGCAGATTGAAGCTTAATGTATTATCTTTGAGGAGAAAGTGAGGTCTGCAGATGCTGGAGATCAGAGCTGAAAATGTGTTGCTGGAACAGCGCAGTAGGTCAGGCAGCATCCAGGGAACAGGAGAATTGACGTTTCGGGCATAAGCCGTTCTTCAGGAATGAGGAAAGTGTATTATGGTCACTACTTCCCAATGGCTCCTTCACTTCGAGGTCTCTGACCAATTCTGGTTCGTTACACAATACCAGATCCAGAATTGCCTTCTCCCTGTTCGGCTCCAGCACCAGCTGCTCTAAGAATCCATCTCTGAGGCACTCCACAAAGTCTCTTTCTTGAGGCCCAATACCATCCTGATTCTCCCAGTCTACCTGCATGTTAAAATCCTCCATAACAACTGTAGTAACATCTTTGCGACAGGCCAATTTCAGCTCCTGATTCAACTTACATCCGACATCCAGACTACTGTTTGGGGGCCTGTAGATGACTCCCAAGAGGGTCTTTTTACCCTTAGTATTTCGCAGCTCTATCCACACTGACTCTACATCCCCTGACTCTAGGTCCCCCCGCGCAAGGGACTGAATATCCTCCCTTACAACAAGGCCACCCCACTCCCTCTGCCCGTCAGTCTGTCCTTACAATAGCACGTGTAGCCTTGAATATTCATTTCCAAGGCCCTGTCCACTTGAAGCCACATCTCAGTTATCCCCACAATATCGTATCTGCCAATTTCCAAAAGAGCCTCAAGCTCATCCATCTTATGTCTAATGCTTCGTGCATTCATGTATAGTATTTTTAATTTGTTCCTGCTCTCACCATTCCCATCAACCCCTATCTCACTCAACCTTACAGCATGATCCCTTTCTGAGTTTTCTGCCTCATTGATACAGTTGTCAAGTTTGTGATACAGATTTTTAATCAATAAGGGAATCAAGGGCAATGGGAGAAGGCAGGAAAACAAAATTGAGCACCTTGAATGGCAGAGCAGATTTGATGGGCTGAATGGCCAACTTGTGCTATGACTTATGGGCTTGTGTAAAAATGTCTGATTGGCAGAACTGGAGTCACACAAAAGTATGAGTCTCCACATTTTACAATTTACATTAATGACCTAGATGATGACATGAGCATAGTGGAAAAGGATGTTGTTAAGAAATTGTCCTTTGCTTTGGGCACTCTGTCCATCTGTTCCACTCTCTCCTCCTCCCCCTATGTCAACAGCATAAATTTTCCAGTTTTCAGCTCTGAAGATGTCATATCAAACTCAAAATATTAACTGTCCAAAAATGCTGCCAGACTGGAGGTTTCTCCATTTTCTTTTTATTTCAAATTTCTAGTGTATGCTGTATTACCTTTCATAAAATTAAAGATGTTGTCTTCAGTTATGTAGAGTACAGGTGAGACCACATTTCAAATACTGTGTGCAGTTTTAGTCTCCTTATTTTTAAAAAAAGCAAATAAATTAATTGAAGGTGATTCAGAGAAGTTTGCTCGATTGATATCTGGAATGTGCAGGTTTTTCTTATGAAAATGGGTTGGACAGGTTGTGCTTCTTTCCATTTAGAATTTAGGAGCATGAGGAGTGACTTGACTGAAATGTGTAAGGATCTGAATAATCTCAACAATATACTCAACAAAAGTATTTTTCTTCTTGTGAGTGAGTCTAGAACTGGGGGGGGGGGCTGCAGTTTTAAAATTAGAGGTTGCCCTTCAAGGACTGAATTGGGGAAATTGGAACTCTGCCTTGAAAGGTGGTGGAAGTAGGATCATGGAATACTTTTAAGGCAGAGGTAGATTTTTGTTGTGCAAGGGAATTGAAGTTTATTGGGGGTAGATGGAAATGTTGAATTAAAAACACACAGATCAGCCATGATCTTGTCGAATGGTAGAGCAGGCTCAAAGGGTCATGTGTATCATTGGGTGTGCTGGAGGGTTTTAGTACTAGCTAGCCTTTGGAACTAAACATTCTTTGAAAAAAAATAGGTACCTTAACTACTCATCAGATCAGGTAGCATCTGTGGAAAGTAAAACAGTTCCATTTCATATTTATCTTAAAATTAATTTGGCCATTTATATGGGGGCACAACTTTCCTCTGTCATTACTATAGCAAGGGGAGATCCACTCGTGCCAACTGGATAAGCTAACACCTTTGGTTTCCCATTTTGACCTCAGTGCAACGCCATGGTGTCTCAGCCTTCCAGCCATCTTATCTAAGTCCTGTCAGCCCGCAGCCAACAAAAACTATCTTTTCCCCTTACCTTGGTACTTGGCTCCAATAGCCTGTCTTTTGTCTCAGCAGTGATCTCTGTACTTGTCTGGCACTGCTGGGGCGCTATACAGCTTCCACCTAGTTAAATGGAGACAGATCTGATGGCAGACTTCCTTTTAATGAGCAGAAATCCCAGGTAAAGCCAACTAAGTGACTGTGGAACACCCTTCCTTCCCATGGGCAGGCTTTGCATTGTCTTTTCAGTCGAGATTGTGGGATGGCAGTATCCACTGTATGCTATAAACTCTAGCTGCATTGTCTCTAAACCATTTATTTCTATTCAATGTCACAAATTGATCTATCTCATTGTGATGATATTTGCTGATGTACTATTGCTGTTGATATCTGTCCCTTTTTGCTTTGCTCGTCATTATACTGCTCCATGGCTTTGATCTATTTTAATCAAACCATCATAAATCACCAGTGTTACTAATTTAAAGAACAGTTAACAAGTATGACCTACCAAGGCGGTGCAGCAATAACAAATATGGGGTCGTAGAAAAGAAAGAGGACAGGGATTAAATTAAAATGGAATTGAAGGGAGAAATAATGCACTCCAGCCTCTGCAGTGCCCCCCTCCTTCTGAAGACTTTGAGGATAATATCTTATCTTTTATTCTTTAAATTTCAACATTTCCTTTACCTGAACTCCCTCTTTTTTAGTTTAAACCCTCTCCACATTCATCAGGACCATTTATCCCAGCCCAATTTCAGTGGTGCTCATCTTGTCAAAATCTATCCCTCTTTCAATTGGATCAAAATCTCAACTTCCCACACAATTCTTTGAACATTGTGTTTAATTCTCCAATTTTCTTGACCCAAGTTAATTAGCCCATAGCTTGGATAACAATCCATTTTTGGACCCTAACCTTCAAAGCTTTTCAACAGAACACTATTGGTTGTATCTGCATCAGTGTTTTCTATCTGAACTACAGGGAGTAGGTAATGATTAAAAAGTTAAGATGATCAATTCACTGCGAGGAGGCTCAAGTGGTATGAACAGTCTGTTTCTGTGCTGTTTAACCAATGTAACCTTCTGGACAAACATATGAACAAGGAACACGAGTAGGCCATTTGGCCCTTTCACCCTGCTATGTCATTCAACAAAAGCATAGCTGATCTGATTTTAACATTGACTCTATATCCCCAATTATCCTGCATCACTCTGTTAGTCAAGAATCTACCTACTTTTACCTTAAAAATATTTAAAGATTCTGCATTCAATGCCTTCTAAGTGAAGGAATTACAAAGATACTCTCTGGGAGAAAGAAAAATTCCTCCATATGTCTTTAATGGGCCATCCTTATTTTTAAATTGTGATGCCTAATTCTAGATTCTCCAACAAGAGGAATCATCTATTTCACATCCACCAGATCAAGTCCCCTCAGGGTCTTGTATGCTTCAATTACAACCTGCCTGACTCTTCTAAACTCTAGAGAATACAGGCTGAGCCTATCTTGCCTTTCTCCATAAGATAATTCATTCATTCCTGGTATTAGTCAAGGAAACCCCTCTGCTCTCTTTCCAACATATTAATATTCTTCTGTAGGTACGGTAGACAGATGCGGTCTCACCCAGGCCCTGTATTTGCTCTCCTAACTGTTTTCCCCATGCACTTCCTATCATTCATTCGGGTGTCCAATGATTTGCTCACATTATACCTGCTAAAAGTCTCTCTTTTCCTTTTTATCCAGTCTTGAGTGTTTTCGATATCCAGGCTGTCCTGCGCTTGTTGTTCCTGTTTCACCTTAAAGGGAACATGTTGGGCTGTACTTGCTAATGCCATTTTGAATGCCCCATTTTTCTGTAGATTTATTGTCTTGCCTGAAGACTGTACTTAGATTCTCAATGTACAGTTGCCAATCCTGCATTTCCCTTAACCACATCTCTGTAATAGCACACGTGCCAATCGACATTGTTAGTTTAATGCTAAGAGTATTATAGATTAGGGCCATCCAGCTTTGCCTTATTCCCTTGTGATTCCACATGGCTGAACTTTCTCTGCCTTGATTCCTTTACTAAACTATGCTCTGTCTTTAATGTACTAATACGGCGTCCCTTCCCCCTGCTGAACCTGTTTAAATTCCTCCCAACATGGAGCCTGTCTGTTCCACTATCCAATTAATTCCTATCACTATTGCTCCTGCTTCCTTCTTCCTCCCTGCCTGTGCAGTCAGGACGCTTGTGGTGTCAGAAGCTTGGGTTTGTCAGTACTCCCTTGAGCAACCAGTTCCCTAGTCAGCTTCCAAAATGGAAAACTGATTTGGAAGCTGGACTCTAGGAGACTCCTGAACTACCTGCCTGATTCTCTGACTATCCAGTGGTCACCCATTAGCATCTTTCCTTCAGTTCCTTGAACTGTAGTATGACCACCTCTCTAAATGTGCTGTCCACAAAACTCACAACCTCACAGATGTGCCACATTTCTCCGGCTGCTGCTCCAGTTCCGAAACACGGAGCTCAAACTTCTGCAGTTGGGAGCACTTACTGCATCTGCATATACACACACACAGTCATCAAGGATTCTGATGGGGCCATGACATCCCACATGTGACAGGTCACAAATTACACTCAACTGATCCCAATCATAATTTATTTAGTCTTGTTATTTTTTCTAATGACTTAATCTTCAGGATACTCCCTTTCCATTAACTGTAATCTCTAATTCACTGACATTTACTTCTATCTCGTGGTTTTCCAGTTAATCCCTTAATCTTCTCCTGCCCTTGGTCTTCTCCTGCCCATACTGCTCTGTGAAAATATTTAGGAAAACAGAAGAGGAGATACAAAGAAACATCTGCCACTCTCAGTTACTGAACTTCCTCACCACTCTGCAAGTTGCTTTCTTAAGTCTGTCCTGACAAAGCGGCTGCGCTGCAAAAGCTTGTGTGTTTTCAATTAAACCTGTTGGACTATAACCTGTTGTCATGTGACTTCTGGTTTTTTGCTGGTTGTACAGAGCCTTTTTTTAAATGCTCCACCTCAGCTTTTGCAGGAACTGGTTTTAACCAGATTAGATATTAACCCCAGTTATCCATCCAAGCTACAGCAGTACTATGAGGCTGTTTTTTGCTTCTCATCCCTAAAGTTGTCTATCCTTTAGAAGTAAACCTTACTAAACCTTTCCACAGGAGCTGAATGCAATTGAGTACATGACAAAGCACTCTTTCAAGGTTTCCATTGATAGAAAAGGATTCTACTCCCTTAACATACAGATCATTTGTTACCACAATAACCAGATAATGAAGCTACGCACTAAATATCAAGTAATCTGTTTTAAATCTTGCATCCTGGACCACTCTGAGGTGCCAGCTTTTGTTTTTGAAGTCTTTCAAAGTGTAGTCAATCTGTGGAATTCTTTACTGTCGAGGCTGTCAATGCTGTGTTGTTAAGTATATTCAAGCCTGGGATAGACAGATTTTTAGTTTGTAAGGAAATCAAGGGTTATAGGGAAAAGTCAAGAGGATTGAGGGTTATTGGATCAGCCATGACCTCATTGAATGGTGGAGCAGATTCAATGGGCTGAATGGCCTACTTCTGCTCATAGGTCATATGGTTTTATCAAAGCCTACAGCTGTGTCTGACAAATTACAACTTCTCACTCACTTTCTGCCCTCAGCCTTTCCCCTCCCTCCCAACCGACTCCCACAGCTACCTGGACTACACCTCCTCCCATCCTGCCCCCTGTAAAAACGCCATCCCATTCTCCCAATTCCTTCGTCTCCGCCGCATCTGCTCCCAGGAGGACCAGTTCAAAATACGTACAACACAGATGGCCTCCTTCTTCAAGGACCGCAATTTCCCCCCCGACGTGGTCGACGGTGCCCTCCACCGCATCTCCTCCACTTCCCGCTCCTCCAACCGCCACCAGGACAGAACCCCACTGGTCCTCACCTACCACCCCACCAATCTCCATGTACAGCGCATCATCCGCCGTCACTTCCGCCACCTCCAAACAGACCCCAGCACCAAGGATATATTTCCCTCCCCTCCCCTATCAGCTTTCCGTAGAGACCACTCCCTCCGTGACTCCCTTGTCAGATCCACACCCCCCACCGACCCAACCTCCACTCCCGGCACCTTCCCTTGCAACCACAGGAGGTGCAACACTTGCGCCCACACCTCCCCCCTCACTTCTCTCCAAGGCCCCAAAGGAAACTTCCATATCCGCCACAGATTCACCTGCACCTCCACCCACATCATCTACTGCATCCGCTGCAGCCGGTGTGGCCTCCTCTATATTGGGGAGACAGGCCGCCTACTTGCGGAGCGATTCAGAGAGCACCTCTGGGCCACCTGGACGAACCAACCCAACCACCCTGTAGCACAGCATTTCGACTCCCCCTCCCACTCCACCGAGGATATGCAGGTCATTGGACTCACCCACCGCCAAACCACAACAACGCTACGGTCGGAGGAGGAGCGTCTTATCTTCCGACTGGGAACCCTCCAACCGCAGGGGATGAACTTGGACTTCACCAGTTTCTTCATCCCCCCTCCCCCCACCTTGTCTCAGCCGAATCCCTCCAGCCCGGCACCGCCTTCCTGACCTGCAGTCTTCTTCTTGACCTCTCCGCCTCCATCCTACTCCGACCTATCACCCTCACCTTAACCTCTTTCCACCTATCACATTTCCAACGCACCTCCTCCAAGTCCCTCCTCCCTACCTTTTATCTTCTCCTGCTGAACACTCTCTGCTCATTCCTGAAGAAGGGCCTGTGCCCGAAACGTCGAATCTCCTGTTCCCTGGATGCTGCCTGACCTGCTGTGCTGTTCCAGCAATAAAGTTTCAACTTTGATCTCCAGCATCTGCAGACCTCACTTTCTCCTCCCTCCCAGAACAAAGATAGGGTTCCCCTTGTCCTCACTGATCAGCCTGTGACTCTCTGCATTCAAAGGATTATTCTCTGCCATTTCCGATACCTCCAAAGTATGCTGCCACCAAACATCCTCCCCGCCATCCCCATCAACATTCTGGAGGGATGTTCCCGCTATAACACCCTGGCTTACTTCTCCATTACACCTAACATTCCCTCACTCCCCATGGCACCTTCCTATTCAGTTACAGAAGGTGTAACACCTCCCAATTCACCACCTCCTTACTCACCGTCAAGCTGAAGCAGCATTTTATTTGTACTACCTTCAATTTAGTCCACTGTATTCACTTTCATAATGCACCCTCCATTCCAATGATGAGTTCAAACAGAGGTTGAGTGACTGTTTTTAAACGGCTCTCTCTATAGAGCAGTAAAAATGACCTTGATCTTTCAGTTGCTTGCCATTTCACTAAACCATGCCAATGTTTCTCTCCTGAGCCTGCTGACGTGTCCTGAGAAACTCAACGCAAGCTGGAGGAACAGCACTTCATTTTCTACACCTTCAAAGCTATTAGCACTCAACACAAGAGTTCAACAACTTCAAAGTATGAACGCTGTTCTCCATTTTGAATTACCAACCCCCAACCCTCTCTGGATCTGGTTTGTGTCTCATTATCTTTCGTTTCATTGGAGTTTATCTATTTTTTCTTATTGAAGCTTACATATTTTCAAAGCAATTTTTACATCTCCATTTCTCCTTTACCAGCATGAGAACTCACTTTGCATTTTGCTATGAACATTATCACATTCTGTTCCACTTGCTGCTGCTTCCCCTTTGTCAACAACATAAAATCCATAATTTCCCAGCCCCTTTCATTCCCAAAGAAGAGTCTTTGGAAGTTCCCAAAGTTGAAATATTAACTCTGTTTCTTTCTCCATAGAACTAGCCATTTGGATACAGAACTGGCTCAAAGGTAGAAGGTAGGTTGGTGGTGGAGGGTTGTTTTTCAGACTGGAGGCCTGTGACTAGTGGAGTGCCACAAGGATCGGTGCTGGGTCCTCTACTTTTGACTAAATGATTTGAATGCGAGCACAAGAGGTACAGTTATTAAGTTTGTAGATGACACCAAATTTGGAGGTGTAGTGGACAGCGAAGAGGGTTACCTCACATTACAACAGAATCTGGACCAGATGGGCCAATGGCTGAGAAGTGGCAGATGGAGTTTAATTCAGATAAATGCGAGGTGCTGCATTTTGGGAAAGCAAATCTTAGCAGGACTTATACATTTAATGGTAAGGTCCTAAGGAGTGTTGCTGAACAAAGAGACCTTGGAGTGCAGGTTCATAGCTCCTTGAAAGTGGAGTCGCAGGTAGATAGGATAGTGAAGAAGGCGTTTGGTATGCTTTCCTTTATTGGTCAGACTATTGAGTAGAGGGGTTTGGAGGTCATGTTGCGGCTGTACAGGACATTGGTTAGGCCACTGTTGGAATATTGCGTGCAATTCTGGTCTCCTTCCTATCGGAAAGATGTTGTGAAACTTGAAAAGGTTTTGAAAAGACTTACATCGATGTTGCCTCGGGTTGGAGGATTTGAGCTACAGGGAGAGGCTGAACAGGCTGGGGCTGTTTTCCCTGGAGCGTCGGAGGCTGAGGGGTGACCTTATAAAGGTTTACAAAATTATGAGGGGCATGGAGAGGATAAATAGTCAAAGCTTTTTCCCTGGGGTCGAGGAGTCCAGAACTAGAGGGCATAGGTTTAGGATGAGAGGGGAAAGATATAAAAGACACCTAAGGGGCAACGTTTTCACGCAGAGGGTGGTACGTGTGTGGAATGAGCTGCCAGAGGATGTGGTGGAGGCTGGTACAGTTGCAACATTTAAGAGGCATTTGGATGGATATATGAATAGGAAGGGTTTGGAGGGATATGGGCCGGGTGCTAGCAGGTGGGACTAGATTAGGTTGGGATATCTGGTAGGCATGGACAGGTTGGACCGAAGGGTCTGTTTCCATGCTGTACATCTCTATGATTCTATGAGATGCTGCCTGGTCTGCTGAGTTTCTTAAGAAGTATCCTTTATGTTCCAAAGTTACTGTTGTCTGGCACTGGGAGTGAAGTTGTTTTTTGCTTAGCTAGATATGCATCAGTACGTCATGTTGTTCCAGCTCATGTCAAGGGACTGCTGGCATATTTTAGGAACAAGGAAAGATCTATCCTGTATTAAGAAGATGAATGCTGTTGAGTACCCTGATGAGTGTATGCAAGCATTTTGATAAAATTTGCCTTAACAAACATGCTTAAAGGAAAGGCAGTATAAAAATGTACTGAAATTCATCACAATACTACATGTGCGTCATCATTTTACAGCACTATGGTGCTATTGCTTTATGCAGATATATTGGGACTATACAACATGTATCTCATGATTTGGGCAGTTATATGTATGTAGTGGTTATTGACTGGGTGCTGGCAGATGCATTATTGAATTGATTTGTGAATTGAGAGAGTAAACGCCAAGGCACTGGAGTAATTCTTAAATCCTAAAGGTACTCAAAAATGTATTAACAGTTACAAGTATTAAGGGACTAATTGCAGAAAAATTATTCTTGGATTGCATTGAACATCAAGGACAGTTAATGTACAAATTGTGGAAAATGAGCTATCATTTCAATGCACACTCAGCACTTTTAAATTGCATGTCAGTTGGTGTGCTACAAGAAGTGACATTGCATACCAAAGTCAAAATAGTCTTGGGTTCCCTGCCTGCTGTATGGTTTCTCCAGAAATGGATCTATACCTGGATTACACCAGCAGACCAGCGATGTATGAAGCATGCTGCCTGAAAGATACAGTTACATTATGTGCTAACATCAAAAATATTGTCTGTAATACAGGGAGATCACTTCTGCTAACTTGTGGGTGATCAAAACTTCAGAATGAATAATCACAAAAGTATGAAACTCTGTAATTTCCCTTTGGGAATCTTAATCCACCTTAACTTGGAATATAAACAGGAAGAAATTTGAATGGAAGGGGGTTATGTGGAGATAAAGGATTTGAGTATCACACTCTGACTTTGTTTCTAAATCCATAGATATACTGAAGATTAAGAGTAGCTTCATATGATCTGTTAAAAATTAAATAAACCACCAAAAATCTTTATAAACTGTAAATCTAGTTGGTTTATATCCAAAAAGAAAACACATGCATTTAATATCAAATTTCTTGATTTTACATAGTTTTTCTCTTGATTATGAAGTGGTGGATTGGCATTCCAATTAACATCTCTTTTTCTAAAATAAACTTTCCAGCTTCCTTACTTTATTAACTTGTAATTTTTCATGAAGGACTTCTCCAATTTCATGCTCATTGCTGTAGCCAAAAGCACAGTCTATATGTTGGTATCCTATTTCAAGCGCATAACTGACTGCTGATTTCACCTGCAGAAAGCAAAGTAACACAGATTCAAATGTTGGTGAGTTGCAATATCTGGTTTTACTGATAGATCTGATTCGACAAATTGTATTGCAAAATATTTAAGCTGCTGGGTAATGGGCTATGATTCCTCTGGGACCAAAGCTTGAATGCAATCTTGATTGATGGGAAGAATTTTGTTGAATGAAGGGAATCTGTATTAAATCAGTTTTTTTGCAGCTTTATATCAGTTTTTTATGGCAAAGTTACACAATGCACACAGTGCAGAAATTTAGCATTAGTCTCACTCCGTGAAGCTGCATGAGAGAGTAGTTTGGGATGTGAAAAATGTAACACTGAGATTGATTATTGGAGGTTGGCTCATGGTGGAGGGACCTTAGAATATAAACTATCCTACAGGTGACTTTACCGAATTCAGTGGTGATGTTGGTTTTATTCCTCAGCATTAGAATAAAGTATAGAAGAAAATAAATTATGATGAGGAACATGTAGTAGCTAAAATGTATTAAAGTAACAAATGATTGACTAATAACTGTGCTGCAATTATAGGCACTTACCTGTCCAGCTGAATTCTTCCATGTTCCAAGTCCAACTAATGGCATTTTCTGCCCAGTGGCGAGTGTAACATAGTCACAACTCATTTTTAATCTTTATTGTTCAGCTGTGAATTGTTAAAACAATACCATCTGTTTAAAGCCACAAAAATAATCTGTAAACAGAGAACGATGTGAAACTCTTGACAAAACCAACAAATGAAGCAATACTCTCAATCTGGCGAAGACACACATCTGGACTGATGTTGTTAACAGCAACTTCTCCAAACCTTGGCTTTCATCGAAGAGAATTATTTAACTTCTAATTCTTTCTTTCCCAATGGCAGAAAAATTTATAACAAAAAAAGTCATTGACATTTATTCAAATCAGCATTCCATCACTTCACAATGTAACACATTGTTGCACTATGATCATGGTTGTGATCCCAAATTCTCTGCAGAAAAACTGTGCTTGAAGGGAATGCGGGTCAGACAGAGCTACAGCTTTGCAGTCTGATTCTGACTGCTTTCCTTTGAATGTAGTTCTGAGCTGAAAGGGCTGGATTTGTTGATAAATTAATAGTAGTCATTGAATGTGCTCTGCTATGGATAAATAAAAACAAATTCAGAATTGCAAATCTCCACAGCAAAGGCAGCATAGTGGCACAGTGGTTAACACTGCTGCCTCACAGCGCCACAGACCCGGGTTCAATTCCCGCCTTAGGTGACTGACTGTGTGGAGTTTGCACATTCTCCTCGTGTCTGCGTGGGTTTCCTCCGGGTGCTCCAGTTTCCTCCCACAGTCCAAAAATGTGCAGGTTAGGTGAATTGGCCATGCTAAATTGCCCATAGTGTTAGGTGAAGGGGTAAGTGTAGGGGAATGGGTCTGGGTAGGTTGGGCTTCGGCGGGTCGGTGTGGACTTGTTGGACCGAAGGGCCTGTTTCCACACTAAGTAATCTAATCTAATCTAATCCCATCCAAAGGTGTGTAGGTTAGGTGGATTAGCCATGGGAAATGCAGAAAAGGGTGGGTCTGGATGGGATGCATTTCAGTCAGTATGGACTTGATTGGCTAATTTTTATGATTCTATAAAACACAAACAACAAATTAAAACAAGCACTGATTAGAGGTAAAGTACCTCCCAGATCAAGAGAGGTAGACAAAAAAAATGAGGCTGGTTATTCCACCATTCCTGTCCACCTGTTGTCTGTATAATGCTACTGGACAAAGATCCAGTAAGGGGTATCTTTCTGCCCTTCAAGGTCAGGATCAATCCATAACATGGTAAGACACAGGGATAGGGGAAGAAATGTTGAAAAGTAAAGCAGGGACATGAAGGCATGTAATATTTTCTTCATTCATTTTTGGAATGCAATTTCCCTTTATTATTCATCCCTAATTACCACAACAAAGAACAGATTAAATTGAGTGGATTACTAGTAGATAGCTAGGCTTTTCTGTGTTTACACTGTCTAGTCCTGTTTCAATCTTAATGTTTCTAAAATGAGATTACCCTTCATTCTTCTAAACTCCAATGAATAAGTCTTAACTGATCCAGTCTCACTTCATATGTTAGTCTTGCCATCCCTGGAAACAATTTGGTAGACTTTTGTTGCACTTCTTCCATAATTAGAATATCCTTCCTCAGATTTGGATACAACACAGCATACAATACTCCAAGTACTTGGGCAGCACAGTGGCTCAGTGGCTAGCATTGCTACTTCACTGCACCAGGTTCTTGGGCCTTGGGTGACTGTCTGTGTGTTGCACATTCTCCCTGTGTCTCTGTGGATTTCCTCTGGCTCCAAGTTCCTCCCACAGTCCAAAGATGTGCATGTTATGTAGGTTGGCCATGGGAAATGCAAGGCTACAGCGATGGGTTGAGGGTGGGTCTGGGTGGGATGTCGCTTGGAGGTTTGGTGTGGCCTTGATGGACTGAATGGCCAGCTTCCATACAGTTGGGATTCAATGATTCTAAGAGAAGATCAGTTTTGTAATATGAGCAATTTGGAGCTGGAGCTGGATATCAGATTGAGTGAGGACAGTAGGTTTCCTTTCTAAAGGATATCTGTTGAGTTGACCTGTGCAAAATTGCAGTTATTCTTGTCTACTTAATTGTTTTAAATGTAGCTTCCTCATTTGTCTATATGTATCTAGATGTGTGTAAAAAATACACACTTCTTATTTGTTGCTACTGATATTTACTATACTCTTGAAACTCAATGTAATGTTAAATTACTTTTTCTGGGAATTGAAAGCCCAGCTTCCATTGTGACCTTTGCTTTTCTGTGATAATTAATCCAATCCGTACTTTGGAATGAAAATGGATAACTTGCATTTTTACATTTGGTTAAAGAATAATTTTGCGTCCCCAAGAGCTCAAATGATTGATTTACACAAAGGTGTGTCAGAACTCAAACTTAACATAAGTATTATAGAAGCATAGAAACATTAAACTGGAGCAAGGGTAGGTCATTTGGTTCTTGGAACCATTCAAAATGATCATGGCTGATCAGCCTGCTCTGTACCCTGTTCCCATCCTCTTTAATTCCTTTTGCCTTGAGAACTATATCTAACTTCTTCTAGAGCTAACTCCTAAACAGCTTACCCAGTGCCTTTAGATTGTGACCTCCAGCTCAGGTCTCCTCAGTCATCAGGAACACCCTTCACGTGTTTACACTGTCTCGTCCTGTTACAATTTTACAGGTTTCTAAAAGATAACCTCTCATTCTTCTAACCTCCAGTGAATATACTCTTAACTAATCCAATCTCTCTTCTTATGTCAGTCTTGCCATCCCAGGAATCAACAGACCTCTATTCCACCTCCTCCATAATGAGAACATCCTTCCTCAAGTATGGAAACAAAATTACACACAATACTCTAAGAATGATCTCATCAAGGCCCTTTACAATTACACCAAGACATCCCTGCTCCTGTACTCTCATTTTCACGCTATGAAGACCAACATATCATTTCCCTTCTTTACTGCCTGCTGCATTTGCTTGCCTAATTTCCGTGGCTGGTGTACAAGGATACTCAGGTCTATATGCACCTCCTTCTTTCTCAAGCTACTGCCATTCAGTTAATCTGCCTTTCTGATTTTGCTAGCAAAGTGGATAGCCTGACTTTTATCCATACTATATTTCATCTGCCATGTATTTGCCCATTCATTCAACTTGTCCTAATCACACTGAAGCATCTCTATACCTTCCTCACAATTCAGTTTTGTGCCATCTGTGAAACTGCGGATGTTACATTTAGTTCCTACTTCTCAAGCATTAATATATATTGTGCATAGCTGGGGTACTAGCATTGATCCCTGCTCTACTCCACTATTAACTGGCTGCCACTCAGAAAAAAATCAATTTATTTATTATGTTTGATTCCTGTCTGCCAAACAATTCTCTATTCATGTTAGTTCACTACCCCTAATCTTATGTGCATTAATCTCTTATGTGGGACCTTATAGGCTTATTTGATGAAAAGATAGCCTTTTACTTATACAGCAGGTTATCAAAGGAAACATAACAAAGCTTTTTGTACGAACTGATTATCTTGAAATGCAGTGACAGTTAATACCAACAACTCAGTACCTTTAATATAATAAAATATCCCAAGCTGCTCTTCAGGAACATTGTTAAAGAAAATATAACCTTGAATCACCATGAAGATATTAGGGCAAACAGCCAAAAACTGTTAAAAGTGACAGGATTTACTAACTGTCATAAAGAAGGTAGAGATGGGTGAGGATGGGGGTGGCAGTGTGTGGGGGGAAGAGGGTTAGGATGGAATTAGGCTTAGGACCACAAACAGTGTGAAGAAAATCAAGAAATTACAGGGAAATGGAATTGAAAAGAGTGTATAACTGAAGGCATCAAGGAGGTTAAATAAGGAAACAAGGATGAGGGATTTGAAAACAAGCATGAGGATCTTAAATAAAGAATGACAGCCATTTTCTACACAACAGAAATGAGTGACCAGTAAAGAGCATTTTGGTAGTGTTGGATGTACAAGAAAACTTGGCCAATACAGTGGCTTGTTTATCTTTGAATTGTGACACAAATCCTTGTATGTCCACTGAATCACTGGAAGAATTGGACAGCTTTACTTTATATGACACCAGCAAGTACCCTGTGATTATTGCCTTGCAGTGTCAACCTCAATTTCTTGCGGAAGCTGGCATTCTGTCATATATCTGCAGGATTCTTGTTTTCCACAAGAACTAGCTGACAAAATGATAAATTCTGCAGGACTTTGTTCTGCCATTTGTCATGGTTGAGCTAAAGATCCATGTTAAGCAAAATATGAGCTAACTAGGTTATGAATAATGAAAATTTCTAAAATGCTGGTTAATCTCAATGACCTTTTTTATTGGATGAATGACTATTAGTTTACATTTAAGCAAAAAACATTGTAATTTTGAGTGGAGACTGGAGAAGATATGAGATATGGGGTGGCACGTTGGCTCAGTGATTAGCACTGCTGTCTCACAGCGCCAGGGACCTGGGTTCAATTCCTGCCTCGGGCAACTGTCTGTGTGGAGTTTGCACATTCTCCCTGTGTCTGCGTGGATTTTCTCCGGGGTGCTCCGGTTTCCTCCCACAGTCCAAAGACGTGCAGGTCAGGTGAATTGGCTATGCCAAATTGCCCGTAGTGTTAGGTGCATTAGTCAGAGGTAAACGTAGGGGAATGGGTCTGGGTGCGTTGCTCTTTGGAGGGTTGGTGTGGACTTGTTGGGCTGTAGGGCCTGTTTCCACACTGTAGGGAATCTAATCCTATCATATAGTCAGTGAATTAATGGTGGGGTGGGGTTGGTGGTAATTAGGAGCAAGGGAGAGAAGATATTGCATGTAGTAATGAGTGGTATAGTGGGAGCTTGGTGTAATTACAAAGATAGAGTGTGCGGTAGTAGAGCAAAGACGGAGGCACTTAGTGGACAGGCAAATAGTCTTGGCTCTTTCTGTCCAATTAAGGATTATTTTCTCCTGGAATTAGACAAAGGGAGAGATTGAGTGAGATGAAAGTGGGTGGTGGTGCAGGTGGAGGTAGGAATCCTGAGTGAGTGAATATGTCGCACAGAGACCATGCGCAAAATGTCATGGAGCAGGTGGGGTGGAGTTGCCAGTGGTTAGGTGCAAGGGAGAAAAAATATTGCTGGCAGTAATGAGAATGGTAGAGTATGAGCCTTGGTGGGAAGTTGGTGTTATTCCAAAGATAGAGTGTGTGTAGAGAAAAGATGTAGGCACTTAGCCTGGCAGAGAGGAGAAGGTTATTGACTTTCTTGTGGCATTTCTACCTGTTTCTCCAGACTGTGGAGATTACACTGACCTAGTTGACAATGTAGACCAAGCTGGCAGGTTCTGGGGTGTCGTAGCCTCCTTTGTCAGTCCTGGATGAAGAGGGCAGCCTTCATCTCTATAACTCTGTCCACCTGGACCTCCAGATCCCTGTCTGAAAAGTCGGCTATCAATATTTCCTTGTCAGAGGCAAAAACAAAAATGTACCATGCTGGCTTCTACAAACTGACAACACTTAACCAGTTGCACAACCTTTTAAAAACATTTGGCACTGGTGCGATGGCCAGGAATGGTGTGTATTTCTGTTTAGTGATCGGGAGTGGAATGCCGTAAGATTGTGCAGCAAAGTTAACGAGGTGAGTTTGGGATGATCATGCTTTGGGAAGAAAACTTGCTAGGCCTCACGGAGCAAAGCTTTCCTGAGACTCAAAAAAAAAATGACACTTAACTGATTTTTGTTAAAATTCAACTCAAGGTGTAATTTTATCTTGAATTTGTATATCATTTATTTTTCTGGTGCACTATGATTTTACTTTTCATTTTGCTTTTGACTTCCCCAGGAAAGCTGGGGGTGTAAGTTATAGTATTGAAGAGGAAGAACTTCTGGTATTGTAAATATTTCCGAGGACCTAAAGGTACTTGGAAAATGTAATGGCACATGCGTGTGAACAGTTGTTTGCTGTCAACAAGTCACTGAGGTTTTAAGTTTCCTCTGTACTTCAGCTGCTTGAAATGTTTTGGTGAAACTGTTGGCAAATCTCCAATTAAGGCAATTAACTCATGTAATTGGATTCGATTAAAGAAGTTGTTGATTTAGCTTCCTCACATTCAATAGCTTGTTGTAAGCTACTGCTCGTTGGATGAAGCATTTATGAAATTCTGCATGACCCACTGAACTATGCCTTGTGTCAGCTATTACAGCTGTTATCATTCAGTTATTTGATAAATGGAATGAATAAGAGATATGAGTATGCAGGGACCAAAGCCTCAGAACACATTATCCCAGGGAGAGGATGTACAAGAAAAACATTCCTATAGCAAATAGGAATGCCTGAGAAGGTTGAGGCTTTCTAAGAATCCAAATATTGAGGACTGTGAAATGTCAGCTGGTGATTTTAGAATCTGTTCAGTAACTGTAATCACAATGTATAGAATTGTTAATGGTCTTTAATTTTTCAATTATGCTAATCAGTTGATGGGGATCCAAAGCAAAAGGGCATTCATCTCTAAGAGGCACTGAACTAGTTTATGGATAGAAAATATTTAATTTTTTTTAAAATCAAGAATCAGATAGACAGATGGTCACAATTCTGATCTATTTCTGCTTTTCCAAGGGTCATCAGTAGTCTAAACTATTTACATGGCTTACCTCAACTTGAAAGTATTTGATTCTAGCAATGGTTCAGGTAATTTGTAGAGAGGAAAAACATTCTTCGTGAATGCACAATCTGTGCAAGTATTCATTCTTAATAATGTTTTCATGATTATATTTGAATAATTTTGCTTGACTGATTACCATTTTTTGGGGTAATCCAAATATCCCAAAAAAAGCAATCAACACACAGAAATAAAATGAGAGAAAAATATCCATGTACTTCGGTCTGTTAAAATAACTTTAATTTTGAATATGAGAGAGAGAGCTAGTTAGATATGGAAACACAAATAGTGTTCCAAGAGTTTACATAAATATTCTAAAAAGAGTTAAAGTGAACATTGGTTCAATATAAAGTGAATCTGGGAAATTAATAATACAAAATGAGGAGACAAAAGATGAATTAAAAAGGTAATTTACATCAGTCTTCATTATAAAGGAGTAAAGTCACATCCTAGAGCTAGCTGTTTGTCAAGAAATGGAAGAGAGGTAGGAAATCAAGAAAATTACATTCAGCAGGGAACTGGTACTGAGTAAATTATTGGAGATGTGGGCTGACAAGAGTCTGGGTTCTGATTCAAATAATCATAGGGTCTTAAAAGTTGTTTGAGAGATAATTGATGTGCTAGCTTACATTTTCCAAAATTACCTGATTTAGGGATGGTTCCTTGAGATTGGAAAACAATGAATGTAATTTCTTTGATTCAAAAAGCAAGGGAGACTATCAGCAACAAACTATAATCAATTAACAGAAGGTGTAAGAAGTTCATCATAGAATCCCTGCAGAGTGGAAGCAGGACATTTGTCCCATCAAATCCACACTGACTCTCTGATGAGTATCCCATGCAGATCCACCCTCATATCCCTGAATTTCCTGTGGCCAATCCACCTAACTCGCACATCTTTGGATTGTGGGAGGAAACTGGAATACCCGAATGGAAATCCACGCAGACACAGGGAGAACGTGGAAACTCCACACAAACAGTTGCCCGAGGCTAGAATCAAACCCAGGGGTCCTTGGCGCTGAGAGGCAGAAGTGCTAACCACTAAGTCACCGTGCTGTTCTTATTAAAGACACTATAACAGGGCACTTGGAGGAATTCAAGGGATTCAGGCATGGTCTTGTAAAAGTGAAATCACGATTTAACCAACTTAATGGAATTCCTGAAAAAAGTAACATGTACTAGAGGGGAACTAGTGGAGTTACTGTTCTTAGATTTCTAGCAAGTATTTAATAATGATTGGCTAGTTAACAGGAAACAGTGAATATAAATAAATGCGTAACTTTCTGTTTGGTAAGATAATGGGTAGTGTACCATAGGGATCAGTGCAGAGGTCTTGACTTTATAATGTAAATAAATGAAGGGGCTGAAGGTTTGGTTGCTAAATTTGCTAATGACACAAAGATAGGTAGGAGAGTGAGTTATGAAGAGGATATAAGGAGGTTACAAAGGAAAAACAGTAAATAGGTAAATGAATGAGTAAAAATCTGGCAAATGGAGTATAATGTGTGAAAATGTGAAATTGTTCTCATTGATCAGAAGAATAAAAAATGATCATGTGCAGAGGTTGTGGTTGTTCGAGTGCATGAGCTGTGAATGGTGCAAAAAAAGAAAATAATTATGAAAGCTAATAAAATATCTTAACAATTCCAGCTGATGGTAATAACGGACAAATCAGATCCCAGAGTGAAACATGTCTTGATAGACCCCATAAGTTTTAGTTTTATGATTTATTTACTATGGTGGTTAGTTACTGAATACTGTATATTCACAAGAAACTGCCAGTAAATGATCGAATATAAAAAAGTTTATTATATGCAAAAGGGAAAAAAAACACTAAGCAATTGCATTACACACAAACCGTTTGGAATGGTCCTTTTGCAAAGATCAATCATTTTGCCATTAACAACAACCTAACAGGTACTGCAACCTCACTGCCTGTACTTCAAAATTCCTTGTAATTGTGGAGTTATACAGTCATACAGATCAGAAACAATCCTTTCAGTCCAACTAGTCCACAGCAACCATATTCCCAAACTAAACTAGTCCCACTTGCCTGTGTTTGGCTCATATCCCTCTTATTCATGTACTTATCCAAATGTCTTTTATATGTACCTGCATCCACCACTTCCTCTGACAGTTCATTCCACACACACTGTAAAAAAAAACAATGCCCCACATGTCCTTTTTAAAACTTTCTCCTCTCACCTTAAAAATATGCCCCCTAGTTTTGAACTCACCCACCTTAGGGAGAAGACCCTTGCTTTTCACCTTATCTGTGGCCCTCATGATTTTATAAACTTGCACAAGGTCACCCCTCAATTTCCTATGGCCCAATGAAAAAAATCCTAGCCTATTTTTATATCTCAGACCCCCCATTCCCAGCAACAGCCTGGTAAATCTTTTGTGAATCCTCTCAAATGTAACGATAGCCTTCCTTTAGCACGGCGACCAGAACTATACACAGTACTCCAGAAGAGTCCTCACCAATGTCCTTTACAACCTCAACATGACATCCCAACTTTTATACTCAAAGATCTGAGCAATGAAGTCAAGTGTGCTCAATGCCTTCTTAATCACCCTGTCTACTTGTGACACAAATGTCAAAGAACTCTGCATCTGAACCTCCAGGAATACTACACTCTAAAATGCAACAACTTGCGTTTATCCAAATTAAACTCCATCTGCCACTCCTCAGCCCATTGATCCAATTGATCAAGATTGCTTTGTAATCTTTGATAATCTTCTTCACTGTCCACTATAGTACCAATTTCAGCAAATTTCTGCATTTTAAAGTCCCTTCCTCAGACCCTTAAATGAACTGTTAACACAAATCGCTTATTTCTTAATAAGGGTTCCTTAATCTCCTCTTCAACAACCTTCTGTCTCTGGCGCTTTTCACTTCCAAACTCTGCTGCTATCACAGGCCTTTACTCTCTGAATGACCCACTTCTCCCTGAAAGAAACCTGTATACAGCACCTGAACTTCTGGATGGTTCAGTATTTCTGTCATAGGACACCTTGTTACGAGACAATAGCAGGTTTTTTTTTTCCTTTCTTTCCCCCTTGTATCTATGCACTGAACTACTTACCTCAGGCTCTACTTGATAAAGCTGCAAACACCCTACCAAGAATGGGTGGGTTGTAGATTAGATTAGATTAGATTAGATTAGATTACAGTGTGGAAACAGGCCCTTCGGCCCAACAAGTCCACACCGACCCCGCCGAAGCGAAACCCACCCCATACCCCTACATTTACCCCTTACCTAACACTAGGGGCAATTTAGTATGGCCAATTCACCTGACCCTGCACATCTTTGGACTGTGGGAGGAAACCGGAGCACCCGGAGGAAACCCACGCAGACACGGGGAGAACGTGCAAACTCCACACAGTCAGTCGCCTGAGTCGGGAATTGAACCCGGGTCTCTGGCGCTGTGAGGCAGCAGCGCTAACCACTGTGCCACCGTGCCGTCTTAAGAAGAAGAGTCAGATAGGTTAGGCTTGTGTCTGTTGGAGTTCAGAAAAGTAGCAGGACGCTTGATATTAAACAGATAGGATCTTGAAAGATCTTGACATGGTGCATGTGGAAAAGAGATTTCCTGTTGTACGAAAACCTTGAACCAGGGGTTACTGTTTAAAAATTAAGTGGTTGTCATTTGAGAAAAAAATTAGAATTTATTTTCTCTCAGAAAGACTGTTTCTTAAAAGGCAGTGGAAGCACAGCCCTTGAATGTCTCAAGGCGGAGATAAATAAATTCTTGGTAAGCAAAGAGAATGTAGGGTTATCAGGACTCGGCAGGAACGTGGAGTAATCAGAAAAACTACAACCTTTAAAATGACTGAGGAGGCACAAGCAGTCCATTGGCCTGCTCCTGCTTTGAAATTTGTATGTTAATATGTAAAACAGAGTTTGATGCCTGAATTTATTTCACTAGTAAGGTCAGCATTTAATGCTCATTAGGCAGCAGAGGCCTTAGTCATTGGGTGGCTTAATAGGTCAATTCAGAGGGCAGTTAAGAATCAGTATAAGAACACAAGAAACAGGAGTAGACCTTTTGGCCCATCGATTTTGCTTTGCCACTCGTAGAACAGTACAGCACAGGGAAAGGTCCTTTGGCCCAGGATGCTGTGCAAAACATGACGCTAAATTAAATTAATCCCTTCTGTTTGCCCATGGTCCACATCTCTCCATTCTTTGCTTATTCATGTGCTTATCTACAAGTCCCTTAAATGGCCCTATCATATCTCCACCACCACTACCTGGCAGCACATTCCAGGCACCTACCACAATCTGTGTAAAAAACTTGCCCCTCACATCTCCTTTGAACTTATCCCTTCTTATCTTAAACACATGTATTAGACATTTCAACTCTGGAGAAATATTCTGACTGTCAACCCTATCCATGCCACTCATAATTTTATAAATTTCTATTAGGTCACCCCTCAGCCTTTGCAGCTCCAGAGAAAACAATCCTAGTTTGTCCAGTCTCTCCTTATAGCTCATACCCTCTAATCCAGGCAGCATCCTGGTAAATCTCTTCTGTATTCTATCCAAAGCCTCAACATCCTTCTTGTAATGTGGAAACCAGAATTGAATGCAATACTCTAAATGCAGCCTAACCAAAGCTTTATAAAGCTGCAACATCACTTCCTGACTCATGTAGTCAATGCCCCGACCAATGAAGGCAAGCATGCCATATGCCGCCTTTAGCACGCGTTCAGTGCAATCGTGACAACCTTGGCCTTCAACACCATATTCCTGCCTGCTTCCACACTGTTAGATTCCCTGAAACAGGAACGGATCTGTCCAATCAGCCTGAAATGTAATCAACAATAGAGCATTCACAACAGTGTGGGATAGAGAATTCTATTGATTAAATTATATTGCGAAGGATGTAGAGTGACATTTGGGCATGCTTAAGCAGGGGGAGAGAGACACAGGCAGACGGGTCAGACAGGTTAGGCTTGTGTCTGTTGGAGTTCAGAAAAGTAGCAGGACGCTTGATATTAAACAGATAGGATCTTGACATGGTGCAGACAGAGTGAGTGAGAGAGTGAGAGAGAATATCCAGATGGCTCTTCACCATTTAAATGGTACATTGGTCCATAACCTCTGGATTATTAGTCCAGTCACCGTGGTCTTAGCAGACAGAAGGGCTGCTATTTCATTACAGAGAGGTGACTAGTGGTACTTTAAACAAAGGGTCACTGTGTCTGAGATGAAGGGAGAGGTTGAGAAGGAGTCCTTCATAGTAATCTCAGCTAATGCAAGAACTGAATCCACACTGTTGCTGTCAATGTCATATGTCACTACTTTTGATATTCAAGCACAAGCAATTACTTACTGTTGCATAAACTGTTGAGACTGACTGTTGGAAACTTGCCTGAAGTACAGATTGTCAGTTGCTTTATGCTGATTACCTGCTTCTGTTCAAAGACTTTATACTTTGGTAACTAGTTAATGGATATTGATTAAACCTGTTAGTTGCTAAATTAACAGAATTAACAAAAAAGATTAGAGTTTAAACCTACTGGCCTCGATTATACTTTCATGATCTTATTAGCTGGTTTACAGTAGCCTTTATAATGTGGGTTGAGGACGTTACTTGGTCAGCCTCTCTGCTGGAAATGGTATTGTGCCAATGGAAAGATCTGACAATTTTTGACAAGATAACTATGCATGGAATTCTGGAATTTTTGTGGGTCAGTTGAGTACAATTAATTTTTATTGCAATCTTGAGTCCTCTGCATTTGGACAAAAATCCAATTATTCATGCTAATGACACGAAGGAGCAATCTGCCTTTTGTTAAGGTGAGTTGTTCGAAACAATTACCATACATGTTTGAAATACTTGTACATCTGTATTCCTGATATCATAAGCTTGAAGGCTACAGATGCAGGTGGCTGAGGATCGAAGTCCTCTTTGTTGTGTAAAAACGTCAGACATCTGTTTGTTGGCTGAGCAACCCAACTGCCTATTTTGAACTCAAAAACTACTTAAAATCTTAAAGAACTGCAGATGCTGCAAATCAGAAACAAAAACATAAATTGTGGAAATGCTTAGCCAGTTTGATAGCATTTGTGGAGAGAAATCAGAGTTAATCAGAGTTGGCTAGCTCACCGAACTGCTGGGCTATTATGAAGATGTTTCGTTACCATGCTGGGTAACATTGTCAGTGTGACTTCCATGAAGTGCTGTTTTTCTGTCCCGCTTGGTTTTTATGTGATCTGGCCTGTTGGGCTAAATAAAACTCCTGGGCTTTCTCTGTCGTGGTATGTACATTGGGTCTATGTGTTTGTTGATGGCCTTTTTGCTTGAAAACCAGGTTTCCAAGAACTTTCTGGTGTGTCTCTGATTAGCTTGTCCCAGAATGGTTAATTTGTCATAGTCGAATTGATGGCCCTCTTGGTCTCTGTATACGGAGATGAGGGAGAGTGGATCATGTCATTCAGTTGCCAGATGGTGTTTGTGAAGTTGGATGGCTAGTTTTCTTCCTGTTTGTCCAATGTAGTGCTTGCTGTTGTTGCAAGGGATTTGTTTGTACCACATTGGTCTGACATGTTGTGGATATAGGTCCTTTGTCCTGGTTAGTGGTTGGTGTAGTGTGTCTGTTGGTTAGTGTACTACCATAATACCTCGTGGTCATAACAGCCTGGTAGTTTATTCTGATACGTTCTTCACTCTTCCACCCAGTGTGTTGGTCGATACAGCGTCTCCTTGATGATGTCTGTCGGGACTGGCATCGGTGGACGAAGCTGATGGTATATCTGTTGTTAGCAAAGACTTTGTGTAAATGTTCTTCCTCTTCCTTGCACAGTTCTGGTGTGTTGCAGTGTGTCACAGCTCTTTTGAATCGTGTCCTGACACAGGTCTGTTTGTGGACTTTGGCATGGTTGCTACTGTAGTTGATGATCTGGTCCGTGCGCCGTTGACTTGTTGGTATGTCTAGCCATTGAAAACAAAATGGGTGGTGAGGCAGAGGTCCAGTAGCTTGACTATGACAAAGTTAACCATTCAAGGACAAGCTAACCAGACAGTTTTTGGAAGCCTGTATTTCAACCAAAAAGGCCATCAACAAACATAGACCCAGTGTACAAACTGCCACAGAAAAGACCAGAAAGTTACACTCATCCCAATAGAGTGGACCACACAAAAGGCAAAAGTGAGGACTACGGATGCTGGAGATCAGAGACAAGATTAGAGTGGTGCTGGAAAAGCACAGCATGTTAGGCAGCATCTGAGGAGCAGGAAAATCGATGTTTTGGGCACTACTCTAATCCAGACCACACAAAAATCAAGTGCGACAGTACAACAGTGCTTCATGCAAGTCGTACGGATGATGTTACCCAGCATGGTAACGAAGCGCCTGCAAAATAACCCAGCAGCTCGGCGAGCTAACCAGTTTCCGCATCCACAATCCAAGCTACAGATCTTGGCAAAAACCTTAATCAGAGTTAATGTTTTGGGTCAAGTGACCCTTCCTCAGAACTAACTGAGGAAGGATCACTCAAACCCGAAATGTTAACTCTGATTTGTCACGACAGATGCTGCCAGACCTGTTAAGCTTTTCCAGCAATTTCTCTTTTTCTGTCAAATACCAGCCTCTTGTATGAGCAATCTATTAGACTTGGAACAACTCTGCCATTTCATCTGTTTTTAACGTTTGATGGTTCTGTATCTTGTTTAGAAATGAGCATGCAAAAACTAATAAACCTTGCAGATAGCATTTGCGAAGCTACAACTTTCACTCCTGCCAAATCATAACCTAGGAAGTTAACCCTGTCCATAGAGAATTTCTGAAACAAACTCAACTGTCACTTCTGAATGTTAAGTCAAATTTAAGTGTATTGTGTTCAAAGGGAGAGGTATGTAGTCCCTATTTATTATATTTATTAAAACCTTTTAATGTGTCCTCTGGGGAAAAGCTTATTGACAGGGCTTTCAAAAGAGCAGCTACCACATGCAGACAGCCACTCTGCTCCTACTTTCTGCTGTTTAAACGCAGCTTTGCATTGCAATGGCAACTTCTTTGGAAATGCGGAGAATACTTTAAATCCAACTGTGACTTTATAGTGCAAAGTAGTCAGGGGAAGGTAGGCCCACATTCTCATGGCAGTAGTTGCTGTATGTGATTTTAAACGTTTAGCAGCACAGACAGCCACTTTGGCTCCTGTGAAAGGCTAAGTATGTTTGTAAGTGTGTGGTTAGGATACCAGGTATATGCCAGGTGGGTGGAGTGCCACATAAGTCGGTTATCTGGGCTTAAGGTGAAATGTACGTTTTGATGTGATTAGCAAGGGTGGGGGTTCAGGTGTAGGAGGGAAATGAACATTGTTGGGTGGAAGAGTGAATATGTCAGGTCCTGGGGAGAGGTGGTGTTTGGATTTTAGGCAGAGAGAAATTTGCTAGGTTAGGGTCCATGGAGATTTAAGGGTTCTGGGGGAGCTGAAATTGGGGTTGTGTATAGTAAGCTGGGTGTCGGTTTAATAGAAAAAAATTTTAATCTTCTAACTATTCTTACATAACTATTAACTGCAGCAAAACAGGTGGGTTTTTATGAAAATTCACAATGGATTTCTGGTCAGCATTAGATTTTTAATTGCAGATACTTATTTTATTCAACTTTTAACAGCTGTCATCGTGGGATTCAAACTAGGACACCAGACCTTTACCTGGGTCACTAGTACTCTTGGGAGGGTCGGTGTGGACCACTTGGGCCGAAGGGCCTGTTTCCACACTGGAGGGAATCTAATCCAATCTGAAAAAAATCTAATCTAACTTGGAGTTTTGAAGGGGTAACAGAAAGGAGCGATGAGGGCAATATTATCATTCATGGATGACGGCATCACTGGCAAGGGCAACATTTATTGCCCATCTCTAATTGCCTAGACAGCACTTAAGAGTCAACCACATTGCTGTGGGTCTGGAATCACATGCAGTCCAGACCAGGTAAGGATGGTAATTTCCTTCTCTAATGCCTTCTAGGGAAGGAAACTGCCATCCTTACCTGGTCTGGACTACATGTGACTCTGGATTCAAAACAATGTGGTTGGCTCTTATCTGCTCTCTGGGCAATTAGAGATGGGTAATAAATGCTGTCTTTGCCAGTGATGCCCTCGTCTCATGAATGAATAATTTAAAAACATATTTAACAAAATCACATACAATCACAGTGTTGTTGCAGAGCATAAGGAGACCATTCAGAAAGTCATGCTTGCATCAGCTCTTCAAATGCGCATCATTACTGAGTGCCTTTTTCCCACATCTTTGCACGTTTTTTCTAACCAAGTAATCATCCAATGCCCTCTTGAATGCCTCAATTGAACCTGCCTCCATCACATTTCTACGAAGTGCATTTCACACTGTAACTCCTTGTTTGATAACAGGCATAGACTTGTGAGAAAACTTATAGCCCATAGATAGTATCAAAATGGATATAAAATTGGCTCAGTGATAGAAAACAGACAGGAATGGTCAATGATGTGATTTAAGGTGTGTGATTTTAAAATTTTGAACGAGTGGTATGGGGGATTCTGTCTGTGTGTATGAGGTTGTTTAATGATTAATTTATTAGTAGTTCTGGAACAATTTTTTTCTTAACACAAGTATATGAGAGAGAGAGTCCCTGGAATGATAATAAAAATTTGTTTGCATTGGGTGAGTTTTGCAAGTGGACAGAATAATTTATTTAATGGCATTTGTTTGCTTGCAGTTTGAAGAATCAGGAATTTTTGCTTGGGGGAATAACTGTATAGTTTGAAGATCTTTTGCTTTCAGTGCTTTTTGGAGTTAGATGTTAAAAACATAGTTCCTGCTGAAGAAGTAAGATAATACAGAAGTTAGGAAATAGGTTACCTCAGGTTTAAGTATTTTAGTTTGAAAGTTCCAGGAAGGAAGAACTTGATTAGAATCCAGAAGGGGTTATTTACACAGGAACGGGTTCTTTGGCCCTCCAAGGTTGTGACGATCACCATACCCTAAGCAAAAAAAAAAACAAATCTTCTGCCCATATTCGGTTCATATGCCTCTGTTCCTTCCCTATTCATGTAACCATTCATGATGCCTCTTAAATGTCACAAATGTGCCTGCTTCCACCACCGCTTCTGGCAGTGTGTTCTAGGATTCCACTACACTGTGTGAAAAACTTCCCTCGCATTTCTCCCTTAGACTTTCCCCCTCTCACCTTGAACCAGTGCCACCTTGTAATTGAAACTTCAACCCAGGGAAAAAGCCTCTGACTATCCACTGTTTCTATGCCTCTCAGAATTTTATGGACCTCTATCCGGTCTCCTCTCAGCCGCTGTCTTTCCAGCTCAAAGTCTAAAATCAGTTGTGTGATTAATCAAGGAAGAGGCTTTCAAACTCTCAAGACTGGGGACTGAAAGAAACTGTTAAATCAAATCTATAAATGTGATAAAAAAAAGAGCATTTTCTCTTGGATTTGAGTACTATAAATTGATGGTGTGTGGATGGTTGGTATTGTATTTTTACTGTGTTTTGAAATCTTCATGAGATTTCTTTAAAGATGTAATATGCAAAGTAAGTAAAGGGGTTCCAGTAGATGTAATATATTTGGACTTCCAAAAAATGTTAGGTAAGGTACCGCACATAAGATTAGATTAGATTAGATTACTTACAGTGTGGAAACAGGCCCTTCAGCCCAACAAGTCCACACCGACCTGCCGAAGTGTAACTCACCCAGACCCATCCTCCTACATTTACCCCTTCACCTAACACTACGGGCGATTTAGCATGGCCAATTCACCTAACCTGCACATTCTTGGACTGTGGGAGGAAACCGGAGAAAACCCACGCAGACACAGGGAAAATGTGCAAACTCCACACAGACAGTCGCCTGAGGCGGGAATTGAACCCGGGTCTCTGTTGCTGTGACGCAGCAGTGTTAACCACTGTGCCGCCCATAAGATTCGAACCTGTGTAGGGAAACCCCAATGGATTTCTAATCCATCACCTTAACCACTCGGCCATGCCTACACTAGCTTGATCCCAAATATGGAGTGATTGTCTATGAGGAGAGATTGAATAAGTTCGGCCACAATCATTGAAGTTGAGAGGAACGAGAGGAGACCTTATTTAAACATATAAGATTCGTAAGGGGTAATTCTGAGAGATTATTTCTCCTTGTGGGAGAGTTAACACCCGAAGGCATAATTTAAGACATAGTGGAAGATAAAGTGGAATTTCTTCTCTCAGATGGTAGTGAATCTGTGGAACAAAAACCAAAGATTCTGAGCTCAGGAGTGGAGGAGCCTCAGCCCTTGACCTTGTCCAACAGGTATGAGATTCTTGCTCCCTGTATGGATGAGGAAAAGGGCTGTGGACAGGATGAGCCAGCTGACCATGGCACCATGATACAGAAGGTCATTCATGATGGGGAGCAAAAAGACAAGTAGTTGTTATTGGGAATCCTATAATTGGGGGACAGATAGTATTCTTTGCGAGCCAGATAAGGAGTACTGCAAAATGTGTTGCCTGCCTGGTGCCAGGTGCAGGACATCTCTGACTGGCTTGAAAGGATATTGGATTGGGAGGGGGAGGATCCAGTTGTGGTCCATGTTGGCACTAACAACATTGGCAAGGCTAGGAAGGAGGACCTGTTTGGGGAATATCAAGCACGAGGAAGGAAATTGAAGAACAGGTCCTCAAGGGTCATAATCTCTGGATTACTGCCCAAGTATAGGGACAGGGATAAGAAAATTAGGGAAGCAAACACATGGCTAAGAGAAACGCGTGATGTGGGAAAGAAGGATTCCATTTCATGAGACATTGGCATCAGTTTTGGAAATGGGGAGCTCAGGAGTGGAGGAGCCTCAGCCCTTGACCTTGTCCAACAGGTATAAGATTCTTGCTCCCTGTATGGATGAGGAAAAGGGCTGTGGACAGGGCTAAATTGCCCGATGGGATGGTCTCCACCTGAACCGATCTGGAACCAGTGTTCTAGCGAAAAGAATAAATAGGGTGGTCACTAGGATTTTAAACTTATGAGTTGGGAGGAAGGGAAAGGGAGAGCGACAGAAAGTATGGAGTCAAGTAGAAAGATAAGCAGCAGGTTAGCATGTGTGCAGGATTTAAGTTCAAGGCAGACTCGGAATGAAGCAAGAAGAAAGAATAACTTAGGACATATCACGAGAGATGTTGGAAATCAGGAGAATAAGAAAATTAGCATTAAGGCACTTTACCTGAATTCTTGTAGTATTGGTAACAAAGTAGATGAATTCACAAGTAGATGGCACAAATCATCGTGAATGATTTTGATGTGATAGGCATCACAGAGACGTGGTTACGGGGATTCAGGACTGGCAGTTAAACATCCAAGGATTTACAACCAATCGAAAAAACAGGGATGTGGGCAGAGGGGGCAGGGTTGCCTAGTTAGTTAAGAATGAAATTAAATCTATGGCACTGAATGACATAGGGTCACACTTCAACCCCAGGGCATCAATGTGGACTTCACCAGTTTCCTCATTTCCCCTCCCCTGACCTTACCCCAGTTCCAACCTTCCAGGTCAGCACTCTCCTTATGACCTGTCCTACCTGCCAATCTTCCTTCCCACCTATCCCCTCCACCCTCCCCTCTGACCTATCACCTCCAACCCCACCCCTATTCACCTATTGTACTCTTTGCTACCTTCTCCCCAGCCCCCCCATTTATCTCTCCACTCTGGAGGCTCCCTGCTTTTGCCCGAAACGTCAATTTTCCTGCTCCTTGGATGCTGCCTGACCTGCTGTGCTTTTCCAGCACCACTCTGATCTAAACTCAGAGGATGTGAAGTCTCTGTGGGTGGAGTTGAAGAACCACAAAGGCAAAAATACCATAATAGGAGTTATGTACAGGCCTCCTAACAGTGGTCAGGACCAGGGGTGCAAGATGTACCGGGAAATAGATAGGGCATGTCAGAAAGGCAAGATCACGATGATCATGGGGGACTTCAATATGCAGGTGGACTTGGTGAATAATGTTGCAGATGGATCCAAAGAAAGAGAATTCATGGAATGCTTACAGGATGGCTTTTTGGAACAGCTTGTGATGGACCCCACAAGAAAGCAGGCTATTCTGGACTTTGTGCTATGCAATGAGCCAGACTTCATAAAAGATCTGAAAGGAAGAGAACACTTAGGAGGCAGCGGTCATAATATGGTACAGTTCAGTCTGCAGTTTGAAAGAGAGAAGGCAAAATCGGATGTAATGGTGTTATAGTTAAATACATGTAATTACATAAACTCCGCTTTTTCCCCTAAACTCTGTTGAACACATCCTATCCTGTACTATCAATCATCTTTTTGACTGTTTTCAGGTGCTTCTGTTTGATAGCTATTGCTGTTTGCAACAGTCCAGATGCACCATCTAGATGTAGAAAAATAAGCAATATTACCTCATGGTCCCCTGTTCAGAATTGCAACTTAGATTAATGGCTCCCATCATTATTCAATGACACACATTACAATTTGTTGAGGCAAGTTCTAAATCTTAATAAACCATCTTCCCTGAAAGCTGTCATTCCTGGTTAATTATGGCATGACAAATGATATTGTGAATGAGCCCCCTGTAATGGGATATTTCCTTCACAAACATCAAATTATTTACATCCTAGCTGATAAACATTAATCCTGATCTCTCGTCCTATTTCTTAACTCAAAACAGTCAAAACAGTCCTCACTACTGTAGAAGTCCAAACTAAGGTGGGTTAATATACCACTACCTTGCTTATGGCAGGCATGGTGTCTTTTTCCCAAAAACAGAAATTACATTGCTGTAAAAATGCAAAAAAAACCCCATTACTGTAAGCATGTGAAATTGATTTCTCCCATGGGATTGAAGCAGACAGAGAAGTTGAAATGAACAATATCTCTGCCTGAACATGTTGCCATTTGCTGCAGGTCGGTAGCTTGCCTCAGCAAACATTTTCTCCTGCCGAAAAGAAATATTGTTTTCTTTTTGAAATTCCACTTCAATGTCACATAGCTACTTGTCTTTTAAAAGGACACTGAATAAATATGCAGGCACATGCAGAGAGAGTTGAAGCTAACACAATTGAGAATTGCATTCTCCTTCTGCAAGGAAATACATTACAATATTTTATCATCTAATGCAGTCAAGCTACAACACAGTCTCAATTCTTTCATCCTAACATCTGTACTTCCACAGTATCTCATTTTTTTGGTTATGTTATGAAACCAGTCAACAGCAAGTAATCATAACTGTACTTCTATTCACTGGACTTGCAACAACAAAAAAAAATTGTCAGCTAAATTGTATCATGAAATGTTAAACGCTAAAAATTCTGAAATAGGCAACTTTATTTAATTATTTTTCACTATGGTAAAAATCTACAAGCCAACTATAAGCAAAGAAAAACATCTTCAATCAAACATGAGGGATTAAATTAAATCCTAATCCTATCAAAATACAAGAAAATTAGATTAGGAGATTGTCATATAACCCATCAAGTTTACACTAATATTCCACACCATAGATTTACATCAACAATTTCCTGCCCAATCACCATATCACTTGATTTCCTTTGTGGCAAAATCTATCAATCTCAGTCATGAGCACAGGAACGAATACACAAACATGAATAAACTACTCAGCCTGTCAAGACTGCCCCACCACTCAACACAATCATAACTGATCGACACATCAATGCGTTTTACTCACCCCGTCCAAATAACACTATTGAAAATCAGAAATCTGTCAGTCTTGATCTTCAAAATATTCAAAAACTGGACCTTCACAACCTCCTGTGATAGAGAATTCTAAAGATTCACTCCGCTGGTAAAATAATTTCTCCTCATCTAAGTGGCTTCCCACTTAATTTTAAATTATCCCCCCAGATTTTAGATTGCTGAACTAGGCAAAACATCTTACCTGCAACTACCCTTTCTAGTCCTTTAAATATTATAGGTCATCTCTCATTTTTTGGTCAGTCTTCTCTGTAGGTGCATGTCTCCATTGCTGAAGATGGATTATAATCATTTGTTAGTAGAAAGTGAGGACTGCAGATGTTGGAGATCAGAGTCGAGAGTGTGGTGCTGGAAAGCACAGCAGGTCAGGCAGCATCTGAGGAGCAGGAGAATCGACGTTTCGGGCATAAGCACTTCATCAGGCATAATCATCTACTGCAAAAGAGTCAACATGCTGCGTGAAGATCATTGAGTATCTTATCTTTCAAAACGTATTTGTGGCAGCAGAGGCCATCCTTAATGTCAATCAAATAAAACAAAGAACTATGTTTGGTTCAGATCTCCAGCATGCAAAGTGCCAGAGAAACTCAGCAGGTCTGGCAGTATCTGTGAAGAGAAAAACAGAGTAAATATTTCAAGTCCAGTGTCCCTTCATCGGAACTGAAACTGGGAAATTGTGGTAATCATGCTGATGACAAGGTGTGAGGAGAGAATCAAGTACATGGAGACAGGGCCCAAAGAGAGAGAAAAAAATGGGGTATGCGAACAAAGAGATGGTTGATGATAAACCAAGAAAGATAGAAATACTAGGTAGAGTTCTAACAAGCAGCATTGCTACATGGTTGAAAATGGATTGACTGCGCTTGAAGCAACCCATACAGAACAAGACCTAGGGTGTTAAGTGGAAAGTAGTGACATAGACAAGGGTGTTCTTTTTATTCACTCATGGAATGTGCATATCACTTGGACTGACTCGGAGGGGAACTTGCTGGTGGTGGTGTTCCAACAGATCTGCTGCCCTTGTCCTTCTAGATGGAATTGGGCGTAGGTTTGGAAAAAGCTGCCTCAGGATCTTTGGTGAATTTCTGCAGTACATCCCATAGATGGTAAACACTGCTGCTTCTGAGTGTTGGAGGTGGAGGGATTGGATACTCGTAGATGTGATGCCATTCAAGCAGACTGTTTTGACTTGGATGGTGTCAAGCTTCTTGAGTCTTGTTGGAGCTGCACCCATCCAGTCAAGTGTGAAGTATTCCATCACACTCCTGACTTGTGCTTCGTAGATGGTGGACAGGTTTTAGGGAGTCAGGAGGTGAGTTATGCACTGCAGTATTCCTAGCCTCTGACCTGCTCTTGTAGCCACTGTATTTATATTGGAAGTCCAGTTGAGTTTCCAGTCAATGGTAATCCACAGGATGTTGATAGTGCGGTAATTTGGTGATGGTAATGCCATTGAATGTCAAGGAGTGCTGGTTAAATTGTCTCTTATAGGAGATGGTCATTGCCTGGCATGTGTTTTATTTTATTCACTTGTGGGATGATAGCGCTGATTGGCCAGCATTTATTGCCTGTCCCTTCTATCACAAATGTCAACCCAAGCTCGAATGTTGTCCAGATCTTGTTGCATTTGAACATGGACCTACTTTGGCATCTGAGGAGTCGTAAATGATGCTGAACATTGTGCAGTCAGTGGCAACTATCCCCACTTCCAAACTTATCATGGTGGGACAGTCATTGAAACTGCTGATGACTGACCTCCAACAGCTACACCAATCTTTCTATTTGCCAGATATGACACCAATCTGCAGAGTTTGCCGCCTGATTTCCACTTTCTGAGTTGAACAACTCTAATGTTGTGTCCTGAAGGCTGTAAGGTATCCAGGGAGATGATTCAGAGCCATTTTTGTGAAGGAAGTGTTAACTGTTCAACAAAGCTGTCATCCAGTCTGTATTTTGTCTCCTGAATACATAGAAGATCCACTTTGTAAGCAGCAAGAACAGCTGATGAAATGGAATGAAGGGCAGATAAATTGCTGCTTCATCTGGAAATTGTGCTTGAGGCCCTGAATAGAGAGGCAGGGAGGAGGTAATTAGGCAAGAGTTGCACCTTCTGCAATTGCATGCAAAGGTGCATTGAGGTGTTGGGAGTGGACCAGTGTGTCTTAATGGGAATCGTCTTTGAGGAGTACTGACAAAGGAAAGGAATATGCGTCTGTTGATTGTATCCCATTGGAGATAGCAGAAATGGTGGCTTATGATGTTTTGGAAGTGGAATCTATTGATGAGGAAAGCGAGAACTGGGAAACCCTATAATTATTGTGGGAGGTATAAAAGGTCAGAAACAGAAAAAAAATAATTGTTATTAAACAGATGGAAAATCCAAACAAAGATTATATAAACTAAGTTCATCATCTTCATGATAACATTTTTAATTAAGGGTATTTTTAAGTTTTAGTTCATCCGTTAGGTTAGTTGAGAACACCAACTAATTGTTGCCAACAGGCTGACAGCTTAACATAAATATGCTGACCAACGGTATTTGTACAGATGGTTGATCTATTTTCCATTACAGTAAACTGGAGTTGCAGGATGGCCACATATGGTATGACAACTCAGCCAATTTTTTTCTACAGAAAATCAAGGGCACAGCAATGTACATAAGATATTCCATATCTGGTAAAAACAAATCATTGGTGTTACACAGTTACTGAACACCCTAACAGTTAAGGTAAAAATGCAGCAGAGAAACAAGTTTGAAGTCATCGGATATGAGCAGAGCAAATTTTTTGATAGTTTCATTAGTTCTGATCAGCTACTGTTTATGTTCGATACACACTTGTTCAGCTATAAAACCAAAAGATATCCCTATGGTTACAAATTCTCAGCTTATAACAACTTTTCTCATTTTAGCTTGTTAAGTTGATCAATATTTCTTCTATTACATGTCCTTGTAAATGCAAACATTTACTGTTGTAAATATACTACGTACCATAAAGTTATAGAGAATTTACAGCACAGGCCCTTTAGCCCATCATATCTGCACTGGCCATTCAACATCCACCTATTCTAATCCTATTTGCCAGCACTTGAAAGTTATGAAATTTCAAATGTGCATCCAAGCACTTGTAAAATGTTGAGATTTCCCACCTGAATTACCCTTCCAGGCAGTGTGTTCTGGATTCCCCACACCTGGGTGAAAAAGAAATTTCTAAAATCTGCTCTAAACCTGAACAGCTGAAGCAGATATTCCAAAAAAAATCCTCTGTGTAACGAGCAGAGGGCAACCTCCAGAGAGTGGAGTGTGGTAGTTTGGTATGTATGGGAGTTTGAATTAATCAGAGAATTTAGTACTAATTGCTGCTAGTTCCTGGATGACATGAGCTAATTAGACCTTAAGACTGAGGAACAAAATTAGGCCATTCAGCCCATTGAATCTGCTCCATCCAATTAGATCATGACTAACCTTCAACATCACTTTCTTGTCTTTTCCCTATAACCCTTGATTCCCTTACAAACTAAAAATCTGTCTATCTCAGCCTTGAATATACTTAACAACACAGCATTGACAGCCTCTACAGTAAAGAATTCCACAGAGCTGAAAATGTGTTGCTGGAAAAGCGCAGCAGGTCAGGCAGCATCCAAGGAGCAGGAGAATTGACGTTTCGGGCATGAGCCCTTGAATTCCACAGATTGACTACACTTTGAAAGACTTCAAAAACAAAAGCTGGCACCTCAGAGTGGTCCAGGATGCAAGATTTAAAACAGATTACTTGATATTTAGTGCGTAGCTTCATTATCTGGTTATTGTGGTAACAAATGATCTGTATGTTAAGGGAGTAGAATCCTTTTCTATCAATGGAAACCTTGAAAGAGTGCTTTGTCATGTACTCAATTGCATCCAGATCCTGTGGAAAGGTTTAGTAAGGTTTACTTCTAAAGGATAGACAACTTTAGGGATGAGAAGCAAAAAACAGCCTCATAGTACTGCTGTAGCTTGGATGGATAACTGGGGTTAATATCTAATCTGGTTAAAACCAGTTCCTGCAAAAGCTGAGGTGGAGCATTTAAAAAAAGGCTCTGTACAACCAGCAAAAAACCAGAAGTCACATGACAACAGGTTATAGTCCAACAGGTTTAATTGAAAATTCACAAGCTTTTGCAGGAACTTTGTCAGGACAGACTTAAGAAAGCAACTTGCAGAGTGGTGAGGAAGTTCAGTAACTGGGAGTGGCTGATGTTTCTTTGTATCTGCTGTTTTGTTTTCTTAAATATTTTCACAGAGCAGTATGGGCAGGAGAAGACCAAGTGCCAAGAGCTGGAAAATTAAGGGATTAACTGAGAATCACTAGATAGAAGTAAATGTCAGTGAATTAGAGATTACAGTTAATGAAAAAGGGAGTATCCTGAAGATTAAGTCATTAGAAAAAATAGCATGACTAAATAAATTATGATTGGGATCAGTTGAGTGCAATTTGTGACCTGTCACATGTGGGATGTCATGGCCCTATCAGAATCCTTGATGACTGTGTGTGTGTGTGTATGTATGTGTATGTATGTATATATATGCAGTAAGTGCTCCCAACTGCAGAAATTTGAGCTCCATGTTTCAGAACTGGAGTAGCAGCCGGAGAAATGTGGCACATCTGTGAGGTTGAGTTTTGTGGACAGCACATTTAGAGAGGTGGTCATACTACAGTTCAAGGAACTGAAGGAAAGATTGTAATGGGTGACCACTGGATAGTCAGAGAATCAGGCAGGTAGGCCAGGAGTCTCCTGGAATCCTCCTTCCAAATCGGTTTTCTATTTTGGAAGCTGACTAGGGAACTGGCTGCTCAAGGGAGTGCTGAGAAACCCAAGCTTCTGACACCACAAGCGTCCTGACTGCACAGGGAGGAAGAAGGAAGTAGGAGCAATAGTGATAGGGATTAATTGGTTAATAGAACAGACAGGTTCCATGTTGGGAGGAATTTAAACAAGTTCAGCAGGGGGGAGGGATACCGTATTAGTACAATAAAGACAGAGCATAGTTTAGTAAAGGAATCAAGGCAGAGAAAGTTGTCATGTGGATTCACAAGGGAGGAGGGCAAAGCTGGATGGCCCTAATCTATAATACTCTTAGCATTAAACTAAATATGTCGATTGGTGCTTGTGCTACTACAGATGTGTGGTTAAGGGAAGTGCAAGATTGGCAACTGTATATTGAGAATCTAAGTAAATCTTCAGGCAAGACAGTAAATCTACAGAAAAATGAGGGGTTGTTCAAACTGGAATTAGCAAGTATAATCCAACATGTTCCCTTTAAGGTGAAACAGGAACAACAAGCATAGAAAACCCTGGATATCGAAGAACACTCCAGACTGGATAAAAAGAAAAAGAGGCTTTTAGCAGGTGAGCAAATCATCGGACACCCTAACAGGAAGTGCATGCGGAAAATAGTTAAGAGAGCAAATACTGGGCCTTCTTATTACTGCATCTGCCTATCGTACCTACAGAAGAATATTAATATGTTGGAAACAGGGAGATGGGTTTCCTTGACTAATACCAGGAATGAATGGATTATCTTATGGGGAAAGGTTGGAGAGGCTCAGCCTGTATTCTCTGGAGTTTAGAAGAGTCAGACGGGTCTCAATTGCAACATATGAGACCCTGAGGGGACCTGACCTGGTGGATGTGGAAAGGATCTTTCCTCTTGTGGGAGAATCAAGTACTAGGCACCATAATTTAAAACTAAGGGTGGTCCATTAAAGACATATGGAGGAATATCTTTCTCCTGGAATGCTGAGTATCTTTGTAATTTCTTCACTGAGAAGGCATTGAATGCAGAATCTTTAAATCTTTTAAGGCAAAAGTTGGTAGATTCTTGATTTAAGAGTGATGCAAGATAATTGGGGATATAGAGTCAATGTTAAAATCAGATCAGCTATGTTTTTATTGAATGACATAGCAGGGTGAAAGAGCCAAATGGCCTATTCTTGTTCCTTGTTCATATGTTTGTCCAGAAGGTTACATTGGTTAAATGGCAAGAAACACTGTTCCTACCAAAAAAACCCCATGTTTGCGCTGTCACTCCACTTGAGCCTCCTTCCAGTAAATTGATCATAACTTTTCAATCATTCCCTACTCCCTGTAGTTCAGATAGAAAACACTGATGCAGATACAACCAATAGTGTTCTGTTGAAAAGCTTTGAAGGTTAGGGTCCAAAACTGGATTGTTCTCCAAGCTATGGGCTAATTGACTTGGGTCACGAAAATTGGAGAATTAAACACAATGTTCAAAGAATTGTGTGGGAAGTTGAGATTTTGATCCAATTGAAAGAGGGATAGATTTTGACAAGATGGGCACCACTTAAATTGGGCTGGGATAAATGGTCCTGATGAATTGTCACTAGGAATGTAGAGAGGGTTTAATCTAAAAGAGCAGAGGGAGTTCAGATAGAGGAAATGTTGAAATTTAAAGAATAAAAGACAAGGCATTATTCTCAAAGTCTTCAGAAGGAGGGGGGCACTGCAGAGGCTGGAGTGCATTATTTCTCCCTTCAATTCCATTTTAATTTAATCCCTGTCCTCTTTTTCTCTACCCCATATTTATTATTGCCACACCGCCTTGGTAGGTCATACTTGTTAACTGTTCTTTTAAATTAGTAACACTGGTGATTTACGATGATTTGATTAAAATAGATCAAAGCAACAGAGCAGTATAATGACGAGCAAAGCAAAAAGGGACAGATATCAACAGCAATAGTACATCAGCAAATATCATCACAATGAGAGATCAACTGGTGACATGAATCAAAAGAAATGGTTTAGATCAGATCACTGTTAGAGTCATAGAGATGTACAGCACAGAAACAGACCCTTCGGTCCAACCCATACATGCCGACCAGATATCCCAATCCAATTTAGTCCCATCTGTCAGCACCTGGTCCATATCTCTCCAAACCCTTCCTATTCATTTACCCATCCAGATGTCTTTTAAGTGTTAAAACTTAAAGTGGCTCCACCACTTCCTCTGGCAGCTCATTCCATACATGTACGACCCTCTGAGTAGAAAAAGTTGCCCTTTAGGTCTCTCTTATATCTTTCCCCCTCACCCTAAACCTGTGCCCTTTCCTTCTGGACTCCCCGACCCCAGGAAAAAGACTTTGTCTATTTATCCTATCCATGCCCCTCATAATTTTGTAAACCTCTAACAGGACACCCCTCAGCCTCCGACGCTCCAGGGAAAACAGCCCCAGCCTGTTCAGCATCTTGCTATAGCTCAAATTCTCCAACCCTGGCAACATCCTTGTAAATCTTTTCTGAACCGTTTCAAGAGGAAGGAGACCAGAATTGCGCACACTATTCCAACAGTGGCCTAACCAATGTCCTGCACAGCCGCAACATGACCTCCCAACTCCTGTACTCGATACTCAGACCAATAAAGGAAAGCATACCAAAAGACTTTTCATCATCCTATCTAACTGCAACTCCACTCACAAGGAGCGATGCACCTGTACTACAAGGTCTCTTTGTTCAGCAACACTCCCTAGGACCTTACCATTAAGTGTATAAGTCCTGCTAAGATTTGCTTTCCCAAAATGCAGCACCTTGCATTATCTGAATTAAACTCCATCTCCCACTTCTCAGCCCATTGGCCCATCTGATCAAGATCCTGTTGTAATCTGAGGTAACCTTCTTCACTGTCTGCTACACCTCCAATTTTGGTGTCATCTGCAAACTTACTAACTATACCTCTTATGCTCACATCCAAATCATTTATATAAATGACGAAAAGTAGAGGACCCAGCACCGATCCTTGTGGCACTCCACTGGTAACAGGCCTCCAGTCTGAAAAATAACCCTCCACCACCACCCTCTGTCTTCTACCTTTGAGCCAGTTCTGTATCTAAATGGCTCGTTCTCCTTGTATTCCGTAAGATCTCACCTTGCTAACCAGTCTCCCATGGGGAACCTTGTCGAATGCCTTACTGAAGTCCATATAGATCACATCTACCGCTCTGCCCTCAACAATCCTCTGTTACTTCTTCAAAAATCTCTATCAAGTTTGTGAGACATGATTTCCCAAGCTGAAACTTTATTGCTGGAACAGCACAGCAGGTCAGGCAGCATCTAGGGAACAGAAGATTCGACGTTTCGGGCACATGCCCTTCTTCAGGCATGTGCCCGAAACGTCGAATCTTCTGTTCCCTAGATGCTGCCTGACCTGCTGTGCTGTTCCAGCAATAAAGTTTCAGCTTTGATCTCCAGCGTCTGCAGACCTCACTTTCTCCTCGATGATTTCCCAAGCACAAAGCCATGTTGACTATTCCTAATCAGTCCTTGCCTTTCCAAATACATGTACATCCTGTCCCTCAGGATTCTGGCTCACTGGTCTATAGTTCCCTGACTTGTCCTTACCACCTTTAATCGGTGGCACCATGTTAGCCAACCTCCAGTCTTCTGGCACCTCACCTATGAATATCGATGATACAAATATCTCAGCAAGAGGTCCAGCAATCTCTTCCCTACCTTCCCACTGAGTTCTAGGATACACCTGATCAGGTCCTGGGGATTTATCCACTTTTAATTCTCCTTAATTCTATTTGCCAAAGCTATCTCACACCTGTCCTCTTTTTGCCCTCCTGATTTTTCTCTCAAGTATACTCCTACTGCCTTTATACTCTTCTAGCTTGCAATGGATCCCGCCATCTCTCCATCTCATCTGAAAAGACAATGCAGAGCCTGCCCATGGGAAGGATGGGTGTTCCACAATAATTTAGTTAGCTTTAGCTGGGATTTCTGCCCATTTAGACAGGAGGTTTGCCATCAGATCTGCCTCCATTTGACTAGGTAGAAGCTGAACAGCCCCAGCAGTGTCAGACAAGTACAATGACCACAGCTGGGACTAAAGAGAGGCTCATGGAGCCAAACACCAAGGTAAGGGGAAAGATAGTTTTTGCTGGCTGTGGGCTGGCAGGACATAGATGAGATGGGTGGAAAGTTGGGTTTGAGACACCCTGGCATTGCACAGAGGTCAAAATGGGAAACCAAAGGTGCTAGCTTATCCACTTGGCATAGTTGGATCTTCCCTTGCTATAATAATGACAGAGGAAGGTGGTGCCTCCATTTAAATGGCCAAATTAATTTTTAGATATGAAAAGGAACTGTTTTATTTTCCATAGATGCTACCTGACCTGATGAGTAGTTTTGTTTTATTAGATTCCCTACAGTGTGGAAACAAGACCTTCGGCTCAACAAGTCCACACTGACCCTCCGAAGAGTAACCCAACCAGACTAATTTCTCTCTGACTAATGCACCTAACACTATGGGCAATTTAGCATGGCCAATTCACCTGACTTGCACATCTTTGGACTGTGGAAGGAAACCGGACCACCCGGAAGAAACCCATGCAGACAAGGGGAGAATGTGCAAACTCCTCACAGACGTTCCAGCCCAAGGCTAGAATCAAACCCAAGTCCCTGGTGCTGTGAGGCAGCAGTGCTAACCCCTGAGCAACCAGGTACAGTACCTCCTTTTTTTTTCAAAAGAATGTTTAGTTCCAAAGGCTAGCTAGTACTAATACCCTCCAGCACACCCAATTAAACACATGACCCTTTGAGTCTGCTCTACATTCGACATGATCATGGTTGATCTGTGTTTTGAATTCAACATTCCCATTTACCCCCAATAAACTTTAATTCCCTTGCATAACAAGAATCTACCTCTGCCTTAAAAGTATTCCATAGCCCTGCTTCCACCACCTTCCAAGGTAGAGTTCCAAACTCTTGCTACTCAAAAGAATTTCCCCAATTCAGTCCTTTAAGGGCAACCACTAATTTTAAAACTGCAGCCTCCTAGTTTTAGACTCACTCACAAGAAGAAAAAACACTTTTGTTGAGTATCTTGTTGAGATTATTCCTACACATTTCAGTCAAGTCACTCCTCATGCTTCTAAATTCTAAATGGAAACAAGCACAACCTGTCCAACCCATTTTCATAAGAAAAACTTGCTCATTCCAGATATCAATCGAGCAAACTTCTCTGAATAGCCTTCACTGAATTTTTATGCTTTTTTAAAATAAGGAGACTAAAACTGCACAAAGTATTTGAAACGTGATCTCACCTGTAATCTTATATAACTGAAGATAACATCTTTAATTTTATGAAAGCATAATACAGCATACACTAGAAACCTGAAATAAAAAGTAAATGGAGATACCTAACAAGTCTGTGGACAGTTAATATGTTGAGTTGGATATGACTTCTTCAGAACTGAAAGCTGGAAAATGTATGCTGTTGACACCGGGGGGAGAAAAGGAGAGAGCGGAACAGATGGACAGAGTGCACAGAGCAAAGGACAATTTCTTAACAACATAGATGATGACAAACGTAGTGGGAAACTAAGTCATTAATGTAAATTGTAAAAGATTGAGACTCATACTTTTGTGGGACTCCACTTGCTATATTTTCAAAGTAGTCTAATAATTTGATTATATATGTTGTGATTGTAATGAGGTGAGCCAGGTCAATGTCATAGAATGAGTTCCCTGATGGGACCAGATTAACAGCCCCAATGAGGGAACTCTGGCTGACAAGAGCAGGAGTGTCAGATATCTTCACTCTCAGAGCTGGCTTTCAGGGATCAGTGTCTTCATTTACACCTAGAGTGGTTTGTTAACAGGATACCGCCTTCTGAATTCTCTTGCTCTAGTCTGCATACCAGCAGCAATTACAATGCCTTGTTGGCCCATATCCTGAAGAAAACTTTAACTGCTTGGCTTTGTTTTGGATTTTTGCTGTGGGCTAACCTCTAGTTTCTCTATCCAGGATATATCCTGAGTGAGGCTATATAATTGCTTTCACTCAAGCGGTGTTTCGCAAGTAAGAACCAAACGAAACTGCAGCTGTTGTAAATCAGAAACAAAACAGAAATTGCTATAAAAGCTCAGCAGGTCTGGCAGCATCTATGGAGTGAAATCAGAGTTAAATGTTTTGGATCGAATGACTCTTCCTCAATTAATTCTGAGGAAGGGTCACGGAACCCAAAACATTAACTCTGATTTCTCTCCACAGATGTTGCCAGACCAGCTGAGCTTTTCCAGCAATTTTTGTGTTGGTGGTTCCCAAACTCAGTCGAATTGCTGAGGTTGTCTACTTCTTGGTCTGTGTGTAAAGATACTAGTGATAGCTGGTCACTTCTTTTGGTGGCTAGTTGTCTCAAAAATAAGAGGCAGCTTGGATTTGTAATATTCCTTAACTAAATCCATCAACTCCTGAAACGTTTTAGTATCTGGTGCCTCAGGGAAGGTTAATAACTGAAAATACTGTGGGTCCACAAGCTATCATGAGAATTACTACTTGCTTTTCATCTGCCCCCAATGTTAGTTACCTGGAAAGAAAAATGCACTCTTTCCACATTTGATCCTGCTGTCGAAGACTGGGCTCAAAGTCAAGTTTCCCAAATGAGCATGATGCTGGAAATGCTGACCCTAACTCAAAGATGATTGTTGTGAGCAAATTTCTTCAGGATCATGCTTTTCTCTTGTCGCTAGTGAAATAACTCCACAACTGTTGGTAGCCTGTCACCAAGTCACCTTATTTACAAGGAGAGTCCTTGACACTGATCCAGCTCTCAGAATGAACAGGATGTCTGACACTCTGTTCTTATCTAAGTCTTGGCTAACAGCCCCAAAGAACTCATTCTATAATGTCTATCTGGCTGACCTCGTCATAATCATTACAGATGTCTCTTTCATTAAACCTCGCAGATTCTCCCCAATTGCCTCGAATGTTTCTAAGTGTGTGGCTATAATCTCATTAATGACCGATTCAACATCTTCCCAAAACCGACATCAAGCTCACTGGAATGTTTTAAGTATCCTCTTTAATGAAGATGGAAGCAAAATATTTGTTCATTTCATCCACCATTTCCTTACGTACCATCAATCCCCCATTCTCATTCTCTAGAGGCCAAGACAGTCATTTTACATAGTCTTTTTCTATAAACTTGTAAAATCTCTTGCTATCCTTTTTTTTTGTTTCTATTCCAATTTCATCCTCTTGGTTAGCCTTTTAGTCACTGTCTGACATTCTTTAAACTCTGACCTGCCACTCCTCCATTGTGCAGTTATATGCTTTTTCCTCCAGTTTGATGTTTTCACTCGCTATTTTAGCTAACCAAGGATGATGGGTCCTACCTTTAGAAATTTTTCTTCAGAGTAGGAATGTACTTCTGAAGTAACTTCTTAAAATGTCGACCACAGCATCTGTCTGGATCTATCTTCTAGTCTAATTGTTTAACCTACTAATTTTAGATCTAATCTTCTCCCTTTCAACTAGTATATAAAATTCACTATACTGTGATCACTGCTACTTTGAAGTGTCTTTATTTGAGGTTATTAGTTATCCTAATCACACAATCTAATACAACGTGTTCTCTGGTTGGTTTCAGAATGTACTGCTCTAATAAATTCTCTCAAAACATTGTGTAAACTGCTCATCCAGGCTACTAATGCTAATGAGTTTTCCAATATAGGGTTTTTGAGTCACATGTAGGCCATATCAAGTGAAGACTGCAGATTTCCTTTGCTGAAGGACATTAGAGAATACATGGCTATTTCTGGCAATGGTTTCATGGTCATCATCAAATTAAATAAATATCTGTAATAAAGAATCTAAATTCCACTATGTGCTGATGTGGGATTTAAACGTGTGTCCTAAGGGCATCAGCCGAGTTTCCAGATTAATAGTCTAACAATAATACCATCAGACTATTGCCACTCCATCATTGCTCCAGAAATTCATTTCGCTTTAACCTGTCTCTTGCTTCTTGCTCTTTGCATATTTGAATAACAATCTCTTGGAAATCTGAGTGAGTGATCTTATTTGAAATCTGTAATTTTTCTTTTTCAAATCTTGAGGGTTGTCTATTTAATCACAATTACAAAATAATTTATATATATAAACTAACGTTTTGTTGTTCAATAAAATGAAATGTCCAAATTAAGCTACTGTACTGTTGATAAATACAACTTAAGTTTTTGAAAAATGTTCAGTCAAAATGCAGTTTATTCTTTAAGAATTAAGATACAGATGGAAGTATTGAAACAGTCAACAATTTATAGGTTTGAAAAAGTATCCTTGTGGATTTTTCTTCTTTTGAAAGTCTTTTTAGAATTAAAAAGTAATATGCAGGTAGAGAATTTCACATTTTTTCTTAGCAGTACCTGTACTGCTTCCATTATTTTCCTACTTGTACAATACAATGGAATTTTGTAACCAAAACTAGTGTCAGCTCTACTTCTCATCCACAAAATAAAGTGAGAAAGGCAGATTCAGAAAATTTATCCAGCATTAGCAATGCTCTCACGTTCTTTACAAGTATTTTTTTTAAATGAATACTTAAGAGACTTGCATTGCCATGTTTTACATTTAAACAATTGATTAGACATATAAAATGCAGGAAAAAAAAGGATGAAGCATTGCAAAACTTCTAGTCAATGCAGTTTGCATTTTCCCTTTAGTAAATAAATGTGGTTTAACCAAATGGGGATAAAGGAGGACAGGGGGATAGTAAACAGAAATGTTGCTTAATAATTTTGTATTTTGATGAAACTAGAAAATGTTTGTGTAATCCCCTAAAGAGAAATTTACCAGATTATAAATGAAAATAATTGTTCCGTTTAATGCAAAGTTTCATAGCAGCAGATATACTCAGCAAAAACATGCAACCCTAGAGTTACAGTGCAAACACAAACACTTCCCCACAGCAATTTTTCAATATCAGTGGAAGGGGTCCATAAGAGACCACCAAAACAAACCCCTCCCTTAGCTCTCGCATGCTTACATAGCTTCGTTTAAGATTGTGAAACTGCACCAACTTTGTCCATCAGAATAGCATAAACAAACAAAGCACAATGCCCTATTTTAAAAAGTGATGTGAACTAGAATAGGAGTGTTTCAGCATACTGAGAGCCAAACAAGAATAAATTGTTTGGCTAGGCTGCGCAGGAAAAGCATGGTACAATAAAATTACAAAAACGCTGATAAAATAATGAAGATGGTCAGTAATTGGAAAGTGAATATGAAATCTAAATTAATCATAAAATTTGTGGTGATGTTGGGAAAACTGGATGAATTTTTTAATGTGATATAATTCAAATATTGAAAAGAAAAGATCAAAAATAACTCCAACTTAATCAGTTATTAGGACTGCAGTGACTGTTAGCAGAAAGTAGAAAATTTAATCATGACATTATAGAAAGGAACTCACAGAAGAAAATACAAAGTTGAACATTTGACATGTGAGAAATATTAAATGGAATTTTTTTGCAATTGATCAGAGGATAAGTCAAGAGTATACCAGTTTTATTAAAATGCCTTAATGTAAATAATTTCAGCATTAAGAAACTTGGTTCAGTTCTAAATTAGAAATTGTCAGCCTCCAAAGCTACCTGTTCTGTTGCTTACAGATGACTTTACAAGATACTGCTAGTTTTTAGTATTTAAAATCTTGAATTGTGCACACAGTTTATTGTCATAACCAATTAATTTAAAAACCACTTTATTTTCTCACTATTAATGGTATGCCAAATATACATTGTTTCAAATAAGCTTGCTTTTAAGGAACAATGGTTCCTCTACATAAAAGGGTTGCTTCTGCCTTCACTATTTTCATTGTATAGATCCAAATGTAATTCTGATTGCTGACTGAACCTCTTAATTTAACCCCTTGTGGAACAAGTTTTAAAAAATATAAATCAATACTACTGCAAGTTTTTATAGCTTTACAAAACTTGAAACTTTTGATTCAGTGGACTTCTATCAACCCATACAGCTATTCCATGGTTCCAACAAGCCCCTACCATTTTATGGCACTGTGATGACTTGTGCTTCAAAACTACTGACCAGAGTTAATCTAGTTTAAAATTATTCAGTGTTTTTCTGGAAGAATAATATTTAAAGCTCATCTCTCAAACTGCCACCTCTAGTTTATTATGCAGGTACTTCAGTTTCTACATAATTACTCTATATTGACAAACCCAGCTTTAAAGATGTAGCACTGCACCATATCTTTTCGAATACAAACATATTTAAAATAAGTTTACCACATCTACACCTGCATACCCACCATGACAGTGGTGAATTTCAGTATGCATCAAGATTATTATTCCACTAAAACAGATTCAACAGTTCTTTTTCACACTTACCATTGTTATCATTACAAGGCTCAGCATACAAAAGAACTGAAATGCTCGGACTTAAAGTAATTCTCTTTAAAATGGATTACATTATATTAGAAAATGGATGATCCTTTTGTTCTCTTCAAACTTCTGGCACTGTATTAAATATTGCTTTGATTTGAGTTCTAAGAAATTGGAAGATGTTGCTTCAGGATTTCTTTTGTTGTTTGAGACATTTTGTCAGGAAATTTTATTTGAAACTCTGCTATATAGTCACCGCGTTGAGTAGGTGTCTTAGGAAACGGTAAACCCTCTCCTCTCAGCCTCTTCACAGTCCCAGGCTTGATAACATCATTGCAAGGTAGGGGAATCACTCTGCCATCAATTGTAGGAATATTAACTGTACAGCCACACAAGGCCTATGAAAGTAAACAAATGTTTAATTATACTAAGATATTAAAATCCACTTTTTTCTGACAAATGTAATACAAACAAGTACATAAAATGGAAGAGGAGAAAATCAATGTATTGTATCAGGTTTTTTATAGAACAGTAAGGGAAGTTTTGTGTTACATTACTAAACAAATAACAAGGCATCTTTAGGGATCAGGGAGATTTTATAGATATCAGATTCACATAATACAAAATTTAAAAGGAGGTGCTTTGTGACCAGAATTATCTTTAATAAATAATTTTCTTAAAGCTCTGTATTCATAATCAGGCATACCTGTAGAGATTATTTTCTACATCATTTGACACAAGTTGGATCAAGGTATGCTAACTATTGCATCTGATAAAATGGTATAATCCAACCTGAAGTTACAGGTAACTGGACGTTTGTAGATGTTATTTCCAAACAAAATGCAAGAAGACATTTTATTTAAATTGAAATAAGTCTTTGGATTGGTTAGAAAACAAATTAAACTCAAAGACGACATTTTTTTTGTTTGGAGGAGAAAAATTTTGCAGCTATCCTGGATTTGATAATAAATTTCACTTAATTATCCTGAACTATGGGGACAGGTTAGGTACTTTCCCAGATAGGATGGCAATGTTTGAAAACTTAAGGGGAAAGTAAATTATCCCAAGTTCTTGTGGACTAGAGTACAAAAGATCACACAATGCACCACACTATTTCCAATCTGGTTGGCCTTCAATAAATTGAGATGTGTAGTTTTAGGCCATAAAAATAATCTAGTCAAATTAGAACAAAGAACAATACAGCATGGGAACAGGCCCTTTGCCAACACACTTTGCCCTTCCATATTAAATCTTCATTTACAAGATCCCTATCCCTCTATTCCCTTTCTATTCATGTATTTGTCCAAATGCTGCTTGAGTACTGCTATTGTCTGTTCCTACCACCTCTTCTGGTAGCACATTTCCAGCACTCGCCACTCTGAAAAATTTGCCTCACACAACTGTTTTAAATTCCTCCCCCACCACGATTCTCACACTTTTTCCCCCAGTACCTGACCCCTCCATCCTGGAAAATGCCTTATACTGTTCACTCTATCCATGCCACTCACAATCTTAGAAATTTCTATCAGGTTGTCCCTCAACCTCCTGCATTCCAGTAAAGACAAACCCAGTCTATCCAACCTTCCTTCATAGTTAAAATCCCCCATACCAAGCAACATTTCGGTAAATCTTTTCTGCACTCTCTCCAATGCATTCACATCCTCCTTGTAGTTTGGCGACCAGAACTGTACACAATTTTCCAAGTGTGGCCTAACTAAAGTTACGCTGCAAGTTTATAGAACTTTCCTATCCTTATACTCAATGCTCCTTCCAACAAAGGCAAGCATGCCATAGGCCTTTTTTACTACCTTATCTACCTGCACTACCATTTTCAGTGATCTGTGGACCTGCACACCCAGATCCCTCTGCATATCAATACAAGTGTTCTGCCATTCAATGTATAAATTCCACCTGTACCTGACCTTTCAAAATGCATCACCACACATTTGTCCAGATTAAACTCCATCTGCCATTTTTCTGTCATTGCCATCAACTGATCTATCCTGCTGTATCCTCTGACAATCCTCCTCACTGTCCGCAACTCCAATCTTTGTATCGTCCATATACTTACTAATTAGACCAGCCACATTTTCCTCCAAATGATTTATGTAGATCACAAACAGAAGTCCCAGCACTGATTCCTATGGAACACCACTAGTCGTAATCAATCATTCCAAAAAGCAATCTTCTCCCATGACTGAGTCAGCTTTGTATACGTCTTGCCAGCTCATCCCTGACACCATATGACTTCCTTTTGTACCAGTCTGCATGACCGACCTTGTCAAAGGCTTTAGTGAAGTCCATGTAGATAACAACATCAACTGCTTTTCCCTCAATTATCTTTGTCACCTCAAAAACCTCGATCAGGTTAGTGAAGCACAATCTTATATATAAGTATTGTCAAATTTCTATCCATGAAGTCAATCTGATGAACCATGTCACAATATTACCATGAAAAAGGCTATTTAGAAGTGTACTGGTAACTACCTAAATGAAAAAACTTTCCTAGGCTCACCAAGTTCTTAAATACTTGTAAATTTCAGTACCAATTATCAATATGCGAAGCACAGAGAAAGAAAGTTATTGTCTCTTATCCAGTTTGTTGATGCTATATAGCTGAGCACTGAAGTGCCAGTCTATCAACATTCAGATATCATAATGTTTAATACAAACTGCATCATCAATTCTGAAGCCACAATGCATTGAATTCCTTTATTTACCATCCCACAAATAAGAGCAGCCCAACATGTAACTAACACAAACTTTCAACTCTGAAATAATGATGTAGGAGCAGGAGGCTATTCAGCCCATTGAGTCTGCTCTACCATTCAATGGGATTGTGGTTAATCTAATAATCCTCAACTCCACTTTCCTTCATTTTCCCCAAACCCATGATTCCCTCAGTGATTAAAGAGCTGTCCATCTTAGCCTTCAATATACCTAATGACCCAGCTTCAACAGCCCTATGACAAAGAATTCTACATCTATCTGCTATGTCCCTGACCAATATTTCAGAAATGTCTCTTATTCTAAATTCCAATGAGTACAGGCCTGGCCTACTGGGGCTGAAAACCAATAAAACCACCAAACCCAGTGGGATGCATCTGAGGATATTAAAGGAAGAGAGTGGATGCACTTGTAATAATCTTCCAGGAATCTTTTAAGTTCTGGAAAAATTCCAGAGGCTTGTAAAACTGCTAGTGTTGGCAGTTTTATTTAAAAATGGAAAGAGACAAAAAAAAACAGGTAACCAAAGGCCAGTTCACTTCATGTCTATTACAGGGAAATGCAGCAGAGCAGTCAGAATACATAATATGCGTGGCTTCATGAAGAAGAAACCATGACTGACAATTTTACTGGAATTTTGTTTAGGAGGTATCAAACAGGGTAGATAATGGAGAAGTGGTGGATGTAATATTTAGATTTTCTGAAGGCATTTTATGAAGTTCCACACATTAGGCTACTTAAGATTGGAGTCCATGGTGTTGGAAATAATATTAAATAGAGGATTGGCTAACTAATAGAAGACAGTTGGAATAAGGGGCTCATCGTTCAGGATGGCAACCTGTAACTAAGGGTATGACCCATGGATTAGTGCTGGGGCCACAGTTATTTACAATATGTATTAATGACTTGGCTGAGGAAAGTGAATGTACTGTAGCCAAGTTGCAGAAAACACAAAAATAGGTTTGAAGACAATTGATGAGCATGATATACGAGTCTTTCAAGATGTATAGACAGGTTAAACAAGTGGGCAAAAACTTGGTAGATGAGCTGAATATTTAAATGGAGAAAGCTACAAAACAAACATTTATTGCATATCCCTAGTTGCCCAGACAGCAGTTAAGAATCAGCTGCATTACAATGGGTCTAGAGTCTCATGTAAGCTAGACCAGGTAAGGATAGTAGTTTCCCTCCCGAAAGGATATTAGTGAACTAGACGGGCTTTTCCTGATTATCGGAAATGGTTTCCTGATTATCATTATACTCTTAATTCCAGATTCAAAATAAAATCACTATCTGTCAGAATGGGAGTTGAACCTAGGCCACCAGAACACCACCTGGGTCTCTGGTAATAATACCATAAGGCCACCTTAACAGATGAGCAAAAATGTTGCAGTCTTTAAAGAAAAAAGGAATATATCAGGAATGTGGTCCTGAAATGGGTTTAGAATGAGTTAAGATTTTAACTATAATAATACCACAAGTGATTAAACTAAAGAAAAGCAAAATACCAAGGTCTAGCAATATACATCCTAGGATATGAAGGAAGATGAGAGAGGAAGCTGCAAGGATCCTAGAATTTGTATTGCAGGGTTTGGAAGTATTGATGTGTACCGCCGGAATGGAAATAGCCAATGTAGTATTGAGTTTTGCAATTGAAGTACAGAGGGAAAGTGAGGACTGCAGATGCTGGAGATCAGAGTCATGAGTGTGGTGCTGGAAAAGCACAGCAGGTCAGACAGCATCCGAGAAGCAAGAGAATCGATGTTTCAGGCATAAGGCCTTCAGGAATTCCTGATGAAGGGCTTATGCCTGAAATGTCAATTCGCCTGCTCCTTGGATGCTGCCTGACCTGCTGTGCTTTTCCAGCACCACACTCTTGACAATTGAAGTACAGAACTAACATCTTATTTACAAGCCAGTAGTTTAACAGTCTGGTAAAACTTGGAACACGCTTCAAAATATGAAATGCTCTCTTTCACTAGCAACACCTTATGTTCATATAGAACCTTTTAATACAATGAAACATCCCAAGGAACATCACATGAATCTAAAAATTATGACATTGAGCCACAAAAGAAATACAAGTTAGATAATGATTTTAATTGTCAGACTGGACTTGAAATGTTAGCTCTGATTCTATCTCTACAGGTGCTGCTGGACAGTGAGTCTCTAGAACTTCCTATTTTTGATCCAATTTTTTCCATAGTATGCAGTTTCTACTATTTAGTGTGTACATAGTCCCATGTTGTAGCTTCAGCAAACTGGCAACTATTTTTTAAATTCTGTCTGATACAGCTTTAGGCTTGCTTTCCTTTATGCTTCGTTGAAGCAAAGTTGGTCTCCTGACTTGTTGGGGATGGCAGAGTGAAGGATGAACTGGGCCACGAGATAATTGTAGTTGAATACAATTTCATAGCTGGTAATAGCTGGCACTGAGTTGCAAGCTTCTAAATCTACTCCATATCTACCTAATTTTATACCACACTAGCAAGTATTATAGAGTGCTTCTTCAGTCTGAAGAATTCTATTTCCCTATGGACTATGCAGTGATTAGTCTTACCAATATTGTCACAGAAAGATGTATGTTCAGGTAGATGGAAGAAGGTCAAGGGGCTCTTTTTCTTCTAGGTTATCTTATCACCTCCTGCTGACCCCATCTGGCAGATGTGTCCTTAGCAGATGTTTCAGTCATCATCAGTAGTGATGTTACACAGCAACTCTTGTTGGGCATTGAAGCCCTCCACCTGAAGGACATTCGGAGCCTTTGTTATCTTCAGTGTTTTTACGAAGTGAGAGTGTTCAACATGGAGGAGCACCGATTCATCAGCTGAGAGGGCGGTAGACAGTAATCAGATTTCCTTGCTGCAAGTCTGACCTGAGGACTGCCAGAGTCCAACCCCTAAAGCAGCTTCCAAACGCACACCTCTGTATCTGCTACCCTTCTAGGTGATACAGAAACATGATCTGCAATTCCCTTGCCATGTCACTGATTGTTTCTTCACTGACACCGATTCAAAATTCTGAAAATCAGTCCCTAGGAGCCCTTTAGTCTACCTGCACCTAATGGACTTCACGGCTTCAAGACAGCACTCAGCATTACCTGCTCAAGAGGTAAAAACCTCCAGCAACTCGATCCCCTGACTTGTCCGGACTTGTCCGACCTGCCCAGCTCCTTTTCCACCTATCCATTCCACCCTCTCCTCCCTGACCTATCACCTTCATCGCCTTCCCCACTGACCTATTGTACTCTATGCTACTCTCTCCCCACTCCCACCCTCCTCTAGCTTATCTCTCCACGCTTCAGGCTCTCTGCCTTTATTCCTGATGAAGGGCTTTTGCCCGAAACGTCGATTTTGCCTGTCCTCGGATGCTGCCTGAATTGCTGTGCTCTTCCAGCACCACTGATCCATTACCTGCTCAAGGCCAAATAGAAATGAAAAGAAATGGTCGCCTTACCAACAATATTGACATCTCAAGAATGAATTAGAAAGTGTCAGGATATCTCATCAGCCCATATTAAAAACAAGGATAGAACCAGGTATGAACTGATAATGGAATTCATAGTGTGCACGTGTACAAAAGACATGTTAAATAAAGTCCAAGCATAACAGTGCATCTTTGATCCACAGTAATGAATTAGTCAGCTCTTCAAAATGTGGGCAGACTTCATGCAGCCTCTATTAAGTTGCTATTGGGAAGGAGTGTTTCAAGTATCTGTAAATATTGTATACATTTTTTGAACCCACCAATCTGAAGCTTTATAAGCAAAGGCAATTGTAATGATTTTAGCTCAAAACTATACTACTACCAATGCATAGGAGTAGCTGACCTGTTAAAACAAAATCTGGTGTCAGATTCACTATTCCATGAGGAAATTCAACTTTTATAGATGTGTGAAATGTTATTATTAGGAGGAACACAGTCGATAACAAGTACAATTCTAGCTTTTTGCTATAAATATGGGATAACTAAAAAAACTAAAATTTGTTTGCTAACTAAAAATATAACGTTATACTTTAAAACTGCTATGAATTTGTCAAGCAGTAGCACAATAGCTTTAATTTTTTTTAACATTATGCTTGGAAATAAACAAAAGCCAAGCAAATCAATAGGTGAATATCACCAAAAGGTAATAACCTAGCTTGCACATTACTTATACAATCAAATTTACAAACAGAAAGAATGAATACACTCACGAAACTGGGCAGTGAGCAGCCAAATTATTAAGCATTTTGGTTTACACAAATATGCCTTTCTCAGCCAACTAAAACTGGTACATATTAGCCTAATGGTTATATCAACAAGGAACAGGAGTAGGCTAGTCAATGACTTGAGCCAATTCTACCATTTATTAAGATCATGGCTGATCTGATTGGAAATCTACATTCTTGCTCTGTTGTCCCAATAAGCCAGAGTTGAGAGGTTATCACAATTCTATCTACCTTTGCGATAACAACTTTCAAACAAGTGGTAAGGACAAGCCAGGGAACTATAGACCAGTGAGGTTGACGTCAATGGTGAGGTTGACGTCAATGGTGGGCATGTTTTTGGAGGGAATCCTGAGAGGCAGGATGTACATGTATTTGGAAAGGCAAGGACTGACTAGGGATAGTCAACATGGCTTTGTGCATGGGAAATCATGTCTCACAAACTTGATTGAGTTTTTTTGAAGAAGTAACTAACAGAACTTCAGTAAGGCGTTCGACAAGGTTCCCCATGGGAGACTGGTTAGCAAGGTTAGATCTCATGGAATACTGGGGGAACTGGCCGTTTGGATACAGAACTGGCTCGAAGACAGAGGATGCTAGAGGGTTGTTCTTCAGACTGGAGGCCTGTGGCCAGAGGAGTGCCACAAGGATTAGTGCTGGGTCCACTAATTTTCATCATTTTATATAAATGATTTGATGTGAATATAGGAGTAGTTAGTAAGTTTGCAGATGACACCAAAATTGGAGGTGTAGTGGACAGCGAAGAAGGTTCCATCAGATTACAACAGGATCTTGATCAGATGAGCCAATGGGCTGAGGAGTGGCAGATGGAGTTTAATTTAGATAAACACGAGGTATTGCATTTTGGGAAAGCAAATCTTAGCAGGACTTATACACTTAATGGTAAGGTCCTAGGGAGTGTTGCTGAACAAAGAGACCTTAGAGTGCAGGTTCATAGTTCCTTGAAAGTGGAGTCGCAGGTAGGATAGTGAAGAAGGCGTTTGGTATGCTTGCTTTATTGGTTTGAGTATAAGAGTTGGGAGGTCATGTTGCGACTGTACAGGACATTGATTGGCCACTTTTGGAATATTGCATGCAATTCTGGTCTCCTTCATATCAGAAGGATGTTGCGAAACTCAAGGGTTCAGAATGTTGCTAGGGTTGGAGGATTCGAGCTATAGGGAGAGCTTGAATAGGCTGGGGCTGTTTTCCTTGGAGCATTGGAGGCTGAGGGGTGTTCCAGATTGTGACCTAATCGAGGCTTATAAAATCATGAATGGCATGGATAGGATAAATAGACAAACTATTCCCCCTGGGGAGGGAAGGGGAGGGGGGGGGTCCAGAAGTAGAGAGCATGGGTTTAGGGTGAGAGAGGAAAGATATAAAAGAGACCTTTAGGGGCAACGTTTTCACACAGAGGATGGTGTGTGTGGAATGAGCTGCCAGAGGAAGAGGTGGAGGCTGGTACAATTGCAACATTTAAAAGGCATCTGGATGGGTATATGAATAGGAAGGGTTTGGAGGGATATGGGTCGGGTGCTGGCAAGTGGATGTGGTCAGTATGGATGTGTTGGACTGAAGAGTCTATTTCTATGCTTTATATCTCTGCTTCCACTACCTTTCACAAAGACAATTCTGAAGACTCATGACACTCAGACAAAAAGAATTCACCTTATCGGTTTAAATAGGTAACCCTTTCATTTTAAAGGGTGACCACTAGTTTTTGCTTCTCCCATAGAAGGAAACATCCTCCCCAGTCCCTCAGGATCTTATGTTTCTGGTGTTGATGGAAAACAAAGCATGACTAAAAAGACAAATTAAAAGTGGGTTACATTCCTGTCCTATAATATGAAAGACATATCAAAGCCAAGAGATCTGGAAATCCTCTGTTAAGCCTGTAGCAAATTAAAATCTCTTAGTATATCTCCCACTGCTTCTCTTCCCAACTCTCACACTTGCTGACACTTCGACTTGCTATTTCCCTCAAATTAAGACCACATGAAGTAGGAACAGAAGTAGGCCATTCAGCCCATCGAGTCTGCTCCACCTTAATGGCTGATCTGATTACTCTCAGTTCCATGTTCCTGCCTTATCCCTGAAACCCTTGATTCTCTTACTGATTAAAAATCTGAACATCTCAACCTCGAATACTTCATGAACCAGCTTTAACAGCCGTCCGTGGCAAAGAATTTCATAGATTCATAACCTTGCCCATTTTTATTTCTTCCTTTAATGCTCCTGCACTCGACACTTCTTCCGACTTTGTCACTTGCCACTTGACCAATCTTACTGACCTTTTTTTGAAAAGCTAACAGTAGACAACTGTAAACAACTCTTGTAATTCCTCTGAATTTTCAGAAAGTTCCCCCAGTTGGCAAATTAACAAGGTCAGAGAACATGCAGTCTGGCAAAAGATTGCTAGCTGGCTTCAAGAAGGGAAGCAGAGAGTAGGAGTACAGGTCAGTGTTCAGATCGGCAGAAGTTGAGAGGTGTCATTCTACAAGAATCAGTGCTGGGACATCTGTAACTTTATGAACAGCAATTTATATTTTGAAATCAAAGACACAAATTTCTAGATCTATAGAAGAAAATACTTTTGGTGCAGGGGTGTACTGGAAGTCAATATAAGGAGGAATCAAATGCATTACAGAGGAGAGTTTGAAATTTCTTTCAAGGTATTCTTGAATGTGCTGGTGTGCTATTTTCTTGAACTGCTGTAGTCCCTTTGATGTCAGTACGTATACAATTGCTGTTAGGAAAGGGAATTTTAAGTCAGTGATACTAAAGGAATGGCAAATATTTCTAAATCACGTTGCTGTGTGGCTTTGCAAGTAGTGATAGTACCATACATCTGTTGCACTTGTCCTACTGAGAGGTCAAGGTTTAGAAGATACTGTTGAAAAAAACCTTAGAGTTGCTTCAGTGCATCTTGTAGATGGTGCACATTGCTGCCGCTGCCACTGATTGGCTGGGTGCCAATCATGCAGCTGCTTTGTTCTGGATGGAGTCAAGCTTCTGGAGTGCTTTTGGAGCTGCATTCATCCAGGCAAGTGAACAGTATTCCATCACATTCCTGACTTTGTCTTATGCAAGGTGGACAGGCTTTGGTGAGTCACTGGCTGCAGAATTCCTAGCCTGCTCTACTCCAGTTCAGTTTCTGGTCAATGATAACCTCAAAATGTTGATAATAGGAAATTCATTGATTGCAAAGGGGCAGTGGTTAGATTCCCTCTTTTTGGAGCTGGTAATTGCTGGCTTGTATGTCAACATTATGGTGGAGGGAAGGTTATTGATGAAGCAACTGCAGCTTTAGAATATTACAGAGGACAGCCAAGTTCTGGGACTGAGATCATCAACTTCCAGCAGCTACAGCCATGTTCCTTTGTGAAGGATATGACTTGAACAAGCAGAGACTCTCTATCTGTCTGTCTCTCTCTCTCTACTCCCACCTCAACCCTCTGCCTGATGACCAGTTTTGCTCATATTCATTGATGCTGCAATGATATCAAAGGTGGTCAATGTCACTTTTAGAGTTCTATTCCTTTGTTCATGTTTGGACCAAGACTGTAATGAGGTCAGAAGCAGAGTTGCCTGGCAGAACTGAACTGACCATCAGTAAGCAGCAGGCAATATTGCCGAGTAAGTGCTGATTGATAACACTGAACAATTCCTCCCATCGCTTTGCTGATGATAGGTAGATAGTAGACGGATGTGAAAGTAAGTGGTTGAATTAGATTTGTTCTGCTTTTATGAGCAGGACATAATTGGATAAATGTCCATATTGTCAGGTAGATGTTAGGGTTAGAGCTGAAGATGGGCTGGGAAAATACATTGGAGAGTTTAACAAGATTTAAACAATGTATCAAAAGTCAGTCAACCGTAGCTAACAAGGAGAGTCAAGGAGTGTGAATGATTAGAAGAAAAGGTGTAAAAAAAACTACCAGGAATAGTGAGAAACCAGACGATTAATAGGATTTTAAAATACAGAGCAGTATCATTGCAGCATCAATGAATATGAGCAAAACTGGTCATCAGGCAGAGGGTTGAGGTGGGAGTAGAGAGAGAGAGACAGACAGATACAGAGTCTCTGCTTGTTCAAGTTATATCCTTCACAAAGGTACATGGCTGTAGCTGCTGGAAGTTGATGATCTCAGTCCCAGAACTTGGCTGTCCTCTGTAATATTCTAAAGCTGCAGTTGCTTCATCAATAACCTTCCCTCCACCATAATGTTGACAGATAAAGTAGGGGACAATAAAATGAAAAAATAAACCAACAAAAAAAACTATAAAAGCTTCTGAATGCCTGCAAAAAACCTCCCCTTAAACTCCTTTAGTGGGAGCATCGGGATTTTAGCTGGGGTGACGGATGCTAGATTTAAAACTTGGGAGTCCAGAGGTATCTCCTGCTTGGGAGACTTGTTCAAGGGGGAGGTTATGATGTCCTTTGAGCAGTTGCACCAGAAGTTTGGATTGCCTATCAGGGATCTTTCTCGGTATTTCCAAATTTGAGACTATATACAAAAGAAGACCACACTGATAACTAATCCCTACAAATCAGATAGGGAAAGGAGAGTTCTATGGCCGATAGGGCCCCCCCCACCTCGGTTAGTACTCTTTATCACTCATTATATAATAAAGTATCCAAGGACATGGAACGACTATTGAAAACCTGGAATCAAGAATTAGGGTTGGAAGTCTCATTAGAAATGTGGGAGAACATCTGGGAAAATGCCAGAAAGATCTCTATTTGTAATAGAACTCAGGCTATTCAATTAAAGATACTCCACAGGGCTCATATGGCACCTGAACGACCTGCAAAAATTCAAGACAGGAGCATCCCCAATGTGTCCGAAATTTAAAATAGAAGTTGGCACTCTGAGAGTGAGGACTGCAGATGCTGGAGACCAGAGTTGAAAAGTGTGGTGCTGGAAAAGCGCAGCAGGCCAGGCAGCATCCGAGGAGCAGGAGAATCAACGTTTCGGGCATAAGCCCTTCTTCAGGAATGAGGCTGGTGTGCCAAGTGGGCTGAGATAAAAGGTTGGGGTGGGGGCGCGCTGGGAATACGATAGGTGGAAGGAAGTGAGGGTGAGGGTGATAGGCCGGAGAGGGGGCGGGGGCGGAGAGGTGGGGAAGAAGATTGCAGGTCAAGAGGACGGTGCTGAATCCAGGAGTTGGGACTGAGATAAGGTGGGGGGAGGGGAAATGAGGAAGTTGGAGAAATCTACATTCATCCCGTGTGGTTGGAGGGTTCCTAGGCGAAGATGAGGCGCTCTTCCTCCAGGCGTCATGTGGCCAGGGTCTGGCAATGGAGGAGGCCGAGTACCTGCATGTCCTTGGCGGAGTGGGAGGGGAAGTTAAAGTGATCAGCCACGGGGCGGTTGGGTTTGTTGTGCGGGTGTCCCAGAGGTGTTCTCTGAAACGTTCCACAAGTAGGCGGTCTGTCTCCCCAATGTGGAGGAGACCACAGCAGGTGCAGCAGATACAGTAAATGATGTGTGTGGAGGTGCAGGTGAATTTACGACAGATATGGAAGGATCCATTGGGGCCTTGGAGGGAGGTGAGGGCGCAAGTTTTGCACTTCTTGCGGTTGCCATAAGATCCGCAGGTATTGGGATAGAGTAGCGAATGCCTTACAGAGACCTTGGGTACAGAGATTAGATTGGATCCAGTGTCCATGCCTTTGGGCTCTTCAGATTTTCCCTCCCTGGATGTGTACAGGAGGAAATTATTTTCCATGCTTTCCTTTTGTGCAAGGAAAAATATTTTAGTGAATTAGGTTGCTGAAGGCCCTCCAGGACTTTCGAACTGGCACAGGGCTTATGCCCGAAACGTCGATTCTCCTGTTCCCTGGATGCTGCCTGACCTGCTGCACTTTTCCAGCAACACATTTTCAGCTCTGATCTCCAGCATCTGCAGACCTCACTTTCTACTCATGGAATATACCCCCATTGACTTCCTCACAAATATGGTGCACCAAAAGACGGAATTATTCTTTAAAACATGGCAGCCCTTTTTGAACTATATCGACACAGGTATTTTGGCCATACGTCCAGGGTTTTGTCTAGTGGTGGAAATGGTTCTACCTGGTTTGGGGAACCCCGGGAGGAGGAATCCCGTGTAAACACGGGTTTTAGTATGACTTGATGTAAATCTATTTTGAGCATGTATTTAGTTATTTAATTATTTTGTTTATTGCTAGTAATGTATGATATTCTATTTTATGTTTTGGTTGTTTGTAAGAAAGATTAGTAGTTATTTGGGTTTTTCTTTTTTTTCTGGTTATTATCTTTCTTATTAATTTTATATTGATGTTTATACTTGTTTGTATTACTTTTGTAATTGTGTAAAAAAAACTTAAGTTTTATTTTTTCAATAAAAATACCTATTAAAAAAAGCTTCTGAATGTATATGAAAAGGAAACATTTGATTAAGACAAATGTGGGATCCATTAAAAGGAGAGTTGGGAGAGAAGCTAAATGATTACTGTACATCTGTCTTCACTGAGGAGAAAGTGAGCACTGCAGATCAGATTTGAAAAGCGTGGTGCTGGAAAAGCGCAGGCAGTCAAACAGCATCCAAGGAGCAGTAGAGTCGACGTTTTGAGCATAAGCTCCTCTTCAGGAATGGGGGTTGGGGGCAAAGGGGCTGAGATAAAAAGGAGGGAGTTGGGGTTGGGAGGCAAGGTAGGAATTTGATAGGTAGATGAAGGTCCCCACCTAGATGAGGTTGATGGTGATAGGTCGGAGAGGACAGTGGAAGGAAGATGGATGGAGACTCTGTGGCATATCAGAGAAGATCTGTGAGCCTGAAATTGTTGGAGAGGATTCTGAAAGATAGGATTTACATGCATTTGGAGAGGCGAGGATCGATTGCACAAAATCATGCTGACTATCCCCAAGTAAAATTGTGCCACACAAATTTGATTGAGTTTATTTCAAGTAACCAAAAACATTGGAGGGAGAGTGGTAAATGTTGTCAATATGGACTTTAGTAAAGCCTTTGACAAGGCTGTGTGTGGTAGACGAATTAGTAGAGTTAGATCACATGGAATTCAAGATGAGCTTGCCAATTGAATACAAAATTGACTTGATGGTAAGAGAAAGTGTGGTTGTGGAGGGTTATTTTTCGGATTGGAGGACTATGACCAGTAGTGTTCCACAAGGATTGGTATTGGTCCATTGTTGTTTGTCATTTATATAAATGATTTGGATTAGTAAACTTGCAGATGACACTAAAATTGGTGGTACAGTGGCAATGAAGAAGGTCATCTAAGATTACAAAGAGATCTTGATCAATTGAGTCAATAGGCTGAGGAGTGGCAGATACGTTTAATAGAGGCATATAAGATAATCAGAGGGTTAGATAGGGTGGACAAGGAGAGTATCCATGTATGGGAATGGCAAACACAAGGGGACACAACTTTAAAGTGAGGGGAGATAGGTATAGGACAGATGTCAGAGGTAATTTCTTTACTCAGAGAGTAGTAAGGGTATGGAATGCTTTTCCTGCAACAGTAGTAGATTCGCCAGGTTTAAGTGCATTTAAGTCGTCATTGGACAGGTATATGGACGTACATGGAATAGTGTATGTGGGATGGGCTTCAGATAAGTATGACAGGGCGGCGCAACATCGAGGGCCGAAGGGCCTGTACTGCGCTGTAATGTTCTATGTGTTTGCATCAGATTCCCCTTTGTGCAATAATCCAGTTAGAATAAATCCATACTGTACGTACATACAGGGTATAGTAAATATTGCAGGCTTATATCTACCTGTACAGGACTTTGGTAAGGCCACATTTGGAGTACTGTGTGCAGTTCTGGTCGCCTCACTTTAGGAAAGATGTGGAAGCTTTGGAGAGGGTGCAGAGAAGATTTACCAGGATGTTGCCTGGAATGGAGAATAGGTCGTATGAGGATAGGTTGAGAGTGCTAGGCCTTTTCTCATTGGAACGGCGAAGGATGAGGGGTGACTTGATAGAGGTTTATAAGATGATCAGAGGAATAGATAGAGTAGACAGTCAGAAACTTTTTCCCCAGGTACAACAGAGTGTTACAAGGGGACATAAATTTAAGGTGAAGGGTGGAAGGTATAGGGGAGATGTCAGGGGTAGGTTCTTTACCCAGAGAGTGGTGGGGGGCATGGAATGCGCTGCCTGTGGGAGTGGTAGAGTCAGAATCTTTGGTGACCTTTAAGCGGCAATTGGATAGGTACATGGATGGGTGCTTAAGCTAGGACAAATGTTCGGCACAACATCGTGGGCCAAAGGGCCTGTTCTGTGCTGTATTGTTCTATGTTCTATACCTTTCTGTTTCCAAGGATATTAAATGGGGTTACCAGGATCATTTTGAAACCTAAGAATTTTTTTGACTGCTAACCATTCCACTCACAAACTTAGGTCTTGGTGAATTTTATCCTTATTCTGACTGGCAGATGATTTAGAAACGAAAGCGAAAACCTCAAAGCGGAAGAAGGGACAAAGAAAGCTCCAGAAGATATACAAAATGAATGGGACACACGATAGAGAAATACAAAGGAAGAAGTGTGTGAAAGAGAGCAAGTAGGTAGTGACTACTGAAAGATGTCAACTTCAGAGATGAAAGTTGCAGAAATACATCTGAAGCTGCTGTCATGAAACAAGACTTTTCAGGAACATTGTAGTGTCCCTCCCTGCATATGCAGCAGAAACGTAAATGGTGACAAACAGTCCTGGCTCTGTCTTTTCTCAGAACTTTTTCATTGAGAAAATGGGGTGGTACGGTGACTCAGTGGTTAGCACTGCAGCCTCACAGCAACAGGGACCTGGGTTTGATTCCAGCCTTGGGTGACTGTCTGTGTGGAGTTTGCACAATCTCCCTGTGTCTGTATGGGTTTCCCCTGGGTGCTCGGATTTCCTCCCACAGTCCAAAGATATACAGGTCAGGTGGATTAGCCATGCTAAATTGTCCATAGTGTGAGGTGCATTAGTCAGAGGGAGGTGGGTCTGGGTGGGTTGCTGTTTGGAGGGTCAGTGTGGGTGTGTTGGGTCGAAAGGCCTGTTTCCACACTGTAGGAAATCTTAAATCTAAAAAAAAATTTGGATAAATGGACTTGTTATTGCATTTTGGGAAAACAAACAAGGGCAAGACTTATACAATTAATGGTAGGGCTGAGGGTAGTGTTGTAAAACAGAGAGGCCTAGGGGTTCAGGTGCATAATTCTTTGAAATTTGCACCACCCAGGTAGACAGTGTGGTTAGGGTGGCAATTAGCACGCTTGCCTTCATTGCTCAGACCTTGGAGTGTAAGAGTTGGGATGTCCTGTTGTGGTTGTGGAGAACATTGGTGAGGATTAATCTGGAATACTGTGTGTAGTTCTAGAACATAGAAGAACATAGAAGAATACAGCGCAGTACAGGCCCTTGGGCCCTCGATGTTGCGCCGATCCAAGCCCACCTAAACTACACTAACCCACTATCCTCCATATACCTATCCAATGCCCTCTTAAATGCCCATAAAGAGGGAGAGTCCACCACTGTTACTGGCAGGGCATTCCATGAACTAACGACTCGCTGAGTGAAGAACCTACCCCTAACATCTGTCCTATATCTACCCCCCCTTAATTTAAAGCTATGCCCCCTTGTAATACCCGACTCAATACGCGGGAAAAGGTTCATACTGTCGACCCTATCTAACCCCCTAATCATCTTGTACACCTCAATCAAGTCACCCCTAAACCTTCTTTTCTCTAGTGAAAACAGCCCCAAGTGCCTCAGTCTTTCCTCATACGATTTTCCTTCCATACCAGGCAACATCCTGGTAAACCTCCTCTGCACCCGTTCCAATGCCTCCACATCCTTCCTATAGTATGGCGACCAAAACTGCACACAATATTCCAGATGCGGCCGTACCAGAGTCTTATACAACTGCATCATGACCTCAGGACTCCGGAACTCAATTCCTCTACCAATAAAAGCCAGTACGCCATATGCCTTCCTCACCGCACTATTTACCTGGGTGGCAACTTTCAGAGATCTGTGTACATGGACACCAAGATCCCTCTGCTCATCCACACTACCAAGTATCCGACCATTAGCCCAGTACCCCATCTTTTTGTTATTCTTCCCAAAGTGAATCACCTCGCACTTAGCTACATTGAATTCCATCTGCCACCTTTCTGCCCAGCTCTGCAGCTTCTCTATATCCTGCTGTAACCTGCCACATGCTTCCTCACTGTCAACAACTCCTCCGACTTTCGTATCATCCGCAAACTTGCTCACCCAACCTTCTAACCCCTCTTCCAGGTCATTTATAAAAATGACAAACAGCAATGGTCCCAAAACAGATCCTTGCGGAACACCGCTAGTGACGGCACTCCATGAAGAAACTTTGCCATCAACTACTACCCTCTGTCTTCTTCCATCCAGCCAATTCCTAATCCAAACCTCCAACTCACCCTCAATGCCATATCTCCGTATTTTCTGCAGTAGCCTACCATGGGGAACCTTATCAAACGCCTTACTAAAATCCATATATACCACATCTACCGCTTTCCCCTCATCAACCTCCTTCGTCACCTTTTCAAAGAATTCAATAAGGTTTGTGAGGCACGACCTGCCCTTCACAAAACCATGCTGACTATCCTTGATCACATTATTCCTATCCAGATGTGCATAAATCCTATCCCTTACAATTCTCTCTAAGACTTTGCCCACAACAGAAGTGAGACTCACCGGCCTATAGTTATTAGGGCTATCCCTACTCCCCTTTTTGAACAAGGGAACCACATTTGCTATCCTCCAGTCTTCTGGCACTACTCCTGTAGACAAAGAGGACATAAAAATCAAGGCCAATGGCTCTGCAATCTCCTCCCTTGCTTCCCAGAGAATCCTAGGATAAATGCCATCAGGCCCAGGGGACTTATCTATTTTCACCTTTTCCAGGATTTCCAACACCTCTTCTCTACATACCTCAAAGCCATCCATTCTACTTATTTGTGCCTCAGTATTCTCATCGACAACAATGCCCTGTTCCTGAGTGAATACTGAAGAAAAGTATTCATTCAGTGTCTCCCCAATCTCTTCCGCCTCCACACGCAACTTCCCCCTACTATCCTTGACTGGACCTATTCCTACCCTAGTCATTCTTTTATTCCTAACATACCTATAGAAAGCCTTAGGGTTTTCCCTAATCCTATCTACTAAGGACCTTTCATGTCCCCTCCTTGCTGCTTTTAGCTCTCTTTTCAGGTCCTTCCTGGCTACCCTATAACTCTCAATCGCCCCAATTGAACCTTCACGTCTCATCTTGAGGTAGGCCGCCCTCTTCCATTTAACAAGGGATTCCAATTCCTTATTAAACCACGGCTCCCTCGCACGACCCTTTCCTTCCTGCCTGACAGGTACATAATTATCAAGGACACTCAATAGTTGCCCCTTGAACAAGTTCCACATATCATTTACACTCTTGCCTTGGAGTCTACTTTTCCAAGCCACACATCCTAAGTCATGCCTCACCGCATCATAATTTCCCTTACCCCAGCTATAATTCTTGCCCTGTAGTACACACTTATCCCTCTCCATCACGAGTGTAAAAATCACCGAATTATGGTCACTATCCCCAAAGTGCTCACCTACCTCTAATTCTAACACCTGGCCTGGTTCGTTACCCAGAACCAAATCCAGTATGGCCTCACCTCTTGTTGGCCTGTCTACATATTGTGTCAGGAAACTCTCCTGCACACATTGAACAAACACTGACCCATCTAACGAACTTGAGCTATAGCTTTCCCAATCAATATCAGGAAAGTTCTAGTCACCTTATTATGGGAAGGGTATTATTAAACTGGAAAGGGTTTAGAAAAGAATAACCAGGATGTTGCTAGGATTGGTGGGTTTGAGATATAAAAATAAACTGGAAAGGCTGGGACTTTTCTCAGTGGAATGTAGAAGATTGAAGGGTGACCTTATCAGAGGTTTATAAAATCATGAGGGGCATAGATAGGGTGAATGATAAGGGTCTTTTCCCTAGAATGGGGAGTTCAAAACTAAGGGAAAGATATTTAAGGCAAGAAGAGTAAAATTAAAAAAGGATATGAGGAGTAACATAGAAAGTGGTTCGTGTGTGGAATGAACTGCTAGAGAAAAGTGTTGGACGTAGGTACAGCTCCAACATGTAAAAACCATTTGGATAAGTTCATGAATAGGAGAGGCTTGGAGGGATATGAGCCAAACACAGGCAAATGGGAACACGGTTGGTATGACTAATTAGACTGAAGAGTCTGCTTCCATACTGTATGACTTTGACCCTAAGAGATAGATGGATAGCACATTCAGACAGGTCACATCATAGCTTAAGTGTCTGAGGGAGAAAGGGAATGGGTGACTACCAAACAGTTCAAAGGAAGAAGACCGGTACTGCAGGAATTGCCTGGAGTCCCGTTCACAAATAGTTTGTCTGTTTTGAAGCTGATGGCGAGGCAGTCAGAATCACATTTATGGTTTTAAGAATGCCTCTGTATGGGATGGGAGGGCAAAAAAGGAAGTGCAATAGTGCCAGATGTTTCAATAATTAAAGGGAACAGGCAGGTGTTTGTGGCAATAGACATCATGACCTCCCCCATCAAATAAATCTCCCAAACAGGAGACTCCTCTAAATTCCTAGAGCTTAAAGCCAGAGTCCATCGACCCTGGCTGGAATCCTAACATTCCTATTATGGGAGTGAAAGGGGACGTTTTTTGAAAGTTGCCCTCACCTTGTCACATCATTCTCCATGCATTAACTGTGTTAAGGACAATTGGGTTTCTGCAATGGTCCATAATAGTCCTCATCTTGTCCATAAACAACAAACTGAGGCTTCCCAGGCAAAATGCCCCCTCATCAATGTCCAACCCGATTGGCTGCAGTCCTGCCAAGTCTGGTCAGCCACATAGGATAGTAAGGAACTCAATTGATATTTCTTAAAGTCCGGGAAATCCAAACCTCCCATCCCTTGCGGAAGCTGCAATTGGCAAGCTTAATAAGAGGCCGCCTAAGGTGCCAAATGAAAGATCCAAGCCAACTGTAAAGCCTCTGTAGTGCTTGCCTAAGCAGCATCAAAGAGAGCATGCGCATGGGATATAATAAGTGAGGAAGAACATTCATTTTGACCAGAGCTATTCTACCCAACCAAAATTCCCTCTTGTTGGAAGATCCTCCCAGTGCCGAAAATCCTGCCTTATCTTCTCTAGCAACTGCACAAAATTAGCTTTATGTAATTGATTGAAGGCTGGGATGATAAAAGTACAGGAAACTTCCCTGTGACCATCTGAAAGGGAAACAGGTTCCATCCCCAAGATCGGATATTCTAGTAAGGCCCTCCCACAGGCATGGCCTCTGTCTTCACTAAATTAATTTTATACCCCGAAAACAAACCAAATAGATTAATCACTTGTATTAAACAGGACACAGATGTCATTGGATCAGTTAAAAAGAGAATAATGTCATCTGTGTAAAGGGTGATCTTATGCTTGCCTGACCCTACCTTCAGAGAAATTATATTGGGGTCTCTCCGGATGCCCTTTGCCAGCAGCTTAATCACTAGGTATGCTATTAGTGTACCTAATAGCGACGAGAGAGGGTATCCTTGTCGGCTGCCTCTGCCGATACTCTCTCTGACCATATACCATCAGGTCACTATGTAACACTGCCACCCACCTGACAAAAACACCTTCAAGACCAAATCGCTCCATTACATAAAAGAGGTACTGCCACTCCACCCGGTCAAACACTTTCTCTGCAGCCAGGGAGACTACCAAGCTTGGAATCGATCCTTGCTGGCATACCTGGACTATATTTAATACTCTAATATTATTAGTAGACCTATGACCCTTAATAAAACCTGTCTTGTCCTCCTTTACAATGAAGGGCAAAACCCTCTCCAACCTTAACACCAGCATTTTTGTCAGAATTTTAAAATCCACATTCAGTAACGATATGGGCCTGTATGAAGTGCAATCCTCTGGGGCTTTCCCTTTCTTGAGGATAACAGAAATATTTTCTTCTCTCAGAGGATGGAAGGCAGTCCTGACTGTATGAGCAGTTGTACATATTCAACAGTAGCTCGGCCAGCATGTCTACAAACTCCTTATCAAACTCACTTTGAAATCCGCCTGGGCCGTTCGCTTTACCACGCTGGAGCTGTCTCACCGCCTCCTGTATTTCTTGGATTGTCAGGGGGCATTCAGAAGAGACGCTTGCTCTGAAGTTACACCTGGAAGATCCAGGGTTTTAAAAAAGGACTCCATCTTCTTCCATGTGTTTTCACAGCCCTCCGACCGGTACAGCTCAGAGTAGAACTTCCTAAATGCTGCATTAATCTTTTTGGCATTGCAAGTAAGAGTACCAGCACTCTCTCTGATGGATGTGATAGACTAGAGGCGGGGGGGCATTCTTCTTTCTGGCAAGTTTGATACCATATTCAAATAACCTAAGTTTCACAACAGAGATTTCCCTCTTTGCTGTCTGGGTGAGCGCAGCATTCAAAGTAGCCCTGAGGACTGCAATCCGCTGCATTTTGGTTACAGACGGTCTGTCAAAGTATGCTGTCTCAGGTGCCTTCAGATGAGCCTCGAGCAAATGCTGCTGCTCTCCCCTCTGTTGTTTCTGGGTTACGGTGTAAGAAATAATCACCCACGTGCATAGGCCTTGCCTGTCTCCCAGAGCAGACAGATTACTGGCTGTACCCAAATTAACATCCCAAAAGATTTTAAATTCCTGCGAAAAATACTCTATAAGAGAAAAGGATCCTCTTGAAGAATGTGCCGCGAGCCTGTCCTGTTACTACCGGCCTTGACCTCCATGTACACTGCTGCATGGTTGGAAATGGTGATGTTCCCAATTCTGCAAGATGGCACCGAATTCAAAAATGTCGATGGGACAAAAAGAAACATCAATTCTGGTATAACATTTATATGGATTAGAGAAAAAGGTGAAATCCCTATCTTTGGGGTGAAGACATCTCCAGCTCCCTGTTCAGGTCCACCAACTGCCTTGATTGTGGGGACATACCCACAAGGCCCCTAGGCATCCTGTTCACTTCAGGGTCAATAAGTTGATTAAAGTCTCCCCCTATAATTATATGACACACCCCAAGGCCATCAACCTGGAAAGCATACGTGTTAAAAATTTGAGGGGATTGCCGGGGGGGGGGTGCAAAATATACATTCACAACCCCATATTCCTCTCCATGTATTAAAGCTTTACAATTCATAAACCACCCATATCCATCCTTAATTTGGTCTAAGAGTTGAAATGGGAGATTCTGGGTGAGTGTAGCAACTCCTCTACTTTTCAAATTAAAGAATGGGAAAAGCACCTGTCTAGACCCTCCCTGCTGTAACTTCAAGTGCTCCCTATTGGTTAAATGTGTTTCTTGCAGCAAGGCTACATCGATCCTTTCTTTTCTAAGGCTTGACAGTATCTTTTTTCTCTTAATTGCTGAATGAGTTTCCTCAACATTCCAGGTGCATGGCTAGCCACAGCCGTCTAAAACAGTCCGTGACCCCCCGGGAAGAAGAACCCCACTCATAGCACGCTGAGTGAAAACAGGAAACAGTTCGTATAAATTTAAAAAAACAACTACCAAATCAAAATTTCTAACATCTATTTCTACAACAGACCAGCATATAACACAAATGAAAGGAGACCTTCCCCCTTGCCCAGAGGGGAAGCTCATACTATCCACTAACCCCACCATGGCTCGTTCTCGCTAAAGCCGCGTCCCGGCCCCAGACAATACAAAGTAAGAAAAAAATTACACACATCTTCTAACAAGTTAAAAGTGGGCACTCAACCCATCCTATCTATACTGCAACGCTAGGAACTTCTGGTAGAACAGAAATATATAGCCCGCCACTGCATCCCCCAACTGCAACAACCCCCACCCCATCGCATTCCAGGAGAGAAAAACGCAAAGAAATGATAAAAAAGAACAAAGGATAGCGGGAGGGGAGAAAGAAAGGAGAAGAAAGAGAAAAAGAAAAAAACCCAATTATGACACCCAAAAATATTTTTAAAAAGTCCCCCGACAACCAGGGTAAACCAGGCAAATTATAGAGACAAAGTAAACATTACTGTCCATATTAGTCGATCCAACCAGTCTATTTTAAAGCATCCAGGAAGTCCTTTGCCTTTTCCGGTGAGTCAAAAATTAAACCTGGCCCCTCCGTGGGTGAAACGTAATGTTGCCAGATATCTTACGGAATACTGGATATTCAAGTCCCTCAACCGCCTTTTTACCTCAAAGGCCTTCCTCTTATGAATCACAACTGCTGAAAAGTCTTGGAAGATCATAATTTGAGATCCTTTTCATATCAGAGCCTGTGGATCCTTCCCAGTGTTCTAGAGGCTTCCAGCACCATTTGCTTATCTCTGTAGTGCTGGAGTCACACCGGGCTGGGGTGCTGGTCCAATCTGGGCCTACACACTGTGACCCGGTGGGCCCACTCGACCTGCACCCGGCCTGCCTCGACTTCAAGCTTCAAAAAGTGCAAGTGCCACTGTTCCAAGAGACTGACGAGCTGGTCTTCCTTCTCCCATTCCGGAAACCCCACCAGCCGGATGTTCTTCCGACAGCCTCAATTTGAGATTGTCAACCTGCTCCTCCAAGGCCCATTCCAGGGCCTGGACCTGACCCTGCCAAGGATTCCATTGCTCCACCTCCATGACAAGCTGCCAGAGACGCAGGATCTCCTGGTCATGCTTCTGCAGCATGACAGAGATTGGTTCCGGCATGGTCCGGGTCTCCTCCATGACTGAATCTATTTTTTGTTCTGCATTTTCAGTTTCACAAACTCTGAGACCAGACCCTGATCCACAGGTAAGTCACCTGGAGCTATCGTGGAGGCCGATGCCGCGGCTGTGGGCCTGTCTGTTGCAGTGGGGGTGCCCTGCTTGCTGCGATCCTTGCGGTCCCTTCCCTTTCGCCAGTCATTTTCCTAACTATTTGAAACTAAAACTGAATAATTCTGGGGGTCAAAAAGTACCTATTTCTAACACATTGGTTAATAAAGGGAGGGTAAGTGCAACACATTTCTGGGTTCTGGTTCAGAGTTCAGCAGGGCAGACTTACTAGGTTGCCGCCATCATGAATCCCCCGTCCTGATGCCTTTTAAATGTCGCAATCGTACTAGAGTCACAGAGTCATACAGATGTACAACATGGAAACAGACCCTTCGGTCCAACCTGTCCATGCCAACCAGATATCCCAACCCAATCTAGTCCCACCTGCCAGCACCCGGCCCATATCCCTCCAAACCCTTCCTATTCATATACCCATCCAAATGCCTCTTAAATGTTGCAACTGTACCAGACTCTACCACATCCTCTGGCAGCTCACTCCATACACATACCACCCTCTGCGTGAAAAAGTTGCCCCTTACGTTTCTTTTATATCTTTCCCCTCTCACCCTAAACCTATATGCCCTCTAGTTCTGGACTCCCCGACCCCAGGGAAAAGACTTTGTCTATTTATCCAATCCATGCCCCTCAATTTTGTAAACCTCTAGAAGGTCACCCCTCAGCCTCAGACGCTCCAGGGAAAACAGCTCCAGCCTTTTCAGCCTCTCCCTATAGCTCAAATTGTCCAACCCTGGCAACATCCTTGTAAATCTTTTCTGAACCCTTTCAAGTTTCACAACATCTTTCCAATAGGAAGGAGACAAGAATTGCATGCAATATTCCAACAGTGGCCTAACCAATGTCCTGTACAGCCGCAACATGACTTCCCAACTCCTGTACTCAATAGTCTGACCAATAAAGGAAAGCATACCAAACGCCTTCTTCACTATCCTATCTACCTGCGACTCCATTTTCAAGCAGATATGAACCTGCACTCCAAGGTCTCTTTGTTCAGCAACACTCCCTCGAACCTTACCATTAAGTGTATAAGTCCTGCTAAGATTTGCTTTCCCAAAATGCAACACCTCGCATTTATCTGAATTAAACTCCACCTGCCACTTGTCAGCCCATTGACCCATCTGGTCCAGATCTTGTTGTAATTTGAGGTAATACTCTTCGCTGTCCACTAGACCTCCAATTTTGGTGTCATCTGCAAACTTACTAACTGTACCTCTTATGCTCGCATTCAAATCATTTATGTAAATGACAAAAAGTAGAGGACCCAGCACTGATCTTTGTGGCACTCCACTGCTCACAGGCCTCTAGTCTGAAAAACAACCCTCCCACCACCACCCTCTGTCTTCTACCTTTGAGCCAGTTCTGTATCCAAATGGCTAGTTCTCCCTGTATTCCATGAGATCGAACCTTGCTAATCAGTCTCCCATGGGGAACCTTGTCGAACGCCTTACTGAAGTCCTTATAGATCACATCTACTGCTCTGCCCTCATCAACCTTCTTTTTTACTTCTTCAAAAAACTCAGTCAAGTTTGTGAGACATGATTTCCCACGCACAAAATCATGTTGACTATCTCTAATCAGTCCTTGCCTTTCCAAATATATGTACATCCTTTCCCTCAGGATTCCCTCCAACAACTTGCCCACTACTGAGGTCTGGCTCACCGGTCTATAGTTCCCTGGCTTGTCTTTACTGCCCTTCTTAAACAGTGGCACCACGTTTGCCAACCTCCAGTCTTCCAGCACCTCACCTGTGACTATCGGTGATACAAATATCTCACCAAGAGGCTGAGCAATCACTTCTCCAGCTTCCCACAGACTTCTCGGGTACACCTGATCAGTTCCTGGGGATTTATCCACCTTTAACCGTTTCAAGACATCCAGCACTTCCTCCTCTGTAATCTGGACATTTTGCAAGATGTCACCATCTAATTCCCTGCAGTCTATATCTTCCATATCCTTTTCCACAGTAAATACTGATGCAAAATATTCATTCAGTATCTCCCCCATTTTCAGCTGCTCCACACAAAGGCCGTCCTGCTGATCTTTGAGGGGCCCTATTCTCTCCCTAGTTACCCTTTTGACCTTAATGTATTTGTAAAAACCCTTTGTATTCTCCTTAATTCTATTTGCCAAAGCTACCACATGTCCTCTTTTTGCCCTCCTGATTTCCCTCTGAAGTATACTCCTACTTCCTTTATACTCTAAGGATTCACTCGATCTGTCCTGTCTATACCTGACATATGCTTCCTTCTCTTTCTTAACCAAACCCTCCTCCCCCACCTCCTCTGGCAGCTCATTCCATACATGTACCAACCTCTGCATGAAAACGTTGCCCCATACATCTTCGTTTGATTACAAATGCGGCATCATTAGTTATTGGAGCAAGTAAAACTTCGCCTTAAAAGTATCAAAGAACAGTGAGAATTTGAAGTGATACACTCTTCTGCAAATTGGAGGGTTAAACACTTTAGATTTACAGCATGCAGTTAGGAAAACAAATGGATTGTTGGTCTTCAGTGCAAGAGGGTTCAAGTACAGGAACAAGGAGGTACAGGGCCTTGATGACAACACATCTGGAATATTGTGCGAAATTTAAATTTTGTATTCAAGAAAATATATACTTACCATCAAGAGTCCATAAGATTCAAGACTATTAGATATAGCAGCAGAATTAGGCATGCAATCTTCTCCATCTTTTGATCATAGTTGATGTTTTTCAATTCTATACTTCTGCATTCATCCCATAACGCTTGATCCCCTTATCAAATTAATGTACACTTTTCCTATCTTTTTAGATTGTTCATGTCTCAACTATTTATTAAGAACAACTCAGTAATTTAAAATGGCTCGAAATTTCAACAATCTACTTGAAAGATCTGTGATTCCCAGATATCTCCTCCAAGTCTCTTCTCCCTCTCCTTACTTAACACTGATGGAGACATTTGTAGTATTGCGCACTAAAAAGAAATCTAGTATCAAGTGAAGCTCATTGTACAGTTTTCTATTTCACCTTCTGGCTCTCAAAAGTATAAAGCAGCAGCAGATAGTGGTTGCCTAAGATAAAGATTAGAAACCAAGAAAATGTTCTCTCGCCCATCAAAAGATACAAACTGTCATGAGTTACTCAAAACAAACATGGCTGAAAACAAGTGTAACTTGTTAGGGTATGATTACCCACCAATATTCTCCAAATTAAACCTTATGACCATGGAACCATGAAGCATGTACAAGGACAAGGACATGGTTACATTCTTAACAAAAGGGAAAAGAAGGTATACCTTAGGCACTGTCACTTCTTAACAAAAGTGAAATCAAGTATTTTGCCAGCTGGATACCAGTCATTTAGATGCTGGTAAAGCTTTGGATTTTCTATAAGCTTCATGGTTCAAATTTACAAGAAAGATGATCAATGAACCATGACTTTGAAACATGGTCAAACTTATATAAATATATCATGGACAACAGAAGTGCAGAAAAACCTGGGTAGGGTGGGGGAACAAAAAAAAAATCAATTTAGAGATAGCTGGTGTTCATATTTGAATTGCTGGATTATTCAGGTGTCACTTCGAGATTAGGTCCTGGTCTTAACTGCAGTGTCAGCAAACAAAAATCATTTCCAGCAGCCTTATTGGAGTAAATGGGACAGGTGGCTTTTCAATCTTTTTCAGGTAGGGGTTGGTGACATCAGTTCAACAAAAACGGTGACAGACAGAATGAATCAAGATAAAGTCAATTTTAAAATATGATAAGACAAGACTGGATCAATAAAAATAGACTAATAAACCTCAGGGTTATTCATGGGACAATTAACAGGTATTTAGATGTGATTCAAAATATCATTATATTATGATTTGTCCAAAGTGGAACAGCAGGGTTTTTGAAGTGATGCAAGACACAGAATTTGAAAGTTGATTATGACATTGATCAATTTTAAGGCATTATACTAGTTACAAGAAGCTTTATTCTGGTAATGACAGGATTAGTCATGGATTCATTTAATCTTGCTATGGCTGTAAAAGTCACAACTACTGTATGTGGAAAAGATCAGTAATACAAAGTATTATTTAGACTCACTATTAAGGATCAAAGAAGAGATTTTCTAATTAACCTGTTCAAAGGTGGTAATTCACACCTCTGCACCTCCTAGTGTCGTTATCTCTAGTCTATTGCTGTACCACACGAAACCCTCATTAAGGATCAAAGTAAAATTTGAAGGTCAATTATTTCAGGATTGGGGATGACAACACACTGAAGTCATTAGGAGTGGTGATTCCATGCAAAGTATCTGGAGTACCCCACTTTCTTAGTGCTAATGTAGTCTATAGTGAAATACCATTGTAGTTAAGCAGCTGTACATGTAAAATAGACAAAAGGACATAATATAATTGTTCTCTCAATCACAGCATTATTACAACTATTCAACAAAATATTTTAAGATTCTGACAAGTGTTAATGGCATCGGGTAAGAATGAGACTATAAAACACCAATTGTCTTAATATCAGAGAATATTTTCGCAGTATCACTAATTAAAAATTCTACTAAAAGGAAGCAAGTGTGGTTGATGAGTATATAATGGTCATTGAAGAAATGACCTGGATGGGGCAACCACATTAAGATGATAAGGCATGGTAGCAGAAATCATTCATTCAGCCCATGGGGTCAGCTTGACTGGTCATGGCTGAAATGATAATTCTCAATTTTAATTTCATGCCCCCAAACTCTGACCCAGTTATTGATCAGTCTGTCTCTCTCAGGCTTGAATATGCCTAATGACTCAGCCTCAACAGCACCCTATGATAAAGAATTCCACAGCTTCAGTACCTTCATTACCACCTTTGAACAGGTTTCATCACTTATATTCAAATCTTAAATTTGTGACCCTTTATTCTGAGATAACACCCTCTGGTCCTGGATTCTCCCACAAGGGAAAGCAGCCATTCTGCATGTGCCCTGTCTTTACAAACCTTAATTCAATACGGTAACCTCTCATTCTTCAATGCTCCAATGAGTACAGACCAAATCTACTCAACTTCACCTTGTAAGATAGTCCCTCTATACCTGGTTTCAGGTCATCTAAACTTCTTTGGACTGCCTCCAATGTCAGTACATTTTGCTTAGATAAGGTGCCCGAAGCTGTTCACAATAGTCCAGTGGAGATTTTTGGCAAAACTCCCCGACATTCATTCTCCATTTCCTTTGAAATAAAGGCTAATATTCTGTTGCCTTCCTGTTAACCCATCAAACGTGGATTGTAGCTTTTTGCGATTCATGAACTTTAACTGGCACAAGGTGTAATGAAATTGTAGACACTGATTTGAAGGTGGTAAATCATGCCTCATGAACTTGATTGAGGTTTTAAGAAGCAATAAAGAGGATTGATGAGGGCAGAGCAGTGGATGTGATCTATATGAACTTCAGTAAGGTGTTTGACAACGTTCGCCATGGGAGCCTGGTTAGCAAGGTCAGATCTCATGGAATACAGGGAGAACTAGCCATTTGGTTACAGAACTGGCTCAAAGGTAAAAGACTGAGGGTAGTGGTGGAGGGTTGCTTTTCAGTCTGGAGGCCTGTGACCAGTGGAGTGCCACAAGAATCGGTGCTGGGTCCACTGCTTTTCATCATTTATATAAATGATTTGGATGTGAACAGAAAAGATATAGTAAGTCTGCAGATGACTCCAAAATTGGAGATGTAGTGGACAGCGAAGAAGGTTACCTTAGATTGCAATGGGAGCTTGATCAGGTGGGCCAATGGGCGAAGGAACGGCAGACGTAGTTTAATTTAGATAAACGTGAGGCCTGCATTTTGGAAAAGCAAATCTTAGCAGGACTTATACACTTAATGGTAAGGGCCTAGGGAGTGTTGCTAAACAAGGAGACCTTGGAGTGCAGGTTCATATCTCTTTGAAAGTAGAGTTGCATGTAGATAGGATAAAGGTGGTGGTGTTTGGTATGCTTACCTTTATCGGTTAGAGCATTGAATTTAGGAGTTGGGAGGTCATGTTGCGGCTGATCAGAACATTGCTTAGGCCACTCTTGGAATATTGCGTGCAATTCTGGTCTCCTTCCTATCAGAAGGATGTTGTGAAACTTGAAAGGGTTCAGGAAAGATTTGCAAGGATGTTGCCAGGGTTAGAGGATTCAAGCTGTAGGGAGAGGTTAAATAGGCTGGGGCTGTTTTCCCTGGAGCGTCGGAGGCTGAGGGGTGACCTTAGAGGTTTATAAAATCATGAGTGGCATGGTTAGGACAAATAGACAAGATCTTTTCCCTGGGGTGGGGAAGTCCAGAACTAGAGGGCATAGGTTTAGGTGAGAGGGGAAAGATATAAAAGGGACCTAAGGAGCAACTTTTTCAAACAGAGGGTGGTGCGTGTATGGAATGAGCTGCCAGTAGCAGTGGAGGCTAGTACAATTGCAACATTTAAAAGGCATCTGGATGGGGATATGAATAGGAAGGGTTTGGAGGCAAAGGGGTTTAGAGATTAGGCCTAACATATGATGATCAGCTGAGGATCCAGGGATTGTAATTATTAGAGTTTAGAAGATTGAGGGGAGATCTAATAGAAACTTACAAGATATAATGCATGGCTTAGAAAGGGTGGACGCTGGGAAGTTGTTTCCGTTAGGTGGGGAGACTAGGACCCATGGGCACAGCCTTAAAATTAGATGTGGTCAATTTCGAACAGAAATGAGGAGGCATTTCTTTAGCCAGAACGTGTTGGGCCTGTAGAATTCATTGCCATGGAGAGCAGTGGAGGCCGGGATGTTGGGTGTCTTCAAGGCAGAGATTGGTGAATTCTTGATCTCGCAAGGAATTAAAGGGTACGGGGAGAGTGCAGGTAAGTGGAATTTAAACGCCCATCAGCCATGATTAAACGGCGGAGTGAACTCAATGGGCTAAATGGCCTTGCTTCCACTCCTATGCCTTATGGAGTTATGAGGTTAGGATATCAGGTCAACATGAACCAGTTGGACTGAGGGGTGTGTATCTATGCTGTACATCTCTATGACTCTAAGGTGTGGAACAAAGACCGACATTTTCATTTTATACTTTACAGATATAGCAACCAGGGTCAGTTTCTCTACAGTATAGATGCCAAGGACAAAAAGGATGATTACAGATACAGTCATAGCAAATAGATGGGGACTAGATTTGGAACACAAGTTAAATTTCTGACTAACAGTTAGTAGGTGGGGGGAAAATGTTGGTTAGTGACACATTTGGAAACGTGAAAATTTGAACATTGTGGTCATAGAGTCATAGAGATATACAGCATGGAAACAGACGCTTCGGTCCAATCTGTCCACGCCGACCAGATATCCCAACCCAATCTAGTCCCACCTGCCAGCTCCCGGTCCATATCCCTCTAAACCTTCCTATTCATATACCCATCCAAATGCCTCTTAAATGTTGCAATTGTACCAGACTCTACCACATCCTCTGGCAGCTCATTCCATACACGTACCACCCTCTGCGTGAAAAAGTTGCCCCTTACGTCTCTTTTACATCTTTCCCCTCTCACCCTAAACCTATATGCCCTCTCGTTCTGGACTCCCCGACCGCAGAGAAAAGACTTTGTCTATTTATCCTATCCATTCCCCTCAATTTTTTAAACCTCTAGAAGGTCACCCCTCAGCCTCTGACGCTCCAGGGAAAACAGCCCCAGCCTGTTCAGCCTCTCCCTATAGCTCAAATTGTCCAACTCTGGCAACATCCTTTTCTGAACCCTTTCATGTTTCACAACATCTTTCTGATAGGAAGGAGACCAGAATTGCATGCAATATTCCAACAGTGGCCTAACCAATGTCCTGTACAGCCGCAACATTACCTCCCAACTCCTGTACTCAATAGTCTGACCAATAAAGGAAAGCATACCAAACGCCTTCTTCACTATCCTATCTACCTGCGACTCCACTTTCAAGCAGATATGAACCTGCACTCCAAGGTCTCCTTGTTCAGCAACACTCCCCAAGATCTTACCATTAAGTGTATAGGTCCTGCTAAGATTTGCTTTCACATAATGCAGCACCTCGCATTTATCTGAATTAAACTCCATCAGCCTCTTCTCAGCCCATTGACCCATCTGGTCCAGATCTTGTTGTAATCGGAGGTAACCCTCTTCGCTGTCCACTACACCTCCAATTTTGGTGTCATCTGCAAACTTACTAACTGTACCTCTTATGCTCGCATCCAAATCATTTATGTAAATGACAAAAAGTAGAGGTCCCAGCACTGATCCTTGTGGCACTCCACTGATCACATGCCTCCAGTCTGAAAAACAACCTTCCATCACCACCCTCTCTCTTCTACCTTTGAGCCAGTTCGTATCTAAATGGCTAGTTCTCCCTGTATTCCATGAGATCTAACCTTGCTAATCAGTCTCCCATGGGGAACCTTGTCGAACGCCTTACTGAAGTCCATATAGATCACATCTACTGCTCTGCCCTCATCAATCTTCTTTGTTCCTTCAAAAAACTCACTCAAGTTTGTGAGACATGATTTCCCATGCACAAAGCCACGTTGACTATCCCTAATCAGTCCTTGGTCATGTAAACTGCAGCTGCAAATCCTTTCAACAATGTGTTTGTGAATGAAATCATGGGGCAACTCACGAGCTGGTCCATAGCCGAATAACCAAGTCACAAGTTAATAACTGTCTCGGTTGGGCTAGTGCAGGGAAAGATGATAGCGTATTGGGACGAAGCAAGGGACAGGTAACAAACCAGCTTTCAAAAGGATGGGTTTGTGATAATGACTTTGTGTGCCTTGCTGAATGATTGGGTGGCAAGTTATAATTCAGCTTCTGGCTTTTCAATTCACTGGCTCACGAATGGCTCAGTGGTTAGCACTACTCTCTCACAGAGTCAGGGACCCGGGTTCAATTCCACCCTTGGGTGACTGTGCAGACAACAAACACAATCTTTGTTTTTGTGTGGGTTTCTTCCAGGTTTTCTTGCATAGTCCAAAAATGTGAATGTTAGATGGGTTGGCCATGCTAAATTTCCCAGTGTCCAGGGATGTGCAGGATAAGTGGATTAGCCATGGAAAATGCAGGCTTACAGAGATTTGGGGAGGGGTGGTGGAAAGCTCCTCAGAGGGTCGGTAAGGATTTGATGTAGCTATTCTATGATTTCAAGATAGCCTCTAAATCATAGGTTTAAAAAAGAAAGCGTATTTGTACTTACTTCCCTAAGAGTGACTTTCACGACATAAACTACATTGGATCCATCTCTCTTGAAATGGAGATGAGGTTTGTCTTTCAGAATAAAGACAATATCAGCTGGGATGTTGTTTGCTGTTTCATCACCTTCCCGGGGGAACGTGATTTTTGTGCCCTCTTTCCAACCTTTTTTAATAACAACATTCAGAATCTTGTCTTCGGTCCTTGTGGTTCGGCCATCTGGGTTCAGCCGTCTACGTGTGATCTTCATTCTTTTAGTACAACCATGGTAGATTTCTTCAAGGGATACTCTAAGTTCATGAATGACAGGGGGATCCTGTACCTTTCTCCGAGTATGGAGGGAGCCTGGATGCCGCCGATGAAATCCATTCATTCCATTGAAACCAAAATGGTTAAATGCATTGAAGGGATCATGGTCGTCATCATCATCATCAATGTCCATGTCGTCATGAATAAAGTCAGTAGTCATTCTAGAGCGTCCTGGAGCACCAAAGAAAATATCAAACGGACTGGAACCACCAAAAAAGGATGCAAAAGTGGCATGGGGATCACCATGGAAAGTGTAGTGGAACGTATTGCCAGGGCCACCTGTAGAGGCTCCTCCAGCCTTCAGACCTGTCACATAAAACAGATTACAAACAAGTTACAAAGACAATCCATAGATTACCTCATAATTACAATGTCATATAACTTAGAATGGATTCAGCAAGGAATAAATGATGCAATGCTTAAAGTACTACAACATCCTACTGGATGAGTTATTACACATATCTTTGTGGTTAATAGAGTAATACAGGAGGAGAATATTGAACCTCATAAGAAACTATAGTCTAATGTTCTATGAAAATAACAGGACATTCAGATGTTTTGCAGCTAAAAAAAATTTTAAAGAAAGGATTATGGAAAGTCCTCTTAAACAGGTAATTTAGAAATCCCTTTAATGCTCAAAATAGACTGCTAAATTCTAATTACTTGCATAATGCTTGTACATTTCTGTATTTGATTGTATAAATTTGGTTTTATGAAATTCAGCGGCTAACTCTGACACTTAATGTATATTTACGAACAAATGCCCAAGAGCCAAAATAATTGATTCTCAAAATTTTTCCAAAACAAATTGACTGCCCCACTTTTATATCATGAAATCTTTTGGATTCTGGACAGTTACTATTATATTACAATGTCTGACAACCTTGATTAAAGAACAAATTAATTACGCCACAAGCAACGGATCACAAAGTCACTTTAAACAACTATACAGCTTTAAACTTTAAAAATAATGTTTCACATGCCTGCTATTTGAGGATTGATAATCATATCAACTGAAAGACAGACCAAATTGTTGAGTCCCTAAATGGTTTTACCGACTTATGCTCAGCACCCAAGTTCAAGAGAACCAACTATTCCTAATTTTATATGCAGAATTAAAACACTTAAATTGAATGAACACTAATGCAGCACACTCCTGCTGCCACGGTCAACTGGGTTCTATTGTGAAATCCAAATGCATTTTGATTCATGCGCATTGGCCTGGGTCTGGTCAACACTTCCAGTGAACCAATAGCTTACATTCAACAAATACACTATAATTTTTCAGATAAATAGCGATGATAATTTTTACCATCACAGCATAGCTAAAGTTATTATTTAAGGATTACACAACAGCAAAATTGAATATTTACATGACAGTGTATTAAATATAAAATATTGAGCAAACCTCTCAAAGCAAGTCAACTAAACCATGATTGAACATAAATGCTTTCCTTTAGCAGGTATGAACCCATTCTACATATTTATACTTCATTATTGGCTTAAAAGCTCTGACCAGGTTAATAAACAATAATACCAAAACTTAATATAGATTTACTTATTAAAATTAAATAGAATTTAAAATTATGATAAAGGGAGCAAGGAGTTTCATGGAGCAAAGACTAATTCTGACTCGTTTCAACATGGGTTAACAAACAGATCATGCCCAGTGCAGATGGATTTCTTAAAAGTGAAACATCATTTTATTCTTTTGCATTAATTTTTCTCTTTTCCCTTTCATCTGAAATCCCTCTTCTACCTTTCTTCTGAATTAGAGAGATATCTTTTTCCCTCAATATAAGCATTATGTAATCCATTTTAAATTATCTGCAGCCTTCAAAGAAGGACTTTTCAAATTCTCAGTGATCACAAAAGTTCCTTAAATATTCGACAAATGTGGACAGCTTTGACAATTATCTTAATAATTTTAATGTTAAATTACTAAAATAAAAAGGAAATTCACAAGAGTCTGGAAATCTGAAGCACTTTAAATAGAATGAGCAAGTGGTTATTGTGTACCTACAGTTTTTGGAGAGTTAAAAAGATTCTTCTCTGCTTCCTAAAGAAAAGAAAATGATTTCCATAAGACTCAACTTGTTGCATCTGTCAAAGGAGATCAGAAATTTCTACAAATGCTCAGTCCTCACTAATTAGCTGGCACCCAAATATAGTTTGTTAATTGCTTTCATTGAAAAGTCAGCTGAAATCAAGATTTACCCCTGTGGTGCAAGTGAAGTTTTTTTTTTAAAATCTGACTTAATCTGGAGTCTTGGATGTCAGTCTAATATTCTAAGGTTTTATTGCTTCAACAGTCAAAGTGAAATGATGTAACAGCACTTCATTGGAACTCCACAATTAAAAAAGAAAAGCATTATTTTGGCTTAAATTATTAGGCCAAAAAAATTAGCCAATTATGTCAGAAGTGTGATCCGATGCCTGCACTTGGTGTCCTCCACACCCAAAATGTGCTGCAACTGAGGAATTCCAATATTTCCGCCAGGACTGGATTTGAATGCATATTCTCCGTCTTAGAAATTCATTTGGTTGCAAAGTATTAAAAGCTAAATATGATGAAAGTAAAATATGGCGGATATCAGAAGTTTTAAATAAACAATGCTGGAGAAACTCAGCAGGCCTGGAAGCATCTGCGGATAGTAATCAGAATTAATAGAAATGTTAACTGTTTCCCTCTCCACAGATGATGCCAGACCTGCTGAGTTTACGGAGTTTCTCCACCATTCTCTGAATTTATAACTGTACACCTTTCACTTAAATTTAAAATATGCTGATATTGTTTACTTAAAGCATCAAGGTAGTGCAAACTTAAAATTACTACAATTATCGATTTGAGACTTCAATAAATAATATATGTTGTAGAAATGCTTTTTGAAATGGTTCTGTAACTGAATGATTCTGTAAATTTTCATTAGTATTGCTGTAGAACATACCTATTTATTTTATTACAACAGACTGCATTATCAACAGGTGTAAACCCATTTGGTCCTTGAACAATTTAGTGTTCTTGTGGCTGATCTGGTTGTGGTCATGTAACTGGAATGAGGTCAGCCAGGTGGACTTCACAGAAGAAGTTCCCTGCTTGGACTAGAGTAACAGCCCAATCACCGAGTCCTCGCTGACAGTTATAAACAGGAGTGTCAGAGTTTCTGTTTACTCCAGGAGCTGGCTCGGAGCTAGTTGGGTCAGTGACATCTACTATACATGTGTAAACAAAGGGTGACTTGGTGACAGGATACCTGCCTTTGTGGAGTTTTCAGTGGTGAAGAGAGGGAAGCCTGACTCATTTGATCCAGTCCTTGTTCACAGGGCCCAGTATGTGAAAAGAATGTGTTTTTTCTCAGACAAATGAAACTGGGGCAGATGAAAAGCAACAAGTAATTCTCCTGACAGTTTGTGGATCTTTAGCTTTTTTTATGCGATTTAACCTCGCTAACCAGTCTACCATGAGGAACCTTGTCGAATGCCTTTGCCAAGGTCCATACAGATCACATCTACCGCTTTGCCTTCATTAATCCTCTTTGTCATTTCTTCAAAAAGTTCAATCAAGTTAGTGAAACATTATTTCCCACACACAAAGCCACATTGACTATCCCCAATTAGTTGTTGCCTTTCCAAATACACGTAAATCCTGTCCCTCCAGATCTCCTCCAATAAACTGTCCATCACTGATGTTAGACTCACCGGTCCATAGCTCCCTGACCTTTTCTCACCACCTTTCTTAAATAATGGCACCACATTAGCCAACCTCCGGTCTTCTGACACATCACCTGTGGCTACTGATGATACAAATATCTCAGCAAGGGACCCAGCAATCACTTCCCACAGTTCTAGGGTACACCTGATCAGGTCATGGGAATTTACTCACTTTCATGCTTTTTTTTGTAAATATATTTATTAGCAAACTTTTTTAACTTTACAAACATATAAAATTATTGGAAAATACAATCAATAACAAATATCAGTATAATAAAAAGAAAAAACACCAATTACAATACGACTGTCTACTAACTACGAACCTACCCTATAAGACAAAACAAACCCTAACACTGTGCAAAGCAACACCAAATAACTAATAGATTAAAAAAAAGCAAAAAAAAACCCAAAAGAAAAGAATACAGAACAGGTATGCTCGGCACAAAGCTCCCAAACAAAGGAACAGGAGCATTGTATATATACCCGTATTAACTCAGGAGACCCCCTCCAGGGCCCAGGGCTCAACAAACCTAACCATCCTGGTTAAACATGTGCCCTAGTTAAGATAGCTGACAAATCTATATCCAAATAACTCAAATAGAGCTGCCATGTCTTATAAAAATGGTCCGTTGTGTGATGCACCATGTTTGTAAAAAGGTCCAAGGGAATGTGCTCCATAATTAATTTCTGCCATCCCAGCAAGCCCAGAGGGTTCTCAGACACCCAATTCATCAGAATATTCTTCCGTGCACAGTATGCAAGAATATTAAAATAGTTTCTTCTCATACCAGTCTAAACATGGTAAATTCGGTAGACTTAAGAGGAGACATATTGGGTCTACTTTGACTTCAGTCCTCAATACCCTCCCTATCTCTCCCGCCACAGCACTCCAATAAACATGGAGCCTGTGGCATGTCCAGAAGCTATGGGTAAGAGTACCTACACTTATTTTACATTTGGGGCACACTGAAGATGCCCCTTTTTAAAACTTCACCAGACTGTCAGGACCTAGATGAACTCTGTGCAGAACATTTAACTGCGTAGCGCATGTCCTATTACAGATGGAGATCTTTCGAGCATTCTCCCATATGTTCTCCCATGTACAGAAGAGATCTCCACTCCTAGCTCTTGCTCCCAGACCTCACATAACCTGTTTACATCCTGCCAGGCCCTGCCACCCAGCAGGCGATAGAGGGCACTAACCGAAAGGGTGCTGGTGGAATGTAGCAACAATCTCTCTGTATCGGGCTTATAGGGTTTAGTGAGAAGCATGGTCTTCTTCTGGATGAAATCCCTAACTTGAAAAAAATGGAAAAGATCTCTGCTGGACAACCGTATTTGCAGCTCAGTTGCTCAAAAGACATCACAACTTCCCGCTCAAACAAGTCTCCCAAACTAGAAACTCCTCTCGCTGCCCATGGTTTCAACCCCGAGTCCAATTACCCCTGGTCGGAATCCTGGCATGCCAAGTATAGGCGTAAGTCTTAGATAAGCAACCCTCATTCTGACGCATCGCCCTCACGCCTTGACTGGACTAATGACAATGGGGTTCCGGCAGTGGTCCATAACTGTCATCATCTTATCCATGAACAACAGGTTAATAAGAGGGCACTTCGCCTGGGAGGCCTCGATACCTAGCCATATTGAGTTCAGATCATTACCTACCCAATCACAGACAACGGACAGCAGGGAACTCAACTGATACCTCTGGATGTCTGGGAAATGAATTCCCCCCCCTCCTTGAGGCAACTGTAATTTAGTAAGTTTGATGAGGAGCCACCCATGACGCCAAAGGAACCAAACTACCCCATAAACTTCCGTAGCGTTGACCTGGGAAACATTATAGGGAGCATATGCATGGGATAAAGCAAATGAGAAATAACAATCTTCTTAATGAGAGATATTCAGCCCAGCCATGAAATTGGAAGAGCCTCCCATCTCTGGAGATCTCGCCTAATATTGTCGAGCAAGTGAACAAAGTTAGTCCGAAATAACAGATCAAACTTGGCGGTAATAAAAATGCCTAGGTATTGGAGCCTTGCCCGTGACCACTTAAAAGGGAACTTAGAGCCACCTTCAACTTCTGGCACATCCTTGAAGTTTCCCCAAAGGCTTAGTCTCGGATTTTGCAAAGTTAACCTTGCATCCTGAAATAGCCCCAAATGAATTGATACATTGTATCAAATGGGTATGGAGGTCATCAGGTTCGATAAAAACAGAAGGACATCATCCGCATACAGTGTAATCCTGTGTGCCCTCGATCTCACTTCCGGAGCGGTTATGTGGATGTTCTGATGAATGACCTCTGCCACCGGCTCTATCACCAACGTAAACAACAACAGTGAGAGAGGGCAACCTTGCCGACTACCCCTACCAATCCTAATGGTGATGATGACGGCCAGAGCGTGGCGATATAAAACCTCCACCCACCTAGCAAAGACCCCACTCAATTCAAACTGTTCTAAGACATAAAAAAAATACGGCCATTCCACCCAATCAAATGCTTTCTCTGCATCTAAGGAAATCACCAACCCCTGAATTGATCGTTGCTGAATATGGTCCAAGTTTGTCAGCAACCTTCTAATATTATTAGAGGACCTATGCCCCTTACAAAGCCTGTCTGGTCCTCTTTAACAATATGGGGCAACACCTTTTCCAATCTCAGCGCTAGGATCTTAGACAGAATCTTGAAATTTGAATTAAATAGACAGATGGGCCTTTATGAGGCACAATCCTCAGGAACTTTCCCCTTCTTAAGAATTAAGGAAATATTAGCTTCTCTGAAAGATGGTGGTAGGCATTCATGCATATAGGAGTGATTGTACATCTCCAACATCGGCCCTGACAGAACCCCTATAAACTCCTTATACAACTCACCCAGGAGACCATCAGGGCCAGGTGCTTTCCCACTCTGAAGTTGCCTAGCTGCCTCCTGTATTTCCTGAACTGTCAAGGGGGCACTAAGGAGAGAGGCCTGTTCCAAGGTTACCCCTTGGAGGTCCAGGTTCTTAAAAAAGGTCTCCATTTTAGCCCTCCTGTCTTCACAACCTTCAGACCGATACAATTCAGAGTAAAAGCTCCAAAAAGCCTCATTAATCTTTTTAGCATCATATGTAAGGACCCTGGCACTGTCTCTGATTGCAGTAATGGATTGGGGAGCACACTTTTTCCTAGTCAGGTACGCTAAATACTTCCCTGGCCTATCCCCATATTTGAATAGCCTTTGTCTAGCAAAAGCAAGTTCTTTCTTTGTGTTTTGTGTCAGTATTGAATTCAAGGCAGCCCGAAGCTTAGACTAAGCCTGTAGCTTAGTCACTGAAGGCTGCGCAAAATGTGCCGCCTCTGCGGCTTTCAAACGCGTCTCAAGTAGACGTTGCTGATCCTCCTTCTGTTGTTTCTGGCTAGCCAAATAGGAAATAGCTAATCCCCTAGCAAAGGCCTTAAACAGTCTCCCATAGCATAGATGGACTACTAGCCGTGCCTGAGTTGATAGTCAAGAATTCCTGAAACTCCTTCAAAAACTATTCCACAAATTTGGAATCCTTAAGGAGAAAGGATCCAAATGCCAGTGCCGCAAACCTCGCCCTTCACTCTTGACCTTAACCTCCAAATATACTCCCGCATGATTAGAGATAGCTAGATTCCCAATTTTACAACCTATAATCGAATCCAGAAGGGCCGAGGGAGCCAGAAGGAGGTCAATCCTCATGTGATATTTATGTGGGTTTGAAAAAAAGGTGAAGTTCCTGCCGGTAGGGTGAAGACATCTCCAAATATCCACCAGCCCCAACTCCTCGCATAAGTCAGCCACCTGCTTAGCCTGTGCAGAAATAGTTGGGGGCCCACTAGGCATCCTGTCCACTGTTGGATCCAAAAGACAAATCACCCCTTCTTGTGACTAAAAGTAATAAAAAATAAGGGGAGACAACAAAGGCCATCCACAAAATTTCCCATTATAAAATCCAGTTTAAAAAAAAGGAACAACTTATTCCAAGTTTCTTTCCCCCTTTCCAAAAAAGAAATTATTAGGGAGAAAGAAAGGATTAAAAAAAAAGGAAAAACATGGGGAAAGAAGGAAAAAAGAACGAACATTAACCGTATTCTTCAGGCCAGTCCGTGTATTTAAAGCATCTACAAAGCTTTTAGCTTTATCTGCTGAGTCAAATGTATAAACTGAGTGCTCGTGGCTGAAATAGAGCACTGCAGGATTCCTCATGGAGTACTGGATGCCCAGGTTCTTCAGCCTCTTTTTAAACTTCATGGAAGGACTTCCTTTTTGAATTAAATCTGCCGAGAAATCCTGGAAAAACACGATTTTTGACCTCATGTACAGCAGTGCCTGCAGATCATTTCCCAATAGTCTGAAGGCTTCTATAACTTTTTGCTTGTCCTTAGATGAGTGAAAGTGCACTAGGATCGGGTGGGGGTGCTGCACCGGCCCTGACCTGTGCACTGTAACCAGATAATTCTCCTTCGCCCTGAAGAGCATTTAGAGAACTTGGACATAGTGCTTAAATGCTTCTCTAAGGCAGGTATACGCGTTAGAAGGGAAAAATGTGTGTTAAAGGCACCCCAAGTGACCTACTTGGGCTCAGAGTTGACAAGACTGGATACATCTATTGGAAGATGAGGGCAATCAAAAGATGCTCCAGTTCCCATGTCTTAGGTCTTTCCTTAGGTTGGTGAATTATTAGGGAAAATTCATACATAACCTTGTTCCATCCTGGCATCCTTACTTCTGCTATTGAAAAAGGTTCAGTCTTGGAAATGGTCTTGTAGCCAAGATGCAGTCTTTTGGGAAGTGAAGCAGCAGCTATTGTCGTCAAAGGTGTCAGCACACTTTGATTTCAAGCAAGATGTGGTACTGACATGCAATGCCTCCTCATACGGTATCAGAATAGTATTGGCTCACCAGTGGTCCATAGAGGAATGCTTCCTGGACTTTGGCTGATGATGAACAAAACATGCCCAGATAGAGAATGTTGGTTTGGCGGTTATTTTTGGTGTAAGGAAACTCCACCAATACCTTTATGGTTGTAATTCTTACTAGTCATGAACTACAAACCCCTGTAAGGACTCTAAAGTGGACAGTAGAATGCCAACCATAGCTTAAGGTTGAATTCAGCCGTAGGCTCTTATTCAGTGTGTACAATTACAAGTTGGAACACTATCTGGGAGGCTAAGTTACAAACGCGGATGCCTTGACTGCCTCCCACTGGTGGAAACACCACCGGTGGTGCTGTCACTAGAAGAGTCCGTACTGGTATTAACCTTTCTGGATACCCTTATTGTTAACGGTGACAATATAGACTGTGAAGATCCTGTTCTGGCAAAGCCGAAACAGCTGTTGGTGATGGGGGGAGCAAAATGGCCATCACAACCAGGATCGAAACCTTTCTGAACCTGGTGAGAATAGATCACTATAAATTATGACATTATTATAGGGAGCATTAGTGATTGTCCCAAACAAAGGTTGCCACCAGATACTGGCTGAACGCCATCAGAGGTTTCCAAAATGTTGGTGAGAAGTTATGTCTGGTGGCCAGGATTGGATCCCGAAATAGCCGCATTGGTGGTGCAGTGCTAACAAGGACAAAAGTTACCGCTAGCAGCTCCCCCCCATTCATGGAAATGTCTGGGTAAACCTCAGACTCATTTAATTTTGTTTAGTGAAAGACACAAGGTGCACGAATTCAAGTTTCCACCACCAGGAAGAAAGGAAACACCCAAGTGGCCTGTGACAAGCAGTGCCCTTCACATCAAAGGGCAATGCTGTGTGATCAAACACTGAAGGGGAGGGCAGGGATCAAATAAAAATAGAGTTGGAGAGGGAAATAATGCAATCCACTCCCTGTGGCACCCATCTCTCCCTGAACAATTCCAGGGTGTTGGTGGACACTGTGCTCCTTTTCCAGAGACACCGGGCTCTAACATAACTGTGGAAGAGGGGCAACAGTCGGCCCTATCGACCCCCTCCACAGCCCGCTGCCTGGACCTATTTACGGCCAGTCTGGCCAGGCCGACTCGTTTAATTTTTTTTTAAACTGGTCCAGCTCCCTCAGAGCTAGCTCTGAGTGAACAAAATCTATGATGCTGCTGTTTATTCTTTTTCCCTGTTTAATTTTTTTTCTTCTTTTCCCACACTACCGTCGAACTGCGGTAGTGCTTATTTTTTCCCCAGCACCCATGTTGTGTGTGTGCAAGTGTGAGACACAGTGAAAGACACAAGGTGCACGGATCTTTATTCAAATTTCCACCACCAGGAAGAATGGAAACACCCGAGTGGCCTGTGACAAGCAGTGCCCTTCACATCAAAGGGCAATGCTGAGTGATCAAACAGTGAAGGGGAGGGTAGGGATTAAGTGAAAATAGAGTTGGAGGGGAAAATAATGCACTCTACGCCCTGCGGTGCCCACCTCTCCCTGAACAACTCCAGGGTGTCGGTGGACACTGCGTGCTCCTTTTCCAGAGACACCCGGGCTCTAACGTAACCGCGGAAGACGGGCAGGCAGTCGGCCCTAACGACCCCCTCCACAGCCCGCTGCCTGGACCTATTTATGGCCAGTTTGGCCAGGCAGACACATTTAAGGTTGACAATGTCAGTCCTTTCATTGGCTGAAGGTTCTTAAGTCATTGAGGACACCCATTCAATATGGTTGGACGTGCACAAACTTCATTCATCGTTCATCTTTCTTTCCGCCTATCTGCTCCACCCTCCCCTCCGATCTATTACTATCAGCCCCCACCCGCATCTACCTATTGCCTTCCCACCACCCCACTATTTATCTCTCAATGCCCCCAGCCCCGCATTCATGATGAAGGGCTTTTGCCTGAAACAATCGACTTCCCTGCTCCTTGGGTGTTGCTTGACGTGCTGTACTTTTCTAGTGCCCCACTTTTCAACTGCGGTCTCTAGCATCAGCAGTCCTCACTTTCTCCATAGAGTTCATTCGTCAAACATGTGGACGATTGAAAAGCGATGAGCATCTTTTGCAAAACACGAACTCCTGAAAAAGTGTTGGTCACTGATAATGGGGTCATCATTTACCAGTAGGGAATCTGAGTATTTCCTAAAATCGAATGGCTTTTGGCAAGTAAGGACAGTTCCATATCATCCATCGTCCAATGGTCTGCTGCAAAAAGCAGCCTGAATTTTGAAGGCAGGCTCGAAGAAACAGCCTACTGTTTACTCGATAACAAACTGTCCCAGTTCCTGTGTGATTATAGGACAACTATAGGGATAGCTTCAGAGTTGCTAACAGGGAGACTATTCCGCCCCAGGTTAAACCTGATCTTCCTGGATCTTTGGCAGACAGCTGAGTGAAACAGCATCAGAAGCAGGGTAGGAGCAAAACATACCTGGCCTCTCAGAACACCTGGCAAGGCTGTCAGAACCTGAGGGTTCTCCCCCTCTTCTTGGCATTTAAAGAAGCCTCCTAGGATGCAGCAGATAACATATCCTTGAAGCCATTAGTGCCTGAAGATAAAGAATGTGTTCTGAGATGCTACAGGTTCAAGAAGTTGGTCCAGTACAGGCAGCCAGTATCCAAGGCAGAGTTGGAAGAAATGTATCTGGTGCAAAAACGCTACAGAAAAATCTGAGGGCCCATGTCCCAGGACTTGGAGGGAGGGGGATTTAGTGATTATAATGAGATTAGCCAGGTGGACCTCATACAATGCATTCCTCGATTGGGGTCGTTAACCTAGTCCACATCAGGGAGTACTGGCCGAGAGATATAAACAGGAGTGTCAGAGGTTCTGTTCACCCTTGCAGCCATCTCTGAGCTAGCTGGGTCAGTGTCATGTACTATGCACATGTAAATAAAGGGTGACTGGATGATGGCATGCCGGCCTTCGTGAAGTCATTTCAGGTCCAGATCCATTTTCCTGTCAGTATCCCAAAAACCTTGACTGCCTTCTTATTCAAAAATCTAACTTAGCCTTGAATAAATTTAAAGACTCAACCTCCATTACATTTTGCAGAAGATAGTTCCACAATTAGCAGCATTCAGAAAGAACATCTCATCCATGTCTTAAATGGCAGAGCATTTATTTTTAAACTATTAACCCTAGTTTTAGTCTCTTCCACAAAAGGAAACAACTTCTGGGTTTCCATCCTATTCTGTCCCCTCAAGATCTTGTTTCAGTAAGATCACCTCTATTTTTTCTAACTCCAAATGGGTATAGGCCATCCAACCTTCCTGCATCAACCACCTTGGAATTGTTTCTAAAGCCATTAAGGTATTTTGTTTCCTCCAAAAGGGAGACCAAAATTGTACACAGTACTCCAGCCTCAGCAATGATCTGTACAGATGTAGAGAAACTTTCCTAGTCTGATATTTCATTCCTTTGCAATAAAGAAATGATACAAACATACTTGGTCTGCCTAAGACAGTGGTCACATAAGATGGAGTTAATGATGGAATTCGAACTGGAGACATAGTCACTTCAACCACTTTGATATTTAGGTGGAGGAAACTAGCTCTTTCAAGACTGGATGCTGAAGGAGTAGGCAGATAGTACAGTGGAGTTAAGAGATATACTGGATCTGTAAAAAAAAAAGTGATGAAAGTGAACAAAGACATTTTGGGGAGGCTCCAGCCTAGTGGTATTATTGCTGGACTGCCAATCAAGAGACACATGTAATAACCTGGGGACCTGGGTTTGAATACCACCGTGGCAGATGGTTGAATTTGAATTCAATAAAAATCTGGAATTAAGAGTCTAATGATGGTCATGAATTCATTGTAAATTGTTGGAAAACCTTACCTGGTTCACTAATGTCCTTTAGGGAAGGAAACTGCTATCCTTATCTGGTCTGGCCTGACCTATATATGACTCCAGACCCACAGCAATGTGGCTGTCTCTTAACTGACCTCTATGCAATTATGAATGGGCAATAAATGTTGGCTTAGATCGCGATGCGCTCAGCCCATGAATAAATACAAAAAATGCTCAGTTTGTTTTATGATAAGGAACTCTGTAATTATAGCACATTATGTAAAACCTCTAGGCCACCAAATGTTTCGAATTATAAGATATTAAGCAGGTAGAAACATTAGCATTCCCTTTATGTATCTTCTATTACAATCAAAACTGAGGACTAATGTACATGTATAAAATCAAAGTGACCTTAGAATTCAATGTTCAGTTAGTGCATGTAATATAGATTGCAGTCTATCATAACTTGACTTTGACACCATGTGTACATGAAAAGACTACAGCAATGCTTCATAAAGTTTTTTCTAACGTAATCCTATTTTAACTCTCCAGTACCTTTAAGTGTAATTAAAGATGAGCAACAAATGATGGCTTTGCTAGGAGTACCCACATCCCAAGAATGAATATATTTTAAATATCTCTTTAAAAAAAGTGATCTCTACAAAAACTGAAACAGTATATAATTAAAGTTTGTGTCAGGTCAACATTCATCATCAATATGAATTTTAAAGTATTTTGTATACTTACACCATTTTAGTTAAGCTCTCCATATTTCCTGATGACAGAAGAATCAATGAAGCCCTTTTTTGTCCCCCTGCACCCTATATTTCCCCAGTTCACTCAGCAATCCCTTTACCTGTTCCTTGCCCCAGGGTCTTTCACACTTTTGCAGGCTGGACTTTTTCAAGAGCTATACAGTAATATCAGGTTTCTCTGGGAGACCAGAGGTTGCTTTATGGCTAGGTCCCATGACTGAAAACCACTGCTGAAACAATGTGACAAGGTGAGACTAAAGTCATCAGGTGAACCCTGTCAACAGTTCAGACTTCAGCATCTAATAGCATGAGATATAGGTCAAGGTTGAGATCAGAAAATCACTTCCAAAGCGCAGAATTCCATCCTTGGAAAATCACCAAACGCTGAAACTCTATCGTGCTTGAAGAAAATTGGTGGTAATGTGGACTGAGAAGAAGAAGGTTACCGAAGAATACAACGAGATCTTGATCAGATGAACCAATGGGCTGAGATGTGGCAGATAAATTTAGATAAATGAGAGGTGTTGCTTTTTAGTAAAGCAAACCAGGGCAGAACTTACAGTTAATGCTATGGCTCTGGGGAATGTTGTTGAACAGATGCACCTGGGGATACAGGTTCGGAGTTCCTTGTAAGTGCAGTGTCAGGCAAACAGGGTAGAGGAGGCGACTTTTGGCAGGCTTATCATCATTGTCAGATTATTGAGCAAAGAGTTGGGACATCTTGTTGTGGTTGAACGAGACATTGTGAGGGCATGTTTGGAATACTGCATACATTTCTGGCTGCCCTAGCATAGCAAGGATGTTATTAACCTTGAAAGGAAACAAAATAATTTACAAAGATGTTTACGGGATTGGAGGTTTTGCGCTGTAAGGATAGGCTGAGACATTCTGCCCTGGATTGTCAGAAGCTGAGGGGTGACCTTAGAGGTTTATAAAATCATGAGGGGCAGGACAGTGTGAATAGTCAAGGTCTTTTCTGGAGGGGGGGTGGGGGAGTCAGCTCCAAAAGTAGAGTGCATAGTTGAAGGTGAGGGAGAAGGTTTAAAGGGGACCTGAGGGGCACCTCTTCAGGGTAGTGGGGTATGGAATGAGTTGTCAGAGGAAGTGGTAGCGGTCAATACAATTACAACATTTAAAAGACATTTACATCAATACATGAGTAAGAAAGGTTTAGAGGGGTATGGATCAAATACAGGCAAATGGGGCTAGTCTGTTTCCATGCTACATGACAATGACTAAATCTTGCAGTACACAGATGTTTATCAATTGTCTGAAGATAATGCTAAGGGGTAACACAAAGTGTGGCTAAGGCTTGGTCCTTAGTAGACTCCAGAAGTTATTGTGCAGGTAGCTATTTCTAGATCTGTTCTAAATACAATAGCACAGAACATAGTGGAAGCTTATTGCATATTCCCATTGAATTCAATGCATTAAAAAGACCCTGTAGTAGTCAAGAAAGGATAATACATCATAATCAATAAAAGAACAGAAATTGCTGGAAAACTATTTGCTGGAAAAGCAGCGGGTCTGGCAACATCTGTTGAGAAAAAGCAGAGTGTTTATGTTTTGGGTCCAGCGTACAGGACATTGGTTAGGCCACTGTTGGAATATCGTGTGCAATTCTGGACTCCTTCCTATCGGAAAGATGTTGTGAAACTTGAAAGGGTTCAGAAAAGATTTACAAGGATGTTGCCAGGGTTGGAGGATTTGAGCTACAGGGAGAGGCTGAACAGGCTGGGACTGTTTTCCCTGGAGTGTCGGTGGCTGAGGGGTGACCTTATAGAGGTTTACAAAATTATGAGGGGCATGGAGAGGATAAATAAACAGTCTTTTCCCTGGGATCGGGGAGTCCAGAACTAGAGGGCAAAGGCTTAGGGTGAGAGGGGAAAGATATAAAAGAGACCTAAGGGGCAACGTTTTCACGCAGAGGGTGGTACGTGTATGGAATGAGCTGCTACAGGATGTGGTGGAGGCTGGTACAATTGCAACATTTAAGAGGCATTTGGATGGGAATTGAATAGGAAGGGTTTGGAGGGATATGGGTTGGGTGCTGGCAGGTGGGACTAGATTGGGTTGGGATATCTGGTCGGCGTGGACAGGTTGGACCGAAGGGTCTGTTTCCATGCTGTACATCTCTATGACTCTATGACCCTTCTTCAGACACAGTGTTTTTCAAGCAACATGATTTTGTTTCTGATTTCTAGCATCTGCAGTTCTGTTTTTATTGTTTTGTTAATGCATCATAATGTTCATTTGGTTAAGATTGTAGCATATATGTTGCTGTCTCAGTTGTGCAATCAGAGTTAAGAGTCATTTTGTGACTTTGCTGGATCCATCAACTCCCTGTTTGGCCATGTACACCTTTCCTCCCAATAACAGCAAAATCACTATACTAGTCAATATGGACTAGGCGAAAGTGAAGACAGCAGATGCTTGAGATTAGAATCGAGAGTATGGTGTGGAGAAGCACAGCAGGTCAGGCAGCGTCTGAGAAGCAGGAAAGTCGACATTTCGGGCAAAAGCTCTTCATCAGGAATGAGGTTCGGAGCCTTGGAGATGAAGAGATAAATGGGAGGGGGTGGGGCTGGGGGGGATGGTGAGGTAGCAGAGATCGCAATAGGTGGATGGAAGTGCGGGTAAAAATGTGATAGGTCAGAGGGAAGGTTGGTGCAGATAGGTGCGAAGTCAGATGGACAGATGAGACAGGACATGAGGACATTGCTGAGCCTGAAGGTTTGAACTGGGATAAGGTAAGGGGGGGGGGGGGAAAAAATGAGGAAACTGGTGAAATCCACATTGATGCCATGGGGTTGGAGGGTCCCGAGGCGGAAGATGGGGCATTCTTCCTCCAGGTATTGGGTGACTAGAGAGTGGCGATGGAGGAGGCCTAGGACCTGCATGTCCTTGACAGAGTGGAAGCGGGAGTTGAAGTGTTCGGCCACTGGGCTGTGGGGATTGATTTGTGCAGGCGTCCTGGAGATATTCTTGGATGCGCTCTGCGAGTAGGCATCCTGTCTCCCCAATGTAGAGGAGACCGCCTCGGGGGCAACAGATACAGTAAATGATGTGTGGAAGTGCAGGTGAAACTTTGATGGATATGGAAGGCTCCTTGGGGGCTGTGGATGGAGGTATGGGTGGGGGGGGGGGGGGGCGGGGTGGAAAGAGATGTGGCTGCAGGTTTTGCAATTCCTGCGGTAACTGGGAAGGAAGGATGGGTTGTTGGGGGGAGGGGGGGGGGGGGGGGGCATGGACCTGACAAGGTAGTCATGGAGGGAACACTCTTAATGGAAAGCAGATAGGAGTGGGGAGGTGGTGGGGTCAGTTTGTAGGTGGTGGAAATGGCAGAGGATGATGCAATATATACAGAGATTGGTGGGGTGGAATTCTGTCCTTGTTGCGGTTGGAGGGTTGGGGTTCGAGTGCGGAGGTCCAGGAAGTGGATGAGATGCGTTAGAGTGCATAATCAACCATGTGGGAGTTGAAATTGCAGTTTAAAGAAGGAGGCCATCTGGTGTGCTCTGTGGTGGAAATGGTCCTCCTGGGAGCAGATGCGGCAGAGGCAGAGAAATTGGGAATCAATATGGAGTCAACCACTTAGCTCACAAGCAAAAAGCACAACTGCTATTCAGAATCAGTGATGCTAACAGCACAAATCACATTGTTCTTTTGGGTAGCATTCAGAAACCACTCTACCCAACTTTAAATAAAGAGAAGACAAATTGGGGGAATACTACCTTCAATCTTTGCATCCTATTAACCTAGATCAGGTTTCCTGTAACCCTAGGAAATATTCTATTTTGCAGCCCAAGGCTGATTCAATTATGTTTCTTTGCTTTACTGACTATAATTATGGTACAAATCAAATTCAAATAAAAAGTGGCAATAAGCATTAAATAAAAATAAGGTTATTAAGTATTTGTGCATTTGTGACTAACACTGACACCAGATAGAGGGCTGTACCTTATATGCAAAATTGGAGCAACAATTGGTGATGTCCAAAAAAAATTAATAATAATTTAATTTAACTTACACAGCTTAAAATGGTTAAAAGTCACAAGACACCAGATTATAGCCCAATAGGTTTATTTGAAATCATAAGCTTTCGGAGCGCTGCTCCTTCGTCTGGTGAAATGAGAGAAGTGTGTGGACACAGAATATAAAATCAGTAGCTCTCCACCAACATATTCTGTGCCTGTGCACTTCCTTCCATTTCACCAGACAAAACAGCAGTGCTCCGAAAGCTTGTGATTTCAAATAAACCTTCTGGGCTATAACCTGGTGCTGTTTGACTTCTGACTTTGCCCACTCCAGACCAACACCAGCACTTCCACATCATAGCTTAAATGGTAACAGTTGCACCATATCAACAATCATTTCCTTCTCATTATTATAGGATATAAAAAGAAATGTTGATATCAGGTTAGAACAGGACCAAATGTGGCTGTAATGTGCACCTTGGGCTCAGTAGTGTCAACAATCACAATGATCATGATCAGACATTTAGGTGGCCAAACTAATCCACTTGGATTAGTGATGGAATCAGATTGGCTGCCAGATTTCACTGCATCTGGACACTGCGTGAATTTAAAGCTTTATTAATTGTCTGTTTAGAGCATTAAAGTAACTTAAATGTTTTGCAGGTGTTGCTGAAAATGTCTTTCTAACAAATGATTCTTTACAGCTGTAGAAAAGTCAATTAAAAACTACACATTGTGAAAACAGGGTATGGGCTTTCCATAATGTTCTTGGTTTCAGAAAAGTACACTCTTCAGAATTTTGCAAAAAAAAGTCCCCACACCAATGGGGTGACATCACAGATGCAACTTCACATGCACAAAATGATTGTGCTGGCCGTTTCTAATGGCTGGGCCCTATCTCCTGTTTGTATAAATTAACAGAGCAATAGTGTGCACATTACATGAGTTTAACCACTACAAGGCAATGTTGCCAAACCTGCAGAACAGTGTATAATTATGGTCATTGCAATACAAAATATTCAGGGAGCATAGCTACAAAACAAAACATTGATGCCTAGCTTAAGAGATCCAAGCTATGAGCCTGGGTAAAATTACTGTAAAAGACTTGGGGACTCATTTTAAAAAAGGTATTCTGGGACACAAATTAGATGGACTGTCTACTTCCAATCTCACTCATGTTCCTTTCACATTCTAACTTACAAGCCATTCATTTTTCCCAGTCAGTTGCCCAGGACGTAGACATGATATTACATTTACCTCCTTGTACATGCAAAGCACTTTCAAATGTCTTTTCAAAGCATCTCTTCATTTTGATCAATGCTAATGTTCTCTCTTATCACATTTACCAGTTAAAAGATTACAGTATTGTAGCATATTGAGTTATTAAACTCAAATGGAGTTATCGACAAATCTCATTACGAATACACTTATAAAGGGTATGATTTAGTGATAAAATGCATAAGAGTCCTCATCAGAGGGTGATAGTGGACAGTTGCTTTTCAGACTGGAGGCCTGTGACAGAATCAGTGCTGGGTCCACCACTTTTTGTCAATTGAATGTAAACATAGGAGTATGGTTAGTAAGTTTGCCAATGACACCAAAATTGGTGGTGTAGTGGACAGCTAAGAAGGCTACCTCAGTGCAATGGGATCTTGGTCAGATGGGTCGGTGGGCCGAGGAGTAACAGATGGCGTTTAATTTAGATAAATGTGAGGTGCTACATTTTGGAAATCAAGACATGACTTACACACTTAATGGTAAGGTCCTGCAGAGTGTTACTGAACAAAGACCTTGGAGTGCAGGTCCTTTGTTCCTTGAAAGTAGGGTTGCAGGTAGATAGGATATTGAAGAAGGCGTTTGTATGCTTGCTTTTATTAGTTAATGCAAAGAATATAGGAGTTTGGAGGCCATATTGCAGCTGTACAGGACATTGGTTCGGCCACATTTGGAACACTGCATTAAATTCTAGTCTCCCTGCTACAAGAAGGATGTTGTGAAACTTGAGAGGGTTCAGAAAAGATTTACAAGGATATTGACACAGTTGGGTTTGAGCTGCCTGTGGCTATTTCCTCTGGAGCAGAGGCTGAGTTTACAAAATCATGACGAAACTCGATTAACTTAGGTTGACATGGACAAGTTGGACTGAGGGGTCTATTTCCGTGTTGTATAATTCTATGACTCTATAACCTGTACTTGCCAAAGGAAGTCAATGAACAGCAATCAGCAAATGGAAACTGAAACAGTCCATGTCCAGGCTTGAGATGACAAGTAGCAAATAAATTTGTGCCACGCAAATGCCAAGCAATGACAGTTTCCAATAACAGAGAATTTGACCATCGCCTCATGATATTCGTTAGGCAGCACAGTGGCTAGTACTACTGCCTCACAAGTCCAGGGACCTGGATTTAATTCCACCCTGAGATGACCGTTTGTGTGGAGTTTCCACATTCTCCCTGTGTCTGTGTTGTTTTCCTCTGAGAGCTCTGGTTTCCTCATAATGTCCAAAGATGTGTAGATTAGGTGGATAAGCTATGAGAAATGCAGGGTTAGAGGGAATGGAATGGGTCTGAGTGGGATGCTCTTTAGAGGGTCGGTGTGGACTTGATGGGCGAAATGGTATTCTTCCATACTGTGGATTCTGTGATTCAATGCCATCATTGAGTCACCCAATATCAATATCCTGGGAGTTAACAGAGACAAGAAAGTAAATTGAACATGCCACATAAATGCTGTGGCTTCAAGAGCAAATCAGAAGCGAGAAATCACATCTACAAACATTCACTCTCCACCATCAATGCACAGTAACAGCAGTATGTACAGCAGAAATTCATGAAGGCTCCTTAGCCAGCACTTTCAAACCTATCATCTCGAAAGATAGACTGGGACTGCCATAGTGTTAAGTGCTTGGATGGAGAGGAATTTATTATGTACAAGAAAATTTTCTTTTTCAGTCAGTGGATGAACCTACTAAAAAAAACAAAACTTGACCTTCTTCTGGGAAATAAGGCAGGGCAAGTGACTGAGATGTCAATGGGGGAGCACTTTGGGGCCACTGATCATAATTCTATTAATTTTAAGTAGTTATGGAAAAGAACAGACCTGATCTAAAAGTTAAAGTTCTAAATTGGAGTAAGGCCAATTTTGATGGTGTTAGGCAAGAACTTTCAAAACTTGACTGGGAGAAGCAATTTCCACGTAAAGAGGAGGTTGGGAAGTGGGAGACCTTCAAAAATGAGATAACGAGAGTCCAGATGCAGTATGTTCCTGTTAGTATGAATGGTGAGGCTGGTAGGTGTAGGGAGTGCTGGATGATTGGAAAATTGAGGCTCTGGTCAAGAAAAAGAGGGTGGCATATGTCAGGTATAGACAGCTGAGATCAAGTGAATCCCTCAAGGAGTGGAATAGCAGTAGGAGTATACTCAAGAAAGAAGTCAGAAGGTCAAAAGGGGTACATGAGATACCTTTGGCAAATAGGGTTAAAGGAGAATCTAAAGAGATTCTAGAAATACATTAAGAGTAATTAGGGTGAAAATAGAGAGAATAAAGATCAACAGAACCCTGTGTGGAACCCCAGGAGATGGGGAAGATATTAAATGAGTATTTCACATTAGTATTTACTGTGGAGAAAGATATGGAAGCTAGAGAACTTGGAGAAATAAATAGTGATATCTTGAAAAGTGTCCATGTTACAGGTGGTGGTGCTGGATTTGTTAAAAATGCATAAAGATGAATAAATTACCTGGACCTGATCAAATTCCACAAATTTATGGGAAGTTAGGGAAGTGATTGCTAGGCCTCTTGCTGAGATGTGTGTATTATCAATAGCCACGGCTGAGGTGCCAGGAGACTGAAGGGCGGCTAACGTGGTGCCACTATTTTAAAAAAGTGGTAAGGAAAAGCCAGTGGTAAGGATAGACCAGCGAGACTGATGTCAGTGGTAGTTAAGTTGTTGGAGGAGTTTCTGAGGGACATGATCTACATGTATTTGGAAAGGCATGGACTTATTTGGAATAGTCAATATTGCTTTGTGTGGGAAACTGTGTCTCACTAACTTGATTCAATTTTTGGAAGAAGTGACAAAGATGATTGATGAAGGCAGAGCAGTGGACATTGTCTACATGGACTCAGCAAGGCGTTCAAAAGGTTCCATATGGTAGACCAGTTAGCAAGATTAGATCACATAGAATACAGGGAGAGCTAGCTACTCTAGTTATCTCAGAGTACAATAGGACCTTGATCAGATGGGCCAATGAGGAGTGGCAGATGGAGTTTAATTTAGATAAATATGCATTTTGGTAAGGCAAATCAGGGCAGGATTTATACTGATAATGATAAGGTCCTGAGAGTGTTGCTGAACAAAGAGACCTTGAGGTGCATGTTGATAGTTTCTATAAGATAGAGTTCCAGGTAGAGTCACAATTAGACTGAGTAGTGAATGCAGTATTTGGTACCCTTGCCTTATTGGTCAGTACATTATGTATAGGAGTTGGGATGTCATGTTGCGGCAGTACAAGATATTGGTTAGGCCACTTTTACAACAGTGCATTCAATTCTGGTCTCCTTTCCATAGGAAAGATATGAAACTTGAAAGGGTGGAGGAAAGATTTACAAGAATTTTGCTGGATTTGGAGAGTTTGAGCTATAGGGAGAGGCTGAATAGGCTGGGGCTGTTTTCCTATTTTAGCCTGAGATTAACTAATGGAAAATAGCTTAACTAAGGATGAAATCGGAGACTTCACGCTCTCTACATGGACTCATATTGATCTTGATGGTTTAGATTGAAGATCACATCTGTTGGTGGGCAGTGGCTGGTACACACGGCAGCATGTGAACATGGAAATAGAAAACCAGAGGAATAGGCCATTTGACCTACCGTCTGTTCCACTATTCAATATGATCATGGCTGACCATCCAACCCAGTACCCTGTTCCCATGTTCTCCACATTTCCTTTGAACTCTTTAGCCCCAAGAAGAAGAACCATCTCCTTCCTGAAAACAAACATTTGTGATTATTGCACACTATCCTAGAAATCTCCAGATCTACTGTCTTTTTCACTAATTTGCCCTTGTGGAATTTGAAGTCAGTCTTGGATTTATTAGTCCAAATACCATCGCCACTGTTACAAATCAGCAATACTAATTGCACAGAGCACTGGAGTGCGAGAGATATTAACGTAGCTGCCGATGGTTCATAGCAATAGTAGGGGAAGCAGTTAGAGAACAAAAACAAAATGTAAGGAGCCCAACACAAAATTATCCTGATCAGGGATATTGTTTCTGGGATGCATTGACAGGAAGAATGGGATGGAGTTATTGACTTCGATGGCAGAAATAAATTTTCAGCAACCAAAATACAAAAATAGGTGAGAAAGTAAGAATGACCGTCTACAGAGAGGCATAGTTTGCCTGAACTCTTAAAAATCTTTTCATTCAAGCAAATGAACCTTCAATTTTAGCACAAAAAGATGACTTTGAGTAAGGTGAATTAAATAATTGTTCCTTCCATTTTGCCATGCTTTAGAATACCTGCTGACATCTCCAAAACATTGAGTATACACTTGCAATACCCTTGCTAGTACAGGCAATTATGTTACAGGTCGTTCTGCTATAAAGCGTTTTGTTAACGCAAATTCGCTGTAATGCAATTGACAAATCGGGGACACTGTTTCTAAAATGCAAACCTTTAAAAATGTGTTGGCTGTAACATTAGAAACAGTGCTTAAAGTGTTGGCAAAGTGTGATTTTTCTAGAACACAAGGTTGCAAAAGAATGCAACCATTGTGTTATAGAAAAATTGACTGTATACCATTTGCTCATTGATGTGCTTATTTGGCACTGCCATGTTTTACAAAACAAATCCATTCAGAAATAGTTCCTCCTCATCTCTATCTTAAATAGGTGATCCCTCTCTCTGAGATTATGTCCTCTAGTCTTAGAATCTCCACTAGGGGTAAACAACCTCTCCACATATACCTCATCAAGCCTACTAGAAATCTTGTGTTTCAATAACGTCATCTCACATTCTTCTGAGTTGCAATGAGTACAAATCCAATCTACTCAACCTCTCCTTGTTAGAAAATTCTTGCATACCTAAAAATCAACCTAGGTGAACCTTTTCTAGACTACCAAATGCCAGTAAATCTTTCCTCAGATAAGGCGGCCAAACTGTTCACAGTATTAAAATGTCTTACAGCTACAGCAAGTCCTCCAATGAGGCGGCAATGGCCAAGTGATATTGCTAGACTACTAATCCAAAAACTCAGCAAATGTTCTGTGGACCTGGGTTCAAATTCTGCAATGGCAGATTTAATTCCAGATTCTTTATTGAATTCAAAGAGTCTAATGATGACCATGAAACCATTGTCAATTGTCAAAAAAAAACCAGGTTCACTAATGTCCTTTAGGGAAGGAAATCTTTCATCCTTACCTGGTCTGGCCTACATGTGACTGCAGGTCCATAGCGATGGGCTGACTTACCTGCCCGTTGGGCAGTACAAGATGGGCAATAAATGCTGGAGACGTCCACATCCATAAGTAAATTTAAAAATATTCAATTTTCTTTTGAAATAAAAGCCAAACATTCTGTTTAAACTCACTATAACCTACTGAACTTGGAAACTACCTTTTTAGTGATTCATGCACAAGGAACACAAATCCCTCCATGTTTCAACTTGTTGTGGTCTTTTCCATTTAAATAACATTCAGTTTATCTGTTCTTCCTGTCAAAGTGCATAAACATTTTCCCACATTATATTCTACCTGCCAAGTTTTTGTCTGCTTAACCTAAAGATATTTATTGTAAAGTATTTCTTTTGTTCTTCACTTTTTTCAAGTTGTTGCACACTTTACTGCCTAAATATCTTTCAGGACTGGTATATAAATATGAACAAAATCATCAAATCAACTTTGAGACAGTCCAAATTTCAAGTGGGTTGATTCAAGGCCAAAACAAATAGGACTGAAAGGCAGCATCCATGTTATGACTGAAATTTAATCCTCTTAAAAAGCCCACACGATGCTATCTGATCACTGGTCTGTGCATTTTAAACATCTTCACAATAAACAAAATGTCCCAGCAAAATATCCCCTATGCAATGTTGATTTATTGTGTAATTATATTGCAAAACAATCCACTTGGAAACACCAGAATTGTTTATAATACTCATTAGGAGTGCTTATTTAGTTATGCAGTCTCCATCCCTTTCATGGTCAAAAAAAAACCCTTACATTTCTGGTTTGTTGTAAGATCTCAAAAATTCTATTTCACTTGTAAACCAAAGATCCTGACACAGCATACTATTTCAGCTGTATCAGCTGTGTGATGAAAAAAATTGCTTTGTTCTACATTGTAAAAGACCACATATTTAGAAATTTAAACTGAAAAATAGAATTTTGGATTATTAGTTTTTTTTAAAAGAACCTCTAAAGAAAAGTGGTATTGTTTTGTTGGAACTTGGATTTAGATATTTTTGTGGGAGAAATGCATCAAAATGTGTTTGGGGAAAGAAAAGTAACTGCTCAGCAATAGCTAGTGGATTAGTTACAAGTAGAAGTTTTGTCACAATGCTGACAGGAGAGAAGGCAGATGGCAATCAGACCTACAAGCCTGCCAGCAAGTGAAATTGCAGAAAGTAATAACATTTTTTCCAAAATAAATAAAAGTTTTAATTCAAGTGAATAACTGATCTCCAACTGACCGATTACCAAATTGAGAAGCAATGTGAAAACAAAAAAAAAAATTCAGAAAAGAGCCACCTCAATCCACCTCTTTGGATTAGACTTTTATTCAGACTCTGTACCTCTGCCTATATTTTTCACCCACAATATTCCGAAAAAGAACTGTTTGTCTGTCCTTTGCATGAATAAATGTACGCAAGAATTTTAGAAAAAGGTTTTGTTTAAGTTTTCATATTAGTAATTAATAATCTCTTTGCCATATTTTAGATTATGTGGATATCTTTATTAAAATAAGTAAGTTTTTACTTTTGTATGTTAATGAAACCTGCAGTGAGTTTATTTTACATAGCAGTCACAGTCTGGCATTAACTATATTTCAGATTATATTAGTCATGTCTCACACTTAGAACAATTTTGTTAAACAGCAGGATTTGAATTTCAGGGACTGCAGATGCTGGAAATCTTTGTATTTACCTAGTTGATTTTAACCCTACTGCGAATCCTCTTGCAAGGATGCCTGCCTTGAAGAAGTTTTCCTCCTCTCTCTTCAAGAATCTCAGGGAGTCCCTCTCCCACTGCAACTTCCAGGTCATTTCCTCTGCTCTGAAGCTATTCCGCCTCAGAACACTTCAACCCCAGGACATCAATGTGGACTTCATCAGTTTCCTCATTTCCCCTTCCCCCACCTCACTCTAGTTCCAAACTTCCAGCTCAGCACTGTCCTTCATGACATGTCCTACCTGCCTATCTTCCTTTCCACATATCCACTCCACCCTCCTCTCTGACCTATCACCTTCATCCCCACCCCCATTCACCTATTGTACTCTATGCTACTTTCTCCCCACCCTCACCCTCCTCTAGCTTATCTCTCCACCCTGCAGACACTCTCCTTCATTAGGAATAAAGGCACTTTTGCTCGAAACGTGATTTTCCTGCTTCACGGATGCTGCTTGAACTGCTGTGCTTTTCCAGCACCACTCTAATCTAGGATTTGAATTTCAGTACACTATGCCTGTGTCCTGACACCTAAGAAACAAGCATATATTAAAAAAAAGTAGGCCGACATATAATTTTTTTCTCTCCATGTACCAAGTTTTCCAGATCCCTCTATACCCAAATTCTGCAACTCTCCTGATTTAAATAAATAATAATCCTACATTTTTATTCTTCCTACTTGATTCTAACTTTGCAGATTTGTCCTTCAGACAACATATATTCCTGTCCACCTTTGTGCCATCAATAAATCATATCAGGTCCCATCATTCAAATTATCAATATAGATTTAAATATTTGAAGCCCCAGCACAGATACCTATGGAAACCTATTAGATATACATCTTAACATGCCAAAAATAACCCATTTATGCCTTCTCTTTTCCATGAGTTAGCTTATCCTTTATCCATGTTTTCTGCTACATCATTATAATAACCTTTTTATGTGAAACCATGTCTTCATCTGAACCATGCTGGGACTACAGTCCTAGCGGAGATAGGAAAGATGTGTAGGAAAGTTACAGTGATCATAGGGGATTTCAATATGCAGGTGCACTGGGAAAGTCAGATTGGCAGTGGTTTGCAAGAAAAGAATTTGTGGAATGTGGTATGAGATGGTTTTTTTGGAGAAACTAGTAGTGGAGCCCACTAGGAGCAGACAATATTGGATCTACTGCAATTAGGCATACTTGAAAAAGGAGCTTAAGGTGAAGGAACCCTTAGGAGACAGTGATCATAATATGGTTGAATTTACTCTGCAATTTGAGGGGGTAAGATAGAATCAAGGTAATGGTATTACAGCTGAATAAAGGTAATGACAGAGACATGAGGGAGGAGCTGGTAGAATTGACTGGGAGAGGAGCCTAGCAGGAAAGACAGTGGAACTCCTGCCATTGCAGGAGTTTCTGGGAGTAATTCAGGAGACACAACAAAAATTCATCACTAGGAAAAAGCAGCATGGGAGGGTGAGGCAACCATGGCTGACTAGGGAAGTCAAGGGATAGCATATAAACAAAAGAGAAAGCATATAATGTGGCTAAGGACTGTGGGAAACCAGAGGAATTGAAAGCTTACAAAGACCAACAGAAACAAACAAAAAACGTGAGGGGGAAGATTAAATAGAAGGGTGAGCTACCCAGTAATATAAAGTAAAACTGTAAGAGTTTCTTTAGATATACAAAGGGCAAAAAAGAGAAGCAAAAGTGGACATTGGACCACTGGAAAATGACACTGGAGAAATAGTAGTGGGGAACAAGGAAATGACTGAGAAACTGAATAATTACTTCACGTCAGTCATGTTAGAAGACATGAGTAATATTCCAAAAATTCAAGAGAGAGTGAGGGCACAAAGATGAGTATGGTGGCCATCACTAAGGAAAAGTTGCTACAAAAACTAAATAGCATGAAGGCGGATAAATCACCTGGACTATACCCCAGAATTCTAAGGGAGATAGCTGAAGAGATCGTGGAGGCGTTAGTGGTGATCTTTCGGGAATCACTAGAGTCAGGGTGGGTCCCAGAGGACTGGAAAAATTGCTAATATGACAACTCTGTTTAAAAAGGGAGTAAAGGAAAAGACAGAAAATTATAGACTAATTAGCCTAACCTCAGCTGTGGGGAAGATCCTTGAATCCATTGTGAAGGATGAGATTTCTGAATATTTGGAAGTGTATGGTAAAATAGGGCAAAGTCAGCGTGGTTTTATCAAGGGGAGGTCATGCCTGGTAAATCTGCAAGAATTTTTTGAGGATGTAAGGAGCAGATTAGACCAAGGAGAGCCAATGGATATTATCTATCTGGACGAAGAAGGCCTTTGACAAGGTGCCACACAGGAGGCTACTGAGTAACTTACGGGCTCATGGTATTACAGGCAAGGTGCTAGCAAGGATAGAAGCTTGGCTATCTGACAAAAAAGTAGAGAGTGAGGATAAAAGAATCTTTCTCAGGATGGCAAGTGTTGTTCCGCAAGGCTCAGTATTGGGACCATAACTTTTCACTTTATACATTAACAATCTAGATGAAGGAATGGAGGGTATTCTGGCTAAGTTTGCAGACAATACAGAAGATAGGTAGAAGGACAGGTAACATTGAGGAGGCAGGGAGGCTGTAGAAAGATTTGGACAAGTTAGGATAATGGGCAAAGAAGTGACAGATGGAGTACAATGTTGGAAAGTGTGAGGTTATGCACTTTAGTAGGAAGAATAGAGGCATGAACTATTTCCTAAATGGGGAGAAAATTCAGAAATCTGAAGTGCAAAGACACTTTGGAGTCCTAGTCCAGGATATTCTCAAAGTAAACTTGCAGGTTGAGTCAGTAGTTAGGAAGGCAAATGCAATTTAGATATTAAAGGGTTAATTTGCTCTGCTGACCTGCAGGAAATTGGATGTCCCGAAGCTAGAGTGGTATGTCTCTGTCTTACAGGTAGAATGTAAGGAATTTACATTCCCATTCCTTGCTATTCAGAGCCATTTGTATGGCCATTTCCTAGTTATTCAGAGTAAAAGAATTACATTATCATCCCCTATTCAGAAATCAATAAGAACATTGCAATTAAAATTCTGACTAAAAAACGATTCACAACAGATATGGCCATTAAGTGATGATTTACATTACATCATTTCTGGAAATGACGTGATCACTACATTGTGTCTCGAGTGGCATGCGACTATGGGGGAAATAGTGGGGGGGGGGCATCTTGTTGGCATTCTTGACTGTAATGTGAAACTCTTGTACCGTATAAAGAAAGAACTGTCTCTTTGTTCAGAGAGATCTTTGACACAGTTCCGCAAGCCCTGCGAATTGTGTTAACGGTTCCTCCAGAAAGCTTGTACTTGCCTAATAAAAATTTGGTTGTTCACAGATGTTGGCGTGTTGCAGTTGCATCAAGTGTATATGAATCTCAAGAAAGAGAACCTAACACAATGGTGGCATTTATTTTGAGAGGACTTGAATATAAAAGCAGGGATGTACTTCTGAGGCTCTAGTAGGCTCTTGTCAAACCATATTTGGAATATTGTGCAAAGTTTTGGGCCCCATATCTCAGGAAGCATGTACTGCCCTTGGAGTGAGTTCAAAGGAGGTTCAGGAGAATGGTGCCAGGAATGAAAAGCTTAACATATGATCTGGGATAAGGTAGGGAGAGAGGAGATGAGGAAACTGGTGAAATTGACATTGATCCCGTGTTTTGAAAAGTATCTTGATTGGAAGGGCTCACGGATGCAAGTCTAATGGAATTAAGGCATTCAACTTTAATACAAGTAATTGAATACAACATGTTTTTAAACATTAATGTGATATTTTTAAAATCAGAATGTAATTACATTCAGGTTCTTTGATTTTTGTGTAATAAAATATTGTTTAAAGCATGAAACTTGTGGTAACTTTTTTTTTACAAAATACCTAGGTTTATTCTAATAAAGTTTATCATTGCATTGCTTATTATAAACTTGGTTATTTCAAAGATAAAATTTGAATACTACACATACTATTGCAATTTGTAGTTTTCACCTTAATTGCCAGGAAAATGGAGAGGGTTCTATATTTGTCAAACTTGAAATTTTATTGATTTCACATGGTATTTATGTAAATAATTTGACTTATTCCAGTTTACCAATCCAGAAGAACTGCACCATGTGCAAAATACCCCAAAGTCAATCCTAATTTTGCTTCTTTGTTTCAATCTGCATTCTTATTTTACTATTAACTTAATTCAAAGTAATTCTCTGGATTTACCTTTTCCATTAATTTGCTGTCAATAAGATTAATTCTCACAAACCACCTTCAAAGCTTCATCAGAAAATTGATTCCTAATGTTAAGGATCAAAGTTGTAACTTTTGTTGCAAAATACTTAATGTTTGGATGCCTCTGCTCTGTCTAAGTGACAAGAATAGGATCTGCAACAAAAGGTGTAGTCCAAGCAGCTATTTTCAATATTACCCAATAACTTACAGTCTATATTAAGAATATAGTTCAATATCTATTTTCCACAACAAGTAATAGGACAGAAAGATTGGAATGGGTCAGGAATCTAACCTCATGCACAGCAGATAAGGGGACAACTATGAGACAGGATGTGGTCAATGAAGGACTAAGGGTGTTATACTTAAATGCATGCAGTATATGAAACAAGGTAAATGAGCTTGTAACAGATTGAAATTGGTGGGTATAATGTTGTGGGCGTCACAGAGATGCAGCAAGACAATCGGCTGGGAACTAAGTATCTGTGGATACACAACCTATCAAAAAGATAGGCAAATTGGCAGAGGGTGTGTTGCTGGAAAAGCGCAGCAGGTCAGGCAGCATCCAAGGAGCAGGAGAATCGACGTTTCGGGCATGAGCCTTTCATCAGGAATTTCCTGAAGAAGGGCTCATGCCCGAAACGTCGATTCTCCTGCTCCTTGGATGCTGCCTGACCTGCTGCGCTTTTCCAGCAACACATTTTCAGCTCTGATCTCCAGCATCTGCAGTCCTCACTTTCTCCTAAATTGGCAGAGGGGGCAGGATATCCTTATTAGTATGAAACCAAATCAAATCGATAGCAAAAATGATAAAAAGGTCAGTTGGCATAGAATTTGTTTGGGTAGAGGTGAGGAACTGCAAAGGAAAAGAAGACCCTAATGGGAGTCATGTACAGATCCCCGAGTTGTGGTCAGGGTCTGGGGCAGAAAAAAATCAGACATGGAGAAAAGGCATGTAAGAAAGGCACTATTACCACAATCATGGGGTCTTCAATAATCAGGTGGACTGGGAAAGGTTGGTAGCAGATCCCAAGAAAACAATGTATCAGATTTTTTGGAGCAGTTTGTGGCAGATCCCATGAAGGAACAGACAGTTCTGGATCTGATGATGTGTAATCAAGGCAGACTTGATTAGACAACTTAAGTGAAGGAACCCTTAGGGGTCAGTGACCACGGTATGATAGAATTGACCTTGCAGTTTGAGGGAGAGAAGCTGGAATTAGATGTAATTGTAATATAATTTAAAAGGTCACTACAAAGACACAAGGGAGGACCTGACCAGGGTTGACTGGAAGGGGAGCCAAGCAGAAAAGACAGTGGAGCAGCAATGATTTAAACCAGTAAGGTGAGGAAGTAGGACTCAGGGAGATAGTGAGGAAAGAGATCAATCTGAGACTGGTACAGTTGGGAAAGGAAGTGAGTCAAACAATCAGGCCAGAAAGGAACAAAGCAGAGAACAAGGTAGGACTGATAAATTAAACTGCATTTACTTCAATGCAAAAGACCTAACAAGGAAGGCAGATGAACTCAGGGCATGGATGGACAGGACTGGCAGCATAATATTCCAGGATACAAATGCTATATAAGAAGGATAGAAAGGGGGGGGGGGGCAAGAGAGGAGGGGGAAGAGGTGTTTTTGATAAGGGATAGCATTAATGTTAAGGATCAAAGTTGTAACTTTTGTTGCAATATACTTAATGCTTGGATGCCTCTGGTCTGTCTAAGTGACAAGAATAGGATCTGCAATAAAAAGTGTAATCAGAGTAGCTACTTTCAATATTACCCAATGGCTTGTAGTCAAAGAATACAGTTCAATATCTAATAGGACAGAAAGAATGGAATGGGTCAGGAATCTAACTTCATGCACAGTGGTTAAGGGGACAACTATGAGACAGGATGTGGTCAATGCAGGACTGAGGGTGTTGTACTTAATGCACGCAGTATATAATATAAAAGGTATATGAGCTTGTCATGCAGGTTGAAATTGGTGGGTATCATGTTGTGTACTTAGGGAGGATATTCCTGGGAATATATCCAGGAAGTTATTTGGGTGGACCTGAGAAATAAGAAAGGGATGATCACCTTATTGGGATTGTATTATAGACCTCTAATAGTCAGAGGGAAATTGAGAAACAAATCTGTAAGGAGATCTCAGTTGTCTGATAGAGGATTTTAACTTTCCAAACATAGACTGGGATTGCCATAGTGTTAAGTGTTTAGATGGAGAGGAATTTGTTAAATGTGTACAAGAAAATTTTCTGATTCATTATGTGAATGTACCGACTCTTGGGAAATAAGGCTGGACAGGTGACTGAGATGTCAGTGGGGGAGCACTTTGAGGCCAGCGCCTATAATTCTGTTAGTTTTAAAATAGTGATGGAAAAGGATAGACCGGATCTAAATGTTGAAGTTCTAAATTGGAGGAAGGCTAATTTTGACGGTATTAGGCAAGCTGTACAGGTCATTGGTTAGGCCACTGTTGGAATATTGCATGCAATTCTGGTCTCCTTCCTATCGGAAAGATGTTGAGAAACTTGAAATAGTTCAGAAAAGATTTACAAGGATGTTGCCAGGGTTGGAGGAGTTGAACAATAAGGAGAGGCTGAACAGGCTGGGGCAGTTTTCCCTGGAGCATCGGAGGCTGAGGGGTGACCTTATAGAGGTTTACAAAATTATGAGGGGCATGGATAGGATATATAGACAAAGTCTTTTCCCTGCGGTTGAGGAGCCCAGAACGAGAGGGCATAGGTTTAGGGTGAGAGGGGGAAGTTATAAAAGAGACCTAAGGGGCAACATTTTCACACAGAGGGTGATATGTGTATGGAATGAGCTGCCAGAGGAAGTGGTGGAGGCTGGTACAATTGCAACATTTAAAAAAGACATTTGGATGGGTATATGAATTGGAAAGGTTTGAAGGGATATGGGCTGGGTGCTGGCAGGTGGGACTAGATTGGGTTGAATATCTGGTCGGCATGGACGGGTTGGACCAAAGGGTCTGTTTCCATGCTGTACATCTCAATTACTCTAACTTTCAAAAGCTGATTGGGGGCAGATGTTTGCAGGCAAAGAGACAGCTGGAAAATGGGAAGCCTTCAAAAATGAGATCGAGTGTCCAGAGACAGTATATTCCTGTTAGGGTAAAAGGAAAGGCTGGTAGGTGCAGGGAATGTTGGATAACTAGAAAAATTGAGGCTTTGGTTAAGAAAAAGAAGGAAGCATATGTCAGGTATAGATAGGAGAGATTGAGTGAATCCTTAGAAAAGTATACTCCTACTGCTTTTATACTCAAGAGGGAAATCAAGAGTGCAAAAAAGGGACATGAGGTAGCTTTGGCAAACATTAAGGAAAAAAAAGGGAACTCGGGAGAGAATTGGGCCGCTCAAAGATCAGCAAGGCAGCCTATGTGTGGAGCCACAGCAGATGTGGGAAATACTAAATGAATATTTTGCATCAATGTTTACTGTGGCGAAGGACATACAAGATAATAATGTGGGGGAATAGGTGGTGACATCTTGAAAAATGTCCATATTACAGAGATGGTGGGGCTGGATATCTTAAAACATATAAAAGTGGATAAATCCCCAGGACCTGAACATGTTTACCCTAGAACTCTACGGGAAGCCAGGGAAGTGACTGCTGGGCCCCTCGCTGAGATATTTGTATCATCAATAGTCACAGGTGAAGTGCCGGAAGACTGGAGGTTGGCAAACGTGGTGCCACTAATTAAGAAAAGGTGGTAAGGAAAAGCCAGGGAACTGTAGACCAGTGAGCCTGATGTCAGTGGTGAGCAAAATGTGGGAGGATCCCGAGGGACACGATTTATGTGTATTTGGAAAGGCAAGGACTGATTAGTGATAGTCAACATGGATTTGTGTATGGGCAATCATTTCTCACAAACTCAATCGAGTTTTTTGAAGAAGTAGTAAAGAGGATTGAGGAGGGTAGAGCAGTGGATGCATTCTATTTGGATCAGTGATGCATTCTATATGGATCAGTAAGGCATTCTGAACAACTTCTCTTTCCAATCCTCCCACTTCCTCCACACCAAAGGAGTAGCCATGGGCACCCGCATGGGCCCCAGCTATGCCTGCCTCTTCGTCGGATATGTGGAACAGTCCATCTTCCGCAGCTCCATTGGCACCAACCCCCACCTTTTCCTCCGCTACATCGATGACTGTATTGGCGCTACCTCGTGCTCCCATGAGGAGGTTGAACAGTTCATCCACTTTACTAACACCTTCCACCCCGACCTCAAATTTACCTGGACTGTCTCAGACTCCTCCCTCCCCTTCCTAGACCTCTCCATTTCTATCTCGGGCTACCGACTCAACACGGACATTTACTATAAACCGACTGACTCCCACAGATACCTAGATTACACATCCTCCCACCCTGCCCCCTGTAAAAACGCCATCCCATATTCCCAATTCCTTCGCCTCCGCCGCATCTGCTCCCAGGACCAATACCAATACCAAACAACCCAGATAGCTTCCTTCTTCAAAGATCGCAATTTCCCCTCAGATGTGGTTGACGATGCTCTCCACCGCATCTCCTCCACTTCCCGCTCCTCCGCCCTTGAACCCCGCCCCTCCAATCGCCACCAGGACAGAACCCCACTGATCCTCACCTACCACCCCACCAACCTCCAGATACATTGTATCATCCTTCATCATTACCACCACCTCCAAACAGACACCACCACCAAGGATATATTTCCCTCCCCTGTCAGCGTTCCGGAAAGACTACTCCCTCTGTGACTCCCTCGTCAGGTCCACACCCCCCACCAACCCAACCTCCACTCCCGGCACCTTCCCCTGCAACCGCAAGAAATGCAAAACTTGCGCCCACACGTCCCCCCTCACTTCCCTCCAAGGCCCCAAGGGATCCTTCCATATCCGTCACAAATTCACCTGCACCTCCACACACATCATTTACTACATCCGCTGCACCCGATGTGGCCTCCTCTACATTGGGGAGACAGGTCGCCTACTTGCGGAACGTTTCAGAGAAAACCTCTGGCACACCCACACCAACCAACCCAACCGCCCCGTGGCTGAACACTTTAACTCCCCCTCCCACTCCGCCAAGAACATGCAGGTCCTTGGCCTCCTCCATCGCCAGACCATGGCAACACGATGCCTGGAGGAAGAGCACCTCATCTTCTGCCTAGGAACCCTCCAACCACAAGGGATGAATGCAGATTTCTCCAGTTTCCTCATTTCCCCTCCCCCCACCTTATCTCAGTCTCAACCCTTGGACTCAGCAACGCCTTCTTGACCTGCAATCTTCTTCCCAACCTCTCTGCCCCCACCCCCTCTCCGGCCTATCACCCTCACCTTAACCTCCTTCCACCTATCGCATTCCCAACGCCCCTCCCCCAAGTCCCTCCTCCCTACCTTTTATCTTAGCCTGCTAGGCACACTCTCCTCATTCCTGAAGAAGGGCTTATGCCTGAAACGTCGATTCTCCTGCTTCTTGGATGCTGCCTGACCTGCTGCGCTTTTCCAGCAACACATTTTCAGCTCCATTCGACAAGGTTCCCCATGGGAGACTGGTTAGCAAGGTTAGATCTCATGGAATAAAGGGAGAGCTAGCCATTTGGATACAGAACTGACTCAAAGGTAGAAAACAGAGGGTGGTGGTGGAGGGTTGTTTTTCAGACTGGAGGCCTGTGACCAGTGAAGTGCCACAAGGATCAGTGCGGGGTCCACTACTTTTTAATCATTTACATGAATGATTTGGATGTGAGCATAAGAGGTATAGTTACTAAGTTTGCAGATGACACCAAAATTGGAGGTGTGGTGGACAGCGAAAGTGGTTACCGCAGTGTACAACGGGATCGTGATCAGATGGGCCAATGGGCCGAGGAGTGGCAGATGGAGTTTAATTTAGATAAATGTGAGGTGCTGCATTTTGGAAAAACAAATCTTAGCAGAACTTATACACTTAACGATAATGTCCTGGGGAGTGCTGCTGAACAAAGAGACCTTAGAGTGCAAGTTAATAATTCCTTGAAAGTAGAGGCACAGGTAAATAGGATAGCGAAGGCAGCATTTGGTATGCTTTCCTTTATTGGTCAGACTATTGAGTGTAGGAGCTGGGAGGTCATGTTGCGGCTGTGGAGGTCATTGTTAGGCCATTTTTGGAATATGGCGTGTAATTCTAGTCTTCATATCGGAAGATGGTATGAAACTTGAAAGGGTTCAGAAAAGATTTAAAAGGATGTTGCCAGGGTTGGAAGATTTGAGTTATAGGGAGAGGTTGAATAGGCTAGGGCTGTTTTCCCTGGAGCATCGGAGGCTGATTTTATAGAGGTTTATAAAATCATGAGGGGCATGGATAGGATAAATAGACAAGGTCTTTTCCCTGGGGTGAGGGAGTTCAGAACTAGAGGGCATAGCTTTAGGCTGAGAAGAGAAAGATATGAGAGACTTAAGGGGCAACTTTTTCACGCAGAGGGTGGTATGAGTATGGAATGAGCTGCCAGAGGAAGTGGTGGAAGCTGGTACAATTGCAGCATTTAAAAGGCATCTGGATGGTATCTGAATAGGAAGGGTTTGGAGGGATATGGACCAAGTGCTGGTAAATCGGACTAGATTAGGTTAGGATATCTGGTTGGCATGGATGAGTTGGACCAAAAGGTCTGTTCCCGTGCTGTACATCTCTATGACAGGAGTTTCTGGGGGTAATTCAGGAGGCACAGCAGAAATTCATCCCAAGGCAGCAGCAGCATATTATGAGGAGGATTAGGCAACCGCGGTTGATAACAAAAGTCTGGGACAGCGTAAAAGCAGAAGAAAAAAAAAAGTATACAAGGTGGTCAAGATTTGTGGGAAGTCAGAGGATTGGGAAGAGTTAAAAATCTGCAGAGGACAACTAAAATAACCAACAAAGAGAGAAGATGAAATAGGGTAAGCTAGCTAGTAATATAGAAGCTTGCACTTTTTTCTGGATATCTAAAAAAGGTGACAGTCAGGCAAGAGTTGACACTGTACAATTCGAAAATGAGGCTGGAGAAGTAATTGGAACAAAGAAACAACAGAGAAACAAAATCAATACTTTGCAACAATCTTCACAGTAAAAGATACTAGTTGCACACCAGAACTTCAAGACAGTTGGGGGGGTAGAGGTGAATGTTGTAGCCAGCACTCAGAATAAAGCACCTGGAGAATTTGAAAAGTTATGAAGATGGATAAATCACCTGGATTGAATGGACTACATCCTAGGATCCTGAAGGAGGGGATTGTGGAAGCATTGATGGTGATCTTTCGGAATCACTGGAGTCAGGGAGAATCTCAGCAGACTGTAAAACGGCTAATCTAACACCTTGTTTAAGAGGGGGGTGAGGCAGAAGATGGGAATTTAAAGGTCTAAGTGGCTGCAGTTATTGGTAAGAGTTTGAAGTCCACTATTAAGGTTGAAATTGCAGAATATTAGAACAGAATTGTAAAATAGGGCGCAGTCAGCAAGGTCTTGTCAAGGTGAGATCACGTCTGACAAATCTAGAAATCTTTGAGGAGATTAAATGAAGGAGAACCAGTAGACATGATCTATCTGGATTTTCAGAAAGCCTCTAATACGTTGCTAAATATATAGCTGCATGGTGGTTCACACTGCTGACTCGCAAGGCCAGGGACCGGGTTTGATCCCAGCCTCGGGTAACTATCTGGAGTTTGCACATTCTCCCCATATCTGCGGGTGATCCAGTTTCCTCCCAAGTCCAAAGACGTGCATGTTAGGTGGATTAACCATGGAAAATACAGGGGTAGGGTAGTCCGTGGGTCTGGGTGAGATCCTCGGCACACAGTCTGGACTCAAATGGGATGAATGCCCTGCTTCCACACAGTAAGGGATCCTATGATTCAGTCAAATAAGGTAGGAGTGTTAGGGGTAAAGTAGTAGCATACATCAAGGATTGGTGGAGATAAAGAAGCCTCCTGCAGGATGGCAGCCAGTGGAGTTCCACAGGGATGAATATTGGAGCCATAAGTATTCATGTTATACATTAATGATGAGAAAGTGAGGTCTGCAGATGCTGGAGATCAGAGCTGAAAATGTGTTGCTGGAAAAGCGCAGCAGGTCAGGCAGCATCCAGGGAACAGGAGAATCGACGTTTCGGGCATAAGCCCTTCTTCAGGAATGAGGAAAGTTTGTCCATCAGGCTAAGATAAAAGGTAGGGAGGAGGGACTTGGGGGAGGGGCGTCGGAAATGTGATAGGTGGAAAGAGGTCAAGGTGAGAGTGATAGGTCAGACTGGGGTGGGGGCGGAGAGGTCGGGAAGAAGAATGCAGGTTAGGAAGGCGGTGCTGAATTCGATGGATTAGACTGAGACAAGGTGGGGGGAGGGGAAATGAGGAAACTGGTGAAATCCGAGTTCATCCCTTGTGGTTGGAGGGTTCCTAGGCGGAAGATGAGGCGCTCTTCCTCCAACCGTCGTTTTGTCCAACCTACCTCCGTCTGGCGATGGAGGAGTCCAAAGACCTGCATATCCTTGGTGGAGTGGGAGGGGGAATTGAAATGTTGAGCCACAGGGTGGTTGGGTTGGTTGGTCCGGGTGTCCCAGAGGTGTTCTCTGAAACGCTCCGCAAGTAGCCGGCCTGTCTCCCCAATATAGAGGAGGCCACATCGGGTGCAGAGGATGCAATAGATGATGTGTGTGGAGGTGCAGGTGAATCTGTGGCGGATATGGAAGATTCCTTTGGGGCCTTGGAGGGAGGTAAGGGGGGAGGTGTGGGCGCAAGTCTTGCACCTCCTGCGGTTGCAGGGGAAGGTGCCGGGAGTGGAGGCTGGGTTGGTGGGGGGTGTGGACCTGACGAGGGAGTCACGGAGGGAGTGGTCTTTATGGAATGCTGATAGGGGAGGGGAGGGAAATATATCCTTGGTGGTGGGGTTATACATTAATGATATAGATGAAGGAGATAAGGACATTGTTGCTAAGTTTGCAGATGATTCAAGGATAGGTGGAGGGCAGGTAGTGTTAAAGTGGTAGGGAGTCTGCAGAAGGACTTTGACATGCTAGGAGCATGGGCAAAGAAGTTGCAGATGGACTACAACATAGGAAAGTGTGAGGTGTGCACTTTGATAGGAAGATGAAGCATGGTCTATTTTCTAAATAGGGAAGTGCTTAATAAATCTGAAACTCAAAAGGGACTTAGAAGTCCTAGTTCAGGATTTGCTTAAGGTTAAAATGTCGGCTCAGTTGGTCGGAAGGCAAATGCAAGGTCAGCATTTATTTCAAAAAGGGCTAGAACACAAGAGCAGGGTGAACTGCTAAAGCTGTACAGGATCTGGTTAGACTATATTCAGAATATTCTGAGCAGTTTTGGGCCTCATACCTAAGGATGGATGTGCTGGACTTGGAGGGGGTCCGGAGAAAGCTTACAAGAATGAGCCCGGGATGAAGGAGTTGTCATATGATGAGCAACTGAGGACTTTGTGTCTGTAATACATAGAGTTTATAAGAATGAGGAGTGATCTAATTTAAACTCAGAATACTGAAACCTGAATAAAATGGACACGGAAAAGATGTTTCCACTAGTTGGAGAGACTAGGACCAGAGGGCACAATCTCAGAGTGAAGGGACGACCCTTACAACTGAGATACGGCAGAATTTCTTTAGCCAGAGTGGTGAATCTATTGAACTCATTGCTGTAGAAAGCTGTGTAGGCCAAGTCATTGAATGTCTTTAAAAAAGAGATACACAGGTTCTTAATTAGTAAGGTGATCAAGGGTTATGCAGAGAAGTCAAGAAAACGGGGTTGAGAAACACATCAACTATGATCAAATGGCTGGGCAGATGTGGTTGGCTAAATGGGTTGAGAGAGTGGTGCTGCAAAAGCACAGTAGGTCAGACAGCATCCGAGGAGGAGAATCGATGTTTCGGGCATAAGTCCTTCATCAGAAATGATGAAGTGCCCTGATGAAGGGCTTATGCCTGAAACATCAATTCTCTTGCTCCTTGGATGCTGTCTGACCTGCTGTGCTTTTCCAGCACCACACTCTCAACTCTGATCTCCAGCATCTGCAGTCCTCACTTTCTCCTAGTGGTTGGCAAAATGGCCTAATTCTGCTCCTACATATTGTAAGACTCCATTTTCACTTTGCTACTCTTTAGGGTTTGGCCATAACACAAACAAATAACGACGAACTTATTTCCCAAAGCCTCTGTCAGGGGTTCAAATTTTGTGCAAAGAATTGAGCACAAAAAAAATTTAGCCAAAGCATGAATGCAGTAGGAAGGGAGTGGGGCATCTGAGTTTGCAATTAAGAAATGAAACCGAGATCCTGTCTACCTTTCTGGCTGTAATAAATCCCATGAAACTATTTATAACAGCAGGAGTGTTATCCCTGGCATCTCGACCAATATTTATCTTCCAACTAACATCTCTAAAAACAAAACTAGTCATTAGCAGATTGCTGTTTGCCTATAGTTGCTGCCACATTTCTTATATCACAACAATGATGACACTTCAAAAATACTTATTGGCCTGTAAAGTGTTTTAAGACATTCTGAAGTCATGATGAGTGCAAGTCTATATTTTATTACTCTTCAATGGAACTGTTGAAATGCAAACATTATTCTTTATAATTTGATCTGATTTTAAAAGTTATTGGCTCTCTTAGGATTTGGCCTCATGTGTGAAGAGTTTGATAGTTTTAGACATTCCAAGAAAGTGAAGAATATATATAAAACTGGTTACAATCAGTTGCTCGTATTATTTCCCCAGGTTAACTGTTTATACAGCAAACCAAGAAAAAGCTAACAGTGAATTGACAACACACAACATAGTGTTAGACTAAACAAGTAGAAGATAATTCATAAATAAATCAAATAATGACAGAATAGTCGTACCACTAATTCCAAATATAACAGCAAATACTAGAATAACTTCACTCCAACAGAGGCTGTACCAAACTGCTTACACTGCCATTTAACGTTAATTGGCAGTAGTGCCCTTCAGCTTCGTTATTTTGAGTCCTGGTCATATATCAATGACAATGACAAACTTCTCTCCTTCAAAAAATCAAACAAAATCTAAAAACTTCTGTTTAAACATAACGGAGTGCAGGCATTGGAAATATAGGTACAAATGTTCATAAAAGAATAAACTGCACTGATGAGAACAATAATCATTCTGTGATAAAATTTGGAGGCAGGCTTTTCATTTTTATACATTTCTTTTTCTCACTGCAATGGATTGCAACACTCAATTGTCACAGGCAGATGGTTCCAAGCTGCCGCTGCCAGAGAATGCCTAAATGCAGGAAGACACAGGTAAATGGTCAGCTGTAAGGACACTCACCTTCTTCCCCATACTGATCATAAACAGATCGCTTCTTTGGGTCACTGAGTACTTCGTAAGCTTCGGCCACCTCTTTAAATTTCTCCTCGGCATTAGGCTCTTTGTTTTTATCTGGGTGAAACTTCAAGGCCATTTTCCTGTAAGCTTTCTTAATTTCATCGTCACTGGCTTCAGAGCTGATACCAAGGGTAGTGTAGTAATTTTTACCCATGATTTTGTTTTAATCCGAAACGTTGAACAGCCAGTCGCGATTTTTCTGAAGGAGGAGAAAAAAAAACCATTTTATTAGCGCAAAAATGCATAATTTCTGTGCTTTAAAAAGTTCCAGCCAGGAACTAGCGCATGGTAAAACTAGAAACACGCATCAAAACTTTACTTTGAACTCAAAGATCTTGAGCCCAAATGCCAAAATTTATTACCGTTAAATAATGTTTGTTTTCTCCCTTTAAGCCAACACGTCAACCAGAACCACGCTACCGTGCTACCTAACTTGTCAGCCGCTTGAATGCCGGTGGATGCGTCATAAACCCCGCCCACTCAACTGTTGATTGGACCATCTTCTCCATCACCGCCCCAAACGTTGTTTTCATTTAACTGGCCCACCCGCCGCTCTCCGCAGATGATTGGTGAATGCTGATGTCGATCATTTGACTTTTTAAAAAAATCGGCGGCCAGCAGGTTCGGCTGCAGAGGATGAGTCATAGACTGGAATTAGAGCGGAGTGCTCACGGCGGGTGGGGGAGTAGGCAAAAGGAGAGAAACTTCCAGAAACATTCCGGCACAGCAGCGCTTCCGTTCTGAATTCGCCTGCACAGGGAAGCTAGCTGATGGTTGGATGATTTTCAGTCGGTCCAGTTGAACTGAAGGAAGACAAATAGCTGCTATTTTTTAAATCGTTATTGATTTACTTTGATATTACGATGTTCTGATACTTTGAAGGGCAATAAGGATAAGTATGGCTATTTGATTTCCAGCCTCGCTTCCTTTGCGGCTCGAGCTATTTGAGTATGACTTATATCATTTTTCTCGCCTGAATCTACCATAACCATCCATTCAAATGTATGTCGGTTCCTGAACTTCATCTATAACAATTGCCCTTGATAGCATACTTTTGGGTGGACAAAGTTAGAAATCATACGACACCAGGTCCAACAGGTTCATTTGGAAGCACGAGTTTTCAGAGCGCCGCACCTTCATCAGGTGGCTTTGTATCTTCAGAAGCCCCAGTTTGATTTCCGGCAATGGGAAATTTTGGCGAGTGATGTTTTCTGATGTTGAGATTTCAAGAAAAAAAATCCACCAGTTGGAATTTATGAGACAATTCACTGACAGCCGTTCCGAGTAACCTTTGCATTTTCGGATAGGTGGATTTCTGGCCAGTCAGTTCTACATAATCAAAACTCTTTTTCACTCGTTTTTTTTTAGTTTTAAAATAAACTACCTATTCTCAAAGCTGAATCCTCTCAGCAATTTAGCTGCTAATCTCCAATCCAGCTTGTTTGTAAATCCTAGAGTCAGACAGAATGGAGACAGACACTTCTGTCCAAATCATCCATGCTGATCAGATATCTTAAACTGATCAATTTCCATTTGCCAGCTTTTGGCCCACAACCTGCTAAACCTTTCATATTCATGTATCCATCCAGATGCCTTTTTAAATGTTAAAAATCACACAACACCATCTTATAGTCCAACAGGTTAATTTGGAAGCTGCTCCTTCACCAGGTGGTTGTGGAGAATAAGATTGTAAGACACAGGTAGGCAACAATGAAAAGTGGCTGAGTAGAGGCTGATAGCTAAGTTCGGTACCCATGAAGATGGCCTCAGCTGGGACCTTGAGTTCATGTTACACTACAGGTGACCCCATTGCACTATATGTCACCTGTAGTGAGACATGAACTCAAGGTCCTGGTTGAGGCCATCCCTATCCCCAGCTTCGGCTTGGCCACTTTTCATTGTTGCCTGTCTGTGTCTTACAATCTTATTCTCCACAACCACTTGGTGAAGCAGCACTCCGAAAGCTAGTGCTTCCAAATAAATCTGTTGGACTATAACCGGATGTTGTGATTTTTCACTTTGTACACCCCAGTCCAACCCTGGCATCTCCAAATCATTTTTAAATGTTGTAATTGTACCCACCTCCACCTCTTCCTCTTGTAACTGGTTCATATACTTCCCACCCTCTGTGAAAATGTTGATGCTCAGGTCACTTTTAAACCTTGCCCCTCTCACCTTAAACCTGTGCCCTCTAGTTTTGGACTGCCTATCCTGGGAAAAAGACCTTGACTATTCACCTTATTCATGACTTTATAAACCTGTAAAAAGTCACCCTCCAGATTGTGAGGCGGGGAGGGGTGGGTGAGAGGAGGCTGTTCAGCCTCTCCCTGTAACTCAAACCCTCCAACTCAGCAACATCCTTGTAAATCTTTTCTGAACCCCTTCAAGTTTAAAAAAATCTTTACTGTAGCAGGGAAACAAGAATTAAAAGTAGTAATTTACATGTCTTGATATAAAATCAATTTGGTGGATTTGATGTCACCATCCTCGTTCATGGGAAGGATCCATAGGGCCTCCTTGATCTGGAATGGTAGAGAAAATAATTTAGTAATCTAATGTGATGATGCTGCCATCTAAAACAATATGTAGTTTATGACTTGACACCAATGATGTGAAAGTTACAAGAATGCAACTTTTAAAAAAATGTTTTGTGATTTACATGTGAAAGAAGTGAAACTATCATGGTATTCAAACAGATGAAAGACTCAACAGACAATCAAGGTATTTTTCAATGTATAATTTCAGTTACATCACACTAAACTTTTGCTGTACATTCTGTGCCTTACATTTGTGTCCACCACAACCACCTGATGAAGGAGTGGCGCTCCAAAAGCTAGTGTGCTTCCAATTAAACCTGTTGGACTGTGACCTGGTGTTGTGTGATTTTTAACATTGAGAGTATAGACATTGTTATGGAAGCCATGAGGGAGACCTTGATATCAGATTTTACTCTCAAGTCACAAAGTTGAGATTATATAGGGCAGGGTATTAAGCATTCCTCAACATTAACCCTTTCAGACCTCTACAGCCTTATATAGCATTCCCCATGTGTTTTTTTTCTCCATGTAGTTTTTGACTTCCTGGCTCTGTATCAAACTTAACTTAGAGACATGTTCACTGACATAGATATCTTCTTGCCAGTTCTGAGTTATTATTTTTCATAGAGTCACAGAGGAGTAGAGAATGGAAACAGATGCTTCAGTCCAAATTGTCCATGCCGACCAGATATCTTAAATAAATCTAGTCCCATTTGCCAGCATTTGGCCCATATCCCTATAAACCCTTCATATTCATGGAACCATCCAGATGCCTTAGAAATGTTGTAATTGTACCAGCCTCCACCATTTCCTCTGGCAGCTCACTCCATACACGCATCACCCTCTGTGTGAAAAAGTTGCCCTTTAGTTCTTTTAAATCTTTCCCCACTCACCTTAAAACTATGCCCTCTAGTCTGGACTCTGCTACCCTTGAAAAAGACCTTGGCTATACACCCTATCTATGCCCCCATGATTTTATAAACCTCTATAAGGTCACCCCATCCGCCTCCAATACTCTAGGGTAAACAGCTCCAGCCAATTCAGCCTCTCCCTATAGCTCAAACCCTCCAACCCTGGCAACATACTTGTAAACCTTTTCTGAAACCTTTCAAGTTTCACAACATTCTTCCCACAGCAGGGAGACCAGAACCGAACACAGTTTTCCAAAAGTAGCATAACCATTGTCCTGTACAGCAGCAACATGACCTCCTAACTCTTATACTCAATGCACTGACCAATAAAGGCAAGCATACCAATCGCCTTCTTCACTATCCTGTCCAACTGCAACTCTACTTTCAAAGAACTATGAAACTACGCTCCAAGATCTCTTTGTTCAGCAACACTCTCCAGGATAGAGTCATAGAGATATACAGCATGGAAACACACAACTTAGGTCCAACCCGTCCATGCCGACCAGATATCCCAACCCAATCTAGTCCCACCTGCCAGCACCCAGCCCATATCCCTCCAGACCCTTCCTATTCATATACCCATCCAAATGCCTCTTAAATGTTACAATTGTACCAGCCTTCACCACGTCCTCTGGCAGCTCATTCCATACACGTCCTGTACAGCCACAACATGAACTCCCAACTCCTGTACACCCCCAATACTCTGACCAGTAAAAGCATACCAAACACCTTCTTCAAAATCGTATCTACCTGCGACTCCACTTTCAAAGAGCTATGAACCTGCACTCCAAGGTCTCTTTTTTCAGCAACACTCCCTAGGACCTTACCATTAAGTGTATAAGTCCTGCTAAGATTTGCTTTCCCAAAATGCAGCACCTCACATTTATCTGAATTAAACTCCATCTGCCACATCTCAGCCTATTGGCCGATCTGGTCCAGATCCTGTTGTAATCTGAGGTAACTCTCTTCGCTGTTCACTACACCTCCAATTTTGGTGTCCTCTGCAAACGTACTAACTGTACCTCTTATGCTCACATCCAAATCATTTATGTAAATGACAAAAGGTAGAGAGCCCTGCACCAATCCTTGTGGCACTCCACTGGTCACAGGCCTCCAGTCTGAAAAACAATCCTCCAACAGCACCCGCTGTCTTCTACGTTTGAGCCAGTTCTTATCCAAGTGGCCAGTTCTCCCTGTATTCCATGAGATCTAACCTTGCTAATTGGTCTCCCATGGGGAACCTTGTCAAACGTGTTACTGAAGTCCGTATAGATCACATCTACTGCTCTGCCCTCATCAATTTTCTTTGTTCCTTCTTCAAAAAACGTCAATCAAGTTTGTGAGACATGATTTCCCATGCACAAAGCCATGTTGACTATCCCAAATCAGTCCTTGCCTTTCCAAATACATGTACATCCTGTCCCTCAGGATTCCCTCCAACAACTTGCCCACCACCAAGGTCAGGCTCACTGGTCTATAGTTCCATGGCTTGTATTTACCGCCCTTCTTAAACAGTGGCACCACGTTTGCCAACCTCCAGTCTTCCGGCACCTCACCTGTGACTATCGATGATACAAATATCTCAGCAAGAGGCCCAGCAATCACTTCTCCAGCTTCCCACAGAGGTCTCGGGTACACCTGATCAGGTCCTGGGGATTTATCCACCTTTAACTGTCTCAAGTCATCCAGCACTTCCTCCTCTGTAATCTGGACATTTTGCAAGATGTCACCATCTATTTCCCCACAGCCTATGTCATCCATATCCTTTTCCACAGTAAATACTGATGCAAAATATTCATTTAGTATCTCCCCGATTTTCTGTGGCTCCACACACAGGCCGACTTGCTGATCATTGAGGGGCCCTATTCTCTCCTTAGTTACCCTTTTGTCCTTAATGTATTTGTAAAAACCCCTTGGATTCTCCTTAATTCTATTTGCCAAAGCCATCTCATGTCCCCATTTTGCCCTCCTGATTTCCCTCTTAAGTATGCTCCTACTTTCTTTATACTCTTCTAAGGATTCACTTGATCTATCCTGTCAATACCTGACATATGTTTCCTTCTTTTTCTTAACTAAACCCTCAATTTCTTTAGTCATCCAGCGTTCCCTATACCTACCAGTCTTCCTTTTCACCCTGACAGGAATAAATTTTCTCTGGATTCTTGTTGTCTCATTTCTGAAGGCTTCCCATTTTCCAGCTGTCCCTTTACCTGCGAACATCTGCCTTCAATCAGCTTTCGAAAGTTCTTGCCTAATACCGTCAAAATTGTCCTTTCTCCAATTTAGGTCTTCAACTTTTAGATCTGGTCTATCCTTTTCCATTCACTATTTTAAAACGAATAGAATTATGGTCGCTAGCCCCAAAGTGCTCCCCACTTACACCTCAGTCACTTGCCCTGCCTTATTTCCTAAGAGTAGGTCAAGTTTTACACCTTCTCTAGTAGGTACATCCACATACTGAATCAGAAAATTTTCTTGTACACACTTAAGAAATTCCTCTCCATCTAAACCTTTAACATTTTGGCAGTCCCAGTCGGTGTTTGGAAAGTTAGAATCCCCTACCATAACTACCCCATTATTCTTACAGATAGCAGAGATCTCCTTACAAGTTTGTTTCTCAATTTCTCTCTGACTATTGGGGGGTCTATAATACAATCCCAGTAAGGTGATCATCCCTTTCTTATTTCTCAGTTCCACCCAAATAACTTCCCTGGATGTATTTCCGGGAATATCCTCCCTCAGCACAGCTTAATGCTATCCCTTATCAAAAATGCACTCTCCCTCCTCTCTTGCCTCCCTTTCTATCTTTCCTGTAGTATTTGTATCCTTGAACATTAAGCTGCCGGTTCTGCCCATCCCTGAGCCATGTCTCCGTAAATGCTATGATATCCCAGTCCCATGTTCCTAACCATGCCCTGAGTTCATCTGCCTTCCCTGTTAGGCCCCTTGCATTGAAATAAATGCAGTTTAATTTATTAGTTCTACCTTGTCCCTGCCTGCCCTGACTGTTTGACTTACTTCTGTTCTCAGCTGTACCCGTCTCAGATCGATCTCTTTCCTCACTATCTCCCTGGGTCCCTAGTTAAAATCCTCCCAAGCAGTTCTAGCAAATTTCCCTCGCAGTATATTACTCCCCTTCCAGTTTAGCTGCAATCTGTCCTTCTTGTACAGGTCACTTCTACACCAAAAGAGATTCCAATGATCGAAAAATGTGAATCCTTCTCCCATACACCAGCTCCTCAGCCATGCATTCATCTGCTCTATCCTCCTATTCCTGCCCTCACTAGCTCGTAGCACTGGGAGTAATCCAGATATTACTACCCTTGAGGACCTCTTTTTTAAATTTCTGCCTAACTCTGTAATCTCCCTACAAAGTCTCAACCTTTTCCCTTCCAGTGTCGTTGGTTCCAATGTGGACAATGACCTCCTGCTGGCCCCTCTCCTCCGTGAGAACATTCTGCACCCTCTCTGAGACATTCTTGATCCTGGCACAAGGGAAACAACACACCATTCTGCTTTTTCTCTGCTGGCCATAGAAACGTCTGTCTGTATCTCTGACTACAGAATCCCCTAACACAATTGATCTCTTGGAAGCCGACGTACCCCTCGTTGCATTAGAGCCAGTCTCAATACCAGAAACTTGGCTGTTCGTGCTATGTTCCCCTGAGAATCCATCATCCCCTACATTTTCCAAAACAGCATACCTGTTTGAAATGGGTATAACCACAAAAGACTCCTGCCCTAGGTGCCGACCTCTCTCAACCTTCCTGGAATTAACCCATCAATGTGACTGTATCTGAGATTTTCCCGCCTTCCTATAACTGCCATCCATCACATACTGTTGCTGTTGCAAATTCCTCATCGCTTCTATCTGTCTCTCCAACCGATCCACTCATTCTGATAAGATTCACAGATATAATCCGCAGTAACCCTTAAACGCTCTTTAAACTCCCACATCTGACAAGAAGTACATATCACTGCAAAGGCCATTTTTGCTCCTTCACAATCTATAGACCCAGAAAATAACACCGTCTTATTCCTCTACAAACACTGCCCCAGGTTAAATTAATAGCTATGGCTTATATTTTAAGTTTAATCAAGAGACTTATCTCAAAAAACATATAATCAAGAAAGAATCCACTATACTCACTACTGCAGCCTTTCTCTTGGACAGACTTAAAACAACAATTAACTTATCTGATTCTGTGCTGTGAACTTCGCCCAACAGCTCCTCCAAGATTAGTTGTGAATTTCACTGTTTGTTAATTTTCCCAGATGCACTCCGATGTCCAGCGATACACGAATTCAAACAGCAAAGACGGTAACTGTGCAGGTGTTCTCTCTCTCTCGCTCTCGCTCTCGCTCTTTCACTCGCTCATTCGCTTGCTCTCTCGCTCTCTCTCTCTCCTGCACTGTCCTCACCATGTGCTTTCTTTGTCTGCTGTTCTCCCTTTTAAATTGGTGTTGTTTTGACTTTTTTTTTCCAAAGTTCCAAAACAATGCAACAGCATATAAAACAGTAATTGCTGCTCCTGGAATTCGAGGGAATCACCTCCAACATCTAAAATACCTCAAAAAAAGGAGCAGCTCTTACAGCCAGAAATTTTTCCCGTCCTCCATCTTGGATTACCCAGAATCCTTTTGTCTTACCATTAGGTATATAAGTCTTGCTCTGATTTGCCTTTCCAAAATGCAGCACCTCACATGTATCTTTAAACTTCATCTGCCACTCCTGGGCCCAATAATCCACCTGAGCAAGGTTCCATTGTACTCTTGAGGTAGCCTTCTTGGCTGTCCACTACACCACCAATTTTGGTACCACTGGCAAACTTACTAACCATACCTCTGATGTTCACATCCAAATCATTTATATAAATGACGAAAAGCTGTGGACTCAGCACTGATCCTTTTGGCACACCGCTGGTCACAGGCCTCCAGTCTGAAAAGTAACCCTCCACCACCACTCTCTGTCTCCTACCTTTGAGCCAGCTCTCTATCCAAATAGCTAGTTCTCTCTGTATTCCATGCAACCTAACCTTGCCAACCAGTCTACCAGATGGAACCCTTTCTTAGGAATATCTTTGGCTTATCTTCTATTGTAACCAGTTTAACCTTGATCTGTCTCCTGTGAGTAGCTTTGTTGACACATCTTCTGAAAGCAACCTAGTGTTTAACAGATCAAACATTATTTTCTAAAGTAGATGGCATTTACTTGTGCCTGTGAATTAACCTTGTTCTACAGCATCGGCATTGATTCTTTGTATCTCCTGGAACAGAAATGACAGTGAATTGAACACTCAAATAAAATCAAAATACTGCGGATGATGGAAATCTGAAGCAGTCATAGAGAATATTAGAGAAATTAGCAGCATGTGCGGAGAGAGAAGAAAAGTGTAATAACTCAGGAAGTCCAAAGGAACATCCTTTATTATTGAATACAAAGATAGTATTACAACTCATGGCATACATAGGCTTATCCGAATCCAGGTTAAAGACAAAAAAAACTGCAGAAGCTGGAATCCAAAATAGACAGGCAGGATGCTGGAAGAACACAGCAAGCCAGGCAGCATTAGAAGGTGGAGAAGTTGACATTTCGGATGTAACCCTTCTGAAGAAGGATTTTGGATTCCAGCTTCTGCAGTTTTTTTTGTCTTTAACCTGGATTCGGATAAGGGTTACACTCAAAATGTAGACTTCCCCACCTCCTGATGATGCCTGTCTTGTTGTATTCTTTCAGCTTCCTGCCTATTTTGTCCGAATCCAGGACAGGCAGTTCTGCAGACCATACCTGGATCAGCTTTATAATTTTTAAAAATTTAACCTATTTTTCTAATCAACCTGTTCAGAGATGTTATTATGCACCTCTGGAGGTTGTGGGACTTGAACTCTAGTTTCCTGGTCCAGGGGTAGTGATGCTATCACTGCACTACAAGAATCCCTTTTAAATTTAACTATCTGCCCTGGCAGGATTTGAACCCAGTTTCCCAGAACATTACTTCAGTCTCTGAATTTACAGTTCAGCAATAATAATACTAGGCCATTGCCTCCCAAAATAGCTTACCTGGCTTTCACATCCTGATTGACAAAGTATTCACTTAACAAGAACTACTGTTTATTACAAGTAAATAGACTCTAGCCACAGGTAAAAACGTATGAACTGTCAGCATATATTTCTATAAGTGAAACTGTGGGAGACTGGTTAGCAAGGTTAGATCTCATGGAATACAGGGGGAACTAGCCATTTGGATACAAAACTGGCTCAAAGGTAGAAGACAGAGGGTGGTGGTGGAGGGTTGTTTTTCAGACTGGAGACCTGTGACCAGCGGAGTGCCACAGGGATCCATGCTGGGTCCACTACTTTTCATCATTTATATATATGTATTGGATGAGCAAAAGAGATGTAGTTAGTAAGTTTGCAGATGACACCAAAATTGGAGGTGTAGTGGACAGCGAAGGAGGTTTACCTCAGATTACAACGAGATCTTGATCAGATGGGCCAATGGGCTGAGAGGTGGTAGATGGAGTTTAATTTAAATTAAAGCGAGGTGCTGCATTTTGAGAAAGCAAATCTTAGCAAGATGTATACACTTATTGGTAAGTCCTAGGGAGTGTTGCTGAACAAAGAGACCTTGGAGTGTAGGTTCATAGCTCTTTGAAAGTGGAGTTGCAAGAAGATAGGATAGTGAAGAAGGCAATTGGCATGCTTTCCTTTATTGGTCAGAGTATTGAGTACAGGAGTTGGGGGGTCATGTTGCAACTGTAAAGGACATTGGTTAGGCCACTGTTGGAATATTGTGTGTAATTCTGGTCTCCTTCCTATTGGAAGGATGTTGTGAAACTTCAAAGGCTTCAGAAAAGATTTACAAGGATGTTGCCAGGGTTTGGGGAGGATTTGAGCTATAGGGAGAGGTTGAATAGGCTGAGACTGTTTTCACTGGAGCATCAGAGGCTGAGGGATGACCTTATAGAGGTTTATAAAACATGAAGTGCATGGATAGGATAAATAGATAAAGTCTTTTCCCTGGGATGGGGTTGTCCAGGACTAGAGGGCAAAGGTTTAGGGTGAGAGGGGAAAGATATAAAAGGAACCTACGGGGCAACTTTTTCACGCAAAGGGTGGTCCGTGTATGGAATGAGCTGCCAGAGGAAGTAGTTGAGGCTGGTACAATTGCAACATTTAAAAGGCATCTGAATGGGTATATGAATAGAAAGGGTTTGGAGGGATATTGGCCGGATGCTGGCAGGCGGGACTAGATTGGGTTGGGATATCTGGTCAGCATGGATGAGTTGGACTGAAGGGTCTGTTTCCGTGCTGTACATCTCTATGAATCTCACCCCTTATAAACTCCCCCTGACAGAGAAAAATAAAAAAAAAACATGGATTTTATGGGTAGAGGGAAACAGTTCTATGGTTGCTGTTCACAGGATCTGCTGAGAAGAATCTTATGTTAATCAAAATTCTGCTTTTTTGTCTTCCTTCTCCAGATGTTTCCATTGTTTTGCAGGATGTATCGGGTAGCTGGTTCATACTTATAAAAGATCTCTAATTTATTAATCAATTGACACTGCTTACAACAGCTGCTGAAAAGAAATAAACTGGTCTTCTTCAGGCTTAAAGTGGCTTTTACTGCAGGGAACACAGATCTCCTGAGCTGGTAGAGGTCTGATGGCTTTTCACGATCTTGTCAACAGCTCAAAGCTGTTCAGTCACCGAGGAACTACTTACGGAGTTTTTGGCAGGCAGAGGGACTTTGTTATTGAAAACTGGTCGCCTATCCACAGGCCAATCAACTACAGTTGCTAGCTGAGTCTTCATTTGTACACAACCTTGGTTTGCAAACAACAGTACAACCACTGCTTGAATAAGCAGCTGCGTACAGGTTGTTCTGCTGTGACATGCATTTCGTTAACATGAATTCATTAAAACATGATTGATGAATTGGGGACATTGTTTCTAAAGTGCAAAGTTTTAAAGTGTGTATTTGTTATAAAGCAATTCTGGCCCCATTAGTTTAAATGATGCTTCTCTTTCACGATTTTATTATAACACGGGATTGCACAAGAATGGAACTACTGTGTTATAGCAGAACTGACTATACTTACAGCGAGTGTCAGGTTAATTGCTTTTAAAATCTAGAATAATCCTTCAACAATACTTTTTTCTTAAAATAGTTGTTTTCCTATTTCAGTCCATAATCAAAAATACAGAAAAATAAAAAAAATAGAATTTTTACATCATTATGTCTAGATGGGCAATGTACATATCAAATTTCTGGATTTTTAAAATTCACTCAAAGGATGTGGGTGTCACAGGATGGATCAGCATTTATTGCTCATCCCTAGTTGCCCTTGAGAAGGTGATGTTGAGCTTTCTTCTTGAACTGCTGGAATCTGTTTATGGGTTAGGAAAGGAGTTTCAAGATTTGGATCAAGCAACAGTAAGTAAAAAGTAATATATTTCCAAGTCAAGGTGGTGAACAGTGTGGAGGAGGCCTTGCAGTTATGGTTTTCCCAAGTATTTGCTGCCCTTGTCCTTCTAGATGGTCATGATTGTGGGTTTGGAAGTCGCTGTCTAAGGAGCCTTGGTGAATTTCCGCAGTGCATTTTGTAGTTAGTACCCAGCTGCTCCTGATGGTTGATGATGGAGGTAATGAACATTTGTGGGTGTGGTGGCAATCCAGTGGGCTGCTTTGTCTTGATTCTTGTCAAGCTTCTGGTTGTTTTTGGATCCACATTCATCCAGGCAAGTAGGAAATATTCTATTACATTCTTGATGTGTGCCTTGTAGATGGTGTACAGGCTTTGGGGACTAGGGAGGTAAGCTACCTGCTGAAGGATTTCTTGACTCTGATCTGCTTTTGAAACTGCAGTTTTTCTGTGGTTAGTCCAGTTGAGTTCCTGGTCAAGGATAATCCACAAGATATTGATAATAGAGAATTCAGAAGTGGTAATGCCATTGAATATGATAGTTAGATTCCCTCTTGTCATTCCCTGGTACTTGTGAGATTTGAATGTTACTTGACACTTGTTAGCTAAACCTGGATGCTGCGCGGACCTTGTATCTTGAACATGGAGTGATCAGTATCTGGGGAGTTACAAATTGCGCTGATTGTTATGCAATTATCAGTAAAGATCTCTATGTCTGACCTTATGATGGAGTGAAGATGATTGGAACAACGAAGATGATTGGGCCTAGGGAACTACTCTGAGCAACTCCTGCAGTGATATCCTGAAGCTGAGATGACTGACCTCCACTACCACAACTAAATGCTGTGTTAATTATTACTAGAACATTAACAATTCATTGGTTGTCAACTGTAGTGCATATACCAATACCTAAAATCTACAGTTATGCATGCAGTTCATGATTATAAGCATAACCAACCTGAACTTAGGAATTCATGAGGACTTTGGAATCTTCTAAAAAAACAATTCTGAAGTCTCAAAAGTCTCTTGTATCTAGCTGACATTCTGAAAGCATGTAATTCTGATAAATACTGGGATAACCTCTGGGACAATTTTCTGAACAACACTGCAGCTGTACCTGCACCAGATGGACTGCCATGTTTCAGTAATGTGGAACATTTCCACTTTCTTAAGGGCAGTTAGAAATGGGCAACAAATGCTGGCCTTGCCAACAATGCCCATATCTCATGAAAGAATAAAAAAGAACTAATGCTTTAAAAAAAACACTTAACTTCCAACCTGACAAGAGAACATCCAAGCTCAACCTATCCAGAAACAGTAGATGTTTACCAAACTATCCACTTATTTAGCATGATGGACATTTCTATTTAAACACTGCTGATCACCTCTTGCCTTGCAGTAAATATAGTACCACTCAGACCTCCTCCTTAGTTTTTCTTGGCATTCTATGTTAAGTACAATTGGAATTATTTTTAATTCCTTTAGTTTATCTAGATTTTAAACTTGTTTATCATTAAATCACTTAGTATACTTGGAATATCTTTGAGGTAGCTTATTGCTTATGTCCTATTTATTGATTATTTGAAAATATGTTGGCTGTCAGAAATTTTACTAGTTTGTGCATATTCTTAGTTTTATGCGTTTTTCTGGTTATCCTATCTACTTTGCTACTGTTATGCTACTGAAATTATCATGAAAGATTACCTTTAGCCCCAGCTCCTTTGCTATTTACCAAATTTCTCTGGCCCTCTGAATCAATATTTTAGAAATATTTAAGCATTGTGTTAAATTCATTTGGGTAAACTCTTTCATCACTTTTGCTGAAGATTTGTATAGGCCATTTTCCTCTTATCTTACTTTTAATATGTGTTTTTTTAAAAATCCACTTTCAGTCTTAGAGCGTCTACTCATTAGTACCTTCACCGTCCCTTCAGAGCCTAACCTCTTGACTTGCTACCTTTATTCATTCTCATTATTCACAGCTTCCCATCCTCACTCCATTCGACTTCAAGTCATGGGTTAGACTGCAGCTTCCAGCCAGGCCTGCTTACCTTAACTTTGACCTGATTGTACTTTTGGAATAAAGGAGTGTATGATTTTTAACAAATATCAGTATTGCATTTTTTAAAGAAAACTTAAATTGCTTGAGGAATGAGAAAACCATTGTAACATGTACACTTTGTCATTTAATTGCAATGTCTGACTTGTTATTTAGACTAATTACTAAAACACAGCTGTGCATCTCATTAGACCTGTTGAATTATTTCAATATTTACCTAAACAATGTGAGATTCATCTGGAAATCTCAAAATAAACGAGATTAAATCCTACTTAACCAGTGTTTTGAGTAGGGTCTGATGACATAATTTTGGGGAAATCTCATACATGTATTCCCAAAAGTCATTGAGGAGGAGAATCTCTACTTTTGTGTGGACAGTCAACAGCTTTTTGCATTAAACAGAATTTACTATTCTGCTCATTTGGGCTATTTAACTCCCTTTGCAATGTTTTGTTGTGGTCATCTAGCTTAGTATCATCTGAGACTTGCTTATATTCTTTTTCCAAATTAAAATCTTTATAGGTAGAGTGAATAAGTAGGACCACAACACTGATAACTGGGGAAGACAATTTGTTGGAGAATGTTATTAGCATTTTGCATTAAATCTTTGTATTCACAAACACTTTCTTATCCATGTCTCAACGTTACAAGTCAAGTATTCTACTCTTTTAGCTTTTGAAATTTTGTTATGTATGACATCTGTTTCCTTAGTCTTATTTTTCTCATCTGCCCTAATCTTGTTGATTAAGCATCATAAACCTTTCAATATAGTGAGGATGCACCTCACAAGACTTTTATTTATGTTGGTTGCATTGAGGTAGATATTAATTTACGAATGATAATTTAGTTAAAGAGAGAAAAAAAACATGCAGGCCTACAAGACCATAGGACCATACAAAATGGGAACAGAAGTAAGCACTTGACTGATCAGAAAATGAAAGAGTTGGGGAAGTACAGCTAACTGAATAGCTCTTACTGACAGCTGGAATGGACACTGTGAGCTGAAGGTTCTCTTTCTGTGCTGTAACCATGTATAATTTATGATATAGTTTTAATTGGTGAGGTTAATGGTTTAATAGACATTGAGGGAACTGAATTAATCTATCCATTTAAAATAACATGGTCTGGAGCTTTCTTGTCTCATCTATATGTCTGTTTTGTCAGCCTGATGTGCAGCCCCAAGCCTTTACTTGATGTCCTTTAAAGCTGTCAACACTTCGAATTAACAGCAGTTCAGAATAGCATGTTTATTTATACCTGAAGACGATAATTTAAATGCTTCAACTCGTATGGGCAAGACCTAGGAGTTAAGGGACAGCTGAGTTGCCCTATCTCCTGTGATAAATTGCTGTTCATAGTTGTTCAGCATTCTGGAACCACTAAAGCTACAGATGTCTTGAGATGCAGTGGTAGTGTCTCTATTTTGGCCAATCATTCATCTGCTCTTGATGGTGTGTCGTAACATCTCCAAAAAGAAGGAAACATATGTCAGGTATAGACGGGATAGATCGAGTGAATCCTTAGAAGAGTATAAAGAAAGTAGGAGTATACTTAAGAGGGAAATCAGGAGGGGAAAACGGTGACATGAGATAGCTTTGGAAAATGGAATTAAGGAGAATCCAAAGGGTTTTTACAAATATATTAAGGACAAAAGTGTAACTTGGGAGAGAATAGGGCTCCTCAAAGATCAGCAAGGCGGCCTTTGTGTGGAGCCACAGAAAATCGGGGAGATACTAAATGAATATTTTGCACCAGTATTTACTGTGGAAAAGGATATGGAAGATATAGACTGTAGGGAAATAGATGGTGACATCTTGCGAAATGTCCAGATTACAGATGAGGAAGTGCTGGATGTCTTGAAACGGTTAAAGGTGGATAAATCCCCAGGACCTGATCAGGTGTACCCGAGACCTCTGTGGGAAGCTGGAGAAGTGATTGCTGAGCCTCTTGCTGAGATATTTGTATTATCGATAGTCACAGGTGAGGTGCCGGAAGACTGGAGGTTGGCAAACGTGGTGCCACTGTTTAAGAAGGGCGGTAAATACAAGCCATGGAACTATAGACCGGTGAGCCTGACCTTGGTGGTGGGCAAGTTGTTGGAGGGAATCCTGAGGGACAGGATGTACATGTATTTGGAAAGGCAAGTATTGATTCGGGATAGTCAACATGGCTTTGTGCGTGGGAAATCATGTCTCACAAACTTGATTGAGTTTTTTGAAGAAGTAACAAAGAAAATTGATGAGGGCAGAGCAGTAGATGTGATCTATATGAACTTCAGTAAGGCGTTCAACAAGGTTCCCCATGGGAGACTAATTAGCAAGGTTAGATCTCATGGAATACAGGGAGAACTAGCCATTTAGATACAGAACTGGCTCAAAGGTAGAAGAGAGAGGGTGGTGATGGAAGGTTGTTTTTCAGACTGGAGGCCTGTGACCAGTGGAGTGCCACAAGGATCAGTGCTGGGCCCTCTACGTTTTGTCATTTACATAAATGATTTGGATGCGGGCATAAGAGGTACAGCTAGTAAGTTTGCAGATGACACCAAAATTGGAGGTGTAGTGGATAGCGAAGAGAGTTACCTCAGATTACAACAGGAGATGGGCCAATGGGCTGAGAAGTAGCAGATGGAGTTTAATTCAGATAAATGTGAGGTGCTGCATTTTGGGAAAGCAAATCTTAGCAGGACTTATACACTTAATGGTAAGGTCCTAGGGAGTGTTGCTGAACAAAGAGACCTTGGAGTGCAGGTTCATAGCTCCTTGAAAGTGGAGTCGCAGGTAGAGAGGATAGTGAAGAAGGCGTTTGGTATGCTTTCCTTTATTGGTCAGAGTATTGAGTACAGGTGTTGGGAGGTAATGTTGCGGTTGTACAGGACATTGGTTAAGCCACTTTTGGAATATTGCGTGCAATTCTGGTCTCCTTCCTATCAGAAAGATGTTGTGAAACTTGAAAGGGTTCAGAAAGGATTACAAGAATGCTGCCAAGGTTGGAGGATCTGACCTACAGGGAGAGGCTCATCAGGCTGGGGCTGTTTTCCCTGGAGCGTCAGAGACTGAGGGGTGACCTTATAGAGGTTTACAAAATTATGAGGGGCATGGAGAGGATAAATAGAGTCTTTTCCCTGGGGTTGGAGAGTCCAGAACTAGAGGACATAGGTTTAGGGTGAGAGGGGAAAGATATAAAAGAGACCTAAGGGGCAACTTTTTCACACAGAGGGTGGTATGTGTATGGAATGAGCTGCCAGAGGAAGTGGTGGAGGCTGGTACAATTGCAACATTTAAGAGGCATTTGGATGGGTATATGAATAGGAAGGGGTTTGGAGGAATATGGGCCGGGTGCTGGCAGGTGGGACTAGATTGGGTTGGTATATCTGATCGGCATGGACGGTTGGACCAAAGGGTCTGTTTCCGTGCTGTACATGTCTATGATTCTATGAATCACAGCATTACTACTTAATTAACTGTGAAATTTCCGTTGAACCTGAGCTTTTTGTCTCAGACTCTGGGAAATGTGCAACATTAGCATCAAACAAGTGCCTTGCTTGCCAGATCTGACAGCTTACTTCTGTCGCCACTAATGTCAGACAACAGCATTAATAGGGTCCCTCTGCAAAATGATAGGGTGTTGTGGCACCCCACAATGTTCCTGCAGATAACAGATATATAGTTACGAATAACGAAGGCTACTATTACCGACAATATGCAAATTGTCTGCAGCCATCAACATAAGATCATGTGTCTAAACCCTTATGTTAGCTAGTTATGTGACAATTTAAATTGGTGCATCATTTTGTCATTTAATGTAAATGCAAGATACCTCCTAGGAGACCAAGGATATCCTTTTGAATCCGAACTCATGACATATTTGCAGGAGCCACAATCATGTATATTGGAAAAAATCAACTGATAAAGTGCCAGAGTAAATGTCTTGGCAGGTCAGGGATGTACTTTACTCGTTTTCATGAACATAAGTGTTAATGTTTGTGCCAAGTGAAACAAATGAAGCATCTAATAAATCACATCAAAGAGATATCCAAAACGGGCAGGAGGAATCAAAAGACCCTGTTCTTGATTTATCTATGCTGACTCTTAAGGAAGGAAGAAAGGAACAGGGAACTATCTGGCAGTTAACCTGATGTCAATTATTAGAAAAAATCTGGAATCTATTATTGAGGAATTTGATCCAATGCACTTGGAGAACCATACTATAATCAAGTAGAATGAAAAAGGTTTTACAAAGAGGAAATTGTATTTGTCAAATTCTTTAGATTTTTGAGGATATAACTCATGTTTGATAGAGGACAACTGGTAGATGTTATATACTTGAACTTCCAACATTTGGAGATGCCGGTGTTGGACTGGGGTGTACAAAGTTAAAAATCACACAACACCAGGTTATAGTCCAACAGGTTTGATTGGAAGCACACTAGCTTTCGGAGTGACGCTCCTTCATCACCTGATGAAGGAGCGTCGTTCTGAAAGCTAGTGTGCTTCCAATTAAACCTGTTGGACTATAACCTGGTGTTGTGTGATTTTTAACTTTGAACTTCCAACAGACATTCAATTAGATATCATGTAAAATGTCAATGAACTGGGAATAAGAGCTAATGAAATTGGGGAAATATTTCAGCATGGATGGAAGTTTGGTTAACGGACAAGAAGCAGAGACTAGGGACATCAAGGACAGATTTATTTACAATCTTTCTCAATGTTAGACAAGAAGACCAAGAGCAATTTTGCTGATGATACAACATTGAATGGGAATGTAAGCTGTGAGGAGCACACAGAGTTTGCAGTGATTTTTAGGTAATTACGTTGGTGGGTGTTAAGGTGGCAGTGTATAATGTAAAGAAGTGTGAAATTATTCACTTTGATACTAAGAATAGAAAAACAGATTTCTTTTTAAATTGGTCCATAGGAACAAGATTTGGGCCTGCCCTGATATTTGATATAATTGTGGCTGATCAAACACTTCATTGCCTTTTACAGAACTTGTGTCCAGGAACCTGTATGCCATTGGTAATCAGAAATCTACTTTAAACACAGTCAAGGATTGACCTCCCACAGCCTTCCGTAGTAAAGAATTCCAGAGGTAAACAGTCATCTGAGTAAAACAATTTCTCCTTATCTTGGATCTAAGTGGCATCTCCCTGATTTTTAATTTGTGCCCCGATTCTAGACTTTACAGCCAAGTACAAAATTTTAGCTTCATCTATCCTACCAATCATCTGTCATTCTTCCAAATTGAGAATACAGACCCAATTAGCTCAATTTTTCTTCAAATGACAGTCCCATCATCTGCAGAACAGGTCCGATGTACCACTAATGCACTCCTTGACAAGGATTAGAGTAGAGTAGATTAGATTACCTACAGTGTGGAAACAGGCCCTTTGGCCCAACAAGTCCACACCGACCCTCTGAAGAGAAACCCACCCAGACCCATTTCCCTGTGACTAAAGCACCTAACACTATGGGCAATTTGGAATGGCCAATTCACCTAACCTGCACATCTTTGGACTGTGGGGGGGGGGAAACCGGAGCACCCAGAGCAAACCCACGCAGACACGGGGAGAATGTGCAAACTCCATACAGAAGGACACCTGGGTTTCACTGTATAGCTACAATGAAACTATGAGTTACTTTACACATCCAATTCTCATAGCAAAATGGATAACTTCATATTGCTGCTATATTTTTACACTAAACCTGTCCAAATCTTCCTGAAGCCTTTTTACATCTTCGTCTCAACACATTCTCACTTAATCAAAAAAATGTGTGGCGCTGAAAAAACACAGTAGGTCAGGCAGCATCCGAGGAGCAAGCGAATCAGGATTGTGGGTCCCTCTTCCTGATGAAGGGCTTATGTCAACAGCATCGATTCTTCTGCTTCTCGGATGCAGCCTGACCTGCTGGTGCTTTTCCAGCGGAACACTTTTTGACTCTGATCTCCAGCATCTGCAGTCCTCACTTTCTTCTACACATTCTCACTTAGCTTTGTCTCATCTACACATTTGGAAATATTACAGTTTCCCCATGTCCAAACCATTGATATATATTGTGAACAGCTGGGGCTCAGGTACTGAAGTTTGCAGTACCCCACTAGTCACAGCCTGCAAACATGAGAATGACCTGTTTACTTGTACTGTCTGTTTTCTTTTTATTAGCCAATCATTAATCTGTGCCAATACATTACTCCTAATGCAAGTGCTTTAAGTTTTCTAACTGGTGTCTTGCTGGTGGCTTTCTCAAAAACCCTCTGAAAATCTCAGTTTCTGGTAAGCTGGTGGAGGAGTAGGGCTCCTGAGTTTGGGGCTCCTCTGCTCTGATCACTTTTTTAGATTTCTTTTGTTTCTTTTGTTTTCCTTACTTCTTGTGAAGAGCTCAGTCATGGCAACGGCATTGGTAGCAGCGAGGCTGGTCGGCGAGTGTGCCCAGTACTTCTGTATCAATGAAGTTGTCCTAGCGTCGACCCATGCCTGCTGTGGCGGAGGCGAGCATGAGTTCTCAGTCGTGTCTGCATCCAGCGCAGATTCATGAATGTGGTGGCAAGTTTGAGCTCAGTGCGAGACTTGGCAGCATTGGCAAGGTGGGCCCGAAATAGACTTATGATGGTGGTGGAGTTGAGTTTGGGAAGGTGTGGCCGATGACATCAGTGGTGGCTGCATTGGCAAGAATTAGTGAGGACTGATAGTGGTGGGGCCATTGGTGGAGGTGAAATTGTACTGAAGAGTGGGCACTTCTTCTTCCAGCGATACAGTGAAAGGTACTTGTAGCTGGCCACCAAGCCCATGGCACGTGACAGAACGCTTAACAAGAAGGACTGTAAAGTTGAACACTGTTTATTTATTTCTCTGCCTTTGGGTTTATGTTTTGGTTTATTTTTCTATTTTAAGATGGCGGGGGTGAGTGACGACACTATGCAACACGTTTCACGGTAGTGCATAATAAAATACACGTGACAATAAATAAATAACCTGTGATTCTCCTTCCTAAATGTCAAATATCCTTGAATATTCATTTCTCAGTTCTGGACCAAACTGGTATGATTCTGCAGTGGCAATTAGATACATCTGTACTTATGCCTTTTGATCATCTACCTTGTTGTGAATACTATGTTTATTCAGGTAGAGTGCTTTTTACTTTGTCTTTGTGACATAATTCCATTTTCTAAGCAAAGTTGATATTTGGCTTCATTTCTCCTATCTTCTAGTCTCCCTAAACTTCCTGTTGACAACTTTACCTCCTTCCAATTTGGATTGCCCCTCAGGTTCCCATCCTTTATAGCATGAAACATCTTATTGTTGTTGCTCCAAAACTCTTACAGGTACTGCCATCAGGAAGGATGACAAATACCATCTTGGCTCATATTTCAAGGGAATTGGGGGATAAGAATAAGGAAACTTGTTACATTTGCATGCCAGGTGGTTTCAGAGATTCTGTAATTGTGACCATCTTTAAGAAAGTTGTCAAATCCGATTGCATTAACTACAGAAAACTCATATTCTGCCTGTGATTCAGGATCTTCTTCCAGATTTCTGATATGGATTACACTCTCAAAGGGACACAACAGACATGATCTTTACTGCAAAGCAACTATAAGAGAAATGTAGGTAACAGCACTAATCCTTGCACATGTTCTTCTTTGACCTCACAGATACCTTTAGCTCTATCAACCTCAAGGGTTTATGGAGTGACCTCCTTTGTTTCAGCTGCCCCCAAAAGGATCCTGGATCCATCACAGACCCAATTCATATTTGGACTGAGGTCAGGCATACTGTGTGATTGCACTTAGATATAGAAGCACAGAAAAAGGCCCTTTGGCCCATTGTCTGCCTAACTATTCTAATAACATTTACCAGCATCTAGCATACAGTTTTGTATGCTTTAACATCACAATACATATTGAAATCATTCTTCTAAGGGTTTCTACCACTAGCACTCTTATAGGCAGAGAGTTCCAGATTCCTACCACCTTCAGTCCTCACATCTCATCTAAACCTTAAATGTATGGCATCTGGTCATTGGATATCCTACTAAGGTGAAACATTCCTTCCTGCCCACTGTATCTATGTCCCTCATAATTTTATACATCTCTAACATGTCCCTCCTCAGTCTCCTCTGCTCCAAGGAAAACAACCCCAATCTATCTCTTCATAACTAAAACCTGATATCTAAAAGTATCTGCTCCCAGTCCACTCTGGCCAATTCATATTTGATCTTATTAAAATAGGCCTTCCCCTAGTGGAGAACTTCGATTTTTGGCTCATCCTTCCTTGTCCTTTTCCATACAATCTTAATTCTAATAGAATTATGATCACTGTCTGCAAAATGTTCCCCACTGATACTTCAACCATGTGCTCAGCTTACCTAAAATAAGTCCAAAACTGCCCCACTCTTCTATGGCCTTCCATATACTGTCTTAAGAAAGCTCACCTCGATACATTTTAAGAATTCTGCTCCCTCTAAAGCTTTCTCACTGTGACTGCCCCAGTTAATATTGGAGAAGTTGAAATCACCCACTATCTATTTCTCTAAGATTTGCCTACATACCTGTTTTCTATTTCTCAGACTGTTAGGGCGCAATGTGATTGTTCATTTTTGGTTTAAAGTTCCACCAATTTCATTTGAGGAACTTTTTAAATGTCATCTTTCCTTGTAATTGATTCTCTGATCAATATTTTGAATGCATTTCTCTTTTACTTCGTATCCTGTTTCACCTGAAGATCCTGGAATATTGAGCAGCCAATCCTGGCCCTCTCTCAGATATGTCTCAATGACAGCAAAGACATCATACGCCCTCGTTTTAATTTATGCCCTCAACTCATTTGCCTTGTTCATCAGACTTCTTGCATTAAAAGAAGTATCATCCAACCTTGCCAAACTCCCTTGAGACTTAAATGGTCTATAATTTCTTTGCCTTCCTGACTCACTTGCTATCTCTGCTCATTTGCACATACAACCTTCTCTCGAGATCCCACCCCCTATGCCAAGTTAATTTAAACCCTACTGACAGCAAGAGTGAACATGGTTTGTTTACTTATATTACTTTATTATATTGGCTCTGACTTCCATTTATTCCTGTTGTTTCTCAGCTAATCCCTTCTTTCAAAAAAGTAGATTTTTAAAAATCGTGAACCAATCAACACAATTCCCTGTGATATCACTGTTTGATTTGTTTTCCCAATCAGCAGTACCCTTATGCTGCAGTTGTGAAATTCAAGTGCCCACCACACCTCATTTCAAATGATTTTGAATGAATTAATGATTTTATTGTCACATAGGTCTAGCAAGATACAGTGAAAAGTGTTTTATTGTCACAATCCAGTGCCATTTTGAGTTATGAAAAAGATTACTTTCATCTTTTTTTCTTTTTCTTTTCTTTCTTCAGCTTCAAGGCCAGAGCAGTGTCAGTGGGACAGTGGCTGCAACATCGGTGGTGTGGATCAGCACTTCTGGTGGCAGTGGCAGTGCCCAAAGCAGAAACTCTTGGTGGCAGTAGGCCCGAAGCCTGGACATTAGCGGTGGCTGTGCTCAGAGTGGGGGACTCCTGACTGAGGTTTATTGTATTCAAATTGGGTCTCAAGCCCAGCTCCAGTGCTTTTGCAAGGTGTCTGGGCCTCATGGAAACCCCTCTTGGGAACAGCAATAATGATGCTGATGCCCTAGGAAACCCCAGCTCCACTGCTCCTGCCGCTGCTTTGCTGACACCGCCAAGAGTCCTCGCTCCAGGCTTTTCACAGCCAGGAGTTTCTGGTCCAGGCACTACAACAACCAGATGTCCCCACTTCACCCATGAAGTGAGATTGGACAAACTGGGACTGTACTTTCTAAAGTTCTGAAGAATTATGTCATTGAAACTTACAACATTCTTACAGGTATAGCCAGGGTAGATGAAGATTTTTTCCCTCACTGGGGAATCTAAAACCAGGGCCACATTTTAAAAATGAGAGATCGCACTTAGGTTAAGATGAGAAGATCTATCTTCATTCAGACAGTTGTGAAACTTTGAAATTATGTGCCACTGTTAGCAATGGAAACTTAGTCTTTGAGCATGTTTAGAATAGAGATTGATTTCTGATTTATCAAGGTCATACAGAGTTATTTATGGAGATAGGTTGGGTAAAAGATGTAGGAGATAGCCAGGAAATTGGAGTTGAGAATACCTTGATGTTATCAGAATATGAGAAGGGGGCTGAATAACTCACTCCTACTCAGAATTTATATGATTGTTCACATCTTCATTTGAACCTTTCAGAAGTTAATGTTGGAGATTTAATTATTTTTTACATTTTCAATTTGTTTCCATATCTTCCCAATTCCCAAATTATTTCCCAAATCTTTTCTTTCTGTGCATGATTTTAATTTAATTGAAACTTCCTTTTTTCACAATTTGCATGTTACAGCAAAGTAGACTGCTTTGACCAGGATGGTGTAGAGCTTCTTGAATGCTGTTTGTGCTGCACTCATCCAGGAAAGTGGAGAATATTTCATCACACACCTGACTTGTGCCTTGTTGGTGGTGAATAGGCTTTGGGGAGTCAGGTGTGAGCTACTTTCTGCAGAATTTCCAGGCACTGACGTACTTACGTCGACACAGTAATTATATGGCTGGGCCAGTAAGGTTCTCATAAGTCATACTCCCGCCATCTTGATGTTGGGTGATTCAGCAAGGTAATATTAAATGTCAGGGTTGATAGTTATTGCTTACATTTGTGCGGCATAAGTCACACTTGCTATTTATCAGCCAAGGTTTGAATTTTGTCCAGAGTTTGCTGCATCTTCATAAATGATAGGTGAGGTGAGGTGAGGTTTTAAACTAGTATGGCAGAGGAATGGGAACCAAAGTATCAACTTAGATGGGTAAAATTCAGATCAGGAAACAGGAAATAGAACATTAGTTAGTGATGTGGTCAGCGACTCAAAGACAAAAACGAAGATTAAAACATGTCCAGCAAAGGAAATTAGAGTCATAGAGATGTACAGCATGGAAACAGACTCTTCGGTCCAATCCGTCCATGTTGACCAGATAGCCCAACCCAATCAAGTCTCACCTGCCAGCAACAGGCCCATATCCCTCCAAACCCTTCCTATTCATATACCCATCCAAATGCCTCTTAAATGTTGCAATTGTACCAACCTCCTCCACTTCCTCCAGCAGCTCATTCCATACACGTACCACCCTCTGCGTGAAAAAGTTGCCCCTTAGGTCTCTTTTATATCTTTCCCCTCTCACCCTAAACTTATGCCTTCTAGTTCTGGACTCCCCCTCCCCAGGAAAAAGACTTTGTCTATTTATCCTATCCATGCCCCTCATAATTTTGTAAACCTTTGTAAGGTCAACCCTCAGCCTCCGACACTCCAGGGAAAACAACCCCAGCCTGTTCAGCCTCTCCCTATAGCTCAAATCCTCCAACCCTGCCAACATCCTTGTAAATTCTTTCTGAACCCTTTCTGGGGCGGCACGGTGGCTCAGTGGTTAGCATTGATAAATTGATGACCATTGACTGACCTTGATAAATCAGAAATCAATCTCTATTCTAAACATGCTCAAAGACTAAGTTTCCATTGCTAACAGAGGCACATAATTCCAAAGTTTCACAATTGTCTGAATGAAGATAGATCTTCTCATCTTAACCTAAGTGTCATCCCACATTTGTAAGATGTGGCCCTGGTTTTACATTCCACAGGGACCCGGGTTCAATTCCCACCTCGGGCAGGTGTCTGGAGTTTGCACATTCTCACCGTGTCTGCGTGGGTTTCCTCCGGGTGCTCTGGCTACATCCCACAATCCAAAGATGTGCAGGTTAGGTGAATTGACCATGCTAAATTGCCCGTAGTGTTAGGTGCAGGGGTAAATGTAAGGGAATAGGTCTGGGTGGGTTGCTCTTCGGAGGGTCAGTGTGGACTTGTTGGGCTGAAGGGCCTGTTTCCACACTGTAGGGAATCTAAGAAGTTTCACAACATCTTTCCGATAGGAAGGAGACCAGAATTGCATGCAATAGTCCAACAGTGGCCGAACCAATGTTCTGTACAACCGCAACATGTCGTCTCACCTCCTGTACTCAATACTCTGACCAATAAAAGAAAGCATACCAAACGCCTTCTTCACTATCCTGTCTACCTGCGACTTCACTTTCAAGGAGCTATGAACGTGCACTCCAAAGTCTCTTTGTTCAGCAAAACTCTCTCGGACATTCCCATTAAGTGTATAAGGTCTGCTAAGATTTGCCTTCCCAAAATGCAGCACCTTACATTTATCTGAATTAAACTCCATCTGCCACTTTTTGGCCCATTGGCCCATCTAATCAAGATCCTGTTGTAATCTGAGGTAACCTTCTTTGCTATCCACTACACCTCCAATTTTGGTGTCATCTGCAAACTTACTAACTGTACCTCTTAAGCTCGCATCCAAATCATTTATGTAAATGACAAAACGTAGAGGGCCCAGCACCGATCCTTGTGGCACTCCACTGGTCACAGGCCTCCAGTCTGAAAAAGAACCCTCCATCACCACCCTCTGTCTTCTACCTTTGAGCTAGTTCTGTATCCAGATGGCTAGTTCTCCCTTCATTCCGTGAGATCTAACCTTGCTAATCAGTCTCTCATGGAGAACCTTGTCGAATGCTTTACTGAAGTTCATATGGATCACATCTACTGCTCTGCCCTCATCAATTCTCTTTGTTACTTCTTCAAAAAACTCAATCACATTTGTGAGACATGATTTCCCACGCACAAAGCCATGACAGGGTTGAGCTTTTTAAACTTCAATGCAAGAGCATTGCAAACAAAGCAGATGAACTAAGGGCAATAATAGACACATGGCAACATGATGTTATTGCTATAATGGAAACCTGGCTAAAGGAGGGGCAAAATTGGTAGCTTAATATCCCTGCATATGGAGTTTTTAGATAGGATAGAGTGGGTGACAAAAAAGGGTGATGGGGTAGCATAATGGTTAAAGACTCAATTACACTGTGAGAAAGGATGATATAGTAAATGGGTTAACAAATGAGGTTTTATAGTCTGACCTTAGGAATAAAAAAAAGGAAGTCACACTACTAGGAGTATACTACAGACCCCCATTTAGTGAGAGGTAGATAGAAGAACATACATGTAGACAAATTTCTGCACGTAAGAATAAGGCGCCAATACTAGTAGGAGACTAACTATCCCAATATAAATTGGGTTTCAAACAAATTAATGGGCATTGAGGGTGAAAACTTAATGTTCTATATCCAGGAAACTGTTTTTAAACAATGCATGACAAACCCAACAAGAGGAGAGACAATTCTGGATTTAGATTTGGGAAATGAAAATAGGCAAGTGGGTGATGTGACAGTGGGTGACCATATCGGTGATAATGACCACAATTTGGTCAGATTTAGTATTAATATGGAAAAGGGCAGAGGTAAATCAAACATTTTTTACTTGGAGAAGCAAATTTAAAACTCTTTTTAAAAAATAGCTGGATCTGCACCTTAAGTGCTGTAAGCTATAGGGCTATGGGGCATGTGCAGGAAGATGGGATCAGAAAGATCATCTGCGTGTCTTTGAGTTGGCATGGACAAGATGGACTGAATGGCCCCCTTCTGTGCTGTACCATTTCTATGGTTCTATCCTCCTATGATACTGTCCAATCAGCAGTGATCACTTCTGCATCTGACCTGATGGAAGAAGATCATTAATGAAGTAGTTTAGACCCATTACGATTGGATCCAATTTACTACTCTGAGGAACTCTTGCAATGAAGTCCTGAGATGATTGAACTGCCACAACTTTCTTTTTTGTATATTTTTTGGTAATGATAATGAAAGCAAATTTGGAGGAATAAGAAGCCAAGAGAATTACAGAAATACTAACTGTTCAAAATTTTTACCCCCATAGAATGCTTGGGCAGTGACGTTGCATGAGATATTAGGGGATGTGATTATGGGGTCCAGGTAATTGGCAAGACACTCAATTATTTTAAGAAAGGAAATCCCAAGGCCGTAAAGCACTCTGACATCAGTATTGAAAAGGGAAATTTCATGATTCCAAGTATGGAGGAATTAAATACTTACAACATGCCTTCAAGAATTACAAAAGAGTTGTGGAATAATAAAATAAGAAAGGTAGGATAAATCCATGAAAATCACTTTGGAATCACGTGCAGAAGTACTCCAATGACGATTTTGTTTTCTGACAAGTGATGGAGGAATATCAGGAAGGCTAAAGCAACATGAAGAACATTGTAATTGAGCTAGAGGAGTGGTGAGGGAGGCAGTTTGAGAACGTCTGTGTGTCCCTGACAAGTATGTGCGACTATTACTGAAAATGTACAAAGTGTACCACTCAAGCAACGTGGGAGAAGAGTGAGTGTCTCAATTGGAAGAAGTGCAATTGAGTGTGACCTGATAGGAAAGTACTACTGAAACCTCTGTAAAGAAGTTACAAGACAGTTGAGAGACTGGCCTTCCAATGTAGTGCAGAAACATAGGCAAAATGAGGAGCAATTTACAAGGTATAAATAATATGTGGATGTATGGATGAATGTGTGAAGTTATTAAAAACAGAAAAAGAACAGAAACCAGTACATCAGAGGATCAATGATCACTGTGGAAGCATTGTAGTAAATGCTGGGAAGATATTGAAATTGAATCATGTGTTCGAGTGTGATTACATGAAGTGTTGTAGATAGCAGTACCATGAAGAAGAGGAAGCCTTAAGATCAGTTGGAAGGGTCTGATGATGAGAGACATTAATGGGATTGTTATAGGAGCAAACAGAGAAGGGTGTCCAACCAATATTTTCATGATCCCAAACAAAACAGGAGAAGCTAAAAGAAGGAAGCAATGTTTAGGCATAGGATCTGTTGTAGATACATGGTTCTAAATATCAGTTTAGCTGTTGTTCTCTTGTAGCAACATATGTCTCACTTTGAAGAGCCTGCAATATTCCAGGTGTACACAATTTATTTTTGGGAATACCTTGCTACTGTCATCTTCTGCTCTAGCAGCATGATTACTTTTCTTTATTCATTCATGGAACGAGGCTGTTGCTGGCTGGGCCAGCATCTATTGCCCATCCCTAATTGCCCAGAGGGCAGTTAAGAGTCAACCACATTGCTGTGTATCTGGAGTCACATGTAGGCCAGACCAGGTAAGAACAGCAGTTTCCTTCCCTGAAGGAGATTAGTGAACCAGATAAGTTTTCCCCATCAATCAGCAGTGGATTCACGGTCATTGACCATCTTTTAATTCCAAATTTTTATTGAATTCAAATTCTAGCATTTGCCATGGCAAGATTTGATCCCAGGTCCCCAGAACATTACATGAGTCTTTGGATTAACAGGCTATTGATAATATCACTAGGCTATCATCTCCCCCTTAAATTACTCTAAACAGTGGCCTGAAAAATACTTGGAAGTAGCTTGAATCACTGGTCTGATGACCAAAACACACAGCATACATTTCTGTTCACAATGCTGAAAAGTCAAAAAAAAATCTTTAATACATTCATCTTTTCAGGTGGATAAAACAAAATTCATGTAACTGATGTCTACATGCTTTTCTGATTTAAAATGCTTTAAGAATTATGTTAAAGAAACAAGTTGTATTCCCAGTTGAAAGAAAATTTAATGAATCTGACTACTATCTTTGACCTGTTTCTATTCCCTAATATTGATATTGCCAAATTTAGCTATGTCTTTTTTTGGTATTAATTTGCCCGATATATATTTAAGAAATTGTTGGAAGTTCAATTTACTGCAGAAAGACAATAAGGATACATAAAATTGAAAGTAAATTTTACTTTAAGAGTAATTTTTTAACCTTTGTGAAAAAATCCACCTTGACATATACAAAACCAACCCTGTTTTCACACTTAGTAACATGTTCAAGAATTGGTGCAAGGTCTATGGATTTGGCAGCATGAATGCTTCTTTGAACTGCCAGATTGAAGTATCTGAGATTTATTTAAGGGGCCATGTGGTGACTGGTTCACTGATAAATCAATTTTTTGTCAGCAATAGGGAAGGAAGGCACAGCCTAACAACAATGGGGAGATGAAATTACCAGCATTTGTTTGTAGGTCTTAAATGATTTTTTCAAACTTAAATTCAATGTTGTCATTTGTTCTGAAATTTAGAAACAGGAGAAGCCTGCTTCCCCATTTAATATAATCATGACTTCAATGCCTTTTACCCACAATCTTTTATGCCATTGATAAACAAAATTTATCAATCTCTTCTTTAAATATGCTCCAAGATTGAGCTTTCACAGTCCCTGGAGTAGAGAATTCTAAAGATACACCAACTCACAAAAAAAAATTCATTTCAGATCTAAAAGGTATCCTCTATTTTTAAATTATGGCTCCTGGTTTTTGACTCCCCACAAGTGAAATAGCTTACCTGCATCTACGTTGACTAGACCTTTAAGTATTTTGTAAGTTTCAATGAGATCACCTCTCATTCTTTGAAACACTTTGAAATACAGTTTGCCCAATCTCTCTTCTTAGGACAGTCCCACCATCCCAGGAACAAGTTCTAATGAACCATTATTGCATTTCCTCCTGAGATCAGGAAAAACAAATGCACACTGTACTCCAATTGCAGTCTAGTCAAGCTCCTATACAATTGAAGATAGACTTAAAGAGTCAGAGATATACAGCATGGAAACAGATCTTTAGGTCCAACATATCCATGTCACCCAGATATCCTAACCTAATCTAATTCCATTTGTCAGCACTTGACCAATATCCCTCCAAACCCTTCCTATTCATATACCCATTCCGATGCCTTTTAAATGCTATAATTGTATCAGCCTCCACCACTTCCTCTGGCACCTTATTCCATATATGCACATCCTCTGCATGAAAAAGGTCCCTTTTATATCTTTCGCCTCTCACCCTAAACCTATGCCCTCTAGTTCTGGACTCCCCCACCATAGGGAAAAGACTTTCTCTATTTATCCTGTGATTTTACAAACACTCATGATTTTACAAACCTCTATAAGGTCACCCCTCAGCCTCTGATGCTGTAGGGAAAAGAGTCCCAGCCTATTCAGCCTTTCTCTATAGCTCAAATCCTCCAAACCTGGCAACATCCTTGTAAATCTTTTCTGAACCTTAAGTTTCACAACTTCCTTTCAATAAGGAGGAGACCAGAATTGCACACAATATTCCAAAAGTGGCCTAACCAATGTCCTGTACAGACGTTACATGACATCCCAATTTCAATACTCAATACTCTGACCAATAAAGGAAAGCATACCAAATGCTTTCTTCATTATCCGAGCTATCTGCGACTACTTTCAAGGAACTATGAACCTACACTCCAAGGTCTCTTTGTTCAGCAACACTTCGTAGGATCTCACATTCTCTTCTGATAAAAGCTAACATTCTATTAAACTTCTGAACAACTTGCTGGACCTGCATATTAACCTTCAGTAAATTATCAAGAGCATTGAGGCCCCATGGCACATCTACACTTTTCAATCTCTTACCGGTTTTCAAATATTCTGCCTATATGTTCTTCTTACCAAAGTGGAAAACCTCACATTTTTCCACATGGATGTTCTATCTGCCATAATCTTTTCCACTCTACAAGCTTGGCCAAATCCTCTTGAATTAATTCCACATTTTCCTGACAACACATATTCTTGCTTAGCTTTGTGAGATCTGCAAATTTGGTAATATTGTATCTGGTTAGACATCCAAACCATCGATATATATTGTGAGCAGCTAAGGACCAAGCATTGATTATTGAGGCATGCATTAGTCGCAGTCTATTAAGACAAGAAAGATCCATTTCTGCTCAGCCTACTTTACAACTGTTAGCAAATCTTTAATGCATATCAGTACATTATCTCCCATACCAAGTTCTTTAAATTTGCTATCCCAATCTCCCACAGGTGTCCTTTGCAGACCTGTCAACTCTTGATCAATTTTATTTCATCAGTAATGTTGTCACATTTACATTCTACGCTTCCCTTACATTTCTTCATCCTCCATTGCTGGGATACAAAAAGTTCCCAGTCCTCATTTTACAATATCAGACTTTTTAAACTTCTACAAAACTTTTTGGCTATAGGAAAAAAACACTCCATATGAAAAATTGAGAACCAACTTCAAGTCCAGAACTCTTCAAATTTTAACCTTCTGTAAACTTCAGAACAAAAAATGAGATGTAGTTATTTTTGGAATGAACATTTTTCTTGCACTCTCAGCCTGTGAAGTTTACCCAAACAAATCTTTTGAAAGGTCATTGTATTTGAAAATTTAAAACTAAAAACACAGGCAACTTGGGTAGCATTGCATGAATTGGGTTGTCTTAATTCTCTTCATACATAAAGTGAAATAGAACACACTGAACCCATTCAAATTGTAGGACTTGCTTTTAGTGAACATAATAACAGCTGTCACAACCACCTGATGAAGCAGCAGTGCTCAGAAAGCTAGTGCTTCCAAATAAACCTGGTGTTGTGTGATTTTTAACTTCATACACCCCAATCTAACACAGACACCTCCAAATAATGTCAGCAAAATACAAAGCAAGATTTGGGGGTAACTTAGATTAAAAGGTAATAAAGATAGCCATGAACCCAATGACAATTCCAAAGTTAAATGTAGCCATTGTGATGAAATCTACAAGTTTTAAAATTTTAGCTGTTTAGAAGACACACTGACTCCCAATTGGGGAACACTTCAGTGGTCCAGGACATTCAATCTTGGACCTTCGCGTGACCATCCTCCAAAGCGGACTTCGGGACAGGCAGCAGTGAAAAATGGCTGAGCAGAGGCTGATAGCTAAGTTCCATAGCCATAGGGAGGGCCTCAACAGGACCTTGGGTTCATGTCACACTACAGGTGACCACCATTGCACTATACACACACATACACAGACACTCACAACTCCCCACCCCAGACACACACACACACTCCCACACTCACATATGCACCCCCTCACAGACTTACGACACACTACACACATATATACATACTCAACCACCAACCCAGACAGACACACAGACCCACATGCACACATATAATTTGTGGGGTGAATTTGTACTTGCAAAGTTACATTGTACTTCGCTCAAAAACTGCATGAATTCATGTAAAACTCTGATCTCACTTTTTAGATTAGAATCAATCTAAACATCATGGCTTAGACAGAGACACACCTTCAACATATTGTCTAGCTAACACCAATTGTTACAGCCAACCTGAGAATGCAACTTAAAAAAAAGTTTTGTGATTTACACATGAAAGAAGTGAAACTATCATGGTATTCGAACAGATGAAAGACTCAACAGACAAGGTATTTTTCAATGTATAATTTCAGTTATATCACACTAAATGTTTTGCTATAAATTCTGTACCTTGCAATTGTGTCCTCCACAATCACCTGATGAAGGAGCGGCGCTCCGAAAGCTAGTGTGCTTCCAATTAAGGAGGTAAAAACAATGACTGCAGATGCTGGAAACCAGATTCTGGATTAGTGGTGCTGGAAGAGCACAGTAGTTCAGGCAGCATCCAAGAAGCAGTGAAATCGACTTTTCGGGCAAAAGCCCTTCATCAAACCTGTTGGACTATAACCTGATGTGTGATTTTTAACTTTGTTCACCCCAGTCCAACACCGGCATCGCCAAATCATACCGAAGATCAGCCATTTTCAAAGATGATCATACTGAATGGCACATATGGCAGACTGTAACAGCCACATGATTGATTTCTTAAGTTCATTTGCATATTCTTCTTCCTAAATAATTTCATTGATTTAAATTTTTGATGGGTTGTTTGAAGATTTAGAATTGGTGGTTTTCATCATTCTTAGTACTTATTGCCAGTTTCATGTTTTTTTGATTCACAAGTTCCCTATTTCCTCAGTTCTAGGTTGTACAACTTAACTAAATGATGATATTTGTTATTCTCTTATTGTAATAGAACATGTGGCCAGCAGAAAAGAGATGACAGACAAGATTATCAATGTGCAATTATTTGTTACTCAATCTCAAGGTGGCACATAATGAGTTGGAGAATACCTAGCTTCATCTTTCCTGTAAGTGATCCTTGTATTGATTGTAATGACCCACCCCTACAGGAAAGGCAAGTTGAATAAAATTCTAAAATCATGTGTAAGATTATTGATATGAAACAGTCTTAGTTTATTGAGGGAATTAATCAATGCTACCTATATGTATAGTCATTCCTCCGTATGTGATGGTTCTGTTTCTGAGAACACCCATGAATGATGAAATTTGAGAGTTAAAACACAGGTCAAAAAACACAGAAATGAGAGTGTGGCTGCAGATGTTGAATTTAGTTGCTACTTAATTTCCAGTGCAGATAGACAAATTTGCGAGTTGTGAACTCACAGATGCAGGTCGTTCTGCTGTAATGCGCGTTTTATTAATGCAAATTCTCTATAACGCGATTGTTGAACTGGGGACACTGTTTCTAAAGCTCAAACTTTTAAAGTGTGTATTGGTTATAACATGATTCTGGCCCCATTAGTTTAAATGACGTAGCTATTACATGATTTTTTTATAATACGGGATTGCACGAAAATGCACTATAGCAGAACCAACTATACAGTGAATTTTCTGAATGATTTATTGTCAGATATATCTGGGAGATACTATAGAAGTGTTCTGTCGCCACAATCAGGGTCATTTTGAGATAGAAACAAGAAGTACTTCACAGTTCATCATCCTTGTTTGGGGTCCCAAAGATTACTCCATGATTTCTGCAAGGTCTCTGCTCCAGGCAGAGAAAACTATTTTTTGTTTTTAGTTCTGAGAATTCAGAATATTCATGAGTGGTGCTTCCCAAACTGTTTCCCCGCTCTGATACCATATCGAGGATTGAACATTGTTGGGATACCTCAGTAAAAAGTATGAGAATGGGTCGTGAGAATAGGGACCCATTAGAGCAGGGGCACTGCTATTTTAAGCAAATTGAAACCCCTTGGCATTGCTGCCTTGGAGGTCAGGAACCCACTTGGTATTCGGACACCCAGTTTGGGTAGCTCTGTTCTACTGGATAGCCCTAATGCTGAAGAGGGCTATGGCAATAGATAGATTGGCTAGATTGCTGCAAACAAGTTGTGAGTAAATACAAGCTTACAATTCTATACTGTAACTAAGTGATGACTATCATATGTATAAAAGAATGAATCGCTGTCAATAGACATTTTACATGCAAGTATAATCAGGAAATACTGGAACAACTCAGTGGGTCTGGCACCATCTGTAGAGAAAAATTTGGAGGTGACGGTGTTGAACTGGGGTGTACAAAGTTAAAAATCAAACAACACCAGGTTATAATCCAACAGGTTTATTTGGAAGCACCAACTTTTGGAATGCTGCTTCTTTATCAGGTGGTTGTCCACCTGATGAAGGAGCAATGCTCCAAAAGTTAGTGCTTCCAAATAAACCTGTTGGACTATAACCTGGTGTTGTGTGATTGTTAATTTTGTAGAGAAAAAAGCAGAGTTAATGTTTTGAGTAAAAATACCTAATTCTACCAAACTAAACAAAATCATTTTCACTTCAGAAATGCACTTTGAATCATAAGGGAAAGACATTGATACACTTAGAAAGGAAACAAGTTTATTTTTTTCTGTATTTTCAGACTGTACATTAACAATCAAGATTCAAAGTTTAAGAACACAAAAGAATAAAAGACCACAATGTAGCTTATATACAACACTGCTCAAAAATAAAACCACACTTGATAAAGATCATTGTCAATGTACAGTTATTAAATATCAAATACACATGTACTTCCAATTTCATAAAAAACATTTTTTTACAGGAAGAGCCACTTTAGAAGCATTATATTGCACATTTTAAGTATTAACTGAATCTTATTTGACACTTCAAACATCAGCCTAGCAGTAGCTTCCATCAAAATAATACCAATGTAAAAAAAAGACTTTGAAGTTGAATGTCTAAAGAAAGAGTGCAAGAAATCCTTCACATTGTGGAAGGTACCATTGATTTCACTTGAACTCAATTTTACTCAGTTCTGTAAAATGAAGAGCATCACATCACAAATAGCAGCATCCAATATGTGCTTTCAATAACTTGAATCATACAGATTAAATCACTTAAACAGCTCGACTTTTTAAACAAAAAAAATATTCAGTTAGAATTAGATATTTTAAAACATAAATTTGTGACAAAATGTTTTCCTGCATTCATTGAGGAATATTGTAGTTGCTGAACGCATTACTATCTGGTTCATGAAACGTTTATTAAACTAATTTACCCAATTTAGATCTTGACTGTTATGAGTTTACTATTTCTTGTTCCATAACTAATAGCATCTGAGATTCACTATCATTAACAATTCATTAATTAACTTGAATGTCATTTTAACAAAAAAGGTATAGTTTGACTAACATTATATCATTTTCCCAGGTGAATATGCATACAAGTCCAGTTTGCCACTGCACATTCATTATGTAATAATGAAAGTCTTCAACTTTATTAGTATAATATTCAATATATTGAATTTTCAGATGATATGGCACCTATAATGTCACAACATATTTTGTTAAATAATCTTGATACCATCAGCTGAATGTCAAAATATTTATGAAAATTAAAAGTACATTATAGTTTATTTGCATCATGTGCTTACATGTGAAAAGATAAAGGCACTCACAGAAAGCCTGTTGCTACTTTCTGATTTCAAAGCGCTATTTTAAAGAAGCCCATTTTAAAAAAGAATACACATAAATGATTTCACATTTAAAATAGCAGAGATCTGGATTCCAAGTGAATATATTAATTACTCATTGCATTTCCATAGATAATTTCAAGACTAATGATACTTAACCACAGAATTCCACTTCAAGTAACTGATAATTGAGAATAAAAAATTGTTTAGTTTATCCATTCAGAAAACAACTTTTCTTCAAATATAATTTCAATAAATTACGGATATTTGATAGAGGCATTTGAAATTAGAAAGGAATGGAACACAATACATAAAAACTACTTCCTGTGATTCTTGGGTCCAAAACAAGGTTTAAGACTAATTGAAAAAAATCAAAGATGGAGAACAAGAGTTTTGTTTCTTTATACTAAGGGTTACAAGGCTGTGGAATGCACAAGCAAAATTAGCAGATAAAAGACAGATCACGTGAACATTTAAGAATGGGTTCAATAGATGATTGATTACTTTTAAAGTCAACTAATTACCACATTTCTGTTTTGGCTTTGTAATTTCCATTATAACCAAAACTTCACCCGAATGTCTGTTGCTCATATCCTTACTTGCACCAGTTAATTTGTTTTTCTTCATTTGTTGGATGCAAGGTGCAATATTTAATTGATTATTTCATAACAGGGGACTTAGGATGTAGAATATGCTTTATCAACAATAGAAATGTTTGAAACTCACTGATATTACACATTAGATTTTAGTACATAAATACAAAACTGTGGATTATCAAGTAGTAGGCTGATATCCTTTAACAATGACTGTTTGTTTATTTCTAAAGAATTTCTGTAAAGAGCTCTTATTAAACAAGCTAATAACCTGAACTAATTTATTAATGTAGTAATTTACTTAAAATTCCATCAGTGGAGATACTGACTCTCCATTTTTCTTATGAATTCATTTTAATGAAAATATTGGACTTGCTGCTGTGGCAAAATATTTAGCGAATAATGTCCAGATAGTGTGTGTCAGGGTAAAGGAAATTCAGAAGAATAGCTAATAGTTTGTTGCCATCCAAAAGACAATAGTTTGGGTTCTTGATAAATAACGTAGCCTGTGAAATTTCTTCTTGGTAATCTGCATACTTGCTCAATGACATTGATTCAAGTCCATTCAGGGCCTGAAATAGAGAAAGAAAAAGAAAAATAATTCTTTGAAGTACAGAATAACATCTTTCACAATTGAGAAATATTGCTTATATTAAAACTACTTAGTTGGCAAAGTAAAAATGGTTAGTAGTGATTTTACGATTTTATTATTTGTTCAGTGGATATGGGCTTTCCTGGATGAGGGAGCATTTATTATCTATTGGTAGTTGCTCTTGGGAAGCTGCCTTCTTAAACTGCTAGAGTGCTGGTATAGACTGAATTCCAGGATTTTAACACGCTATAGTGCAGGAACAACGACAGATTTCCATATCATAATAGTGAGTGGCTTAGAGGCACATTTGCAGCAGGTGATGCTCTCATGTATTTACTATCCTTATTGGATAGATAGGGAGTGGACATGGATTTGGAAGGTGCTGTCTAACAAGCCTTGGGGAATTTCTGCAGCACAGAAGCTACAGGAAGCTACTATTGAGTGTTGGTAGGAGATGGATTGAATTTTTGTGGATGTGAAGCCTACCAAATGAGCTGCTTCGTACTGAATGGTATCAAGCTTTAGAGTGAGACCTAGTCATTCAAGTGCTGAAAAACCGGGATTAGGATAGTTAGATGATTGTTTTTGATCAATATGGACATTATGGGCCTCCTTCTGCATTGTAAATCTCTAAGCCTTTCTGACTAATCCAGGCTAGTGGGGAATATTCCATCATATACTGCCTTGTGCCATGTAATTATGGACAGGTTTTGGGGATCAGCTGCTGAGTTATGTGCTGCAGGATTCCCATCCTCAGGATCAGCTGGTGAATATACTTTGTTAAATAGGTGAACTCTTGATTGCATTACATGAAAACAAAATGCCTTCAATAGCTGATATCGTAAGTGGAATACAATGAACCCTTTTGCTTGCATATATTATGGGACCACTACAGTTGAATAAAAAAAAGTCCAAAAATGTTGGGGAACACAGGGTCTAGTGAGGAGGAAGAACTGAAGGAAATCAGTATTAGTAGGGGCATGGTGTTGAAAGATTGATGGGATTAAAGGCCAATAAATCCCCAGCACCCAATAATCTACATTCCCGGTTACTTAAGAAAGTAGAGAAATAATGGATGCATTGGTGCAATACTCTATAGACTCTAGAACAGCTCCTATGGATTGGACTGTAACTTGCTGATGTAATCCAATTACTTTAAAAAATAGATAGATGAAACATGGAATTTTGGACTGGTTAGCCTTACATTAATTGTAGTGAAAATGCTAGAGTCCCTTATAAAAGATTTAATAGCACAGCACTTGAAAACAGTGACAGGTTTACAGAGTTGGCAAGGATTTGTGAAATGGAAATCAAATTTGATAACTCTACTGGAATTTTGAGAGGATGTAACTAGTAGAGTTGATAAGAGGTAGCCAGTCGATGTGGTTTACCTGGGGTTTCAGAAGATTTAAGAAATTAGCATGTTAAAATTAAAATGGATGGGACTGGGGTAATATACAGACATGGATTGGGAACTGGATGGCAGACAAAAACAAAGAGTAGGAATAAACAAACCATTTTCAAGTGACAGCCAGTGATTAGTGGTCCAGTTAATAGGTTAATTGGGTAATTGTGAATTGTTAATGAGGAAAGAAAAAGAGACATGTAAAATGGGTTAAATTAAGATGTGAAAAGGACCTTTCCACTTAGTGCAAAGACACAAACTATACAAGTATAAAACAAAGAACTGTGTATGTTGAAGATCTGAAACAAAAACAGACATTGCTGTAGAAACTCAGCAGGTCTGGCAGCATCTGTCGAGAGAAAACAGAATTAATGTTTGAGCCCAGTGACCCAGTTCTGAAGAGGTTTATGAGCATTATTATTTACAATGTGATAATATCTCAGACATAGCCTGGGCTTCATACTTACTGATTACATACATTGGAGATACAGTAACTACAAGCAGGCTACTAGTGATTTTTATTTGTTCATGGGAGGTTAGGATTGCTGGTTAGGCCAACGTTTATTATCCATCCTTAACTGTCTAAATGACAGATCCAGTAAGGATGGTAAATATCCTTGCCTAAAGGAAAATCTACAGACTTTACAATGGTTGTTAGTATTAAGCTATGTTTTAAATGAAATTTTTATTGAATTCAAATTTCACTGTCTGTCACAGTGAGATTCAAACTCATGTCTCCATAACTCTGATTTCTGTCCATGGATGCTGCCAAACCTGCTGAGCTTTCCAAGCAATTTCTGTTTTTGTGACCCGAGAACATAACCCTGGGTTTATGGATTCTAGTCAATATCATTATTATTGAGGCATTGTATCTTCCTGTACTTAGTTTCTGCTGCTACTGAAGGTGGAAGTGACCAAGGCATTGTGATAATGCTGTCATTTTAAAAAGGTTATTTTATCCTTTGAGAAGCTGCTAGTTAAGTTGTAGCAGAAGCTGCTACAGTCCAGAGAAAGGTTCCAAGCTTCAGCAGATGATTCTTGACTGACTTTTGTCTCTGAAATCTTTCCTGCCTATAAGAACCTGTGTTTGAATTTATCTATTGCCAAGGGTTTTTTTTTGTGGGATGTTACAGGAATTGGAACAGCTCCTTAGTTAAGTTGCTATGTCAGGTCAGTTAAGTTTGCCAATAGGAGACAGTGAAGTCTGCAGATGCTGAAGATCAGAGTTGAGAGTGTGTTGCTGGAAAAGCACATCAGTTCAGGCAGCATCCAAGGAGCCGGAAGATCAACATTTCAGGCTGGAGCCCTTCATCAGGAATGAGGCTGATGAGTGAGAGTGAGGTGGGTGGATAGAGGTGGGGGTAAAGGTGATAGCTTGGAGAGGAGGGTGGAGCTGATAGGTGGGAAGGAAGATGGACAGGTGGGATAGGTCATGAGGGCGATGCTGAACTGGAAGGTTTGAACTGGGATAAGTTGGGGAGGGGGGGAAATTAGGAAACTGGTGAAGTCCACATTGATGCCCTGGTATTGAAGGGTCCCGAGACAGAAGATAAGGCATTCTTCCTTCAGGCATCGGGTGGTAAGGGAGTGGCGATGGAGGAGGCCCAGGACCTGCATGTCCTCGGCAGAGTGGGAGGGGGAGTTGAAATATTTGGCCACGGGTCGGTGGAGTTGGTTGGCGCAGGGGTCCCGGAGATGTTCTCTAAAGCGATCTGCGAGAAGGCGTCCAGTTTGCTCAATGTAGAGGAGATCGCATCGGGAGCAACAGATACAATAAATGATGTGTGGAAGTGCAGGTGAAACTTTGATGGATGTGGAAGGGTCCTTTGGAACCTTGGATGGAGGTGGGGGGGGGGGGGGGGGGGGGGGGGGGGGGGGGAGGTGTGGGCACATGTTTTGCAATTCCTGCGGTGGCATGGCAAGGCAAGGCACCGGGGGGAGGGTGGCTTGTTAGGTGGTGTGGACCTGACCAGGTAGTCGCGGAAGGAACGGTCTTTGCGGAAAGTGGATAGGGGTGGGGAGGGAAGTATATCCCTGGTGGGGTCCGTTTGTAGGTGGCAGAAATGTTGGCAGATGATGCGATGTATGGGGAGGCTGGTGGGGTGGAAGGTGAGGACCAGGGGAGTTCTGTCCTTGTTGCAGTTGGAGGGATGGGGTTCGAGGGCGGAGGTGCGGGACGTGGATGAGATGCACTGGAGGGCATCTTCAATCACATGGGAGGGGAAATTTTGGTCTTTAAAGGAGGAGGCCATCTGGTGTGTTCTGTGGTGGAACTGGTCCTCCTGGGAGCAGATACGGTGGAGGCGGAGAAATTGGGAATAAGGGATAGCATTTTTGCAGGAGGTAGGTTGGGAGGAGGTGTAATCCAGGTAGCTGTGGGAGTCGGTGGGTTTGTAAAAAATGTCAGTGTTGAGTCAGTCCTCGTGGATGGAGATGGAGAGGTCTAGGAAGGGGTGGGAGGTGTCAGAGATGGTCTAGGTGAATTTAAGGTCGGGGTGGAATGTGTTGGTGAACTGTTTGACCTCCTCATGGGAGGTCACTGAAGCAGTCATCAATGTAGCGGGGAATGGTGCCGGTGTAACTCCGCAAGATAAAGCCATCAAAGAGACAGGCATAGCTGGGGACCAAGTGTGTGCCTGTGGCTACTCCCTTCATCTGGAGGAAATGGGAGGATTGGAAGGAGAAATTATTGAGGGTGAGGACCAGTTTAGCCAAATGAATGAGAGTGTCAGTGGAAGGGTACTGTTGGGGACGTCGTGAGAGGAAGAAACGGTGGGCTTGGAGCCCTGGGTCATGGTGCATGGAGGTGTAGAGAGATTGGATATCCATGGTGTTAAACTATTCTAAATTCCGTTTTCTTTTGTTTGTGTTTCAACTGTAGTGTTTAAATAAACTCTGTTTTGCTCAAAGCTGTGTGGTTTGACCAGCTGCATCACACCTGAAATATCCACTCCACATCTGCCTTTTAACTAAAAAAAAGTTAGGGTCTAGGCTACCTCCTTAAAATGTTTCCAGGGGGTCAGGCCTGGTCCCAAACGGTATCTTCATGCTGAAAGATTACATGAATTAATATCATCTAACTGCCTTAAAAATAAACTGCTCGAGTGGTCTGGGATTGATGCAATAATATCGCAGAGAAAGATGTCATTGTTAGATTTGGGAAAAAAGGTGTGTTTTAAACTTCCCCAGTCATACTTTTAATTTCTTTTTAAGCAGTTATCACATTTAAAACGTAGCTCTCTGGAAATGAGAGATCCAACCACAAAGGTTTCCTTGAGTGAAAGTAGAGAAATTTTATAACTGAGAAACTTTGTAAGGAATGCACCACACAAATAATAAATTTAAAAGGGAGAATGTCTGGGTACAGACAGGGAAAAATAAAGGTTAAGCAGGGCGGCACAGTGGCTTAGTGTTGAGCACTGCTGCCTCACAGTGCCAGGGACCCTGGTTCAATTCTAGCCTTGGGCGACTCTTTGTGTGGAGTGTATACATTCTCCCTGTGTCTGCGTGGTGCTCTGGTTTCCTACCACAGTCCAAAGATGTGCAGGTTAAGTGAATTGACTGTGCTAAATTATCTGGTGTTCAGGGTTGTATAGGTTAGGTGCATTAGTCAGGGGTAAATGTAGGGGAATGGGTTTGGTTCGGTGATTCTCGCAGGGTCGGTGTGGACTTGTCGGGCCAAAGGGCTTGTTTCCACCCTGTAGGGATTCTAAGTGGGCCATAGAGTCTTTGAGGTGTTAGATTTGAAAGCAGAAACCATCGTTGATTTCATTGTTTACTTGTAGATACATCAGTAGCAGAGCCTGTAAATATTTTTGTGTCTTCTTCATTAACTGCTTTTTACAAGATGGAGAGAGAGAGAGAGAAAGAAGAAAAGAGAGAAATTATATACAAGAATTAATTAAATAGGAGGTGTGAATTTCTTAATGTTAACTCAGTTGTCTGGTTTTGATATCCTTCAATAAAACGGTTATTTCAGTGCAGACAGGTTAATTTATTCCACATGTGCCTCACAAAGCTTGCCTCACTCTGATCAGATGACTCCTGCAAATATTTTAGGTCCATGTTTCTTTCTTTCACAAAGCCATTTTAAATCTGCGAAAGTCTCAGGTCTAACAATCAGCTATCAACATATGGAGCTGACTCCTGATACAGTATAATAAAGGAAAATCATTCACTAATTACATACTACAGTTTTAGGGTGGATGATAGTGTAAAACACTTCTCAACAGGAGAATTCTGATGGGGTGAATTGCCTTCCTTAACTGTTATTATTTATGAGAAAGGAAATGCAATAGTGAATTCATTGTGCAGGTTCTCAATACCAGCTGTGCTTTGGGAGATAGCTGCAGTTCTGAGCTAGGCTTTAATCGAATGCAGTTTTCTGCAGGAAGCTGTACCAATAGGAAAGCTGACATGCATCGTGCCACCACTCGAAACCTGTAAAAACAAAACAATCAGAAATTTTAATTCAATTCTTGTTTTGTGTGGGTTTTTAAATTCACATGAAATCGAATCTTTTTGTCCCTGTGACTATTTGTAGAGGATAGTGGCACAGTGGTTAGCACTGCTGCCTCACAGCGCCAGAGACCCGGGTTCAATTCCCGACTCAGGCAACTGACTGTGTGGAGTTTGCACATTCTCCCCGTGTCTGCGTGGGTTTCCTCCGGGTGCTCCGGTTTCCTCCCACAGTCCAAAGATGTGCACGTAAGGTGAATTGGCCATGCTAAATTGCCCGTAGTGTTAGGAAAAGGGGTAAATGTAGGGAAATGGGTGGGTTACGCTTCGGCGGATCGGTGTGGACTTGTTGGGCTGAAGGGCCTGTTTCCACACTGTAAGTAATCTAATCTAATCTAATCTAATAACACACCAATAATGCTCAAATAGTTAATGTTTGTAAACCTCAGAATACAATGTCCAATATTAGATGTGAGTTTGTGAATTGAATGATATTTACTCAATAGTCCTGACTGTGAAGGATCACATCAAACACTAATTCAATATCATCAGTTAGGTGTGGAGTATGATGCATTGGATTTAGAAGCTCCATATTGACGTAGTGGATCTGGTTCTATGTAGGCAAAAGAGTTTGCCATAGATTGCACCCTTTTCATTGATGAAAGAGTCAGAGAAGGTCAATCTTAGCTGCACTCCTCCAGGAAACACCCTGACTAATTAGAGTGTACCAGTCAAGTCTGAGGATTTTCAACTAAGATTGATCGTTAACAATTCCTGCTGCATCTCCATGCCAACCATGCTCAACCAATCAGCACTTTCTTCTCATGCTGTATAAATTGGTGTTCCTCTTCCATTTTGAGTATCAGTCTTGACGAATGCAAGACCAAAAGCTTCGACTTAGTATCTCTTCAGCAATGTTTACATCCTGTGGTATCCAACAACTATTTAATTAGAAAGACTACGAACTTCACATTTCGAGAATACAGATGTGTAAAGAGAGTCACATTTCATATATATGTAAAGTGAAATACTGCAGATGCTGGAAATTTGGGATAAAACACAAAGTGCGAGAAATACTAAGTAGGTCAGGCAGTTTCTCAGAAGAGAAACTGAGTTTCTATTTGTAGACTGATGTACAAATTTACTTTCAGCTCCTTTACTGAATATTTACAACGTTGTATATATATTTGTAATGGAAATGTGTTGCTGGAGAAGCGCAGCAGGTCAGGCAGCATCTAGGGAACAGGAGAATCGACGTTTCGGGCATTAGCCCTTCTTCAGGAATGAGGAAAGTTTGTCCAGCAGGCTAAGATAAAAGATAGGGAGGAGGGACTTGGGGGAGGGGCGTCGGAAATGTGATAGGTGGAAAAAGGTCAAGGTGAGGGTGATAGGACAGATTGGGGTGGGGGCGGAGAGGTCGGGAAGAAGATTGCAGGTTAGGGAGGCGGTGCTGAATTTGATGGATTTGACTGAGACAGGCTGGGGGGAGGGGAAATGAGGAAACTGGTGAAATCCGAGTTCATCCCTTGTGGTTGGAGGGTTCCTAGCCGGAAGATGAGGCGTTCTTCCTCCAACCGTCGTTTCGCTGTGGTCTGGCGATGGAGGAGTCCAAAGACCTGCATATCCTTGGTGGAGTGGGAGGGGGAATTGAAATGTTGAGCTACAGGGTGGTTGGGTTGGTTGGTCCGGGTGTCCCAGAGGTGTTCTCTGAAACGCTCCGCAAGTAGGCGGCCTGTCTCCCCAATATAGAGGAGGCCACATCGGGTACAGAGGATGCAATAGATGATATGTGTGGAGGTACAGGTGAATCTGTGGCGGATATGGAAGTTTCCTTTGGGGCCTTGGAGCATTCCGTAAAGACCTCCCCTCCCCTATCAGCATTCCATAAAGACCACTCCCTCCGTGACCCTCCCCTCCCCTATCAGCATTCCGTAAAGACCACTCCCTCCGTGACCCTCCCCTCCCCTATCAGCATTCCGTAAAGACCACTCCCTCCGTGACCCTCCCCTCCCCTATCAGCATTCCGACGGTTGGAGGAAGAACGCCTCATCTTCCGGCTAGGAACCCTCCAACCACAAGGGATGAACTCGGATTTCACCAGTTTCCTCATTTCCCCCAGCCTGTCTCAGTCAAATCCATCAAATTCAGCACCGCCTCCCTAACCTGCAATCTTCTTCCCGACCTTTCCGCCCCCACCCCAATCTGTCCTATCACCCTCACCTTGACCTTTTTCCACCTATCACATTTCCGACGCCCCTCCCCCAAGTCCCTCCTCCCTATCTTTTATCTTAGCCTGCTGGACAAACTTTCCTCATTCCTGAAGAAGGGCTAATGCCCGAAACGTCGATTCTCCTGTTCCCTAGATGCTGCCTGACCTGCTGCGCTTCTCCAGCAACACATTTCCATCTCTGATCTCCAGCATCTGCAGACCTCATTTTCTCTTCATATATATTTGTAACCCTTACCAACCAAATAATCATTTCATATGTTCCTATTTTAACTCACCGTGGACTGGGCAATGCCAGCCACCTCTATTAGCATTAGAAAAGAGACAAGCACGGGATTGAAAACATGAAATGCTGGAAATACAAAAGCATGGAAGTGATTTATATCAAACTGTGTAAATGTTGACTGAATGGTTTATAACTCCTTTGAACTTTCTCACACTGAAATAAGATATTCAAGAAAACAATTGTTAATTAGAATTATAATTTGCAAAATATTTCATAACTGTTATGAATTCTATAACCATGGAATATCAAATAGACAATTTGAAATATTATTCGGAAAATAGGCTTAAAAAGCACACTAAAGCAATTAAATTTATAATATATATCCTACCTTTTCTCAGTGAAATATATTAATCATTTCTAGTTTTGAACACAGCTTGGTAAAATATTATTTATATATGAATTAAATAGTAAAAAATACATTCTTGAACCTAATAAGTTAGACTGATGCTGTGATCTTTCCATACCTAAAAGAATTGATTTATACGTTTGTCACTGAAGACAGAGGCAAAAATTACAATGCAAACGTATATTTTTTAAACTTTAAACAATATGCCCACCTGTTTGAGAGCGGAGATTTCCTTCCAAGACCAATAGCTCCCAGAAGTCCGGAAGAGAGCTTCTCCTCTGCCAGATGACTTTGCTTCATTTGAAATGCACTTAGTATCCTGATCAAAATTTCCAATGCAGTGACATCGTTCTGCTCAAGCTGAATTAATGCTAATTGCAATATTTTATGCCACCACAGGAAGAGCTTAGCCTCATCATTTGTATTGCTGTTTGAGAAAGAAAACAATGTTAACTTTCAATAGAACGTAAAATCTCACTTGAATATCTACCAGATTAGTAGCTATAATTCCTAAAGTTTGAAATGGATTTTTTTTGTATTAAAACAAATCCATCTTCAATTAAGTGTTATCAAATTCCCTTTTGTGTGTTTTCAGCACCAACACTCTCTCCCAATACATTTCAAGCTGCACCAGTGTCAACAATACTTTAGTTGTTGTAGTATCAACTCTAAGCAACTTACAGATTTACACATTGCACATAATTTCATCCTCAAACTTCTACTTGCATTTGTCTCAACACCTTTGATATTTCATTCAAATTTTACTCTTTCCTGTAGTTACCCTAATTTTAAATCTTTCTTTTAGCATTTTTGTTTGATGTTTATTCCATTATCTATTTGACAGTGGAAACAACAAGTGTGTAAATTGAAAGGCTGTCACAATCCACTTTAGAAGTACGGTCATTCTCAGGTCTCATAACTCCAGGTATCGCTTCAAACGTGAATGATTTACTCAAAGCACACAAAGTCCCCAATACACCTGTCTGATGGCATCAAGTTAACAGAAAACATTGATCCACGTTCCTATCCTGAACAAAAATTACTATTTATTACGATAAATAAGTTCTAGCCACTGGTAAAGAAAACTGTGAACTAAGAACGTGCTGTACATCTCTATAACTCTACTAGGTGAAACACCTAAACACACAAATGGACAGACACAGAAACCCAAAAAAAGGGTGCTATGGATGGAGGGAAAAACAAGCTAGGTAAACGTAGTTCAACAGCACCACCCCACAGGTTTCGATGAGATGTTTCTTTTGCTTCCCAAACCTTCAGTCCTTTGATTTCTTTTCTCCAGGTTCTTTCATTTTGTTTTACAGGTGGCACAGGGTGATTAGTACACTGATTACAAAGTCTCTAAGATAATGATTAAAGGCAACAGCTACAGCAATTTGTGAAAGAAAACATGTGGCTTTCTTCAGGCTTTGGTTATTTTTACTGCAGCAAGCTAAAGATATAGAACTTGCTTTTCTAGCATCCTAGAAACTTCTACTGTACTCACACCCATAAGCTGTTCACCTCCCAGCTGCCAGAGACCTGTCATCAGACTGATAACTTCTGGCATCCACAACTGGTGACAATTGCACAAATTAATCAGCTACCTGTTGCTGGCTAAATCTCATATCTCTCACACACATACCCAGGTGCCTTTCCTTTTTAACCGTCCTCCCCCAAAGCTTGCAAAACAACAGCATAAATGCAACTGACAGAGTTCCAGTAACATGTTTGTGAAAGTGCAATTCCTTCCCCGGTCCTTGGTTTTAAAATCAGTCGTTTTTCATTTTATACCACAATCAAATATACAGAAAAATTATAATGTGCAATTTCTCAACTACTCAATTAAAATGAATTGGAAGATGGAAAGTAAATCAGAGAGGCTGGCTTGCAAATCTGATATGCATATTTCATACAAGTTTCCTGACACAATTATAGTTCTGTGCAAATTAAAACACCTTTACATTAGTCTGAAATTTCAATTATAATTTGAAAGAAAAACCTATGAAAGTTCTTTCAAAATTACTTAAAACTTTTGGATTATTTAAATAATTTAATAATCAAATCAATATTACCAAGGAAAGACTTGTTCTATCCACTTGCTAAGCAGAACCAGCATTTTCATTTCATTGGATAGAGTCTGCTCCATGTTCAAACGCTGAAGAATATACACATAAAGTGTCAAGTAACTTCCTAAATTCAAGCACTCTTTGAGAAATTCTTCTGCTGTTAGCTCTGGTACTTGAAGAGATACCAAAATTGGTCCCCATCCAAAATACTGATCTCGACATGCTCCTAGATAATAAAAAAAATTAGTTACTGAAACAATAAAAAAAGTTAAAATAAAAATCTGATTTGTTACAAATCAAGTATACAAATATGTTGCTCATGTGGAATTATTTTCAAATTAAAAGTTGGGATATATTAAATAAAATGAAAACTGCTTAGTATTAATTGTAAAAATGCTGGGAACAACTAAGAGTTTCCCAGGCTTTGTCTGGAATTGTAGATACAATGTTGTGGATAAATGGAACTAACATATACTCTTACAAGAAATATTTCTAGATGAAATATTAAGCATTTGTGCAAACAAAAAGTGTACTCCCATTTAAGACAGAGTTGAGATTTTTTTCTGAAGAGTTTCAGTCTGTGGAACTTTCTTCATCAGAAGCAGCAGGTTCACTGAATATTTTTAAGGCTGAATTAGAGAGATTCGTGATCGACAAGGGAGTCAAAGGATATAGCAGGTAGACAGGAAAATACAATTAAGTACTCAATCAGATCAGCAATGATCTTATAAATTGGTTGAATAGGCTCAAGGGGTCAAATGCCCTACTCGTGCTATGTATCCTAACGTAGCACCTTTAACATAATAAATACCCAAGGTGTTTCAGAACAGCATTAAAAATAAAGGAAGACCAGGGAAAAGTTCCCTAACACTCAGATGCTGCTCCCAACACTTAAATGAGGTCAGCATATCCCACGCCAAATGCCTCTTTGTCCTCTGGTATCAGTGAACCATCCCCAATTATCATGGCTGCATACTTTCTTTATCCGTTAACTAATGTACCATCTTCTCAATAAACTATCTGAAAATTTCCATAAATTGTTGATTACTTACATTGGGCACTGTGATTTCGAACTCTCTAAAATCAAAAGTAGCCCACCTGATTGACATGCTATCCATCACGTTCAACAATCAATCCTTGTATCACAGATATGTAGTGGCAGAAGTGAGTACCATCTGCAAGATGCAGTGCAGTAACTCACTAAGGCTCCTTTAAAAGCACTATCAAAACCATACCTCCTCCAGCTAGGCGATTAAGGGTAGAAGATGCATGGGAACACAACTTGTGAGTTCTCTCCAAGCCACATACCTATCTGACTTGGAACTATATTGCCATTGTGTCAAAATCCTGGATTTTGCAATCCTGCAATCCTAAACAGAATTGCAATGTACCTACACATCAAGCACTGCAGTGGTTCAAGATGACCGCTCACCACCACTTTTTCAAGTGCAATTAGACAATGTGCAATTAATGCTCGCCCAGCCCAGCCTGTGACACCAACTCTTCATAAACAAATACTTTTATAAAATACCAGAATGGTTAAAACTGGGGATGAAGAAGAGACTAGAAATAGAGTGTAGGAATCTTGGTGGGTTGTGGGGCTGGAGGAAATTACAGACAGGTAGATGTGTGGTCATTGTGGGATCTGGAAGGAAGGATGACTATTTTTAAAGCTGTTATTTGACTCGAAACCATTGCAGGTCAGTGAGTGCAAGGGTGACAGGGAATTGTATCAGGTGCAAGTTAAGACACGGGCAGCAGAACATTTGAATGATCTCAATTTTACAGAGGTAGAATGTTGGAGACCGGTCAGCAACATGTTAGAATAGTAAAAGGTTTCAACAGCAGATGAGCTGATTTGAGATGAAGCTGGGTGATGTTACATAGATAGGAATAGTGATGCCTTGAAATGAGGTTGAAAGCTCATGTTGAGGGAAAGTGTAACACTAAGATTGTAAACAGGTTGGCTTACTTAGAACATAGCTGAAAAATGTGTTGCTGGAAAAGCGCAGCAGGTCAGGCAGCATCAAAGGAGCAGGAGAATTGACATTTCGGGCATAAGCCCTTCTTCAGGAATCATCACCTTTGATGCTGCCTGACCTGCTGCGCTTTTCCAGCAACACATTTTTCAGCTCTGATCTCCAGCATCTGCAGTCCTCACTTTCTTTTTACTTAGAACATAGAACAGTACAACCCTTCAGACCCCAAGCTCTTCAGCCCATGATGCCGTGCTCAATATGATGCCAACTGTCGTAAGGGAGGATAGAGTTAGTATGGAATGGAATTTGGAGTGGAAAATGAAAACGTACCTCAAATCTTTGTTCATGCAGTACTGAAAATGATGAGCATCAATTAATTCAAGTAGTAGTGAACTACATTAAAATGAAGGAGCCAATTGCAAAGTATTTTTGGGTGAAAGACATGGAAATGTTATTACCTACTAATCCTTAGAAAAGATTATAAAATGGAACAAACACACATATTAACATAGGTAATAAGTTTAAAAGCAGTGTACATGCAGGATGAATAAAGCCCACACAAATTGGAAGTCCTTATTAGAATCATTTAGGTCCTAAAGTTTTTTTAACCTGAGATCACCATCCAATGCTGCCCCTTCTATCTACCATGGGAATTTACTGCTGCTATACTAACTGCTGAGTACACACCGCCAGAAGCAAAGGTTGAGGAAGCTCTGCATGTGCTGTACACCACCACTAACACCCTGGAGACGGAACACCATGAGACCCTGTTTATTGTGACTGGTGACTTCAATCAAGCCAATCTAAGGAAGATGTTGCCCAAGTACCACCAGAACATTACCTGCTCCACCCAGGGGCCTGAACATTTTAGACCACTGCTACACCACTGTGAAGGATGCCTACCATCCATCCCCCGCCCTCATTTCGGGAATTCTGACCACAATGCCATGCTTCTTCTCCTGACTTACAGGCAAAAGCTCAAGCAGGAGACCCCCTTGCGGATACAGGTCCAGTGCTGGTCAGAGGAATATGAGGATCAACTCCGGTGCTGTCTAGAATCAGCTGATTGGACCATGTTCAAACAGTCTGCAGGTACCTTGGATGAGAACGCCACCACCGTCACAGACTTTATCAGCAAGTGTATGGTGAACTGCATACTGAGGAAGTCAACCCATGTGCTCCCCAACAGGAGACCCTGGATGAATCAGGATATATAGAACCTGCTGAAAACCAGGCATGAGGCCTTCAGATCAGGAGACCCACTCAAATATAAGGAATCCAAGTATGACCTTCACAGAGCCATTAAGACAGCCAAGGACCAATACCAATCCAAACTAGAGACCCAGACAGACACCCGGCAACGATGGCAAGGACTGAATGACATCACAGGTTCCAAAAAGAGACGTTCAAAATAGCAGACGATGACACACCCCTTCCAGATCGTCTCAATGCCTTCCATGCTCGCTCTGAGCAGACTTTCGATAGAGAGGTAACACCTATTCCGACAAGTCCTGACGAACCTATCCCAACAGTCACTGCATCAGAGGTCAGATCAGTTTAACTTTGTGTGAATCCAAGGAAAGCAATGGGACCAGACGGAGTACCAGGCCATGCACTCAGAGCATGCACAGATCAACTGGCAGAAGTCTTCTTGGACATTTTCAACTTCTCTCTGCAGCAGGTCATTGTCCCTGCCTGTTTTAAGAGGGCCAACATGATCCCTGTGCCTAAAAAGGCTCATGCAGCATGTCTCAATGACTACTGCCCAGTGGCCCTAACTTCGGTGGTCATGAAGTGCTTTGAAAGGCTGGTCATGGCATTAATCAACTCCAGCCTCCCCACTACTCTTGACTCACTCCAATTTGCCTATCAAAACAACAGATCCACGTCAGATGCCATATCACTTGCCCTTCACTCCTCCTTAGAACATCTTGACACCAAGAACAGCTATGTAAGAATCCTACTCATTGACTACAGTTCAGCCTTCAACACTATTATCCCCTCGAGACTAATTACGAAGCTTGGTGATCTCAGACTAAGCCCCACTCTGTGCAACTGGATCCTCAGTTTCCTGACCCACAGGCCACAGTCAGTGAAGACTGGGGACAATATTTCATCCTCACTAACAATCAACACTGGAGCCCTCCAGGGTGCGTACTCAACCCCCTACTGTACTCACTGTATACCCATGACTGCGTCGCTAAATACCAGACTAATGCCTTTTACAAGTTCGCTGATGATAACACCATAGTTGGTTGAATCTCAGATGGCGGCGAAACAGACTACAGATGGGAGGTGGAAGACCTGGAAAAATGGTGAGAACAATCTAGCTCTCAATGCCAGCAAAACCAAGGAACTCATTATTGACTTTCGGCAGGATGTTACTCATGCTCTCCTACACATTAACAGCACAGAGGTAGAACAAGTGGAGAGTTTCAAGATCCTGGGAGTGGACATCCCACAACAAGCTTTCTTGGACTCTTCATGTGGCTGCACTGGTTACAAAGGCCCAACCATGTCTCTTCTTCCTCAGGCAGCTGAGGAAATTTGGTATGATGGCGAATACCCTTGCCAATTTTTATAGGTCCGCCATCGAGATCATTCTGTCTGGATGTATCACTACCTGGTATGGCAACAGTACCATTCAAGATCGGAGACAGTTACAGAGAGTGATGAACTCACCCCAGACAATCACAAAGACCAATCTCTCATTTATAGAATCCATTTACAAGGCCCGCTGTAAAGGAAAGGCTGCCAGCATTCTTAAAGATCCATCCCACCCTGACAATGTTTTTCTACAACCTCTACCATTGGGGAGAAGGTATAGAAGCCTGAACACATGCACCAGTCAGTTTCGTAACAGTTTCTACCCTACTGTTGTTAGGATACTGAATGGATTCTCAAACTCTTAGCATTCACCTGTATCTGTGTTTTTGCTTTGCCACAGTTTACCTATTATTTACTATCTATGCTACTTAACTCTGTGATCTGCCTGTATTGCTCGCAAGACAAAGCTTTTCATTGTGCCTCAGTACAAGTGACAATAAATTCAATTCAATTCAATAACTGTTGTTTAATTGTAACCAAGCATCCTCAGCAGTGGCAAAACTTGTAGATAACTTTAAGTTCTCATTGAATATTTTGTCCCGCAATTCACTTATTAATTGGGTGTTGTCTTCAAAGATGATAAGGAGCAAGTTATCAATCCATACACTTTTTTCTCTTCTACTACTCAAAATTAGCAGTTCGAATAGTGTTTATTTGCAAACTCCTGAGTCCAGACACATTGTCTTTCAAAGCTAAATAGCTTGCAGGCAAGCCTTTCTTCTCCCAATGTGTGAAATTATTAAATAAGTACGAATTAAGCAGGAGGTGCAAATGTTTTGATGCTTTGTTGCCTGGTTTTGAAATCTTTAGATAATGTGGTAATTTTGGTGCAGTTTCACTGATTCCACATGTTTCAATCTATCGTCAGGTGATCACAGTAGTCATTTTAAGCCTGAAGTCTGTCGCAAGATGGCTGGCAAAGGTTGAGCATGTGCACATTACAGCAAAGATGGTCTCAGCCTGCACAGATGGCATAGGTGACTTGACATTAGGTGCCTTTGTCCATACTCTGAAGCAGAAGATGGCTATGGTAGGTTACAGTGACTGAAAGGCTGTAATAAAGAAAGCTTTGCTGGCAGTGGGATTGATGTGGAGAGTTCTGGTCTCAAGAGGAAAGTGGAGAAGGCCTACCCAGTGCAAGCAAATGGATAGTGTATTTCTGGCTCCTTAAAAGGCACTAACAAGGAAATGCAGGATAAAGTGGTAACAAAGATAGATTAACCAATAGTAAAGAAACAATTAATGAGGAGATCAACAGTAAAAAAAAAATCAATCTGTGAAGAAACTTGCAGCCAAGAAAGTTGTAAACATAAAAACCTGAAATCAAAGGCCCTTCTTAGAGTCATAATGTCTCTCTTAACATAGTAAACCCACAATAAAGTTATCCCTATCCTACAGCCAGGCTCATTCACAATAGAGGTAAAAACAATGACTGCAGATGCTGGAAACCAGATTCTGGATTAGTGGTGCTGGAAGAGCACAGCAGTTCAGGCAGTATCCGAGGAGCTTCGAAATCGACGTTTCGGGCAAAAGCCCTTCATCAGGAATAAAGGCAGTGAGCCTGGAGCGTGGAGAGATAAGCTAGAGGAGGGTGGGGGTGGGGAGAAAATAGCATAGAGTACAATGGGTGAGTGGGGGAGGGGATGAAGGTGATAGGTCAGGGAGGAGAGGGTGGAGTGGATAGGTGGAAAAGGAGATAGGCAGGTAGGACAAGTCCGGACAAGTCATGGGGACAGTGCTGAGCTGGAAGTTTAGAACTAGGGTGAGGAGGGGGAAGGACAATAGACAGTGTTTTACTTTAATACAATAGCCAAATACTGCAGCTGTTGAAATTAATTTGAATTTGACAATTGTTTGATTTCCATTCTGTCTTAATAAAGGTGCCTGGTGAACATACCACTACTTTGCAAATGTGTTCTCTTTGCACCACCTAGTGGAACATCTGGAACATTTCCTTCTAAAAATTTGTATATGGAATCAATTTAAAATTTCAACATATGAACAAAAAACAAGAGTAAGCAGCTCGGACCATCAAGGCTGTTCCTTTTTAATAAAATCATGGCAGATCTGATTTTAACCTCAATTCTACATTTCTGCATATCTCTCATAATCCGACATAATCAAGAATCTATCTACCTCTGCCTTGAAAATATTTAAAGATTCTGCAACCACTGCCTTTTGAGAAAGGAAACTCCAAAGACACTCAATCCTCAGAGAAAAATAGTTCCACTTCTCTGCTTTAAATAGGTGACTCTATTTTTAAACTATGACCCTGAGTTCTAGATTCTCCCACAAGAGGAAATGACCTTTCTACATCCACCAATGTCAAGTCCTTTCAGGATCTTATATGTTTTAATTATGTCACATGAGTAGTATTTATCCGATTTACTGCCTTTTAGACCAATAATCATTTTAGTCCTTGAAAGGTCTCAGGTATAACAATGAGATGACAAAAATTAAAATCTGTGTAGCTCATCTTTACAACTATAATAATAACCTGAAGACAGAGCTATTTCATCAGCTACCATAGGGATTAAGGGGGAAGCTGGGTAAGCAGCAATTTAGTGGAAATAGGATCAAGAACATGAAGTGGATCTCAACGATTTGATGAACTCAGAAAAGGTATGAGAGGGGTATGAGAAAAGTAGAGAAAGATACCAGGGCAGAACTTAGATAAGGAAGGAGCACTCTAGGAGGTTTGCCCAATGAGTTAGTGGACGGGAGGGATGAAGTAGTGACAGCTATTGAATGATCTTAATATCAGTGTCAAATGAGTCTACAGTCTTGCACTAATTGTAGGAGGTAAGAATGAAGGGACTTGGAATCGGTATTTAAGAAGATATTTTTTCTACTACAAACTAAATTATATTTGCAGTCCAGAACATGCTGGAATAATGAGTAACTTTTGTAGACAAGAACAGAATCCAATTGTGTTTTAATTTAAGTTCAATTAAATTCAAACATACACAAATTGCTTACCCTCTTTGAAATAAGCCATGATGCACCCTTCAGTCGTTTCAGCCATATGTTTAACAGATGCTAGACTTTGACAAGTTGCAGTCAGTAGTGGTAGTGATAGATTATAGCACACCTTAGTCTCAATCCATGACCGCAAGCTCTCTCGTAATGACTCAGCTGATGTAATACTTGTGTTATTCAGCATCATTAACACTTCCATAAAAAGGCTGGCTATTGCCATGTGACGCATTTGACTGTCCACTTCTGGGAAAGGAATATTCAAAATAAACTATCCATGAAAAATTTATTTTCAAATCAATGCATTTAAGTAACAATAAAGCAATCATTAATGTACTATAAGATACAATTTGCTATTTCTTTTAAAAGTATATTTCTAATGGAGACATCTGGATCATTCCTTTCTAAAGATCTGTAATTACTGAATCAATTGAAGATGTCAACATATGAGCAAGGAACAAGGCTACTCTACTTCCCTATTCAATAAGATCACAGCTAATTTGATTTTAACCTCAACTTTACATTTCTGCATATTCCCAATAATCTTACATTCCCATAGCAATCAAGACTGTTTATTTCTACCTTAAAAATATTTGAAGATTCTGCATCCACTATCTTTTAGAGTCATAGAGATATAAGCACAGAAACAGACCCTTCTGTCCATGTCGACCAGATATCCTAAATAAATCTAGTCCCATTTGCCAGCATTTGGGCCATATCCCACTAAACCCTTGCTATTTATATACCCATCCAGGTGCCATTTAAATGTTGTAATTGAACCCACCTCCACCAGTTTCTTTGGCAGTTCATTCTATACACGCACCACCCTATGTGAAAAGGTTGCCCATTAGTTCCCTTTTAAATCTTTCCCTTCTCATCTTTAACTATGCCCTCTAGTTTTGAATTCCCCCACCCTTAGGAAAAGACCTTGTCTATTTACCCTATGTCTGCCCCTCATGATTTTATGAACCTCTTTCAGGTCACCCCCTCAGTCTCCAATGCTCCAGTGAAAACAGTGCCAGCCTATTCAGCCTCTTCCCATAGCTCAAATCGTCCAACCCTGGCAACATCCTTGTCAATCTTTTCTGAACCCTTTCCAGTTTCACAACATCCTTCCTATATCCAGGAGACCACATGAGAAAGGAAATTCCAAAGACTCTCAATCCTCAGAGAAAAACAGTTCCTCATCTCTGCTTTAAATAGGCCACTCTTTATTTTTAAACTGTGACCTTAAGTTTGAGATTCTCCCACAAGAGGAAATGACCTTTCCACATTTGTCTGGTCAAGTCCTTTCAGGATCTTATATGTTTTAATTATGTCACCCTGACTCTTCTAAACTCCAGACGACTGACCTATCCAACCTTTCTTTATAATCCAATCCACTCCTTCCAGATACTTGTCTCGTAAACGTTTTCTGAACTGCTTCTAAAGTATTAATATCCTTCTATAAGGATGACAACCAGTACTGCACTCAGTACTCCAGATGCGGTCTCCCCAGTGTCCTATATAAGAGAAGCATAACCTCTCTAATCTTGCATTCATTTCCTCTCTCAATAAACAGAACATTCTATTGGCTTTCCTGATTACATGGTGTACCTGTATACTAACCTTTTGTGGCTCTTGTAGGACACCCAGGCCTCTCTTGCATCCTCTCACCATGTAGATGATATGCTTTTTTACCCTTTCTGCCAAAATGGACAATTTCATACTTGCCCACACTGTACTCCATTTGACAGTTTTTTGTTCCTCTTTCTACATCTCTTTGGAGGCTCCTGATGTCCTTTCACAATTCACTTTCCTACCTGTCTTTTGGTCATCAACATTAAGGTTGATTTATTACATATAATATTATAGATTTATTGTTCTATAAAGATATACAGGGATGTGAATCAATGGCAGGTAAATTAATTTGTAGAATTAACATGGAGTCCAATATGACACTTCTCTGGTGCCAAAGAAGTCAGACTAAGCTTAAAACGTTAAATGTTTTCATTATATTCTCATGTACTTACTTCACTGTCTTTGTCAATCTTAGGGCAATTTCATAGCTCTTCATAAATTGATATAGAGAAGAAAAGGGGCAAAATGTGTAGATAATAGATGTAAGCAGCAACATATCAGAATGCCTCAATTTGTCATTCCTCATTTTGATGCAAAGCGGTGCCTGAGCATCTCAACTCAACATTGCTCCTGTTCCATTGACATGGGCATGCTGTGATAATGGAGCTGTCCTACTCTAAAGTACTTGAGATGTTGTAACAAGACGAAAGAGCAGATAGTATGTAATGTAGGAAATATTAGAAATAGGCTTTACAATGACATAAACAAGCTCTCACCTAGGTAGTTTTCAGACTGCACTAACCTGGTGGGTTAAAGATAACAATATCATCCAATAGTGTTATCATTTCATGTTTTAGTTGAGCATGGACTATTTGACCATTCTGATCCAAAGTGAGGAGGCACTGGACAACTTGGTGGACATATACCTTGGATTTATGTGTAGCATCCTAGAGAAACCATATATATAGTATCAGCAACTATAGTATTCACAAATGTGAGATTAAAATAAAATCAAATTCCTCAGAGAAACAATTTATTATGTGACCACAGGAAATTTAGAAATATCTGATATATCTAAACCAGGTGACTAGAAGGTTGAAATTGGTGCACAGGCATCATATTCTTGAAATGAATCAATCTGATTTTTCTTTGCCTCTGTAATTACTGTTAAACCAGTTGTACAGTGTTTCTTTTTGTGCATGCACCAGCTGTAGAGTTCTGCTTCAGAATCTGAGGTTATTCTGTAATAATACATTCAGAAACTCTCAGCACCCTTACTAGCAAGGATTTCAGGGAAAAGCAAGTGAGAGTCATTATTTAGCCTCAATTTTTCGTTGTTTTCCAACATTTACATGAATTTGTGCAGTTTGTGTCTCATGTCTCATACAAAATGCTGAATAAAGATACAAGCTGATTTGGAATATTTGCTCAGAGATGCATTTCGTTCATGAACATTGTTCAAAAGCAAATATATCACGGTGTATCTTGTACTGGAAATATAAAATAGAAAAACAATCAGATAAATTCAACACAAATTCCTGACCAAATAAATATTTTAAACTTCTACATTTACTTACACTGTGTACGTCCAATGTTTCACAAAAACCCGCAGCAATTTTTAAAAGCTTCAGTATCAGCTCAGTTGATGGATCTTTTAGAATGACAGTGGAAGGTGAGTAATGGGTACTGAAGTAGCTAATGACATTTTGATATGATGCTATGTCCACAAAATGCCAGGGTATTGCACTTGATTGTCCAAGAAGGCTACGTAATGAGGATTCCTAAAGAGATCAGCAGTGATGGTTGGGTTAACAAAACTTTAATTTGAAAACAAGTAAATAAACATAGTTATTCAACATTTTCTGAAGCTTCCAAAATGCACAGTAAAATTCTTCTACTTCATTTAGGAATTAAATATATGCAATTATTCCTATATAGCTGAAAGGATTTCAATTCTTCAAGAAGCAATTTACTTTTCAGAAATTAAGAAATAGGAGCACCTCACTCCACCATCCATTACAATCATGGCTGGTCACACACCAAACATTTGTCTATCTCAGTCTTAAATATATTAAACAATGATGTATCCACAATCCTTTTGAATAAAGAATTCCAAAGATTCACAATTCTTTGACTAAAGAAATTCCTCCTTATCCTTACCCTAAATGATTGACAATTTATCCTGAGATTGCTACTGCATTTTCTCGATTCCCCATGCAGGGGTACCAACCTATCACTGTCCACCTTATCTAGTCCCTTCAGAATCAAAAAGATCACCTCTCATTCTTTGAAACTCTCAATAGTATGGGGCCAATTTACTTACCCTTTCATCAAATGGTAACTCTCATCCGAGCTACCAACCTAGTGAACTGATATAATAATATACATTATTAGACAGTGAAAATAAGAATTTTCTATGCTAGTGACACTTTTGACTTGTGGTCAAAAATACCATCAAATCAGACTGTGGCTATCGACATAAATATACTTTATAATGCTACAGTCACAATTAATGTTTTTTGTATTATTAAAGCTGATTTCATACCTACATTTCAGAATCAGAAAAATCACAGATTGCCTCCTTTCACAATGCTTTTTATAATGTCTCTTTCGCCTCAGGTCTGCTACATGATATTTACTAATATCATTTTAGATATTAATCCTATTTTCCCATCATTTACATTTTGAGATGATGCATCAGGTTGACATCACTTGCTTATCTTCCTTGCTGCTGTCTTTGCCCCATCAAAGCACTGTAATGTCCTGCCCTTTAAACCTCTGTGGCTGTATGATGGTCTCACAGCAAAAGTATCAAACAACTTGTAACATAGATGAGCTTGATTCTTTTTTCAACCTTGGTTGCACAGACAGATATATCTCAAGTACAGATTTAAAATTATATGTCGTAATTCTGGATGTTAAAATAAACTTTTCTGGATCAATTATGGAACAAATTCTCTAAATTATGGTTTATTGGAGAAACCGCATTAAGTACAACAAACAAATGACACTGATAGTCAGGTTATTCAAAGAATGAATAAACTTGTTGTTTTTATGAAGTATCACAGTCCCTCCCAGTAGAAAGAAAAAAATACAAAACTACTTACTGGTTTACGTATAAGTTTGTCTTCTTTTGATAGAAAAACCATCATAAATAACAAATAGACAATCATATTCCGTGTCTGCAAAAGAGGCTGGGGATTCCAAGCATCAGAAAGAACATTAACCCAGTTAACTTCACAAAGCAAAGACCCCAAAAATAGGAAACAGCTCTTTGGGCTTCCTCTCTCTACCTGAAAAATAAGACCAAGATTAAACATCGAGATTGACCACTGTCCTCGCCATGAGTTTATGTAGAACTAAACTAAGATTAAACATAAACACTGAATGGTAGAGTGTTTCTCTGGACTATAATGTATCTCCACAAACAGAAGAAATAGAAAAACCTTGCACCTGAAAGTCAATTCTATTATGCTCTCAACATCTCTTCGGCAGCTGTACTCTACTTACACAATTGCTTCATTTCAGACAGCCTATGCTTGGTTATAAATCTTCTCTTTACTGAATAATCTAAAAAGGAACCAATCCATATTTACATTATCTGGCAAAGATCTATTTCATTGTTTTAGTAATGAAGTTATTACTTATTACACAATCAAATGTTTGACCAAGAGTGCCAGAAAGTACTCCATTATTCCATTGTAAAGATGCCAAACTGCTAAATGAATCATTGCAATATCAAGCAATTTTCAATACTGTTCTTTTATTTCATCAATTTTAACTGTTGTTTCAAAAAATCTAACGATGGAAACAGAATCGCAATTAGAGTCTGTCAAAAAGTCGGAAAGTATATTTAATCTTTTTATTCACTTATTCATTTCATTATAAGATACACATTAAAGTGCAGAATAAGCTTTTACATAAAAAGACATTTAGAAATAGAATGAGCGTATCTAGAAAATTTAAAACCACTAAAACACTAGCATTTTATATAGATACATAGAAAAGTACAGCACATAACAGGCCCTTTGGCCCATGATGTTGTGCCGAGGTTTAATCCTAATGTAAAATATAACTTAACTTACGTACCCCTCAACTCACTGCTATCCATGTGCATGCACAGCAGTCGCTTAAATGTCCCCAATTACTCTGCTTTCACCACCACCGCTGGCAACGCATTCCATGCATTCATAACTCTCTGCGTAAAGAACCTACCTCTGACATCTCCTTTATACCTTCCTCCTAATATCTTCAAACTATGACTCCTCGTACCAGTCAATCCTCCCTGGGGAAAAGTCTCTATCTATTCCACTCATTATTTTGTACACCTCGATCAGGTCTCCTCTCTTCCTCCTTCTCTCCAGAGAGAAAAGTCCGAGCTTATTCACCTTTCTTCATAAGGCAAGCCCTCCAGTCCAGGCAGCATCTTGATAAATCTTCTTTGCACCCTCTCCAAAGCCTCTGTATCTTTCCTATAGTAGGGCAACCAGAACTGGACACAATATTCCAAATGTGGTCTCACCAGGGACTTGTAGAGCTGCAGCAAAACCTCGCAGCTCTTAAACTCGATCTCCCTGTTAATGAAAGCCAAAACACCATATGCTTTCTTAACAACCCTATCCACTTGGGTGGCAAATTGAGGGATATATGTACTTGCACACCCAGATTTCTCTGTTCCTCCACACTGCCAAGAATCCTGTCTTTAATCCTATATTCAGCTTTCGAGTTCGACCTTCCAAAATGCATCACTTCACATTTATCCAGGTTGAACTCCATCTGCCATTTCTCAATCCAGCTCATAAGTGTAAGTATTAATCTCACAAGCATATGCATCACAAAGTATAAGTATTAATTCCTGATGAAGTGACCTTCAAACACTGCAAAAGGTAACTGAGCAATTTTCACCAGAGGGGTGAAAAAAGGTGATTTGGATACAAGATTTACAAACTTAGACAAATTGTTTTGTTAAAAAATTCTTAATACATTTGGTTAAATAGTTTGAGATTCACCACCATCTTTGAAAGCTATTAGCGATGGGCAATAAATGCTGCTCTCATTTTAAAAACATCAGTAGACTAAATACTGCTCTCATCCCTTTGCTGATGATGTGGAGGTTCTGGTGTTGGACTGGGGTGGACAAAGTCAGAAGTCACATGACACCAAGTCACAGGTAGGCTGAATTTAGTTGCTCTTACAAAGCCTGCCGATATGTCAGACCAAGTCGACTCCTGTGCTGTGACCATTCTACAATGTGTTCAGAAAAAGGCAAAAGCAAAAGTTACATGACATCAGGTTATAGTCCAACAGGTTTATTTGAAATCACAAGCTTTTGGAGCATTGCTCCTTCATCACACGAAGTAGACTTCACTTCAGAGAAGACTTCACCTGATGAAGGGGCAGTGCTCCGAAAGCTTGTGATTTCAAATAAAGCTGTTGGACAATAACCTGGTGTCATGTGACTTTTGCTTTTGCCCTTTTCTGAACAAACTATAGAATGGTCACGGCACAGGAGTCAACTTGGTCTGACATATCGGCAGGCTTTGTAAGAGCAACTAAATTCAGCCTACCTGTCCACCCGTTCCATGTAATCCTGGATTTATTTTCTAGATAGATCATTATCCAATTTCTTGAACCATGATTAATCCGTTTCCTCCACCCTTACTTCTCTCCACATTCTCGGACGCATTTGATCTTTTTCTGCTGTCTTGATAACTTCTAAGTACAGTCAATTTTGTAAATGCATTCATTAGCAATAATTGGTCCATCTGATGTTTCAGCTATTTCCTCTTTCTCTATTTTGACCCTGGTTCTCACTTGTATATCAATCTGACATCTACCGTATATACCTCTTTTGTCTTCTTCTTACTCCCATTGTCATCCAGGGAGTTCTGGCTTTGCATGCCCTAACTTGCTTCCACTTCAGTATGCCCGAATAATCTTCATTTCATGGCAGCTCATTGGCAGGCAAAACACTAACTGAACAATCTTTGATTCTAATTAGCTGTACCAGATCTATTGTCACTGCACTAAATTGGCCCTCCAATTATTTTGTTTTGTTCAGATTCTTCCTTAGCTAATCTAAATCTTATGATGACTGTTCATTAAATGTTCCCACTCTGAGGCTTTATTCAGATCATTCTCTAGGACCAGGAATGTCTTGTTAGGCTAGAAACATCATGATCTAAAAAAATTAACTTGAACACACTCAACTTCTTTCCATTTCAGACTTTTACAGTGTTTCTATGCCAGCTTACACTAGCATAATAAACTCCTCCATAGGCTTTGCAACCTGTCTAATTTCCTTACACTTCCTTTGCTTTATCTCTTTCCCTCTATTTGGTATTTATAGAACACACCCAATAGTGTGTTGTACCTTGATTTTTAAAAAATATTCCTAATTAAATCCATTACACCCTTGATCTTTCAGAGACACCATCTCTCTTGCGCTGTAATATTATTATTAGTCAGTACTGCTACCTATTCTCCTATCTTTTCTTCCCTATCTTTCAAAAAAGCATGAGGTACTCAATCCTGTCCTTCTTTAAGTCAGAGATATTAGAACAACTTTTCACAAAGTGACCTACTTTAAAGAACTCTTCCATTAAGGCTTGGTCGGGGTACAACTCGTTCCATGGCAGATTGGAATATTCTGAGTGGTAGGTATACAGGATATACTCTGGCAATTTGGGTATTGTGCAAGTTTCACAATAATGCATCAAGTGGAACCAAAGAGCCCCTCTTTGGCCAGGAATTAGTTTATCTGTAAGAAAAGGAGTGAAAAAGACAATATTGTGGACAATGAAGAAAATGACAACTGTAATGATTTTAAATATTTGTGATGAGGCTAAAATGGAAAAACAAACTTATGTTTGCTTTCTTTTAATAATCATTACCTTAGTTTTATCCAATTAACGTAAAAGTTGCAGCTCAAAGTATAGCTTACTGGGTGTGGAAGCACTTTGGAAGGATCTAACAATTACACAAACGCAAAACTTTCTCTCTTATATTATTGTGTTGCAAAGTACTTAAAATTAATATTGAACATGTTGATACAATTTAAAAAAAGCAGTCACTCATCTTGCATTCACCATTCTACGATTTCTGAATTTAATACACATTGCTTAAAATCCACCTTTCTTTCCAGAATTAAAGGCTAAAATAAATCAGAAATTACCTTTAAACTTTTGGTGCAGATAATCAACACATTTAGTAAATAACTTCACCACGCCAGATGCTATTGGAGTGTCAATCTCTAGCCAAGGATATGAACGACTATTGCTTTATAAAAATACAAAATTTGGATGATCAATTAAATATAAGCATTGTTACAATTTGCAATTAACTGTTTAAAAAAATCTTCTTAAAGTAATAATCATTCAAAATCATTTAAGTGGTTGAATTAGGAAGAAACCACAATAACTTGCATGTAATATAGCAAAACATCTCAAAGCACTATACAGAAGGGTGGTAACAAATGTGAAATAAGTTAAATGTAAGAAAATACTGGGACAGATGACTAAAAGCTTGGTTAAAGAGGTAGGCTTTAAGGAATTCTTAAATGAGAGTCATAGCTGCTAAGAGATTTAGGGAGCTAATTCCAGAATTTATGGGCTGGGTAACTGAAAACATGACCACAAGGACACAATTAAAACTGTGAATGCATGAAAGACCAAAATTGGAGGAACATGCAGTGAGAGGAGGTTACAGTTATGGATGAGGAGGCTATGGTATTGACAGCAAGGATGAAATGTTTTTAAATCAAGGCATCATTAATCCCGAAGCTAATGCCAATCAGTGAGCACATGGGTGATGGGTGGATGGGATTTGGTGTCAGTTAGTAATATTAGCATGTTTAGAGGATTGGCTAGCTAATTGAAAAGTTCAGATAAAGAGTCCATTTTCAGCATGGTAACCTGCAATTAATGAAGTACCACTGGATCAGTGCTGGGCTCACATATATTTACAATGTATTTTACTGCTCTGGATGGAAGTGAATGTACAATCGCCAAATTTGTAGATTACACAAAAAAATGTGGGAAGGTAAGTAGTGAGGATAACACAAGGAGTCTACAGAGGGACAGGTTACACAACTGGGCAAAAACATTGCAGATGAAATCTAATGTGGGAAAAGATGAAGTTATGGACATAGGCAGGAAGAATAAAACAGCTGAAGGTCTTAAAGGACATGAGTGACCGAATGACAAATTGGCAATGGTTGTGTAATGGCCACTGGGCCAGCTTTGTGTTCCACATTTTACTTGAATTCAAATTTCACCACCTGCCACACTGAGATTTGAACTCATGTCCCCAGAACACTGTTGGACATTTCCAAGTTTAGAGGCTAGGTGAACAGCACTGGAAGAAGAGAGAGCATAAAGTCCTTATTTTTGTTCTTTGTAGTTTGTTAAGAATTGAGGGGGAGTTGGGTGGGGGTGGGGGGGGTGAGATAGAGACAGAGTGGGAGAGAGAGGGGCTGTGGGGGAGAGGGGAGGGAGAGAGAGAGAGGCGCTGTGGAGAGAGGGAGAGAGACTGTGGGGGACTGGAAGACAGAGAGAGAGAGAGAGAGAGAGAGAGAGAGAGAGAGCGAGCGAGCGAGCGACAGAGCAAGAGAGAGAGTTATGCTTTGGCCAGTAGTTGACGCCTCATATTCCACCTTGGGAGCCTGCAACCAAACGACTCTGATCTCCAGCATCTGCTGTCTTCACCTTCTCCTATAGAAATTTCAGGCGTAATAGGGCAGGAGTAAGAGAGATGGGGGTGTTGCATTATTGTTAAAAGAAACCATCATTGCAGTAATGAAGGCGGACATCTGAGAGTTATATGTAGTTTACTTGGACTTCAGTAAGACCTTTGTCAAGGTCCTACATGGAAGACTGGTCTAAGAGATAAAAGCCCAATGAGATCCAAGGTAAGTTGGCAAATTGGATCAAAAACTGGCTTACACATAGGAGGCAAAGGGTGATGGTGGAGCATTATTTATGTGATTTGAAGCCTGTGACCAACAGTGTACCATTGGGTTCGGTGCTCAGGCCCTTGCTGTTTGTAATGTGTATTAACGACTTGGACATGAATGCAGAAAATATAATTTGCAGATGACATGAAAATTAATGATCTTTTTGATCATGAGGAGAATGATCTCAGGCTCCAGGATCAACGATTGTGATCAGCTGGTAAACTGGGCAGAACAATGGCAAATGGCATTTAATCCTGACAAGCGTGAGATTATTTGATTTGATTTATTGTCATGTATACCTAAGTACAGTGAAAAGCCTGGTTTGCAAGCAATACAGGCAGATCATAATAAGCAAGGTCATACAGATCGTATGGTGAAAAAACCTGGACAGAATGAGGCATAGAGATTACACCGTAAAGGATATACATTCGACAAGAACAACATTTACAAGATCTGCATTATTTGATGCGAGAGAGTCCATTGATCAGTCTAATAACAGTAGGGAAGAAGCTGTTCCTGAATCTGCATGTGTTCAAGCTTCTGTATCTTCTGCCAGACAGAAGAGGTTGTAGGAGAAGAGTAACGGAGGAGTCTTTGATGATGTTGGCAGTCTTTCTGCAGCAACAAGAGGTAATAGAGTCCATGCATGGGAGGTTGGCTTCCGTGATAGTCTGGACTGTGCACACAATCTTCTGTAGTTTTGTACGATCCTGGGCAGAGCAGCTGCTGTACCAGGTGGTTATTCACCCAGAGAGTATACTTCTGTGGAGCATCTATAAATGTTGGTGAGGATCCTTATGAACATGCCAAATTTCCTGATCTGCCTGAGGAAGAAGAGGCATTGTTGTACCTTCTTGACATTGCAACCACTTGAGAAGTCCAGGACAGATTGTCAGTTATTGTTACTCCTAGGAACATGACACTCTCAACCTCGGCTCCGTTAGTGTAGACGGTGGCATGTTCTTCTCCTTTCTTTCTGAATTCAACGATCAGTTCTTTAGTTTTGCCAACCCTGAGAGAGAATTGTTATCATTGCACCACGTTACCAAGCCCTCTATCTCCTGTCTGTATTCTGACTTATCATTTTGATATCCCTCCTATCAAGGTGGTTTTGTCAGCAAACTTGTAGATGGGTTCATTTGGAATTTGGCTACATAATCATGGGGGTACAGGGCATACTTTGGGAGTTGAGAAGGCTTCCTTGGGGGGGGTTCTAGTGTTGAATATTATTGTGGAGGAGGTGCAGTTGTCTACCTTCACTGATTGCAGTCCATGGGTCAGGAAACTGAAGATCCAGTTCCAGAAAGTGAAGCCAAGACCTGGATCTCAGAATGTTGAAATCAATCTGGATGGGATAATGGTGTTGAAGGCAGATCTGTAGTCAATGAGCAGGAGTCTGAAGTAGGTGTCCTTGTTGTCCAGATGTTCCAAATTATGTACTTTGGAAGTTGTGATAATGGAAGGATACACTCAATGAATGGTAGGTCCTTAGGGAGTACTGAGGAATGAAGGGACCTTGTGTACAAGTTTTTAGATCCATCAAGATGTCAGCACAGTAGACAGGATGGTGAAGAACGTATGAGATGCTTGCCTTCATTAGCCAGATTGTAGATTATAGGAGCAAGGAAGTCTTGTTACAACTTTATAAAACATTGGTTAGGCCACAATATCAGAAAAGCACAGCAGGTCAGGCAGCATCCGAGGAACAGGAGAATTGACGTTTCAGGCTTTAGCCCTTCATGAGGAATGAGGCTTGAGGGCCCGGGGGGGCAGGGGAAGCGAGAGTTCTGAGAGCTTAGTAGGGTATAACCCAAATGCACATAAATGGGATTAGTCTACTTTACTGTTTGTTGGTCGAAATAAACATGCTGGGCCAAAGGGGTTGTTTCTATGCCATATGATTCTAAGACCATTATTGCAATGCCTGCCCTGTTGAATGGGGGAAGACTGCAGAAAGCTGAAGCATAAAATGGATTTGGGGTTCCTCCTGTATAAGTCATTGAGAGAGAGCATCCAAATTCAGTTGGTAATAAGGCATGTTAGGCCAAGCCTTTATTACATGGAATGGGGAATAAAAATAGGAAGATTTTGGTAAAACTATACTAGGATTGATCATACTACAACTGGAATACTGTGAACAGTTCTGGCTCCCTTTCCGAAGGACAGATAGATTGGCATTGGAGACAATCTATACAAGTTTCATCAGGTTCATCCTGTTTAAGAATGGATTATTTTATGATAAGAGATTGAGTAGGTGTGACTTTTACTCACTGAAGTTTACAAGATTGAGAGGATCCCTTATTAAAACATTTAAGATTCTTAGGAGGCTTGACAGAGTACATGTGGAGAGGTTGTTTCTCCTTGTGGGAGAATCTAGGATCAGAGGGTATAATCTCAGAAGTGAAACTGTGGAAATTTTTGTTTCAGAGTGCTGTCAGGACTGTGTCATGAAGCATATTCAAGGCTCAGACAGACAGATTTTTAATCAGTACAGAAATCAGGGGATATGTAGAATTCGCAGGAAAGTGGAGTTGAGGATTATCAGATCAGCCATTATCTCATTGGTGGAGCTGACACAATGGGCTGAATAGCCTATTTTTGCTCTTACATCGTATATTCTCAGTGGCTGAAGGTACAGATCAAAGTGTCAAGTGAATAAGCTCCTTGCAACTGTGTGAATTCAGTGAACGGGGGAAACACAGATGAAAGGAACTTTCAAAGTGCTGGACTGATTATTCAGTAATAGGAAATGTGGCCAGAGGTTACTCTACTGTTAAATTGTTGCAATTGTAATCTTGCTTGATACATGAGGAATTACAGATTCAGATGTGATTAGGTCATATTAACACATCATATCAATAGATGAGGTCACGGATAAACAACATCTAACATGAAACAAAACTGGAGCAAATGGCAGAAATTGGAGGCATGTGTAACTGATGAAAATACTAGCATTATAGAAACTGTGAGTTCTATAATGTTGTTTGATGGGTACATAATTTTAAGATTGATCCATTGTGCGCAACAAAGGAGTTGTGTTATTGGATATGGGAAAATATATAAATGTCCCATTAAACATCAAAATAAAACCTGCAACACCAAGCAGAGATCTGAACACATCAGAGGACAGGTTGTAAAAGTTCACTTTTGAGGTGCATTGTAAAGTTAAGGAGAAGTTAAGCAACACATAGTTAAGCAACAACATTGTAGAGGCAGGGACACCCAAGTGGAACAGATGGGAAAGGAAAAGGGAGTGCTAATGGTGGTAGAATAATGAAGGATGAAGAGAAGGTGTTAATGATAGATGTTAATGCAGAAAATTGGTCAACTCTGCTGAGAACATAAGTATGTAAATGTGGCCTTGCAGTTGGGTGGTTAGTCATAGTAGTGGCCTTTAGAGCACTTTCTATTTCAGATCTCCAGCATCGATGTTGCTTTGTTTTAACAAAAACAGTTACCTTGCTTCCTCTGTATTTAGTACCAGTAGCCACGGCCTGAAAAGTCCCACCAGTTTTGCATATATCATTTTCAAACCTAAAATGAAATAAACCCAAATTATTAAGGCTGGATTAATGAAACAAGATTAAATAGCTGAAATAATGGACAGTTTTGATTTATTATTTGTAAAATGAATAAAAGAACTAAAGTAATATGTTTTGCCACTCAATTTACAACTGAATTTTACAACCAATGCAATAACGCACATTTTGTATTATGCTTCATAAGTGATAAATCAGATGTAGGACATTAATACAATAGTTAACCAGAGGACAAATGATTATTCCCATTATTTGGAATGTATTAAATCACAGCCTAATTTCTTTTCCTAACAGCAAGCTGCTTGATCATTTATCCCCTCATTATCAATTAAAGTAATTTAGGGAAACTCAAAAAAGTAACACACTGTTAGAGATTGTTAATATTACAAAATTTTAATATTAAGTAAACAGAGTTTTCCACAAATCCTACTGCATCAAACATTCTCCCTTCTGCTGTGACTCAATTGATAGCATCCTTCCCTGAGTAAAAAGATGTAAGTTTAACACCCCCTCCAAAGACTTGAGTTTGACACTCCATTGTAACAAAGGCTAAACTATCAGAGGTGCATCTTTCAGATTAAATTTAAAACTGAAGTCCTATTAGCCTTCCCAGATGGGCAGAAAAGATCTTTTGGCACAATTTAGAAGTGGACAGTTATTCCAAGTCTCCAAGGCAACATTTATTCCTCAATCAACACCACTAGAAAGAAATCTGGTCATCATCATCATCATACAGCTGTGCAAAAATTGCCTGCCAAGTTTCCCAGATTACAACACTGACTATACATCAAAAGTCTTCTTTAGCTGTAAAGTGCATGGACACATTCAGAAATCATGAAAAGCACTAACATATGGATGTCTTTCTTTCTCTTTCAAAATACTTATTCAGTTACTTATGGTTGAGGCCAGACAACTCTGATGAGGCCAATTACGTGCCAGATTAACTTGATTTTTAATCACATCATCAGGCCTTCACCGAAATACTCCCATCCAGAGAATTCTTTCAGACGTAAATCAATTTTGGTGGCATTGATTTAAAAAGAAATATTATTTAAGACACCATGCAAACTTAATACTCTTTTCAAATAGAGCTGTAGAGAGTCTTAATACCCACTTACATCAATTAAGCTTACAGATGGAATCTAGCTTTAAAACTTCATCCAAAAAAAAGGTAGCTGCAAAAATACATTATTTGCATGTTTAAGGTCGAAAGTGGAATTTGGGTTCCCAACATTTTTACTTAGAAGAGAGCCGCATATTAAATCAAATGACATGAAATACATCACATTGTCTCATGAATGAAAAAAAAACATCTTAAAAGGTGGATTTGGACAGGTAACATGCATCAAAATTCATTTTCGTACAGAGCGAAATGCATTTGAACTTGGTGTCTTACAAAGTAGAGTAATGACATATTAACTGATGTTGTGCTCACACGGGAAGCTGCTGAGCAAGGTGAAGGCCCATGGTGTTCGAGGTGAGCTACTGGTATGGATTGAGGATTGGCTGTCTGTCAGAAGGCAGAGAGTTGGGATAAAAGGTTCTTTTTCGGATTGGCAGCCGGTGACAAGCGGTGTTCCGCAGGGTTCAGTGTTGGGGCCGCAGATGTTCACATTATATATTAATGATCTGGATGAAGGGACTGGGGGCATTCTAGCGAAGTTTGCTGATGATACAAAGTTAGGTGGTCAGGCAGGTAGTACTGAGGAAGTGGGGAGGCTGCAGAAGGATCTAGACAGTTTGGAAGAGTGGTCCAGGAAATGGCTGATGGAATTCAATGTGAGCAAATGTGAGGTCTTGCACTTTGGAAAAAAGAATACAAGCATGGACTACTTTCTAAATGGTGAGAAAATTCGTAAAGCCAAAGTACAGAGGGATCTGGGAGTGCTAGTTGAGGATTCTCTAAAGGTAAACATACAGGTTGAGTCCGTGATTAAGAAAGCGAATGCAATGTTGTCAATTATCTCAAGAGGGTTGGAATATAAAAGCACTGTTGTGCTACTGAGACTTTATAAAGCTCTGGTTAGGCCCCATTTGGCGTAAAGTTTTGGTCCCCACACCTCAGGAAGGACATACTGGCACTGGAGCGTGTCCAGCGGAGATTCACACGGATGATCCCTGGAATGGTAGGTCTAACATATGAGAAACGGCTGAGGATCCTGCGATTGTATTCATTGGAGTTAAGAAGATTAAGGGGAGATCTAATAGAAACTTACAAGATAATACATGGCTTGGAGAGGGTGGGCGCTAGGAAATTGTTTCTGTTAGGCGAGGAGACTAGGACCCGTGGACACAGCCTTAGAATTAGAGGGGGTAAATTCGGAACAGAAATGCGGAGACATTTCTTCAGCCAGAGAGTGGTGGGCCTGTGGAATTCATTGCCACAGAGTGCAGTGGAGGCTGGGATGCTAAATGTCTTCAAGGCAGAAATTGATAAATTCTTGATGTCACAAGGAATTAAGGGCTACGGGGGGAATGCGGGTAAGTGGAGTTGAAATGTCCATCAGCCATGATTGAATGGTGGAGTGGACTTGATGGGCCGAATGGCCTTACTTCCGCTCCTATGTCTTATGGTTTTATTTTCAGTGTAGATAGAATTGGACTTACAACAGTAAATGCAATTTGTTTACTTTCAAGGGTATTTGTTTTAAAGTGCACTTTCAGTGCAACAGGCATTTGTTAGAGTTCCTGATAGAATCAAGGGTCAAGTTTTTAACTCAGTGATTGATCAATTGGCTAATTTACAAATGATTACAGCATTAAGTAACTTCATTAGTCCAAAGTAATATGCATATTTCATATTATCAGTTACTAATGTTGACACTAACATTTTAACACCATATTTAGTAAGTGAAAAGTACAATGCAATTTTTACTTAATTAAGTGTCAAATGCTGATTCATCAATCCTATCCTTCAGTTAATACCTGTCACGTTCTTGATGCTGGATGGAGGTTCTTGGGCAAGTTTGGCAATCTCTGAATCAATAAGAAGCCTAACAAGAAACATCAATAATTTCTTCACTTCATTCATGTATGGAGTCCACTTTGAAAACAGACCAAAGCTCCTTAAATCTGCTTTTGAAAGGCGCAGTTTGAAGAAGAAATCAGACAGCCACTGTATGGTTTCCAGTACCTGTACGGTGAAACAGAGTTTAAACTGTTCATAGTATGTATTTTTCTTCCCGATTCTATCTCAAAATATTTAGATTAAAAAAATTCAAACTTTTGCTTGAAATTGCTTTATTCAAAAAAAAAGGTAAACCGCAACTCCGCTGAGTAAAGTAAGGTTTTAAGAGTGATTCGAATTCTGAATCACTTATTCTCAACCTAACTTTCAGGAAAAGGGGTAGGAATTTTAGGACCAAGATGAGGAAACATTTTTTCATTTGCTTAACCTGTGGAATTTGCTACCACAGAAAGCTGTGGTCATTCAGCATATTCAAGAAAGATATTGATAAATATTTAGATATTAAAGGCATCGAGGAGTATGGAAAAAAAGGACCATGGCTTTAAGATAGAAGAAAGCCACGATCATGTTGAATAGAAGAATGGGCTTGAAGGGCTGAATGGCGTACTCCTATTCCTAGTTTCTGTATTACATTCTTCACAATCATTTTTTAAAACACATTTAAACAATAAAGAATCAGATGCACTAAATTTCACTCATTAGGAATAATGGTCATTTTGAGCTTCTTTTGTTTTCTGTAAATATATTTTTGGAACACATTTCTGACTACATATAAGTAATAGGAGGTAAAAGCTTTTTGGTTCATTCAGCTCTGGAGAGTTCCCTTTGCAAAGGTGTTCCCACCTGCAGTATTAACAAAAGTTTAACTTCTTAAGAAATAGGAAACAAATTATTTAATTTCAGATGTAAAATCTACTGAAACTAATGGAAATTACTGATGTAAATGTGTTGTGCTGTAAATACACCCTCTCATCTGAGCACCTACACATTTATAAACTACATAGTTTATAAAAATGGAAAAACACAACTGTGTGCGGAGTTGTATGTCTTTGTTTCAACTTTACTGTACTTGAAGACGGAAAGAGTTTAATTGTGAAGTAATAATTAAAACCTAAAGTTGAGAGACATCATTTCATGTGTGTGCGCGCGTGCGCAGGGGGGTTGCAGGAAAGAGAAGTCAGACAATATTAAAATTGAAGTGAATGCAAGAATGATAAAGAATCTTTAAGAAATACTTTGAATGCAAAACAATGCAAGTAACTTCAGTAACAATGTCAAATGTCTTTTTAGATTTTCCTGAGGCGGGATATTCAATTATTTTTCTCATGTTGGAAAACAATTGATAGACTGTGCTTTACCTGTTCATATGATAGCCTGATCTGAGGACGTTGGTGTGTTTCTGCACATTTTACAATTGGGGGTTCATGTTCATCTTCAGAGGTACAATTTAAGGTTTTCAAAGCAATCCTCCAGCAGTCAAGGTTCAATCTCTGTTCTGAAGAGCCTTAAACAGAGTGAAAAAGAAATGAGGAGACATTTTTTTCAACAGCTCTAATAATTCGGTGCTGTCTTGTATTAATTATCTTTCTTGCATTTGTAAAACAACATTATGAACTATCAGAGATGTTGGTAAAATTTTACAAAATGATCTTTGAAGCCTCAAAGACTCCATCCAAAATCTTTGCATATGTGCTAAATGCCAGGGCATTTTTATCATTTGGGGTATGGGCTCTATTGTGTGTGGATCTGACAAAACTAACGCACATCTTTCAACACACCGTGTAACCTGCTTGGTTCCCTTGTGCCTAGTTTTTAGATTAGATTACATTAGATTTAGATTAGATTAGATTAGATTACATTACAGTGTGGAAACAGGCCCTTCGGCCCAACAAATCCACACCGACCCGCCGAAGTGCAACCCACCCATACCCCTACATTTACCTCATACCTAACACTACAGGCAATTTAGCATGGCCAATTCACCTGACCTGCACATCTTTGGACTGTGGGAGGAAACCGGAGCACCTGGAGGAAACCCACGCAGACACGGGGAGAACGTGCAAACTCCACACAGTCGCCTGAGACGGGAATTGAACCCGGGTCTCTGGCGCTGTGAGGCAGCAGTGCTAACCACTGTGGGTGGAAAATTTGAGGCGGATTAGTAACGTGAGTACAGCATGTTGTGGCTAAAAAGGTGTTGAGTATATCCAAAAAGATGATTTTAAGTTAAACTTTCAACTTACATAGAGCAATCTACTGTATACTGTAAGTGATGCAAAAAAAAAACACAATGCAACAGCCAAAACTGAAACTCCTGGCAATATTCATTTTATGGGATGTGGGTTTTGCTGCCTGGCCATATTTATTGCCCATCCCTAACTGCCCTTGGGAAGGTGGCGGTGAACAGCTTTGTTGAACTGCGGTGCTTAACCTGATGCTGAGAGATTTTTAACTTTGTCCTCCCTAGTCCAACACTGGCTGCTCCACATCACAATATATTTCCATGCCAGGATGGGGAGGGCTTAGAGGGGAACCTGTAGTCAGGTTCCCCTATTATTTTTCTGCTCTTGTCCTCCTAGATGGAAGTGGTCATGGGTTTGAAAGATACTATCTGAGCATCTTTGGTGAATTTCTGCAGTACATCTTGTAGATAATGCACAGTGGTGCTACTGAGTGTTGGTGGGGGAGTGAGTGGATGCTTATGGATTCCAATCAAGCGGGCTGCTTTATCCTGGAATGTGTCAAGTTTCTTGAGTGTTGTTGGGACTGCACTCATCTAGGCAAGTGGGGAGTATTCCATCACACTTCTGACTTATGCCTTGCAGAAGGTGGACAGGCTTTGGGGAGTCAGAAGGCTCAACTGCCAGCTGCCTCAGATTTAATGATAATAAAAGTTTATCTGATCCTCAGCTGAAAGAGGGAAGTAATTAAACAAAAAGGATATTCAGAGTGTGGGCACAGTATTTTTTTTCCAGGAGCCTTTATCAGAGGGTGGTATGGAGATTGGATGTTTTTGCAGGCAGGCATGTGGGACAGGAGGAGAGAGGACTACTATACTTTTGAAACTAACACAAGTTTAGAGGAATTAATGTTCATTTTAGATTGATATGGGATTGAAGAATATCATACTTATAAAAACAGGAAAATACTTCCAAGCAAAATCATTGTCTGTGTAATAATCCATATGTTTCTGTCTATTTAGGTAATAGTTTTCTATATAGTTACAAATATTAACTAATTCCTGAGTGAGCCTGGCTGGGTAGCAAAAATATCAATGATATTAAAAGAATTCAATTAGACAAATGTGTCCTGGGTTTGACAAGTCAATTGGATAAGCAAATCTAAATTATGCAAATTTACCATTTAAAAATGTTATCTTCCACCTTCATGAAAATTCCTGTCGATAACTACTTACTCTGCATCAGAAGTCTGAGGAAGTCACTATAGTGATCAGGGAATTGATACTGCAGAACATACATCCAGTGTTTGCAAAAAATGTTAAAAGCCATTTGAACTTCTTCCTCTGGTTGAAAGCCACACAAAGTCAGAGCTGAATGAATGGTCTCCAACAGCCGCGTCCGTTCAGACATAGCTGGCTTGGTAGAATTCAACCACAAAATAAGGTCAAACTGTAAAATAAAAATAGAAATCAACTTTTGAGACGCTCAAAATCATGAGTGTTCTGGACAGAGTAGATAGATGAACTATTTATACTGCCTAAATCGTCTTTTTCTATGCTGCAGGCATTCTAGATTCTGTGACCACTGCCATGACTGCAGATGTGCAAAAAGAAGGCTTGAGAAAAGTTATGATTGTTGAGAAAACTAGAGAAGTTACTTTTCTTCTGTTTAAGTAACAATCTGATGGTAGTGAACATATCTTACTAATAAAGGAAGCAAAAAAAGACTTCTGTATTACCTCTCTAGTAAACATGGAACATAATCACACAAGTAATTAAAAATGGTTTTGCTTGAAAGTATTTTCCTGTTTGTATAAGCATAATTATGTGTTCTGTTATGCAGATTCTTTTCAGCCAACATTGGTTCAGATCATAAGACTGCTTTGGTATCAATACAATTAAGACAAGAATTGTGTAAAAGCATTTAAAAAACTGAAGTCGGGACAACTTGAAATAACCCAATATCAGAAAATAGTACAACAATACTTTGGCGATAGTGACCATTATTCAGTTATGTTTACAATAGCAATGGACAGGGATAGGCATATACCGCAGGGAAAGAGGTATAACTGGGGGAAAGGTAATTACAATGCAATTACACAAGATTTAGGATGCATAGGGTGGGAAAGGAAACTACCAGAAATGGACACACTTGAAATGTAGAGCTTATTCAAGGACCAGCTACTGCGGGTCCTTGATAAATATATACCGATCAGGCAGGGAGGTAGTTGTCGAGAGAGGGAGCTATGGTTTACTAAAGAAGTTGAAGCTCTTGTCAAGAGGAAGAGGAAGGCTTATGTGAGGATGAGGCGTGAAGGCTCAGTTAGGGGGCTTGAGAGTTATAAATTAGCCAGAAAAAATCTAAACAGAGGGCTAAGAAGAGCCAGGAGGGAATATGAGAAGTTGTTGGCGGATAGGATCAAGTAAAACCCTGAGGCCTTCTATAGGTATACCAGGAATAAAAGAATGACTAGAGTAAGATTAGGGCCAACCAAAGATAGTAGTGGAAAGTTGTATGTGGAATCTGAGGACATGGGGGAAGCACTTAATGAATACTTTTCATCAGTATTCACATTGGAAAAGGGCAATATTAGTGAGAATATGGAGATAGAGGCTACAAGATTAGATGGAATTGAGGTAGACAAAGAGGAAGTTTTAGCAAATTTGGAAGATCTGAAAATAGATAAGACCCTGGGGCTGGATAGGGAAGCCAGGGAGGAGATTGCAGAGCCTTTGGCTTTGATCTTTATGTCATCATTGTCAACAGGAGTAATGCCAGAAGACTGGAGGATAGCACATGTTGTTCCCTTGTTTAAGAAGGGGAGTCGGGACAACTCTGCTGATTACAGGCCAGTGAGCCTTACTTCAGTTGTGGTTAAGGTGTTGGAAAAGGTTATAAGAGAAAGGATTTATAATCATCTGCAAAGGAATAATTTGATTATGGACAGTCAACACGGTTTTGTGAAGGGTAGGTCATGCCTCACTCACCTTATTGAGTTCTTTGAGAAGGTGACAAAACAGGTGGATGATGGTAAGGTGGTTGATGTGGTGTATGTGGACTTCAGTAAGGTGTTTGATAAGGTTTCACACGGTAGGCGATTGTACAAACTATGGAGTTTCTGGATTGAAGGTGATTTAGTGGTTTGGATCAGAAATTGGCTAGCTGAAAGAAGATGGTGGTTGACGGGAGATGTTCATTCTGGAGCTCAGTTACCAGTGGTGTGCTGCAAGGATCTGTTTTGGAGCCACTGCTGTTTGTCATTTTTATAAATAATCTGGATGTGGCCGTAGAATTCCTTGCCTAACAACATTTAGAAGTGTATCACCTAAGGACTGCAACATTTCAAACAGGCTCATCTCAACTTCCTAATGAGTGATGAATGCAACGAAAATAGAAATTGCTGGAAAAGCTCAGCAGGTTTGGCAGCATCTATGGAGAGAAATCAGAGTTAACGTTTTAAGTTGAGTGACCCTTCCTCAGTTAGTTCCGAGGAAGGGTCACTTGACCCAAAGCGTTAACTCCAATTTCTCTTCACAGATGCTGCCAGACCTGCTGTATTTTGCCAGCAATCTCTATGTTTGCTTCTGATTTAAAGCATTTACAGTTCTTTCAAGTGATGATTGCAATTCTGCCAGTGTTACCTGTAATCCAAAACGAAATTTATGAAACTTAGATATGGTAACTAAAAGAATGCAGACAGACTTGCAACATATCACTGACATTGAATTCTGCAACTTTGATACAAATTTTGATTCAGTGAAGGGGCAAGTATAAAATAATTAGTTAACTAACTGGACAATTAAAGTAGCCAGAGTTCAATGGTTTCTAAAAAGAACAATTTTACCTTTGTTAGTAACATGAAGATGACATCTCCACTATCTGTGTGGAGGACTTTGACAACTTCTTCATAAAGATTGACAAATTCATCTGGAGATATATTTGGAGTGAAGTATGGTGACAAAAGGTTGCATAATCTTCTGTTCTGAAGAACTTTTTTCAACAAATTTTTGCTTTCTGTTTTAGCACAACTCAGAAAAACCTGCAAAATCATAGAAAAATATTTAGATTTATCTTTAATTGTAATAGTTTGAAATTTTACTTGCACCAAGTGAAAATGTAATAATCAAAATATGGAGCAAAATAATTCAATAAATGCCTTAAGTTGTTCCAAGAATTATAGAATCATAGAACATACAGTATACAAACATACTTTGGTCCAATTTGTCCATGCCAACCAGACATTCTGAATAAGTCTAGACCCATTTGCCAACGTTTGGTCCATATTCCTCTAAACCCTTTCCATTTATATACCCATTCAGATGCCTTTTAAATGTTGTGATAGTACCAATCTCCACCACCTATGGCAGTTCATTCCATATACACACCACCCTTTGCATGAAAACATTGCCCTTCGGTCTCTTTAAAATCTTTCCCCTCTCAAACTATACCCTCTAGTCTTGGACTCCTCTACACTAGGAAAAAGACCTTGACTATTCACTTTTTCCATGCCCCTCATGATTTTATAAACTTATATAAAATTACCCCTTAGCCTCCGACACTCCAGGGAAAATAGCCCCAGCCTATTCAGCCTCTCCCTATAGCTCAAGCTCTCTAACCTGGCAACATCCTTGTAATGTTTTTCTGAACCCTTTCAAATGTCACAACATCCTTTCTACAGCAGGGTGACCAGAATTGAACACAGTATTCCAAAAGTGACATAACCAATGCCTTGTACAGCCACAACATAACCTTTCAATTCTTATACTCAGACCAATAAAGGAAAACATACCAATCCCTTTACTTAACTACCCTGCCTACTTGCGACTCTGCTTTCAAGGAACTATGAACCTGCACCCCAAGGTCTCTTTGTTCGGCAACACTCTCCAAGACCTTATCATTAAGTGGACAAGTCCTGCTCTGATTTGCCGTACCAAAATACAGCATCGCACATTTATCAAATTTAAACTCCATTGGCCACTCCTTGGCCCATTTACCCATCTGATCAAGATCCTGTTGTAATCTTCTTTGCTGTTGAGTACACCACCAATGTTGGTGTCATCTGCAAACTTACTAACCATACCTCCTATTTTCACATCCAAATTGTTTATATAAATGACAAAAAGGCAGAGGATCCAGTACCGATCCTTTTGGCACGTTGCTGGTCACAGGACTGGAGTTAGTTGAGTAAATTAGTAAATCCTTATGATGTGGTATGTTCAAACTAAACTTCAAGTAAGATTAAATTTACTCATCTAAAATACTGATAATTCCTTTAAAATTCAAAAGGAAGATGTTAATGTTTTTGTCCAATAGTTCGATGGTTGTGCTAAATTTCAAATTACAAATAGGTAACTAATTTAACCTAAATGGGCTATTATCTTCGTTCAAACAGTGAGAAAATAATTTTGCACAGAATCTGAGATCTGCTCTCAATAATTCACTGATCCCATCCAATATTATCAATACTACCCTATATCCTTTTCTTTTTTGTCTATCTAACCTAAATGATGATATCCTTTAATATTCGGTTCGCAGTCGAGATCATCCTGCAGCCAAGTCTACATAAATGGCAATTAAATCATACTCTATTGACTCTACTACCATCAATTTAGCTATCTTGTTGTGAATGCTGTGCGCATTCAGACAGCGCGCTCGAAGGTCAATTATGCTAGTGACAATATTAGAACATTTTTATGCCTCGTGCCGATAGACAGTTTTTGACCAGCGGGAAGGGAAATGCAACTTTGCTTCAGGATCTTTAGGAGGGAAATAAAATTAGCTGAAACTCGTGTTCTTGAATGATACCTTGTAACCTCAGATAGTTAATGCCAACACAAAGTTTTTTGTTTGCTTTGCTAAAATTGTTTGAGAAGAATTTCACCCAAACCACAATCCAGATGACATCAAGATTGGATTGGTTTTAACGTCACCAAAATACTAGCCACTGGATTTACACCTTGTGCACTTATTTGGTTTATATATCTGTAATGTGTAAAAAAACTTCCATACCTGTCCAAGAATTTCAATACATGATGTAAAAAACTGCCTTGTTGGTGGATGTCGCTGTGTTTCATCACAGACAAAAGACACAATCTCATAGAACAGAGCAATGGCAACTTTCTGAAAAGTTTCTGTATGATGCAACTTGAAGGCATTTACCAAGGCCCTAGAAACAATCATAACTTAAATGAGGAAGCCAACAAACAATGATGGTAACTTAGAAATTATGCAGGTAACAAAAGATCAAAAATAACACTGATGTATATATGTCTTCTTCACACACAAACACAATTGGAAGTACACTTTATACAGTATGCATTTAGAAAAATGTTTTTGTTAACTGACAATTCAAAATTTAGAAATATCACCAAGAATAAAATGAGATGTGAAAGTATTTTTAAGAATAATAATAGAGAATATTTGGACGGGTTTATCCTGGGAACAAATCAGAGTGTAATGGTATAATTTTCTTTGGGGGAAATGCAGTTTCATTTCGGGTGATTCATCCAAATCAGATGATCCAGCAAAGGACTGCTTTCATTTTATCAATGCAACAGAAGAGTGATTGACTTTGGCTAAAATCCTCCCACATTGGAATGACTTAGCACCTATGAAATTTACCCCAATGTAGTACCAGAAGTTGAACAATCCCAATAGAATCTTTAAGACCTGAGGCAAAATCCTTAGGGGTGTGGGTTGGAGGCAATGACGGTCTAAAATCTTCAACATTGTGGCACAGGAGAGAAATCTTTGTCTGCACCATCAGATTTGAAGTTGACAACAATGGGCCAAAAAGTAAACTGAAAGGAACACTGCAGAAAAAATTACAAAGTGGAAATCAATAACTTCGACCGAGCAATGGATAGAAAGATGCCATGTTGGCGGAAATGCCGGTTCAGGGGTTTCAGACGGTTCAGACAATGTCAAATTGAAATAACACAATGGTAAAAAAAATTAATATAAATACACTTGTGTGAATATAATACAAGTCATTATTTTGATAAATTGTTATCTCACTAGTGATTCAACGTATTAGGGTTTTAATGCTTCAACCTTATTAAAAAAATGTTAAAAATCACACATTTGTCCAGGTAAACAAAAAGTAAATGAAATATAGAAATGGAAATTTCAGAAAATATTTACACCTTCCATAAGGGAGCTCAATGAAAGCATATTCGACTCTTTGTTTAATCTGAGAATTACGTTGTCAAATAAACCACACATCAATTTTTAGTATCTAGTATACTTGAATATATGTTGTGAAAACTTTTGACTTGCAACCATTAGGACAGGTACAACAGTGCCAAATTTCAAAGGGAGTAAGAACTGTGCATTCTCTAAGGCACTGCTTTGACGACAGTCAACTTGTCAACCGATTAGCACACTTTTCCATGCAGTATGAATTGTTGGCATTCTAGCATCTGTCTTGATGAATGTAAAGTATTGGCAGTGCATCTACTATTTCTCAGCAACAACATTATTTCTTTTTGGGATTATTAACTTACGTTATAAAGTTTTCCACATATACAGCAGCTTCAGCAATGTTTTGAGGTGGTGATTTTGCAACATCAATTTGTAGCTGCTTAATGTCTTTCACTAAATCATCAAGCTGTTTTTGGATGGCAGAATTCTTGTATAATTCTTTACACTGAAATTTGAACAGAAATTCATCATTTAATTATTTTCAGATTACTTAGATATACACAACCCAACTGGCATACATGTATAAATTTTAATTCTCTGCAGCAATATACTACATATTAATATCCCAATACTATTGTGTGTGTAAAGCTTAGGACAAAAAAGGCTATTTAGTCTACATAATGTACGCTAATATTGATGTTTCACAATGCCTTGCACCTAAGTCATCTCAGCATAACCTTATACCTTTGTTATGTACATATTTAGCTTCCCTTAAAATCATCTACTGACCTCAAATACTTCATGTTGTGGAACATCACATATTCTAACCACTCTCTAGGTAAAAGACGTTTGACCTGAATTCCTTATTGGATTTATTTTTCAGCAACCTGTTCTGAAGTATTATTACACACTTCTGGAGCAGTTAGGACATAAACCTAGATCTCCCAGGTCAGAGGGATGGACGTTACCACTGAACCATAAAAGCTCTTTTTATTGGATTTATTGATGATCCCTGATTTTGGTCACTCAATAATATTTAATGTGCTTTCCAATGATATTTGTCTTTTTCACATCATTAATCAATAAGTATGAAAAACTGAAGCAGTTTTCTTGTCTTATTTAAAAGAACATGAATGTTATGAACTATATGTTTGTTTCTTTGGTGTCTGGGATTTGCAACTATGCAAAATAGTAACATGGGAGCAAAGTTAGGCCATTCAGCTACTCCACCATTCTAGATCATGTCCGGTTATTAACGTCAATATCCTTTTAGATTACCGACAGTGTGGAAACAGGTCCTTCAGCCCAACAAGTCCACACCGACCCTCCGAAGAGCAACCCACCCAGACCCATTCCCCTACATTTACCCCTTTACCTAACACTACAGTCAATTTAGCATGGCCAATTCACCTAACTTGCACATTTTTGGACTGTGGGAGGAAACCGGAACACCCGGAGGAAACCCACGCAGACACGGGGAGAATGTGCAAACTCCACACAGACAGTTGCCTGAGGTGGGAATTGAACCCAGATCTCTGGCACTGTGAGGCAGCAGTGCTAACCACTGTGCCACCGTGCCGTCCCTCAGTGCTATCTTGATGTCATCAGTGTGTAGAATTCTTATCGTTCTGTGATTTGAACATAATAACTCCTGAACATAATGAACAACCTAGCTCTCAATGCCAGCAAAACCAAGAAACTCATTAATGACTTTCGGCGGGATGTTACTCATGCCCCTCTCCACATTAACAGCACAGAGGTGGAACGAGTGGAGAGTGTCAAGCTACAATAGATGGTATGTTCTCAGCAGACAACTACACTGAAAGAGAATGCACATGAAGAGCCGTGTGCTTCCTTCAAAGGTTCATACACAGGATGGAATGTACACAGCAGCATTACTAAAAACCAGGCTCAGTATTCTCCACATCAAAATGTAATGCCATGACAGCTGTCATCAATGTCAAAGTTCAAGCATCTCTGATGGCTTGAGGTTATCTGCAGTGAAAGGGTTGGTAGTTTGACCATTATAACTTCTTTCATCAATGGGACATCTGAAGAGACTGAAAATCTCTCAAACTGTTTGAACGCAAACCTTTCCTCTCGCGCTACTGATGTGGAGGGAACCTGTTCTATAGCTATCCCTGTCAGCCAGGAAGATTTGGGCAGGCTTCCTGGAGCAACTTGGGCCTACAGGGTCTTGTCTTGATGCAGTACATCCTCTTCAGCTTAGCATTCTGTAAACTTTGGGATCACAGGAGGTCCATGTGAATGAAAACATAATTAGTGGATATTTTGATTGCAGGTGCCATTGAAGTGTCCTGAGAAGAAGCTTCTGTGGGTTGTGTGTGCGAGATTCCTCCTCCCTACTTGCACCTGCTAGAACCCTGAGAAGTTGTTGCACCTTGGAGTGAGGTTGAGGCTTCTTGTTCCTCTCTCACCTTGCAGGTGGTACTTACAATTGTTACTTATGGTCAGTGGTAGAGCAATTGCTTGGGGCTATGATGCCAAGAGGTGTGCTTTCTTCTGGACGGTGTCAAGCTACTTGAGTGTTTTTGGAACTGCATTCATTCAAGCAATGGGCAGTATTTCATCACACTCCTGACTTGTGCCTTGTAAATGATGGACTGGCTTTGGGAATCGAGTGAGCTCCTTGTCGCAGGTTTCCTAGCCTCTGACTATGGCTGGTTCAGTTTAGTTCAATTTCTGATCAATTGTAACTCTTAAGATGTTGATAGTGGGGGAATTCAGTGATGATAACATCAATGAAAGTCAAATGGTAATAGTTCGATTCTCTCTTTTTGGAGATCATCATTGCCTGCCATTTGTGTGGCACAAATGTTACTTGCTACTTGTCAGCCTAAGTCTGAACACTGTCCAGGTCTTGCTGCATCTGGGCATGGACTGCTTCAGTACTGCATCCAAAGAGGTGTGCAGTTAGGCTTGAGATATTGATAATGCTAGCAGAATGCCTGTTGGAACAACCCAAAAGTGGTGAGCAATTTTGCCACTTTAGCTGCATGATTCCACGGCAAGGATGTCAAGAAGTCTAGATGCATAATTTAATGAGGTGAATAACAGAAGATTTCATGAAATTAGTCTTCGTATAAAACTGGTAAATGGGAAATCAAACTCAGGCCACAAAAATAAAATATTTATATGGTTTCCACTTATACTGTATACCATTAGTTAGCTATTGGACAGTAATGGCAGATGCACAGCAAATAAATGTTTCCTTCTCTTTGCTCTTATCACTTCTTTATTTTTGTTGTTTCATGCAACGTGGACAATGCTGCTAAGTCCAGATTTCGTTGTCCATTCCTAATTGTTCTTGAACTGAGTAGCGTGTCAGACCGTTTCAGATGGTAGTTAACAGTCAATCACATTGCTGTGGGCATGAAGTCACATTTAGGCCAGACCAGGTCAGGTTCCCAGATTTCATCATTCCCTTTAAGGACATTAGTGAACCTGATAGGATTTTCCAACATTTGATGATAGTTTTTGTGGTCATTATTATGGACGTTAATATTATATACCAGATTTTAAAAATTGAAATGGAAATCCAAGCAGTTGCTCATGGATTTCAGCCCATTTCCCAAAAGATTAGCCTGGACCTCTGGATTTCCAGTGTAGTAATATTACCACAATTTTGGCTTGCTCATCTCAAAATCTCAAAATTTGTTTCTTTCTTTACAAAATGAAATACCATTCAACGTGAGGTGCTTTGCAAAGTACCAAAGATGGAAACTATGTTAAAAAAAAATGCAAAAATATATTCCTTTGTATTAACCCATCTACTTCAGCTGAAAGTTTTCTATGACACAACGAACATTATAGAGGTGTGTTTGGAATGGTTTCAAATCTAGTCAATTCAGAGTTCCTTCAAGTATTGAAAGTGAGAATGACCAGGTCAAGGCAATAATACCCTCATTTCCATCATAATGAAAGATACTCTAGCCTTTGAAGTACCACAATTGATTGGGTCAATTTTTTCATAATCTAAAGGCAATGAATTAAGTATTAGGTTATAGTTAATTTTACATTTGGTCGCTTTAGTTACGTAGCATAAACATGTGGAAATAATTACTAACCTTCACAGAGATTTTTGCTGCTCCTTGGCATACATGATTTGAAGAGCTACCACGGCATTCTAGTTTCTTTGTGATTTGTTCCTCTCGATTGCTGTACAATTTAGGTAATGTTTCCAAAAGTTCACAGTCCAGCCCCGTTTGCTGTGATTCCCATTGGGCTGCAATTCTGAAGAACAGAAAAGGTTATTTCGCATTCCTTTATGATCCACGAAATATTTTAAGTCAATTTTAGTAATATGTTGTTTAGATTAGATTTACCAATAGCGAATTTACCATTAATTAACAAACAACAGCAGAAGTGAACAAATGTGGCTGTTATTGGTGAATATTATGTCAAGAGATGGAATAATAGATTGATGTACACATAAAGGTGAAAACAGCTCGACATATCATCACTCCTCGAGAGACATCATCACTCCAGCATCTGCAGTCCTCACCTCCTCCTATATCATCACTCCTGAGGAACTATTCATCAGTCATTAGCTCTAAGTCATCAAGTGTTGCCAGATACAATTTGATTTGAACCACCAAAAATATCCTTTCCTCAAGCAACAAAAAGACTAATTAATGTGGCTAGTCACTTACTTCGCTTGCTGTCGTAAGATGTTAAGATTTTGTTGAATAAGTTTAATTGCCACCTTTTTGTCTGATAGACTAGCTTCAATAATATCTGGAACAGGAGCTTTCACACGTTGTATGGACAGAGTAGGTGCAGGGACATCATGGGTCTTCAGATTGCTGAAGATTCTGTCTTTTGCTAGAATGGAAAGAAAAACTACAGTCACCATAATGGTTGTGGGAAAAAACCTTGTCATTAGTAGAAGGACCAATTAGTGGTGCCATTATTTTCCACAATTTGGTGAATCATGGCATAGCCTCCCAAGTTTAATTCCCTTGATGAAAACCAGACCTTCACAGTTGTTTCATAAAACCTAGATGTTAGTATCTGTTTTTCATACTGGTGTTATTTTAAAAATTAAATTCTGCTGTCTGATGTTCAACTTCCTGCTGGTCTGCCAAGTTACAGATGATTTCTATCACAGAAGCATGGTAAAGAAATACATCATCTCGTACATACATCAGCATGTTTTCAATTCTAGCCTTTATTAAATGTATACACTTTACATTTGTTAACATTTTTATTTACAATATAGCATTTTGAAAACTTGCCTGAAAGTGGATTAAAAAAGTTATTCAAATTTGAAGTCCTATATACTGCAGAAGGCTTTTGGTGGAGCTGGATCCAGAGATTCGATGTCTCAGTGAATTCATGCTTAATACGCTCATTATCAACGTATTCAGTCCAAAGATCCTAAATAAACATAAGACAAGTTAAAGGCTTGTAACGACGAGACTGAATTAGGCTAATTTTATTTCATGTCTCTTATTTAATGATTAGGGTTCTTGTGGAGCAGTGATACTGTGCTTGGAGCCAGAAGTCCTTTTCGCTTGATTCTAGAACAAGCCCAGTTGTTCCAGAGGTATGTTATAATCCATCTGAACAGTTTGATTAAAAATAACTTACTTAATGATCTATTTGGGTTAAAGCATGAAGATTTACCTGCTGGTTCTGCATAACCTTTGCCAATCTGTGCGTATCATACTGCACTGGCAGAGAAGGCAGATAAAGATCAGTCTTTTGTAGATTCATATCATCCAGCCAAAAGGCAAAAACATGGAAAAGCCTATTAAAAGAACAATCACTCATTTATGTAGCACCTTCATCCCAGAACAAAATGATTCATACAATTAACTGCTTTAGAGTTGCACGAATTGACATCAAGTGGGTAATCACAGCTCAATCCCTGTGCCAGTAAGATTCCAGAGAAGTAAAATCACTAAATAATCTCTCTCAATCAGATCAATAATCTTGATTTGGTAGATATCAAAGTATTTAAATATACCAACATAAGAACAAGGTATTTATTCCCTTGAACCAGTTCAACAATTGGACTATGATGTAACTCCTTAAAGCCATCTTTGCCTGAATACCTTTGATTAAGAATGAATCTCAGATGTAAAATTGAGCATTTAGTGCCGTTTGTGGAAGACTGTTTCAAAGTTCTACTATACATTGTGTCCAATAAGTGTTTCTTCATTTCTCTCCTGAACAGTTTGGCTCTAATCTATTTTTAAACTCCCCAGCCAGTGAAAAGGAATCCACTCTAAATTCAAAGCAGTTGAAAATTATTTAAGCACCAGACTTATACTTCATCAGTTAGATTGCTTGCTATATTTGCTGGACAGTAAGGTGGACTGGAACATAAAATACACGAGGACTTTTAAAAGGAAAACTCCAAATAAATATTTCAGAGCATATAGAGATTTGCTGTCATAGAACAAAACAACACAGCACAAAATCTAATTACTAACACTTACCAACTGTGCAGCATTGAGTCTTAATAATTACAGAAGCCCAAAACTTCCTTATTACTGCTCTTACGTGATTTGTCATTGCCTCCACCTTCACTGTTGCCTCGGGCACTGCTGATCTTTCCATTTTTGAATGATTTAACAATGAATGTTTTCACAATTTGCCTCAAATTTCTCACTCACTCACACATCTAATAAATGGACCTTTGCTTCATTTGCTCTGTTAGCGATCAGTCATGTTTTGGAGCCTCCATCCATTCCTAATGTATAAATGTTTTAAAAGTTTGTTTACCATAAAAGGCTTGCAATTCCATCTGCGTCTTTTAATTCTATAACCCTCTTTTTTGTGGCCTCAGTTGAGATATAGAGTGGAACTGGTCACATGCTAATAGGGATGTTCTTCTTAAGGCAGTAGCCTACCTGGTCAATTTGTCTACAGGTTCCTGAGCCACAACTGTATACTTTCTTCATTCAGTCATCCCTTAGAATGAACGTGAAGAATTCTGCAAAATTTTAAAGTTGCGTGTGGGTTTCCTCCAAAAGATAAGTAATGGTTATAGTTTTTTGTCATCAGAACATGCCAAGTGATGGTCCTCTTACGACCAGATATTTTTAAATTTACTGTTTTCGCTCTTTTAACGTACTGCTTTGTTTGATGGAACATCAAAAGTTAAGAAAGTTAACTATTATCTTAAGTTCAAAATACGGCAGCTCAGAGGTTAGCACTGCTGCCTCACAGTGCCAGGGACCCTGGTTCAATTCCAGTCTGTGTGGAGTTTGCACATTCTCCCTGTGTCAGCGTGAGTTTCCACTGGGTGCTCTGGTTTCCTCCCATAGTCCAAAGATGTTCAGGTTAGGTGCATTAGTCAGGGGTAAATATAGGCTGGGGGAGTGGGTTTGGGTGGATAACTCTTCAGAGGGTTGGTGTGGATTTGATGGTTCGAAGGGCCTGTTTCCACACTATAGGGATTCTATTTTTCAGTTTTTCCTTGCAATAAACACAAACTGGTGAAATTTAAATATCTTTGCTGTTTGAAATGTTCTGTTGTCATCATGTTTTAATGAATATGTTTAGCCCCTACACCTTCACAAATCTGTAACAGTAAGATACAAATCCATCAAAATCAGTAATCCCACTTGTGACTGCTATTTATCATGTTTCACACACACTCATTTTGGTGGCTCCAGAAATTCCATTGTGTCAAGGGTCTAATAACCAATTTTTAAACTGCTTTTCCAGCTGTGGCCATTGTGCAGCATGCCTATGAAAAGTGTACTTGTGTATTTTCACTGATTGCTCTTCTTGCTACTTTCAGTCATGCATAACTTTCATGTGTAAATATAAATATATGTATAGTAACATTTGTTCTGATGCAGGGTCACTGGGCTCAAACACTAACTTTGTTTTTCTCTCTACAGATGCTACCAGACTTGCTGGTATCTCTAGCAATTTGTGTTTTTATTTCAGTTTTCCAGTATCCACAATTCTTTGTCTATACTTATTGTCTTGGGCTCATTGGATTCAATGAATTATGTGTTAATCATCTGTGCGACAGGATAATGCTCAAACCACAAGGCACATGGTAATATTAAGCAACCTTTTTTCAAAGAAATGTGAACTTATAGTCCATCAAGTAAGGCAATTGAAATTATTAGACATTTTAAATTTCTTTGGTTCAAAAATAATTTCACATTACCAGGGATTGATTACAGTAGCACCTGTGAGAAAGGGAGGAATCGAAAAGGTCGGAGCAACAAGGGGAGAACATTAACTTTAAGAAATGTGGCTTGGAATTGCTGCATGTTCAGTTAAAAGTCAGAAAAATCAAACTCCTGATTCAAACACAACGCTAACCTGCCCATGTGAGGTTTTAAGAAGCAAGAAGTTGGATGGGCAATTAATCTAATTCAAAGAAGCAGACTGCAACTTTAAATATGATAAAGTGAATGTGCCATGTTGTCACACAGCTTTGGAAATTTAACAGCCATCAGCTGGGTTTCTCAAATGCCAGTTAACTCAACAGATTTCTTGAGGCAAAAACATTGGAGATTTGCAGGGTAAGTGCCTCCATACACACCCCCAGATTCCTGCCTGAGCAATCTCTGAGATTACTAATCATCCATCTTATACAAGATCTTCAATCTCCTCTGCACAGTCCTACCAGGTCCTGATCTCCTCAACAGAACCAAGCTCAAACCTTTGTATCCCTCAGAACTGTTGACCTCAAATCCTCCTCTAATACTAGCCCACAAATCTTCCCAATTCCACTAGCTCAAATCTCTAGTGAACATCTATCTCACCTAACCTTAAGCAACTCATGGCCCCTGTCAATCAAACTTAGTCTCTGAGGAGAGAACTAATATCAAATTAGTGGATTCAGTTAAATAATAATCATATACAATATCTTAATACTATTGCAGAACAGCCCAAACAAACTAAGTTAGTTCAGAGTAATCAAATGATATATCAGACATACCATAACCTGACAGAGAAAATACAGAGATGCAACAGACAGGCTAGTAAAACCATCTGTCCTTCTAATCCCCATTTTGGTCTTCTACTTTCTGCATAAATGTTTCTAGATTCAAAATTCAATTTTATTTAATTCATACTATTCAATCCAGGACTGTTATCCTCTCATGGTAAGCTTTGTCTTATGGATTGTACCTCCTACCACATAAATAGATAATGCAGAGATTTTAGCTGTGGGAAATGTTTTCTATTTGTCATGTAATGGCAAAAGTTGCAAGTAAATAAATTGCAGAAGTTATTGTTACCTGAGCAATTCTTTATGAAGCTCTGGAGATGTCATAGATTCAGGCAGATGACTTGCATTGTTCTCATTCAATGTTGAGGCATTGTCTCCATCTTTCCAGACCTTTACAGCCTTACCAGCCGCATGATGAAAATCTGCTATTTCGACAAGGCGCTTTTTCATTTCTTTCAGTAAGTTAGAGTGCGAAGTTGTATAAAAATAATGTTTTCCAATACAGCCACTTACTGGCAAACTGAATAAAAGATAAGCTATTGGAATTTTCTTTCAAGTACAAATATTACAATTAAAATTATACCAAATTATTGAGATTTCATATGCATTGCTTGCTCCAAAAGTGACAGATCTGTACCGCAGAATACTTTTCAGCATTTCAAATCATATCCTCAATTGTTATACATAAGAACTTCTATCATTTTACAATACCAATCAACTGAATTACCCTGCTCTGAAGTAGTCAAAAAGAAAATCTAAATCAGTGGCTCTTCATAAGTCTGATACTGAATTTGCATTTGGTTTCCATTCTCTCGATGTGAAATTGAAGAACAGTGACAATTTTATTCATAGCTGAGAAAAGGGCAATCTGAAGCTGTAAAAAAAGGGACTAGAAACATAACTCTAGGCTGAAGGAGAGCAGCAGACTGCATTTTCTTTATAATTAGGAGCATAGTGCTAGAAAAACACAGCAGGTCAGACAGCATTCAGGGAGCAGGAGAATCAACGTTTCAGGCAAGAGCCCTTCATCAGGAAGCCTCATTGATGAAGGGATCTTGCCTGAAACACTGATTCTCTTGCTCCCTGGATGCTGTCTGACCCGCTGTGCTTTTCCAGCACCACACTCTCGACTCTGATCTTCAGCATCTGCAGTCCTCACTTTCTCCTGCATTTTCTTTATAGTCAGGTCTCTAGTTACAGGAATCAGTGTCAAAGAAAAGACGTTAAATGAGTAGAGCTTCAGGCTACTGATATATATTTTCAAATTTTAAGAACTGTTTTAACATTCCTGAAATGAAATTAAAATGTAGCCAATTTCTGCATGCTACACTTAAGAAATGAAAAGGAGATATGTTTGGCAAGACTTCACTTAATTATTAAAGCATTAATGACAACAGTTACAATAAAATTAAATGGGAAATTTTGCCTCAATAATTTATAAAAGCTGACAAACTAATCAATTACAAATGCTGGCAGCAAGAAGTAAGTTTTTTTAAGAACAGGAAATACACACTTTATCCCAAGTTTTAATTGATTCATTTAATATTTAAATAGACTGTTTGAAATGACTCAGCAAGAAAAGTAACTCAAAAGTGTTAAAAAGTTACCCAAACTCTGGCCCGGGACGATGAAGATAGAGAATGAAGAACTTCTGCCAGATGAGAGGGAGAAGTGGATGATCTGCAGGAGTAGCTAAAGCTTGATGGGCCCAGCGATAGATCATTAGCCGCTGAATGGATGGAACAACTGGCAATTTTAAGTGGCTTTGTGCCTTCTGTAAATAAAATAGACAATGAATGATATAAATTCTCCACTTTTCTAAAATGTAAAAGCACAGGTTGATACTTCAAGGTCTGTAAGACTGGTTTAAAAAAAAGACTCTCTGTTGTGGTAATTTTGTCGTTGAAAAAGTAAAAAATGAGAATAAAATTTGATTTTGTCTTTGATTAAGCATGATCTAAAACTTTTTTTTTTAACATAAGTATTTCCTGGTTTCTGGAATGGTATTGCTTGCTTGGGGTGGATGAAAGGTGAGGTGAATGGGGAGGAAGGAAGATGAATGATTATTTAGCTACCTTCTAACACATATCCATTAGATAGTAAATTTTGTAATATTTTGTTCTAAAAGAACTTGAGCAAGGCTGAATTTCCATGCATTATGGGAGACAGAAACTATCTCTAGGAATGAATGCTTATACAGCTCTATTGTAGAGATAAAGGAGTTTCTGTGCTGGTATGCATTCTGGTCAAAGAAAATATCATAACTATGAATCTGGGACTTGAATATTGATTAGGTGGTGCAGTTAATAGTTAAGTGAACTGCAATTGTGGAGCAGCAAGAACAGTGGGTAGTGTGAATATTGGACAGGAGATGAAATCAATTAATTAAGTAACTGCCCTAAACTAGTTCAGTAACTGTCAGACAATAGACTCCTCTGGATCTCAGTTGTATAAATGAGAGATTTAGCTTCGTGGGACAGAAAGGAATTGCTGCCAGTTTGCTGAGTAAGGGATAGAGAGTTCCTTTTTAAAGTAAGTCAGCCTCAAGGAATTCAGGACTTCAAAAGCTGCACAAGAGGGCAGGGTTTTAAAAATCAAAATGACACAGATAATGATAAATTCATTAATCTCTAATCTTCGGTTTATAACTAATACTATAAAAGTAAGCTTAAGTTACAGCAAGCCAACTCAGCCATGTGGACAGTATATCTCGTGGCATTTGGAGAATTGTATACACTTTAGTGGAACTAGATGAATATGTGCAGAAAGTGTTACCACAGGCAGAAATATGAGCTTTGCTTTTGGAAGTTGAGCTGCAACTGGAGTCATTGGTGAATCTTTAAAGCTGAGAGTTGTGTGTCAAAGAGTCATTCAGATGTACAGCACGGAAACAGACCCTTTGGTCCAACTCACCCATGCTGACCAGATATCCTAACTTAAATAGGTCCCATTTGTCAGCATTTGGCCCATATCCCTCTAAATCCTTCCTATTCATAAACCCATCCAGATTGTACCAGCCTCCACCATTTCCTCTGGCAGCTCATTCCATACATGTACCATCTTCTGCGTGAAAAAGGTGCCCCTTAGGTCCCTTTTAAATCTTTCCCCTCTCACTCCAAACCTATGCCCTCTAGTCCTGTACTCCCCCACCTCAGGGAAAAGATCTTGTCTATTTACCGTATCCGTACCCCTCATGTGGGTAGCACTTTCAGAGAGATGGTCACAATGCAGGTAAGGACCATGCAGGCAGATTGGGAATTGAAGGCTTATATATAGCTTCAATAGGGGCAGATAGGGTGACTGCCAGACAGCCCAACAGAATCTAGCAGCTAGTGCAGGACTCCACTGCACTCATGCCCAAGATTCAGTTTTTTATTATGGATATTGGTGAGGATGATTACTCCTCAGACCAATGCAGCAAGTTCCAGTCTGGTACACCATTGGTGGACTAGCTATACAGGAGGGGGGAGAAAAATAAAGCAGTAGTGATAACAGGTTCATTAATCAGGGAACAGATAAGTATTTCTGTAGCTGTAGATGTGACCCCAGGAATTTAAAAAAATTCTTTCAGGGATGTCTGCAAGGCTGGGCCTCCCCCGTTACCTTCAAGAAGGTGGTGGTGACTGACTTCATGTCTGGCAGGGTCAGCTGACTCTGCAGTCCAGTTGGTCTCAGTACAGATGGCTCAGAGCACCTCAATCTCCAGTTTTGGGTTGCTAAGTCAGTTTGAAATATATCCCAATTGGTACAATGGTAATATCATACAACTTGATAGAGGGTATCCTAAACGTGAAGTCAGGACTTCCGATGCACCTGTAGGAGGCAGACTGGGGAGCATGAGATCAAGTTATTTTCTCCTTTCTGCTGGATCCCTCACCACCTGCCACAGACCCAGTCAAGCTGTTGTGCCCTTTATGACTTGACTAGTAGTGGTGCTACCAAGCTGCTATTGGTGATGGCCACCCAGAATATCTTCTGCATCCTTGCCACCCCCAGTGCTTCTAATCAAACATTCAACATGAATTCATCAATAGGACTGCACAAAACACTATATAGGACAAACAGGAAGACAGCTAACAATCCGCATGCATGAACATCAACTAGTCACGAAACGACACGACCAGCTATCCTTGGTAGCCACACATGCAGACAACAAGCAACATGAATTCGACTGGGACAACACTACTATCATAGGGCAAGCCAGACAGAGAACAGCCAGGGAATTCCTAGAGGCATGGCAATCATCCACAAACTCCATCAACAAACACATCGACCTGGACCCAATATACCAACCACTACAGCGGACAGCTGAAACTGACAACCGGAAGCGGCAGGGACAGACCACTATAAACACCGGAGGAAACATCAAAGAAGCACTTCGCAGGAGGCTCCCAAGCACTGATGATGTCGCCTAGCTAGGGGACGAAACGTTTGCAACAAAAACTTCCAGCTCGGCGTACAGAACCACAACAACGAGCACCCGAGCTACAAATCTTCACACAAATTCATCAATAGTAAATGATAATTATAGCAGGAAATTTTCTTGACCATGTTTGACTTGGTGTTTTCACTCATTAAAGGGTCAGGAGTTAATGTGAGGACACCCAGAGGCAATCCTTCCCAACTATATACTAGTGGATTGCCACCTCGACTAGGTCTGTCCTGATGGTGGGGCAGGACATACCCAGAGACGGTGATGACGGTGGTGTTTGGGACATTGTCTCTAAGATAATACTCTGTGAATATAACCATATCAGGCTGTTGCTCAATTAGTCTGTGTGACTGCTCTCCTAACTTTTCTAATGTCTTCAGATGGTAGTAAGAAGAACTTTGCAGCGTTGACAGGGTCAATTTCACCATTGTCATTTCTGGTACCTAGGCCAACGCTAAGTGGTCTGTTTTCAGCTGTTTGATGCAGTCCACTTCAAAGGGTAGTTAAGAGTCAAATACTTTGCTGGGGTCTGGGGTCACCTGTGGGGCAGATCAGACACAGATGGCATATTTCCTTCATTAAAAGGGCATTGGTGAATCAGATAGATTTTAATGGCAATCAACAATGGTTTTATGGTCATCATCAGAGTTTTAATTTCGTATTTTTTTTACACTAGGATCCCTAAGCATTACCTGGGTGTCTTGCTTACTGGGCCAACAACAATATCACCATTCCACTGCTTCCTGCTAAGGTGGCTATATTGGTATGTTGGCTCCCTGGTATCAATGTTAAAAATGTGTCAGATTGGCTGCAGGACATTTTTGTAGAGGAGGATTATCAGCCTACGGTTGCGGTCTGTGTTGATACCAAGGATATAGGTTGAAAAGGGGATATAGTCCCATAGTCAGAACATAAGGAAGATTAGCAAGCAGGAATTCAAAAGTAGCAATCTCATAGTACCCAGTACCACATCTAAGTGAACACAGAAATAAGAGGATATGGACAGATGAATACATGAATGAAATGATGGTGCAGGAGACAGGGCTTTAATGAAGCATGCAGGTGCAGTAGGTAGTGAAGGCAGCAAATGGTATGTTGGCCTTCATAGTAAGTGGATGAGAGTACAGCAGCAGATATCATGTTGCAATTGTACAGGGTCTTAGTGAGACCACATTTGGAGTACTGTATGCAGTTCTGGTCTCCCTATTTGTGAAGGGAGAGAGTGCAACAAGTCTAAGTACAATGGTAATATCATGCAACATGGTAGAGGGTATCCTCAGTGTGAAGACAGGATGTCAGAAGCACCTACAGGAGGCAGACTGGGCAGCATGAGATCTGGTTATGGACAGAGTGCAACAAAGGTTTACCAGAGTGATCCCAAAGATGGCAGGACTGACATATGAACAGAGAGTGGACTGGTTAGGATTATCTTCACTACAATTTATAAGAATGAGGAGACAGGTAATCTTTCAGAAACTAAAAAATTATAATAGTACGAGACAGAGAAAATATAGGAAGGATGCTTGCGATGACTAAGAAGTCCAGAACCAGGGTCACAGTTTAAGAATATGGGGTAGGCCATTTACGATTGAAATGTGGATGAATTTTTTCAGAGACAGGTGGTATTGCTGAGGCACTATATGAATAACTTGTTTCTGTCTTTACCAAGAAAGCAGATGTTATTCAGACCATGGAGACAGGAAAAGGAATCTCAGTTAATCAAGTTCAAAATTGTTAAGGAAGATATTTATTAATGACTTGGATGAGGGGATTGAAGGATGGGTCAGCAAGTTTGCAGACGACACAAAAGCTGGAGGTGTCGTTGACAGTATAGAGGGCTGTTGTAGGCTGCAGCGGGACATTGACAGGATGCAGAGATGGGCTGAGAGGTGGCAGATGGAGTTCAATCTGGATAAATGCGAGGTGATGCATTTTGGAAGGTTGAATTTGAAAGCTGAGTACAGGATTAAGGATAGGATTCTTGGCAGTGTGGAGGAACAGAGGGATCTTGGTGTGCAGGTACATAGATCCCTTGAAATGGCCACCCAAGTGGACAGGGTTGTTAAGAAAGCATATGGTGTTTTGGCTTTCATTAATAGGGGGATTGAGTTTAAGAGTCGTGAGATCTTGTTGCAGCTCTATAAAACTTTGGTTAGACCACACTTGGAATACTGAGTCCAGTTCTGGTCGTCCTATTATAGGAAAGATGTGGATGCTTTGGAGAGGGTTCAGAGGAGGTTTACCAGGATGCTGGTTTGACTGGAGGGCTTATCTTATGAAGAGAGGTTGACTGAGCTCGGACCTTTTTCATTGGAGAAAAGGAGGAGGAGAGGGGACCTAATTGAGGTATACAAGATAATGAGAGGCATAGATAGAGTTGATAGCCAGAGACTATTTCCCAGGGCAGAAATGACTAACACAAGGGGTCATAGTTTTAAGCTGGTTGGAGGAAAGTATAGAGGGGATGTCGGAGGCGGGTTCTTTACACAGAGAGTTGAGAGAGCATGGAATGCTTGGCCAGCAGCAATTGTGGAAGCAAGGTCATTGGGGAAATTTAAGAGACTACTGGACATGCATATGGTCACAGAAATTTGAGGGTGCATACATGAGGATCAGTGGTTGGTACAACATCATGGGCTGAAGGGCCTGTTCTGTGCTGTACTGTTCTATGTTCTATATACTGAATATGTTGTCAACTTAAGAGTTGACAAGGCAACAGGACCAAGTGACAGTCATTCTCAGGTGTTGAAGGATGTGAAAGTACCAAGTGCGGAGATAGAGGCCGTGATGTTTCAGTTTTCTCTGGATTCAGCAGCGGAACCAGAAATGCATACATTAAGCTCCATTGCAAGGAAAAGCTCAGCAATTACAGTCCAGTCAATTTATCTTTCGTAATGGGGTAACTTTTATAAACAATAATTTAGACAGATGTACAGCAAAAGTTATGGAATAAAAAGGACAGTGGCAACAGAAATACAAACTGGCTGGATAAAAAAACAAAGTAATATTTCACATACTTTTCAGTTTGGAACAAAATTTGTCATGGAGTACTCCTTGGGTTGGTATTGGGATCCTTGCCTGTCCTAACATATATCAATTATCTACACATGGAGTACAAAGGATAATTTGTCAAATTTAGAATGATAAAATATTTGGGAAAATTATAAACTGTGACGTACACAATGTAGAACTTTAAAACAATATTAATGAGTTTGAGGAGTAGATGGATAGCTGGCAGACATAATTTAATGTTGAGAAGTGAGAGGCAACACATTTTGCTGCAAAAAACAAATAGACTTGGGTGTACATGTGCCTAAATCAATAAAAAGTAGCAGGAGATATAGAGAGTGCAGTTAATAAAGTATACAGTATCTTAGACTTTATTAATAGAGGCATTCAGTATAAAAGTAAGGAGGCTATGCCACGTGCACAATGGGAGACCAGTGAGACCTCAACTGCAGTATTACGTACAATTCTGTGTGGCACATGTCAGGATGATGTGAATGCACTGGAGAACATGCAGGAGAGCTTTACAAGAATGGTAAGTTGAGAATCTGAAAAGAGATTGGCAAAGTTGGGACTGCTTTACTCAAAGAGGAGAAATCCAAGAGAAGATTTTGTTTTCATTTATTCTTGGGATCTGGGCAAGATACCCAGCACTTATTACCCATTCCCAGTTGTCTGTGAGAAGATGCTGATAAGTTGCCTGCTTTAACTGCTTAAATCCATGATAAGACAATCAGATATACGAGCAGAATTCGGCCAATGGAACTATCAAGTTTTTTCTGCCATTCAAACATGGCTGATATGTTTCTCAAACCCATTCTCCTTCGTTCTCGCTGTAATTTTTAATCTGCTTTAATCAAGAATCTATCGCTGTCTTAAATACCCTCAATGACTTGGCCTGCACAGTCCTCTGTGGCAATAGGTTCTACAGGTTCATTCCTCTTCAACTCAGTTCTGAACTGTTGTCCCTTCATTCTGAGGCTTCAATAACGTGCTTCTTATCCTTCTTAACTCCATTGGGTACAGACCCAGAATCTTTAATTGTTCCTCACAGGGCATGCTCTTCATCCCCGGGCTCATTCTTGGATACATCCTTTGGAACCCCTCCAAAAGCAAGACATCCTTCTTTAGATACGGGGCCCAAAACTGCTCGTTATATTCCGAATGTAATCTGACCATAGCCATATACTGCCTTAGCAGTAAATCGCTATTCTTGTATTCAAGCCCTTTTGAAACGAATGTTAACTTTACATTTGCTTTTCTAATTGCCAAGTAAACCTGCATGTTAACCTTAAGAGAGTCCTGAACTAGGATGCCTAAGTCCCTTTGTGCTTCAGATTTCTGAAGCCATTCTCCATTTAGAAAAGAACCTATGCCTATATTCTTGCTACCAAAGTGTATAACATCACACTTTTTCACATTGTATCCCATCTGCCACTTCTTTGCCCACTCCCCTGTCCAGGTTCATCTGCAACCTCCCTGACTCAAAACTACTTGTCCCTCCACCTGTGTGTCATCTGCAAACTTAGCAACACCATCCTCAGTTCCTTTGTCCATATCATTCATGTATCACATGAATAGATATGGTTCCAATATGGGACTCTGTAGAACTCCATGAGTCACCGGCTGCTATTCTGAAAAACACTCCTTTATCCCCACTTTCTGCCTGTCAGCCAATCCTCTATTCATGCCAGTACCTTGTCTCTAACAGAATGGGCTTTTATTTTATTTAGCAGCCTCCTCTGCAGCACCTTGTCAAAGGCCTTCTGGAAATTCAAACAGATCACAGGATTTCCTGTGTCTAACTTGTTCATTACCTCCGCAGAGAATTCCAACAGATTTGTCAGGAATGATCTCTCTTTGATAAAGTCATGTTGATTCAGCCCTATTTTACCATGCTCTTCCAAGTGCTCTGCAATCTCATCCTTAATAATGGACTCTAAATCTTTCCAATGACCAAGGTCAGGCTATAATTTCCTGCATTGACCTCCTTCTTAAACAAGGTGTTACATTTGCCATTTTCCAGTCCTCTGGGGTCATCTCTGACTCTAGTGATTTATGAATGATGACCATTTCTGCATCCACAATTTCAATGAGAGGTAGTGAGTCCATTGGTCTGTGATTTATCAATCTTCTGGCCTTTCAGCTTCCTTAGGCACCTTTTCTTAGTGATGGCCACTACATTCACTTCTGCCCCCAACTCTGTTGAAGTTCTAGTATGCTACTGATGTCTTCCATTATGGAGGGAGTTCCAGGATTTTAACAACGAATAAACAATAGGTAAGGTTGGTAAGTGGCTTGGAGAGAAACTTGCAGGAGGTGGCGTTTGCATTTACCTGCTGCCCTTGTCCTTATCGTTGGTAGTGGGTTTGGAAAATGCTGTCCAAGGTGCCATGGTCAATTTAATCAAATAATCTTGTAAATGGCCCACAGTGCTGCTAATGTGTTCTAATGGTGGAAGAACTGAATGTGGATGTGGTGACAATCAAGCAAGCCTTACTTTGTCCTGCAAGGTCTTGACTTTCTTGAGTGCTGTGAGAGTTATACTCATCCAGGCAAGTGGGAGTCAGTTAGTGAGTTACTAGCTGCAGGATTCCTAGCCCCTAACCTGCGTTTGTAGCCAAAGTACTTACAGAGGTAGTTCAGTTCAGTTTCTCGTCAATGGTAACCCCAGAACATTGATTGTGGAGAAATCTGGTGATGGTAATACCATCGGGTGTTAATGAGGGATGGTTAGATTCTTTTTTATTATTAATGACCATTGCCTAGCACTTGTGTGAATGTTAATTGTGATTCGTCAACTCAAACCTGGTTATTATTCCAAGCCTTGCTGCATCTGAACATGGACTGCAACAGTATGAGTCCAGAATAGTGCTGAACATATTGTAGTCATCAGCGAACATCCTTACTTTCACTCTTGTGATAGATGGAGGCAACTAATGAAGCAGCTGAAGATAGTTGGGCCTACGATACTACCCTGAGGAACTACTGAACAGATGTTCTGGAGAGATTCTCAACCTTCAACAACCACAACCATCTTTCTTTGTGCCAAGTGTGACACCAACTAGTGGATAGCTTTCCCCTGACTCCCACTGACTCAAATTTTGCTGGGATTCCTTGATGCTACATTTGGTCAAATATAGCATTGATTAGTTCACCTGACAAATTCAACTCTTTGACTGAAGCTTTCAAAATCTTGAGGGGTCTGTTTCTACCCGTAAAAGAATCAAGAATGGAAGGGCACAAATGTATTTAAATATGAAAGAAGTGAGTGTGATGTGAGAAAAAAACTCTTTCACAGAGCAAATGGTTCTCATTTGGAATGCACTGCCTGGAAATACAGCGGATGGAGGTTCAAGAAGGCATTCGACAATCATTTGAAAATAAACAATGCATAGGGTTATGGAGAGGACTAGGAGACTGTCACTAAATCGTAATGTTCATTTGGAGAGCCACTACAGATACAATGGGCTGAATGGCCTCATTTTGCATTGCAACAGTTGTGTGGGACACTGGGTTCAATTGCTGCAGAAATGCTGATTATCTTGTCTGTTTAACATTCCATATCTTCCCACTTAGACCTGTTCATGGTGGCCTCCTAAATCTTGGAACTTGTTACAAAAGACATTGTATGAACCCACAAATAATGCAAAACTCAAGGGTCCCAACCTTTATTTGTTGTGGAATTTGTCTTCTAAAGAAATCATGTGAGCTGATTTCACGTGGTCAATTACATGACCTAAAATGCACGAATGACTCAAATAAGTGTTGACAGCTCTACTTTTTCTATATTCTTTCACAGTATATGGCATCACTGGCAAAGTAGCACCAGTTTCCCATCCCTAATTATCTGAGAGATGATTGAAATGAATCTACTTTGTCAACTGTTGCAGAGTCACGCAGAGTGCTCTAGAATTCTGATCCAGTGACAGTGAAAGGAAGTGATCCCAAGGTAGGATGGTGCACGGTTTGCACGGGAATTTAACAAATGGTGATCCTATGCATCTGCTACCCTTTGTCCTTCTCGGTGGTAGAGATTGTGGGTTTAGAAGATGCTGAAGTAGCTGAACTGATTTACTGAAAATCATCCTGTCTACAGCACACATTGTAGTCACTGTGTGTTGATAGTGAATGATGTTAATATTTAAGATGGCGGATGGGGTTCCAATCAAGTAGAGGTAGTCCAGGACACCACAGAATTATTATCGTGCAGAAAGAGGCCGTTCGGCTCATCATACCTACACATGATCAATTTTGTTGAGTGTTGATGGAGCTTACTTATTCAGGCAGGTGAAGAGTATTCCATCACTGTTGAATTGTGGCTTGCATGTTTTGGGTAGATTTTAAGGTGTCAAGAGATGAGGTGTCTGCCTCAGAGCTTCTGACATGTTCGTGTAGCCACAGTATTTGTATGGCTAGTCCAGTTCAGTTTCTGGTCAATGTAACCCAAAAGACAGCAATGGTGCGAATCACTGGTGGTAATATGATTAAAAGTTAAGAAATGATGATTCTTGTTTGTTGTAGATGGTCATTGCGATGGTGTGTGACATGAATGTGACCTGCCACTTACTCATTCATGCCTGAATATCGTCCAGGTCTTACTACATATGTAAATTGATGCTTCAGTATTTGAGGAGACATAAATGGAATACTGTGCAATCATTAGTAAACACCCACAGTTAAGACCTAATGAAGAAGGGAAGGTAATTGAAGATAACTGGACCTTGGCACAATCCCAGAAAACTCCTGCTACTATGACTTGGAGCTGAGATAACTGGCCTCCAACAACATAGCCATCTTGCTTTGTGCTATGCATGATTAATTAGAGGAGGGGTTTCCCCAATTCCAACTGACTTCAGTTTTGCTCCCAATTGTCTTGATGGCACATTTTCTCCGCTGAGCCTTGATGTCACTCTCACCTTACCTCGAGTTCAGTGTTTTTGGTTTGCATTTGTTCAAGGCTATAATGAAGTCAAGAACTAGGTGACTCTGGCTGAATCCAAACTGAATGTCAGTGAATAAGTATTACTGATTAAAAACCAGGTAACACCTCTATTGATAACACTTTTCATCACTACATTGGTGATCAAGAATAGACTGACAGTGCAGTAATTGACTGGATTGCATTTGCCCTGCTTTTATGGATAGGACATACCTGGGTAATACCTCAGACTTTTGGGTTATGCCAGTGTTGCAGTTGTACTGGAAGAACTTGGCTAGGGGAGTGGCATGTCTTAGAACATAAATCTTTGGTACTACATTTGAAATATATCTGGACTCAGCCTTTGCACCATCCAGTGCCTTCAGCTGTATTTTATCACAGATTGAAAGAAATTGGCTGAATACTGGCACCTGTACCTTGGGACCTGCCAGAAAGTCAGTCACTTATGATCTGCTAATAGCCACCTCCTTAGCCCAGCACTTCAAATATTAGCTACAGCACATTACAGAACATAGAAAACATCAGTACAGGAACAGGTCTTTCAGACTCCATTTCTATGCTGACCCATGATGCTATTCTAAAATAATTCCATCTGCCTGCCCATGGTCCAGATCCCTCTATTCCCTACATGTTCTCATGTCTGTCTAAATGCCTCTTAAACCTTGCTATTGTATCTACTTCTACCACCTTCCCTGACAACATGTTTGAGGCACCTACCATTCTCTGTGTAAAAAACTTGCCTTGCACATCTTTGTTAAACTTTCCTCTCTCACCTTAATTCTGTGCCCCTAGTAACTGACATTTCCAACCTGGGAAATAGACTCTGACTATAATCTCTATCCAAGCCCCTCATCATTCAATATACTTTTATCAGGTCACTCCCTCAGCCTCTAACACTTGCAAAAACAATCCAGGTTTGTCCAACCTCTCCTTATAGCTAATATACACCAAACCAGGCAACAACCTGGCAAATCTCTTTTGCACCCTCTCCAAAACCTCCATATCCTTCCTATGGTGTGGGGACCACAACTGCATACAATACTCTAAATGTGGCCTACCAAAGTCTGATACAGCTCCAACACAATTTGCCAAATGTTATATTCAAACCCCTGATTGATGAATGTAAGCATGTTATATGCTTTCTTTACAACTTATCCACTTGTGTTGCCAATTTCAGGGAGCTACAGACTTTCAAGATCTCTCTGCATATCAAAGTTCCTAACAGTTCTGCCTCATTGACAGAAGAGATCCCAAATAGGGTTCTGAAAACCATTACTAGACACACCCTCCCCCATACTCCCAACACAGTTTTGTTGGGATGCCTGGTATTCTGATCCATAACAGCCATCTTTCCTCTCAGTGATTTTTGTAAATATATTAGATTTTACAACAACCTTCCTTAATTAAGTACACTGTAATCCAAATAAATTACAAGAGACAAACAAAAAAGACATCAAATTCCTATCCTGCTGATCACCAGAAGCAGAAACAATTCCAGGTGAGGATGAAAGAAATGCTGTTAGAAGGGCAGCCAATACTGGTATATTTGGCAATTGTAAATGATAAAAGCACCAAATTTATCGATAACCAAATTCACCAATAAAAGTACCTTCCAGTTATCATATTTTATGAAATCATCCTGTTTGGACATGTTATGACACACACCACCATGGTATGTGGGACTTGAATCTGGAACTTCTGTGCCACAATACACATAAAATCAACAGATTTTGGCTAAATTGTACGCATTCACATAAATTAGTCTTCATACTCAATTAGATTGGTCAAGACACGATAAATCACATTATACACAATTAGCTTACATAGAGTTAATACATACCCTTAAGGCTTGATCTGGAGTAACTGATGGTTTATTGATTAATTCAAATTCCACATATCTACGGAGCTGAGAATCTTCTTCGAAGATTGCCTCCATGTTAAATATGATCCAGGAGAACCACACCTATTTAGAAGAAGTTGGTAAAGCATTGTGATACTGAACAGATATCTAACCTCAGTAATTCAGAAAATGAGACTTCTTTTTTTGCTTTGGTACAATAGCTTCTACGTGCATTCGATGCTTAAAAAACAATGAACGCACAAGTACCCAGTTTTTTCACCCATCCTAAATGTTAAACATCAGCAAGTCATTATACTTTAGAAGAACTCTGCCAAGCATTTATCCAATACCTCCTTTCACAGTAATTTTGACTTCAATTGCTGCACTGTTGGAGGCAAGACATTCTCACAGTTCCCATTTTAAAGTCACCCACTGTGTTACATCTGTGTTGTATTACTGTTCATTTTTGCCTTACGGCACCTGGGGCAGAGATGGAACTATTACTTGATGGCAGAAATTTTCTTTATAAATGTAGACATTGTTAAAGAATGGTCGATCACATTATTATAGTTTGTTAATATAGTTGTTAAGGTTGATAGAAAAACATGTGGAAGTGAATGGTCTGATCAGTAGGGAGCAGAGGGCTCTTGTGGAGCGGTCACAGTCTCCCAACCTAAAAGCCAGGAAGAACTGGGTTCAAATCCAACCTTGTCCAGAGGTGTGTAATAACATCTCCGAATAGATTGATTACAAAGATCTCCATCAGGTTTTGGGTCCTCTTCAGGACCCTACACCTGGACCAGGAGGCCCACGTTCAAGTGTCACCTGCTCCAGAGGTAAAAACATCTCTGAATAGAAAACTAGGTTAAATAAAAAAAAACCAAATAGGGAACAGAGGACTCTTGTGATTCAGTACTATTTCTCTTACCTCTGAGCCAGGGGGCCCAAGTTCATGTCCCATCTGCTCCAAAGGTGTGTAATAACATCTCTGAACCGGCTGGTTAGAAAATATCACAAAAGGGAAGTAGCAGGGATGCCAGTTGAGGTGAGGATGATTAGACTGGGCAAGTTTATAAACTCTCTCCATGAAGATCTGTATCTTGGTTTCTTTCCTGGCTGTGTTGGTGCAAACACCATCTCCAAGTTGTGCAAAGAACATGCACGTGCTCTGACATGATCCGACATCACAGAAGTGATGAACGTGAACATCACAGAATCAATGGACATGTAGGTGGTACCAAAAGTATGAATAATAGAATTCAGAACCCAGAAGTCTGAATCACTTGAATCCCATATTGATGTTGAGTGATGGGGGTCAGAGGGAAGTAGGAGGAGGAGGAAGAGGAGAAACACACATCAGCAGCCTGTGACATCAATCATCCAGAATGGACAGTGGTTGGATGGCCGAACAAGCAAGTGGCGAGAAACAGCAGATAGGCTGAGTGTTGTTGGAGCTGCAAATGGGGAATTTTCCATCATATCCTTGACTTGTGCCATGTAGATAATCGACAGGATTAGGGGAGTCAGTTGGTGATCTATTTACTGAAGGATTCTCTACCTCTGGCTGGTTCTTGTCGCTACTGTATTGATAAGGCTAGACAAGTTCAGTTTCTGGTCAAATGTAACCCTTGGATGTAGTTAATGGAAGATACAGTGAAAACAATGCCATCGAATGTAATAGGCAATAGCTAGATTCTCTCTTGTGGACATGATCATTGCTTGGCACTTGTGAGACGCAAATGTTGCTTGTCACTTGTCAGCCCAAAGCCCAATGTACAAGTTATTAAAAATATTTAAAGCAGGCTGTCTTGTTAGTGATGTGATTAGAATTTTAATATATCTAATATATATATATATATGTGTATGTGTGTGTGTGTCGTATAGAAAAGGATTTACCTCAGTTGAAGTGGCACTGCCTTCAATAAATGATGGAGTCAAGTTGCCAGCTAACATCCAGCTCATGAAAGAAGTGAACAATCCACGATCACCATGGTATCCAAGGGCACTCTAAACATTTTATTCAAATAAGAATACCTTTTTAGATATTTATAAGAAACAACACATCATATAACTGGATTTATACAACTGTAACAGGCTTCACTATTATAAATAAGAATTGTAAATGAGGAAACAAATTGACACATTATATGGACAGTCCTAAATAAATAATTAATTTTAATACTGTGCCTATTTTGCAATATAAAATGTAAATATGTGTTAAATGTTTTTAAATGAAAATTCTTAGCTAGTTTATGGTTTAAATTCTCTTACTGAACAGTGATAAATGAAGAAAGTTTTTCTAATGATATTTGGCTACTCTTTCATCTGCATGAAACCACGTGTATTCCATGTTCAGCTGTACTAACAGTTTTTTGACTAGTTTGAAGGTTTCTGCAAGATACCTTGTGCAGTTGATAAAGGGACTTTTGCAAACAGTCTTCCTGTTGATAAAGAAATGCCACCTTACAAAGGTTATTCATCAAATACAAAACACTTCTGTCTTTGTGCCAAAGTTGTTGGTTTGTCAAGATCTGAGTCCAAAATTCCAGAACAGCAGCTGCTCCAACTCTGTCAGGTTTATTGTTTTCTGAGATGTGAGTCTGTAAACATGAAAGGCAGTTAATTGATTTTTACAGCATCACATCCAAATGCATTAACTATTGTACTTATGTGAACATAAAAAGTAGTTCTCTGAAATACATCATATAAATGTCTTTCATGACCACTACACATGCTAAATCACTTCATGCTGATTAAGCACTTTTGAATAATCATTATAACAACATAAGCAGCTTGGAGACCAATTTTTGCAGAGCAAATTCCAGCCATGTGATAAAGGCCATGTAATCTGTTTTGTATTGCAAAATGAGGAATAAATATTATCCATGATGCTAGGGATAGCTGCCCCATTCTTCTTTGAATGAGTGTCAGGATTTCTGTTATATCCATCTGAGAAGGCAGACCAGTCTACTGTTGAATCTCTCATCTGAAAGTCATTACTTCCCTATTGCATCAGGACTGTACTGGAGTGTCAGCCTCGATCTTTGTGCTCATGTCCTGAAGTGAGACTTGAATTCATACCCTTCTCAACCAAACAGAATGTGCTACCACGTGAGCCATGACTGCACTTTTACTTGAACATTATCTAGCATTCTTTGTAATACTCAATTTTGACACCATCTTATGGAGAACATACAGAAAAAAAACCTTGAAATTAAAAATTATATTTTGAACCATGTGAAACCTCAGACACCTTAAAGCTAATTCTAGGCAGTTCAAATGATATTTTTAAACCAAATGATTCTTAAAGGTCTGATCTAATTTTTTTTTATTTGTACACAAGATGTAGGAGTCACTCGCTGGGCCAGCATTTATTACCTACCCCTGCTTCCCCATTTACTGCAAGAGTCCACACTTTCAATAAATGCTCAGGGATGCCATCTGGGAAGAAGAAAAATCCAGGAACGCCTTAAAGAAAAGTCAGTTTGATCTTCTGTTGTCTAGTATATCATTATTTAATGCCAGGGAAGTATTTGCCAGCTAATGAGTATGATCTTATTTGCTAAACAATTAAGATTCTCATTATAACTTGTTACATGTGTGTTTAAAGTAATTGAAACTTAAAAGATAGACTTTTGCTTTTGGAGTCCAAATTAAGTAAATGCAAAAATCTGGAAAAACCTAATGATGCGCTGAAAAATTTAGAGAGTAAGAAGCTGATTTTCAAACTGAAGATCTACTCAGAATAAAACATGAGAGGTTAGGATATGTAGAGTAAGAGGGATAAAAGTTTCATGTGGATCACGTGAAACTATTAAGATTTGTTTATAAATTAGTACATCCAAATACAAGTACTTCTTAGAATACAGTAGTAGCAACTAGTCTAAGTGGAAAGAAACCAGACTTTGGATGGAGCTATCCCCAGAACTGAATAAATATCCTGAAGTAGCCAGATTCACCCACCTTGGCACAGTAGGATCTGTTTGCAAGAGATTAAGTAGAAATACTGTCAAAGCTGTCAGGTGACTGTAGATGTCTACGGGATACAGGCATTACTGATCAATTGACTACCCATTCCTATCTATTCTCAAAGATAATGGCAAAAGTCCATCTCCTTCTTCTGCCTCAATTCATGTGGTGAACGTAGAATGCTATTAGGGTAATAAATTACTGATCCAAGTTAGGATGGTTGTGTGCCTTGGAGGAGACTTTTGAGGGAGAAAATACCCAAGGTCCTATATCTTCTTCCTCAGTGGTGCAAGCTGTAGTTTGAGAAGGTTATTAATTCTTCCATGGATGTGGAAGTTATTAATTCTTCCATGGATTGGTAGAGTCCTTGGCCTTTTGTCACCTAATCCTCAATGCCCTCAAACTGTCTGGCTTACTGGACAACAAGTTAACAAGATATGATGGCTCAGATCCTGGCCACACCAAGGCTGACTGGCAGATGTCCTTCCCTAAAGAATAATTAGTTTACCAGACAGGATTTTATAACACTCAACGATAGTGGTCACAGTCACCATCACTGAGACTAACTTTATAATCCAGATTTATGAAATGAATTTAAATTTCCCCAGCTGCCCAGGGTTTGTGTACTTCCCCAGAGGATTAGCCTAAACCTCTGGATTACTAGCCTAGTGACTGCCATAAGACCATAAGACATAGGAGCGGAAGTAAGGCCAGTCGGCCCATCGAGTCCACTCCACCATTCAATCATGGCTGATGGGCATTTCAACTCCACTTACCCGCATTCTCCCCGTAGCCCTTAATTCCTTGTGACATCAAGAATTTATCAATTTCTGCCTTGAAGACATTTAGCGTCCCAGCCTCCACTGCACTCTGTGGCAATGAATTCCACAGGCCCACCACTCTCTGGCTGAAGAAATGTCTCCGCATTTCTGTTCCGAATATACCCCCTCTAATTCTAAGGCTGTGTCCACGGGTCCTAGTCTTCTCGCCTAATGGAAACAATTTCCTAGCATCCACCCTCCACAAGCCATGTATTATCTTGTAAGTTTCTATTAGATCTCCCCTTAATCTTCTAAACTCCAATGAATACAATCCCAGGATCCTCAGCCGTTCCTCATATGTTAGACCTACCGTTCCAGGGATCATCCGTGTGAATCTCTGCTGGACACGCTCCAGTGCCAGTATGTCCTTCCTGAGGTGTGGGGACCAAAACTGGACACAGTACTCCAAATGGGGCCTAACCAGAGCTTTATAAAGTCTCAGTAGCACAACAGTGCTTTTATATTCCAACCCTCTTGAGATAATTGACAACATTGCATTCGCTTTCTTAATCACGGACTCAACCTGCATGTTTACCTTTAGAGAATCCTCAACTAGCACTCCCGGATCCTCTGTACTTTGGCTTTACGAATTTTCTCACCATTTAGAAAGTAGTCCATGCTTGTATTCTTTTTTCCAAAGTGCAAGACCTCGCATTTGCTCACATTGAATTCCATCAGCCATTTCCTGGACCACTCTTCCAAACTGTCTAGATCCTTCTGCAGCCTCTCCACTTCCTCAGTACTACCTGCCCGTCCACCTAACTTTGTATCATCGGCAAACTTCGCTAGAATGCCCCCAGTCCCTTCATCCAGATCATTAATATATAATGTGAACATCTGCGGCCCCAACACTGAACCCTGCGGGACACCGCTTGTCACCGGCTGCCATTCCGAAAAAGAACCTTTTATCCCAACTCTCTGCCTTCTGTCAGACAACCAATCCTCAATCCATACCAGTAGCTCACCTCGAACACCATGGGTCCTCACCTTGCTCAGCAGCCTCCCCTGTGGCACCTTATCAAAGGCCTTTTGTAAGTCTAGGTAGATAACATCCACTGGGTTTCCCTGGTCTAACCAACTTGTCACCTCTTCAAAGAACTCCAACAGGTTTGTCAGGCACGACCTCCCCTTACTAAATCCATGTTCTAATCCGACCCTGCTCTTCCATTATACCAACATCTCTCCAGTTTCTTTATTTGAGGAAGACCTGTTTCAAAGTTGCTGCAGTATATTTTGTAGCTGATACAACCTGAAGTTTATTGCAGTGTGGTGAAGGGATGTAATGCTTAACATTGAGGAATGGGTGCTGATCAAGCCGGCTACTTTGGCCTGGCTGGCATCAAACTTCAAATGCCTTTGGAGCTGCAGTACACCAGGAAAATTGAGCACAGAATGCCGAGCTTCTAACCTGTTGTAGCCATGGCATTTCTTGTTCAAAGATCTCAAATGTTCAGCTACACAAGAAATCTAACTATGAAATAGTGACTTAAGTGATTTTCCACAATGCATGTAAAGTTATTCATTATTAAGTAACATCCAGCTGATATTGTGTTAACAATAGATCTTGTTCAATTGGGATAAATGCTTTATAACAGTGCAGCTGGAATAGAATCACACATAGAAGTCAGCAGCAATGACCATCCTAAGAAAGGTGACCAGAAAGATTAGTGATCTCTGGTGTGGATTTTCTCTTTCCTGACAGTTGTATAATTTGGTATAGATCAAAGTGGTTGTTCTAGCTATAGTAATGGCATCAAGCAATCAATCACACTGAAGTATTCTCTCACACACAAAACCAGGTTAACTAATCTGTTTAATCTCCACTTTAAATTTCATGGCGAGTGAAACAAATGATCAGGATGTAGCAGTAGTATGAAAGTTGAAGGTGAAATGTTAAACATTTAAAAAAATGAATATTTATAAACAAAATGGATAAATCTGACAATCTACAAATATAGTATTCATTTTCCACAGCCAGAGAGGTTTCTCAATGGTGATAATGAACTTATTAAAAACCTAATTATATGGCAAGGTTTTCATTTCAGCAGCTCTGTTTCTTGCTGGGTATGGTTGTATCCCTTGATGGTAAAATCTGCTTGTTCAAAAGGTTCTACTGCAAGACTAATCATGTGGAAGAGCAATTTCTTATTGGCTTAGTAATTTCTAAATAACTGCAGTCTGAGGGGGGATCCTTTGGAGAACTGGTAGCAACTTTTGATTTCTGTGTTTAATTGTACTTCTGTCCTTTTCAGAGGAGAAATGATGGTAAGCACAGGCAGTTTTGAGGCTAATCTAATCCTGGCTGATTACTGGTTAAAAGTGGCAGTGTTTGCATCTGTGGCAACATGTGACACAAGTACATTACAACAATGATGACACTTCGGAAAACATTTTGAGACATTCTGATGCCAGTGAAGGGTACTACATGAATGCAAGTCAATGTTCTTGGTTTGATAATTTCTTGTATCAATCCTTCATGAGCATTATCTAATTAACTATACCTGGATCATGCTGTTTAACAATTTAATGTTTTCTCCATAGCTGATGCCAGTCAAATGTTGTGCTACTTTCTGGGTCACTTGCTGAGTCATTCCCTGAAGTATACCACTATCAATCTGCAGAAAAAGCTGCATATACATTAAAAACCTGAAGTAGAGGAAGAAAGAAAGAAAGAGTGAGTTTTTAAATTTGCTTAATATTAAATTTCCTCATCATAATTCAAAACTACATTTGGTGTTGAGACAGAACATAACAGATATTGTTAGTAAACAGTAATACAGAGGTTTTAGAAACTGAGAATAATCATTACTAGGGAAAATGTACAGTGCAAACTTTTGAGATCGAAGACAGACAAATCGCCAGGTCCTGATGGTCTAAATCCAAGTATCTTAATGGAAGTGGCAGCATAGAGAGTGGATTCATTGTTTATAGCATTCCAAAATTCCCTGGATATGAGAAAGGTTACAGTGGATTGGAGAAGTATTTGTGTAACACCCTTATTCAAAAAGGAGGAAGACAAGAAGTGGGAAAACTGTAGACAATTGAGATTAATAAGTATGGTTGGGAAACTGTTAGAATCCATTGTTAAGAAGGTTATAAAAGCACTTTGGAAAGTCAAAACACAATGTACCATGGTTTTATGAAGGATAAATCATATTTGACTAATTTGCCTAGAGTTTTTTCGAAGATATACAAGAAAGGCGAATAATGGGGATCCTGTAGATGTAATATATCTGGACTTCAGGAGGCATTGGATGTTACACAAAAGACTAATACACAAGGTTAAGATCACACATGGTTAGGGATAATTTGTTAGTGGTGCTGTTACATGACGAGTATGGGGAGCTGTTGAAAAGACCCAGGGAAGGATGTACTTTGTTCAACCCCACTTTTGAGTTCTCCTCCACCCCCCCACCCCAACTTTATGCTACCAACGTCACTCCCCACAGGTGTCCCTTCATGATTCCTCTTCATTCAGGCCTCACCATACAACCCCAGACCCCCAGCTGTGTGGGCAGCTGCCACACCTCAATTTGGGGAACCGCCTTCCCCATTTGGACTGAAATGAAGACATAATGCTCAGACAGAGTTAGGCTCCCCAATAATGAGTATTAGCAGACAGCCCCTCCTTTAAAATGAAAAGTGAGAAATTGAGGAAGCAAAAAGAACTATTGGAGATGAATCCTGTGGTCTGAATGTGCTAGTTTAGACAAGAATTAAAAAAACTTTCATAACATTAAAACAATTTGAGTGATTTGTGATAGTCTAATTCTTTCAGAATTAATTAGTTAATAAATATCAAGCAATTTTGTGACCTTAATCTTCACTGATAAATATAACTTTTAAAAATGTAATTTAACAGTCAGGTTGCATCATTCAAATCTAGGTGATGATAAATATGACTCAAATAAGAATTTAATTCAAAATTGTTAACAAGTGCATTGAAAAGCGTATCAAGGAAATGTAACATCCAAAGTCAGTATGATGCACACAAACTATACTCTAACTTTAGCAAATAGTTGTTCTGTCTTTCAACACTGAGAAACTTTAAAGCATTTTGTTATTTGTTGTGGAATCGTAAGCCATTACTCTCAACAAGTATATTCTAAAGAAGAATAGGAGAGTTTTATTTTTGAAGCAGAATGTAAGTTAGCTTCTACTTAACTGCTCATTTTTCAGAAGATAATATTGGCATCGGTAGAAGAGTGGCAAGATCTTATCCAACACGTGGACTACTGCTTTAAGATGTTTTGACTGCACAAGTACACCCAGCAAAGGTATTCCTTCAGAGCAGAACTTGTCAATGCTAAAAGATATTTTAAAACATGAGCAGATTCAGACAATCATAATACGGACTTTATATCTTTAATTAAAACCTGTAAGCATTTAAGCTGCTTTATGGGCTACAGCATGCAACAATTAATAGAGGATTCCAGGAGAAAATGCCATGAAATATGTTAACATATTGCCATGGAGATGAAGGCCATGGCACAATATTTTTCCCTGTCACACTAAAATATAAAGAGGAGTTACTTGTCATTTGAACGTGTCTCAATTATGACTATTAATTTTCAACTTTCACAGTATGCAAATGTATAAAAGGATGCTACAGCTACATCTTTCCAAATGTAGCTGACTCACGGTTTAGAAAACAACATTATTTAACTAAGAACCAAGTAATAAAATAGAGATGCAGGGCAAGGTTTTGTGTTGTACCCTGCATTTGGGAGCTGTAGATCACAGTGACCACTTCTGCAGTAAGCTTTGGTTGCTTGAAGAACTCCTGTTCAGAGTTGATGATCTGCAGTCTGAGCTTCAAACCAGAGTGCTGTGTTTCAGGAGACAGTCACACCCCTCAGAATAATTACCTCAAATTTAGTCAGTGGTAAGGGACAGAAGGGTGCATCAACAAGGAGTCCAGGAGGTCATGCTGAAGAGGCCCGAGTCCTTGAGCTTGTCGAACAGATTTAAGACTTTTGGTCCTTAAATGGACGAGAGAAGGGATTGTAGGGAAGATGTGCAAATTGATCATAGCACCATGGTATGGAGAACCATTCAAGAGTGTTGTCACCTTGGGGTGGTATGGTGGCACAGTGGTTAGCACTGCTGCCTTATAGCACTAGGGACCCAGGTTCAATTCCCATCTTGGTGACTGTCTGTATGGAGTTTGCACATTCTCCCCATGTCTGCATGGGTTTCTTCCAGATGCTCCAGCTTCCTCCCACAATCCAAAGATGCGCAGGTCAGGTGAACTGGCCATGCTAAATTGCCCACACTGTTCAGGGATTTGTAAATTAGTTGCGTTAGTCAGAGGTAAGTGCAGGGTAGGGGAATGAGTTTGGGTGGATTACCCTTTGGAGGGTCAGTGTGGAATTGTTGGGCCCAATGGCCTGTTTCCACAGTATACGGATTCTATGAAGTGGGGAGAAAAGAGAAATTATGTTGTAATTGGGGATAGTATAGTTTGGGGTATAGTTCCCATTTCTCTGTGGCCAAGATTGAGAGTCTTGAGTGCTGCCTGCCTGGTGCTCAGGTTAAGAATGTCTCATCTGGGCTGCAGAGGAACAGAGTCGAAGGGGAAAGATCCAGTCGCTATGGTCCACATAGATACCAATAATATGACAGAAAGAGGAAAGAGACTAAACTAATCATTGACATTTAGAAGAATGAGAGGTGATCTCATTGAAACATAAGATTTTTAAGGGGGTTGACAGGATAAATGCTGAAAAAATGTTTCCCTGCATTGGAGAGTTTAGGACCAGCGAGTATAGTCTCAGAATAAAAGGGTGCCACTCTATGACGGAGATGAGGAGGAATTTCTTCCCTCAAAGAGTTAAGTGTCTTTGGAACTCCTTGCCACAGAGAGCTGTGGGGGCACAGTACTTGCGTATATCTAAGGCTGAGATCGACTGATTCTTGATCAGTGGGGGAAATCAAAGGTTATGGAGGAAGGACAGGAAAGTGGACATGAGGAATGTTGAATCAGCCATGATCCTATTGAATTGTTCAGCAGACCTGAGGGGCTGAACAGCCTACTCCTGTTCCTATTTCTTACGGTCTTTATTTAAATGTTCTAAAAAGCTGTATAGTAAGAATTATTGCCCTGATTGACATATATATGTGGACAGGCACATGGAGAGCAGTGAGTTGAGGGGTGCGTAGGTTAAGTTACTATTTTTTACATTAGGATTAAACCTCGGCACAACATCGTGGGCCAAAGGGCCTGTTCTGTGCTGTACTTTTCTATATACTATTTATTGGATACTGTGTACAATGCGAGAGGATAATATCATATCCAGTTTTAACAGCATCCATGATCAACATCTTGCTGCCCAGATTCACACATGTAGAGTTTCAAACTCCAGCACAGATTCTTGACTTTGGAGTAGGAGCAGCAAGGCGAACAAAACTAAGGTGATGGTCATCAGTGACCTTCACTCCATTTTAAGGTCAGAATTTAGCATGTCAGCTGGGAAGTGTAAATTGCTTAGCACCATCTGCGTATTCGTACATTTAAGCAGTGTCCATAATCTAGTAAAACCTGGACAACATTTGGGCTTGGGCTGATTTATGACAAGTTACATTTGTGCTCCACAAGTACCAAGCAATGACTTGAAAATATATTGTTATTCCTTTACTGTTGTCAGGTCATATTCCTGAATCTCCCTTCCTTACAGCACTGGTTCAACAATATCCTTTAGGGAAGAAAATGTGCCATCCTTATAATGCTTGGCAATATTTGACTCCAGACCACAGGAAAGTGTTTGATTCTTAACTGCCCTCAGGGTAATGACGAACGACACAGCAAATTCTGGTCTAGCCAGAGATGCCCAAATCCCACAAACAAATAAAAAACAAACATCAACTTGCTGCGGTTCAAAAAAAGCAACTTACCATCAGCTCTCAAGGACCTATTAAGAATGGTTAATAAATACTAAATCTTATCCCATGGAAAGAAAAAAGAAACTCTGCACAAATAATTCCCCAATGTCAAACAACGTGACAATATTATTGGCAAGAGAAAATAACTGAAGACAAGTTCAGCGTTGTTGTATTACATAACCCAAAGGTGAAACAGGAGACCTGGAAGCCTTCAAAAGGAACTGTTTCTTGACCGCCCCCTTTTGATTGATATAGGGGTTGGATTTGCTGGAAAATTATTCAATTAAACCTGTTGGACTATAACCTGGTGTTGTGTGATTTTTAACTTTGTGCACCCCAGTCCAACACTGGCATCTCCGAATCATTATTCAAAAACGTTAACACTTCTTTACAGTAACCTCTTTTTTTTCAAAGATGCATAGCTAATCTTACTCTTGAACATGACATTTCCTATTCACATCATACCTGTGACCTATTGATGTCATTGATAATGCAAGATAACAACCAATAGGAATGCCACCTTTCACAGCTTTAGAAAGAGGATGGAAGTTAGGCGACTCATTCAATTCAGGCGCAGTAAAAGAGCTGTTAAATGGTGACTGATCCTGGGTACTGCAGGGTTGATTATTGCACAACTTCAGCCGAACAACCAATTCCCATGCCCAATGATTAAATAATGCCTCAGGAGTCTGATTCAGGCGAACAACATTAGCCAAATATGACACCTATAATTAAAAGATCAAAAGTGTTAATATGTAGTAGCAATACAATTCAAATGTTTAATTAGCACAAGATTATTACCAAGCAAAAGTTTGGCTCACTGCATTACAAATGACTGAAGTATATGGCAAAGTTTTAATATCATTATGTTAGGAATAATATGGTGACACTTCTTCATTTTATTTAAAAGAATTTCTTGATCCTCAATAATGTCAATACAAAAGACTTTGCACAAATGTCCCAAGGTGCCTAGTAATACAAATGTCAGTCTTTAACCATTTTGATTCATTCCATTTGATATCAAGTTGGCTGAGTGCATTTGATACGGAAACATCAATGGGGCGCTTACACCATCCTAGATGTTGTGCAGAAGATTCCAAACCTAGTTGTGCTAGTAGCCATGATATTCCAGTATAACTACAAAAAACAGGCTGTTAGTGTGGGAATTGCTCATGTACAACCAGTCCACAAATAAAAGGACAAATTCAACCACTCTCTGTTCACTTCACTCTGTCTAATCTCAAGTATCAGCAAAATGACAAAAAGTGTAATTGACTATTATGATCCATGATTTCCAGGATTGTTATGGAAATATTAACATTTATTCATGAGCACAGATAAAAATTTGAAATTTGGAAACCAGGTTTAAACCCAGCTGGACTCTGCAATTACAAACTGCAGAGCAGGAACAAACAGCATTCATGCAGCCTGGCCTTGGACAACCAACTTCATGTCAAAATCAGACAGGCCTTGAACTGCCTGACCAGGTGCTAACTGTTTCAGAGAGAATGTTCTTTCTACGTCCAGTGAACCTGCTTTGTTAGAAGAATGTTACGCAGACTTGGTGGCACCCAGTTTAAGGCCATGCTTTGCGATCTACAAATATGGAAGATAATCATTTCATTGAATCCTCTTGCTCCTGCCCATGTTAGTATTGGACACAGGCCACAATATCTTCCTGAAGAAGGGCTAATGCCCGAAACGTCGATTCTCCTGTTCCCTAGATGCTGCCTGACCTGCTGCGCTTTTCCAGCAACACATTTCCATCTCTGATCTCCAGACCTCACTTTCTCCACAATATCTTCAAGAGCATGAAGAGGGAGATAAAAGGTGCAGCTTTGAGCCTCAGCATTCTGCTTTTGCATCCTCAATGACAGCATCTCCAAAGAGCACCTTTGACTGGCAGCCGAGTTACACTGCATCCATCTATTTCAGTCTTAGCACTTGGCTCACAAAGCACCCTGTGTTGTTGCATTCTTTAATGCTGACATCCATATACAGAGGAACCTCGATTATTCGAATACCAATTATCCGAATGAGATCTCGAGGTCCCGATAGAAACATTACATCAAAGATGTGTTTCCAACAGTGATCGCGTCTTTTGTTTACAGTGATTAAACAGGCACCATCTTCAAATGACTGACCTCCCACCCTCTCTCTCTCTCCACACTTTCCCTGGAGGTCTATAGAGGGGTGTACTCTTCACCTCCGCAACCACTCCCCCCCTTTTCCCAGATAATCTCTTCAACATTGTCCTGTACAGGGCAAACATGAAATGTATCAAAAAGTTGCAGTAAAACGTTGTGTGTGTGTGTGCTATTTAGAGACTTACCGTACAAAGGCAGCTGTAGCAGCAGCAGCCTTGTTGTTGGTGTACAGTCTGGCTGCCCCGGAGAGGGGGTGGGGGGTGGTGTTGGATGGGGTTCTGGGGGCGTGGGGAGGCTTGTGGGCTTTGTGCTGGGGCGTTGTTGGACTGGGTTGGGGGGGGCGGGCAGTGTTGGATGGGGTTCTGGGAGTGTTGGGGGCTCGCGCGCTGTGTGCTGGGGTGAGGGGGCCGTGTTGGACCGGGTTAGAGGGTGGACGGTGTTGGAAGGGGTTTGGGGGGGGGTGGGGTCTCATGCGCTGTGATGCTGCCTTATCTTCTGAACAGGGAGCAGACTTTTGAAACTCCGAGCCCCAGAGGAAAAGCATTTAAATCGATTAACCGAATATTTGATTATTCAAACGAAATAGTGCCGCCCATCTTGTTCAGATAATCGAGGTTCCCCTGTACTTATTTTGAAATAATATGCAGATTAACAAAACTGCATTTCTCACATCTGACAGGCATTACAGTCAGCATATGCAGTCACTTCTTTATTTAGGCATTTTATTTGATAACTTTTATAATAAAAATATGCAAAAATATTTTGGAATATTTCACACATACTATTTCATAACATTGTTCAACTCGTGGGATTCTTGCATGTGTTACCTGTTTTATACTTTCAGAGATGAATCCACTGTAAGGCTTATCAGTGAGGTACTTCTGATATACTTCCAGAACCATCAATGCTACTTCTGTGTGAAGGGAAGCATCAAGTGCAAGGGTTGATTGCTATAAAATAAAACAAAATAGTACTTCAGAGATATTACTCTGTGTCAAAACACCTTAATCTGCATAACAGTTTTAAAATTTTCAGGTAAAATGTTTCTTTAATGATCTAACAAAATTACTTTTCATTACTTTTTGTAATTGTGTCCTATTTTTGGAGTATACTTTGAATTAGTATACTTTTTATTCCCAGAAAGGTCCCTTGTAATTCTATTTTAGTGTAGTTTGGATCCAATATACCCAGGACCAGATTGCCTATATCCTAGGGTCTTAAAGGAAGTGGCAGCAGAAATAATCCGTAACTTAAAATATTCCAAAATTGCCAGAAAGGTTCCAGCATATTGAAAAATGCTAATGCAACACATTTATTCAAAAGAGAGGGAAGCAGAAAGTAGGAAACCGCAGACCAGTTATTTAACGTGTCATGGTAAATTGTTCGAATTCATTATTATGGAAATAATAACAGGACATTTAGAAAGTCAAAATACAATCCATCAGAATTAGCATGGTTTTATGAAGGATAAATCATAACGACTAAGTTGCTTTGAAGATATAATAAGCAATATGGATAATGCGGATCCTGTGGATTTGTAAATCTGGACTTCTAGAAGGCATTCGATCAGGTGCCACATAGAAGATTGATACAATAAGTTAAGATCACATGCAGTTGGAAGCAATTTATTACCTTGGATACAGCATCAGCTAACGAACAGAAGGCAGAGAGTGAGATAAATGGGTCTTTTTCCAGTTGGTAAGATGTAACTAGTGGGGTGTCACACGGTTCAATCCTTGGGCCCAAACTACGTACAATCTATATTAATGATTTTGTTGCGGGGATAGATTTGTAGATGACACTAAAATAGGTGGGAAAATAAGGTGCAATGAAGAAATAAGAAATTTACAAATGGATATGGATAGGTTTAGGAAATGGGCCAAAATTTGGCAGATGAAGTCTAAAGTGGATAAGTGTGAGGTTATCCATTTTCATTGGAAGAATAGAAAGGCAATTTATTATCCAAAGAGAGACAAACTCCCGCGAGTTTCAGTGCAGATAGATCTGAATGTCCTTATGCATGAATTGCAGAAAACAGGTAGTTCTCCTATAATGCTGTAGTTGCATTCCAGCGAAATCTCACTTAATACAAAATTAAGTAATATAAATAATGGGGCCTATGGGAAAAGTGGGGCTGGGGCAGACGAGCAAAAAATATCACTTACGATAGCTTAAAAATCACCCAAAAGTCTAGCGCAAAGTGTAGTGCAGCCTGAATGAAGGTTGAAGTCATATTTATTAATTAAACAAAAGTAAACGTAACATAGTACATTTAAAAAATGTAAGAAAACTCTTCTCTTCAGTACCTCTCACACAAAGCTGCTCTGATGGCAGCTGACATTGGGGCATGCGCAGAATGGCATGATGACCAGTGCTAACATCAAGCATGCGCAGAATGGCGCAGACACTTCAGCATATGTGCAGTACAGCACGAAGGCTGGAACTGATGTTGTGCATGTGTGGAACAGCATGGACACTGGTGTATGCGCAGAACAGCACTAAGATTTAGGCATGGACATTGGCGCATTTGCAGAATGAAGCGTGCAAATCAATCCCTTATCATCTCTGTTGGGAAAGTGTTAGAATCAATTATCAAGAAAGCAATATCAGGACATTTGGAAAGTCAAAACACTAAACATCAGAATCAGCATGATTTTAGAAAGGCAAATCATGTTAGACTAATTTGCAAGAGTTCTTCGGAGATGTAACCAGCGAAGTGCATAATGGGGATCCTATAGATGTAATATATCTGGACTTCCAGAAGGCGTTTGATAAGGTGCCATACAAAAAGTTAATTCAGAAGGTTAGATCCTATGGGATTAGGGGTAATTTATTAGCTTGGATAGGTGACTGGCTGATTGACAGAAGACAGAGTGTTAAGATAAATAGGATACTTTCTGGATGATAACAAGTAATTAGTTGGTTGCCACAGGGTTCGGTCCTTGGGTTCCAGCTGTTTACAATCTACATAATGACTTGGATACAGGGATCAAAGGCTCAATAGCCAGATTTGTGGATAACGCAAAAATAGGTGGGATGGTAAATTGCAATGAAGAAATAAGAACCTTACAAATGGATATAGATAGGTTAGGAGAGTGAGTCAAAATGTGGCAGATGGGGTTGAATGTGGATAAGTGTGAGGTCATGGATTTAGGTCAGAAAAACAGAACAGTGACCTATTATCTAAATGGAGGGATACTTCGGAGTACTCAATTTCAGAGAGATCTCGGTATCCTCATTCATGAGTCACAGAAAACTAGCATGCAGGTACAGCAGATAAATAAAGCAAATGGAATGTTGGCTTTTATAGTTAAAGGTAAGGAAGTATTGTTGCAACTATACAGGCATTGGTGAGACCACCTTGGAGTATTGTGCACAATTTTGGTCCCCTTATTTGAGGAAAGATGTAGAGACATTGGAGGCAGTTTAGAACTAGATTGATTCCAGAGATGAGGGGTTTGTCATATGAAAAGAGATTGAAGTATTTAGGCCTATACTCTGTAGAATTCAGAAGAATGAGGGGTGATCAAACTGAGTTATTCAAGATGATAAAAGGTGTGGATGAAATAGACGAGGAGTGGATGCTTCCTCTTGTGGGGCATTCTAGGATGAGAGGTCAGAGTCTTAGGATAAGGGGTTGCAAATTTAAACAGAGTTGAGGAGAAACTACTTTTTCCAAAGGGTTGTGAATTTGTGGAATTTGCCATTCCAAAGTATGCTAGATGCTGGATCAGCGAGTAGATTTAAGGAGGTGGTGACAGATTTTTAATTGATATGGGTTATGGGGAGAAGGCAGAAAAATGGGGGTGAGGAGCATATTAGCCATGGTTGAATTGCTGAACCGACTTGATGGGCCAAATGGCCTAATTCTGCTCCTCTATCTTCTGAACTTATGAAACTCTGGAGTTTAGGAGGATGCTTTGTTATGTAGGGCAATCTAGAATGAGATGTCATAGTCTTAGGATAAGGGAGTTTTAAAACAGAGATGAGAAGAAATTACTTTGATGCTGGAACAGGAGTAAATTTGAGGAGGAGATAGACTTTTACTTCGTAATGGGTTGAAGGGTTATGAATGGTGGGCAGGAGAGTGGATTTGAGGCTGAATTGAGATCAGCCACGATTGTATCAAATGGTGGAGCAGGCTGAACTGCTGAACCCTGCTTCTAGTTCTCATATTCTAATGTTAATGCTCCTTTTCTTAGTATATAAGTAGTATAGAAGTAGCTGAGGGTAATTCATTAGATGCAATTTGCTTGAGTTTTTCATCTAGAAAAATAGTATTAGGGCTCATGGAATAGGAAACAAAATAGAGTAGATATTTAAGAATTGTTGCGTGGAGTCCAAGGAGATAGGGGAAGTGCTAAATGAATATTTTTCGTCAGTATTCACACTTGAAAAAGACAATGTTGTTGAGGAGAATACTGAGACACAGGTTACTAGATTAGACAGGATTGAGGTTCACAAGGAGGTGGTGTTAGCAATTCTGGGAAGTACGAAAATAGATAAGTCTCCTGGGCCGGGTGGAATTTATCCTAGGATTCTTTGGGATGCCAGGGAGGAGATTGTAGAGCCTTTGGCTTTGAGCTTTGTGTCGTCATTGTGTACACAAATAGTGCCAGAAAACTGGGGGATAGCAAATGTTGCCCCCTTGTTCAAGGAGGCAAGTAGAGACAACTCTGGTAATTACAGACTTACTTCAGGTGTGGGTTAAGTATTGGAAAAGGTTATGAGATAGGATTTATAATCATCTAGAAAGGAATAAGTTATTTAGGGATAGTCAACACAGTTTTGTGAAGGGTAGGTCGTGCCTCACAAACCTTATTGAGTTCTTTGAGATGGTGACCAAACAGGTGGATGAGGTAAAGTGGCTAATGTGGTGTATAGAGATTTCAGTAAGGCATTAGATAAGGTTCTCCACAGTAGGTTATTGTACAAAATATGAAGGCATGGGATTGTGGATGATTTAGTGATTTGGATTAGAAATTGGCTAGCTGAAAGAAGACAGAGGGTGGTGGTTGATGGGAAATGTTCATCCTTGAGTTCAGTTCCTAGTGGTGTACCGCAAAGATCTGTTTTGGGCCACTGTTGTTTGTCATTTTCACAAATGACCTGGATGAGAATATAGAAGGATGGATTAGTAAATCTGTGAATGACACTAAGGTCGGTGGAGTTGTCGATAGTGCTGAATGATGTTGGAGGTTACAGAGGGACATAGATAAGCTGCAGAGCTGTGCTGAGAGGTTGCATATGAAGTTTAATGCAGAAAGGTGAGAGATGATTCACTTTGGAAGCAGCAACAGGAATAAAAACTACTGGGCCAATGGTGAGATTCTTGGTAGTGTAGATAAGCAGAGAGATCTCGGTGTCCATGTACATAGATCCCTGAATACTGCCACCCAGGTTGATAGGGTTGTTAAGAAGGCATATGGTGTGTTTACTTTTATTGGTAGAGGGATTGAGTTTCGAAATCACGAGGTCATGCTGCAGCTGTACAAAATTCTGGTGCGGCTACACTCGGAGTATTGCTTACAATTCTAGTCACCGCATAATAGGAAGGATATGGAAGCTTTGGAAAGGGTTCAGAGGAGATTTACTAGGATGTATGGAGGGAAGGCCATACGAGGAAAGGCTGAGGGACCTGAGGCTATTTTCATTAGAGAGAAGAAGGTTGAGAGGTGAATTAATTCAGACGTATAAGATAATCAGAGGGTTAGATAGGACGGACAGTGACAGCCTTTTTCCTTGGATGGTGATGGCTAGCACAAAGGGATATCACTTTAAATTGAGGGACAGATGTCAGAGGTAGTATCGTTACTCAGAGAGTAGTAGGGTCATGGAATGCACTGCCTGCAATAGTAGTAGGCTCACCAACTTTAAGGGCATTTAAATGGTCATTGGATAAACATATGGATGAAAATGGAATAGTGTTGGATAGGTAGGGTCCAGATTTCCCTACCACCTAGAAGGATAAGGGCAGCAGATCCATGAGAGCACCATCACTTGCAAGTTCCCTTCCAGGACTTCTGCCCACACCTGCTGCTCATCTTATGACTAGAGTGTCTTATGTCGAGAGTGTTATGCTCCTAGGAGTGACGATAACCAACAATCTGTCCTGGTCCTCCCATGTAGATGCGATAGTCAAAAACGCAGAACAATACCTCTTCTTCCTCAGGAGGCTTAGGAAATTCAGCACGTCCATAAGGACTTTCACCAACTTTTACAAACGCCCGACAGAAGACATTCTATCTGGGTGCATCACAGCAACTGCTCTGCCCAGGATCGTAAGAAACTACCGAAAGGTATCTACTCAGCCCAGACATCAAACAAGGAGAAAGTGAGGACTGCAGATGCTGAAGACCAGAGTTGAAAAGTGTGCTGCTGGAAAAGCGCAGCAGGCGTGGCATCATCCGAGGAGTAGGATTCTTTTGCACCTCGGATGCTGCCTGGCCTGCTGCGCTTTTCCAGCACCACACTTTTCAAGACCATCACACAAGCCAACCTCTCATCCGTTGACTCAATCCACACTTCTCGATGCCATGGACAGACAGCCAACACCATCAAAGTTAAAAATCACACAACACCAGGTTATAGTCCAACAGGTTGATCAACCACCTGACGAAGGAACAGCGCTCCAAAATCTAGTGCTTCCAAATAAACCTGTTGGACTATAACCTGTTGTTGTGTGAATTTTAACTTTGTACATCCAGTCCAACACCGGCACCTCCAAATCATAACATCATCAAAGACCCCCTCCCACCCGGTTATACTTTCTTCCAACTTCTTCAGTCAGGCAGAAGATACAGAAGCTTAATTCCCTGTGACCTGCCTGTACTGCATGTAAAACAAAAATTTCACTGTACTTAGGTACATTGACAACAATAAATCAAATCACATCAAAACAACTATCTGGGAACTGGAAGATCTGGACCATTATTTTGAGGCATGTTATATGATTTTAAACATAACTGAAAATCTCATGTCAAACCTAATCTTTACTGTCTCCAAAATTGACATTTTAATCTCCCAGAACGAATCTAAAACTATTCTCCACTTTTGATGGCCTGTTTTCTCTACCCTTCTCAACAATGTGACTTCTAATCTCAGAACTGATTTTTACTCTGAGGGTACCACTTGAGATTTCTTCACTATGTTTCAAGCTAGGTCATTTTACCAGATTACTTCAAGTCCTCATGAACTCTGTCTTCAGTCAGAGCATGGTGTCTCATCCACATTCTGCAAGCCTCTGTCTGTCTCTTTCAGATTCATGCAGGCTCCCTTAGGTTTCTGAAGTTGTAACCAGATGCTACGTCAGCTTGCTTTTGGCTTTCCCCAATTATCACTTACACCAATGGCAACATGAATCATATAGGCCTTACATATAGTTAATTGGCATTTTTAACTATATTCTATACTCCCAACTCTTAGAATTAAGAGCTTAAAACACAACTGTAAAACCTGATATTCTCAACACACCCTGTGATAAGAGTAGGAAAGGATAAGAACTGCAGATGCTGGAGATCAGACTCAAAAAGTGTGGCGCTGAAAAAGCACAGAAGGCCAGGCAGCATCCGAGGAGCAGAAGAGTCAACATTCAGGGCATAAGCCCTTCATAATGAACGTGTTTGATGTTTCGGGCATAAGCCCTTCATCAACAATGTTTATGCTCGAAATGTGACTCGATGCTGCCTGACCTGCTGTGTTTTTCCAGTGCCACTATTTTTGAACCACCTGTGATACCTTTAGTATAGTAGTTTACCCATAATTATCATAATCCTCATCATCTACAAGCACCTTGCTGCGCCTTAATCTTTAAACAAACAAGACCGACAGAATGCAAAGCAGGTCACATGACTGTCTTCATTGCACCACTTTAGCAAATTAATGTTCACCCCAAAACAGACCAACTTAAAACAACTGCATCAGATTACTTACATTAAGTAATGTAACAAATATACATTAAATAATATTTAACCAATGCCAATGTACCAGAGAAAGACTTGCATTTATATAGCACTTTGCATTTCCTCTAGATGTCTGAAAGCACTTTCTAGCCAATTAAGCATTTGAAGTGCAGTCATTGTTATAAAGTAGTAAAGCATGTGCTTTTAATGGCAAGCTCAGCTATACATCTGTAAAGATGCATCCAAGTTACAACTCTAATTGATAAAGTACAGTCTAATTTGAAATTTTTCCAAACTAAATAATAGTCAGTTCTTCTATAACAAGACGGTTGTGTTCTTCTACAACCCTGCATTATAGAAAATTTGCACTTTAGAAACAGTGCTTAAAGTGTTGGTGATGTAATCGCATTGCAGCCAACAGATTTTAAAACTTTGCACTCTAAAAACAGCTTCCCCAATTCGTCAATGGCTCTACAGCAAATCTGCATTGATGAAACGTGTGTTATAACAAAATGACCTGTCATTGAACACCAAGACTCCAGACTGTGACTCATTTCAACTGTTGTTTCAGGTATTAAGAGTTATAATCCAGTTTAAACAATCTCTACTGTGGTTCTGGCTGCGTAACATGTACTAGATAATATAAAGTTACTTTAAACAAAAAAAATTCAAGATTCTCAGCATTAAGAACCAATGATAAAGTTTTGGTAAATGGTTAGCAAAATGTTACTTTTGCCCTTTGTAATTTCAATAACCTACCTGCTCATCAAGACCCCAGTTCAGTCCTTCAAGTATGATGCAAGCCAACTTGTTCTGCACAGTGGATAAACTGTAGTTCAGAAGCCACTCACGAACTATATCAATTTCAGTTGAAGTGATTTTCCATAGGTGCAGGGGAAGTTCTTTAAATAGGTATAGAGAAACCTACAACAAAAACTTTGTTGAGTTTCTTTCCTCCAAAAGAAAAAAAACGCTTCCAGTATTGTCTCTAAGACCAACATTAGATTGTAGATTTTGTAAATTCACATCTGCTTCCTTGTCTAAATTTATAATTTGTGCCCAGATTGCACAAAGCTATTAAACAATGTGCAGATCATAAAGTCTGCTTTGTTACACTTCTCCTATACTCTCAACCCCATTCTGATTGCTTCATGCTTAATCATCAAATTGCTATTATAGTTTTATAGGGTCTTAGAAATGACAATTTCATGTTGCATTTTGAATTTATTCTATTCTTGAATTTATCTCTGTGCTGAAAGCTGCAATATATTCCCAATATATATTACATAAAATAGCAATAGAAACAATATTAATAACATTTCTAAAGCAGAAATAGATATCTGTCCATTAAATGAAAAACCAAAAGAACTGCAGATGCTGTATATTAGAAAAAAAACAGAAATTGCTGGAAATGCTCAGCAGGTCTGGCAGCATCTGTGGAGAGAAATCAGAGTTAACGTTTCAGGTAGAGTGACCCTTCCTCAGAATTAATTGAGGAAGGGTCATTCGATCCAAAACATTAACTCTGATTTCTCGCCACAGATACTACCAGACTCGCTGAACTTTCCCAGCAATTTCTGTTTGTGTTTCCATCCATTAAATTTATGTTGTCATTGTAATAATAAGTTTAAAATGTTGAGATAAAATTGTTTGCAATGTATTTTGAAATACACGCACAGTGATTGCAATTGGTATCATTTTCCGCGGGCTGCTAATTTATTTTAGTAGAATAATAAACATGCTCATGGAAGGATTTTATTAACACTTCAATGATAATCTAAATACTAAACTGAAAGTATAAAATGTACAGGGGTAAAAATTTCTCAACATTTTACCTTTTGATCATTTAATTTTAAGAACAAAATGTACATATAGGTACACATATTGCCTATCTCTTTGAAATGTTAATAAGGTGCTGTGTGTTTTTAATATTGTCAGATTTCATTTCATATTTTTTGCATTTAAGTAATTTGTTCTTGCTTCAACATTAGGTCAGAAGGGATACGGAATAAAACCTTCAACAATTCTGACTCTATTAAATAACTCAAAACAACTCTTTGTACCACCAATTTTATTTCAAAATAGCATAAATATTTTTTACTCCTCATGTTAGCCTTTGTTGTGATCTGTTTATTTGGAAACCTGTGATCTGTATATCATTTTGCATGGGACCTGACTTGTTAGCAGAGGAAGCTTTCACCAGATATTAGTTTATTAAGGAGAGAATGTATAATTATTTATCATTAAATCCCAGTTCCAATATGGTTAATACACTTAAAATGTGCAGCTGAATCAATTCAAAGTCTGCATCATTGCTACCTTAGCTAGGGATCTTGTGGGACAGTGGTAATGTCCCTACCTCTGGATTAGGAGACCCAGGTTCAAATCCCATGTGGTCCAGAGGTGTGAAATAATGCTTAAAGAGGTTGATTAAGAAAAAAGCTTACCGTCTTAGCTCACCTGCAGCCTTTGTCACCCACAAACTTGATGTGTGTGCATTAGCTTGGCTGGTTTTCCACCTTCTACCCACCATAAACTTCTGAAACTGCTTATAATCTGACTCCCATCAAGTTGTATTTACTCAGCTCTCCCACACTCGATGAACTACAATGGCTCCTCGTTCAGTAATGCTATTTTACAATTATCATTTTTGTTTTCAAATCCCTTGTGCACTGTATTTCTAATTTCCAAATCTTTTTGCTCCTTCTATTCTTGCCTCTTGGATATTCCTGATCTTAAGTTCTCTACTTCAGCCATGTAGATCCTAAGTTCTCGAATTCCTTCCCTAACTTCTTTATCTTTCTAGCTTTGACTCTTACATCTTAATGATGCTTACAACTTCTTGGACCAAGGATTTGACTATTTAACCTAACATTTCATGTCAAATTTTGTATGATAACGTTTCAGTGAAGCGTCTTGGAAAATTTTACTATGGATACTATAAGTTATTTATATATTAATCGTGTTGTAACAGAAAAGGTTATACTTTCCTCTTCATAGTAAATATATTTTGTACTTCACGAGGGGTTAATAGTTCACAAAGTAAATTACATTTCTTCAACCTAAAATTAACTAATTGATTAATGATCAAAGCTTTGAAATCTTATTCAATGTTAAAACAGAACATACCATGCCAACTGTTTCAATAGTTTCTCGGACCCGATCCAGAAGTATAGAGATTATATCAGGATTAGCTGTCAAAATTGTGACCAAAAGTTCGCGGCCAACTTTGGAAAAGGTTTCTCTCGTGCAAAGACTTACAAAAGCTACCTATAAAAGACAAATACATATCACACATTTTATATATGCACAAAGAAATGTATCACCATACTGCATTACCTTAGTTGGCAACTCCAAGGTGGTGATGATACTATTTCTGTATTGCTGAATTTACAATTTTTGAAGAGAGTTTGAGCAGGCATCATAACCACGAAAAAATTACAATAAAATGCTCTCTCCTATTTGAGCACCCAATTAATCAATAAAGCACTTTTTCCTCAATGTTTACCTGCTCCAATTATGATTTTTCACACCATATCCCTTTCAATGATAAGCCTCTGGAACAGGAACTTAATTCAACCCTACTTATGGCTTATAAGCATCCTCACTGACATTTTCTACCCTCAGAAATTTGTCACAATCTTTTACCTCTTCCATGACAACATTTACTATGTGAAACTCCAAAAGAACCACCACAGACCTTTCAGTGAAGGTTGGGGTCAAACATAGCAGTATCATCACATCAATCCTTTTCTTTATCTTCCTTGCTACAACATTGCCCCATACACCAGAAAATTACTCTCAGGCATGGAAATAACTGCCAGAACAGATGGGAAATTGCTCAAATTATACTGCCTTAATCCAGAAAATGAGAATTACTCTAACCTCAGTCATTGAGCATCAACCAGCAGGCGATGTTTACTCAGAAACTGATACTAGGTCATTGTTGACTCCTTCATAAAAAAACGCAAGAAAGTCATCCCACAATTCTTGCTCTCTCCCAACACTGATTGCTGGCTATTTTCCAAACCTTGGGACCCTCCTCTCAACAAAGTTAAAAGTTAATGCAAAATGATCAATTCCAGTGTGAGAGCTGTTTTCAACTGATTGAGGAAGAATATTAGAGGACCACAATCTCAAAACAGAGACAATGGCTATGGTTTACTAGTCAGCAGCGACCCTGCATTCATATATGCTTTAGAGATTTGGACAAACTACAGCAGACACCACCTTCAAAAATTATACCAACTGTGTCTTTTTAAGATTGTATAAACATCAATGTTGCCTCTCAAGTCCACATGGTCAGCATTGAGGCATTATTCACTCAAAATCACCTCTATTGGGCAAAAGATGACATATACACATAAACATACAAAAAAACCAATTGATATTTGATCCTTCAAGCCTGCCCTGTCATTTAATAAGATCATGGCTTTTCTGATTGTAACCACAAATCCACATTTTCACATATTTCTGACAGCCTTTCATCCCCTTGCTTACCAAGAATCTATCCACTTCTTGTTTAAAAATATTTGAAGTCTGTACTTATATGGCCTTTCCAAGAAAAACGTTCTCAATGCACAGAAAACCAATTCTCATCTCTGTCTTAAACTGGTGAGGCCTTCTTTTCTAATAATGACTCCGAGTTCAAAATTTTCCTGAAGAGGAAACATTCACTCCACGTCTCCCCGATCAAACCCCTCCAGATCTTAGAAGTTTCAACTAAGTCTCCTCTTACTCTTCTAAACACTGTCCTAGCCTGGTCATCCTGTTGTTGGACCGGTTATTCAGCTATTTGACACCACTCGATGCAACTCCTCTACTCAAAGCTCAGTTGGGCATATACTCCCAGCAATCCAATGGAAGGATTTTGGCAATATCCTTAAAACAGTCTTCAAGAGGGTAAACATCCCCTCCACCTTATGAGTATCCCAAGTGCATGAAGGAAAATGGAATAGGGTATGTTGATGACCTGTGGAACATAAACACTGGCACCAATCAATTAGACAGAATGGCCTACTCTTCTACTGTAAATACTTCTTGAAAAAGTTGTCTTCTACTTATTCCTTGGGATTGAGCATCACTTTTTTTCCACACAATAGAAACAGAGTGCCATATGCAGACTCTGCCTTACGCAGAGCAAATAATGGTAGGGAGTTTGGAGATATAAGTTCTTAGGAGATATGTGCACTCTCTCAGATGCCTTAGCTGCATCTCTGCTTTTTCCCAGTAAAGTTTCTTAATATCTCCTAATATCTTGACATGTATACTATTTCAACCATTTCAAAATCTTTATCAGAACATCCATTAGCCATTTCTAGAGAAAGAGAGTCCAATCGATTAAATCTTTCCCAATAAATATAACCTTTTAGTTCTGACACTATTCTTCTGCATATGTCTTGCATTATATTTAGTGCCTCCAAATCCTGCCTGTAATACATGACTAGAAATGCTCACTGTACATGTGTAGTCAAACTAAGAATCAGTACAAATTGAACAACTAGAGTGAGACAATTCAAATGCTAGATAGCAGGCTTCAATGGGACAAGAGGAGACATGAGCAGGATTGATAGGAGTGAAAGGTTGGCAGGAAAACTGTACAGTGACTGAACAATGGGTTACCTTCAAAGAGAAGATGGTTCAGGTATAGTCAAGGTACATTCCCTCAAATGGGAATGGTAGAATAAACAAAATCAGAGCTCTGTGGAAAGCAAAGGAGATTGAAATGAAGATAAAGAGGAAAATTGTGCTTATGACAAACAGGTGGAAAATAAAACTGAGAACCAAGAGGAATATCAAAGATTCAGAGGGGAGGTGAAAAAACAAATAAGAGGAGCAAAGAGGAATTATGAGAAAAGAGTGGCAGCCAACACAAGAAATGTCCCAAAGTTTCCTATGACCATATAAAGAGGACAAGGGTGAGAAGAGGAGGACTGATTAGGGACCAAAAAGATGATGTACAGCTGGAAGGTTGAAGTAGTTGTGACTGTTCTTGTTGGAGAGAAGAAAGAGATCTGACAGAAGTTTTCAAAATTGAGAGTGGCTGGATCAAGTAATAGAGAAACAATTTCTGCTTGTAAATAAATAACAGGGCATAGATTTAAATTGATCTGCAAAAGGAACTAGGGTGAAGTGAAGAAAATCTTTTTCTCTTAGCTTGTAGTTATAGAATGCACTGCTTGAACATGTGATAAGAACAGGTTCAATTGAGGTATTCAAGATAGCATTGATGATTATTTGTACATAAAGAATTTGCTAGGCATAAGGCAAAAGTAAGATGATTGGCATGAGGTAATGTTGCTCATTTAATGAGACACTGAAGGCACGATGGGCCAAATGGTCACCTACTGTCCTGTAACACATGACTCTATGAACATGACTACTGAACTTGCTAATTCTGAACTTCTAGAAATAAACCCGCTGTTTTTTGTTAATTATATTTAAAAAAAACCTGAGTTCCTACTTTTAGTTATCTCTAGTCCCTTTGATTCTCTACCCTATTTAGACATATTTTTCAGTACTGTGAAACTTTCTTGTTCACCCTACAAAAATGTATAACCTCATACAGATCTGCATGGAAGTTAATTTGTCAATTACACACTTAGCCCAAAAATTAATTGAGGTCTTCCTGCATTTTAATGTTAAAAGAATTGCTGTATCAGAGGATAAGCTAACATATATTCAATACAATCTTCCAATATCCAACAAGAAGATATCCATAAGATAAGGCAACTTCAACTCCTAGATCATATCACTTAAACTTGAATTTATTTAAGGTGAACATTTTATCTATGAAACATATTGCAATTTTAACAAAGTATATTGAATTGTTTTTATTTGTTTCAAGTAACACAGTAGAATTTCACCAGATTCACCGAACAGCAATCAGGAATTGGAATAATCTTCCTCTTTCCCCAGTTTAGGTCACAAAGGCTCAATTTGAATGGGGAGGTGATGATCTCATTATATTTTCAATAGACTATTAATCCCGAGACCCCAATAACGCTCTGGAGACCTGGGTTTGAATACTGCCATGGCAGATAGTGGAATTTGATTTCAATTATTATCTGGATTTAGGAGTCTAATGATATCCATGACATCAAACCAATAGCAGATTTTGAAGAATGGATTGTTTTTGTTTATTGCAAATAAGACAGTTGTTATTGTTGATTGTCCAAAGACAATGTCCATTGTTGATTGTCGAGGAAAAGCTCTCTGGTTCACTAATATCCCAAATACATCAAACACTTTGGGCAGGAATTTAATGCTCAATGTTGACGAGGACAAAGGTGGGCATAAAAATATATGCCACTGACTGGGACAATGATTTCCTGTCACAAGGTTGTCTTTAGGCCACTTGCCTGGAGGCAAGACAGGGAGCAGTTGGGCTCACAAATGCCAGATAGCCACTGTGAAACACTGAGAGGTAACTTAAGTATTATTGGCAAAAGGTGTCAGGTATAAGGCAGTTGCCTCAAAGTGGTTTTGGGACAACAGACCGGCACATCCAACAGGTTTGAGGCCTATCCCCCTACCAACCTTCAGATGCAACTGTAGGTTGTTCTCTGCAGTGGATCCTTAACTTCAATACCTGGGCTACAATTGTTTATTTTTGTTAAGAGTTTGAAAATTTGGAGAGAACGACTCCATCTTGAGGGTCAAGAGGCCACTCTTCATCATTATTTGGATAAGAGCACACCCTCTGACCACTAATTGGACACTTTGGGGGAAATCACAGAGTGAGAGCTTCTGATGCCAATTTAACCAAAACTACATGAAAAAAAATCTGCACTCTAAATCTAACTATTCATCTTCAATAAACTAATTGACAGTGAGAAGTACACTCAAGCATTTCACGTACTCCCACACATGATATGCACTAATTCAAGTTTGTGGAACAATAATCATTAATGACTTGCAGCCAGTGGCATTGAAAAATATTAATCATGACATTTTAAGGTGCTGAACTTTTACACAAGCTTATCGTTGTCTTTTACAGCTCAACATGAATACTACTAATCGAAGAGGGTTTCAATTTTTAAATTATTTGCGTACCTCATATATTTCTAAAGCAACTGTCTTCACAAACTCTTGATCAACATTTCCTTGCTTTGGTTGAGTCATATGTGCAAATGTGGTGAGAAGGCATATTCCTTCGGAGTTGGTAATGTTGGACAGACATTGTTCAAACATTTGTTTATGTTCAGGGTCTGAATCAAAATAGAGATAAATAATTTAATATGTTTCAAAGCAGAGCTATTAACATGTACTGTCAAATAAATTGGAAGCAATGCACCTTAAAAAAGATTTTTCACAGTGAAGTGTAAGTGGCTTGGGCCAGCAGATCCATATTTTAAAAATGCATTTCTCCTATAAATGTGCTGCTTACAAATTTAAATGCAAGTTATATCTACACCATTTTCTTGAAAGAAATAAATTAAAAGTGACAAGTTTCTTTTGAAGGGTTGGGATGCTTTATACTTTATTTCTTCTGTACATATGCTAGGAAAGGCTCATATTAATATATTTATGATCTTTACCTTACATTTTAGTTTTGTTTTTCAGAAATTTTGTCAATTGACATCATCCGCAGATACTAAGAGTCTGGGAACTGAGTCACATGTGAACCAATTCAAGTAAGGCAGCGGCTTCAAGCTGAACACAGTACTGAGGAGGAAGCAGCAAGTTTGGAATTTGGAGATAGAGGAATAAACACCTTCTGTATACAGCACTGACAGAAAAGGTAGCAAATTTAACAAGTATGGACAGCAGGGAGTGGCTTCGTTCTCTATTCAGTGCCACAAGTGGAGGCAGGAATTTAAAAGAATGCAGTGTGTAGGGTGCAATTTCCTTTTGAACATAACATTGAGAGGGGAGGCAGCAACTTAAAAAGAGCATGAAGTGCCGGAAGTGGAATCTTTCTGAACATAGCAGTGCTGAGAGAGGTGACTTTGAAAAAGCTCCAAGGTGATGCCATAGTAAATCTGTATGTTTATCAGTTGGTGAGAAGCCTCCATTTAAAAGTAAATCTAAATAACTGAAAACTAAAACAAAAGTATTCCCTGCTCTCCCTGCTGTCCATACTTGTTAAATTTGCTACCTTTTCTGTCAGTGCTGTATACAGAAGGTGTTTATTCCTCTATCTCCAAATTCCAAACTTGCTGCTTCCTCCTCAGTACTGTGTTCAGCTTGAAGCCGCTGCCTTACTTGAATTGGTTCACATGTGACTCAGTTCCCAGACTCTTAGTATCTGCGGATGATGTCAATTGACAAAATTTCTGAAAAACAAAACTAAAATGTAAGGTAAAGATCATAAATATATTAATATGAGCCTTTCCTAGCATATGTACAGAAGAAATAAAGTATAAAGCATCCCAACCCTTCAAAAGAAACTTGTCACTTTTAATTTATTTCTTTCCTTCATATATTTCAGAAAGGAACACCAGTAAAAGGGAGAAAAATTAAATCAAGTCAAAACAAAACAACATGTCAAATGGAAGGAAAATAAGTTACTAGTAAATCTTTATACTAAATTTATATTTATTCTGAAGGTGACAAATAATTTTCAGAGTTATGGGATGGCAAATCGGTGGAACAAGTGAAATGTACATCCTGCAGTATGTATTAAGTCATGGACACACTATGGGTCTCAGACAAACACACCTACAGAAAGTGTCACCACGGAAAAGCTTGCGCTCTGTGTTTCGGAGCTTGAGCTGCAGTGGAATCTCTGTGGATACGTGACTGGCACATACAGCAGATGTTTATAATGCAGGTTAAAAACATATGGGCATAGATGGAATGGGTGACTAGCAGAAAACAAGGTGGATAGTGCAAGGTCTCCTGAATCCATAGTGCATGGCAAATGGTACACTATTTGGAAACTAGTGAAGGGATAGTTCCTCAGGGGAGTGCAGCAAGGGACAAATCCATCGCATCAAAGACATCTCAACTATATTGGGGGCGGCACGGTGGCACAGTGGTTAGCACTGCTGCCTCACAGCGCCAGAGACCCGGGTTCAATTCCCGCCTCAGGCGACTGACTGTGTGGAGTTTGCACGTTCTCCCCGTGTCTGCGTGGGTTTCCTCCGGGTGCTCCGGTTTCCTCCCACAGTCCAAAGATGTGCAGGGTCAGGTGAATTGGCCATGCTAAATTGCCCGGAGTGTTAGATAAGGGGTAAATGTAGGGGTATGAGTGGGTTGTGCTTCGGCGGGGCGGTGTGGACTTGTTGGGCCGAAGGGCCTGTTTCCACACTGTAAGTAATCTAATCTAATCTATATTGGCCAGGAGTGGGTGGTGGAGGACAATGAGATTGGAAGGGCAATAATGCCAGGGCATGCAGGAAAACCTTTGAAGTGAGGGGAATCAGCCAGTAGTCGTGGTCTGCATTGGCACCAATGGCATAGGGAGCAAGTAGGTGAGGTTCTGAAAGTGGAATACAAGGCGTTAGGCAGCAAATTGAAAACAGGAGCTCAAGAGTAGTACTCTAAGATTTAACCACTACCACATGACATTCAATGGCGATATCATCACCGAACCCCCCACTATCAATATCCTGGGAGAAGTTACATTTGACCAGAAACTCACCACACAAACTTAGTGAGTACAAGAGCAGGTCAGAAGTTAGGAATACCGGAACGGATAACTCATCTCCTGACTCCCCAAAGCCTGTCCACATCCGTAAGACACTCATCAGAAATCTGATAGAATGTTCTCCACTGTACTGGAGAGGTGCAGCTTCAACAACACTCAAGAAGCTTGACACCATCCAAGGACAAAGCAGTCCACTTGATTGGCACTGCATCCACATTTACCTACTTACTCCACACTAATGCTCAGCAGCAGCTATGTGTACTATCGACAATATGCACTGCAGAAATTCACCAAAGATCCTTCCAAACTAATGATTACTTCCATCTCGAAGGACAAGGGCAGCAGATACATGGGAACACCACCACCTGAAAACTACCTCCTGAGTCCATTTGAATTGAATTGAATTTCTTTATTGTCACATGTACAGAGGCACAGTGAAAAGCTTTGTCTTGCGAGCAATACAGGCAGATCACAGAGTTAAGTAGCATAGATAAGTAAATAATAGGCAAACTGTGGCAAAAACAAAAACAAGGGGACAGGTGAATGTTAAGAGTTTGAGTGTCCATTCAATATTCTAACATCAGTAGGGTAGAAACTGTTTTGAAACTGGCTGGTGCGTGTATTCAGGCTTCTGTACTTACTCCCTCATGGTACAGGTTGTAGAAAAACATTGCCAGGGTGGGATGGATCTTTGAGAATGCTAGCGGCCTTTCCTTGACAGAGGACCTGGTAGATGGATTCTATAAATGGGAGGTTAGCCTTTGTGATTGTCTGGGTTGAATTCACCACTCTCTGCAATCGTCTCCGATCTCGAATGGTACAGTTGCCATACCAGGTAGTGATACATCCAGACAGAATGCTCTCAATGGCGCACCTATAAAAGTTGGCAAGGATATTCGTTGACTTGCCAAATTTCCTCAGCTGCTTGAGGAAGAAGAGACGTTGTTGGGCCTTCATAACCAATGCATCCACATGAAGAGTCCAAGAAAGTTTGTTGTGGATGACCACTCCCAGCAGCTTGACACTCTCCACTCGTTCCACCTCTGTGCTGTTAATGTCCGCCACCCAACCCCGTCCGCCCCCCTCCCGCCCAACACCTCCATGCAACATCATTTCCCAAACCCATCCAACACTAACCCCTGCCCCCCCCACCTCTGCCCCAACCCCAAACCTGTCCAACACCCCACCCCCACCTCAATGTCCCAACAGAAACATTACATCAAAGAGATGTTTCCAACACTGATCGTGTCTTTTGTTTACAATGATTAAAAATGAATTCAGCTTACTGAAATGCTGCCGAGAACAGTCCTGGACATCGATAGGAGTCTAGGCACCGTCTCCAAATGACTGACCGCCCGTCCTCTCTCTCCCCTCCACACACTTTTCCTGGAGTTCTACACAGGGGTGTACTCTAAACCCAAACCCCCCCCCCCTTCCCCAGATTATCTCTCCAATATTGCCCTGTAGAGTGCAAAGGTGGAACTTATCAAAACGTTGCAGTAAAAAGTTGTGTGTGTGGCTGCATGTATGCGTGTACTATTTTGAGACTCACACCCCAAAGGCAGCAACGGTCTTGGTGTTGGTGTCCAATCTGGCTGCCCCAGATGGGGACAGGGGTCGGACGGGAGGCGGGGCATGTATGGTTGGTGGGGGTAAGGACAGGGTGCGGATAGATTGGGGGGGTGGATGTGGGGTGGCTCACGCGCTGTGTGCTGCTGCCTAATCTCCTGAACGGGAAGCTCACTGTGTCAATCCCATTGAACTGATGAGGCTGGAGGCTTCAGCAATGCTGCAGGTCTCTTCCACACAAGTGTGTCTCTGCTCAGAAACAAACACCGAGACAGAGAGAGGGAGCAAGGCAGGCGGAGCGAGAAAAAAGGAAAATTCAGAAAACTCCGTGCCCCAGAGGAGAGACATTGAATGAATTAACTGAATAATCAATTATTCGAATGAAATATTGCCCATCCATCTCATTCAGATAATCGAGGTTCCTATATATTGAAGACGGTTGGGTTTGAGGGAGTGAGAGAACAGTGGAGATGGAGCCCAAAGGCCGAAAAGATAGTTCGGCAAAGGAATGGATAATGGTATGCCAGGGAAGGAAGCAAGCTGATAATGGGGACCATAAGTAGGTGAAATGGGTTGGCTCTGCTGAAAGCAACCCAAGTGATAACACCTATCCTGCTTGCATGTCCACATGTCTGGCCTCGGCATACTGCAGTGTTCCAGTGAATCACAGCACAAACCGGAGGAACAACATCTCACCTTCAGACTAGGTACTTTACAGCCTTCTAGACCTAATATTGAGTTCAACACCTTCAAATTGTGAACCATTTCTTCCTTTTCTTTTAGCTTGTTGTCATGTCCTCTCACCCCTTCCCCCCAACCCAGTGTCTGTCCTTTCAAGTGTGGCATGAGACATACTGTTGTTCTGCCATTCTCACATTCTGATCACTTTATTTGAACTATCAAAATCTTTTCTCTACCAGCACCCTGAGCCTACTAACCCCACCCCCAAACTATCGCATAAATGCTGTCTTCTTCACACGTTACTTCAGCTCTGATGAAGAGTCACAATATCATGCTGCAACTATACAAAAGCTAGTGCGGCCGCACTTGGAATATTGTGGAATATTAGTGGGCGGCACGGTGGCACAGTGGTTAGCACTGCTGCCTCACAGCGCCAGAGACCCTGGTTCAATTCCCACCTCTGGCGACTGACTGTGTGGAGTTTGCACGTTCTCCCCGTGTCTGCGTGGGTTTCCTCCGGGTGCTCCGGTTTCCTCCCACAATCCAAAAATGTGCAAGCCAGGTGAATTGGCCATGCTAAATTGCCCGTAGTGTTCGGTAAGGGGTAAATGTAGGGGTATGGGTGGGTTTCGCTTCGGCGGGTCGGTGTGGACTTGTTGGGCCGAAGGGCCTGTTTCCACACTGTAATGTAATCTAATCTGTAATGTAATCTAATCTAATTGTGTACAGTTCTAGTCGCCATATTTCGGGAAGGATGTGGAAGCATTGGAAAAGGTACAGAGGAGATTTACCAGGATGCTGCCTGGTCTGGAGGGAAGGTCTTATGGGGAAGGCTAAGAGACTTAGGTCTGCTCTCACTGGAAAGAAGGCTAAGAGGGGATTTGACAGAGACATACAAGATGATCAGAGGATTAAATAGGGTAGACAGTGAAAGTCTTCTTCCTAGGATGATGATGTCAGCTTGTACAAGGGAGCATGACTACAAATTGAGGGATGATAAATTTAAGACAGATGTCACAGGCAGGTTCTTTACTCAGAGATTGGTAAGGGCATGGAATGCCCTACCTGCCAATGTAGTTAACTCAGCCACATTAGGGAGATTTAAACAATCTTTGGATAAGCACATGGATGATGATGGGAGAGTGTAGGGGGACGAGCTGAGAATAGTTCACAGGTCGGCGCAACATCGAGGGCTGAAGGGCCTGTTCTATGTTCTATGAGAGTCATCTAGATTCTAAATGTTAGTTTGTTCTGTCTCCATGGATGCTGTCTGACTGACTATGATCTCCAGCATTTGTTGCTTTCAGAACAGATTCCAGTATCTGTATCTAATTTGCTCCTCCATGTGATGACAAGGCCTGGGGTGTAGGGGTGGGTCAAGGACAATGAAGGAGAATTCAGAACTTAAATTATTGAGTCCTGAAGGTTGCAGGGTCTTCAAGTGGAAAATGAGACGCTGTTCTTCCAGCTTCTGCTGTCTTGCTGCGGACCACTGCAGCAGGCCTGACATACAACTGTTAGCCTGGCAATTGAAGTGGCAGGCAGGGTTATTTTTACAGTACTTGTTCTCCAGCTATTCACAATATATATCAATGATTTGGAGATGTAGTCCAAATATAATACCAATAAATATACAATGATATCAAGCTACGCAGGAATGTGTGTTGTGGGGAAGATGTGAAATGTTTTCAGGAGAATTTGGACATGCTTAGTGAGTGGGCAAGAACATGGCAGATGGAAAAGAAATGCAAAAATGTGAGAGTATTCACTTGGGTAGGAGTACATGCTTGAGTATTTCTTAAATGGTGACAGGTTTGACAACTTACGTCTTCCAGGGGTTTGGATGCCCTTGGCAACAAATCACTGAAGACTAACTGAAGGTTTTGTGCAAGCTTTTAAGAAATCTCATAAAATATTAGCCCTTATCGCAAAAGGATTTGAGTTCATAAGTAGTGAGGTCTTGCTTCAATTATATTGGAGTTAGGTTAGACTGCACTTAGAGTACGAGTAGCTGTGATTTCCTTATCTCAGGAAATATACTATCACCATTGAGAGAGTGAAATGAAGTTCACTAGACTTGCTTCCGGGATGGTGTGACTAGCTTATGAAGAAAGATTGGGCCTGTATTCTCTTGAATTGCAAAAAATGATCTAATTGAAGGTATTTAAAAGATAGCGTAAATGTAGCCAAGATGTTTCTCCTAGTTAGGAAGTTTAAAATCAGGTTGCACAATATATAAATATAAGGGAGAATGCCACCTAGGACTAAGATGAGAAGCAATATTTTTACTTATGCAGAAGGTAATGAATTTGCAATTCTGTACGCCAGAGATCTGTGGAAGATTAGCCTTTGAGACTGATACATTTTTGCTTATCAATGGCTTAATGGATTATTTGGATCGTGTGGGTAAAAGATACTGAAGTCTTTGGTCAGCTGTGATCATATTGAATGGTGCATTACGCTTGGTTAGACTGAACGGCAACTCTTGTTCCTATTTTTCTAAGTTATGCCAACAATACTTTTGCTTTCCAGCACTGTTGCCTTCATTTCAATGCTCAATTTCCTGAGTAACTTATATTACCTGAATTGTTATTTAGCTGTTCATTTAAAACTTATAAAATGATGTAATTCATTGTGCATACAGGGAAATGTATACTGCTCGTTTCTGAAAATAGGATTTATATTAACAGATACTAATTGATGCAAGGGAGATCAGAACAAGGTAAAAAAAATCAAGTATAGACAAAGAAGCAACATTGAGACAGCCGAAAAAAGGCGAAGTTTGAAATATCAATACTACTTCACAGAGAAGATGTTTCTCCTAATCACTCTTACCCACATTATTTTTAATTTAATTCTCATAATCAATATTGCATATACATAACTATATGTGAAAAACATGTTCATACCTTTAAGTTTACTTTTGCATTCATCAGTACGCAGAGAAGCACACAACCCCTCAATATTTTCACTTTCTGCACAGTGCAGAATGTAGAAGAGTTTCCATATCATCTGAGTTGATAATGTTTCAAAGGGCATCTCAGACATGAAAAACCAAATTCCTAACCTGTTACAGCAAAATAAATTTAGGTTTATTTCTTTCTTAAAACAATTGAGATCTATTATATATGCATTAACTTTTTTTTTTGTTTAGGTCAGCCAGATGTATAATATATACAATAAATCATGTTTAAGATTTTCCAAAGCTAGCTGCTTTGAAAAGTCATCACCGATGAAGGCTTGATTTTCCCAATACAAATTGAACAACCATCAGTGTATAATCACCGTTCACTCTTCTCGACTCCACTGTCCAGTTTGCATTGATCTAAAGGGGTATGGAATGATTGAAACAAAACAGATGTTGCTGGAAAAGCTCAGCAGGTCTGGCAGCATCTGTGAAGAGAAATCACACATCATCTCTTTCACAGATGCTGCCAGACCTGCTGAGTTTTTCCAACAACTGTTTTTATTTCTCTTTTTCAGCATCCTTAGTTCTTTTGAATGTTTTTCTGCTGTACAAGAGATTTATCCCATCTTTCTCCCACCCTGCCAATTGATTAATAGGTGGCAGGTATGAGGAGCCCATCATAGTTGGCATAGTGTACTGGGCTGAGTGACTGCCTTTGACATCAAAGCAGCTTTTGACTAAGTGTGGGCATCAAGGAGCCTTAAACAAATTGCAGTCAATCCACTGGTTGGAGTCATACCCAGCACAATAGAAGGTAGTTGTGATTGTCGAAGACCAATATGCTCAGCCCCAAGATATCATTGCAGGAATTCTTCAGGGTCTTTAGGCCCAATCATTTTCAGCTGCTTTATTAATTATCTTCCCTCCATCATAAGATCAGAAATTGGATATGTGCAGATTACCACAGTGTTCAGTGGCATTCACAACTCAAGTACTGAAGCAGTCTGTGCCCATATGCAGCAAGAAATGGAAAACATTCAGGCTTAAGCTGATAAGTGACAAGTAACACCCATGACACACAAATGGAGGGCAGTGGCCATCTCCAACAAGAGAGACATTCAATGGCAACAGTCAAGATTTTTGACATAGGCAAAACAAGGCAGCCCTTTTGATTGGCATCCCATTCACATTATAATCACATACACACGTGAACATCTAACCATAATAATTTCTCTATGAAGAGTCAAATGTTTAAAGAATGCATTAAAACTGTAATGGCTCCAGAACAAAACTGATTATTTGTATATACACATACTTTGACATCAACACACCTTTTAGCTTTCAGCACATGAAGTACTGCCCGAAGAACCAGTTCATCAAATTCTATTTGCAGCTTTTCGAGAGAGTAAAACTGGTAATACATCTTAGTTTCATTCTCTTTATGAAAAGTGACATACTGAGCCCAGTGGTCACTTACGTAACAAATCGTCCTCCTAGTAATTCATTTGAAAATAGAACAGTTTAAAAACGGAGAAAAGATGAATTATCTAAACAAATCATGTTATATCTCCTCAGTGTCTTCTACATCCAAGCATCTGCTGTTTTATTCACATTGTGTGTTTCCTTGCTGCAAATATTATGTATTTGTGCTTTTAAATTTCTCTTTATTACGCATTTTAAGTTTAAAACATTTGTTTGCAAACAGATAACATGTAAAATGGTCTTTGCATGTAATAATGGCAGAAAATTGTTTTAAGCATATTTTAAAAATGTAGACTACCAACAGAAAAATCTGAGAAATGAAAAAAATGGTATAAACAAGCAAAATGCTTCAACAGGGCTTTAAAGAGGGCTATGATTTAATCAGGATGAACCTTTCCCAATCTAGATAGTCAATGATTATTCTTTGTTCCTGACTTGCTCATCATGCAAATAAAGTTGTTCATTATTGCAGATTGCCTTCTTAAAGACATATTTAAAGGAGATTTTGGTGAGCAAGGATTGAATACCTCAGTTAGTTATGGTTTCAATCAACAGATGCCAGGGTGAAATGTCAAATTTCCTAGTTTTAAAAATTTTCAAAAATTTAAAAAGTTTTAAAATGTATTCAGTCATCTTGATTCCAGTAATAAATCTATATCATTAGCAAATATTGCAATTTAAATTCATATTTATGCATGCAATGAACATGAAATCGACATTTTGTGCTAGTATAAACCATTTTAGTCCTCTAATCCATTTATCTGAGCTCTCTTTCCTTATAAAACAATGTACAGAAGATTTTCTGAAAACTTACAATATGTGCGATTTTTGAAAAGATTTGTAGCTCAGATTGAGGGTCAGGTTGTAATTTTGCTCGCTGAGCTGGAAGGTTTGTTTTCAGATGCTTCATCACCATGCTAGGTAACATCATCAGTGAGCCTCCTTTCTATAAATAGAAAGCGGGACATAACACCAGCACTTCACCAGAGGCTCACTGATGATGTTACCTAGCATGGTGATGAAGCATCTGAAAACAAACCTTCCAGCTCAGCGAGCAAACTTACAACCTGAACTTACAATATGTTACATTCATTAAAGACTTTAATTATTACCTGCCAATACTTCATAAACAGTATTAAATTTACTTTAAAGTAACTGATAGGCCAAAGTAACTGAAGGAAGGAAATGTGATCTAGGTTCAGTGGGAAGGGGATAGTAGTCAGGAATGAAACTTAAATTGGACTTTAGCAACAAGGAAATAATTGATTGCAAGGGTCTGGGGTTTTGGAGATGAGTCACCAATCAATGTAGTGAGGAGAGAAGCCTTGACCAGCAGAGGAGTGGCCAGAAATTTCCCTGAAATTTCCTTGCTCATCCTATCCAATGAAAAGCTACATAAAAGGCATTTCTTGACCCATCACCTCTAGCTTTCTGGTGCTGCTAGGCATCATGAACATGGAGAAACCCACATGGCAAACAAATATAAACCAGATGTTTAACTGCACTGATACAACCTAATTTAGACTGCATGCCAGAAAAGCTATTGCATTAAAAAAATCAAATGGGTAGCCATGAGGAAAACTGAAGGGCTGTCCAAACTTCTAAATTTTTTCTACATACTTTTCCTGGTCTGCTGTGGTGAATTAATATTGAAGTCAAAGTGATTGCTGACAACTGATGTTAACAACTGGTTTGCAGTTACTGGAAACCAGTTCTTCTTGAACATAGCTACATTTCTACAATACTATAATAGGTACTAAAGGAGTACTAGAAAATTGCAGCTCATGCCTATACTATCTATTCTTTCACTTCATTTTAATAATTTAGGTATATGCTATTAGGAATGCGTCACTTAGTTACCAGAAGCCCTAATAAGTTTTTTTTGAAAGAACTAACACTCTATGACTCTAGATTTGTCCCATATCTGACAATTTTATTTCTACTTGCATAAAGAATTTAGAAGTTCTGCAATACCTTCATGCTCTGCTTAAGCAGAGGATTCTAACCTGTGACTTTGTCCCAATCTGTGTGTTTGGTGTAAAGAACACTCAAAAGTGTACCCTCAGCTTTTCATTTCTTAACCATCATCGCTGATTCTATCAATGCAATCCAGAGGCCAACTGCACAATTCTTATCCAACACTACCTTTATCTCACCTGATCATCTGACCAATCCTCTTCACAAATTGCCTGTATCGTACTCTGTTAAAAGTCTCCAAACCCACTGCCAGCAGTTCCACCAATGAGGATGCGAATCCAATGATCTTCATCATTTGCTCACTTGTGGTTTTTTCTGGATTGTATTCACCTATTGAACATGAAAACTTCTGTAATGACATTTATAAAATCTTCTTGAAACCACATTCACATGATATGGATGGAATAATCATTCGGTAAGATAGCTGTAAAATCCTCCCAAGTGCACAGTCACTGCACTGGATGAATTTAATCATTTCTTATATAACAAGGGCAGAAACAAACTGCTACTTTCTTTTATCTGGATGAACACAGTGAAAATTACAAGTCTCTTAAAATCTCATGACACGATGTAAGATTTGCAGACTACAATAATATGGTCCCCTAGTGTCAATCATGCAAATTCATTTCCTATTTGTAAATTCCTATTTGTTACTACACAACTGCTGCAACACTGGTATCTACTCAACATTGTGGTGAACTGCTCTGGTATATCCTGCTTGCAAAGAGCAGGACAAATCCAATTCAGCCAACAATTGGTTCATCAGTCTATTCTCCATCATCAGAAAAGTGATGGAAAGAATCATATCTGACACCCAGTACTGACTTGTCCAAAGCCACATGACCTCATTATAGCCTTGGTCCAAATATGGAAAAAAAAAGAGCTGACCACCAGATGCGAACAGAGATTGACTGACCTTGACATCAAAGGAGCTGTCGACAGGAACTATGCCTGAGCAAAACTAAGTCAACTCTTATCAGACTGAAAACTGTTAGTTGGAGTCATATCTAGTACAAAGCAAGATGGTTAAGATTAATGAGGCCATCTATTTCAGTATCAGCACACTGCTGTAGGAGAGTCCTTTGGGTACTTCCTTAGGCCCAATTTTATTTAGCTGCTTCAATATCTTTCTCTTCATCTTAAGGTCTGAAGTGGGTATATTCATTGGCAATTACACAACGTTCAGTACCATTCGTGACTCCTCAGATAGTGAAGTATGCCCTGACAATATGCAGCAAGATTTGGACAACATTCAGGCTCGGGCTGATAAGTGATAATATTCATCCCAGCAACGTTCCAAGCAATGGCCATCTCCAACAAGGGAGAAATTTCTTCTTGATAGTCAATGGCATTACCATCACTGATTCCCACACTGTTGACACTCTGGGAATTGTCATTAACCAGACTTAATTTAAATCAACCATACAAATATTGATTCTACAGCAAATAATTCTGCTCTCAAATCCTGCCCAACATCTACAACTCAAGTCAGGATATGGTGAAAAACTCTCATTTATTTGGAAGCTCAACACCATCTAGAATAAAGCAATGCTTGATTGGCACACTGTCCAGCAACCGAAAGCATTCAACCCTTCTGCAAATGATCAAAGCCAACCCTAGAGGGGCGTGGGCCTCAGGAAAAATCACACTGTTTGGTTCCCCCTTTCTCAGTTTTATTCATTCATGGGATATGGTCATTGACAATGAGGCCAACATTTATTTCCTATTCCTAATTGTCCATTGGGCAGTTAAGAGTCAACCACATTTACGTGGGCACAGTAGCTAAGTGGTTAGCACTGCTGTCTTGCAGTAGCAAGGACCTGGTTTCAATTCCAGCTTTATATGACTGTCTGTGTAGAATTTGCATGGTCTCCCTGTGTCTGCATGGGTTTCCTTCTAGTGCTCCTGTTTCCTTCTATAGTTTAAAGATGTGCAGGTTAGGTGGATTGGTCTGACTAAATTGCCCTGTAGTGCACAGGAATGTGCAGATTAGGTGGATTAGCCATGGTTAATATGGAGTTTGGGGATAGATAGAGTGGGGTCTGGGTGGGACATTCTTTGGAAAGTTGGTGCAAATTCAATGGGCCAAATGGTATTTTTCTGCACTGTAGGGGATTCTATGATCCACATCACTGTAAGTCTGGAGTCTCATGTAAGTCAAATTGGATAACACACAAATTTTCTCACCTCAGGTACATTAGTAAATCAAAAGGGCTTTTATAATGATCGACAGTGGTTACATAGTTGTCACCAGGTTGAGGATGCAGGTTTGTGACATGAAAGACCACATGGTACCAACTCATTTATTCAAAGGTTACCCCTCATTCTGATTTCTGTTTCTTCCTAAGTGGCTATATTCCCAGCACAAAGTCCCCAATGTACAGAGTTGTCACTGTGATTCCAACTTACTCTCGGGGCAGCCCCTAGATAAGAGTGTACACTATACACAAAATGCACTGCAGTCACTCGTTAAGCTTCCTCTGACTACATCTACCAAACCAGTGGTTTCCAACATGTAATAGGACAAGTGCAATAGACGCACGGGAACAACATGAACTGCAAGTTCCCATCCACGGCACATAACATCCAGATTTGGAGCTATCACAGTGCTGGAACACCTTTTCTAACACAGCTGTTGATATACCTATCACACACAGGACTGCAGCAGTTCAAGATGGCAGCTCACCACCACTTTCTCCAGGGCAATTAAGGATTAACAACAACATAATGAAGTCCACATCCAGTGAAAGTAAATAAGTAGTTCTTGTGTGAGAAATGCTGAATTACTAAATGATTCAGTGAAAAGAAATGGTTCCAGACAGAGGAGACAGAACTGTGAAAAGGGTACAGCAAGAGATGGAAAACAGTCAAAATCCTGTTTCCAACAGTCACAAAAGTATGACTCTTATCCCACTGTCTCAGTACTGGTTCTTTGCAAGAGCAATTCAAATCTAATTTTATTACTCACTGAAACACTGACTAGTGTAACAAATCCTGATCCACATTTGTCAAAAAGGATGAAATGCCTCCCTCCCCTACTCTGTCAAAGCACACTATGCTCCAACAATGCAGACAGAAATGAATCGTTACTCTTGCTGACAATTTTAAATTGGTGACCCTCATCAGCGCTGATTCTCAATCTTGAACTTTTGTTATTCATCATCATACCCCATCATTTAAAAAAAATCTATAAATTAGCCTTCTCCATTCTAGAGGAAATGCACCACATATCATAAATTGTTCCTCATAATCCCATAACCAATCTTGCTTCCTGGATTCATCTTGGTTAATCCATGCTGAACACATTGTAAAACCTTTTGCAATGCAGCACCCAAAACTTCCCATGGTACTTTAACCAAAGCTTTGCATAAATTGGCTGTTCACTCTTGTTCCTTATGGAAACTGAAAATACAAACAGCAATTTTTAGTATTTAAAAGCATTTATAAATCCAAGATTTGCAACTTTTACTCTTTCCCCAACATTAGTTAACAAAACACTATTGTGCTTTGCCCGGCATGATGCTCTTGTAATTATAAAAACATTCAAATTAGTGGTATTACCCTAGGAAATTTGCTGTCTAGAAAAGTCATAATTACCTTTTACAGTTATCCCAAGTAATTGCTTAAATAGTTTATCAAAAGGAAACTGTGACAGAAGGGTAACAAAGTCATCCTCAGATAATAGCAGCCAGCTGGTCTCAGGATCTTCATCCTAGATTAGGAAGCAATACGAAACATGGTAACAATGATACTTTAATTTAATAAACTTGTTTCAGGATATATGACACATTTTCCCAGAACGTCACTCCTATTAGCCTCCGAGATGCAGCATAGTATCTGCACAGCTTTTGCTTTCTTTATTGTTTCAAGGGATATGGATGTCACAGCCAAGCCAGCATTTTGCAGCCTATTTCTAATGAGTGGCTTGCTGGGCCTTTCCGATGATAGCTAAAAGTTAACTTGTATTGCTGTGCGTCTGGAATCATATGTAGACTAGACCAGATAATAGCAGGTTCTTCTATAAGGGATATTAGAACAGTACAGCATAGGAATGGGCCCTTTGGCCCATGATCTTGTGCCGAACAGGGTGCCAAATTAAATTAATCCTTTCTGCTTGCCCTTGGTCCACATCCCCCCTATTCCTGGCATATTCACGCACTTATCTAAAGTCCCTTAAATGCCCCTATCATATCTGCTTCCACTACCACATCTGGCAATGCGTTCCAGACTCCTACCACTTTGTGTAAAAAAAACTTACCCCTTACATCTACTTTGAACTTTCCCTCTCACTTTAAGTGGCCCATAGCATCAGACATTTCAACTCTGGAAAAAAGAATCTGACTGTCAACCTTATCTATACAACTCATAATTTTATAGACTTCTATCAAATCTCCCCTCAGCTCTGCCACTCCAGACAAAACAAGCTGAGTTTTTCTAGCCACTCCTTATAGCTCATACCCCCTAATCCAGGCAGCATCCTGGTAACCAAAAGAGAAAATGCTGGAAAATCTCAGCAGGTCTGGCAGCATCTGTAAGGAGAGAAAAGAGCTGATGTTTCACGTCTAACTGACCCTTTGTCAAACCAGCATCCTGGTAAGCCTCTTTTGCACCCACTCCAAAGTCTCCACATACTTCCTGTAATTAGATTAGATTAGATTAGGTTACTTACAGTGTGGAAACAGGCCCTTCGGCCTAAAAGGCCACACTGCCCCGCCGAAGCGCAACCCACCCATACCCCTACATTTATGCCTTACCTAACACTACGGACAATTTAGCATGACCAATTCACCTGACCTGCACATCTTTGGACTGTGGGAGGAAACCGGTGCACCCGGAGGAAACCCACGCAAACACGGGGAGAACGTGCAAACTCCACACAGTCAGTCGCCTGAGGCGGGAACTGAACCCGGGTCTCCGGCGCTGTGAGGCAGCAGTGCTAACCACTGTGCCACCGTGCCGCCCACAAACTTGTGGCAAACTTGAATTGAATACAGTATTCTAACTGTGGACTAACTAAAATATTATAAAGCTGCAACATGACATCCCGACTCTTGTTCTCAATTCCCTGACCATAAAGGTGGTCAAGTCATACACTCTCTTTATCATCCTATCTACTTGCATGGCCACTTTCATGATGCTGTGGACTTGAACCATAAGATCCCTCTGTACATCCATGCTGTTCAGGATCCTGCCATTAACTGTACATATTTCCTTAACTTTTAATCTCTCAAAGTGCAGAAACTCACTCTTACCCGGACTAAACTTCATCTGCCATTTTCTGGATTAGTGGTGCTGGAAGAGCACAGCAGTTCAGGCAGCATCCAAGGAGCTTTTACTTCATCTGCCATTTCTCCACCCATGCCTGCAACTGATCTAGACCCACTGTATCAACCTTGTAGACAACCTTCTACACTACCCACAACTCCACCAATCTTCGTATGTTCTGCAAACTCACTAATCCATCCATCTATAGTTTCTTCCAAGTCATTTGTATGTATCACAAACAGCAGAGGTCCCAGTACCGATATGTGCGGAATACCACTGGTCATGGATCACAAGTCAGAAAAACACCCTTCCTCAACACCCTCTGCCTTATATGGGCAAGCCAATTCTGAATCCATGTAGCCAAGTGACAATGGATCTCATGCATCTTAATCTTCTGGATGAAGCTACCTTGAGGGACCTTGGCGAAAGCCTTATTAAAATCCATACATTCAACATCCGCTGCTCTACCCTCATCAACCACCTTTGTCACCTCCTTGAAAAATTCAATCATGTTGGCAAGACATGACTTGCCCCACAGAAAGCCATGCTGACTGTCCCTAATTAAGCTACTCATTTCCAAATGAATTTACATCCTATCGCTAAGGATTCTCTCCAATAGCTTCCCAACCACTAATGTGAGATTCACCCATCTATAGTTTCCTAGATTATCCCTATTTCTCTTCTTGAACAGAGGAACAACATTAGCTACTCGCCAATTCATGCCTACTCGTCAGTTAACCAGATCTTTGCTTACTACAATCAATGCTAGCTCACGGCCACCATCACCTAGACGAACTTTCACTTTCAGAATTTTTTGTTAATTGAATTTAAATTCCATCAGCTGACATGGTATGAATTGAACTTATGTCCCTATGTGATTAGCCTGGGACTTTATTTTTAAGCATAAAAATGAGTCGATTGATTATAAAGTGTGCAAAAAAAAAGGAACTGCACCTTTATAGTTCCTTTTCAAAACTGTGGAACATTGCTTCACAGACCATTAGATAGAGGATTAGGATTAGACCGTTTGGCCCATCAAGTCTACTCCTCCTTTGATCGTGGCTGGTTTGTTTTTCAACCCCATTCTCCTGGCTTCTCCTAGCATCCTTTCATTCCCATTACTAATCAAGACTTATCTATCTTTGTCTAATTATAATCAAAAACCTGGCCTCCACAGCCTTCTGCGACTATAAGTTCCACAGATTCACCACCCTTTGAAGTAAATCCTCCTCATCACAGTTCCAAAGGGTCGTCCCTTCACTCTGAGGCCCTTGGATCCTAGTCTTTCTCAACAGTGGAAACATCTTCGCCAAATCTATTCTACCCAGGCCTCTCAGCATTCTGTACGTTTCAATGAAATACCTCCCTCATCCTTCAAAACTCCACTGAGCACAGAACCAGAGTCCTCAATTGCTCCTCATATGACAAATCCTTTATGCCCTTATAGCAAGTGATTAGTGGAGTGCCATAGAGGCTCATATTGGGACAACTATTTATGTTAGACACTAACAATCTGGGCTCCCTCCAAGGTCAGCATATCCTTCGTTAAATATGGGGCCCAAGATTGCTCAAAATACAGAGAAACCTCAATTAGCCAAATATCAATTATCTGAATATTGGATTATCCGAAGGAGATCTCGAGGTCCTGATAGAAACATTTAATCAAAGACGTGTTTCCAACACTGATCGCGTGTTTTGCTTACAATGACTAAACAGGCACTGTCTCCAAATGACTGACCTCCTGCCCTATCTCTTTCCCCACACTTTCCCTAGAGTTCTACAGAGGGGTATACTCTAAACCCCCTTCCCCAGATAATCTCTCCAACATTGTCCTGTACAGGGTAAAAGTGGGACCTGTCAAAAAGTTGCATTAAAAAATTGTTTTTTGTGTGTGTGTGCATACGCGTGCTGATTATTCGGAGACTTACCCCACAAAGGCAGGCAGCAGCAGCATTCTTGTTGTTGGTGTCCAGTCTGGAGAGGGGATGGGAGTTGACCGGGCGGGGGGGCGGGGAAGCTTGGTGATGTTGGATAGGTTGGGGGACAGGCAGGGGGCAGTGTTGGATGGGGTGTGGGGGTGGGTGGGGCTGAGCGTGTTGGACAGATTTTGGGGGGTGGGGGGAGGCAGTGTTGGATGGGGTGTGGGTGGGGGTGAGCGTGTTGGACAGATTTGGGGGGGGGGGGTGGGGGGGGCAGTGTTGGATGGGTTTGGGGCAGGTGGGGCTGGGCAGAGAGTGGTGTTGGACGGGGCCGAGGAGCTGTGTTGGATGGGGGCAGGAGTGGTGTTGGATGGTGCAGGGGGTGGGCAGGGAGTGATGTTGGACAATAGGGCGGGGATTCACGTGCGGTGCGCTGCTGCCTTGTCTCCTGAATGGGGAGCAGACTTTAAAAACTTCGAGTCCCAGAGGAAAGGCATTTAATCGATTATCCAAATGAAATAGTGCCTCGCTCAGATAAACGAGGTTCCTCTGTGTCCGAAATATGGTCTGATCAGAGCCTTATACAGCCTCATCAGCACATTTCTGCTCTTGTATTCGAGACCTCTTGAAATGAATGTTAACATTGCATTTTCCTTCTTAAGTATAAACTGAGCCTGTATGTTATCCTGAACTAGGACTTCTAAGTTCACTTGTGCTTCAGATTTCTGAAGCCTTGCCCTATTTAGAAAAGAGTCTATGTCTCTATTCTTCCTATCAAGGGGAATATGTGCACTCCATCTGCCATTTCTTTGCCCATTCTCCTAGTTTTTCCAAGTCCTTCTGTAGCCTTCCCACTTCCTCAATACTACCTTTCCATCCGTCTTTGTGTCATCAGCAAACTTAGCAAAAGTGCCATCAGTTCCTTCATCCAGATTGTTCATGTATAATGTGAATAGTCATCAATCCAGCATGGAATCCAGCAGAACTTCACTAGTCACTGGGTGCCATCCTGAAAAAGACCCCTTTATCCCCAATCTGTCAGTCAGCCAATCCTCTATCTGTGCCACTACATTGTCCCTAGCGTTATGGGCTCTTATCTTATTTAGCAGCCTCGTGCAATGCACCTTATCAAATACGTTCTGGAAATCCAAATATATTACATCCACTGGCTCTCCTTTGTCTAACTTGATCAATACTTCTAAGAATTCAGGCATGACCTCCCCTTGACAAAGCCATGTTGATTTAGCCCTATTTTAGCACTCACTTCCAAGTACTCTGCAATTTCATCCCTAATAATGGATCAGAAAATCTTACCAACAATGAGGTCAGGCTAACTGGCCTATAAGTTCCTGTCTTCTACTTCCCTCCCTTCTTATAAATTTGCCATTTTCTAGTCCTCTGGGACCCTCCCTGACTCCAGTGATTCCTGAGGAATTCCTACCATTGCCTCCACAATCTCTTCAGCTATATCCTTCAGAAATCTGGGGTGTAGCTCAATTAATCTGTTGATTTATCCAATTTAAGACCTTTCAACATTCCTGGCACCTTTTCTTAGTGACGGCCACTATACTCACCTCAGGCCCCGACTCTCTTGAAATTCTGGTATGCACAACTAATTAATTAATTGCTGACAGGCAACTACATACAGTAAGACCCGACAAACAGCACAGGTATAGCCGGCTAATCTGTTGTTGGTTTCAATACTGGATGGGAATTTTGGCCTGTAAACTAGAACTACTTCCTTTTTTCCCATAAGTAATTATTTTGGCTCATGAATAGCATGCTCATCTGAGTCAGAACTCTTATGACATGAGTTTATATCTCACTCCAGAGATTTCTCAGCACCTAATCTAGGTTGACACTGCAGGGTACTACTGAAGTACTAAAAGTCCCTGGCACTTTCCCAGCTCAAGTCATCTCCTCTTCCCATTTGAGTTCTGCAACAGGAGACTCCCATTTTTGGTTTCAAAACTTGTCAGTTCCAATGATCCACATGAATTCTTCAATTGCTTTAATTTCTTTCTGCAACTTTTACCACTCAAAACAGCTCTTCCTAAAAATTTCTATTTTCTTTAATGGTAATGTTTTGCATCCTACTTCACAAACTCCAACTCAGTACCAGTACACGTGCTCAGGAAATTGCTCTTGGGTTCCACAAATGTCAGTGAATAAGAAGCGTGAAATCAAAATATAATTCATGTAGGTATAACAGACCTGGAGATAAAAGTTCTTTGAAAATTCCTATTTCAATTTCCAAAAGAAACAATTAGCTGGCCATTTGACTCATCTGAAATTTGAGATCCTGTTGTATGTAAAATTATCGACTACATTTACTTACACAAATAACATTTAAAAAATTAAAATAGTTAATTCCATTGTACAATAGGTACTTTGTGACTAAATCCTGTTACTTATGAACATTAAAAATTAGAAGTAGGAATGGACTGTATGACTCTAAACATTTTCATTCAATGTAATCATGCTTGATCTTCTGCCCAAACTTCACCTTGCTGCATGTTCCACATATTCCTTTAGACACCAAAATTCTGAATATATCGAATGGAGTATCCAACGCATTCTATTAATTTGTGTGAAGAGACGTTTGAACTCAGTTGCGAATGACTGATCACTTATTTCAAGTCTGCTCTTTACTACAAACTGATGCTTAATTTTAAACAGCTTTCTAAAAATTCATAGATTATCACAAACTCTCAAAAAAATTTTCAGTCACTGGCTCTGGCACAAAACATTATTTAGATTCTCAGACCTTTCTCATAATTAGGGGCCATAAAATCAAAATTTAAGTTGCGTGTCACTTTTCAGCTGTAACTGGATGAACAATGTTTTAAATCAATTAATCTAATTTTAAATCAATGACTTAAATCAATTAATCTAATTAATTCTAACAAGTAACTTTGGTTCAACCTGCAAAGCAAATTTTTAATATCTTAATTAGGATTTAAGGAGATCATAGACTTCATGTTGCTTCGAGTAATTTTTAAAAATTATTCACAACATACAACTACTTATTTTTCAACACCATCAAAATAACAGAAAAGTTTTTTTGTTTGCATCAACCTATTCAAGATAAACAAGTTAAAGTAAATACCTCTTCCCCAGCTTCATCTACCAAGGTCCAGTTCTGTATGTCTTTTGCTTCTGGTGTAGGTGGTGGTAGCTTTTTGTTCATGGGCTTTATGTTCACCAGAAACTCAGATCGATGCCTAAGATTATTTGACCAAAATATATTTTAAATGACTATGTAAAAATTGCAATTAGTTACAACCTATATTTTAAATATAATTTCAGACACAAAATGTTGCAAAATTATGGCGTTCATCAAGACTTTGTGTTTTAAAGCAATTTAGTATTAGAAGGCAAGAAGAATTGTTGAGCATCAAAAAAATAGAAACTGATGTTGTGACTTAAGACTGAATGCAATACTAAATCTTCGAGTAGTCAGCCTCGCAGGGCTGCACCAAAATTGAGTTAACTCAAGAAAATAAAGCACTTAACGAGACAAGAGTGGAGATGGAAAAGCTGTATGTCACAACAGCATAGCACACCTCCCTCAACAAGTGAAGGAATGACATGAATGACAATGGGAATTAGATCTTAATGGGAGAAAGTGAGGACTGCAGATGCTGGAGATCAGAGTCAAATAGTGTGGTGCTGGTAAAGAGGAGGAGAGTTGGCGTTTCCAGCGGTAGCTCTTCATCAGGAATGTTACTGCAAAGCCTCTTCCAAGGATGCCTATCTTGAAGAAGTTCACCTCCTCCAACATTCCCGAGGAAGAGCTTATGCTCGAAACATGGACTCTCCTGCTCCTTGGATGCTATGCTTTTCCAGTACCACACTTCAGATCTTAGTGCCATTTAAAGGAAGGCTAGTTGCAGCAATATCAATGTAACCTTTCTACATTCGGCATTAACACCTTTTACCCCAAAGGAACACTTTTTTCCCAATTTACTTGCTAGAAGTAGTACCTACTCCAAGGAGTCACTTTGGTAGGATCTACTAAAATTTGCCAAATAAGGGTAACAAAAATTTGAGTTCAATATTCAATGCAATTAATAGATCAAAATATTTCAATGAAGACCTATCCATAGCTTTTAAAAACTTCGTATGGATGGCAGTGGGAAGGCATTCCCTGGTGTCCAGAAAAATGTCACATGAGCCAGTGCATGTTGGTATAGCCCAATTAGACTTTAGTGACAATCTGGTAGTGTTAGTGCATACATTTCCAGATAAAGAAATCAATACTTGTCGGAGTTGCACCAAATCTCTGGTTTTCTGGTGTAGACCCTTAACTGAGTTAACACACAATTTTTAAGAAACTAGTTATTTGATGTGGGCATGCCCACATTCATTGCTCATCCCTAATTACCCAGAAGGCATTTAAAAGTAAGGTACATTACTATGGGTCTGGAGTAGTCACACAGAAGTCAGATGAGGTAAAAATGACAGATTTTATTCCCAAGGGCCATTAGGGAACAATTGACAATGGTAATGAGGGGTAACTTTTTAACATTTACTGAATAACGTCATTCCCCAAGCAGTGAGAAGTTCACATTACAATTGAAGGAGAGCTTAGATACTTCTCTAGAGGAGGCTTGATTTAGTGCATATGTTGAGGTAGGCTGTCAATTATCTGAACCAAATACTGCCCGCCAGTGTCCTTCGGATAATTGTGGTTCCTCTGTATACAAGCAGGGCAAGGATGAAAAATATATTGAATATTGAAGAAATATTGTCAAGTCACAGATGCTTACATGATTGGTGACAGAAGTAAGGCTAGGGCTTGCATAAAGAGGAAGACTCCTGAAGGATTATTGAATACTGTTATCTGAAACAGAAAAAAGCTGGATAAATTGCCTTCATATATTTCAAAACAGGAAACATGCACTGTACTACAAGTACATACCATGTTGCCCCACAGCAATTTCATGATACTATACATACAAATGCGTCAATTATCATGTGAAATACCTTCCTTCTTGGGATATGAACTTACTTGACAAAGCAGTCATTTATTATTCATCCATTTCTTGGATAAGGTGACAGGTTGCGTTGTTGGACTGTTGCCATGTGATGAAGGCAGCTGCACAATACTGTAAGGGAGATACTTCAAGGACTTTGGGAAAGCAATATGCCCCACTTCACATTTGAAGGATTAGGAATTGAGCCAGACATGTGCAACCAAACTACCTCTTGACTGACATTATGAAGGGGCAGCTAGCTGCAGATTGCTAGCATGAAGACTCTACTCTGAGGTATTTTTTGAGGCAATGCATATCCCGGTCCAAAGGCAGTCTCCACTAATAACTACCTCCCTTTGTGTGATTCCACTTATTTAAGAGTTTTTTTCCACCCACCACTCTTCCAAAAATCACTGAAATATTATTTGGGTTTTTTGGTTCCACTCAGTAGAATGCTTCTGTTTTGTCACAGAGATAGCAATCCAAACCAAATCAGACTTGTTAACACTGTGAAGCCTGTGAAATTAAAACATTCGATGACCCATAAAAGTGCTCAGTTGTTTCTAACCAGACTTTTATAAATAACCGATTTGGACACCAAGTTTATAACGCAAACAAAAAATTAACAATTTATTATTAATAATAATGTGACTTTAGCATAACATCGATGAACTACAAGGCAATTTAATTAATATCTACAATCTAAGTCCAATCTTTGTTCACCAACCTTACTCGCACACGGGCAGAGTTATGGAATAAATTTAACTCAAGGAATCATAAATTGCCAGCTTGATAACCGTTTTAATGATGAATAACTAGCCTTCATGTAATCTGATGGTTGTATGACAGGCATACAGGATTGTATCTTGATTGAATTTGAAATATCTGGACAATGCAGATCCCCAGAGACCTTTTCTGAATCCTTATAGATCAGATTCTTAGCTCAGATTTTCATGAAATAACTGAATAACCAGAGAGAACAAAACCAAAAAAACTAATCCAGCATCTTCCAAAGCAACAATGCCTCCTGCCCAAGTACCAAGTCAAACCAGTTCACCTTTTAACTTTTCTTTCTTCCCCCCCCCCACCCAATATTCTGTGGCTAGCTGTCCAGCAGCCAGTCCTTCCTTGACTGACCAACAAACTGCCAGTACTGAGTATAACCACATCTTGGTGTCGGTTCATTGATAGCGTCTTTTGGAGAAGTACTTGAACTGGGTTATCTTCCTGGCCAGTTCTCAATAGCAAATATCTATCTTTTGTTTGCTCCTTTTTTAAAAACAAGTTGCTGTTCAAGTTCAATTCTCAGTTCCAAATCAAAAATGAGAAAAAGAAGAAAATTAACGATGGTCTCAATCAATTTCAACTCACCATTTGACAATATAAATGTACAGTTTTTAAATCGAATATCAGGACTCATTGTAAAACCAAATCCATTTGCCAAACAAATAAATCAGGCTTTAATTTTTACCAGCTATACTTTTCTTGCATATCACATTGAATTATGGTACAAATACCTTGGAAAGATATCTGCTACAAATGCCCTTGCATTCACAGATTTGCTGACTGCTGGCATACTCAACTATAGATTCTAATACTAATCAGTTTCCTTGTCATAGTAACCTAAATTTTCTTTGCATACAAGTTAACAACAAAAAATGTTTTTCTAACCACACTTGCTGTACTCTAGATGTTCAAATTCTCTGCCATTTCTTCCATCTCCATCAGGAAACCCCACACAACATAATTTCCTCTTCTATCCCTGGTTGACACTCTGCAGGCAACCATTCCCTTCATGACATCCTGATCACTCCTTTGTCACTCTGGACACCTTTACACCCTCTATGGCCCATGCAATAACTAAAAGTGTAACATTTGGTCTTTAACCTTCTCTTTGCCATCTAAAGCCTCAAATACATCTTCCAGGTGAACCAGGGTTGTGCTCGTACTTCTTTAAAATCTAGTCTACTGTGCTGACTGCTCACAATGAGGTTTCATCAGTATTGTCAACACCAAATTCAGGCTGGACAACCACTTGGCTGACATACTTGTCTTTAAAAATAATTATGACTTCTAGTTGTTTGTCATTTCATTACACCACCCTGCTCTCAAGTTAACATTTCCACTCTAGGCATGCTGCAGTGCAGTGCTCCAGTGAAGTTTGACACAAGCTGGAGGAACTACAGTTCATTTTCTGCTTCAGCAGTTTACCAACTTAAGGACTCAACACTGACTTCAACATCTTCAGAGCATGAACGCTGTCTTTCATTTTGAAAACACCGTCTTTCCTCAGTGTCTTGCTTTCTTGGGTTTGCGTTTTGCAAAGCTGACCTGTTTTTTACAACTCACAAAACAATTATCAGGCCATAAGACCAGAAACCCAATAGACAGCGAGAAATTGAGAAGCAAATATCCAAGGAGATCTCAGATATCTCTAAGAAAAATATGGTTGTAATGATAAGGGATTTTAAATTTCCAAACATAGACTCGGACTGATACACACCATATATATTTATGCCCAGGCTCATGTTTGACCTAATGCCGTGAGATTTCAAATGTGTATACAAAATGTCCCGCTCTACAAGGGAATTTGAGGTTTTTTCAATATATCGGAATTCCATTTATAAGCTTGTGCTTTATAATTTTATTGCTCCATCTATATTGCTTACAATGCCACCTGTCATCATTGCCAGGTGATGAGATAGAGAAACACTAATTGTTAATAAATATGAATCTTTGATGCCCACAAATCCTTGAGAGATGTTGAGAGTTACATGTTGTCAATTAATCAGAATCTGTTTCCTGCTGCTCAGCTAGTCTCACCAGGCCAATAATTTGCCTTCAGTCCCATGAGTTTTATTTTCTGCTAACAGTCTCTTATGAGAGAATTCAGCAAATGCATCCTGCAATGCCATACAATTAATATCTACTAACATTTTTCTGTCTATTACTTTAGACATGTCTTCAAAAAATTCAATTGGGTTTCTCACGCAAGAAGAGCTTTCACCACCTTTTACCATGTTGACTTGCTCTGATCATCTGAAAACTTCAAGGTGTTTCATCAGTCTGTTCTTAATTAGAGGCTCAACTAATTTCCTGACAACTGACACTGGTCAATAGATTGTTTATTTTCCCTTTGCCTCTCCTTAACAAAGAATTACATGTGCAACTTTTTAATCCAAAGAAATGGCTCCCAAACCAAGACCATTTTGGAAAATTGCAATGTTTTCACATACTCAATTTTAAATTCCAGGATAGAAACCTTCTGGCACTCATTTTTTACTGCCAATATTTTGAGGGATAAATTAACGTTGATGAATCATCAACTCTAATTCAATATTCGCTGGCATTATTCCATTAGCGTATTGAATTCCAGTTGTGTTCACTTTTACTCATTAGCATGCATAGCTTTTTTATACACAGAATTAAAATTACCAAACAGCCATGGTGGGAGTAGAATTCACATTGTCTGGCTTATTAGTCTACACCTCTACATTACTAATCCAATAATTAGTCACCAAACTTTTATATCCTCACAACTTCTATATTCCACCTTAAGGTACTGTTCAGCTTAACATTGAAAAAAATTAACAATTGTCCTACAATGTAGTTATTGACAGCAATTATTAAAAATGATTGGCAGCAGTGGAAACCATAGTAATGATGTTATTTTTTGAGTTTTTAAAGAAATTCTCAAACATTGTACAATTAGATAAATAAAAAATTAACCACAATAAGTGGACTCAATTGCTAAAAGAAATTATGCAATGCTGTGGAGACTTGTTATTGAGTTAGGAGAAATCTCTACAACATTTATGAAATGTATCTGTACCTGGTACAATTTGTAAAGCATGATGAAATTCAAATGTTAAATACCTTGTGTCAGATTTTAAAAGTTTTTCAAACTTATAAATCACAAAAAAATTCACATTTGTATTGGAAGGTGCTATTAGTATTATTTTATCATAAATTAGAATAGTCCAAACATTACAGAAATGGAAAAAGCAATTTTCTTTAAGAATATTACATTCAAAACATCAGTAAGGCTGTAGTAGTTTCATGCACTCAGTAAAATCATACCTTTACAAGTGGGGCTGCCCATTTGCTCACACCTGCTGGGCAGTGAAGTATGTGATTCAGAATAAAGAGTTGATCAGCAGCAGAGCCAACTCGGTGTAATACTGCAACCTAAAAGGATTAATTATTAATAAATGAGTTTCAGAGCACATAAAGTAAGGTGTTTTGTAATAATCATCATTTTCCACCACTGGTAAGATGAAAATGTCACAAAAAATGACTTTCCTAATTGCTTACACCTCTGACAAGGATTTTTGAGAGTCTGTTTTGGAATCTCAGCTTTTCACCATATACGTGAAGTAGCTGCACGCAGGTATAAATAATTGTATATTGTGGTGAAGGTTGATGATATATTATTATTACTATTTGAAAACTTGGGTTTAAAGTGTGGAAATGACATAAGTTTCAGCTTGATTTGTGTTTCGATATTAAGTATGAAGAAGGAAACATAGAAATGCAGAAGTAGGCTATTTGACCTACTAAGTCTGTTCTGCTATTCAACATTAGATAGTCACAGAGATCGACATTACAGAAAAAGGTCCTTCGGCCCATTGCATCTACATTGGCCAAACCAACTAACTATGCTAATCCCATTTACTAACTCTTGGCCTAGAGCCTTATTCACGTTACCATGACAAGTGCACACCTAAATATTTAAATGTTATGAGGGTTTGTGCCTGTACCACCCTTACAGGCAGTGAGATTCCCACCATCCTCTGAGCGAAAAGGTTTTCCCTCACATCTCCTCTGAAGCTTCTGTGCCTTATCTTAATGATCATGGACTCGAGCTCAACATCATACTGCCACTCTCCCCAAACCCCAGCGCATCTATAGCTTCTAGAAACCCACTTGTTTTTCAAACGTATTCAGTAATTTTGCTTCCACAGCTTTCTGTGGCAGAGAATTTCTTAGGTTCACGACCTACTGAGATATGAGATTTCTCATCTCAGTCTGAAATAGTCTGCCGCATCTCCCGAGACTGTGACCCTGTTATGCACCACTGGCCAAGTAAAGCATCACCTCTGCATCCAGTCCGTCCGCCCTGTCAGAATTTTATTCACTTCAATAAGATCCGCTTTCATACTTCTAAACACCAGTGAATCGAGGCCCGGTTGACTCAGTCTTGGTGTTATGGTGGTCAACTTGGCAAATTATGAGGACTTCAGCGAAACAGGACAATGATCATTTATATCATATGTGAATAAGGAGAGGAAACCTTTCAACACTGAAGTTTAAAGCTCACTTGGGAGGTTTACATCCAAACTTTATGCAGATTCCAACATGCACATTACAATCTCCAAACTTCATTGTCCATTAAAAACCGAAAGAACTGTGGATGCTATAAATCTGAAACAAAAATAGAAATTACTCGAAACGTTCAGCAGGTTTGGCAGCAACTGTGAAGAGAAATCAGTGTTAACCAGTGTCACCAAAATGTTTCTCTGATTTCTCTGCATAATTGGTGCCAGACCAGATGAGCTTTTCCAGCAATTTATGTTCAATGTGCATTATCTTAGTTTTCCCCACAGTTTTTCAGAGGCATTGTTTATTCTTCATCGAAGACCTATGATAATGTGGCTTCTATGCTACTAGCCTAGATAGTCTGATTGTCTTGTTTGTCATTCACTTTTCTGTACAAGCTTTGTTCATTACTGACAATATGGCTAAAGCTATAACCCTTAACTAACCAAAACAGTTTCAATCCTTCCATTCTTCACATGAGAGACTGGTCTTTCCAAGAGTCTGTCTGGTGAAACTTGACTGCATTCCCTCTACTGCAATTATATCTTTTGTTGAGTGAGAAAACCAAATGGTCACAACGTTCTGGGTGCAATCTCATTAAGGCCTTGTACCGCTACAGTAAAACTTCCTAGTCCTTGTATTCAAACCCACTTGCAATGAAGGCCAACATACCATTTGCCTTCCTAAATACTTGCTTCATCTATATACTTGCTTTGAACAACTGGTATAGGAGAGTTGCCAGGTATCATTCCCAATCTATCATTTAAATAATACTTTACCATTCTGTTTTTCCTTTCAAAGTGGACAACTTAACATATAGACACATCTATGTATTTGCCTCTCACTCAACTTATCAAAATTTGTCTGATGCCTCTTTATTTCCTCCTCATCACTCATTTCTACCTAGTTTTGTGCTGACAGCAAACTTGGAAATTTTACAGTTGATTGCCTTATTCTAATTATTGATAATACACTGAGTATTGCAGCCTAGGCAGAGATCCCTGCAGTGTCCCATTTGTCACCGCCTTCCACTCTGTAAATGAGTCATTTATTCCAACTCTGTCTGCTGCCAGATGAGCAATTCTCAATCCATGCTAGCACATGACTACCAATGTCACATACTTCAACTTTGCACAATAACTGCTTGTGATACTATATCAAAATTAAAAAAAAGCATATTCTACTTCATAGCTTATTTTTAGATACTGAATTTGAAGAGTTTAGTGACAAATCCTCTGGAGTTTGTTTACATGTATTTGAATGAGGTCTTTAAAAAAATCTTTGAGATTAATAGTTCAATGCTTTAGAAAGTAAAGGTAGAAGAGAAATTAAATTGGGCCATCGGATAGCAGCAAGACGCTGTAAAACAGAGGGAGACAGAGATAGAAACAAGTTTCCGTTTATAAAGGTAGAATCATTAAGGTTACTGATGGTTCAGTGACTGTGACAGTGCAGTTAAGTCGTCTCCAAAACAGCTGGGGAAGATAAAATATCATGTTGCAACTATACAGGATATTGGTGAGGCCGCTTTTTGAGTACTGTGTACAGTTCTGGTATGTCATAGGAAGGATATTATTAAATTGGAAAGGGTACAGAAAAGATTTACAAGGATATTTCAGAGGGCTTGGGTAATAATGAGATAGTCTGGGACATTTTCCACTGGAGTGCAAGAGGTTGAAGGATGACCCTAGAGGTTTATAAAATCATGAGGGGCATAGATATAGTGAATAGCAAAGGTCTTTTCCTATGATAGAATTCAAAACTAGAGGGAATAATTTTAAGGTGAGCAAAGATAGATTTAAAAGGCATCTGAGGGGCAATCTTTTCACAGAGGGTTGTTCATCTGTGGAATGAACTGCCAGAGGAAGTGGTAGATGCAGATACAGTTATAACATTTAAAAGACATTTGGACAGGTACATGAATAGGAAAGGTTGACAGGGTTATGGGCCAAATGCAGGCAAATGGAACTATTTTAGTTTGGGAAATCTGTTCAGCATGGATCAAAGGGTTTATTTCTGTGCTGTATGACTCTATGACTCAAGTCCAGAATGGCTTAGTAATTACTTAGAGGAAAGCTCCAGAAACAGAAGGCTCTAAGGCACCAGACTGGAGGTCATCCTACAATCCTACTAAATGCATGAGTTTAAGCAATACATGTTAAGGAGTAAGTGAAGTAAAAATACAAAGTGCTGGGGAAATTCAGCAGCTCTGGCAGTATCTGTAGATAGAGTAACAAATTAATGTTTAGAGTCCAAATTCTTCTTTTGCAAGTTGAAATGTTAATCCTGTTTCTCTTTCCATAGATATGGCCATACCTGCTGACTTCCTTCAGCACTTTATGTTTCTATTTCACATTTCCAGCATCTAAATTACTTTGCTATTATATATAACGTGTGCTGTGTTAGCAATTCGATTAAGGGTTTCATGAAGCCAAATGAACTAAAGGCGCTAGCACTGAATGACATGCAGAGGTTTGCCAGACAAAAACCAAGTAATGACATGCCAAATGAACATGGCATTATAATGTTAAAACAGGATGACCCCTCACCGATGTTTGAGTATATGGATATCAGTGAGGATTAAGGGATTGATTCCTTTATGGTATTATGGAATTATAACAATATTCACATTTGCATATGATACCACATTGGGAAGTATCATAAGTTGTGTAGATAGATAAAGTTGTGTTACTTGATGACATCAACGATGATGGAACAAAGGCAGCCAAATGGAGTCAATGTACACCAATGAAATAATTGAATTGCACACCATTGCCGTAGTTCCAATGGAAAGCTATTTCCTTGATTTTCAGCTAGTTTTTCTCCACATAACGTCTCCCCAAAATTGCAGCTGTGTGACACCTACATGTACAGAATGGTGAATGACATTTAACAGGTAAATTATGTGAAACAAACGCAGGTCAAAGGTGTTGAATGTTGAACACTAATTACAATTGAAACTATGAGGGTTTAGTGGTGATTTGAGTGAAAACTATAATGAAACAAATGCACCTAGATAGACCCACAAATGTATACTTTATGAATGGAAATTTAATAACAAGTCCCAACATTGTAATTCCATACCAATTTCTGTAGCCAGAGAAGAATGTCACTGTGGAATTGACCATCTTCAATTGTTCTTCGGGTAAAACTAAAGAGTACACTGATGTTTTCTTTTAAAAGTTGCAGATCCGAATGGCTGCAGTCTATTGCTTGATCATCTGCACAAAATAAAAAGAAAACTGACAGATATGATATTAGTGGGTTAAACACTGAACAAAAGAACTGTGTTCAGAAGGTGGGTCACTAGATCGGAAATGTTGACTCTGCTTTCTCTCAAGAGATGATGCCAGACCTGCCGGACGTTTCCAGCAATTTCTATTTTTGTGTATGTTATTGGTAGGAGTTTTTTTTCCAAAAAAGTATCCAGTGTTATAAAATTGAACTCTCACCATGTTAATTATTTCAATATAAAATCATTTTTGAAAGGGAATTTCATCATAAAAATGAATAGATTTTACTTTGTCTTTATTTTTATTTCTCCATTATAATGGGAACAACTAATGACGGTTAAAACACTAAAGCTGTATTTCTCAGATAGGTATGATAGAATTCTAGAAAAACGTTCCTCCTAAAGTTGGGATGAGTGTTGCTAATAGCCTAAACAACTGGCTGAACTGCTAACATTTAACAGCTTGACCATGTAATTTCCATAAATAGGAGTGAAAAATATTATCAACTGAAATCCTACCCTTTGTTAAATGGTGAATATCAAATGCTGCTAGTAGTTTCCGCACTTGGAATTGAAACAGAACTTTATTATGTAAAGTTATAATGTTAAGGTAAAGGCAAGTTAAGATTCTTCATCTGTCTTGGTGTAAAGGGGCAAAGATGAAAATAGGGCAGTGATATGTGCTCCTCCTGCCAGATGTGAGAGATCAGGGAGCAGTCTAGTGTTCCGACGACTACGTCTGCAGGAAGGTGACCAGCTGCACTCTTCACAGACCGTATGGTTTGGTTGAAATGACAGTTCGACACACTGAGGAGCACACAGGGGGCAGAGAGTATGACAGACACAAGTTACGGGGAAGCGGTCACACCACAGAATCAGTTACGTAGATGGGTGACTGCCCAGAGAGGGAGGCAGATAGTGCAGGATTCGCCTGTGATTATTCCCCTTTCTTACATTTTAGGTACTGTTGGGGTAGATAGCCTCTCAGGAAGTATAGCAGCAATAGCCAGACTGGTGGCATCAAAACTGGCTGTGCTGTAGAGCAGGGTCAGGCAAAATCCAAGAGAGCAATAGTGGTCAGAGACTCACTAGTTAGGGACACAGGCAGGTGTTTCTGTGGCAGCGTTTGAGACTCCAGGATAGAGACAATCATGTCTCTGAATGGCTGCATGAAATTCTTAAGGGGGAGGGTGTGCAATCAGAGGTTGTTGTGTACATTGGTACCAATGACATAGGTAGAAAGAGCTATGAGATCCTGCACAGTGAGTACAGGGAGTTGGGAAAGAGACTGAAAAGCAGGACGTAGAGAGTAATCATCTCTGGATTATGACCAGTGCTACGTGCTAGTGAGGCAAGGAGAATAAGATAGGACAGATGAGTTGGTGCAGGGAGGCAGGGCTGCAGGTTCTTGAATCATTGGGACCTCTTCTGGGGTGGGGGTGATCTGTACAAGAGGGATGGATTACACTTAAACTGGAAGGGAACCAATATCCTCACAGGCAGGTTCATTAGTGCTACTTGGGAGAGTTTAAACTAGAGTGGCAGGGGGCTAGGAAGCAGGGCAGCAGGTCAGCAAGTGAAGGGATTGAGGGGAAGGTAGATGTTAAGACTGGTAAGTCTGAAAGAAGGGACAGCAGAGACAGGTAAATGAACACAATGGGATTGATCGACTGCTGTGTGTTTATTTCAATGCAAGAAGTATTATGGATAAGGCAGATGAATGTACACTATAGATGTACAATAGTGCTGTGGCCATTACAGAGACTTGGTTGAGAGTGCGACAGGACAGTCTGCTGAATGTTCCAGGGTTTCATTGTTTTAGACAAGATAGAGAGGGAGGTAAAAGAGATGAAGAAGTTGCATTACTAAGCAGGAAGAATGAGTCATCTGCACTCAGAGAAGACATACTGGAGGGCCATCCACTGAGGCTATATGGGTAAAGCTCAAAAATAAGATGGGTGCTAACACTCTGATGAGATTATACTATAGGACTCCTAACAGCCACTGAGACACTGAGGAACAAAGACATAGGCAGATTATGGAAAAATGCAGTAACAACAGGGTTGTCAAAGTGAATGTGTTTAATTTCTCCAATATTGACTGGGACTTCCTTTGAGCAAGAGGCATAGATGGGCAGAATTTCTTAGGCGCATCCAAGAGGGTTTCTTGAAACAGTATGTGGATAATCCAACTACAGGAGAGGCTGCATTGGACTTTGTAAGCGCTAATGAGCCTGGCCAGGTGACTAACCTTTCAGTGGGAGAGCATTTTGGAAACAATAATCACAAATTCTCAAGTCTCAAGATAGCTAGGAATAAGGATAAGTCAGGACCTTGCAGGAAACTACTGAATTGAGGGAGGGCAGATTATGTTAGTATTAGGCAGGAGAGTTAATTGGGAACAACTGTTATTGGGCATGTCCACATTTGACAAGTGCGAGTTGTTTAAAGACCTAATGATCAGAGTTCAGGACTGGCATGTTCCAGTAAGGAAGGAGGACAAGGAGGGCAAGGTAAGAGACCCTTGGATAATGAGAGAGGTTGTGAATTTAGTTGAAGGAAAAAAAGGAGCATATGTAAGGTTTAGAAAGTTAAAATCTAACAAGAGGAATATGAAGAAGACAGAAAAGTACGGAGACCAAGGAGGGCCATGAAATAACCTTGGCAAGTAGGTTTAAAGAAAATCCAAAGGCATTCTATACACATTAAAAACAAGAGGATAAATAAGTAGGATGACTCAAAGACAAAGGAGGGAACTTGTGCTTGGAGGCAGAGGATGTGAGCGAGATCCTAAACGAGTACTTTGCATTAGTATTCACCCAGGAGAGGGATACGAAGGTTATTGAGATTAGTGTGGAGCATGCTAACATGCTAGGGCATTTCGAGATCAAGAAAGAAATGGTGATGGGTCTTTTGAAGAGCATTAATATGGATAACTCCCCAGGGGTTGATGGAATCTACCCCAGATTAGTGAGAGAGGCAAGAGAGGAGATTACTGGGGTCTTTACCAAGATCCTTGTAGCCTCGCTCGGCATTGGAGAAGTCCTGGAGGATTGGTGAATAGCTAAAGTTGTTCCTCTATTCAAGAAGGAAATATGGATAATCCAGAAATTACAGATTGGTGACTCTCACATTGGTCATCAGGAAGCTGTTGGAGAAGATTCTGAGGGATAGGGTTTACGTGCATTTGGAAAAGCATAACTTTGCAAGGGGCAGGTCATGTCTTGGTGTACCAAAGTGATGGAAGTTGGAGGTGACGACAAAGGTGATTGGTGAGGTTGGAGCAGCGGATGTTGTCGATATGGATTTTAGTAAGGCTTTCAACAAGGCCCCTCATGTAGGCTCATCCAGAAGATTAAGATGCATGCGATCCACTGTGTCTTGACTATATGAATTCAGAATTGGCTTGCCCATATAAGACAGAGGGTAGTGGTGGAAGGGTGTTTTTTCTGGCTGGAGGTCCCTGACTAGTGGTATTCCACAGGGATCCTATTGGGACCTCTGGAGTTTGTGATATATAAGTAATTTGGATTAATATGTAGATGGGTGGGTTACTAAGTTTGCACACAACACAAAGGTTGGTGGAGTTGTGGATATTGTAGAAGGTTATCAAAGGATACAGCGGGATATAGATCAGTTGCAGACACGGGCAGAGAAATGGCAGTTGAGGTTTAATCCGGGAAGTGTGAGATATGCCCTTTGGGAGATCAAATGTTAAGGAAACGTATACAGTTAATGGCAGGATGCTTAATAACATGGGTGTACATGGGGATCTTGGGGGGTCAAGTCCATAGCTCCTTGAAAGTGGCCACACAAGTAGATAGAGTGGTAACAAAAACGTATGACATACAGTACTTGCCTTTATTGGTCAGGATAGTGAGTACAAGTCAGGATGTCATGTTACAGCTTTATAAAACTTTGTTTAGGTCGCACTTAAGAATATTGCATTAAATTCTGGTCACCATATTACAGGAAGGATGTGGAGGCTTTGGAGAGGGTGCAGAAGAAGTTTACCAGGATGTTGCCTGGATTAAGGGGTATGAGCTATAAGGAGAGGCTAGAAAAACTAGGGGTATTTTCTCTGGAGCAGTGGAGGCTGAGGAGAGACTTGATAGGAGTCTATAAAATTATGAGATGCATAGATAAGGGTGATGTCAAAAAATCCCCCCCCCCCCCCCCCCCACCCCCCACCCCCCCCAACCACCCTGATTTGAAATGTCTAATCCTAGGGGGCATGCATTTAAGGTGAGAAGGAGAAAGTTCAAAGGAGATGTGAGGGGCAAGTGTTTTTTGCACAGAGAGTGGTATGAGTCTGGTTCATTCTGCCAAGAGTGGTGGTGGAGACAGATACAATAGGGGTGTTTAAGAGACTTTTAGATAAGCACATGAATATGCAAGGAATGGAGGGATATGGACTAAGGCCAGGCAGAAGGGATTGGTTTAATTTGGCATCACATTCGGCACAACAAAGTGGGCCGCAGAGCTTGTTCCTGTGCTCTACTGTTCTATGTTTATCAGTTGGAATTTATGACAGTCTGTTTCTTCTCCAGCAGCATATCAGAACCACAAAACTCTGCCATTTGTATCATGTTCAACTCACTCACTCACTCATTTAGCCTCTGTTGGTTCAATATCACTACTGCCAAATTAAAATTCTCATCCTTTTAATTAATGAAAGATAAAAACGTAATTAAACTCTTCTGATAATCATTCTATATAACTTTATTGGATTCTGAAAACATATTTAATGTGGCCAAATTGAGACACCTGTTCTTCAATTTGGAAGAGCTTCAGTCTTTGTTTCATCAAGTAGATAAGTCTGCACAAAATTCTGACAGCTTCATGCTACAAACTCAGGTCTACTGAAGATACATTTTTGAGTCCATTCAATTCTTCAATAAGAGGTTTGAGTATGTTTCTTTCATGGGAGTTGATTCACACTTCATTTTATATACTTGGATAATACTGTAACATTAGGATATGGCATACCTTATTTTGCATTTTGTACTGAATGCTTAAATGTTCAACTTGAAATTTCCAAGATCAACTAAGCTAACGCTTGGCGATTCAATAAGCTACTTTATTGCACAAGGAAAATCATACAGCACAGAAGATAACCTATCAACCAGTTGTATCTGTGCTGGGTATGTGCAAATGCAACTCACTCAGTCCAAGTACCCCATCTTTTCCTCATAGCCCTGAAAATATTTTCTCTCTAGATAATAGTCCAATTCTGTTTGGAAAGTTAATATGTGACATAAAAATGACAATTAGATTTACTCGTTCAAAGAGAATAGTTTAGTTCCAATCACAATTTGTACTTACTTAGTACATTTTCCTTGGGGGCAAAGAAAGTTCCAAGATACTTCACAGAAGCGTGATCTGCTAAAAATGGCACCAAGCCATGGGGAATATTTGAAAGGGTAACTAGTTGGTCAAAATAGTTATTTTTTTTAAAGGATGGTCATAAGGATGGTTGAGGCAGAGTTAGGGAGAAAAATCCAAAATGTGGGGTCTTGATGATTGATGTGGTTGCCAATGGCAGAATGAAGACCGTACGTATCAGTCCAAGAACAGTGTGTTTGGGAAGTTGTAGAGCTCAAGACATTTGCAGGAATAGGAAGAGGTGAGCTCACACGGGGATTTAAACACGAAGAGGAGATTGTTAAATTGGCAGAGTGGTGAACCAAGAGCCACTGCAGGTCTGTACAAATATAGACGGACGTGGTTTAGACAAATTGGTGTTTACAGAGCATGTGAAGGGAAAGCACTGGAACAACTGCATTTGGAGGTTATGAAGACGTAAATAAGGGTTTAGAATAAGACTGAGGAAATAAGAATGGGGGGGGGTGTGGAGACAGGTTGACAATGAAAGCAGCAGATGCAGTAGTTGAGATATTAAGATTATGGTCTCAGATCAGGATCAATTATGATGTAGCGACTGCGTACAGTTTGGTTAAATCTAGGATGATGGCCAGGGATAGGAATGATCCAGTAGCAAGAGAATAGAATTTGTGATTGAGATTGAAGACAATGTTTCAATCTTCTAAATGTTTAACTGGAGGATATTACAGTCATCTTAGACACGATATTGAAAAAAATCGTCCAGGTAGGAATATAATAGGTATCATACAAGTTCAGATCACAGAACAGTCTTCAATGATATGCTAATCTTTCTGGCTTGTACCTCTTCTCATGTCTTTTTCATATCATGGCTAGTCCAATGAAGTTATATCTTCAACCTAATCATATGGTTTTGATTGAAGATTCAAACCCAAAGCTATCAAGCTATTAGTTTAGGAGACAGTTTGACCTCATACATTTCCATAAGTTTAGTTTTTTGTTTACATTTTCAAGATTACATTCTCCAGAAAACATCTGTCCTTAAGTCAAACAATCAGAATGTCAAAAAAGACTATTTGTGTATTCCAATGAGAGGAGGTGCACTTAAAGCTCCATGCAAACTGAAAACTTCCTGGTGGATTGAAATCAAATAGAAGTGTTCACTTGCTTATTACTTTAGCCCTTATTCAACTGGCTTCTGGAAAAATTTAAGAGAATTTTATCAGCAAGATGCAAAATATTAATAAAATATCTGGAAAGAGAGAGAAATAAAGACAGGGAGTACCAAGAATATATAATATATACATAAAATATATTCTTACATGAAAAGACAGATTAGTATTTTGGTGCAAATGTGTTACTACACTGAAGATCCACATTGAAAATAATGAGCTATCCACTCAAGGTATACTAACCTTGTCTACGTAGAATTGTCACTGTTCTAAATGCTGTTGAGCTGTTTAACAACCTGTAGATGTATGATTCCACCTGTAGTCGAGAAAGCACTGATGTATAGGCATGTAAAGCCAGTGTTTGATGCAAGTGATCAGCCTTAATACTCAAAATCCGTTGAAGCTCTGCAACAACTGAATTGTTCATCTCCACAGTCTGATATCGATGATAGGCTGTAACTTTTGTTTGATCAGCACAAACTCCCTATAAAAAAAGCAAAACACATGGCCATATGTAAAACGAAGGAAAGGTGATGTAAATCTCCATGCAGATGGTGAAATTGTGAAAAATCAATTTTGCACTGGATACCGTAAGTCAAATGTATTAAACAAAAAAAATTAATGCCACCCAATCCTTAAACATATTAATTATTAAAACCATATACACTGTTTCTCTTCTTTACATCAGCAAACCATTGCCATCTTCAAACTTTCTTTATACCTCAACCTTCCAGAACTGGTAGAATAAAAGGTGTACAAGTTCCGGGTATTCACGGAATATTCTCTCTTTAAGAATATATCAACAGTTCAGGATCTGTAAATGCCTATACATTGTGGAAAATTGAATAGATTCTTGACAATCTAATGAGTAAACATTCAATCCATTAATAAAATACTATGAATGAGACAGATCGATAAGACATAAGAACAAGTGGGTTTAATATATTCTATTTCATCTTAAATAAGAAATGGTCATACTGAGGTTCAGTCACCCACTGTCATGACAGTGGGCCATAACCCTAATTTATTTACAAATTTTTAGGTGCACAGTTTTTAAAAGGGCAAAGCAGCCAAAGGATAGCTGAGAATATAAATTTAAGGGCTATCTGGAATATTCCTGCATGAGTTACACAAAGTCCAGAGAGGAACAACGGAATGTTGCACCTGAAGTATGTCTAGGGAACTTCAGACAGCAACACTTCCAAGTAGATACATCATTCAAAAGAAAGCTGATCTGTGGCTACGGAGATAATGAGGTACTGACTATTCCCCTAAGAAAAAAGCCATATGCTGTAGGATGTGTCCTAGATTACGAACAGGAGTTGAAAAAGGCAGCTCAGGGAGAAAGAGATGTTTGTTTTATCCATCAAGCAACAAACAAGAAAGAGAATTAAAAACCAACTACAACCCCTGGTTTCAATGTGCAAGGATAATGAAAAAGTACCTCTCTTTCTGATTTCTGAAAACAAGTCAACAAAACCAAGGTTAAGGAACATGGGAAAAAGCCTTTTGGATAACTGCAGAACCAAGAATCCCCAAACAACCATTTCAGCTGCCAAAGTCAGCAACACCAGAATCACCATCCTTGATGTATGAAGTGTTTCACAATCCATTTGTCCTGGCCAAGTCAAAGACTAACTTCCATGCTATTTTTTTCTAAAAGTTTTACTTTTTGGACTCACCGATCATTTCTAATCTTTGTTTGTGTGTCACGTTTTAGTATTTCTTCCAGCATTTAAAATTGCTTAAGAACCCAGACAGTTCAAGAACATTTAAGGGATGTCTAAAGTGCATGCCTTTTCAGGGACACCCATTTCCTATGAATTTTTAAAAAAAATCACATTTCCAGTTCAAATGCAAGTTCTATGAAGCAACAAAAACTTCCTATTCTTGGTTTCATTCTGGTGAATCTTTGTTGGATGCTTTCTATATCTGTGTAGAGACGTCTACTGACGTTCTTACATTATGTTGGAACATGAAGCTGAAGAATTTGCAACAGAGTCCAATTCTGCATTACAGATCAGCTGCTTCCTGCTTCAAAATTAAATTTGCAACCAAGAGCAGCTCCATATGTAGGGAGACAACATTTGTATGGAAAGAATTAAAATCTTACTTTTTAAAGATGCCATTGCACTGGTTTAACAGTCATGAAACTGGCTCATTTTACAAGCTACATGAAGAAGGATGCTAGCTTTTATCAACAAAAATCTTAGGTGGAGAAACTGGAAAACACTAAATGCTCATATTCCATGCTAAAATAATTAATTAGACGTTCTCTTTTGCTTCAAACACAGAGCACTGGAGAAACTCAGGAGATCTGGCAGAAACTGTGGTGACAGAAACAGAATTAACGTTTACAGTCCAGTATGACTTTGTCAGAACTGCATTAATTCTGTATCGCTATCTCTCCATAAATGCTGCCAAACCTGTCTAGTTTCTCCAGCAGTGCGCATTTGTTTCAAATGTTCAGCATGCACAGTATTTTGCTTTTCTTCTTGCTGTTTTTTCTTTCTCACTCATTCACTTGTTTAGAATCAGTTACATATCAAGCGTTTCTCAGTTCTGATGGAAAGTCAAAAACCTAAAACACTAATGATTTCTCTCTCCACGATACGATCAGACATGCAAAGCATTCATAGTGTGTTCCAACAAAACATGGACAAAATAGTCCGAGCCTAGTAAGAACTAAAAAATTAATTTTGTGGGATGCTGTGCGAATTGGGCCCTCTATCTTTTTCTTAATTCTCTAATTCCAATTTTAATGTTTAAAATTCAGTAGGGACAAACATTGTAAGAAAAACCAGTGGTCACAGTTTAAAGGATACAGGGCAGGCCATTTAGAACTGACATGAGGAAAATTTCTTCACCCAGACAGTGGCAAGCCTTCAGAATTTCCTGTCACAGAAGATGAATGTATCAAGTTAGATCTGGTTCTTTGGGCTAAAGGGATCAAAAGGGTCTAGGGAGAAAGGGTGAACAGGATACCAAGTTGGATGATCAGCCATGGTCATATTGAATAGTGGAGCAGGCTGGTCCTGCTCAACTGTTTGTACTTCTATGGATTTTTTTATGGTTCCATGACTGTTAACAGAATAATTTAACATTTTGCTTTTTAGATGTGGAAATAGAAAACTATAGTCCAGTTCTTCCCATTTTTATGTTGATCCATATCCATGAATGAACTAAAATGCTATGATTTTGTGTACTTTGTGCAATTTTACCACCATCTTGCAAATTCTACATTAAATTTATGATACTAGTTCAGTCTTTGGCATGGAGATCTAAAACTTGAAATACCTCCAATTATGTAGTTATCAGTCCAATTAATTTCAAGAATACTGAAAATTCTAAACACATAAAAATATGAAATTGGAATTATTATTCATACTTAGATCATGATTTATCCCAGACTAACTGTATGAATATGCTGTCTTATTTGCAGCAGCTTACTGAATTTCATATAAACCAGGCAAGTCCTTCCATCCCACCTTTCCCACATTTCAAATTGAGTGGTATGCTTTCAAACTTCCTGCATGAAATAAAGAATATGTTGAGCGCATGGGGCAGATCAAATACTACTGATGCTGGCAAAATCCCTGCTGAGTTTCTGGAGGACGTTCCACCATATGAGTGGACAGATTTGGGTCTTGTGTCTCAAAAGAATTTTTTCGAGCAATTTTTGTGACAAAACGAGATGACAAGAAAGAGCTGGTCCATAATAATAGAAAAATTAAGCCAGCCAAGCTGCCAAGATAGCTTTGACAAAGAAATCTACACAATAGCTTTTGCCTTATTTGTGAAAAAAACAAGTTTAACCTATCAATTACCATCCCAATCACTACTTCCACTCTCTACTGACTAGTTATAACACAAGCTAGTAAAAGCGAGTTTTGAGAAGATTTGTAGCACAGGTTGAGGTACTGGATGTAGGTTTGCTCGCTGAGCTGGAAGGTTCATTTCCAGACATTTTGTCACCCTATTAGGTAACATCTTCAGTGGACCGCAGGTGAAGCACTGTACATGATTTCTGCTTTCTATGTTTGGGTTTCTTTTGGGTTGGTGTTGTCATTTCCTGTGCTGATGTCATTTCCTGTTCTTTTTCTCAGGGGTGGTAGATGGGATCTAACTCGATGTGTTACGGAACTCTATCAACAAACACATCGAGTTAGACCCCATCTACCACTCCCTGAGAAAAAGAAAAGGAAATGACATCAGCACAAGAAATGACAACACCAACCCAAAGAAATCCAAACATATAAATAGAAAGCAGGAATCATGTACAGTGCTTCGTATGAGGCTCACTGAAGTTGTTACCAGTAGGGTGATGAAACATCTGGAAATGAACCTTTCAGCTCAGCGAGCAAACCAACACCCAGAACAAGCTAGTTATGACAAGATTCTAAAACGCTGGAATTATTTCTTGCATTTGCAAAAGCTTGCAGGTATGGCTTTTAACCCAACTAGGTGCAATGACATACCAGTAGTAATGAAAATACTATTAAAGGACAACTTATGTTACCAACTGAAAAAGTAAATGTGAAAAAAACATTGGTTAGGCCACTTTTGGAATATTGCATGCAATTCTGGGCTTGTTCCTATCAGAAGGATGTTATGAAACTTGAAAGGGTTCAGGAAAAGATTTACAAGGATGTTGCCAGGGTTGGAGGATTTGAGCTATAGGGAGAGGCTGCACAGGCTGGGGCTGTTTTCCCTGGAGCGTCGGAGGCTGAGGGATGACCTTATAGAGCTTATGAAATCATGGGGAGCATGGATAGGATAAATAGACAAAGTCTTTTCCCTGGGGTAGGGGAGTCTAGAACCAGAGAGCATAGGTTTTGGGGGGGGGGGGCGAGAGATATAGAAGGGACTCTGAGCCTATTCAACCTCTCCCTATAGCTCAATTCCAGAATCGCACGCAATATTCTAGCAGTGGCCTAACCAATGTCCTGTACACCCATAACATGACCTCCCAACTCCTCTACTCAATATTCTGACCAACAGAGGAAAGTATACCAAACGCCTTCTTCACTATCCTATCTACCTGCGACTCCACTTTAAAGGAGCTGTGAACCTGCACTCCAAAGCCTCTTTGTTCAGCAACACTCCCGAGGACCTTATCATTAAGTGTATAAGTCCTGCTAAGATTTGCTTTCCCAAAATGCAGCACCTCACATTTATCTGAATTAAACTCCATCTGTCACTTCTCAGCCCATTGGTTCATCTGATCAAGATCCCGTTTTAATCTGTGGTAACCTTCTTCGCTGTCCACTACACCTCCAATTTTGGTATCATCTGCAAACTTACTAACTATATCTCTTATGCTCACATCCAAATTATTTATATAAATGATGAAAAGTAGTGGTCCCAGCACCAATCCTTGTGGCACTCCACTGGTTACAGGCCTCCAGTCTAAAAAACAACCCTCCACCACCACCCTCTGTCTTCTACCTTTGGGCTAGTTCTCCCTGTATTCCATGAGATCTAACCTTGCTAACCAGTGTCCCATGGGGAACCTTGTTGAACGCCTTATTGAAGTCCATATAGATCACATCTACCGCTCTGCCCTCATCAATCCACTTTGTTACTTCTTCAAAAAATTCAATCAAGTTTGTGAGACATGATTTTTCCACACACAAAGCCATGTTGACTATTCCTAATCGGTCCTTGCCTTTCCAAATACATGTACATCCTGTCCCTCAGGATTCCCTCCAACAGCTTGCCCACCACTGACGTCAGGTTCACTGGTCTATTGTTTCCCAGCTTGTCCTTACCACCTTTCTTAAACAGTGGCACCATGTTAGCCAATCTCCAGTCTTCCAACACCTCACCTTCCGACTTGACGGTCCAAATATCTCAGTAAGAGGCCCAGCAATCACTTCCCTAGCTTCCCACTGAGTTCGAGGGTACACCTGATCAGGTCCTGGGGATTTATCCACTTTTATGCGTTTCAAGACTGTGAAATTTGATGAGTTGTAGAGAAGCCTGTAACCTGATCTCAGAACAGATTCCTCTGCTGTCTTCGTGCTGCCATGAAACATAAGTCTTCCATCTTGGCAGAAATGCTAATTAGGTGTCTTTGATCCTATTTCGCTTTCAATTAAAAGTAAATGGACAGTTAAAAGCCCAACCGTATATAACCTAATATTTAAAACTTTTTTCAATGACTTCCAGAGACTCGAGGTTTGTCTCTAATTACCTTCTTCCCAGCAATACAACCTAAATCTTCTTTTATTCTTTAAGAATCAAACCACTCAGTTTGACTTCAGAAAAGCTCATATGACCCTAATCATTCAAAGATGTAGTTTTGAACATTATCTTCTCAACCTCACAAATGCAACAAGAGGATGCAAATGCAGTTACAACTTCACTACTTTGCATTTATATTGAACTGCATGTGTCATGAGTGGCCATTTTCCTAATTCACTCAAGAGATGACTCCTGCAGTCTTCCATATTCCTCAATGTGCCATATTTTTACATGTGATATTACCTAAATTTGGAGACTTACCTCCCAGCTGCCTTTATTTGTGACTAAAGACAGAACCTTGACTTGATTAGCATAACTCCAATCTGTCTGAAGTTTTCTCTAAAATATTTATGTGGTACCGACTGCAAAATTTTACCATTAATGCTGTTCAGAAGCTAATACGTGGAAAGTGGAATCAATGTATATCTGGCCAAAACAAAATAATCCCAAATATTGGAAATCTGAAAACAGAAGTGTAGGAATTCATCATTAAATAATTAAACAAATTAAATTAGGAAAGACAGGTACATAGACAGACAGATAGATATATTCTGGCCAATGATTCTAGCTCCCACATTTGAAGCAGGAGCAACAAAATGACATAGAACAGAAAATTCAAAACGAAAATCCAAAAGCTTTATTCCTTATCCAGATGTTTTTACAAACAGAACTCAAACTGCTGTAGTTTCAGTATGGGTTCTTAGTCATCAGCTTTGAAAGCATATTCTTCAAGTCTCAGCAGCTGGGTCCAAGCAAATAAACAAACTTCAGATTCTATTAAATCTTGATATACCAGTATTGATGATTTCATAATACTAGCCAGACAGGCAACAATTGATAATGCGATAGAGAACCAAAAATAAATAAAGTAGTAACATACTGCAGATGTTTGAAGTCTGTAGTAAAAATCAGAAAATGCTTAAAAAGTACTATGGTCTGGCAGTGGCTATGAAGAAAGAAACAAAACCATTATTTCAGGCTGATGATTTTCCATCAAAACAATACAATTCAGAGTCTACCTTTGATCTCCAATTTTGTATTAGTATGTCACAAAGTGAGCCAAATGTGATTCTCTTAACCACAAAAGATATCAATAATGAATAAATTCTGTTTACAAGTTGCAAGTCTAGGATGAATTGAGCAGAAGTAAAAACAAACTGACCTGAAGAGTCAGTTGTTCTTCATTGAATGTCCACAGCCTTTTTTCGATACTCTCATAATCACACATCATGGTCTGCAATTCTGCTTCAGCCTGCAGAAGTTGTTTCCTACATCGCCCATAGTTCATAAGAAGTTCAAAAAGGTCATTTTTATCCTGAGTGGCCACAGAAAGAAATTCTTCAACATATGTATCAACGTTTTCTAGCCATGAACCTAATGAAAACATTTTGAGTTCTTCTTTTGAAAATGGCACAATTTCACTTGGAATAATTGGATACAGTGTTCCAGAATGAGATGAAACCGGCTCAGTGAATGCAGTTCCAATGTCTTCCTTAACCTCTAATGGCAAATCAGGGTACAGTCTTTCTACAGTTAACTGTACTGGAAGATCAATCATGATACTTTGCAGCTTCATATCCACAGTCTCTTTCTCACAATTATCCAGTATTAAAATAGCAGGGTTTTTAACATTCTTATTCTGAGTGACCTCCTTTTCCTTCAAATCAACTGTTACGTTCTGTGTAGTACTATTTCTGGAGCATGACAGAATTTGGTCCGAAACACTGCAAACAGCAGATTCAACATCACTAATAACCTGTAAATGTTCTTTGTTTTGATTAGTAGTCGTCTTACTAGAACAAGATAGTTCATTAGCCTCTGGAATCCCACATCCCTCTTGGAGTACTGTGTTACCATCAGGGGTATGATGATGTTTTAATTTTTTTGTGTGTTCTACATGATACTGTTGATCTTGTCTGTTCAATCCAACATGTTGTTTGGAATTAATTTCAGTTTCTGCAATTGCAGTGGACACCAGTTCCACAAATGACCCAGACTCTGGAGTATTTTTTATAGTATTCTCAGCTTCCAGCAAATCTGGAAGAACCTGGTGATCTTCACTTTGGCCCTCATTAGGTTTTGAAGTAGTTTCTTTTTGGCTTTTATTGGCTTCAGTAGAACTGGATGAGGAAATCTGTGTTTTTGTTATTTCTCTAGAAACTGATTCTTGATCTAATTCAGGTTTTGAACTTTTTTTCTTAATTTCTGTGGTAGCTTTTTTCTTTTTGTCCTGAAAATCCAAAAAAAGACATATTAGCCATCCACCTTTATCTGGTTTGATATATCAGTTTCACTTTCCATAAACCATAACTCAACACTGTTATGATTAAATGCTGTATTTTCTTGTAGACATACAAGGTTCCCTTCCATCTAAGAGCAGAAAATCAATAATGCCTTTCGTTTTAGGACAAATGGGGAATTTTGAATTTATTTCGGATCATGTCCACTGGTAGTTGTGAAGAAAGATTACATTTGGTAAGAAAACTATTTACTTGCTGCTGAGATAAATGATTTTATTCAGTCGTGTCAAATATATGTGGCAGTTTTATTCAACTACACAGATCTTTATTTAAAAGACGTCTGGAACAGAATGGCATAAGATTTAGAGATGTCAATGAGACTCCATGAACAGAGAATGCGACAGAGCAGTATTACTTCCAGGAAAATGACAGATTCAAAACAACCGAGAGATACGGACAAGAATTGTTATTCCAGATATCTCCCCAGTGCCACCTCTCTGGCTTCAACCCCCAAAGCGGACTCGGCCTAAGCCTCCACTGCTCCTTTCGTTGTTACCTCCAGTTTTGCTGAGTGCCTAGACTTCTTCGGGCGCACCGCTTCCGCCATCAGAAACCGCAGATCCCACTGCAGGCCCGGGGCCAGCCTGAGGCCGAGACTGAGAGGATCGGCCACTCGGCCGTCACAGGTCACAGGTCACAACCGCCCACAGTGACCTGAGAGTGTGAGCATGCGCCAGAGGAGGGGGCGGGATTTGTGATTCCCGGAGGATGATGTTCGGACTTTGTGAGCTGCAGCTTTTTGCGGTCGTCCTCGATTAATTGCGGATGCTGGAAATCAGGAACTGCGGAAAATTTCAGCAGATCTGGCAGCATTTGTGCAGAGAAATCAGAGTTAACGTTTCGAGTCCAGTGACGATTCTTCAGATGATTTTTTTCTTTTGTTTTTGATTGCGTTAAATATCCAGCTCTTCTTCCTGCCCAACTGCACAACCTCACATTCATCTGTTTTGGTCCACGTGTTTATCTTGTCTAAATCAGACTGTAGATTGTTTGTGTCACCCTTTCCACTCCCCCTTCCACCTGAATTTGTCTTGCCTGCAAACGAGGTGATAGTACATTTATTTCACTCATCCGAGTTATTAACCACCGGATGAAGGATCAGCGCTCAGAAAGCTAGTGATTCCAATTAAACCTGTTGGACTATAATTGTTGTATGATTTTTAACTTAGTTATTAATACATATTGTAAGTAACTGTGTCCAGAACACTGATCTATGTGGCACTCTGCTAATACAGGTTGCCGATTTGAAAATGTTTAGTTTGTTTCAATTTTTGTCTTCTATTAATTAGCCAATTCTCTATGGAGAAAGTGGGGACTGCAGATGCTGGAGATCATAGATGAGAATGTGGTGCTGGAAAAGAGCAGCAGGTCAGGCAGCATCCGAAGAGCAGGAGAATCGACGTTTTGGGCAAGAGCCCTCTCTGTTAATGTGCTACCTAAATACCAAAAGTTTGACTAAGTTGCCTTATCAAACTCCATTTGTAGAACCACATTTGGATGGGTATATGAATAGGAAGGGTTAGGAGGGATATGGGCCGTGTGCTGGCAGGAGGGACTAGATTGGGTTGGGATATCTGGTCGGCATGGACGGGTTGGACTGAAGGGTCTGTTTCAATGCTGTACATCTCTATGACCATTTGGAAATCTAAATATGTCTGTGTGTTGCCTGAAAGAATTCTAATAAATTTGTCAGGCTGATTTCTTCTTCATGAAGCCATGCTGACTTTGCATGATCATATTATGTATTCCTAAATGCTGTGACATTTTTAGAATAAAATCTAACATTTTCTCAATGACAGATGTTAAGCTAAACAGCCTATAGTGCATTAGATTGGTAGTTTTCTAATCATCTGGGACAGAATCCAAGGATTCCTGGACAATTACTACCAGTGCATCTTTCTTTCACCAACTACTTTCTTTAATACCTTAGGATGCATGCCAAATTCGAAAATGGTGGTGCTGGAAAAGCACAGTAGATCAGGCAGCATCTGAGGAGCAGTAGAGTCGATGTTTCGGGCATGAGGGCTCCATCAGGAATGTGGAGGGGAAGAGGGATGAGCAATAAATGGGGGTTCGGGTGTGGCTGGGTATGTGGGAAGGCAATAGGTGGACACAGGTGGGTGGTGATTGTGATAGGTCGTTGGTGAGGGTACCCTCTTGCCGTGAAGGACACAAATGCCTGACAGCACCAATTATGTCAGCAAGGACAGCACCCTCAAACTGGTAGACCTGTGCCTTACAGCCCACTTCACCTTCAATGACAAGATCTGAAAACAAATCAATGGGATGGCTGTGGGATAATCAATATTAGGACTTTTAGCAGAAGCAGTTATGCAGAGGTTAGAATGAACAGCCCTTCTCATGATACAGCCCACGTTTTGGGTATGCTATGTGGTTGACACCTTTGTCATCACAAAACTCAATAAATTGAAGAAACCCACAAACACATAAACAACATCCTTACTGATATAAAGTTCACCAAAGTGGAAGAGAACAATAACAGACTCCCTAGATGTCACAGTAGAATGAAAAGCCAATGGAGAGCTGCAACCCAGCATCTACAGGAAAGCCACATACACGGACCAGATAGTCAACTACAGCAGTGATCATCCCAACACCCACAAAACGGAGCTGCATTAGGACATTATTTAACTGAGCCACAATGCACTACAGCACCCACGAAATACGAGAAGCTGAGGAAATACACCTGTACAACGTGTTCCAGAACAATCGGTACCTAATAAGTGCAGTCCACTGATTCTGCACAACAGACAGGGAGACACAACATGCCCAGAGACTCTAGCCACCCTATGTACATCAAAGACATCTTGGAGATGACGACCAGACTACTCTGGCCCCTAGGCATCATGGTAGCCTGCAAACCTATCACCACACTGAAAAATTTCCTGATGAATTTAAAGGGCCCCGTACCAACAACCAGCAGAAAGAACATCATATACAAAATACCCTCCAAGGACTGCAACAAACATTACATTGGACAAACGGGCAGCAAACTAGCCACCAGGCTATAAGAGCACCAACTCGCCACCAAAGGACATGAACAACTATCACTGGGGTCCACAAACACAGGTGAAGAGGGACACCAGTTAAACTGGGACAATACATCCATCTTGGGATAGGCTAAATTAAGACAGTCACGGGAATTCCTGGAGGCCTGGCATTCAAACCAGAACTCCATTAACAAACATATCAATTTGGACCCCATTTACCAACCTCTCAGAAATAGAACTGGAAGTGATATCACCCACCACAACAGACCAAGGTACATAAATAACAAGCGGTACAGAATACCAACACTTCATTGGAGGCTCACTGATGATGACCTAGTATGGTGACGAAACATCTCAGAACAAATCTACCTGTTCAGTGTTCCGCAACCTGAGCTACAAATCTTGTCCAAAATTGCATAGATGTCTGTATTGTGTCAGTTGCCCAAAATAGAGATGAAGAGGCCTGTAGCCCCAGTTGTTGCCCTAGTACTGTTTCTCTAGTGATAGGTATTGTGCATATTTCCTCCTTACTTTTGCCTCTTGATTACCAACCTATTTTTGGAATGGTATTAGAATATTTTAACAGAAAGACTGATGCAAAGTACTTATTCAATTTCTCTGTAATTTCTCCATTATTATTTTCCCTGCTTCATTCTCGAAGATAGGTTACATTTACTTTGACCCCTCACTTGCTTTCCATATACTTAAATAAGCTCTTACTGTCCATTTTATATTATTTGTTGATTTACCCTTAGTTTGTTTTCTCCATGTTTTATTTGGTTATCTTTTGTTTTTGTTTTTAACTACTTTCCCAATCCTCTGGTTTACCACTAATCTTTGCCACATTGTATTATTTTTCTTTCAACTTGACACTATCCTTAAGTTGGTTAACTGTTTGTAGTGATTGGAACCAGGTGGACCTCATTGCCTATGAGGTTCTTGATTGGTGTTATAAAGTTGAGCCAATCTGGAAAGCTTTGAATTAACCAATATAGCTAGGAAATTAGAATCTCCTCAGCTAAGGACTGACTGAGAGATAAGATAGGCAGAAGTGGGTAGTGCAGATGCTGGAGATTAGAGTCAAGATTAGTATGGTGCTGGAAAAGCACAGCAGGTCAGGCAGCATCCGAGGAGCAGGAAAATCAACGTTTCGGGCAAAGCCCTTCATCAGGAAAGTGCTGAGAGATAAGATATATATGCATTTGGAAAAAACAGGGTTTGATTAAGAATAGTCAGCATGGCTTTGTGTGTGGGAGATCATGCCTCATAAGTTTGTTAGAGTTCTTTGATGAAGTGACCAGGAAGGTTGATGAGGGCAGGGTGGTAGACATAGTCTTTATGGATTTCAGTAAGGCCTTTGATAAGGAGCTTCGTGACCTGCAACACATTATCAATGAAGATGAGAACCTCACCAAGACCTTCCCCACACCTCCACTACTTGCCTTTAAACAACTGTCAAACCTCAAACAGATCATTGTTCATAGCAAGCTGCCCGGCTCTCAGGACAACTCCATACAACCCTATCACGGTAGGCGCTGCAAGACGTGTCAGAGTGTGGACATAGATATCACCATTACGTGTGGGGACACCTCCCACCTTGTACATGGCAGGTACTCATGTGACTCAGCCAAAGTTGTCTATCTTATACGTTGCAGGCAAGGATGCTCGGAGGCATGGTACATTGGGGAAACCGAGCAAAGGCTATGACAACGAATGAATGGGCACCGCACAACAATCAACAGACAGGAGGGTTCCCTCCCAGTTGGGGAACACTTCAGTGGTCCAGGACATTAGACCTCAGGCCTTCGGGTGACCATCCTCCAAGGCGGACTTCGGGACAGGCAGCAGCGAAAAGTGGCCAAGCAGAGGCTGATAGCTAAGTTCAGTACCCATAGGGAGGGCCTCAACCGGGACCTTGGGATCATGTCACATTACAGGTGACCGCCATTGCACTATACACACACAAAGATACTCCTACACACACACTCTCTCTCACATATACAGACACTCCTATACACACATATACATGGACACACATATACAGACGCGCACACAGACACCCACACACACCCTTACAGACACACACACTCCCACACTCACACATGCACCCCCTCACAGTTTTAAGACACTCTACACTCACTACACACACACAACCCCCAACCCAGACAGACAGATAGACACACACAGACAGACAAAGACCCACATGCACACATATATTTTGTGGGGTGAATTTATACTTGCAAGGTTACATTGTACTTTGCTCAAAAACTGCATGCATTCATGTAGAACTCTGAGCTCAAAAACTGCATGAATTCATGTAAAACTCCGTTATCTCACTTTTTAGATTAGAATCAATCTAAACATTGTGGCATAGACAGAGAACACAGGGGACTAACACCTTCAACATATTATCCAGCTATCACCATTGTTAACAGCTAACCTGAGAATGCAACTTTTTAAATAAAGGTTTTGTGATTTACACATGAAAGAAGTGAAATTATCATGGTATTCTAAGAGATGAAAGGCTTACCAGACAATCAATTTTTCAATGTATGATTTCAGTTACATCACACTGTAAATTTTTGCTATAAATTCTGTGTGTTAGAATTGCGCTCTCCACTACCACCTGATGAAGGAGCAACTCTCCGAAAGCTAATGCACTTCCAATTAAACCTGTTGGACTATAACCTGGTGTTGTGTGATTTTTGCCTTTGATAAGGTTCTACATGGTAGGCAGCTCTGGAAGGTTAGATTGCATGGAATCCAGGCAAAGCTGGCAAATTGGAGACACAGTTGACTTGATGGTAGGAAGCAGAGGGTAATAGTGGAAGGATGCTTGTCGGACTGGTGGCCTGTGACCAGTGGAGTGTCTCGGGGTTGGTGCTGGGCCCATTACTGTTTGTTATCTATATCAATGATTTGGATGAGAATGTACAAGGCATGATTAGTAAAGTTGCAGATGACACTGAAATAGGTGGTATCGTTGACAGTGAGGAAGGTTATTAGAGATTGCAGCAGGAACTTTGATCAGCTGGGGAAGTGGGCAAGAAATGGCAAATGGGGTTTAACAGAGCTAAGTGTGAGGTCTTGCACCTTGGATAGTCAAATCAAGGTAGGGGTTTCATGATGAATGGAAGGGCCTTAAGGATGTTGTGGAACAGAGGGACCCTGGAGTTCAGGTGGACGGTTCTCGGAAAGTGGAATCACATGTGGACAGGGGAGTGAAAAATGCTTTTGGCACACTGGCCTTCATCAGTCAGGGCATTGAGTATAGAAGTTGGAAAGTTATGTTGCAATTGTACAGGACATTGGTGAGGCTGCACTTGGGGTATTGTGTTCAGTTTTGGTCACCTTGCTGTAAGAAGGATGTTATTAAACTGGAAAGAGTGCAGAAGAGATTTACAAAGATGTTGCCAGGACTCAAGGGTCTGAGTTATAGAGAGAGGTTAGACAAGCTAGGACTTTTTCTTTAGAGCATAGGAGACTGAGAAGGGACCTTATAGAAGTGTATAAAATCACGAGATCATGGATCGAGTGAATGCACTCAGTCTTTTTCCTGGAGTCAGGGAATTGAGGACTAGAAGATATCATTTTAAGGTTAGAGGGGAAAGAATAAAAGGCAATCTTTTATACAGAGGGTGGTAGACATATGGAATGAGCTTCCAGTGGAAGTGTTTGATGTGAGTACATTATCAACATTTAAAAGGCATTTGGATGAATACATTGATATGAAACGTTTAGAAGCATGATGGCCAAGTGCAGGGAAATAGGATTAGTGTAGATGGACATTTTGGTCAGCATGGACCAGTTTGGGCCAAAGGGCCTGTCTCTGTGTGACTGTATGATTCTGAGCTGATTTGCCACAGCCAGTGGACTGTGCACTAGTAATTAAATGGTGACTTAATGATAGGAACCAGCCTCAGTGCAGCTATTTCAATTGTGACGGGAGAAAACAGGATGTGACTGAAGAACATTCACTTGCAATTGTCATTTCTGGTGTCATGCCTCTATTTGAAAAGTTTGACACATTTGACCCTGCTGTCAAAGACTGGGCCCAATCTGTGCAAAGAATGAGATTTTTTTGGGCAAATGACATTATGGCAGATGAAAGTAATGTGTAATCCTTCTGACTGGGTATGATGTGGACCCGCATCATTTTCACTCTTTGGGGCTAACTTTCCCAACAGGCACTAGACAGTAAAATCTCCCAAGAGTTGATAGAGCTGGTTAAGGAATATTACGATCCAAAACCTCCTTTAATCTTGAGATGTTATCAGTTTTGTTCAGCTGTTAGAGAACCGGGTGAATTTATATCGGGATTTTTGACGAAGTTACGATGACTGGCTGAGGCATGTGATTTTGGGTTAATCCTGAAAGAGATGCTGAGAGACCATTTGGTATGTGGGAGTAATAACAGAACTATCAGAAGCGTTTACTAGCTGAAGCCCAACCGGACTTCAAACAGGCATTGCAGGTGGCCTTGTCATTAGAACATGCAGCAAGTGGATTGTGTGAACTATAGGGCATCCCAATGGAAGTGGACACCCTCACCTGTCCAACTGAGCTTGGGGAAACCACTTGAACATAGGCAATCACAGAGCTTCACACAGAGCATGTCCTGAGTAGAGGGACCCTAGGCCAAACCACAGAAGAACCCCATAAAAAAAGCTGAGCCTCGGCCAAATGGCTAAACAGTTCTTCAGGATCTGGGCCAGCAAGCCATTGGGGTCAAGACAGCAAAGTACTCTACAAGGTCCGACCTGAGTAGGAAAACTTGTAGGCAGCTACCCAGGAGAGTGCACTCCTGGAAAGACTGGAGGTCTGTGACCAGTGGAGTGCCACAAGGATCAGTGTTCGGTCCTCTACCTTTTGTCATTTACATAAATGATTTGGATGTGAGCATAAGAGATATTGTTAGTAAGTTTGCAGATGACACCAAAATTGGAGGTGTAGTGGACAGCGAAGAAGGTTACCTCAGATTAAAGCAGGATCTTGATCAGATGGGCCAATGGGCTGAGAAGTGGCAGATGGAGTTTAATTCAGATAAATGCCAGGTGCTGCATTTTGCGAAAGCAAATCTTAGCAGGACTTATACACTTAATGGTAAGGTCCTCGGGAGTGTTGCTGAACAAAAAGACCTTGGAGTGCAGGTTCATAGCTCCTTGAAAGTGGAGTCACTGGTAGATAGGATAGTGAAGAAGGCATTTGGTATGCTGTCCTTTATTGGTCAGAGTATTGAGTAGAGGAGTTGGGAGGTCATGTTGCGGCTGTACAGGACATTGGTTAGGCCACTGTTGGAATATTGTGTGCAATTCTGGTCTCCTTCCGATCGGAAAGATGTTGTGAAACTTGAAAGGGTTCAGAAATGCTTTACAAGGATGTTGCCAGGGTTGGAGGATTTGAGCTACAGGGAGAGGCTGAACAGGCTGGGGCTGTTTTCCCTGGAGCGTCGGAGGCTGAGGGTGACCTTATAGAGGTTTACAAAATTATGAGGGGCAAAGTCTTTTCCCTGGGGTCGGGAGTCCAGAACTAGAGGGCATAGGTTTAGGGTGAGAGGGGAAAGATATAAAAGAGACCTATGGGGGAACCTTTTCACACAGAGGGCGGTACATGTATGGAATGAGCTGCCAGAGGAAGTGGTGGAGGCTGGTACAATTGCAATATTTAAGAGGCATTTGGATGGATATATAAATAGGAAGGGTTTGGAAGGATATGGGCCGGGTGCTGGCAGGTGGGACTAGATTGGGTTGGGATAACTGGTCGGCATGGACGGGTTGGACCAAAGATGCTGTACATCTCTATGACTCTAATTAAATTGCTTAGTGACACCCAAATAGGAACCAAATATTAATTTTAATCGGTTAAATGGTCAGTCAGTTCCCATGGAGGTTACAGCTGTATGTGTGGTTGCAGAATCTGTTTTTAACAAGATTCACTCGGGATTCCTTTAAGCTTGTACAAGACCCAGTTATGCTATGTACATGCTCTGAGGAACCATTGCAGATTAAGGATACAACTTTGGTTCTGGTCTCCTATGACAAGCAGTTGGTGCAGTTACCACTGATCGTAGTGAAAGGCTTGGTCCCAAGCCTATTGAGGCAGAATGGGTTGAGAAAGATTCACCTAGATTGGCTCAATATTTTTCAATTGTGAAATGACCACCTAACGAAATACATGGGAGTTTTTCAAGAAGGGCTTGGGAGTATAAAAGGGGCCAAAGTCGCTTTACATGTTGGCCAGGAAGCCATTCTGAGATTTTGCAAGGTCTGCCCAGTGCCACTTGTGGGCAAAAGTAGAGACAGAAATCAGGAGGCTGAAAAGTGAAGAAATCTCAAACCAAAGCGGTTTACAGAATGGACAGCACTGGTTGTACCGATTATGAAGCCTGACAGCTCACTTTGCGTTTGTGTTGAAATGGTAAACCACCTCTTGCAACTGGATTGGTAGCCGATCCCATGCGTAAAGGACTTGTACACAAAGACTGGGGGACTGTCCTTTACAAAGCTGAACATGCCTACCTGCAATCGCAATTGGATGAGGGGTCACAGAAGTATTCAACAATTAATGCCCATTAGGGTTTATATCAGCATACAAGCCTGCCATTTGGGATGTCATCAGCCTGCACTCTTTTCCAGCAGACCATGGAGAGTGTTTTACAAGGGCTACCTCAGGTTGCCATTTATCTGGATGACATACTAAAACAGGGACGACATTTAGAGAACTTGGACATAATGCCTAAGTGTTTCTCCCAGGCAGGTGTATGCCTTAAACAGGAAAAATGTGTTTTCCAGGTGTGCCAAGTGACCTATTTGGGTTATACAGTTGACTAAGATCAGTCCTTTCATGGACTTGATAGTCCTGGTCATTGTGGATGCCCATTCAAAGTGGTTGGATGTGTGTAAAGTTTGTTCAGCAAACTCAGGGATGACAACTGAGAAGCTCCAGCATTGTTTGCAATACACTGATCCCTGGAAGTATTGGTCATGGACAACAAGATGTCATTTACCAACATGGAATTCAAATACTTCCTAAAGTCCAGTTGCATTCGGCAGAAAAGAATAACTCTATATCATCCACCATTCAATGGGATAGCAGAAAGACTGGCCAGAATGTTGAAGGCAGGCTTAAAGAAGCACACTACAAGGTCAATTAATACCAAACTGTCCCGTTTCCTGTTTGATTATAGGATCACCCACATGCAACAACAGAGGTAGCTCCAGAGGATTTGCTGATAGGGAGAAGACTCAGCACCAGGTTAAACCTGAAATTTCCAGACGTGGTACATCATAATGGGGCAAGAGCAAAACATAGCTGGCCCCTCAGAGCAACGAGAGGGCCTGTCAGAACCTGCAGATGCTCCCCCTCGATATAGTGGCAAGGAAACCTCAGAGTCTAAATGGATGCAGCCTTGATACAGTTCCTGCCAGAAGAAGAGGAGGAAACTCTCCTGAAACATTCCAGATGCATGGTATGGGCCACAGTCTTGGACAGGCCACTCATGTCTGAGTCTAAGTCAGAGGAACGGGACCTGGGGCAAACATGTTGCAAGAGAAGCGACAAGCAAAAGACCAGACCCACTTCCCTGGAATTAAGGTGCAGAGGGGTGTAATGATTGGAACTAGATGGACCTTGTTAACTATGAGGTTCTTGATTGGAGTTGTTAATCAGGGATGCCTTGACTGACCAATATAACCTGGAGATTAGAATCTCCTCAGTTGAGGACTGACTCCGAGTTGGCTGACCACAGCCAGTGTACCGTGTACTAGTAAATAAAGGGTGTTTTGGTGATGGTAACTGGCCTCTGCGCAGTTATTTCACTGTTGTTGGATGAATCCTTCATCCTCCCTGTTATATATCTTTGTTTGATAATTATTTTCTTCAACATACGTCTTTCTTTGTTTTAAACTCTCTCCCTTGTCCATTTCAGTCAACTCTGACAAATTGATTTTCTTAAGCTATGGGAAGATTAAAGTCACCCATGATTATGCACTGTTTTAATTACATGTTATGATGTGCAGGTGCCGGTGTTGGACAGGTGTCAACAAAATCAAACGTCACACAACACACAGTCCAACAGATTTCTATAAAATCACAAGCTTTCTGACCACTACTCCTTCGCGAGATGAACGCTTCACTTTATGAAGGAGCAGTGCTCCGAAAGCTTGTGATTTTAAATAAGTCTGTTGGACCATAACCTGGTGTCTTGCGACTTTTGACTTTATTCATATGCTGTCATTATCTCCAGATTTATTTTCTGTCCTGCAGTATAGCTAATGTTAGGTGGCTTATCAACTACCCATACTGTGTCGTCTCCTCTTGTAGTTTCTTACCTCCACCATTAAGAATTCTATATCTTCAAATCCAAGATTATTTCCCGCTATCATTCTTATTCCATCTTGTCCTAAGAAAAGTACCCATCACACTTTTAGTCCAGCCTGAACATTTGTTTTCCAAATTTGATCTGTTTGTGAACAAAACTTGATTGAGTTATTTGAAGAAATAATGAAGAGAATTGATGAGGGCAGAACAGTGGACATGATATATATAGATTTCAGTAAGGCATTTGATAAAGTTCCTCATGGCACACTGGTTAGCAAGGTTAGATCACATGGAATACAGAGAGAACTAGTCATTTGATGCAGAACTGGCTTGAAGGTAGAAGACAGAGGGAGGTTGTGGTGGGTTGCTTTTCAGATTGGAGGACTGTGACAAGTGGTGTGCCACAAGGATCGGTGCTGGGTCCATAACGTTTCGTCATTTATACAAATGATTTGCATGTGAACATAGTTAAAAATCACACAACATCAGGTTATAGTCAAACAGGGAAGCACTAGCTTTTGGAGCATTGCTCCTTCATCAGGTAGCTGAGGAGCAGGGTTCATAAGTCACAGAATTTATAGCAAAAGATTGTAGTGTCATGCAACTGAAATGATATATTGAACACCCCTAGATTGCTGTTAAGTCTTTCATCTTTTAGAATGGGTTGCAGGTTTCAGTTCATTAATATCTAAATCACAGAACTTATTTTAAGTCACACTCTTGAGATAACTTAAGGTTTTATATAAAAAAGTGACAGCTCAGACAATGCATTAAAGGTGTGAGGTTAGAGTCTGTTTGTAACCCAATCTTGACTCAGACCGGTTCTATTTCCAAAGTAGGAATTTATAAAATTGGATTGGCTGCCTGCATTGACTGCCTGCAGATTGAACGCTTTTTGACCAAAATAGAATGTATCTGCAAATATAATTCTGCACATGCAAGTTCACCCCATAGACTTATATGTACATGTGAGCATGAAAGAGAGAGTGTGTGAGTGTGTGCATTTGAATGCACGTGGGAGAATGTGTTTGCATGTGTGCATGCTTGGTAAAGTGTGCATGTGAGTGTGATGGAGTATAAGCCTATGAGAGTGTGTGTATGAGAGAGTAAATGTGTATAAGAGAGGGTCTGCATGAGTATGTGAGTATTCAAGCGTGTGTGTGTGTGTGTGCGCCTGTCTGAGAGAGTGTATAGTGTGGTGGGGTGACATAGCCTGCATTGTGACATGAACCCAAGGTCCCGGTTGAGGCCATTCGAACTTGTTTATCATTTCTGCTTGGCCACTCTGCGTTGTTGCATATCCCAAAGTCCACCTTGAAAGACTGATGTGAACATAGGCAGTATACTTAGTAAGTTTGCAGATGACACCAAATTTGAAGGTGTAGTGGACAGTGAAGAAGGTTACCTGAGAGTGTAATGGAATCTTGATCAGATGGGCCAATGAGCCAAGGATTGACAGATGGAGTTTAATTTAGATAAATGTGAGGTGCTGCATTTTGGAAAAGCAAATCAGGGCAGGGTTTATACACTTAATGCTAAAATCCTAGAGAGTGTTGCTGAACAGAGAAACCTTGCAGGTTCATATTTCGTTGAAAGTCGAGTCGCAGGTAGATAGGATAGTGAAGAAGGCTATTGGTATGCTTTCCTTTATTGGTAGAGCATTAAGTAGAGGAGTTGGGAGGCCTTTTGCAGCTGTAAAAGACATTGGTTAAGCCACTTTTGGAATGTTGTGTGCAATTCTAGTCTCCCTGCTATAGGAAGGATGTTGTGAAACTTGAAAGGGTTCAGAAAAGATTTACAAAGATGTTGCCAGGTTGCAGGATTTGAGCTACTGGGAGAGGCTGAATAGGCTGGGGCTGTTTTTCCTGGAACATCAGAGGCTGAGGGATGATCTTATAGAAATAATGAAATCATGCGGGGCATGGCTAGGGTGAATAGTCAAGGTCTTTTCCCCAGGGTAGGGGAGTCCAAAACTAACTGGCATGGGTTTAATGTAAGAAGGGAAAGGTTTAAAAAGGATGGAAGGGGTAGCTTTTTCACGCAGAAGGTGGTGCATGTATAGAATGAACTGCCAGAGGAAGTAGTGGAGGGTGGCACATTTGCAACATTTAAAAGGCATCTGGATGGGTATATGAATAGGAAGGGTTTGGAGGGATATGGACCAAATGCTGGCAAATGGGATTAGATTTAAAGTTAGGATTTCTGCTTGGCATGGCCAAGTCTGTTTCCGTGCTGAAAATCTCTATGACTCGGTAAGTCTCTGAAATGGCTGGAAGATTACACCCATTAACATTTGGGTGTTAATTGTAAACGTTTTTCCCAAGTATCACGTGCTTAAGAAAAGAGCCAGTAACTTTATAGTTTTTATTTAACCATTCTTTTCCCTTTGATCTATTTGTTGATGTTTATTCATGTTTGTACACTCCATTCTTGTCACACTTATATCATTACCCAAATAATTGCCACTATATCCTTGTGTTTTGTATGCCGAGATAATCCCTCTTCACAAAACTCTGCCCTTGGCACTCTTTAAAGCTCTCTCTACTTCTCCGTTTATTCGATTCACCAAGAGATTAGTCCCAGCACTGTTCAAATAAGTTCATCCGAACAAAACAACTCCCTTCTTCCTCAGTACTGGTGCCAGTGCCCTGTGAACTGAAACTCCAATCTTCTCACACCAATCATTAATCTGCATCTTCAACTCCTTGGGGGAGATGGGAGAAGAAAGGGATGGATGAAGGAAAGAGGGAGGAAGGAAGGAGAAAGGGAGAGGGGAGAGTGAGAGAGGTATGGAGCATGGGGAAGTTGAAAGAGAGAGGTAGGAGAAAGTTCGGAGACAAAGAGGGAAGGGAGGTTGAAGGAGATGGACAGAAAGAGGCAGGGAGAAGGAGAGTACGGAGAGAGTGAATGGAAGAGAGGAAGAAGGAGAGTGGGATTGGAAGAGAGTGGAGAAGGGGAGAGGGGGTGATGGATGGAGGAAAGGGCAATATGGGTAGAGGGCATTTGGAAAGGATGGAGCGATGGAAGTGTGTGGTGACAGGGCAGGTATTTGAGGAGAAGGAAGGGATGAAGCTAGAGTTGGGATTGTGAGGAAGTGGGGAGGATTGGGAAGAGGAGGGAGAAACTAGAGGTAGGCCAGGATGCATGGGCAAGGGGATTAAGGGAAGGCTAATGCTGGAGGGAGTGGGAGAGGATTGGTGAGAGACAATTTAAGAAGGAGTAAAAAGTGGAGAGGGATGGGTGGGATTGAAGAAAGATGGATGTGGCTGTAGAAAGGTTGGAAGGAAAGGTAGAAGAAGGAAGGGAATAGGATAAAGCAAGGTGGAAAATGAGCACGATTGCTGATAAATGTGTGGAGGACATGTAGGTTGCATAGGGAGTGGTTGGATGAGGGAGGAAAGGGGGCTTATTGGGGAAGAGATTGGTTTAGGGAGGAAGGGAAATGAGGGGAAGAGGGAAATATTTTAAGAGCAAAGCCACAAACACAAGGAGGAAGAAGCAAAACTAGGGTGATGGATATAGAAGAGAATTAAGAGGAAGAACTTTGATTTCTGTCACTCTGAAATTGCACTGATGCATTCACTACTGAACTCATCTTTCCTTTTCCTCCTGTCCCTCCTCCTCTCTCCTCCAATATTCTGAAGGGAACATTCCTTCTGTGAGACCAGGTGAAGTAGTGATTTATATGTATTGCTTTCAATTTTGTATCCTATATTCGCTGATCACGCTGCAGTCTCCTCTACATTGAGACCTCCAACCATAGATTTGCTACTGCTTGCAGTTTACCTGATTTTATTTTGTAAGCATCACTATGAATTTCTGGTGGTGTTTCACTTTTAATTCTCCACCTTGCACTTATGCTGACCTTTCTGTCCTTTACCAGTAAAGCTCAATGAAAGCATGTGGAACAGCACCTCATCTTTTGATTAGATTCTCTACAACCTTCTGGTCCCAAATTTAAGTTCAATAATTTCAGACTGTAACCTCATTTGGTTGCCTGTGCATAGTTTGTTTTTTTCTCTTTTTCTCATATTTTTGCTTTCTCACAGTATCGCACCTGCTTTAGGCATATCTTCTGTTTCATTGTTTCTTTTTGCCCCATAGGAGATAGTGAGGATGACAGATGCTGGAGAAGTCAATGTTGATAAAGTGTAGTGCTGGAAAAAGCACAGCACATCAGGCAGTGTTTGAGGACTAAGAGAGTCTTAACCCTTCATCAGGAATCTTTTCTACTCATCACAATTCTCTCCATGACCCTGAAAGAATAGTTCAATATCTTCTACAATGTATTACACCTTCCTTCTATCCTTTTCTCACCTAACCCCTGGACAAAACCTATCATACCTCAAACTTTTCCCAGTTCTGATGAGAGGACCTGGACCTGCAACATTAATTTTGTTTCTACGCTATTTGCCTGACCTAGTCAGTGTGTTTCTGGCATTTTCTGTTAAGATTTCAGAAAACTGACTTATGGGAAATCATTTCAGATCATGCTCTGAAGCTTCTAATGAAATAAAGCCAACTAAATCAAAATTGTTAATTGTAGATTAAAATTATTGACAAATATCTAATATTACAAAATAATCCCAGTGTGAGTCAACTATCAAAGTTAAATATATTGTTACATTTAATAACCAAATAAATAATGTTTAATTGTGAAAAAGAGGTTTGTTGCTATAGCATTGTAAAGTGCTGATATGTGATTATTGCAAACATCATTTCTAATAAATTTATTTTGTATCTAGGTGTATCTTCATACATAATCAGAATATTGTGGTAGTTACCATTTCTTAACTGTTCATTCTCCCAAAATTACACATGGTGAATCAACAGAAAGTGTAGTTAGAATATTTAGAGCAATGTTCAGGCTCCATTGTTGTTTCAAGGTTAGATAATTTAGAGAGGGTAGGTAGAACACAATTAAGTGAGATGGGAGGAAGATCAAGGTAGTGAATGGGCACATTGTTAATGATGCCAGAGGGCCAATTAGTGGAAAGAAGAAGAAAAGATCTCAATCTTGACTAAGGAATCCCTCCAAGATATGTTCAAAATGCATATTGATATTTGTGAATGTTAATTGAGAAAAGCAAGTTAGACAAGTGAAAATAGAGTCAAAGGCTTTTATGCAGGTCATGATAAATGGAGATAGAAGTGGCTGACACAGGGATGGGCTCACAGGCCTGATCATTCGGTCCTTTGAGTCCACATCAACCCAGACTCTCATCAAAAGCATCCCACCCAGACCCAAGACCCCTACCTGTAAGCCTGCATTTCCCATGGCTAACTCACTTGGTCTGCACATCTCTAGACACTATGGGCAATTTACCATGGCCAATCCACCTAACCTGCACATTTTTTGACTGTGGGAGGAAACCCACACCTGACATGGGGAGAATGTGCAAACTCCACACAGACAGTTGCCCAAGGCTGGAATCAAACCCAGGTCCCTGGCACTATGAGCCTACAGTGCTGACTACTGTGCCGCCCTGACTTGTGCCTTGTAGATGGTGGACAGACTTTGAGGAAACAGAAGGTGAGTTACGCATCATACAATTCCCACCCACTGTCTTGCTTATGTCAAACAGCATATGTATGCTTGGTCCAGTTTAGCTTCTCGTCAATGATAACCTCCCAGTGATAACCTCCCAATAATATTGCCAAATCAGTCAAAATTGCTTTGATGTCACCTCTCTTCTTCATATTTGGACCAAGGCTGTAATGAGGTTAGGAGCTAAGAGGTCTTGATGAAACCCAAACTGACCATCAGTGAATGGATTATTACTGTGTGAATGCCACTTTATCGCACTGTTACCATCACCTTCCATCACTTCACTGTTTGAGAATAGACTGATAGGACTGTGATTGGCCACATTTGATTTGTGCTGCTTTTTGTGCGCAGGTGACAATGTTATAATTGTGTTGAAACTACTTGACTAAGTGTGTGGCAAGTCCTAGAGCACATCTTCAGTACTATTGCTGAGTATTACGAGGCCCATAAAATTTGGAGTATCCTGTGCATTCTCAGCATTATGTGGATTGAATCAAGTTGACTGAAAACTGGCAACTGTGATTCTGGGAAATTCAAGAGCTTGTCAAGGTGGATCATTCTCTCAGAAATTCTAGCTGAATATAGTTGCAAATTTTTCAGCCTTGTCTTTTGCGATGATGTGCTAGGCTCCTCATCAAATGAAGGTGCAAGTGTCTATGAAGCCTCCTCCTCCTTTTAATTGTTTAATTAGAGATAACAGGGATGAAACTCGAACACTTTCCACTTTGATGAGGATCCCCCCCCATACTGATACTGTATAGGTAGCACATAAAAATTCACCTTTTCCCATTTTTACGCTTACAGAAAAATATCTTGCCATACAAACTTCAACATTATTTAAAATATAGTATATTATATTCTAGAAATTTTAAATGAAACACAGTCCTAATTTAAAAGAAATATAAGCTTATTTTGTATTTCATCCAGAATAATGATGATCTTGTACAAGCAAAGACTGTCCTTCAAGATGTCATTATTTCTTCATCAATATTCCTCCATGATCCAAACTGGAGATAACAATTGTCTTGTGTGTTTTTCATGTTGTATGCCCCAATCTTCTGATAAACATACATTGCAGTCTGTAGGGAGCAAAGGTTAGTAAATCATTGTAGGATGAACATACGCAATGAATCATAAAAGTGGAAAAGAAAATAGTGAACATAAAACTGAAATCAAAATTTTCTGTTACTTTTGGAGGAAACAGCACACTTTTGTGATATGGTGGGATCCTCATCAAAGTGGCAAGTGTTCTAGTTTCAGTACAGGCATCTGACAAATAAAATGAACATGCGTGGCTTGTCTGAAAATCTGAAATTAGTTACAAAGGAATTTCTATGTGTGGCCAAAGGGTGCAGGAAAGGGATAGATGAAGATACAAACGTTGTCTCTTGAAGAGCTGTGATTAGTGGAATGATGAACAACTGCCACCCAAAATCAAAAAACAAGAGAAAAGTGAGGTGAAACCAAAACTAAAAAGGGGAAACAAAATGGGGGCAGAGGTTGAGGTTTGAAATTGTTGAAATGTGGAAAGCGGTGAAATGCCAGTTCAAAAGATGCAGTCTGTTCCTCAAGCTGGAGGTGACAGACATGGCAGAGGATGATCCTTTGAACATGGAGGTGGGTGGAAGGTGAGCACTTATCTTGGTTGTGAAGGAGGAGGAAGGGTGACAGTAAAAATGCAGGAAATGGAAAGCACCCATTTGATGGCCCTGTCAATCATTGTGTTCGAGGTGGGAGGAATCCTCAGCTGATGAGAAAGGAAGGCATACCAGAGGTACTGGCAGGATAATTGAATAAAATCATGGGCGATGGTGTTTGTCCAGCAACCAAACTTGTGAGCATACCGTTGTCCTTTAGCAGGCAACCAGGCAGCTGTTGCCTGAGATCTGGTTTGGTGCAACATTAAACATGAATTTTGAAAAGGTGTCATGATGTGAAGAAAACATAACTTTATGAGTAAAATCAAAGTGACTGCAATAAATAGTTAACTTTATAAAATGGTTATTAAAAATGTTAAATAGCAGAGCCAACAGTATTACTTTCTTTTCTGCTTAAGAAACACAGCTAAAGAGATGCTGACTACACACCAAGTCCTGGTTATTAGGGAGAGGGGAGGTAACTGGATGCTGAGTAGGGGGAGCTGCTTCATTTAACCGTGGTTGGCATGGAGATGCATGGATTTGTTAACTGTCAATTTCAGCTAGCGGATTAAACTCTTACCAGCAGGTAGACTCCAACTGGTCGAGGTGTTGCCACGTGATGTGCAGCAGGAATTAGCAGTCTCCATACCCTCCATGAAAAAGGTTCAATGTCTGCACAAATTCTATTTGGTCCACAAAACAGGATCCTGTGCATGAATACATTGTCTAACTGATAACTTTAAATTGGTTTCTGTTTTTTTTTGAGGAGAAAGTGAGGTCTGCAGATGCTGGAGATCAGAGCTGAAAATGTGTTGCTGGAAAAGCGCAGCAGGTCAGGCAGCATCCAGGGAACAGGAGAATCGTCGATTCTCCTGTTCCCTGGATGCTGCCTGACCTGCTGCGCTTTTCCAGCAACACATTTTCAGTTCTGTTTTTTTTTAGCCACCCAGAGTGTTGTGGAGGCTAGAAGGTGGATGTTGAAACCTCATCAGATTGACAAATACACTTGGATGTACACCAGACGTTCTATAACCCACGAAAAGTTGGGAAAATGGGATTAGTTGGTCAACTGGTTTTCAACCAGCAAGTACACAATGAGACATTGATCTCATGTGCTGCACAGTTTTCATTATTAATGTGTAACAGTAATTTGATCAATTTGAGAAATTTGAAGACTGAGGATGATAAGCCACATTCTTCATCTATTAGAGCTTATATTTTAGAATTTGGCAAGGGTCAATTGCAAACTGTAAAAAACATGGGGTGATTTTCCATTGAATTTTCTGATAGTTTGTGTTGGGTTTTTCAGGGTTTCCTTGATTTCCATGGGTGAATGAGAGACCCACCCATGGAAATTCCTCATCGGAACATTATATTGCTGTTGTAAGCTTTTTATTTCATTATATACTTGTCTGACTTGTTGAACAACATATGTGGACACAAAGTTCATATGTGTAACAGAATTTCTTACCACATAGCCTATGAGTACAACTACGAACAGGAGCAGAACAGCAGCTATGCCAATGATGATGATCATCCAGGTTGGTATTGACACAACTGCTTTACTTGTTGTGTTTGAGGCCACTGTAGAGGATGGCACCTTAATTTCTGCAGAAGCAATTTCAATTATCCATAAGAATAAAGTAAAAGAAATCACCCATGCTTTCTTAAAAGTTCCATATTAACCACATGACTACTTGAACTAATAGATGAGTCGCATTTGAATATTTACTAGCAGGTGGTGTTGTATCTGACTTAATGGAAGATCGTTGTGGTTGCTGGAGGCTAGTAATCACAGACCCAAGCTATCATTGCAGGAAGCATCCAAAGCCCAATATCTTCAACTATAGCATCACTAAGTATCACTTCATCCTAGTCAGGAAAGTGGAAGTTCACGAATAATTCTGCTTGTTAAGCTCTACTCACCAGTTATTACAGTAAAGAAACAGCCTAAGACAATCTACCTCAGGACCTGGAAAACACCTTGGCTTGTGTTGACATACGGAATCATACAAACATAGAGTTGTACAGCATGGAAACAGACTCTTTAATTTAATCCTAAATTAATCTATTCCCATTTGGCAGCATTTGGACCATATCCCTCTAAACCTTTCCTATTCATAAACCCATCCAGAATGTTTTTAAATGTTGTTATTGTACCAGCTTCCACCACTTCCTGTGGCAGCTCATTCCATACACATACCACCTCTGCGTGAAATTGTGTCCCTTAGGTCCCTTCTAAATCTTTCCCCTCTCACATTAAAATTATGACCTCTTGTTTGGACTCCCCTACCTGGGAAAAAGATATCAGCTATTTAGCCTAGCCATGCCCCTCATGAATTTATAAACCTGTATGAGGTCACCCCTCAGCCTCAGGCAGGTGGGACTAGTTTAGTTTGGGAACATGGTCAGCCCGGACCAGTTGGATTGATAGGTCTGTTTCCATGCTGTATGAATCTATGAGTCTATTTAGTCTGTCCCTATAGCTCAAATCTTCTAATCCAGGCAACATTCTTATAAATCTTTTCTGCACCCTTTCAGGTTTAACAACACATTTCCTATAGAATTGAGACCAGAATTAAACACAGTATTCCAAATGTGGCCGAACCAATGTTCTGTATAGACACAGCATGACATCCCAACTCCAATACTCAATGAACTGACCAATAAAGGCAAGCATACCAACTGCCTTCTTTACTATCCTGTCTAACTGTGAGTACATCTTCAAGGGACTATGAAGGTCTCTTTGAACTGTCCCTGAAGGTCTCTTTGCTCGGCAACACTCCCTAGGGCCCTACAATTAAGCGTATAAGTTCTGCCTTGATTTGCCTTACCAAAATGCAACATCTCATATTTATATAAATTAAACTCCATCTGCCACTTCTCGGCACATTGTCCATCTGATCAAGGTCCCATTGTAATCTGATGTAACCTTCTTAACTGTCCACTACACAACCAATTTTGCCATACCAGTCCTTGTGGCGGATTGCTGGCCACAGGCATCTGGTACAAAAAGACAAGCCTCCATCACCACCCCCTGTCTCCTATCTTCAAGCCAATTTAGTTTCTAAATGGCTAGCTCTCTCTGGATTCCATATGATCTAACCATGTTTATCAGTTTACCATGTGGAATCTTGTTGAATGTCTTTCTGAAGTCCATATAGACAATGTCCACCTCTCTGCCTTCGCCAAATCTTTTTGTCACTTCTTCAAAAAACTTGGTATTCAAAAAATATTGTAGATAACATTAAGTGGCATAGAATTGAAATAGAAGGACCACTTCAAACAAGAGAAAATCCAGTCATCTGTTTTAATCTTAAATTGCAGCAGCATCACTTAGTTGCTCTCTGCTATAATGCTGAGGGTTGCCATTACAAAGAAGCTCAAATAAGTTTCCCTGTCAATATTGCAGCTGCAAGATGAGGGCAGAGGCTGAGAAGTCTGATGAGTTGCTCACTTCCTGATCCCTCAAAACCTGTTGGCATCCGAAAGCCTCAAGTTAGGACAGCGAAAACGTATGTACTATCCACCTGGATGGATGGAGCTTCAAAAACATTCAAGAAACTTGAAGCCATCCAGGAAGGAGCATTTAATTTAACAATTGTCATTTTGCTTAATGTCTACACCTTCCATCATACTGTGGCAGCTGGACTACACATGCTCCCCCTACCTCACCTCACCCAAACACACATCTTGCTAGTCTTAGACCCCTGATGTAGGCAGAAAGCTGGATAAGATAGTGAAGGCAGGAATTTACAGAGCTGGGGAAAATGGAAAAGTGGGACCTCAAAGCTAGTACTTTCTGGATTCCTCCTGGTGCCATATGTTGGAACAGATGTAGGAAAATAAAGCTGATGATTACATAGCTGGAGAGATGCCAGAAAGAATGTACCTTAACATCACTGTGACCAATATCCTCATAGTGGATTTTGCTTGGGCTGTTGAGGATGTCTTAAATAGCTTGGCCAGGGTTTGGGACTTTCAGGGTAGATTCAGAAGAATAGAAAAAAGTTGGAAAATTAGTAAGTATATTCAAAAGGCAGAGGAAATGATGGTTAGAAAATATAGAACAAAGGAATTGACAGTGTTATGTGGTATGTACTTTATTGCAAGAGATCCATGGAATAAGGTAGTTGAACGAAGAGCATGGGAGTGTGATATTATAACCGTTACTGAGAAGTTAGCGAGTTTTGAGGAGATTTGTAGCTCAGGTTGAGTTTCTGGATATAGGTTTGCTCGCTGAGTTGAAAGGTTCATTTTCAGACGTTCCGTCACCATACTAGATAACATCTTCAGTGAGCATGCGGACAAAGCACTACTGATGTTTCCTGCTTTCTATTTATATGTTTGGGTTTCTTTGGGTTGCTGATGTCATTTTGTGTGGTGATGTCATTTCCTATGGTGATATCATTTCCTGTTCTTTTTCTCAGGGGGTGGTAAATGGAATCCAAGTCAATGTGTTTGTTGATAGAGTTCCGGTTGGAGTGCCATGCTTCTAGGAATTCTTGTGCGTGTCACTGTTTGGCTTGTCCTAGGATGGATGTGTTGTCCCAGTCAAAGTGGTGTCCTTCCTTATCTGTATGTAAGGATACTAGTGAGAAGTGACTGAACGGGTTGGAAAGGACAGAACCCACCAGAAAGGAAGGAGTCAGGAATCACAACTTCATTGGATTCTCCTGCTCAGAAAATGCACACACTGTTCTGCCAAAAAGGCAAGTTCAGGACTTCATGGAGGCATTCATAATGAGAGCACTGGTTTATGATCCCAAGACCAAAAGGACATCCTCGTTAGTAAAGGCATGAGCAGTGCAAATGACTATTGGACAGACCATTGACTCCTTTGCTCCTGTTTGTCCATCAACCATCACTAGAAACAGCTGAAGATGAAGTAACCATTTAGAAAAAACAGTTCAACATTGAGCAGTTTCAAGACCTGAAAAAGGCTGGCAAACATTCAACAGTGTCTTCATCAAAATCTTCAAAACATTCATTTTAATGCAATGTAAGAAATCTGGAAAGAGCTGAACACAGCTATAGAACATAGAACAATACAGTGCAGAACAGGCCCTTCGGCCCTCGATGTTGCAGCGACTTGTGAACTATTCTCAGCTCGTCCCCCTACACTATCCCAAAATCATCCATGTGCCTATCTAAGGATTGTTTAAATCTCCCTAACGTGGTTGAGTTGACTACGTTAGTAGGTAGGGCATTCCACGTCCTTACCACTCTCTGCATAAAGAACCTGCCTCTGTTATCTGTCTTAAATCTATCCCCCCTCAATTTGTAGTTATGCCCTCTCGTACAAGCTGATGTCATCATCCTTGGAAAAAGACTTCCACTGTCTACCCTATCTAATCCTCTGATCATCCTGTATGTCTCTATCAAATCCCCTCTTAGCCTTCTTCTTTGCAATGAGAACAGACCCAAGTCTCTCAGCCTTTCTTCATAAGACCTTCCCTCCACACCAGGCAGCATCCTTGCAAATCTCCCCTCGACCTTTTCCAATGCTTCCACATCCTTCCCAAAATATGGGGACCAGAACAGTACACAATATTCCAAGTGCGGCCGCACCAGTGTTTTGTATTGTTGCAGCACGATATTGTGGCTCCGGTACTCAATGCCTCTGTGAATGAAACCTAACACACTGTATGCCTTCTTAACAGCACTATCCACCTGGGTGGCAACTTTCAGGGATCTATGTACATGGACTCCAAGATCCCCCTGCACATCCACACTACCAAGAATCTTTTTGTTGACCTAGTACTCTGCCTTCCTGTTATTCTTCCCAAAGTGCATCACCTCACGTTTAGCTGCATTGAACTCCATTTGCCACCTCTCAACCCAATTCTGCAGTTTATCCAAGTCCCCCTGCAACCTGTAACATTCTTCCAAACTGTTCACTATTCCTCCAACTTTAGTATCACCTGCCACCTACGCCTGCGTCTAAGTTATTTATAAAAATGACAAACAGCAATGGTCCCAAAACAGATCCTTGTGTCACACCACTAGTAACTGGACTCCAGGCTGAATATTTTCCATCAACCACCACTCACTGCCTTCTTTCAGAAAGCCAGTTTCTAATCCAAACTGCTAAATCACCCTCAGAGGAGGAAGTGCTTGATGTCTTGAAATGGTTAAAGGTGGATAAATCCCCAGGACCTGATCAGGTGTACCCGAGAACTCTGTGGGAAGCTAGAGAAGTGATTGTTAGGCCTCTTGCTAAGATATTTGTATCATCGATAGTCACAGGTGAGGTACCAGAAGTCTGGAGGTTGGCAAACATAGTGCCACTGTTTAAGAAGGGTGGTAAGGACAAGCCAGGGAACTATAGACCAGTAAACCTGACCTTGGTGGTGGGTAAGTTGTTGGAGGGAATCCTGAGGGACAGGATGTACATGTATTTGGAAAGGCAAGGACTAATTAGGGATTGTCAACATGGCTTTGTGTGTGGAAAATCATGTCTCACAAACTTGATTGAGTTTTTTGAAGAGGATTGATGAGGGCAGAGCAGTAGATGTGATCTATATGGACTTCAGTAAGGCGTTTGACAAGATTCCCCATGGGAGACTGATTAGCAAGGTTAAATCTCATGGAATACAGGGAGAACAAACCATTTGGATACAGAACTGGCTCAAAGGTAGAAGACAGAGGGTGGTGGTGGAGGGTTGTTTTTGAGATTGGAGGCCTGTGACCAGTGGAGTGCCACAAGGATCGGTGCTGGGTCCTCTCCTTTTTGTCTTTTACATAAATGATTTAGATGCGAGCATAAGAGGTACAGTTAATAAGTTTGCATATGACACCAAAATTGGAGGTGTAGTGGACAGCGAAGAGGGTTACCTCAGATTATAACAGGATCTTGATCAGATGGGCCAATGGGCTGAGAAGTGGCAGATGGAGTTTATTTCAGATAAATGCCAGGTGCTACATTTTGAGAAAGCAAATCTTAGCAGGACTTATGCACTTAATGGTAAGGTCCTAGGGAGTGTTGCTGAACAAAGAGACCTTAGAGTGCAGGTTCACAGCTCCTTGAAAGTGGAGTTACAGGTAGATAGGATAGTGAAGAAGGCACTTGGTATGCTTTCTTTTATTGTTCAGAGTATTGAGTACAGGAGGTCATGTTGTGGCTGTACAGGACATTGGTTAGGCCACTGTTAGAATATTGCATGCAATTCTGGTCTCCTTCCTATCGGATAGATGTTGTGAAACTTGAAAGGGTACAGAAATGCTTTACAAGGATGTTGCCAGGGTTGGAGGATTTGAGCTACAGGGAGAGGCTGAACAGGCTGGGGCTGTTTTCCCTGGAGCGTCGGAGGCTGAGGAGTGACCTTATAGAGGTTTAAAAAATTATCAGGTGCGTGGATAGGGTAAATAGGCAAAGTCTTTTCCCTGGCATTGGGGAGTCCAGAACTAGAGGGCATAGGTTTAGGGTGAGAGGGGAAAGATATAAAAGAGACCTAATGGGCAACCTTTTCACACAGAGGGTGGTACCTGTATGGAATGAGTTGCCAGAGGTAGTGGTGGAGGCTGGTACAATTGCAACATTTAAGAGGCATTTGGATGGGTATATGAATAGGAAGGGTTTGGAGGAATATGGGCCGGGTGCTGGCAGGTGGGACTAGATTGGGTTGGTATATCTGATCGGCATGGACGGTTGGACCAAAGGGTCTGTTTCCGTGCTGTACATGTCTATGATTCTATGAATCTAATCCTTTCCAAAACCTTTCCTACAACAGAAGTAAGGCTCACCAGTCTATAATTACCTGGGTCATCTCTACTGCCCTTCTTGAACAATGGCACAATATTTCCAATCCTCCAGTCCTCTGGTACTAAACCTGTAGACAATAACGACTTAAATCTCAAAGCCAAGGGCTCTGCTATTTCCTCCCTAGCTTCCTAGAGAATCCCATCCGGCCCGGTTACGTGTCTACTTTCACTCCTTCGAAAATTGATAACACCTGTTCGTAACTAACCTCGATCCTTTCTAGTCTAATAAGTTGTATGTCATTCATCTTCTCTACAATATTCTCCTTTTCCTGAGTGAAAACTGATGAGAAATGTTCGTTTAGCACCTCTCCGATCTCCACAGGGTCCACACTCAACTTCCCACTTCTGTCTTTGATTGGCCCTATTCCTACCTTAATCATCCTTTTATTCCTCACATACCTACAGAAAGCTTTAGCGTTCTCCTTTATTCTATTTGCTAAAGACTGCTCGTGTCCTCTCTTTGCTTTTGTTAGCTCTCTCTTTGAATCCTTTCTGGCTGATCTGTAACTCTCCATTGCATCATCTGAACCATCTTGCCTCATCAACACATAAGCCTCCTTCTTCTTCTTAACAAGAGATGCAATTTCTGTTGTAAACCACGGTTCCTTTACCTTATCACGTCCTCTACCACGGTTCCTTTACCTTATTACTTCCTCCCTGCCTGACAGGGACATACCTATCAAGGACACGCAATATCTGTTCCTTAAACCAGCTCCACATTTCTATTGTGTGCATCCCCTGCATTTGCTACCCCATTCTATGCATCCTGATTCTTGCCTAATCGCATTATAATTACCCTTGCCCCATCGATAATCTTGACCTGTGGCATGTATCTATCTCTTTCCATCGCTAAACTAAACATAACTGAATTATGGTCACTCTCTCCAAAGTGCTCACCCACAACTAAATCAAATACTTGGCCTGGTTCATTACCAAGCACCAGATCCAGTGTGGCCTTCCCTCTTGTCGGCCCTTTGACATACTGCGTCAGGAAACCCTCCTGTAAACATTGGAGATAAACCGATCCATCCAATGTACTAGAGTTATAGCATTTATACAGTGTAGAAACCTGTAGCTACAAGACCACGAATCACTAAGATTGGTTTGACGAGAATGATCTCATCATCTGTTGTTGATCCACCTTTAGGACTCCACTATGTAGCGGTGCTGTCAAACAACACTTGTGTTGGAGATTAAAGTCCTCCATTCCTGAAGAAGGGCTCATGCCCGAAACGTCGATTCTCCTGCTCCTTGGATGCTGCTTGAACTGCTGTGCTTTTCCAGCAACACATTTTCAGCTCTGATCTCCAGCATCTGCAGTCCTCACTTTCTCCATTAAAGTCCTCCACACAAAGTACATTCCATGTGCATAGTAGCCTTAGTCTGCCTCAGTACTACGTAATTATCCTAGACTGTTTGTCAAAATTGAGCCTATCTTCTGCCAAAGACTTTGTGTGGCTGCTATTTTCCACTTAGTATCAGTAGCTTAATCTAACACCAATAAGAAGGATTGGTAACAGTGAATCTATCAACAACATTGCAGATGGTTTAGCTACACCATATCACAGATGGTAAGAGTGGTGAAGATCATAGAAACATAGAAAAATACAGCGCAGTACAGGCCCTTTGGCCCTTGATGTTGCGCCGATCCAAGCCCACCTAACCTACACTAACCCACTATCCTCCATATGCCTATCCAATGCCCGTTTAAATGCCCATAAAGAGGGAGAGTCCACCACTGCTACTGGCAGGGCATTCCATGAACTCACGACTCGCTGAGTAAAGAATCTACCCCTAACATCTATCCTATACCTACCACCCCTTAATTTAAAGCTATGCCCCCTCGTAATAGCTGACTCCGTATGTGGATCCTGACAAAATATATAACTTGTCATTCAAGAGAATTGATCATAGAAATTAGAAAGTGATTCTGTGATTGAGGTGTTCTAATTGTTCTGAGACAAAGAATTAAATTACTGTAGATCCCATCAACTCTAGTGAGGTTGGGTTTGCATTGTAGCAGCATTTTGAGATGTAATGGCTGTTCAGCGAGATACATATATAACAAATGGTGAATGATTTGCAGTTACATCTTTGTTTTAATTATACAAACAAGTCAGAATTACTTACCCTTTGAAGATGCAAGTGTTATCCTTGCGGATGTGTGCATTGTCAATTTACTCAGAAAAAGAGATGCAGAATGTGATGACCCCATATCTGTCTCAGTTGTTGCAGATTGACTTGTTGCTGCATTTGCTTTTGATGGCACTACATCTGATGCTTCTGCAGAGGGAAACATACTTTAGATTCACAATCAACATATTTGATATAATACAAGATTAAAATGAAAATGTAACTAAAATTGTCTGTGAATACTGAAGCAATTGTGATTGTTGGTGGACACAAATAAACAAAATAGGACTCGGAGTAGATCATTTGTTCACAGATTCTGCTCTCAGTAGGATCATGGTTGGTATGTTTGTATTTTAAATTTCCCATTTACTCCTGATAACCTTAGATTCTTGCCAGTCAAGGAAATCAATCTGTTGTTTCCTTAAAAATATTTAATGATCTCACCATCATCTGAAAGAGCAAGTTCAAAAGTTGCAACCCTCTGGGAAAACAAAAATCTTCTCATCTCTGTCCCAAAAATGCGATCTCTAATTTTAGACAGTGCCCCTCCTTCTGGACAAACATATATGAGGTAACATCCTTCCCCTGTCCACCTTGTCAAGATCAAATATCAATCCTGAAAACCTCCTCTGAAACACCTCCAATGTATGAACACCATTTCTTAAATAAGGAGACCAAAAGGGCGGCACGGCGGCACGGTGGCTCAGTGGTTAGCACTGCTGCCTCACAGCACCAGGGTTCCAGGTTCGATTCTGGCCTTGGGTGACTGTGTGGAGTTTGCACATTCTCCCCGTGTCTGAATGGGTTTCCTCCGGGTGCTCCCGTTTCCTCCCACAGTCCAAAGATGTGCAGGTCCAGTGAATTGCTCATAGCATTAGGTGCATTAGTCAGAGAGGAAATGGGACTGGGTGGGTTACTCTTTGGAGGGTTGGTGTGGACTGGTTGGGCTAAAGGGCATGTTTCCATACTGAAGGGAATCTAATCTAAAATTTAACAAAGTATTCAAGACACAATCTGAATGCCTGATAAAGATGCAAATCAGGAGAAAGTGAAGACTGCAGATGCTGGAGAGTCAGAGTCAAAAACTGTGATGCTAGAAAAGCACAGCAGGTTAGGCAGTGTCTGCGGAGCAGGAGAGTTTTGGGCATAAGCCCTTCATCAGGAATGTAAAGGGGGAAGAGGGCTGAGAGATAAATGGGATGGGGGTGGGGCTGGAGGGAAGGTAGGATGGTGATAGGTAGATGCGTGTGGGAGGTAATTGTGATTGGTCAGTGGGGAGGGTGGAGTGGATAGGTGGGAAGGAAGATGGACAGGTAGGACAGGTTCAGGGAACATCTTTGATCCACATGCCACAAACAACTTCACCGCCCTCACAGTCCCCTAAGGACATGCAAATCCTGGGCTTCTTCCACGGCCAAATCAAAGCTACGTACCTCAGGACCTTACAACCACATGGCATCAACATCGATTTCACCAGTTTCCAAATCTTCCCTCATCCCAGATCCAGCCCTCCAACTCAGCGCTGCCCTCTTGACCTGTCCATCTTCCTTTTCACCTATCCGCTCCACCCTCCCTACTGACATATCACAAATATCTCACACCCGCATCCCACCTACCTTTCCCCAACCCTACCCCCTATTTATCTCTCAGACTCCTTTACCTTCCCTTCCTGATGAAGGGATAATGCCCAAAATGCCAATTCTCCTGCACCTCGGATGCTGCCTGACCTGCTGAGCTTTTCCAGCACTACACTTTTTGACTAAGATGCAAAACATGCATACTAATTTTCAGTGCTGAGGGGAAAGGATGTTTTTTGCTTTTTTTTTAGTTCATAGTTAATAAGGTATTTTAATGTGATAAACTGTAGTCCATGGTCAGGGACCCAGCACAAAACAAAGTGTGATATCTCTGGAAAACAGTAAGTTTATTGATTGGTAATAGCTGCTCCTCCGAGAATCCCTACAGTGTGGAAACAGGCCCTTTGGCCCTACAAGTCCTCACTAATACTCGGAAGAGTAACTCACCCAGACCCATTCCCCTACCCTATTACTACATTTACCCCTAACTAATGCACCTAATCTACATTTTCTTGTCACTCATAAGCCATAATATCTAAATCTCTCTAAATTCCACACTGAACTCCACGGACAATTTAACAAGGTCAATTCACCTACTGTGCACATCTTTGGATTGTGAGAGGAAACCGGAGGACCCAGAGGAAAACCACTCAGACATGGAGAGAATATGAAATCTCCACACAGACCATTGCCCAAGGTGGAAATCAAACCCAGGTCCCTGGCACTGTGAGGCAGCAGTGCTAACCACTGAGCCACCCTGTCGACTGTTTCACTATTTACTATGTTACTTTTGGATTAAAACTAAATAGGATAAATATTTTACAGATTAAAACTAAACACTAGTAGGAATTTTAAAAAGTTTAATATCAAAGAAAATAAACTGGAGATGCAGAGCCATGTGATGTGTTGTACTTGCATGATGTGGGAGCTGGTGAACTCTATAATGGTTTGTAGTGACCACATTTGTAGCAAGTGTCAGTTGCTTGAGGAACTCTGGCCCAGATTTGATGAGCTGGAGTCTAAGCTTCAGACAACAGACAACGTGGCTCATCAAGGAAGAGGAGTGTTACCTGGGCGCTGTGTTGAGGAGGCAGTCACACCCATTAGATTAATCACTTCGAATTTGGTCAGTGGTCAGGGACAGAAAGATGAGTGAAGCAGGTAGGCGGATCCAGGAGGTAGTGCTGAAGGAGCTTCAGAACATGAGCTTGTCTAACAGGGTTGAGGTTCTTGCTTCCTGAGTAAAGAGAGCAGAAGCTCTAGGCAAGACGAGCAAATTGACCATGGCACCATGACACAGGGAAGAATGCTAAAGTGGGGGGGAAAAGAGAAATGTAGTTGTATTCGAGGATGCTATAATCAGGGGAGTAGACATTGTTCTCTGTGGCCAGGATTGAGAGTCCAGAAGACTATTGCCTTCAAGGTGCCGGGTCAGGATATCTGATGTAGGCTGCAGACGGACTTGGAGTGGGCAGGGAAGGATCAGTTATTGTAGTCCACAGATATAGGTAGAAAGAGGAAAGAGATTCTGCTGAGGGAATATGAGCAGCTAGGGGCTAAATTGAAAGGTAGAACCAAAAATCTCTAGATTCCTATCTGAGTCACAGACTAATTGGTACAGGATCAACAAGATCAAAGAGGTAAATGCATGGCTCAAAGATTGATGTGAGAAATGAGTTTGAATTCATGGGATAATGGCACCAGTACTGGGGAAGAAGGAAGCTGTTCCAGTAGGACACGCCCCATCTGAATCATGCAGGGACCAGAGGTCATATGAATCCAATAATCATAGCTCTAAGTGTGACTTTAAACTAAATTGGTAGGTTCAGCTGTACAGAAAATTCTAAAATCAAAGTTAAAGAAGAAGGTAAAAATACAGGTGAGTGATGGGGCTGATCGCTGCCAGAAAATAAAAGAAGGGATAAAATATTTGAATGTTGTATTGTACCAAAGAACCATGAAAGTATGGGGGAATTTAATACTAGAACAAACTAAAAGGCTTTGTATTTTAATATAGAAAACATTCAAAATAAAGTACACAAATAGATGGTACAAATCGAGGTAAATGAATTTGATCGCAAAGCCATTACAGAAACGTGGTTACAAGGAGATCAAAACTGGGAACATCCAGAGATAGTTGACCTTTTGGAGAGACAGAAGGGGAATGGAAAAGGTGATGGGTTGGCACAATTAATATAAACAAAATTAGGATGGTTGTGAGAGCTGATCTAGGTTCAAATGATTTATAGACTATTTCGTTGGTGATAAAATGGCAAGGGGAAGAAGACATTGGTTGGAGTATTGTACAAACCCCCAAAACAGCAGCTACTCTGTAGGAAAGGTTATAAATCAATAAATAATAGGAACATGTAAAAAGAATAGAACAATAGTAATGGGTGACCTTAATCTTCATGTTGATTGGGTTAATCAAATTATAAAGTGAAGCTAGGACAACCAACTTATATATTAGGCATAGTTTTCTAAAGTAACATGTCATGGAGTCAAGCAAGTAGCAGATTAGCTTGGATGTGTAGAGACCAGATGACTGTTCTGAGAGACAGCAGACAAGAAGTCAGTGTTGTTTAACTTGTGGATTGTAGGTATTAAAAATATTGCCATTGCTGATGAATGAATTGTAAATTTAACAAGAAGAAGAGAATTGGAGGGAGATGTGAAAAATAGAGTTTTGTCGTACATAATAGAAGATATCAAACTGTCTGAATCTGCAATTTGTGACTTTGTGCAGGAAATAGCTCATGTTACCAATATGGAAGAAAGACTTAAATTTTTAGAGTCTGATGCAAGCCAGTCATGTGATATGGTGCAAGATATGGTGGTAAGGCCTTCCAACATTGAATTTGTTTATGTTCTAATTAAACATGAGATGAAAGTAGAAAAATAATCACAAGAATGGTAGAATGTATAATAATCAACACTTTCCTTCATGATCAATGATTGGAATCCAAAAGCAAGGATTGCATACCTGACTCACTTGTTGTTAGGACACTTGTTGCTGCAGTCAGTTTTGATGTCATTACATCAGAAGATTCTGTAGGGTGAAGAATTCACTTTAAATTCACAATTAACATGTTTAATGTGATATCAGAGAAAAATGAAATTGGAGCGAAAATTTGATGTGAATATTGAAGATGCATTAAAAGTTAATAATGTACTTTTGTATTCTGTCAATCCTCAAGCAAAGGGGATATTTTCAGAGAGATCTGACAAAACGTTTTAATGAAGAAATCATGTTAATAGTAAGTTAATATTGTCAGTATTGACCGGTGCTTGTCTGTTGTTACAGCTTTACTTTCTTTTTGCAATGGTAGAAATCCTGAAGCAGTACGCTGTGACTGTTGGATCATTCATTTTAATACTGTAGTTGTTGAAGAAAGTAAAACCATTGCAGTTGCCACTGACCAGCTGCAGATATGTGAAATGCAGATAAATATTGTGGAAAGTGTTAGTTATTGTGCCAAATATTTACAATGGCATTTGTCTTTGAAGGTCATGGATTACCTGAAGCATGAGTCTGTTTATGACTTATGAATATGGTGAAACAGTTGGAATCTCCATTGATCGATTGGAGGTTGTGTTGGGTATACTATTGGTAGGAAGAATTCAGAACCAGCAGAAATGTTAGAGATTCTTCTGATTCTGATACTGCAGTTGGAGTTTGTGATAAAACTTCTGGATTTGTTGTGAAGCCAGCTGTATGAATGAAGAGGAAAAATACATTTGCTCGATTCTCTTAATTCAACAGAGATTATAATCTGACATTAAAGAGAATTTGGTGATACTAATTTCTCAAGTGAGTGTATGATTGTTGTGGTCATTGGTGAATATGCTATCAATTTACCAAGAAGAACAAAATTAGAAGGAGGTATGAAAAATAGACTTTACTAACCAATGATGGAAAATTAAAAATCTGTCTCAAACTCTAATTTGTGATGTTTTTCAGGAATTAGATAATGTTAATCATGTGGAGAAAAGATACATGATTCTGATGTACCCAATTCTGATGCTGAAATGGTAGCAGGCCCTTCTGATATTGAATTTGTATGTGTGCCAATTAAACATGCTATGAAAAATGGAACACAGGCTGTAGAATGGCAGAACGTACATTAATCAATGATTGGAGTCTGAGTGTGAGGATTTCTGACCGATCTGTTGCAGGGACACTTGTTGCTACAGTCACTTTTGTTGTCATTATATCTGAAGCTTCTTTAAAATGAAGGATGTTTTAAATTTAAAATTAACATGTTTGATGCAATATCAAAGCAAAATGAAACTGGAGCTAGTATCTAATTTGAATATTGCAGATGATTTAAGTATTCATGTTATACTTATGCTTTCAGACAAACGTAAAACAAAGAATGTTATTTGCAGAGAGATCCGATACAGATTTTAACAAAGAAATCGTGTTAATTGTGGGTTAATATTGTCAGCATTGTGTGGCACTTGTCTGTCTGTTGTTACAGCTCTTCTTTCTTTTACGATGGTTGGAGTCCTGATACAGTGTGCCTTGACTGTAGGATCATTGATTCTGATACAATAATTGTTGCAAAAGTTGAAACCATTGTGGTTGACATTGGACCAGCTGCAGGTATGTAGGAAGCAGATAAATACTAGAGAATGAATGTGTAATGTACCAAGTATTTACAATGGCATTCGTCATTGAAAGATCATGGATTACCTGAAGACAGAGTTGGTGTCTGAATTGATGAATCAGGCGAAACCATTGGAATCTCCATTGATCGATTGGAGGATGTGCTGGGTATAGTATTTGTGGAAATAGTTTTAAGCATTGGAGATTCTGTTGATTCTAATCCTGTATGAATGAAGAGGAGGAATCATTTGCTTGACACACTTCAAGTCAGAGCGTCATAGCACTAAAACAGACTCTTCGGTCCAACTCGTCCATACTAACCAGATATCCTGAATTAATCCAATCCCATTTGCCAGCATTTGGCTCATATCCCCATATTGATGCCTTTTAAATGTTGTTGTTGTATCAGCCTCCACTACTCTGCAACTTGTTCCACATATGTAATGCTCGCTGCATGAAAAAGTTGCCTAATAGGTCACCTTTATATCTTTCCCCTCTCATCTTAAACCGATACTCTTCACTTTTGCACTTCCCTATCCTGGGAAAAAGGCCTTGGTATTCACTCTATCCATGTGCCTCATGATTTTACAAACCTCTAGAAGGTCACCCGTCAGCCTCTGGTGCTTCAGGGAAAATAGCCTCAACCCATTCAGCATCTCCCAATAGCTCAAACCCTCCAACCCCAGCAACATCCTAGGAACTCTTTTCTGCACACTTTCACATTTAAGAACATCTTTCAAGAGCAAAGAGCCCTTTGACCCTCCAAGCCTGTGCCATCACAGTTTGCCCATCCATATTAAAACTGTCTTCACTTATGGGATCCATATCGCTCAATTTGCTTCCTGTTCAGGTATTCATCCTGGTACTTCTTGAATGCTGTCATTGTGTCTGCTTCCACCACCTTCTCTGGCAACATGTTCCAGGCACTCACCACCCTTTGTGTGAAAAACTTGCCTCATACATCGCTTTTGAATTTCCCCTCTCACACTGTGAACCTGTGTCCCCTAGTAATTGACCCATCCACCCTGGAAAAAAGCCTCATAATTTCACTCTATCTATGCCATTCACAATCTTACAAATTCCTATCAGGTTGTCCTTCAACCTCTTGCATTCTAGTGGAAAAAAAACCCCAATCTAGCCAACCTTGATAGCCAGAATCCTCCATACCACGAAACATCCTGATAAACTTTTTCTGTTCCCTCTCCAAAGCAGCCATGTGCTTCTGGTAGTGTGGTGACCAGAACTGTACTCAATATTCCAATAGCAGGGAGACCAGAATTGAACACAATATTCCCAAGTGGCCTAATCAATGTCCTGTATAACTGCAACAAGCCAACTTCAATACTCAAGGCACTGATCAATAAAGAAAAGCATACCATATGCCTTCTTCTCTACCATGCATACCTGTGACACCAACTTCAAGGAACTATGAAACTACATTGCAAGGTGTCTTTGTTTGACAAAATTCTCCAGGACCCTAACATTAAGTGTATAAGTCCTGCCCTGATTTGCCTTACCAAAATGCAACACCTCATATTTATCTAAATTAAACTCCATTTGTCACTCCTCAGCCCATTGCCCCCCGCCCCCCTCCATCTGATCAAGTTCCTGTTGTACTCAGACATAACTTTCTTCACTGTCTAATACCACCAATTTTGATGTTATCTGCAAATTTACCAACCATTAGTTTATCCAAGTCATTGATAAAAATTTATACAAAAGGCAATGACCCAGTATTGATCCTTGTGTTGACCACTGGTCGCTGAATTCCAGTTCAATAAACACCCCTCCACCACCATTCTCTGCCTGCTACCTTCAAACCAATTTTGCATCCAAATAGCTAGCCGTTGCTGGGTTCCATGTGATCTCACCTTACTAACCAATCTATTCTGCAGAACTTTGTTGAATGTCTTGCTGAAGTCCATATAGACATCATCATCCCCCCTACCTTCATCAATCTACTTGATCACATTTTCAAAAACTCAGTCAAGTTAGTGAGACACGATTTCCAACGTACAAAGCCCTATTGATTGTTCCCTAATCAGTCCTTACTTTTCCAACTGCATGTAAATCCTGTCCCTTAGAATCCCCTCCAACAACATACCCACCACTGACATCAAGCACACTGGCCATAGCTCATTTGCTTTTCCTGGCCACCTTTCTTAAATAGTGGCCACCTTCCATTAGCCACCCTCCAGTCTTCCATCACCTCACCTGTGGCAATCAATGACACAAATCTCTTAGCAAAGGGTCCAGCAATCACTTCCCTAGCTTACCAGAAACTTCTGGGATATACCTGATCAGGTCCTGGGGATATATCCACCTTTATGCATTTTAAGATGTCCAGCACAATCTCCCCTGTAATATGGACACCTTTCAAGATGTCACTGTTTATTTGTCTGAGTTCTTGAGCTTCCATATCCTTCTCCACTCTGAATACTAATGTGAACTACTCATTTAGTATCTTACCTACCTCCTGGGTGGCACACATAGATGGCCTTGTTGATCATTAAGGGGCCCTATTTTGTCGTTAGTTACTCTTTTGCCCATAATGTATTTAGATTAGATTTCCTACAGTGCAGAAACAGGCCCTTTGGCCCAACCAGTCCACACTGACCCTCCAAAGAGTAATGCACCCAGATCCATTTCCTTCTGTCTAATGCACCTAGCGCTATGGGCAATTTAGCACAGCAAATTCACCTAACCTGCACATCTTTGGACTGTGGAGGAAACTTGAGTATCCGGAGGAAACCCACGCAGACATGGGGAGAATATGCAAACTCCACACAGACAGTTGCCCAAGGCTGGAATCGAACCTGGGACCCTGGTACTGTGAGGCAGCAGTGCTGACCACTGAGCCAACCTGCCACCCCCATTTGTATTTGTAGAATTTCTTTGGATTCTCCTTAACCCTATTTGCCAAAGCTATCTCATGTACAAAGAACAAAGAACAAAGAAAATTTACAGCCCAGGAACAGGCCCTTCAGCCCTCCAAGCATGAGCCGATCCAAATCCACTGTCTAAACCTGTCACTCAATTCCTAAGCATCTGTATCCCACCTACTCATGCATCTGTCCAGACGCATCTTAAATGAATCTACCATGCTTGCCTCTACTACCTCTGCTGGTAACGCGTTCCAGGCATCTACCACCCTCTGTGTAAAGTACTTGCCATGTGTATCCCCCTTAAACTTTTCACCTCTCACTTTGAAAGCGTGACCTCTTCACCCTGGGAAAAAGCTTATCTCTATCTACTCTGTCCATACCCTCAATCAGATCCCCCCTCAATCTCCTTTTTTCTAATGAAAACAATCCTAACCTACTAAGCCTGTCTTCATAGCTAGCACCTTCCATACCAGGCAACTTCCTCATAAACCTTCTCTGCACCCTCTCCAATGCATCCACATCCTTTTGGTAATGTGGCGACCAGAACTGTACACAGTATTCTAAATGCAACTGAACCAATGTCTTGTACAATTTTAACATGGCCTGCCAGCTTGTATACTCAATACCCTGTCCAATGAAGGCAAGCATACCATATGCCTTCCTGACCACTCTATCCAGCAACCGTCAGGGTACAATGGACCTGATCTCCCAGATCTCTTTGCTCATCAACTTTTCCCAAGGCTCTTCCATTTACTGTATAATTTGGTCTGGAATTAGACTTCCCAAAATGCATCACCTCACATTTGCCTGGATTGAATTCCTTCTGCCACTTCTCCGCCCAACTCTCCAGTCTATCTATATTCTCCTGTATTCTTTGACAGTCCCCTATGCTTTCTGCAACTCCGCAATCTTCATGTCATTTGCAAACTTGCTGATCATACCAACAGTTCCCTCTTCTAGATCATTTATGTATATCACAAACAACAATGGGTTTAGAACTGAACCCTATGGAACACCACTGGTCACCTTTCTCCATTTCGAGAAACTCCCTTCAACAACTACTCTCTGTCTCCTGTTGCTCAACCAGTTCTTTATCCACCTAGCTAGAACATCCTGCACACCATGTGACTTCACTTTCTCCATTAGTTTACCATGGGGAACTTTATCAAACACCTTACTAAAGTCCATGTGTATGACATCTACAACCCTTCCTTTATCTATCAACTTGGTCACTTCCTCAAAGAATTGGTAAGGCACGATCTCCCCCACACAAAACCATGTTGCCTATCACTGATACATCTATTCTTTTCCAAATATATATAGATTTTATCCCTCAGTACCTTCTCCAGTAACTTTGCCAACACTGACGTCAGGCTCACTGGTCTGTAGTTACCCGGAACATCCCTATTATCCTTCTTGTACAGGGGGACAACATGAGCAACCCTCCAGTCCTCCAGCACCTCACCTGTGTTTAGGGATGCTACAAAGATATCTGACAGGTCCCCAGCTATTTCGTCTCTTGTCTCCCTCAGTAACCTGGAAAGATCCCATCTGGTCCTGGGGATTTGTCCACTTTAATAACCTCTAGCCTACCCAACATATCTTCCCTACTTATGTCAATGTGATCCAGAGCAATCAAACTTCTATCTCTAATCTCAACATTCATTATGCCCCTATCCTCAGTGAACACTGATGCAAAGTAATATTCAGAATTTCACCCATTCTCTCAGGTTCGACACTCAGCCTTCCTTCCTTATTCTTTAGTGGACCAATCCTTTCTCTAGTTACCCACTTGCTTCTTATATAAGAGTAAAAGGCTTTGGGATTTTCCTTAATTCTGCTCGCTAAAGCTATTTCATGACCCTTTTTATCTTGCTTGGTCCTACTCTTCCAATAGTTTTGCAGGGCTCGTTCTGTTCTTAGCTGCCTGGACCTTATGTATGTTTCCCTTTTCCTCTTGGCTAGTCATCCATGGTTCATGAATCTTGCCTTTCCCATCCTTTGCCTTCAATGGGACATGCCTATCCTGCATTGTCTTTAACCTATCTTTGAAAGCCTCCCACATATCAAATGTGGATTTCCCTTCAAATAGCTGTGTCATTCCACATTTCCCAGCTTCTGCCTACTTTTGATATAATTGGCCTTGGCCCAGTTTAGTACTCTTCCCTTAGGACCACTCTTCATCTTTGTATACGAGTGTTCTGAAACTTACACAATTGTGGTCACTGTTCCTAAAGAAATCCCCCACTGAAGTTTCTATCACCTGGCCTGGCTCATTCCCCAACATCAAATCCAATATGGCCCTTCCCCTCATTAGACTATTGACATACTGCTCTAAAAAACTCTCCTGCACAAACTCTGACACTAAATGTATCCCAGTCAATGTTGGGAAAATTAAAAATTTCCCATCACCACCACCCTGTTGCCTCTACATCTTTCCATAATCATTTTACTCATTTGTTCTTCTACCTCACGTTGTAATACAGCCCCAACAATGTAACTGCACCCTTCTTATTTCTCAGCTCCACCCATAATGCCTCACTACTCAAGCCCTCCAGTGTCCTCCTTTAGCACAGCCGTGATATCATCCCTGACAGCAATGCCCTCCTCCACCCCCCTCCATCTTTTACTTCTCTCCCTGTCTGTCTGAAGTGTCTATGTCCTGGAACATTTAGTTGCCAATTATGCCCTTCCTTCAACCAAATCTCTGTGATTGCAATAACGTCAGGCACCAATACAAGCCCTAAGTTCATCTGCCTTACCCACTATACTCCTTGCATTAAAGTATGTGCGCTTCAGGCCACCAGTTCTTTTGCGCCTATCTGCTCTCTGCCTACTCTTTCCCTTATTAATGCTAGCTTCATGATTCTTACAGTCTCCAGTCTCCACCTCTCTGTCTACATGTCTTCTTTCTGGTTCCCAGCCCCCTGCCACATTAGTTTAAAACCTCCCCAACAGCAGGAGCAAAAACTCCCCCAAGGACATTAGTTCCAGTCTGGTTCAAGTGTAGACTGTCCAATTTGTAATAGCCCCACCTTCCCCACCTTTCTCAATGTCCAACAAATCTGAACCCCTCCCTCCTACACCATGTCTCCTTTCTATCTTGCTGACTTCCTTCTTGAGTATATTCCTACTGCCCTTATGCTCCTTGAGTGATTCACTTGATCCCAGCTGTCTATACCTACCATTTGCCTTTTTTGTTTTCTTGACCAGAGCCTCAATTTCTCCAGTCATCCAGCATTCCCTATACCTACCAGCCTTATACTTCACATGTTCAGGAACATACTGCCTCTGGATTCTCGTTATCTCATATTTGAAAGTCTCTGACTATTCATCTGTCCCTTTACCTGTGAATAACCTCTCCCAAATCAACTTTTGAAAGTTCTTGCTTAACATGAGAACTTGAGTATGTGGATTGCAAACCTCTTTCAGTTGCTGCAGGAACACTTGCGGCTTCAGTCAGTTTTGATGTCATTACATTTGAAGCGTCTGTAAAGGGAAGGATGCTTTAAGTTCAAGATCAACAAGAGCAAAATGAAACTGGAGCTAAAATCTGAAGTGAATATGGGAAGGTGCTGTAAATGTACTGCATTCTGTCAATCCTCAAGCAAAGAAGATAATTGCAGAGAGAACTGATGGAATACTACAATGAAGACATCATGTTAATTCTGGGTTAATATCATCAGCACTCATTTGTGCTTAGCTGTAGTTACAACTGTTCTTTTCTTAAAAGATGATAGAAATCCTGATGCTGTGTGCCCTGACTGTGTGATAATTGAATCTGACACTATTGTTGTTGTTAAAGTTCAGAACAGTTGATTGCTGCTGAACCAGCTGCTGATATGTAAAATACAGAAAAATATGGAAGAATATATGTATAATGTACCAAGTATTTACAAAGACAATCACCTTGAAATATCATGATTACCTGAATCATGAGTCGGTGTCTGAATTGTTGAATAGGGTGAAACTGTTGGAGGACATGTTGGGCATAGTTTTTGTGGAAAGAGTTTTAAATATTGGAGTTTCAGTTGATTCTGATTTTGGAGTTGGGGTTTGTGATGAAACATCTGGATTTGTCGTGAAGACAGCTGTATGAATGAAGAGGAAGGAACATTTGCTCAGCACTCTTCATTCAACAGTTATATTAACCATGCCTTTTAAAACACTTCGGCAACACTAATAACATAAAATGAATATATGATGGTATTACTTTGATTAAATAACTGTCGATTATATTCAGACTGAAGGAGATGATGTAGCATTTGCTGTTGTGGCAGCATGTCAAGATGTAATGACAGCTCAGTTTTCCATCTTAAAATAGATGAATTGTTTTCATTGACATCTTGGTATTAAACGGAAATAAGAGATGTTTTGAGAGAAAGAAAGGACTGTTGGAGAGATAGCACACAAGAAGTTGGGAGGTGTTTACCTTATGAATTATACGGATTTAAATGTTGTAATTGCTGGTGAGTGTGTTATCAATATGTAAAGAAGAAGAGCATTGGAAGGAGATTTGAAAAATAGACATTTATAATACATAATGGAAGATAAGTCTGAACCTGTAATTTGTGATTTTGTACAGGAAATAGCTCATGTGAACCATATAGAATAAACACTCAACCTTTTAGATGATTCTGACATAGCTGTTTCGGGTGTTGCCATGTTAGCAGTGTCTTCCAATATTGAATTTGTTGTTGTGCCAATTAGACATGAAATGAAAGAGGAAAATGAATCAACAGAATGGCAGAATGTACAATAATCAACATGTTGCTTGGTGATAAATGATTGGAGTCCCAGTGTGAGGATTCCATACCTGACAAAGTTGTTGCAGGGGTATTTATTGCTTCAGTCAGTTTTGATGTCAATACATCTGAAGCTTCTGTAAAGTGAAGAATGTTTTAAATTCACGTTGTGGGATCGTGTTCAAATAATGGCTGAAATTGGTGAGTGGCAAAAATAGCCTCTTTATTCAGCAACTACAATAGCACACTTCGAGACGGTGATGGAATCTTGAAGTATAGTTCTTAGATATATTAAAATTATATCACTGGTGTTACATAGTTTTATCTATTGTACACAAAGATTTGTGTGACATCTGCACTGATAGAGCAGGAGATTATTTAAACATTTGCTAAGAATCACAAACTTAGTGTGTAAAAAAGATAAAATTGTAAAATTGGGTGATGCCCCTTTATGAGATAGTGTTCTTTTCAGTGCTTAGAGATTTAAAAATCGATGTCTCAACAGCAGTTAAAAGTGCAGGCGTGAGAAGATCCAAGATGGCTACGATCTAGGAAGATCATGTTGCAGAGCTCCGCACCGCATCGCAAGCGGGACAAAGTCCTAACACCCCTTACCCAGACCACCGCAATATCCTGGGACTCTGGAAAGGTGATGGAGTCCCAGGAAACTGTCAGAGAGCAACTTGCCTTGGTTTTTGCTGTCCAGGGATGCTGAAGAAGGGAGGACATATGCCTGAGGCTGGGTCTGCGGCCCAGCCTGCAGGATCCTTGGACTCGATTTCCTACCAGGTCCTGGTGAAGGAGCTCGCAAAACCTCGCGAGACGTTGAGCAAGCAGATAGAAGAAAAGCTGGCCCCGATCTCTATCGTGCTGCAGAAGCATGACCAGCAGCTGGGAGACCTGGAGAAAAGGACGGATGAGGTAGAACACAGAGTCACAGTGGTGAAAGCTGATACTGGTTCCTCCAAGGATAGGATCCAGGCCCTGGAGATGCAGGTCCGTAATTTGCTTGACCAGGTTGATGACCTCAAGAACAGGGGCAGGAGAAAAAATAATCAGGTCGTTGGTCTGCCAGAGAGTAAGTACGGTGAGTGGCCGGTGGAATTTGTTGAGGACTAGTTGCTGAAATTCCTTAACTTGGAGGCTGGAATGAGAAGCTTGAAGATTGAGAGGGCTCACCGGATCATGGCGCAGCGGTCAGGTCTGGACCAACGTCCTTGTTCTATCTTGGTGCAGTTTCATCACAATAGAGATACAGAGAGAATCGTGGAAGTTTTCAGAATGCAAGGGAGGGATCTGAAGGCCCAAGTTTACGAGGGCTGTAAGATCATGTTCTTCCAGGACTTCTCAGCGATGATGATTCAGAAAAGAAAACCCTATAACGGCATCAAGAGAAGACTGAGGGAGCTTGGGACCCAGTACTCTCTGAGGTACCCTCGGTGCTTTGGATCACCTTAGATGGATCCGTATATCTCTTTGACACATAGGAGAAGGCAAGAGACTTTGTGGATAAATTAACTTAATCTGAACAATTTAGTATGTACAAATTGTAGTGTTGTTTGGGTATGTCCCTACTATACTTTAAAAAAAGAGGAAGTCCGGTCAGGGCTTTCTTTTCCTTTTTTTTGTTGGTAACAATCTGGTCCAAATTATACTTGGGGGTGGCTGGGGTGTGTACTTTCAATTTCTAAGTTAAATTATACTAAAGAATGGGTGGGGTACTTATCTTTTTCAAAATTTCTTTGTTTACATTGTTATTTTGTCGTGTATTTTCTTTCTTTTCTGTTTGTGTTTGCAGTGTGGTTCTAGCTAGGAGGGGGGAAAATGGTTGGGATGGCTGGATGCCTACTTATGGGCAGTTTATGCCCAGTTCAGGTATTTAAATGCCTTGGCTGCAGCATTGGCAGCAAGATGGGAAATTGGATTTTGGGATGTGTAGATGCTACCTTTGGACAGGGGGTGAGTTCCCCTATCCAGCGCCATTGGCGCTTTATATGTTGGTTTGTTTTTTGATTTTTGTTGTATATAATCTTTGATAGCTTTGTAGGTTTGTTAACTGTAGTGGTTTTAGCTTATGTAGTTTTTATGTCCGATGGATCTTGTGACACTAAGGCTTGGCAATTTGTAATTCGAGTTCCTCCTCTCTGGAATCGAAATGTTACTGCAGAAGGTTATGGCTAATGACTTGATTAAATGGTGCATCTGGAACATCAAGGGGAATAACTCACGAATTAACAGGAAAAATGTACTCTGGAATCTTGGAAAGGAAAAGGTGGATATTGCTTTATTACAGGAGTCACACTTGGATGGTAGGGAGCATTTGAATCTACAGCAGAATGGCTTTGATCGGGTTTACTTTTCATCTTTTAATCCCAGAAGTATGGGAGCGGCTATATTGGTTAGGAAGAATCTCCCATTTAAGTTACTAGAATGTGTTAAAGATACACATAGGAGGCTTGTAATCCTCAAAGCCCTGATAAACTTGGAAGAATATGGTATTTTAAATGTTTTTTGCCCTCTGGCCCATCCCCTCAAATTTCTGGTAGATGCGTTCTCTAAGTTGATCAGTCTCGAGTCTTGGCATATCATTATTGGGGGAGACTTTAACTGTCTTATGGATCTCACAGTAGACAGGTTTCCCAAAGGCCCTCGACACCTTCAGTACAAACTTAACAATTAGTGGATCTGTGTGTGGAGTTAGGGTTAGTGGACATTTGAAGGCGTGTCCACCCTAGAGGCAGGAATTTTATGTTTTTTTCCAATCCACACAGATGTCACACCAGAATTGATTTTTTTCTGACCCCCGTTGCAACCCTGGACTTGGTGGCATCTTGTATGATTGGTAGTATTACTATCTCCGATTACGCTCCAGTGTACCTGTTGGTTAAGATTAAGGATGCTATAGTGGGCCTGAGGCACTGGTGAATGGATTCCTTTATCCTTATGGATAATAAGTTGGTGGAGTATTTCTGTAAGGAATTTAAGGAGCTCCTAGACATTAATTCAGGCTCGGTTAGTAGCCCGTCCATCCATTGGGAAACTGTCAAAGCCTATGCCAGGGGGTTAATTATTTCCTACTATGTCAAAGGAAGCTGCAGAAGGGTGAGCAGCAACGTCTCCTTGAAGCATAGTTGAAGGCAGCTGAGAAGGCTTACTTTGATCGGCCCTCATTGGACAAGCTACAGAGGATTATGGTGCTGCGGTCTGCATTGAATTCCGTGCTCAGGCAGACAGCAAAGACAGAGCTTACCTTTGCAATACAGGCTGGGCAAGTACCTAGGATATCTCGCCAGGAAAAGGAGTGCCCCTCATGCCATTATGAGATTAGGGAAGGGTCTGGGAACCGAATATGTGATTTCAAAAAGATTAATGCGGCATTCCAGAGATTTTATTCTGAATTATACCAATCTGGGGGTTGTGAGGAGGGGTGGGCCAAGATGCAGTTCTTTTTCAAGGATCTGGAGCTCCCAGGTGTGACCCCCAAATAAGAGTCTTTTCTCAATGCCCCCTTATCAGAGCAAGAAGTGCAGGAGGCTGTAAAGCAGCTTCAGAGTGGAAAGGCACCCGGTCCTGATGGACTTTCCAGCGAATTCTATAAGGAATTTAGAAACATATTGTCAGGCCTGATGCTCAACACGTTCAATGACTCGTACAGTCATGATTATTTCCTGCCATCTCTAAGAGAGGCCATATTTCGCTAATTCTTACAAAAGGGAAGATCTCAGAGGACTGTGCTTCTTACAGGCCCATTTCACTCTTAAATGTTGACTTTAAAATCCTCTCTAAGACTTTTGCATTAAGGCTGGAGACTGTGTTACTTTCTATTGCTAAAGAGGACCAGACGGGCTTCATAAAGGGCTGCAGATCATCCAATAATGTTAGGAGGCTGCTTAATGTAATTCAAGTGTGTCAGCAACAGTCAATACAGGGATTGGTGATTTCCCGAGATGCAGAGAAGGCATTTGACTAAGTTGAATAGCCGTACCTTTTTTATACTTAAGAGCAGTTTGGCCTGGCCGAAGCCTTTATAAAATGGGAAAGGTTCTCTACAGTGAACCTCTCGCTGCGGTCATCACCAATGGGGTACGATCAAGCAATGTTAGTATTTTTAGGCCAGCCAACAGGGCTGTCCCATTTTGCCATTGCTTTTTACATTGGTGATTGAACCATTGGCGGAGGCCATTCGTAGGGATCCTAATATATCGGCTCCAGAAGTGTGGTCAAAATTACTACAGATTTTGTATGAGAACAATGTCCTCGTTTTTTGTCAAATCCAACAGTTTTGGTGTCTTGCCTGATACAATATATCAGCTTGTTTGGCACCTTTTCGGTGTACAAGATTAACTTTGCAAAATCAGAGGCTATGCCTATGGATGTTCTTACGAAGGTGCTTGGTCTTGAGGGCGAATCTTGATTCCCATTTAAGTGGTCACAGGGGGATTTTATGTATTTGGGCATATTCATCACTCCAGTTATAGAGTCATAGAGTCATAGAGATGTACAGCATGGAATCAGACCCTTCGGTCCAACTCGTCTATGCCGACCAGATATCCCAACCCAATCTAGTCCCACCTGCCAGCATCCGGCCCATATCCCTCCAAACCCCTTCTATTCATATTCTGGATTACAGTGTTGCTGGAAAAGCACAGCAGTTCAGGCAGCATCTGAGGAGCTGGAAAATCGACGTTTCGGGCAAAAGCCCTTCATCAGGAATACAGAGATTTACCCTTCTATTCATATACCCATCCAAATGTCTTTTAACTATTGCAATTGTACCAGCCTCCACCACTTCCTCTGGCAACTCATTCCATACACTCTAGTTCTGGACTCCCCGACCCCAGGGAATAGACTTTTGTCTCTTTATCCTATCCATGCCCCTCATAATTTTGTAAACCTCTATAAGGTCACCCCTCAGCTTCCGACACTCCAGGAAAACAGCCCCAGCCTGTTCAGCCTCTCCCTATAGATCAAATCCTCCAATCCTGGCAACATCCTTGTAAATCTTTTCTGAACCCTTTCAAGTTTCACATCTTTCCAATAGGAAGAAGACCAGAATTGCACGCAATATTCCAACAGTGGCCAAACCAATGTCCTGTACAGCAGCAAAATGACCTCCCAACTCCTGTACTCAATACTCTGACCAATAAAAGAAAGCATACCAAAGGCCTTCTTCATGATCCTATCTACATGTGACTCCACTTTTAAGGAGCTATGAATCTGCACTCCAAGGTCTCAGGACATTTCGGACGCAGGAAAATCGACGTTTCGGGCAAAAGCCCTTCATCAGGAATAGTTGTTAGTGTTGGGTACTGAGGCTGTTGCAGTGATGTCATCATCATGGAGGACACTGGTGTAAAGTGCTGAAGTGTTCATTATGATGAAGAATGTACCGATTTGACTAATCTGTGGGTGCTGAGTTTCTGTAAGAAATCTGTAGTGTTGTGACAGAAGCTGGGGATCCCATGTACAATGGGTTTCAAAATGCTCTCAACGAAGCCGGAGAGGTTCTCACACAGAGTCCCATTGCCTGATGTGATGGACATCCAGGTGTCTTGGCTTTTTGTATCTTCATAAGGCAGTAGAAATCCTCTACGCGTGAAGTACATGGGATGAGTGTGCATAGGGAACTCTGAAGGACTAGATCAAAAGCCTTGATCAATCTGTTCAGTTCATGGGTGTGTTCTTTGGGCAGTTCAGCCGATAGCTGCCTATAGTTTTCCTGGTTGTTCACTTGTCGGTATACTCGCTTGCAGTAGACCGGCAATTGAACAGCATTGACGTCTGAACAGATTGGTCAAGACTTTTGACTCTACGCACTCTCATCCTACATACCTCTTGTATAGGGGACTTCTACTGCCTTCCGAAGATACACAGAGCCAACACATCTGGACGTCCCATCATGTCAGGCAATGGGACCCTGTGTGAGAACCTCTCTGGCTATGTCGAGGGCATTTTGAAACCCATTGTACAGGGGACCCCCAGCTTCTGTCATGGCATTATAGGTTTCTTCCAGAAACTCAACACCCATGGACTGGTTGAACCAGGAACATTCCTCGTCGGAATGCACATTTCAGCACTCTACACCTGCATCCTCCATAATGACGGCATCGCTGCAACAGCCTCGGTACTCAATACCAACAACTGTGAATCTCTGAGTACCATCCTACAACTCATCCACTTCATCGTCGACAACAACGTTTTCATCTTTGACAACCAGTCCTTCATCCAGACACACAGAACAGCCATGGGGACCAAATTTGCACCAATATATTCATACACAAGTTTGAACAAGACTTCGCTACTGCAAGGATCTCCAACCAGCACTATACACCAGATGCATTGATGACATTTTCTTTCTCTGGACCCATGATGAGAAGTCACTGAAACAGCTGCACAGTGATATCAATAAGTTTCATCCCAGAATCAGACTTACCATGGACTACACTTTAGTATCTATCTCATTCTTGGACACACACCTCCATCAAGGATGGGCATCTCAGTACCTCACTCTACCACAAACCCACAGATACCTGCATGATGCTGTACTTCTCTAGCTTCCACCCTAGCCATCCCCTACGGACAAGCTCTACACATACACAGGATCTGTTCAGAAGATAGACACCTGAAGGTGCTCAAGGATGTCCTCATAAGATCATCAATTGCCAGTTCTGATGTGCCATGGTAAGAAACCATGATGACCTCCTCAGGAGACAGACACGGGATGCAACCGATAGGATACCCTTCATTGTCCAGTACTTCCTGGGAGTGGAGAAACCATGCCATGTTCTTCACAGCCTACAACACATTATCGATGAGGATGAGCATCTCACCAAGACCTTCCCTATGCCTCCAATTCTTGCCTTTGAACAACCACCAAACCTTTGTTAGGACACAGGGTAAACTCTCCTGCTTAATTTAAAACCAACAACACAGAAAAGATTTATCCCATGCAGTAATGTGTAAAAATTGGAGCAGCTAAGAACTATGTAAGGTAAAAATCAACAATTTTAATCCTTAAAGTATAACAGAGAATAATTATACCATTTACAATTTCTTTCTCAGACGTATCTTTTATCTTCCCTTCTATAATACTAGTCTGATAAAACTCCCAATTAAGATTTACAAAACAAAACTTCTTATCTCAAAACCAGGCAGTTTTCAATCTTGTATTTGGATCTTCCTGTGTCGTCTTTTCTTTTTCTTAGGAATTTCTACATCACAGGTTACTGATCAAAAAGATACTTTTAAGAGAGACATTTTTTCAAGCAGTCTGGTACATGCTAAGATTGGCAATTCTCCTCTCAACTGTTCAATTCCCCCCCCCCCCCCGGTCTTATACCCCAGAGCATCAGATTGTGTCATTGGCTTTTAAGATTGTCAATATACTCAATTCAAACTTGATTGGAAATTGGTATTATTTTGGGGTAAAATTTAAACTGATTGGCCAAATTCAAATTTGTTTTTGTCTCCAGGTCACTCAGTGAGTGCTGTTTGTTCTTAATCAAAATGTTACTTTGTAAATTCTCCAGCACTCGGTGTACTTGCCAAGTCCTTCACTCTCTTAAAGGTATACCCACAACTTCACAACACCTTAAACAGACCATTGTTCGCAGCAAACTGCCCAGCCTTCATCTATCACAATACCATACAACCCTGTCATGGCAAACACTGCAAGATGTGTCAAAGTGTCAACACGGATACTACCATTACATGTGGGGACAACTACTCACCATGTATGCAGCAGGTACTTGTGACTCAGCCTACATTGTCTATCCCTTTCAGGGCAAGTCTGCCCTGAAACATGGTACATTGGCGAGACCAAGCAGAGGCTATGACAATGGATGAATGGACACCATGCAACAATTGCCAGAAAGGGGTGTTTCCTCTCAGTTGGGGAACATTTCAGCAGTCAGGGACATTCAGCCTCGGCTCTTCAGGTGACCATCCTCCAAGGTGGATTTCGGGATACGCAACAAAGCAGAGTGGCTGAACAGAAGCTGATAGCTAAGTTCGGCCCATGGGGATTGTCTCAACCAGGACCTAAGTTCGGCCCATGGGGATTGTCTCAACCAGGACCTGTCACACAACAGACGACCCCACCACACTCTATACTCTCTCATATACACACACTCTTGCATACTCACACCTCACACAGATTCTTTCTCATACATACACATACACGCCCCACACTCACACCCACGCACACAACTTCTCACAGGATTATACTCTATCTCATTTACACACACACTTTACCAAGCATGCACACATATAAACACACACTCTCTCACGTGTACTCAGACTCACACACATGCACACACTCACACTCTCTCTCTCCAACATACACACACACATATACGTCTATGCGATGAATTTGCATTTGCAGAATTATATTTGCAGATACATTCTATTTTGCTCAAAAAGCACACAACCTGCAGGTAGTCAATGCAGGCAGTCAATCCATGTAAGATTTTTTAAACTCCGATTTTGGAAATAGTACCAGTCTGACTCATGATTGGGATACAGACAGACTGTAACCTCAAACCTTTAATGCATTGTCTGAACTAAGATATCACCTTTTTTGAAAAACCTTAAGTTATCTCGAGAATGTGACTTAAAAGAATTTCTGGGATTTACATATTAATGAACCGAAACCTGCAACACATTCTAAAAGATGAAAGACTTCACAGCAATCTAGGTTTGTTCAATTGCATCACACTGTAATCTTTTGCTGTAAATTGTGTGTCTTATGATCCTGTTCCACAGCTATCTGATAAAGGAGCAGTGCTCCGAAAGCTAGTAGTTCCAAATAAACCTTTTGGACTATAACCTAGTGTTGTATGATTTTTTTACTTTGTCCACTCCACTCCAACACTGGCTCCTCTACATCATGGTGTAGAAATTGGCTGAAACACAGCTTGCAGCATGGGGCTGTTAAGAATCGAAGATGTGAAGAAGCAGTAATGGATTGAAAGGGGTGTTTTAATTTAGTCTACCGAGAGTAATATTTACTACAAAACCGCGGCGTATTCTGTCAGTAATCAAGCAAAGAAGGTAACTGCAGAGCGAACTGATAAGCTACTGATGATGAGGAACTCGTGTTAATACTGAGTTAATATCAGCATTGATTAGCGCTTAGCTGCAGTCACAACTGTACTTTTCATTAAGGATGGTGTGAATCATGATGCAGTGTGCCTTGACTGTTGGATCTTTGATTCTGACACTATAGTTAGAGTCATAGAGTCACAGGGATGTACAGCACGGAAACCTGAGTCCAATTTGTCCATGCCAACCATATATCCTAATCTAATCTAGTCCCATTTGCCAGCACCTGGCCCATATCCCTCTAAACCCTTCGTATTCATATACCTATCCAGATGCCTTTCAAATGCTGTAGTTCAATCAGCATCCTCTACTTCCTCTGATAGCTCATTCCATACACATACCACCCTCTGTGTGACAAAGTTGTCCCTTAGGTCCCTTTTATATCTTTCCCCTCTCACCCTAAACCTATGCCCCTTAGTTCTGGACTCCCCGATCCCAGGGAAAAGACTTTGTCTATTTATCCTATCCATGCCGCTTATGATTTTGTAAACCTCTATAAGGTCACCCCTCAGCCTCCAATGCTCCAGGGAAAACAGCCCCAGCCTATTCAACCTGTCCCTACAGCTCAAACCCTCCAACCCTGGCAACACCTTTGTAAACCTTTTCTGAACCCTTTCAAGTTTTACAACATCTTTCCAGTAGGAAGGAGACCAGAATTGCACGCAATATTCCAAAAGTGGCCTAAATAATGTCGTGTACAGCCGCAACATGACCTCCCAACTCTTAGGCTCAATGTTATGACCAATGAAGGCAAGTGTACCAAATGCTGCCCTCACAATTCTGTCTGAATGCGACTCTACCTTCAAGAAACTATGCAACTGCATCCTAAGGTTTCTTTGGTCTGCGACTCTCCCCAGGATCATACCATTAACCATATGGGTCCTGCCCAGGTTTGCCTTACCAAAATGCAACACCTCATATTTATCTCAATTAAACACCATCTGCCACTCTTTGGCCCATTGGTAAGATTCCATTGGCTTGCTCCCCTGAATCCCATATGATCTAACATTACTAACCAGTCTATCAATGCAGGACCTTTTTGAACGTCTTGCTGAAATCCATATGGAGACGTCTATTGCCAGTTCAGTATCCAAATGGCTAGTTATCCCTGTATTCCATGAGATCTAACCTGGCTAACCGGTTTCCCATGAAGAAACTTGTCAAATGCCTCACTGAAGTCCATATAGAGCATGTCCACTGCTCTGCCCTCATCAATCCTCTTCATTACTTCTTCAAAAAGTTCAACCAAGTTCTTGAAAAGGTTAAAAACATAGTAGTTCCAATTGGACCTGCTGCAGATATGTGAAACACAGATAAATACTGAAGAACGTATGTGTAATTTACCAAATATTAATGGCATTCGTCTTTGAAAGACCATCTCCCCATCTTGCTGGCTTGGAGCATAAAAGATCCCTTTCACCTCTATTGTAATCTCTTCCAAACTCTTTCATCAGGCAGAAGATACAAAAACTTAAACACTCACAGCATTACTTTCAAGAGCAGCTTCTTCCCCATTGTTATTAGACTACTGAATGGACCATTCAAATTTCAATCCAATGTTGATCTTGCTTTTTGTTTAGGTACATGTGACAATAATCAATCAAATGAAATCAAAAATTACCTGAAGCATGAGTCAGTGTAGAAAGTGATGAATACGTTGAAACCACTGAATTCTCAGTGGATCCATTGGAGGATGTGCTGGGTATTGTATTTGTGGAAAGAATTTGAAGGGTTGGAGATTCTGGTGATTCTGAAGTTGCAGTTGGTGTTTGTGATGAAACATCTGGAGATGTTGTGAAGCTACCTGCATGAATAATGACACTTGCTTGATTGTCTTATTTTGACAGTTATTATAGCCATGGTATTGATAGGAATTCAGCCATATTAATGTTTAAAGTGAATAGGTGGTTGTATTCCTTTTATCAAATGGATGAATGTCCCATTCAGACAGAAGGAGTTGAGGTAGCATTCTGTTGTACCAGCATGTCAAGATATAAAGACAGTTCTGCCATTTTTTAAAATAAGTGCATGACGCTCAGTTACACCTTGGTATTAAATATAAGGAAGCCCTGTGTTTAGAGAAAGCAATGTACCTCAGTGGGAGAAACAGCATACAAGACGTCAGTGTTGTTTACCATGTCTAATAATGGGAATAAAAATGTTGTGATAGTCAGTGAGTGTGCTAACAATTTACTAAGAGGATTGGAATTAGAAGGAGATATGAATAATAGCTTGTCCTAATCAATGATGGAAGATGACAAATTTGTCCCAACCTGTAATTTGTGATATTTTACGGGAATTTGCTCATGTCTATCATGTTGAAAAAAAGAGTTAAATTTTAAGCTGACAATGATGTACCCCATTCAGATGCTGAAATGGTATCAGGCTGTTCTGACAATGAAATAGTGTGTGTGCCAATTAAACTTGGGATGAAAAGTAGAACAGAATCAATAGAATGTCAGAATGGAGATTCATGAATTCCTTGGTGATGAATGATTGGAGTCTGAGCATGAGGATTCCATCCCTGACTCAGTTGTCAGGGATATTTGTTGCTGCTGTTAGGTTTGTTGTCATTATGTGTGAAGCTTCTGGAAAGTGAAGAATGCTTTAAATTCACAATCAAATTGTTTGATGTGATTTCAGAGCAAAATGAAAGTGAAACTAAAATCTGATGTGAACATTAAAGATGCATAAAATGTTATGTAATAATGTATCCTGACGAACCTAAAGCAAAGGAGACATTTGCAGGAAGACCTAATGTCAGATATTAATAAAGAAATCATGTTAATATTGTCAGCACTGATTTATGCTTGTCTGTTGTTACTGCTCTTCTTTCTTTTTGAAATTGTAAAAATGGTGCTGCAGTGTGCCCTGACTGTGGGATCTTTGAGTCAGATCCTATAGGTGTTGAAGAAGTTGAAAGCATTGCATTTTCCTTTCAACCAGCTGTTGATATATCAGATGCAGATATATATTGAAGAATGAATTGTGTAATGTACCAAATATTTATAATGGCAATTGTAGAGAAAAGATATAGATTACCTGCAGCATGAGTTGGTGTCTGGATTGTTGAATAGGGTGAAACAGTTGGAATCGCTGTTGATCGATTGGAGGATGTGGTGGGTATAGTATTTGTAGAAAGAAGTTTAAGTGTTGAAGATTCTGCTGATTTGGATCCTGCAGTTGGGGTGTGTGATGAAACTTCTCGATTTGTTGTGAAGCCAGCTGTATGAATGAAGAGGAAGAATCATTTGCTCGACGCATTAATTTGACAGTCATTAACCATGCCATTTAAAATGCTTCAGTTATAGGAATGCTATAAAATGAACTTATGATAGTGTTATTTTGATGAAATAATTGTGGATTCCATTCAGACTGAAGGAGTTGTTTTAGCATTCTGTTGTAACAGCTCATTGAGATATGATAGTGCTCTGTTTTACACATTAAAATACGTGAATTGTTTTCAGTGACATTTGATATGAAAATGGAAGGAAGAGATATTTTCAGAGAAAGCAATTCCTGTCAGAGAGACAGGAGACAAGACGTCGGGTGGAGTTTACTGGACGGACTATCAGGATTAAAAATGCTGTCATCATTGGTGAGTGTGTTATCAGTGTACAAAGCAGAAGAACATTGGAAGGCGATGTGCAAAAGAGAATTTTTTAATACGTAATGGAAGATATGTCTGAATGTGTAATTTGTAATTGAGTACAGGTGATAGTGGATGAGAACCACAGGGCAAAAGGACTCAAATCTTTATATGATTTTGTCATAGTTCAAAATCACACAACATCAGGTTATAGTCCAACAGGTTTATTTGGATGTACTGGCCTTTGGAGTGCTCTGCCTTCGTCAGGTAGCTAGAGGGGCAGTATCATAAGACAGAATTTATAGCACAATATCATAGAGTCATGCAACTCATATGTATTGAACAATCTAGATTGCTGTGAAGTATTTCATCTTTTACAATAAGTTGCAGGTTTCGATGCATTAATATGTAAATCCCAGAACTTCTTTCAAGTCACATTCTCAAGATAACTTCAGGTGTTATGAAAAAAGGTGACATTTCAACTCAGACAATGCATCTTTCCAAAAGCTAGTACTTCCAAATAAACCTGTTCAACTATAACCTGGTGTTGTGTAATTTTTAACTTTGTCCACCCCAGTCCAAGACAGGCACCTCCTCATCATGATTTTGACATTGGCAGTTCAGGTGCTGATATGGTCGAAGGGTCCATGATTGGAGTCTGAGCTTGATGATTCCATACCAGACTCAGTTGTTGCTGCAGTCAGTTTTGATGTCATTACAGCTGAAGCTTCTATAAAGTGAAGAATGCTTGACATTCACAATTAAATTGTGTGATGTGATATCAGACCAAAATGAAATGAGCCACAATCTGGTATGAGTTTAGAAAATGCTTTAGGAAATGTTTGTGTTGTATTTATACATTCTGTCAATTCTCAAGCAAAGAAGATAACTGCAGAGAACTGAGAAAATAGTATAATGAAGAAATCATGTCAATATTAGGTGAATATTATCAGCATTGATTGGTGCTTGGCTGCAGGGACAACTGTACTTTTCATTAAGGTGTAGATCATGATGCCGTGTGCCCTGACTATAGGATCTTTGATTCTGATAGGGTAGTTCTTGAAGAGGTTGAAAACATCGTGGTTCCAATTGGACCAGCTGCAAATATGTGAAATATAGATCCATACTGAAGAATGTATGTGTAATTTATCAAATATTAACAACAGCATTCATCTTTCAAAGACCATCTACCCTTCTCACTGTCTTGGATCATAAAATATCCATCTCACCTCAGTTAAAATCTCTTCGTATCTCTTCTGTCAGGCAGAAGATACCAAAAGTGAAACACACATAGCGATAACTTCAGTAAAAGCTTTTCCTTACTGTTACTAAATTTCAGAATGGACCTATCAAATTTCAACCCAAGGTTGATCTTGCTTTTTCTATTCTTTCTTTGCAGCCAAAACTTTGCATTCCTCACTCTGTTCCATAACTCTATGATCTTTGTATGGTATTTTATAGTCCAACAGGTTTCTTTGGAAGTAAATCCACATCTTAACATGGTCCTGATCTGCGTGTACTGCACACAAAACAAAATGTTTCACTGGACCGAAGTATGTGTGACAATAATCAATCAAATGAAATCAAAAATTACCTGAGGCATGAGTCAACGTTGGAATTGGTGAATAGTTTGAAATGGTTGGAATCTCAGTTGATTCATTGGAGGATGTGTTGGGTATAGTATTTATGGAAAGGGTTTTTAGTGTTGGAGCTTCTGGTGATTCTGATGTTGCAGTTGGTGTTTGTGATGAAACATCTGGAGATGTTGTGAAGCTACCTGTACAAATGAAGAGACAAAAACATTTGCTGGATTGTCTTATTTCAACATTTATTATAGCTATGGCATTGAAAAGAATTCAGTGATACAAATGTTTATAGTGAATGTATGTTTGTATTCTATTTTTATGAAAGGACTGTATATTGCATTCAGACAGAAAGAGTCAATGTCGCATTCTGTTGTAGCAGCGTGTCGAGATATATGGGCAGTTCTGGCTTTTTTAGACTTTAAAATAAGTGAATGAGTTTAAGTTACACCTTGGTATTAAATATAAGGAAGCCATGTGTTTAGAGAAAGCAATGCACATCAGTGGGAGGAACAGCACACAAGATGTCAGTGTTCTTTACCATATTGAATGATGGGAATAAAAATGTTCTGAATGTTAGTGAATGTGCTAACAACTTACCAAGTGGAACAGAATTAGAAGATATGTGAAAAATAGCTTGTCCTAATCAATGATGGAAGATGGTAAATTCATCTCAAACTGTAATTTGTGATATTTTATGGAAATTCGCTCATGCTTATCATGTGGAAAAATGAGTTATATTTTAAGCTGACAATGATGTACCCCGTTCAGATGCTGAAATGGTAACAGGCCCTTCTGATAATGAAATAGTGTGTGTGCCAATTAAACTTGGGATGAAAAGTAGAACAGAATCAATAGAATGTCAGAATGGAGATTCATGAATTCCTTGGTGATGAATGATTGGAGTCTGAGCATGAGGATTCCATACCTCACCAGGTTATAGTCCAACAGGTTTATTTGGAAGCACTAGCTTTCGGAGTGCTGCTCTGTTATCAGGTGGTTGTGGAGAATAAGATTGTAAGACACAGAATTTATAGCAAAAGTTTACAGCGTGATGTAACTGAAATTATATATTGAAAAAGGCCTGAATTGTTTGTTAAGTCTCTCACCTTTTAGAATGACCATGTTGGTTTAAGTTCTTTCATATGTAAATCACAAAACATTTTTAAAAGCTATATTCTCAAGTGAACTTTAACAATTGGTGTCATGTCGACCCAGATAATGTATTGAAAGTGTGAGTTTCCCTATGTGAAGCTGTCTGTGCCACAACGGTCAGACTGATTCTAACCTAAAAAATGGATTTACTGTATCTTACGGATTCATGCAGTTTTTGAGCAAAGTAAAATGTAATTCTGCATGTGATTTTTAACTTTGTACACCCCAGTCTAATACTGGGTCTCCAAATCATGGATTCCACCTGACTGAGTTGTTGCCAGGACATTTGTTGCTGCAGGCAGTTTTGATGTCATTATATGTGACGCCTCTGGAAAGTGAAGAATGCTTTAAATTCACAATCAAATTGTTTGATGTGATTTCAGAGCAAATTGAAAGTGGAACTAAAATCTGATGTGAATGTTGAAGATGCATAAAATGTTAGTTATGTAACTATCTATCCTGACAAACCTAAAGTAAAGGAGATATTTGCAGAAAGATCTGATGCCAGGTTTTAATAAAGAAAGCATGTTAATATTGTCAGCACTGATTTGTTATTTGTCTGTTGTTACTGCTCTTCTTTCTTTTTGTGATCGTAAAAATGCCCGCTGCAGTGTGCCCTGACTGTGGGATCTTTGATTAGGATCCTATAGTTGTTGAAGAAGTTGAAACCATTGTGTATTCCATTGAACCAGCTGCAAAATATCAAATGCAGATAAATATTGAAGAATAAATTGTGTTATATACCAAATATTTACAATGGCAATCATCTAGAAAATGTATAGATTACCTGAGGCATGAGTGGGTGTCTGAATTGATGATTGGGATGAAACAGTTGGAATCGCTGTTGATCGATTGGAGGATGTGGTGGGTACAGTATTTGTAGAAAGAAGTTTAAGTGTTGAAGATTCTGCTGATTTGGATCCTGCAGTTGGGGTGTGTGATGAAACTTCTCGATTTGTTGTGAAGCCAGCTGTATGAATGAAGAGGAAGAATTATTTGCTCGGCGCATTAATTTGACAGTCATTAACCACGTCATTTCAAAGTCCTCAGTTATAGTGATGATATAAAGTAAACCTATGGTAGTGACATTTTTATGAAATAATTGTGGATCCCATTCAGACTGAAGGAGTTATTGTAGCATACTGTTGTAACAGCTCATTGAGATGTGATGGTTCTCTATTTTATAATACAGATTTTAAAATATGTGAATTGTTTTCAGTGACATTTTGGTATGAAAAAAAAAGGAAAACATGTTTTCAGAGAAAGCAATTCCTGTCAGAGAGACAGGGGACAAGACGTCGGGTGGTGTTTACTGTACAGACTATCAGGATTAAAAATGCTGTCATCATTGGTGAGTGTGTTATCAGTGTACAAAGCAGAACATTGGAAGGCGATGTGCAAAAGAGAATTTTTTAATACATAATGGAAGATATGTCTGATTGTGTAATTTGTAATTGAGTACAGGTGATAGTGGATGAGAACCACAGGGCAAAAGGACTCAAATCTTCATATGATTTTGTCATAGTTCAAAATCACATAACACCAGGTTATAGTCCAACAGGTTTATTTGAACGTACTGGCTTTTGGAGCACTGCTCCTTTGTCAGGTAGCTAGTGGGGCTGTATCATAAGACACAGAATTTATAGCACAGGATCATAGTGTCATGCAACTGATATGATATATTACCTTTGTTAAAATCTCTTCCTATCTCTTCTGTCAGGCAGAAGATACCAAAACTGAAACACACGTAGCATTAGCTTGAAGAACAGCTTTTCCTCACTGTTATTAGATTTCTGAATGGACCCATCAAATTTCAACCCAAGGTTGATCTTGCTTTTTATAGGTGAAAGTGAGGACTGCAGATGCTGGAGATCAGAGTCTAGATTAGAGTGGTGCTGGAAAAGCACAGCAGGCCAGGCGCATCCAAGGAGCAGGAAAATCGACGTTTCGGGCAAAAGCCCTTCATCAGGAATGAAGCAGGGAGTCTCTGGTGTGGAGAGATAAAAATACTTTCTTTGCAGCCAAAACTTTGGTATTCCTCACTCTGTTCCATAACTCTATGATCTTTGTATGGTATGTTATAGCCCAACAGGTTTCTTTGGAAGGAGAAGCTTTGGAAGTACTTCCACAGAAACCTATTGGACTACAAACTGGTGTTGTAGGATTTTTAACGTTGTCCACTCCAGTCCAACCCTGGCATGTCCACATCTTTGTATGGTATGATCGGCGTGTACTGCACACAAAACAAAATCTTTCACTGGACCAAAGTATGTGTGACAATAATCAATCAAATGAAATCAAAAATTACCTGAAGCATGAGTCAATGTCGGAATTGATGAATGGTTTGAAATGGCTTGAATCTCAGTCGATCCATTGGAGGATGTATTGGGTATAGTACTTATGGAAAGGGTTTTTAGTGTTGGAGTTTCTGGTGATTCTGATGTTGCAGTTGGTGTTTGTGATGAAACATCTGGAGATGTTGTGAAGCTACCTGTACAAATGAAGAGACAAAAACATTTGCTGGACTGATTTATTTCAACATTTATTATGGCTATGGTATTTAAATGAACTTGGCGATACGAATGTTTAAAGTGAATGTATGGTTGTATTGTTTTTATCAAATGACTGTACATTGCATTCAGACAGAAGGAGTCAAGGTTGCATTCTGTTGCAACAGTGTGTTGAAATATATGGATAGTTCTGCCTTTTCTAGACCTTAAAATAAATGAATGACTTTCAGTTACACATTGGTATTAAATATAAGGAAAGCATGTGTTTAGAGAGAGCAATGCACGTCAATGAGAGAAACAGAACACAAGATGTCAGTGTTGTTTACCATATCGAATAATGGGAATAAAAATGTTGTGAACGTTAGTGAGTGTGCTAACAATTTACCAAGGGGATCAGAATTAGAAGGAGATATGAAAAATAGCTTGTCCTATTCAATGACGGAAGATGAAAGATTCGTCTCAACCTGTATTTTGTGGTACTTTACGGAATATGCTTATGATAATCAAGTGGAAAAAAGAGTTATATTTTAAGCTGACAATGATGTACCCCATTCAGATGCTGAAATGGTAGCAGGCCCTTCTGACAATGAAATAGTGTGTGTGCCAATTAAACTTGGGATGAAAAATTGAACAGAATCAATAGAATGTCAGAATGAAGATTCATGAATTCCTTGGTGATGAATGATTGGAGTCTGAGCATGAGGATTCCATCCCTGACTCAGTTGTTGCAGGGACATGTGTTGCTGCAGTCAGTTTTGATGTTATTATATGTGAGGCCTCTGGAAAGTGAAGAATGCTTTACATTCATAATCAAATTGTGTGATGTGATATCAGACCAAAATGAAATGAAATGATATGAGTTTCGAAAATTCTGTAAGTGTTTGTGTTGTATTTACACATTTTGTCAATCCTCAAGCAAAGAAGATAACTGCAGAGAGAACTGAGAAAATAGTATAATGAAGGAGTCAAGTTTAGATTACTTACAGTGTGGAAACAGGCCCTTCGGCCCAACAAGTCCACACTGACCTGCCGAAGCCCAACCCACCCTGACCCATTCCCCTACACCTAACACTATGGGCAATTTAGCGTCGCCAATGTGCAAACTCCATACAGAGAATTGCCTGAGGCAGGAATTGAACCCGGGTCTCTGGCGGTGTGAGGCAGCAGCCTCTATTCCTGATGAAGGGCTTTTGCTTGAAACATCGATTTTCCTGCTTCTCGGATGCTGCCTGACCTGCTGTGCTTTTCCAGCACCACTCTGATCTAAACTCCAATTTCTTCTGTTAGGCAGAACATACCAAAACTTAAACACAATAGCAATAACTTCAAGATCAACTTTGCCAACTGTTATTAGATTTCCGAATAGACCTATCAGATTTCAACTCAAAGTTGATCTTGTTTTTTTCTGTACTTTCTTTGCAGCTAAAACTGTGCATTTCTCACTCTGTTCCATTGCTCTATGATCTTTGTACGGTATATTATCGTCCAACAGGTTTCTTTGGAAGTAGAAGCTTTGGAAGTACTTCCAAACAGGCCTGTTGGACTACAACCTGGTGTTGTATGATTTTTAACTTTGTCCACCCCAGTCTAACACCAGCACATCCACATCTTTGTATGGTATGATCTGCATGTACTGCACACAAACCAAAACGTTTCAGTGTACCTAAGTACATGTGACAATAATCAATCAAATGAAATCAAAAATTACCTGAAGCATGAGACCGTGTTGGAATTGATGAATAGGTTGAATTGGCCGGAATCTCAGTTGATCCATTGGAGGATGTGCTGTGTGTTGTCTTTGTGGAAGGAATTTTAAGTGTTGAAAATTCTGGTGACTCTGACGATGCCGTGGGTGTTTGTGATGAAACATGTGGAGATGCTGTGAAGCCACCTGTACGAATGAAGAGACAGAACTATTTGCTGGATTGTCTTATTTCAACAGTTATTAAAGCCATGGTATTGAAAAGAATTTGGTGATGTTAATGTTTAAAGTAAATGTATGGTTGTGTTGCTTTTATCAATGGCTGAATGTCCCATTCAGACAGAAGGAGTTGAGGTAGCATTCTGTTGTAGCAGCATGTTGAGATATAAAGTCATTTTCCCCTTTTTCAGACATTAAAATAAGTGAATGACTTTCAGTTACATGTTGGTACTAAAGTTCAGGAAGCCCTGTTTTTAGAGAAAGCATTGTACGTCAGTGAGAGAAACAGCATACAAGACGTCAGTGTTGTTTACCATATCGAATAATGGGAATAAAAATGTTTTGATAGTCAGTGAGTGTGCTAACAATTCACCAAGAGGATCAGAGTTAGAAGGAGATATGAAAAATAGCTTGTCCTAATCAATGATGGAAGATTGCAGATTCGTCTCAACCTGTAATTTGTGGCATTTTACAGGAATTTGCTCATGTTTATCATGTGGAAAAAGGAGTTATATTTTAAGCTGACAATGATGTACCCCATTCAGATGCTGAAATGGTATCAGGCTGTTCTGACAACGAAATAGTGTGTGTGCCAATTAAACTTGGGATGAAAAGTAGAACAGAATCAATAGAATGTCAGAATGAAGATTCATGAATTCCTTGGTGATGAATGATTGGAGTCTGAGCAGGAGGATTCCATCCCTGACTCAGTTGTTGCAGGGACATGTGTTGCTGCAATCAGTTTTGATGTTATTATATGTGAGGCCTCTGGAAATTGAAGAATGCTTTACATTCATAATCAAATTGTGTGATGTGATATCAGACCAAAATGAAATGAGATGATATGAGTTTCGAAAATTCTGTAAGTGTTTGTGTTGTATTTACACATTTTGTCAATCCTCAAGCAAAGAAGATAACTGCAGAGAGAACTGAGAAAATAGTATAATGAAGGAGTCAAGTTTAGATTACTTACAGTGTGGAGACAGGCCCTTCGGCCCAACAAGTCCACACTGACCTGCCGAAGCCCAACCCACCCTGACCCATTCCCCTACACCTAACACTATGGGCAATTTAATGTCGCCAATGTGCAAACTCTACACAGAGAATTGCCTGAGGCAGGAATTGAACCCGGGTCTCTGGCAGTGTGAGGCAGCAGCCTCTATTCCTGATGAAGGGCTTTTGCCTGAAACATCAATTTTCCTGCTTCTCGGATGCTGCCTGACCTGCTGTGCTTTTCCAGCACCACTCTGATCAAAACTCCAATTTCTTCAGTTAGGCAGAACATACCAAAACTTAAACACACATAGCAATAACTTCAAGAACAACTTTGCCCAACTGTTATTAGATTTATGAATGGACCTATCAGATTTCAACTCAAAGTTGATCTTGTTTTTTTCTATACTTTCTTTGCAGCCAAAACTATGCATTTTTATCTCTCTGTTCCATTGCTCTATGATCTTTGTACGGTATATTATCGTCCAACAGGTTTCTTTGGAAGTAGAAGCTTTGGAAGTACTTCCAAACAGGCCTGTTGGACTACAACCTGGTGTTGTATGATTTTTAACATTGTCCACCCCAGTCTAACACCGGCACATCCACATCTTTGTATGGTATGATCTGCATGTACTGCACACAAACCAAAAAGTTTCAGTGTACCTAAGTACATGTGACAATAAACAATCAAATGAAATCAAAAATTACCTGAAGCATGAGACCGTGTTGGAATTGATGAATAGGTTGAACTGGCCGGAATCTCAGTTGATCCATTGGAGGATGTGCTGTGTGTTGTCTTTGTGGAAGGAGTTTTAAGTGTTGAAAATTCTGGTGACTCTGACGATGCCGTTGGTGTTTGTGATGAAACATGTGGAGATGCTGTGAAGCCACCTGTATGAATGAAGAGACAGAACTATTTGCTGGATTGTCTTATTTCAACAGTTATTAAAGCCATGGTATTGAAAAGAATTTGGTGATGTTAATGTTTAAAGTAAATGTACTTGTGTTGTGGTTGTGTTGTGTTGCTTTTATCAATGGCTGAATGTCCCATTCAGACAGAAGGAGTTGAGGTAGCATTCTGTTGTAGCAGCATGTTGAGATATAAAGTCATTTTCCCCTTTTTCAGACATTAAAATAAGTGAATGACTTTCAGTTACATGTTGGTACTAAAGTTCAGGAAGCCCTGTTTTTAGAGAAAGCAATGTACGCCAGTGAGAGAAACAGCATACAAGACGTCAGTGTTGTTTACCATATCGAATAATGGGAATAAAAATGTTTTGATAGTCAGTGAGTGTGCTAACAATTCACCAAGAGGATCAGAGTTAGAAGGAGGTATGAAAAATAGCTTGTCCTAATCAATGATGGAAGATTGCAGATTCGTCTCAACCTGTAATTTGTGGCGTTTTACAGGAATTTGCTCATGTTTATCATGTGGAAAAAGGAGTTATATTTTAAGCTGACAATGATGTACCCCATTCAGATGCTGAAATGGTATCAGGCTGTTCTGACAATGAAATAGTGTGTGTGCCAATTAAACTTGGGATGAAAAGTAGAACAGAATCAATAGAATGTCAGAATGAAGATTCATGAATTTCTTGGGGATGAATGATTGGAGTCTGAGCATGAGGATTCCATCCCTGACTCAGTTGTTGCAGGGACATGTGTTGCTGCAGTCAGTTTTGATGTTATTATATGTGAGGCCTCTGGAAATTGAAGAATGCTTTACATTCATAATCAAATTGTGTGATGTGATATCAGACCAAAATGAAATGAGATGATATGAGTTTCGAAAATTCTGTAAGTGTTTGTGTTGTATTTACACATTTTGTCAATCCTCAAGCAAAGAAGATAACTGCAGAGAGAACTGAGAAAATAGTATAATGAAGGAGTCAAGTTTAGATTACTTACAGTGTGGAAACAGGCCTTTCAGCCCAACAAGTCCACACTGACGCGCCACCGACCCAGACCCATTCCCCTACATTTGCCCCTTCACCTAACACTACAGGCAATTTAGTGTGGCCAATTCACCTAACCTGCACATTTTTGAATTGCGGGAGGAAACCGGAGCACCTCGAGGAGACCCACACAGACACAGGGAGAATGTGTAAACAACACACAGAGCGTTGCCTGAGGCAGGAATTGAACCCGGGTCTCTGGCGCTGTGAGACAGCAGTGCTAACCACTGTACCACCGTGCTGGTTAGTACGAGGTTCATATTATCAGCATTGATTGGTGCTTGGTTGCAGAGACAACTGTACTTTTCATTAAGGTGTGGATCATGATGCCGTGTGCCCCAACTGTAGGATCTTTGATTCTGATAGGGTAGTTCTTGAAGAGGCTGAAAACATTGTGGTTCCAATTGGACCAGCTGCAAATATGTGAAATGTAGATACATACTGAAGAATGTATGTGTAATTTACCAAGTATTAACAACAACATTCATCTTTGAAAGGCGATCTTCCCTTCTTGCTGCTTGGATCATAAAAGATCCATCTCACCTCAGTTAAAATGTCTTCAAATCTCTTCTGTCAGGCAGAAGATACCAAAACTTAAACACACATAGCAATAACTACAGGAACAGCTTTGCCCAACTGTTATTAGATTTCTGAATGGAGCTATCAGATTTCAACTCAAGGTTGATCTTGCTTTTTCTATACTTCCTTTGCAGCCAAAACTGTGCATTTCTCACTCTGTTCCATTGCTCTATGATCTTTGTATGGTATTTTATAGTCCAACAGGATTCTTTGGAAGTAGAAGCTTTGGAAGTACTGCACACAAACCAAAATGTTTCAGTGTACCTAAGTACATGTGACAATAAACAATCAAATGAAATCAAAAATTACCTGAAGCATGAGACCGTGTTGGAATTGATGAATAGGTTGAATTGGCCGGAATCTCAGTTGATCCATTGGAGGATGTGCTGTGTGTTGTCTTTGTGGAAGGAGTTTTAAGTGTTGAAAATTCTGGTGACTCTGACGATGCCGTTGGTGTTTGTGATGAAACATGTGGAGATGCTGTGAAGCCACCCGTACGAATGAAGAGACAGAACTATTTGCTGGATTGTCTTATTTCAACAGTTATTAAAGCCATGGTATTGAAAAGAATTTGGTGATGTTAATGTTTAAAGTAAATGTATGGTTGTGTTGCTTTTATCAATGGCTGAATGTCCCATTCAGACAGAAGGAGTTGAGGTAGCATTCTGTTGTAGCAGCATGTTGAGATATAAAGTCATTTTCCCCTTTTTCAGACATTAAAATAAGTGAATGACTTTCAGTTACATGTTGGTACTAAAGTTCAGGAAGCCCTGTTTTTAGAGAAAACAACGTATCTCAGTGGGAGAAACAGCATACAAGACGTCAGTGTTGTTTACCATATCGAATAATGGGAATAAAAATGTTTTGATAGTCAGTGAGTGTGCTAACAATTCACCAAGAGGATCAGAGTTAGAAGGAGATATGAAAAATAGCTTGTCCTAATCAATGATGGAAGATTGCAGATTCGTCTCAACCTGTAATTTGTGGCATTTTACAGGAATTTGCTCATGTTTATCATGTGGAAAAAGGAGTTATATTTTAAGCTGACAATGATGTACCCCATTCAGATGCTGAAATGGTATCAGGCTGTTCTGACAACGAAATAGTGTGTGTGCCAATTAAACTTGGGATGAAAAGTAGAACAGAATCAATAGAATGTCAGAATGAAGATTCATGAATTCCTTGGTGATGAATGATTGGAGTCTGAGCAGGAGGATTCCATCCCTGACTCAGTTGTTGCAGGGACATGTGTTGCTGCAATCAGTTTTGATGTTATTATATGTGAGGCCTCTGGAAATTGAAGAATGCTTTACATTCATAATCAAATTGTGTGATGTGATATCAGACCAAAATGAAATGAGATGATATGAGTTTCGAAAATTCTGTAAGTGTTTGTGTTGTATTTACACATTTTGTCAATCCTCAAGCAAAGAAGATAACTGCAGAGAGAACTGAGAAAATAGTATAATGAAGGAGTCAAGTTTAGATTACTTACAGTGTGGAGACAGGCCCTTCGGCCCAACAAGTCCACACTGACCTGCCGAAGCCCAACCCACCCTGACCCATTCCCCTACACCAAACACTATGGGCAATCTAGTGTCGCCAATGTGCAAACTCTACACAGAGAATTGCCTGAGGCAGGAATTGAACCCGGGTCTCTGGCAGTGTGAGGCAGCAGCCTCTATTCCTGATGAAGGGCTTTTGCCTGAAACATCAATTTTCCTGCTTCTCGGATGCTGCCTGACCTGCTGTGCTTTTCCAGCACCACTCTGATCAAAACTCCAATTTCTTCAGTTAGGCAGAACATACCAAAACTTAAACACACATAGCAATAACTTCAAGAACAACTTTGCCCAACTGTTATTAGATTTATGAATGGACCTATCAGATTTCAACTCAAAGTTGATCTTGTTTTTTTCTATACTTTCTTTGCAGCCAAAACTATGCATTTCTCTCTCTGTTCCATTGCTCTATGATCTTTGTACGGTATATTATCGTCCAACAGGTTTCTTTGGAAGTAGAAGCTTTGGAAGTACTTCCAAACAGGCCTGTTGGACTACAACCTGGTGTTGTATGATTTTTAACTTTGTCCACCCCAGTCTAACACCGGCACATCCACATCTTTGTATGGTATGATCTGCATGTACTGCACACAAACCAAAAAGTTTCAGTGTACCTAAGTACATGTGACATTAAACAATCAAATGAAATAAAAAATTACCTGAAGCATTAGACCGTGTTGGAATTGATGAATAGGTTGAATTGGCCGGAATCTCAGTTGATCCATTGGAGGATGTGCTGTGTGTTGTCTTTGTGGAAGGAGTTTTAAGTGTTGAAAATTCTGGTGACTCTGACGATGCCGTTGGTGTTTGTGATGAAACATGTGGAGATGCTGTGAAGCCACCTGTATGAATGAAGAGACAGAACTATTTGCTGGATTGTCTTATTTCAACAGTTATTAAAGCCATGGTATTGAAAAGAATTTGGTGATGTTAATGTTTAAAGTAAATGTACTTGTGTTGTGGTTGTGTTGTGTTGCTTTTATCAATGGCTGAATGTCCCATTCAGACAGAAGGAGTTGAGGTAGCATTCTGTTGAAGCAACGTGTAGAGATATAAAGACATTTTCCCCTTTTTCAGACATTAAAATAAGTGAATGACTTTCAGTTACATGTTGGTACTAAAGTTCAGGAAGCCCTGTTTTTAGAGAAAACAACGTATCTCAGTGGGAGAAACAGCATACAAGACGTCAGTGTTGTTTACCATATCGAATAATGGGAATAAAAATGTTGTGATAGTCAGTGAGTGTGCTAACAATTCACCAAGAGGATCAGAGTAAGAAGGAGATATGAAAAATAGCTTGTCATAATCAATGATGGAAGATTGCAGATTCGTCTCAACCTATAATTTGTGGCATTTTACAGGAATTTGCTCATGTTTATCATGTGGAAAAAGGAGTTATATTTTAAGCTGACAATGATGTACCCCATTCAGATGCTGAAATGGTATCAGGCTGTTCTGACAACGAAATAGTGTGTGTGCCAATTAAACTTGGGATGAAAAGTAGAACAGAATCAATAGAATGTCAGAATGAAGATTCATGAATTCCTTGGTGATGAATGATTGGAGTCTGAGCAGGAGGATTCCATCCCTGACTCAGTTGTTGCAGGGACATGTGTTGCTGCAATCAGTTTTGATGTTATTATATGTGAGGCCTCTGGAAATTGAAGAATGCTTTACATTCATAATCAAATTGTGTGATGTGATATCAGACCAAAATGAAATGAGATGATATGAGTTTCGAAAATTCTGTAAGTGTTTGTGTTGTATTTACACATTTTGTCAATCCTCAAGCAAAGAAGATAACTGCAGAGAGAACTGAGAAAATAGTATAATGAAGGAGTCAAGTTTAGATTACTTACAGTGTGGAGACAGGCCCTTCGGCCCAACAAGTCCACACTGACCTGCCGAAGCCCAACCCACCCTGACCCATTCCCCTACACCTAACACTATGGGCAATTTAGTGTCGCCAATGTGCAAACTCTACACAGAGAATTGCCTGAGGCAGGAATTGAACCCGGGTCTCTGGCAGTGTGAGGCAGCAGCCTCTATTCCTGATGAAGGGCTTTTGCCTGAAACATCGATTTTCCTGCTTCTCGGATGCTGCCTGACCTGCTGTGCTTTTCCAGCACCACTCTGATCAAAACTCCAATTTCTTCTGTTAGGCAGAACATACCAAAACTTAAACACACATAGCAATAACTTCAAGAACAACTTTGCCCAACTGTTATTAGATTTCTGAATGGACCTATCAGATTTCAACTCAAAGTTGATCTTGTTTTTTTTCTATACTTTCTTTGCAGCCAAAACTATGCATTTCTCTCTCTGTTCCATTGCTCTATGATCTTTGTACGGTATATTATCGTCCAACAGGTTTCTTTGGAAGTAGAAGCTTTGGAAGTACTTCCAAACAGGCCTGTTGGACTACAACCTGGTGTTGTATGATTTTTAACTTTGTCCACCCCAGTCTAACACCGGCACATCCACATCTTTGTATGGTATGATCTGCATGTACTGCACACAAACCAAAAAGTTTCAGTGTACCTAAGTACATGTGACAATAAACAATCAAATGAAATCAAAAATTACCTGAAGCATGAGACTGTGTTGGAATTGATGAATAGGTTGAATTGGCCGGAATCTCAGTTGATCCATTGGAGGATGTGCTGTGTGTTGTCTTTGTGGAAGGAGTTTGAAGTGTTGAAAATTCTGGTGACTCTGACGATGCCGTTGGTGTTTGTGATGAAACATGTGGAGATGCTGTGAAGCCACCTGTATGAATGAAGAGACAGACTATTTGCTGGATTGTCTTATTTCAACAGTTATTAAATCCATGGTATTGAAAAGAATTTGGTGATGTTAATGTTTAAAGTAAATGTACTTGTGTTGTGGTTGTGTTGTGTTGCTTTTATGCATGGCTGAATGTCCCATTCAGACAGAAGGAGTTGAGGTAGCATTCTGTTGTAGCAGCATGTTGAGATATAAAGACATTTTCCCCTTTTTCAGACATTAAAATAAGTGAATGACTTTCAGTTACTTGTTGGTACTAAAGTTCAGGAAGCCCTGTTTTTAGAGAAAACAACGTATCTCAGTGGGAGAAACAGCATACAAGACGTCAGTGTTGTTTACCATATCGAATAATGGGAATAAAAATGTTGTGATAGTCAGTGAGTGTGCTAACAATTCACCAAGAGGATCAGAGTTAGAAGGAGATATGAAAAATAGCTTGTCCTAATCAATGATGGAAGATTGCAGATTCGTCTCAACCTGTAATTTGTGGCATTTTACAGGAATTTGCTCATGTTTATCATGTGGAAAAAGGAGTTATATTTTAAGCTGACAATGATGTACCCCATTCAGATGCTGAAATGGTATCAGGCTGTTCTGACAACGAAATAGTGTGTGTGCCAATTAAACTTGGGATGAAAAGTAGAACAGAATCAATAGAATGTCAGAATGAAGATTCATGAATTTCTTGGGGATGAATGACTGGAGTCTGAGCATGAGGATTCCATCCCTGACTCAGTTGTTGCAGGGACATGTGTTGCTGCAGTCAGTTTTGATGTTATTATATGTGAGGCCTCTGGAAATTGAAGAATGCTTTACATTCATAATCAAATTGTGTGATGTGATATCAGACCAAAATGAAATGAGATGATATGAGTTTCGAAAATTCTGTAAGTGTTTGTGTTGTATTTACACATTTTGTCAATCCTCAAGCAAAGAAGATAACTGCAGAGAGAACTGAGAAAATAGTATAATGAAGGAGTCAAGTTTAGATTACTTACAGTGTGGAAACAGGCCTTTCAGCCCAACAAGTCCACACTGACGCGCCACCGACCCAGACCCATTCCCCTACATTTGCCCCTTCACCTAACACTACAGGCAATTTAATGTGGCCAATTCACCTAACCTGCACATTTTTGAATTGCGGGAGGAAACCGGAGCACCCTGAGGAGACCCACACAGACACAGGGAGAATGTGTAAACTCCACACAGAGCGTTGCCTGAGGCAGGAATTGAACCCGGGTCTCTGGCGCTGTGAGACAGCAGTGCTAACCACTGTACCACCGTGCTGGTTAATACGAGGTTCATATTATCAGCATTGATTGGTGCTTGGTTGCAGAGACAACTGTACTTTTCATTAAGGTGTGGATCATGATGCCGTGTGCCCCAACTGTAGGATCTTTGATTCTGATAGGGTAGTTCTTGAAGAGGCTGAAAACATTGTGGTTCCAATTGGACCAGCTGCAAATATGTGAAATGTAGATACATACTGAAGAATGTATGTGTAATTTACCAAGTATTAACAACAACATTCATCTTTGAAAGGCGATCTTCCCTTCTTGCTGCTTGGATCATAAAAGATCCATCTCACCTCAGTTAAAATGTCTTCAAATCTCTTCTGTCAGGCAGAAGATACCAAAACTTAAACACACATAGCAATAACTACAGGAACAGCTTTGCCCAACTGTTATTAGATTTCTGAATGGAGCTATCAGATTTCAACTCAAGGTTGATCTTGCTTTTTCTATACTTCCTTTGCAGCCAAAACTGTGCATTTCTCACTCTGTTCCATTGCTCTATGATCTTTGTATGGTATTTTATAGTCCAACAGGATTCTTTGGAAGTAGAAGCTTTGGAAGTACTGCACACAAAACAAAAAGTTTCAGTGTACCTAAGTACATGTGACAATAAACAATCAAATGAAATCAAAAATTACCTGAAGCATGAGACCGTGTTGGAATTGATGAATAGGTTGAATTGGCCGGAATCTCAGTTGATCCATTGGAGGATGTGCTGTGTGTTGTCTCTGTGGAAGGAGTTTTAAGTGTTGAAAATTCTGGTGACTCTGACGATGCCGTTGGTGTTTGTGATGAAACATGTGGAGATGCTGTGAAGCCACCTGTATGAATGAAGAGACAGAACTATTTGCTGGATTGTCTTATTTCAACAGTTATTAAAGCCATGGTATTGAAAAGAATTTGGTGATGTTAATGTTTAAAGTAAATGTATGGTTGTGTTGCTTTTATCAATGGCTGAATGTCCCATTCAGACAGAAGGAGTTGAGGTAGCATTCTGTTGTAGCAGCATGTTGAGATATAAAGTCATTTTCCCCTTTTTCAGACATTAAAATAAGTGAATGACTTTCTGTTACACGTTGGTACTAAAGTTCAGGAAGCCCTGTTTTTAGAGAAAGCAATGTACGTCAGTGAGAGAAACAGCATACAAGACGTCAGTGTTGTTTACCATATCGAATAATGGGAATAAAAATGTTTTGATAGTCAGTGAGTGTGCTAACAATTCACCAAGAGGATCAGAGTTAGAAGGAGATATTAAAAATAGCTTGTCCTAATCAATGATGGAAGATTGCAGATTCGTCTCAACCTGTAATTTGTGGCATTTTACAGGAATTTGCTCATGTTTATCATGTGGAAAAAGGAGTTATATTTTAAGCTGACAATGATGTACCCCATTCAGATGCTGAAATGGTATCAGGCTGTTCTGACAACGAAATAGTGTGTGTGCCAATTAAACTTGGGATGAAAAGTAGAACAGAATCAATAGAATGTCAGAATGAAGATTCATGAAATCCTTGGTGATGAATGATTGGAGTCTGAGCAGGAGGATTCCACCCCTGACTCAGTTGTTGCAGGGACATGTGTTGCTGCAATCAGTTTTGATGTTATTATATGTGAGGCCTCTGGAAATTGAAGAATGCTTTACATTCATAATCAAATTGTGTGATGTGATATCAGACCAAAATGAAATGAGATGATATGAGTTTCGAAAATTCTGTAAGTGTTTGTGTTGTATTTACACATTTTGTCAATCCTCAAGCAAAGAAGATAACTGCAGAGAGAACTGAGAAAATAGTATAATGAAGGAGTCAAGTTTAGATTACTTATAGTGTGGAGACAGGCCCTTCGGCCCAACAAGTCCACACTGACCTGCCGAAGCCCAACCCACCCTGACCCATTCCCCTACACCTAACACTATGGGCAATTTAGTGTCGCCAATGTGCAAACTCTACACAGAGAATTGCCTGAGGCAGGAATTGAACCCAGGTGTCTGGCAGTGTGAGGCAGCAGCCTCTATTCCTGATGAAGGGCTTTTGCCTGAAACATCGATTTTCCTGCTTCTCGGATGCTGCCTGACCTGCTGTGCTTTTCCAGCACCACTCTGATCAAAACTCCAATTTCTTCAGTTAGGCAGAACATACCAAAACTTAAACACACATAGCAATAACTTCAAGAACAACTTTGCCCAACTGTTATTAGATTTATGAATGGACCTATCAGATTTCAACTCAAAGTTGATCTTGTTTTTTTCTATACTTTCTTTGCAGCCAAAACTATGCATTTCTCTCTCTGTTCCATTGCTCTATGATCTTTGTACGGTATATTATCGTCCAACAGGTTTCTTTGGAAGTAGAAGCTTTGGAAGTACTTCCAAACAGGCCTGTTGGACTACAACCTGGTGTTGTATGATTTTTAACTTTGTCCACCCCAGTCTAACACCGGCACATCCACATCTTTGTATGGTATGATCTGCATGTACTGCACACAAACCAAACCGTTTCAGTGTACCTAAGTACATGTGACAATAAACAATCAAATGAAATCAAAAATTACCTGAAGCATGAGACCGTGTTGGAATTGATGAATAGGTTGAATTGGCCGGAATCTCAGTTGATCCATTGGAGGATGTGCTGTGTGTTGTCTTTGTGGAAGGAGTTTGAAGTGTTGAAAATTCTGGTGACTCTGACGATGCCGTGGGTGTTTGTGATGAAACATGTGGAGATGCTGTGAAGCCACCTGTATGAATGAAGAGACAGAACTATTTGCTGGATTGTCTTATTTCAACAGTTATTAAAGCCATGGTATTGAAAAGAATTTGGTGATGTTAATGTTTAAAGTAAATGTACTTGTGTTGTGGTTGTGTTGTGTTGCTTTTATCAATGGCTGAATGTCCCATTCAGACAGAAGGAGTTGAGGTAGCATTCTGTTGTAGCAGCATGTTGAGATATAAAGTCATTTTCCCCTTTTTCAGACATTAAAATAAGTGAATGACTTTCAGTTACATGTTGGTACTAAAGTTCAGGAAGCCCTGTTTTTAGAGAAAACAACGTATCTCAGTGGGAGAAACAGCATACAAGACGTCAGTGTTGTTTACCATGTCGAATAATGGAAATAAAAATGTTGTGATAGTCAGTGAGTGTGCTAACAATTCACCAAGAGGATCAGAGTTAGAAGGAGATATGAAAAATAGCTTGTCATAATCAATGATGGAAGATTGCAGATTCGTCTCAACCTGTAATTTGTGGCATTTTACAGGAATTTGCTCATGTTTATCATGTGGAAAAAGGAGTTATATTTTAAGCTGACAATGATGTACCCCATTCAGATGCTGAAATGGTATCAGGCTGTTCTGACAATGAAATAGTGTGTGTGCCAATTAAACTTGGGATGAAAAGTAGAACAGAATCAATAGAATGTCAGAATGAAGATTCATGAATTTCTTGGGGATGAATGATTGGAGTCTGAGCATGAGGATTCCATCCCTGACTCAGTTGTTGCAGGGACATGTGTTGCCTGCAGTCAGTTTTGATGTTATTATATGTGAGGCCTCTGGAAATTGAAGAATGCTTTACATTCATAATCAAATTGTGTGATGTGATATCAGACCAAAATGAAATGAGATGATATGAGTTTTGAAAATTCTGTAAGTGTTTGTGTTGTATTTACACATTTTGTCAATCCTCAATCAAAGAAGATAACTGCAGAGAGAACTGAGAAAATAGTATAATGAAGGAGTCAAGTTTAGATTACTTACAGTGTGGAGACAGGCCCTTCGGCCCAAAAAGTCCACACTGACGCGCCACCGACCCAGACCCATTCCCCTACATTTGCCCCTTCACCTAACACTACAGGCAATTTAGTGTGGCCAATTCACCTAACCTGCACATTTTTGAATTGCGGGAGGAAACCGGAGCACCCCGAGGAGACCCACACAGACACAGGGAGAATGTGTAAACTCCACACAGAGCGTTGCCTGAGGCAGGAATTGAACCCGGGTCTCTGGCGCTGTGAGACAGCAGTGCTAACCACTGTACCACCGTGCTGGTTAGTACGAGGTTCATATTATCAGCATTGATTGGTGCTTGGTTGCAGAGACAACTGTACTTTTCATTAAAGTGTGGATCATGATGCCGTGTGCCCCAACTGTAGGATCTTTGATTCTGATAGGGTAGTTCTTGAAGAGGCTGAAAACATTGTGGTTCCAATTGGACCAGCTGCAAATATGTGAAATGTAGATACATACTGAAGAATGTATGTGTAATTTACCAAGTATTAACAACAACATTCATCTTTGAAAGGCGATCTACCCTTCTTGCTGCTTGGATCATAAAAGATCCATCTCACCTCAGTTAAAATGTCTTCAAATCTCTTCTGTCAGGCAGAAGATACCAAAACTTAAACACACATAGCAATAACTACAGGAACAGCTTTGCCCAACTGTTATTAGATTTCTGAATGGAGCTATCAGATTTCAACTCAAGGTTGATCTTGCTTTTTCTATACTTCCTTTGCAGCCAAAACTGTGCATTTCTCACTCTGTTCCATTGCTCTATGATCTTTGTATGGTATTTTATAGTCCAACAGGATTCTTTGGAAGTAGAAGCTTTGGAAGTACTGCACACAAAACAAAAAGTTTCAGTGTACCTAAGTACATGTGACAATAAACAATCAAATGAAATCAAAAATTACCTGAAGCATGAGACCGTGTTGGAATTGATGAATAGGTTGAATTGGCCGGAATCTCAGTTGATCCATTGGAGGATGTGCTGTGTGTTGTCTTTGTGGAAGGAGTTTTAAGTGTTGAAAATTCTGGTGACTCTGACAATGCCGTTGGTGTTTGTGATGAAACATGTGGAGATGCTGTGAAGCCACCTGTATGAATGAAGAGACAGAACTATTTGCTGGATTGTCTTATTTCAACAGTTATTATAGCCATGGTATTGAAAAGAATTTGGTGATGTTAATGTTTAAAGTAAATGTATGGTTGTGTTGCTTTTATCAATGGCTGAATGTCCCATTCAGACAGAAGGAGTTGAGGTAGCATTCTGTTGTAGCAGCATGTTGAGATATAAAGACATTTTCCCCTTTTTCAGACATCAAAATAAGTGAATGACTTTCTGTTACACGTTGGTACTAAAGTTCAGGAAGCCCTGTTTTTAGAGAAAGCAATGTACGTCAGTGAGAGAAACAGCATACAAGACGTCAGTGTTGTTTACCATATCGAATAATGGGAATAAAAATGTTTTGATAGTCAGTGAGTGTGCTAACAATTCACCAAGAGGATCAGAGTTAGAAGGAGATATGAAAAATAGCTTGTCCTAATCAATGATGGAAGATTGCAGATTCGTCTCAACCTATAATTTGTGGCATTTTACAGGAATTTGCTCATGTTTATCATGTGGAAAAAGGAGTTATATTTTAAGCTGACAATAATGTACCCCATTCAGATGCTGAAATGGTATCAGGCTGTTCTGACAACGAAATAGTGTGTGTGCCAATTAAACTTGGGATGAAAATTAGAACAGAATCAATAGAATGTCAGAATGAAGATTCATGAATTCCTTGGTGATGAATGATTGGAGTCTGAGCAGGAGGATTCCAGCCCTGACTCAGTTGTTGCAGGGACATGTGTTGCTGCAATCAGTTTTGATGTTATTATATGTGAGGCCTCTGGAAATTGAAGAATGCTTTACATTCATAATCAAATTGTGTGATGTGATATCAGACCAAAATGAAATGAGATGATATGAGTTTCGAAAATTCTGTAAGTGTTTGTGTTGTATTTACACATTTTGTCAATCCTCAAGCAAAGAAGATAACTGCAGAGAGAACTGAGAAAATAGTATAATGAAGGAGTCAAGTTTAGATTACTTACAGTGTGGAGACAGGCCCTTCGGCCCAACAAGTCCACACTGACCTGCCGAAGCCCAACCCACCCTGACCCATTCCCCTACACCTAACACTATGGGCAATTTAGTGTCGCCAATGTGCAAACTCTACACAGAGAATTGCCTGAGGCAGGAATTGAACCCGGGTCTCTGGCAGTGTGAGGCAGCAGCCTCTATTCCTGATGAAGGGCTTTTGCCTGAAACATCGATTTTCCTGCTTCTCGGATGCTGCCTGACCTGCTGTGCTTTTCCAGCACCACTCTGATCAAAACTCCAATTTCTTCAGTTAGGCAGAACATACCAAAACTTAAACACACATAGCAATAACTTCAAGAACAACTTTGCCCAACTGTTATTAGATTTATGAATGGACCTATCAGATTTCAACTCAAAGTTGATCTTGTTTTTTTCTATACTTTCTTTGCAGCCAAAACTATGCATTTCTCTCTCTGTTCCATTGCTCTATGATCTTTGTACGGTATATTATCGTCCAACAGGTTTCTTTGGAAGTAGAAGCTTTGGAAGTACTTCCAAACAGGCCTGTTGGACTACAACCTGGTGTTGTATGATTTTTAACTTTGTCCACCCCAGTCTAACACCGGCACATCCACATCTTTGTATGGTATGATCTGCATGTACTGCACACAAACCAAACCGTTTCAGTGTACCTAAGTACATGTGACAATAAACAATCAAATGAAATCAAAAATTACCTGAAGCATGAGACCGTGTTGGAATTGATGAATAGGTTGAATTGGCCGGAATCTCAGTTGATCCATTGGAGGATGTGCTGTGTGTTGTCTTTGTGGAAGGAGTTTGAAGTGTTGAAAATTCTGGTGACTCTGACGATGCCGTGGGTGTTTGTGATGAAACATGTGGAGATGCTGTGAAGCCACCTGTATGAATGAAGAGACAGAACTATTTGCTGGATTGTCTTATTTCAACAGTTATTAAAGCCATGGTATTGAAAAGAATTTAGTGATGTTAATGTTTAAAGTAAATGTACTTGTGTTGTGGTTGTGTTGTGTTGCTTTTATCAATGGCTGAATGTCCCATTCAGACAGAAGGAGTTGAGGTAGCATTCTGTTGTAGCAGCATGTTGAGATATAAAGTCATTTTCCCCTTTTTCAGACATTAAAATAAGTGAATGACTTTCAGTTACATGTTGGTACTAAAGTTCAGGAAGCCCTGTTTTTAGAGAAAACAACGTATCTCAGTGGGAGAAACAGCATACAAGACGTCAGTGTTGTTTACCATGTCGAATAATGGAAATAAAAATGTTGTGATAGTCAGTGAGTGTGCTAACAATTCACCAAGAGGATCAGAGTTAGAAGGAGATATGAAAAATAGCTTGTGCCACTTAATAATGGAAGATTACAGATTCGTCCCAACCTGTAATTTGTGGCATTTTACAGGAATTCGCTCATGTTTATCATGTGGAAAAAAGAGTTATATTGTAGGCTGACAATGATGTACCCCATTCAGATGCTGAAATGGTAGCAGGCTGTTCTGATAATGAACTAGTGTGTGTGCCAATTAAACTTGGGATGAAAAGTAGAACAGAATCAATAGAATGTCAGAATGAAGATTCATGAATTCCTTGGTGATGAATGATTGGAGTCTGAGCATGAGGATTCCATCCCTGACTCAGTTGTTGCAGGGACATGTGTTGCTGCAGTCAGTTTTGATGTTATTATATGTGAGGCCTCTGGAAATTGAAGAATGCTTTACATTCATAATCAAATTGTGTGATTTTTTTCTCAGCAGAGAGCGGCGCGAGCTGGGCGGAAGTGAGGTTGGAGCGCAGAGCTGGTCGGGAAGGTAAGTGATATATAAAGAACTTACCTCGACGCCAACGGTCTTTTCTCAGCAGAGAGCGGTGCGAGCTGGGCGGAAGTGTGGTTGGAGCGCAGAGCTGGTCGGGAAGGTAAGTGATTGATATTTGAGTGGGTGTGTTCTAGACCCCAGGCCCTACACAGTAGGGCCTTCCTCCCATCCTCATCCTCTAACCTAACTTTAAAGTTCTCAGGTAAGCTACTCAGTGTTCTTGCTTTGGAGATGAAGTGTAGAGTAATGGCAGCGCAGGCAGTGGAATATTCCTCCTGCAGGATGTTTGAGGTAGGGGTGACCACCGATACTCCTGCCAACTGCATCTGCAGGAAATGCAGTCAGATCCTGCTCCTCACAGAACGAGTTAGGGAACTGGAACTGGAGTTGGATGAACTGAGGATTATTTGAGAGGCTGAGAAGGTGATAGATAGAAGCTACAGGGACATAGTTACGCCAGAGAACAGAGGTAGCTGGGTAACAGTTAGAGGTGGGAAGGGGAGGAAGCAGGCAGTGCAGGGATCCCCTGTGGTCATTCCCCTAAACAATAAGTATACCGTTTTGGATACTGGTGGGGGGGAACAGCCTAGCAGGGGTAAGCTGCAGTGACCGGGTCTGTGGCGTGAGGTCTGGCTCTGAGACTCAGAAGGGATAGGGGGAGAGGAGGAGAGCGCTAGTTATAGGAGACTCTCTAGTTAGAGGGATGGACAGGCGGTTCTGTGGGCATGGGCGAGACTCTCGGATGGTTTGTTGCCTCCCGGGTGCCAGGGTCCGTGACGTCTCGGACCGTGTCTTCAGAATCCTTAAGGGGGAGGGTGTGCAGCCAGAAGTCGTGGTGCACGTTGGCACCAACGACATAGGTAGGAAGAGGGGTGGGGAGGTCATTCAAGAGCTCAGGGAGTTAGGCTGGAAGCTAAAAGCGAGGACAGACAGAGTCGTCATCTCTGGGTTGTTGCTGGTGCCACGTGACAGTGAGGCAAGGAATGGGGAGATAGTGCAGTTGAACACGTGGCTGCAAGGATGGTGTAGGAGGGAGGGTTTCAGGTATTTGGACAATTGGACTGCATTCTGGGGAAGGTGGGACCTGTACAAGCAGGACGGGTTGCACCTGAACCAGAAGGGCACCAATATTCTGGGGGGTAGGTTTGCTAGCAATCTTCGGGGGGGTTTAAACTAATTTGGCAGGGGGGTGGGATCCTGACTTGTAGTCCAGCAAGTAGGCTAGCTGTTTGTCAGGATGTCCAAGAATGTAGGGAGGCTGTGAAGAAGGTAGAACTGACAGGAAATACTTGCGGACACAGAGATTGGTTCAAGTGTGTATACTTCAACGCAAGGAGTATCAGAAATAAGGTGGGTGAACTTAAGGCATGGATCGGTACCTGGGACTACGATGTTGTGGCCATCACGGAAACGTGGATAGAAGAGGGACAGGAATGGTTGTGGTAGGTTCCTGGTTACAGATGTTTCAGTAGGATTAGGGAGGGTGGGAAAAAAGGAGGGGGGGTGGCGTTGCTAATTAGAAATGGTATAACGGCTGCAGAAAGGCAGTTCGAGGGGGATCTGCCTTTAGAGGTAGTATGGGCGAAAGTCAGAAATAGGAAAGGTGCAGTCACCTTGTTGGGTGTTTACTATAGGCCCCCCAATAGCAGCAGAGATGTGGAGAAACAGATTGGGAAACAGATTTTGGAAAGGTGCAGAAGCCACAGGGTAGTAGTCATGGGTGATTTCAACTTCCCAAATATTGATTGGAAGCTCTTTAGATCAAGTGGATTGGATGGGGGGGTGTTTGTGCAGTGTGTCCAGGAAGCTTTTCTAACTCAGTATTAGATTGTCCGACCAGAGGGGAGGCCATTTTGGATTTGGTACTCGGTAATGAACCGGGACAAGTGATGGGCTTGTTAGTGGGTGAACATTTTGGTGATGGTGACCACAATTCTGTGACTTTCACCTTGGTTATGGATAGAGATAGATGCGTGCAACAGGGTAGGTTTTACAATTGGGGGAAGGGTAATTACGATGCTGTAAGACAGGATCTGAGGAGCATAAGTTGGGAGCATAGGCTGTCAGGGAAGGATGTCGTGGAAATGTGGAACTTTTTCAAGGAACAGATACGACGTGTCCTTGATATGTATGTACCTGTCAGGCAGGAAAGAAATGGTCGTGTGAGGGAACCTTGGTTGACGAGGGAGGTTGAATGTCTTGTAAAGAGGAAGAAGGAGGCTTACATAAGGTTGAGGAAACAGTGTTCAGACAGAGCAGTGGAGGGATACAGGATAGCCAGAAGGGACCTGAAGAAAGGGATTAGGAGAGCTAAGAGAGGGCATGAAAAATCTTTGGCGGATAGGATCAAGGATAACCTAAAGGCATTTTATGCGTATGTGAGAAACATGAGAATGACGAGAATGAGGGTAGGTCCAATCAAGGACAGTAGTGGGAGACTGTGTATTGAGTCGGAAGAGATAGGAGAGGTCTTGAATAATTACTTTTCCACAGTATTTACGAATGAGAGGGACCGTATTGATGAAGAGGAGAGTGTGAAACGGACTGGTAAGCTAGAGGAGATACTTGTTAGGAAGGAAGATGTGTTGGACATTTTGAACAACTTGAGGATAGACAAGTCCCCCGGGCCTGATGGGATATATCCTAGGATTATGTGGGAAGCAAGAGAGGAAATTGCAGTACCGTTGGCAATGAACTTTTCATCTTCACTGTCAACGGGGGTGGTACCAGGGGACTGGAGAGTGGCGAATGTTGTGCCCCTGTTCAAAAAAGGGAATAGGGATAACCCCGGGAATTACAGGCCAGTTAATCTTACTTCGGTGGTTGGTAAAGTAATGGAAAGGGTACTGAGGGATAGGATTTATGAGTATCTGGAAAGGCACTGCTTGATTAGGGACAGCCAGCACAGATTTGTGAAGGGTAGGTCTTGCCTTACAAGTCTGATTGAATTCTTTGAGGAAGTGACCAAGCATGTGGATGAGGGTAGAGCAGTGGATGTAGTATACATGGATTTTAGTAAGGCATTTGATAAGGTTCCCCATGGTAGGCTTATGCGGAAAGTCAGGAGGCATGGGATAGAGGGAAATTTGGCCAATTGGATAGAAAACTGGCTAACCGTTCGAAGTCAGAGAGTGGTGGTAGATGGTAAATATTCAGCCTGGAGCCCAGTTACAAGTGGAGTTCCGCAGGGATCAGTTCTGGGTCCTCTGCTGTTCGTAATTTTTATTAATGACTTGGATGAGGGAGTCGAAGGGTGGGTCAGTAAATTTGCAGATGATACGAAGATAGGTGGAGTTGTGGATAGTGAGGAAGGCTCTTGTCGGCTGCAAAGGGACTTAGATATGATGCAGAGCTGGGCTGAGGAGTGGCAGATGGAGTTCAACCCTGCCAAGTGTGAGGTTGTCCATTTTGGAAAGACAAATAAGAATGCGGAATACAGGGTTAACGGTAGGGTTCTTAGTGAGGTGGAGGAACAGAGGGATCTTGGGGTTTATGTTCATAGATCTTTGAAAGTTGCCACTCAGGTGGATAGAGCTTGTAAGAAGGTCTATGGTGTATTAGTGTTCATTAGCAGAGGGATTGAATTCAAGAGTCGTGAAGTGATGTTGCAACTGTACAGGACTTTGGTTAGGCCACATTTGGAGTACTGTGTGCAGTTCTGGTCGCCTCACATTAGGAAAGATGTGGAAGCTTTGGAGAGGGTGCAGAGAAGATTTACCAGGATGTTGCCTGGAATGGAGAATAAGTCGTACGAGGATAGGTTGAGAGTGCTAGGCCTTTTCTCGTTGGAACGGCGAAGGATGAGGGGTGACTTGATAAAGGTTTATAAGATGATCAGAGGAATAGATAGAGTAGACAGTCAGAAACTTTTCCCACGCGTACAACAGAGTGTTACAAGGGGACATAAATTTAAGGAGAAAGTGAGGTCTGCAGATGCTGGAGATCGGAGCTGAAAATGTGTTGCTGGAAAAGCGCAGCAGGTCAGGCAGCATCCAGGGAACAGGAGAATCGACGTTTCGGGCATAAGCCCTTCTTCAGGAATGAGGAAAGTTTGTCCAGCAGGCTAAGATAAAAGGTAGGGAGGAGGGACTTGGGGGAGGGGCGTCGGAAATGTGATAGGTGGAAAGAGGTCAAGGTGAGGGTGATAGGTCAGACTGGGGTGGGGGCGGAGAGGTCAGGAAGAAGATTGCAGGTTAGGAAGGCGGTGCTGAATTCGATGGATTTGACTGAGACAAGGTGGGGGGAGGGGAAATGAGGAAACTGGTGAAATCCGAGTTCATCCCCTGTGGTTGGAGGGTTCCTAGGCGGAAGATGAGGCGCTCTTCCTCCAACCGTCGTTTTGTTGTGGTCTGACGATGGAGGAGTCCAAAGACCTGCATATCCTTGGTGGAGTGGGAGGGGGAGTTGAAATGTTGAGCCACAGGGTGGCTGGGTTGGTTGGTCCGGGTGTCCCAGAGGTGTTCTCTGAAACGCTCCGCAAGTAGCCGGCCTGTCTCCCCAATATAGAGGAGGCCACATCGGGTGCAGAGGATGCAATAGATGATGTGTGTGGAGGTGCAGGTGAATCTGTGGTGGATATGAAAGTTTCCTTTGGGGCCTTGGAGGGAGGTGAGGGGGAAGGTGTGGGCGCAAGTCTTGCACCTCCTGCGGTTGCAGGGGAAGGTGCCGGGAGTGGAGGTTGGGTTGGTGGGGGGTGTGGATCTGACGAGGGAGTCACGGAGGGAGTGGTCTTTACGGAATGCAAATTCACCTGGACAGTTTCAGATTCCTCCCTCCCCTTCCTCGACCTTTCTATTTCTATCTCAGGCGACCGAATCAACACGGACATCTACTACAAACCGACCGACTCCCACAGCTACCTGGACTACACCTCCTCCCATCCTGCCCCCTGTAAAAACGCCATCCCATTCTCCCAATTCCTTCGACTCTGCCGCATCTGCTCCCAGGAGGACCAGTTCCAAAAACGCACAACCCAGATGGCCTCCTTCTTCAAGGACCGCAATTTCCCGCCCGACGTGGTCGACGATGCCCTCCACTGCATCTCTTCCACTTCCCGCTCCTCCGCCCTTGAGCCCCGCCCCTCCAACTGCCACCAGGACAGAACCCCACTGGTCCTCACCTACCACCCCACCAATTTCCATGTACAGCGCATCATCAGCCGTCATTTCCGCCACCTCCAAACGGATCCCACCACCAAGGATATATTTCCCTCCCCTCCCCTATCAGCATTCCGTAAAGACCACTCCCTCCGTGACTCCCTCGTCAGATCCACACCCCCCACCAACCCAACCTCCACTCCCGGCACCTTCCCCTGCAACCGCAGGAGGTGCAAGACTTGCGCCCACACCTCCCCCCTCACCTCCCTCCAAGGCCCCAACGGAAACTTCCATATCCGCCACAGATTCACCTGCACCTCCACACACATCATCTATTGCATCCTCTGCACCCGATGTGGCCTCCTCTATATTGGGGAGACAGGCCGGCTACTTGCGGAGCGTTTCAGAGAACACCTTTGGGACACCCGGACCAACCAACCCAACCACCCTGTGCTCAACATTTCAACTCCCCCTCCCACTCCACCAAGGATATGCAGGTCTTTGGACTCCTCCATCGCCAGACCACAACAAAACGATGGTTGGAGGAAGAGCGCCTCAATTTCCGCCTAGGAACCCTCCAACCACGAGGGATGAACTCGGATTTCACCAGTTTCCTCATTTCCCCTCCCCCCACCTTGTCTCAGTCAAATCCATCGAATTCAGCACCGCCTTCCTAACCTGCAATCTTCTTCCTGACCTCTCCGCCCCCACCCCAGTCTGACCTATCACCCTCACCTTGACCTCTTTCCACCCATCACATTTCCGACGCCCCTCCCCCAAGTCCCTCCTCCCTACCTTTTATCTTAGCCTGCTGGACAAACTTTCCTCATTCCTGAAGAAGGGCTTATGCCCGAAACGTCGATTCTCCTGTTCCCTGGATGCTGCCTGACCTGCTGCGCTTTTCCAGCAACACATTTTCAGGACATAAATTTAAGGTGAAGGGTGGAAGGTATAGGGGAGATGTCAGGGGTAGGTTCTTTACCCAGAGAGAGGTGGGGGCATGGAATGCGCTGCCTGTGGGAGTGATAGAGTCAGAATCTTTGGTGACCTTTAAGCGGTAATTGGACAGGTACATGGATGGGTGCTTAAGCTGGGACAAATGTTTGGCACAACATCGTGGGCCGAAGGGCCTGTTCTGTGCTGTATTGTTCTATGTTCTATGTTCTATGTTCTATGTTCTATGTGATTTCAAAGCAAATTGAAAGTGGAGCTAAAACCTGATGTGAACTTTGAAGATGCATGGAATGTTAGTCACGTAATTATGCATCCTGACAAACCTAAAGCAATGGAGATATTTGCAGAAAGATCTGATGCCTGATAAAGAAATCATATTAATATTATCAGCACTGATTTGTGCTTGCCTGATGTTACTGCTCTTCTTTCTTTTTGAGATCGTAAAAATGCCGCTGCAGTGTGCCCTGACTGTGGGATCTTTGATCCTGATCCTATAATTGTTGAAGAAGTTGAAAGCATTGTGTTTTCCTTTCAACCAGCTGTAGATATATCAAATGTAGATAAATATTGAAGTATGAATTGTGTAATGTACCAAATATTTACAATGGCAATCATCTAGAGAAGGTATAAATGACCTGCAGCATGAGTGGGTGTCTGAATTGATGAATATGGTGAAACAGTTGTAATCACCGTTGATTGAATGGAGGATGGTGTGTATAGTATTTGTAGAAATAAGTTTAAGTATTGAAGATTCTGCTGATTCGGATCCTGCAGTTGGAGTGTGTGATGAAATTTCTGGATTTGTTGTGAAGCCAGCTGTATGAATGAAGAGGAAGAATCATTTGCTCAGCCCATTAATTCGACAGTCATTAACCATGCCATTTAAAAGATTTCAATTATAGTGATGATATGATGTGAACCTATGATAGAGTTACTTTGATGAAATAACTGTGAAATCCATTCAATGAATTGAATTAAATTGAATTGAATTTATTGTCACGTGTACTGAGGCACAGTGAAAAGCTCTGTCTTGCGAGCAGTACAGATAGATCACAAAGTAGCATAGATAAGTAAGTAATAGGTAAACAGCGGCAAAAACAAAAACACAGTTACAGGCAAATGTTTAGTGTTTGTGAGTCCATTCAGTATTCTAACAACAGTAGGGTAGAAACTGTTTCGAAACCGGCTGGTGCGTGTGTTTAGGCTTCAATGGTAGAGGTTGTAGAAAAACATTGCTGGGGTCGGATGGATCTTTGAGATACATCCAGACAGAATGGTCTCGATGGCGTACCTATAAAAATTGGCAAGGGTATTTGCCTTCATGCCAAATTTCCTCAGCTGCCTGAGGAAGAAGAGACATTGTTGGGCTTTTGTAACTAGTGTGTCCACATGAGTAGTCCAAGCAAGCTTGTTATGGATGACCACTCACAGGAGCTTGTCACTGTCCACTCGTTCCACCTCTGTGCTGTTAATGTGTAGGGGGGCATGAGTAACATCCTGCCGAAAGTCAGTAATGAGTTCCTTGGTTTTGCTGGCATTGAGAGCCAGGTTGTTCTTAGTGCACAATTTTTTCAGGTCTTCCCCTCCTGTCTGTAATCTGTTTTGTCACCATCTGAGATTTGCCTGACTATGATGGTGTCATCAGTGAACTTGTACATGACATTAGTCTGGTATTTGGCGACACAGTCATGGGTATACAGTGAGTACAGTAGGAGGCCGAGTACACACCCCTGGCTAGCTCCAGTGTTGAGTGTTAGTGAGGATGAAATATTGTCCCCAATCTTCACTGATTGTGGCCCGTGGGTCAGGAAACTGAGCATCCAGTTTCAGAGAGTGGGGCTTCAGACTGAAGAAGTTGTAGTATTCTGTTGTAACAGCTTGTTGAGATGTGATGGCACTCTGTTTTATTCATTAAAATATGTTAATTGCTTTCAGTGACATTTTGCTATTAAAAGGAAGGGAGACGTTTTGAGAGAAAGTAATTCCTGTTGGAGAGACCGTAGAGATTGGAGACCAATGTCGGGTGGTGTTTACTGTATGGATTGTAATGATTAAAAATGTTGTCGTCACTGGGGAGTGAGTTTTCAGTTTATAAAGTAGAAGAGCATTGGAAGGAGACGTGCAAAATGCAGTTTTATAATACATAATGGAAGATAATACCTGAATGTGTAATTTGTAATTTAGTGCAGGAGATAGCTGATGACAACCATATGGCAAAGGACTCAAATCTTTATATGATTTTGACAAAGGCAATTGAGGTGCTTACATGGTGGAATAGTCCATGATTGAAGTTTGAGCATAAGGATTCCATCAATTCAGGCAGCATCCGACGAGCAGCAAAATCGACCTTTCGGGCAAAAGCCCTTCATCAGGAATAAAGGCAGAGAGCCTGAAGCGTGGAGAGATAAGCTAGAGGAGGGTGGGCGTGGGGAGAAAGTAGCATAGAGTACAGTGGGTGAGTGGGGGAGGAGATGAAGGTGATAGGTCAGGGAGGAGAGGGTGGAGTGGATAGGTGGAAAAGGAACTAGGCAGGTCGGACAAGTCCGGACAGGTCAAGGGGACAGTGCGGGCTGGAAGTTTGAAACTAGGATGAAGTGGGGGAAGGGGAAATGAGGAAGCTGTTGAAGTCCACATTGATGCCCTGGGGTTGAAGTGTTCCGAGGCGGAAGATGAGGCGTTCTTCCTCCAGGCGTCTGGTGATGAGGGAGTGGCGGTGAAGGAGGCCCAGGACCTCCATGTCCTCGGCAGAGTGGGAGGGGGAGTTGAAATGTTGGGCCACGGAGCGGTTTGGTTGATTGGTGCGGGTGTCTCGGAGATGTTCCCTAAAGCGCTCTGCTAGGAGGCGCCCAGTCTCCCCAATGTAGATGAGACCGCATTGGGAGCAACGGGTACAATAAATGATATTAGTGGATGTGCAGGTAAAACTTTGATGGATGTGGAAGGCTCCTTTAGGGCCTTGGATAGAGGTGAGGGAGGAGTGTGGGCACAGGTTTTACAGTTCCTGCGGTGGCAGGGGAAAGTGCCAGGATGGGAGGGTGGGTCGTAAGGGAGCGTGGACCTGACCAGGTAGTCACGGAGGGAACGGTCTTTGCGGAAGGCGGAAAAGGGTGGGGAGGGAAATATATCCCTGGTGGTGGGGTCTTTTTGGAGGTGGCGGAAATGTCGGCGGATGATTTGGTTTATGCGGAGGTTTGTAGAGTGGAAGGTGAGCACCGGGGCGTCTATCCTTGTTACGGTTGGAGGGGTGGGGTCTGAGGGCAGAGGTGCGGGATGTGGACGAGATGCGTTGGAGGGCATCTTTAACCATGTGGGAAGGGAAATTGCGGTCTCTAAAGAAGGAGGCCGTGTGGTGTGTTCTATGGTGGAACTGGTCCTCCTGGAAGCAGATACGGCAGAGGCGGAGGAATTGGGAATACGGGATGGCATTTTTGCAAGAGGTAGGGTGGGAAGAGGTGTAATCCAGGTAGCTGTGGGAGTCGATGGGTTTGTAAAAAATGTCAGTGTCAAGTCGGTCGTCACTAATGGAGATGGAGAGGTCCAGGAAGGGGAGGGAGGTGTCAGAGATGGTCCAGGTAAATTTAAGGTCAGGGTGGAATGTGTTGGTGAAGTTGATGAATTGCTCAACCTCCTCGCGGGAGCACGATATGGCGCCAATGCAGTCATCAATGTAGCGGAGGAAGAGGTGGGGAGTGGTGCCGGTGTAATTACGGAAGATCAACTGCTCTACGTAGCCAACAAAGAGACAGGTATAGCTGGGGCCCATACGTGTGCCCATGGCTACCCCTTTGGTCTGGAGGAAGTGGGAGGATTCAAAGGAGAAATTGTTAAGGGTGAGGACCAGTTCGGCCAAACGAATGAGAGTGTCGGTGGAAGGGTACTGTTGGGGACATCTGGAGAGGAAAAAACGGAAGGAAGCTGGACAAGTTGGACAGTTCAAGATGGCGGTATCGAGTTGGAGGGTTGGATCTGGGATAAGTTGGGATGAGGGGAGATGAGGAAACTGATGAAATCGATGTTGATGCCATGTGGTTGAAGGGTTCCAAAGTGGAAGATGAGACATTCTTCCTCCAGGCATTGGGTGACTAGGATTTGGCAGTGGAAGAGGCCCAGGACTTGCATGTCCTTGGCGGAGTGGGAGGGGGAATTGAAGTGGTCGGCTACAGGGCAGTGGGGTTGTTTAGTGCGTATGTCCAGTTGATTTCACCAGTGTCCTACCTAATTATAACCACGCCATTGAAAAGAATTCAGAGATATTAATGTTTAATGGGAATGTTTGGTTGTATTATTTTGATCAAAAGACTGTATATCCCATTCACATGAATGAAGTCGAGGTAGCATACTGTTGGAGCAGCATGTCGACAGGAAACAATAGTTCTGCCTTATTTGGATATTAATACCTAGGGTGGAAGCTTAGTGCTAGAACAACCAGAGTTGTTATCACTAGTTTGTTGCCTGTGCCACATGCTAGCGAGGTGAGGAATAGGAACAGAGAGGAGTTGAACACGTGGCTACAGGGATGATGCAGGAGGGAGGGTTCTGGATACCTGGATGATTGTGGCTCATTCTGGGGCAAGTAGGATCTCTGCAAACAGGATGGTCTACACCTGAAGCTGAAAAGTACCAATATTCTGGGGGGCAAATTTGCTAATGCTGGTCAGGAGGGTTTGAACTAATTCAGTAGGGGGGTGGGAACCTAAATTGTAGTTCCAGTGTCCAGGAGGTTGAGAATAGTGAGGTCAGAAATGAGTTTTCAAGGTTGCAAGAGTTCACCGGCAAGCAGGAAGGTGGTTTGAAGTGCGTCTACTTCAACACCAGGAGCATCCGGAATAAGTTGGGTGAACTTGCAGCATGGACTGGTATCTAATACTTCGATGTTGTGGCCATTTCAGAGAAATGGATAGAGCAGGGACAGGAATGCTTGTTGCAGGTTCCAGGATCGAGATGTTTCAGTAAGAATAGAGAAGATGGTTAAAGAAGAGGAGGTGTGGCATTGTTCATCAAGGACAGTATTACGGTGGCAGAAAGGACGTTTGAAGACTCGTCTACTGGGGTAGCATGGGCTGAGGTTAGAAACAAGAAAGGAGAGGTCACCCTGTTGGGAGTTTTCTGTAGGCCTCCAAATAGTTCTAGAAAAGATAATTCTGGACAGGAGTGAGAGTAACAGTGTAGTTCTTATGGGGACTTTAACTTTCCAAATATTTCCAAATTTCCTGCCATTTATTTGTTGTCAATTATGGAGAAGAATGATGTTGAGAGAAAGCAGGACCTGTCGTATGGAGGATGTTGAATGCAATGTTGAAAACTTATTTTCCATTTCGAAGAACAGAATGAAAGATTTAGCTTGTTGGAGAGTGAACTCCATTTTAAGAAGGAAGGAAGTATTTGGAGGAAGGTATTTGAATGAGTATTTAATCAGAGATGCTGGTTGACAGAAATTTGTCCAAGTATGTACTTTGTGAGTTTTTTGGGAAAAAGATGTTGGTGAATTGTTGAAGGAAAGAGGAAAGCTCCCTATGCTTGTTCATTAGAAGGAGTATTGTAAAGATTGATAAATACCTACCTGTATATTCTGGAGTTGTCGGTATGTGGGATGAGATTGAGTCTGTTGTTTGTTCTGCTGGTATGGTTGCTGATTTAGATGGTGTACCTTGTGATGTAGATGTAATTGATGTGATTTTTGTTGACCCACCTGTCGACGTGGAAGATAACGGAACTGGATGAATGTTTGTGAAAGTGGTCAGTGGATTTGAGTGATGTACAGGATGAAGAAAAAAGACAAACCTGGCAGGCGTGATTTTGTCTGACTGGAAACCTGGGAGGAAATGGATTGAATCTGTGTTGTCCCATTGGATGCTGGTGGAGAAAGAGATTTAAATTTTAGAGATACAGCTGATTCTGTTTCTGGAGAAATAGGGAAATAAGAAATTTCTGCACTTGTGTTTACGTTAGTTGTATGAATGATGGAGAATCATCATTTGCTTTAGTGACTTAATAGAGTAGTATTAAAAAGCATCTCTCTGAGATCTGCAAATCAGAGGTTGAATGACAAATCAATGTTTGCAATGTTTGTTATTGTTCAGATGAAAAGTGTCAAGTGAATGTAGTGTCCATGAATTCTGCTGAATTTGCACATGCATTAGACAATGTTATGGCAGTTCTGATTGATATGAAATGTAACATCAATGAATAATTTCTTGCTATTTCTTTGTTATCAATTATGGAGAGGAATGATGGTGAGAGAAAGCAGGGCCTGTTGTCTGGACGAGGTTAAATGCAATGTTGAAACATTTTGCCACTTCAAAGAAAGGAATGCAAGATTTGGTTTATTCGAGTGTGAGCTCCATATTGATGAGGAAAGAAAAATTTGGAGGAAGGTACTTGAATGAGTAAATAATCAGAGATGCTGGTTGACGGAAATTTGTCTAAGTATCTACTTTGGGAGTGTTTTGAAAAAAAAGATGTTGGTGAATTGTTGAATTCTGGAGTTGTAGTTATGTGGGATGATATTGAGTCTGTTGGTTGCTCTGATGGTATGGTTGCTGATTCGAATGGTGTACTTGGTGATGTCGATGAAATTGTTGTTATTTCTGTTGACCTACCGGTAGACATGGAAGATAACATAATTTGAAGAATGTGTGTGAATGCAGTCAGGTAATTATAGTGATGTTTCGGACGAAGGTGATGTACTTACCTGCCAAAGGTGATGGTGCCTGACTTGACGACTGGGACGAAATGGAGTAAAACTCTGTTGTCCCATTGGAGGCTGATGAAGAAACAGATTTAAAGTTTAGAGATTTATCTGATTCCATTCCTATAGAAATAGAGATGAAATATCTACACTTGTGGTTAAGTTAGTTGTATGAATTATGCAGAATCATCCTTTGCTTGAGTGTGTTAATGGAAAAGCCTGTCACTAAAAGCAACAAATCAGAGGTTGAATAATAAATCAGTGACTGCAACATTTATGATTGTTAAGGTGAAGAGCATCAAATGACTGTAGATCCCTTAAATCCGTGTTAAAGTTGCAGTTGAATATGACAATGTGATGGCAGTTCTGAATGATATGAAATGTAAAATTGATGAATATTTTGCTGCCATTTCTTTGTTGTCAATTATGGAGAAGAATGATGTTGAGAGAAAACAGGGTCTGTCTTATGGACGATGTCGAACGCAATGTTGAAAAATTATATCTCATTTCGAAGAATGTAATGAAAGATTTAGCTTGTTGGAGAGTGAGCTCCATAGTGTTGAAGGAAGGATGAACTTGGAGGAAGGTACTTGAATGAGTATTTAATCAGAGATGCTGATCGACAGGAATTTGTCCAAATATGTACTTTGGGAGTCATAGAGTCGTAGAGATGTACAGCATGGAAAGAGACCCGTCGGTCCAACCCGTCCATGTCGACTAGTTATCCCAACCCAGTCTATTCCCACCTGCCAGCACCTGGCCCATATCCCTCCAAACCCTTCCTATTCATATACCCATCCAAATGCCTTTTAAATGTTGCAATTGTACCAGCCTCCACCACTTCCTTTGGCAGCTCATTCAATACACGTACCACCCTCTGCATGAAAAGGTTACCCCTTAGGTCTCTTTTATATCTTTCCCCTCTCACCCTAAACCTATGCCCTCTAGTTCTGGACTCCCTGACCCCAGGGAAAAGACTTTGCATATTTACCCTATCCATGCCCCTCATAATTTTGTAAACCTCAGTAAGGTCACCCCTCAGCCTCCGACGCTCCAGGGAAAACAGCCACAGCCTGTTCAACCTCTCCTTATAGCTCAAATCCTCCAACCCTGGCAACATCCTTGTCAATCTTTTCTGAACCCTTTCAAGTTTCACAACATCTTTCTGATAGGAAGGAGACCAGAATTGCATGCAATTTTCCAACAGTGGCCGAACCAATGTCTTGTACAGCCGCAGCATGATCTCCCAACTCCTGTACTCAATACTCTGACCAATAAAGGAAAGCATACCAAATGCCTTCTTCACTATCCTATCTACCTGCAATTCCACTTTCAAGGAGCTGTGAACCTGCAATCCAAGGTCTCTTTGTTCAGCAACACTCCCTAGGACCTTACCATTAAGTGTATAAGTCCCGCTAAGATTTGCTTTCCCAAAATGCAGCACCTCATATTTATCTGAATTAAACTCCATCTGCCACTTCTCAGCCCATTGGCCCATCTGGCCCAGATCATGTTGTAATCTGAGGTAACCCTCTTCACTGTCCACTACACCTCCAATTTTGGTGTCATCTGCAAACTTACTAACTGTACCTCTTATGCTCGCATCCAAATCATTTATGTAAATGACAAAAATTAGAGGACCCAGCGCAGATCTTTTGGCACTCCACTGGTCACAGGCCTCCAGTCTGACAAACAACCCTCCACCACCACCCGCTGTCTTCTACCTTTGGGCCAGTTCAGTATCCAAATGGCTAGTTCTCCCTGTATTTCATGAGATCTAACCTTGCTCATCAGCCTCCCATGGGGGACCTTGTCAAACGCCTTACTGAAGTCCATATAGATCACATCTACTGCTCTGCCCTCATCAATCCTCTTTATTACTTCTTCAAAAAACGTCAATCAAGTTTGTGAGACATGATTTCCCATGCACAAAGCCATGTTGACTATCCCGAATCAGTCCTTGCCTTTCCAAATACATGTACATCCTGTCCCTCAGGATTCCCCTCAACAACTTGCCCACCACCGAGGTCAGACTCACTGGTCTATAGTTCCCTGGCTTGTTCTAACCACTCTTCTTAAACAGTGGCACCACGTTTGCCAACCTCCAGTCTTCTGGCACTTCACCTGTGACTATCAATGATACAAATATCTCAGCAAGATGCCCAGCAATTACTTCTCTAGCTTCCCACAGAGTTCTCAGGTACACCTGATCAGGTCCTGGGGATTTATTCACGTTTATGTGTTTCAAGACATCCAACACTTCTTCCTTTGTAATCTGGACATTTTGCAAGATGTCACCATCTATTTCCCGACAGTCTATATCTTCCATATCCTTTTCCACATTAAATACTGATGCAAAATACTCATTTAGTATCTCCCCCATTTTCTGCGGCTTCACCCAGAGGCCGCCTTGCTGATCTTTGAGGGGCCCTATTCTCTCCCGATTTTACCTATTGTCCTTAATGTATTTGTAAAAACCCTTTGGATTCTCCTTAATTCTATTTGCCAAAGTTATCTCATGTCCCCTTTTTGCCCTCTTGATTTCCCTCTGAAGTATATTCCTACTTCCTTTATACTCTTCTAAGGAGTCACTCGATGTATCCTGTCTATACCTTACATATGCTTCCTTCTTTTTCTGAACCAAACCCACAATTTCTTTAGTCATCCAGCATTCCCTATACCTACCAGCCTTTCCTTTCACCCTGACAGGAATATATTTTTCTGGATTCTCGTTATCTCATTTCTAAAGGCTTCCCATTTTCCAGCCGTCCCTTTACCTGCAAACACCTGCCTCCAATCAGCTTTCGAAAGTTCTTGCCGAATACCATCAAAATTGGCCTTTTTCAAATTTAGAACTTCAACTTTTAGATCTGGTCTATCCTTTGACTGCGCTACTTTAAAACTAATAGAATTATGGTCACTGGCCCCAAAGTGCTCACCCACTGACACCTCAGTCACTTGCCATGCCTTATTTCCCAACAGTAATAACTTTTGCACCTTCTCTTGTAGGTACATCCACATACTGAATCAAAAGATTGTCTTGTACGCACTTAACAAATTCCTCTCCATCTAATCCTTTAACACTATGGCAGTCCCAGTCTATGTTTGGAAAGTTAAAATCCCCTACCATAACTACCCTATTATTCTTACACATAGCTGAGATCTCCTTACAAGTTTGTTTCTCAATTTCCCTCTGACTATTGGGGGGGTCTTTAATACAATCCCAATAAGGTGATCATCCCTTTCTTATTTCTCAGTTCCACCCAAATAACTTGCCTGGATATATTTCAGGGAATATCCTTCCTCAGCACAGCTGTGATGCTATCCCTTATCAAAAATGCCACTTCCCCTCGTCTCTTGTCTCAGTTTCTATCCTTCCTGTAGCATTTGTATCCTGGAACATTAAGCTGCCAGTCCTGCCCATCCCTGAGCCATGTTTCTGTAATTGCTATGATATCCCAACCCATGTTCATAACCATGCCCTGAGTTCATCTGCCTTCCCTGTTAGGCCCCTTGCATTGAAATAAATGCAGATTAATTTATTAGTCCTACCTTGTCCCTGCCTGCCCTGACTGTTTGACTCGCTTCTGTTCTCAACTATACCCGTCTCAGATTGATCACTTTCCTCTTGATCAAGATGTTGGTGAATTGTTGAAGGAAAGAGGAAAGTTTCTTCCGCGTGTTCATTAGAAGGAGTACTGTAAAGATTGATGAATACCGACCTGTATATTCTGGAGTTGTAGTTATGTGGGATGATATTGAGTCTGATGTTTGCTCTGATGTTATGGTTGCTGATTCGGATGTTGTACTTTGCGATGTAGATGAAATTGTTGTGATTTCCGTTGACCCACCTGTAGTCGTGGAAGATAACGTAATTTGAGGAATGTGTGTGAATGCTGTCAGTTGATTACAGTGATGTTCAGATGAATGTGATGTACTTGCCTGCCAAAGGTGATGGTGTCTGACTTGACGACTGGGAAGGAATGGAGTAAAACTGTGTTGTCCCATTGGAGTCTGATGAAGAAACAAATTTAAAGTTTAGAGATGTATCTGATTCCACTCCTATAGAAATAGAGATGAAATATCTACACTTGTGGTTAAGTTAGTTGTATAAATTATGGAGAATCATCCTTTGCTTGAGTGTGTTAATGGAAAAGCCTCTCTCTGAAAGCAGAAAATCAGATGTTGAACAACAAATCAGTGACTGCAACTTTTATCATCGTTAAGTTGAAGTGCATCAAATGACCGTAGTTCCCTAAGACAGTGCTGAATTTGACGTTTTCTTTTGTGCAGCTGAATTTGACAACGTAACGTCAGTTCTGAATGATAACATGTAACATCGATGAACAATGTCCTGTCCATTATTGTTGTCAATTATGGAGAGGAATGATGTTGAGAGAAAGCAGGGCCTGTCTTATGGATGATATTGAACTCAATATTGGCAAATTATTTCCCATTTCAAAGAAAGCAATGAGAGTTTCAGGTTTTCAGAGAGTGAACTCCACATTTAAGAAGAAAGAAAAATGGAGGAAGGTATCAGAATGAATATTTAATAAGAGATGCTGGTTGACAGAACTTTGTCCAAGTATACACTTTGCGAGTGTTTGGAAAAAAGCCATTGGTGAGTTGTTGAAGGAAAGATGAAAGCTCCCTTTGCTTGTTCGGTAGAAGGAGTGGAGTAAAGGTTGATGAGTGCCGACCTATAAATTCTGAAGTAGTAGTTTTATGAGATGACATTGAGTTTGTTGTTTGTTCTGTTGGTGCGGTTGCTGTTTGAAATGGTGTACTTTGTGATGTAGATGAAACTGTTAATATTTCCGCTGACCCACCAGTAGACGTGGAAGTTAAGGTAACTAGAAGAATATGTGTGAATGTTGTCAGCCGATTACAGTGATGTACAGGATGAAGATAATAAGACTAAACAGGCAGGTTTGATTGTGTCTAACTTGAAATCTGGGAGGGATCAGATTGGACCTGTGTTGTCCCATTGAATGCTTGTAGAAAAACTGAGTTAAAGTTTAGAGATACGAATGATTCTGTTTCTGCAGATATGGAGAGACATGAAATTTCCGAACTTGGGTTTAAGGAAAGTGTACGAAAGATGGAGAATCATCTTTTGCATGAAGTTCTTAATATGCCAGTATTAAGAAGCCTCTCTCTGAATGCAATGATTCAGAGATTGAATGAAAAATCAATGATTGCAACATTTACAATTGTTAGGATTAAAAACATCAATAGACAGCAGATTTCATGATTTCTGCTGAATTTGACAAGGTTTTGGCGTTGCTAACGGACGTGAAATGTAAAATAGGTGAACAATTTCATGGCAAGTCTTGGTTGTTAATTATAGAGAAGAACGATGTTGAGAGAATACAATGCTTGTCACATGGACAATGTGGTAAAATAGCTTCCTACATGGAAGACAGTAATGAAAGATTTGGTGCTGTTAGAGAGTGAGCTGAAAATATATGATGAAAGAAAGAATTTGGAGGAAATTATGTTAATGACTCTTTAATAAGACATGATGGTTGACAGATATTTGTCCAAGAGTGCACATTGTGAGCGTTTTGGAGAACGGAGGTAAGTGAGTTGTTGAAGGAAAGAGGAAGGCTTCCGATGGTCAGTTGTTCAGAGGAATAATGTAAAGATTGATGAATACCTACCTGTATATTCTGGAGATGTAGTCTTGTGGGATGATATTGAGATTGTTGTTTGCTCTGATGGTGTGGTTGCTGACTCAAATGGTGTACTTGATAATGTAGATGAAATTGTTGTTATTTCCGTTGACCCACCTGTAGACATGGAAGATAACATAATTTGAAGAATGTGTGTGAATGCGACCGGGTAATTATAGTGATGTTTCGGACGAAGGTGATGTACTTACCTGCCAAAGGTGATGGTGTCTGACTTGACGACCGGGAATAAATGGAGCGAAACTCTGTTGTCCCATTGGAGGCTGATGAAGAAACAGATGTAAATTTTAGAGATGCGTATGATTCAGTTCCTGTCAATATAGAGTTGAAATATCTACACTTATGTTAGTTGTACGAATTATGTAAATCATCCTTTGGTGAGTGTGTTAATGAAAAACCTCTCTCTGAAAACAGCAACTCAGAGGTTGAATGATAAATCAGTGACTGAAATATTTATGATTGTTTAGATGGAAAGCATCAAATGATTGTAGACCCCTTAAACTCGTCTGAAATTGTGTTAAAGTTGCAGCTGAATTTGACAATGTGATGGCAGTTCTGAATGATATGAAATGTAAAATTGAAGAATATTTTGCTGCCATTTCTTTGTTGTGAATCATGGAGAAGAATGAGAGAAGGGAGGGTCTGTCTTACGGACGATGTTGAATGCAATGTTGTAAAATTGTATCCCATTTCGAAGAACAGAATCAATGATTTAGCTTGTTGGTGAGTGAGCTCCATATTTATAAAGGAAGAAAGAATTTGGAGGACGGTACTTGAATGAGTATTTGATAAGAGGCGCGGGTTGGCAGAAATTTGTCCATGTATGTAACTTGCTAGGGTTTTGGAAAAAAAGGATGTTGGCGAATTGTTGAAGTAAAGAAGAAAGCTCCCTATGTTTGTTCATTAGAAGGAGTTCTGCAAAGATGGATGAATATATATTCTGGTGTTTCAGTTATGTGGGATAAGATTGAGTCTGTTGTTTGTTCTGCTGCTGTAGTTGGTGGTTCAAATGGTCTACTTTGTGATGTAGCTGAAATTGTTGTAATTCCCATTGACCCACCTTTAGATGCGGAAGCTAACATAACCAGAAGAATGTGTATGAATGTTGTCAGCGGATTACGGTGATGTACAGGATGAAAGTAATAAGACTAAACTGGCAGGTGTGATTGTCTGACTTGTAATCCGGGAGGAATCAGATTGGACCTGTGTTGTCCATTGGATGCTTATGGAGAAACAGAGTTAAATATTAGAGATACGGATGATTTTGTTTCTGTAGGAAAGGAGAGAGATGAAATTTCCGAACTTGTGTTTAAGGTAACTGGACGAATGATGTAGAATCATCTTTTACTTGACGATCTAAATATACCAGGATTAAGAAGCCTCTCTCTAAATGCAAAGATTCAGAGATTGAAAGAAAAATCAATGATTGCAACATTTACAATTGTTAGGAGTAAAAACATCAAATGACAGCAGATTTCATGATTTCTGCTGAATTTGACAATGTTTTGGCATTTCTGACTGATGTGAAATGTAAAATTGGTGAACAATTTCCTGGCAAGTCTTGGTTGTTAATAATACAGAAGAAGCTGTTTGAGAGAATACAATGCTTGTCAGATGGACAATGTGGTAAAATAGCTTCCCACATGGAAGACAGTAATGAAAGATTTGTTGGAGATGAGCTGAAAACATATGTAGAAAGAAAGAATTTGGAACAAAGTATGTTAATGCATATTTCATAAGAGATCATGGTTGACAGAAACTTGTCCATGTGTGCACATTGTAAGCGTTTTGGAAAATGGATGTTGGTGAGTTGTTGAAGGAAAGAGGAAGGCTTTCTACGGTTAGGTGTTCGGTGGAGTCGTGTAAAGATTGATGAATACCTACCTGTATATTCTGGAGATGTAGTCTTGTGGGATGATATTGAGATTGTTGTTTGCTCTGATGGTGTGGTTGCTGACTCAAATGGTGTACTTGATAATGTAGATGAAATTGTTGTTATTTCCGTTGACCCACCTGTAGACATGGAAGATAACATAATTCAAAGAATGTGTGTGAATGCGACCGGGTAATTATAGTGATGTTTCGGACAAAGGTGATGTACTTGCCTGCCAAAGGTGATGGTTTCTGACTTGACGACTGGGAAGAAATGGAGGAAAACTGTGTTGTCCCATTGGAGGCTGATGAAGAACAGATTTAAAGTTTAGAGATGCGTATGATTCAGTTCCTGTCAATATAGAGTTGAAATATCTACATTTGTGCTTAAGTTGGTTGTATGAATTATGTAGAATCATCCTTTGGTGAGTGTGTTAATGGAAATACCTGTCTCTGAAAGCAGAAAATCAGAGGTTGAATGATAAATCAGTGACTGCAACATTTATGGTTGTTAAGATGGAAAGCATCAAATGACTGTAGATCCCTTAAACTCAGCAGAAATTGTGCTAAAGTTGCAGTTGAATTTGACAATGTGACAGCAGTTCTGAATGATATGAAATGTAAAATTGATGAATATTTTGCGGCCATTTCTTTGTTGTCAATTATGGAGAAGAATGATGTTGAGAGAAATGAGGGCCTGTCTTATGGACGATGTCGAACGCAATGTTGAAAAATTATATCGCATTTTGAAGAACAGAATGAAAGATTTAGCTTGTTGGAGAGTGATCTCCACATTTACGAAGGAAGGAAGAATTTGGAGGAAGGTACTTGAATGAGTATTTAATCAGAGATGCTGGTTGACGGGAATTTGTCCAAGTATGTACTTTGGGAGTGTTTTGAAAAAAGAGATGTTAGTGATTTGTTGAAGGAAAGAGGAAAGTTTCTTCCGCTTATTCATTAGAAGGAGTAATGTAAAGATTGATGAATACCGACCTGTATATTCTGGAGTTGTAGTTATGTGGGATGATATTGAGTCTGTTGTTTGCTCTGGTGTGATGGTTGCTGATTCGGATGTTGTACTTTGCGATGTAGATGAAATTGTTGTGATTTCTGTTGTCCCACCTGTTGTCGTGGAAGATAACGTAATTTGAGGAATGTGTGTGAATGCTGTCAGTTGATTACAGTGATGTTCAGATGAATGTGATGTACTTACCTGCCAAAGGTGATGGTGTCTGACTTGACGACTGGGAAGTAATGGAGGAAAACTGTGTTGTCCCATTGGAGGCTGATGAAGAAACAGATTTAAAGTTTAGAGAGGTATCTGATTCCATTCCTATAGAAATAGAGATGAAATATCTACACTTGTGGTTAAGTGAGTTGTATTAATTTTGTAGAATCATCCTTTTGTTGAGTGTGTTAATGGAAAAGCCTCTCTCTGAAAGCAGACAATCAGAGGTTGAATGATAAATCAGTGACTGCAACGTCTATGATTGTTAAAATGAAGGGCCTCAAATGACTGTAGATCCCTTAAACTTGTATGAAATTGTGTTAAAGTTGCAGCTGAATTTGACAATATGATGGCAGTTTTGAATGATATAAAATGTGAAATGTAAAATTGGTGAACAATTTCATGGCAAGTCTTGGTTGTTAATAAAACAGAAGAAGCATTTTGAGAGAATACATTGCTTGTCACGTGGACAATGTGGTAAAATAGCTTCCCACATGGAAGACAGTAATGAAAGATTTGTTGGAGATGAGCTGAAAACATATGTAGAAAGAAAGAATTTGGAACAAAGTATGTTAATGCATATTTCATAAGAGATCATGGTTGATAGAAACTTGTCCATGTGTGCACATTGTAAGCGTTTTGGAAAATGGATGTTGGTGAGTTGTTGAAGGAAAGAGGAAGGCTTCCTACGGTTAGGTGTTCGGTGGAGTCGTGTAAAGATTGATGAATACCTACCTGTATATTCTGGAGATGTAGTCTTGTGGGATGATATTGAGATTGTTGTTTGCTCTGATGGTGTGGTTGCTGACTCAAATGGTGTACTTGATAATGTAGATGAAATTGTTGTTATTTCCGTTGACCCACCTGTAGACATGGAAGATAACATAATTCGAAGAATGTGTGTGAATGCGACCGGGTAATTATAGTGATGTTTCGGACGAAGGTGATGTACTTACCTGCCAAAGGTGATGGTTTCTGACTTGACGACTGGGAAGAAATGGAGGAAAACTGTGTTGTCCCATTGGAGGCTGATGAAGAACAGATTTAAAGTTTAGAGATGCGTATGATTCAGTTCCTGTCAATATAGAGTTGAAATATCTACATTTGTGCTTCAGATAGTTGTATGAATTATTTAGAATCATCCTTTGGTGAGTGTGTTAATGGAAATACCTCTCTCTGAAAGCAGAAAATCAGAAGTGGAATGATAAATCAGTGACTGCAACATTTATGGTTGTTCAGATGGAAAGCATCAAATGACTGTAGATCCTTTAAACTCAGCTGAAATTGTGCTAAAGTTGCAGTTGAATTTGACAATGTGACAGCAGTTCTGAATGATATGAAATGTAAAATTGATGAATATTTTGCTGCCATTTCTTTGTTGTCAATTATGGAAAAGAGTGATGTTGAGAGAAATGAGGAATGTCTTATGGACGATGTCGAACGCAATGTTGAAAACATATATCGCATTTCGAAGAACAGAATGAAAGATTTAGCTTGTTGGAGAGTGATCTCCACATTTACGAAGGAAGGAAGAATTTGGAGGAAGGTACTTGAATGAGTATTTAATCAGAGATGCTGGTTGACGGGAATTTGTCCAAGTATGTACTTTGGGAGTGTTTTGAAAAAAGAGATGTTAGTGATTTGTTGAAGGAAAGAGGAAGGTTTCTTCCGCTTATTCATTAGAAGGAGTACTGTAAAGATTGATGAATACCGACCTGTATATTCTGGAGTTGTAGTTATGTGGGATGATATTGAGTCTGTTGTTTGCTCTGATGTTATCGTTGCTGATTCGGATGTTTTACTTTGCGATGTAGTTGAAATTGTTGTGATTTCTGTTGACCCACCTGTTGTCGTGGAAGATAACGTAATTTGAGGAATGTGTGTGAATGCTGTCAGTTGATTACAGTGATGTTCAGATGAATGTGATGTACTTACCTGCCAAAGGTGATGGTGTCTGACTTGACGACTGGGAAGAAATGGAGGAAAACTGTGTTGTCCCATTGGAGGCTGATGAAGAAACAGATTTAAAGTTTAGAGAGGTATCTGATTCCATTCCTATAGATATAGAGATGAAATATCTACACTTGTGTTTAAGTGAGTTGTATTAATTATGTAGAATATTCCTTTGCTTGAGTGTGTTAATGGAAAAGCCTCTCTCTGAATGCAGACAATCAGAGGTTGAATGATAAATCAGTGACTGCAATGTCTATGATTGTTAAAATGAAGGGCCTCAAATGACTGTAGATCCCTTAAACTTGTATGAAATTGTGTTAAAGTTGCAGCTGTATTTGACAATGTGATGGCAGTTCTGAATGATATGAAATGTAAAATTGAAGAATATTTTGCTGCCATTTCTTTGTTGTGAATCATGGAGAAGAATGAGAGAAGGGAGGGTCTGTCTTATGGACGATGTCGAATGCAATGTTGTAAAACTATATCCATTTTGAAGAACAGAATCAACGATTTAGCTTGTAGGTGAGTGAGCTCATGTTTATAAAGGAAGGAAGAATTTGGAGGACTGTACTTGAATAGTATTTGATAAGAGGTGTGGGTTGACAGAAATTTGTCCATCTATGTAACTTGCTAGGGTTTTGGAAAAAAATGATGTTGGTGAATTGTTGAAGGAAAGAATAAAGCTCCCTATGTTTGTTCGTTAGAAGGAGTTCTGTAAAGGTTGATGAATTGTGACCTGTATATTCTGGCGTTGCAGTTATGTGGGATGAGATTGAGTCTGTTGTTTGTTCTGCTGCTGTAGTTGCTGGTTCAAATGGTCTACTTTGTGATGTAGCTGAAATTGTTGCAATTCCCATTGACCCACCTTTAGATGTGGAAGGTAACATAACCAGAAGAATGTGTATGAATGTTGTTAGCGGATTACAGTGATGTACAGGATGAAAGTAATAAGACTAAATAGCGGGCGTGATTGTCTGACTTGTAATCCGGGAGAAATCAGATTGGACGTGTGTTGTCCCATTGGATGCTTATTGAGAAACAGTGTTAAATTTTAGAGATACGGATGATTTTGTTTCTGTAGAAAAGGAGAGAGATGAAATTTCCGAACTTGTGTTTAAGGTAACTGGACGAATGATGTAGAATCATCTTTTGCTTGACGATCTTAATATGCCAGGTTTAAGAAGCCTCTCTCTGAATGCAAAAATTCAGAGATTGAAAGAAAAATCAATGATTGCAACATTTACAATTGTTAGGATTAAAAACATCAAATGACAGCAGATTTCATGATTTCTGCTAAATTTGACAATGTTTTGGCATTTCTGACTGATGTGAAATGTAAAATTGGTGAACGATTACAGAAGAAGCATTTTGAGAGAATACAATGCTTGTCACGTGGACAATGTGGTAAAATAACTTCCCACATGGAAGACAGTACTGAAAGATTTGTTGGAGATGAGCTGAAAACATATGTAGAAAGAAAGAATTTGGAACAAAGTATGTTAATGCATATTTCATAAGAGATCATGGTTGACAGAAACTTGTCCATGTGTGCACATTGTAAGCGTTTTGGAAAATGGATGTTGGTGAGTTGTTGAAGGAAAGAGGAAGGCTTCGTACGGTTAGGTGTTCGGTGGAGTCGTGTAAAGATTGATGAATACCTACCTATATATTCCGGAGATGTAGTCTTGTGGGATGATATTGAGATTGTTGTTTGCTCTGATGGTGTGGTTGCTGACTCAAATGGTGTACTTGATAATGTAGATGAAATTGTTGTTATTTCCGTTGACCCACCTGTAGACATTGAAGATAACATAATTCGAAGAATGTGTGTGAATGCGACCAGGTAATTATAGTGATGTTTCGGACAAAGGAGATGTACGTACCTGCCAAAGGTGATGGTTTCTGACTTGACGACTGGGAAGAATTAGAGGGAAACTCTGTTGTCCCATTGGAGGCTGATGAAGAACAGATTTAAAGTTTAGAGAGGCGTATGATTCAGTTCCTGTCGATATAGATTTGAAATATCTACATTTGTGCTTAAGTTAGTTGTATGAATTATGTAGAATCATCCTTTGGTGAGTGTGTTAATGGAAATACCTCTCTCTGAAAGCAGAAAATCAGAGGTTGAATGATAAGTCAGTGACTGCAACATTTATGGTTGTTTAGATGGAAAGCATCAAATGACTGTAGATCCCTTAAACTCAGCAGAAATTGTGCTAAAGTTGAAGTTAAATTTGACAATGTGACAGCAGTTCTGAATGATATGAAATGTAAAATTGATGAATATTTTGCTGCCATTTCATTGTTGTCAATTATGGAGAAGAATGATGTTGAGAGAAATGAGGGCCTGTCTTATGGACGACGTCGAACGCAATGTTGAAAAATTATATCACATTTCGAAGAACAGAATGAAAGATTTAGCTTGTTGGAGAGTGATCTCCACATTTACGAAGGAAGGAAGAATTTGGAGGAAGGTACTTGAATGAGTATTTAATCAGAGATGCTGGTTGACGGGAATTTGTCCAAGTATGTACTTTGGGAGTGTTTTGAAAAAAGAGATGTTAGTGATTTGTTGAAGGAAAGAGGAAAGTTTCTTCCGCTTGTTCATTAGAAGGAGTACTGTAAAGATTGATGAATACCGACCTGTATATTCTGGAGTTGTAGTTATGTGGGATGATATTGAGTCTGTTGTTTGCTCTGATGTTATGGTTGCTGATTCGGATGTTGTACTTTGCGATGAAGATGAAATTGTTGTGATTTCTGTTGACCCACCTGTTGTCGTGGAAGATAACGTAATTTGAGGAATGTGTGTGAATGCTGTCAGTTGATTACAGTGATGTTCAGATGAATGTGATGTACTTACCTGCCAAAGGTGATGGTGTCTGACTTGATGACTGGGAAGAAATGGAGGAAAACTGAGTTGTCCCATTTGAGGCTGATGAAGAAACAGATTTAAAGTTTGGAGATGTATCTGATTCCATTCCTATAGAAATAGAGATGAAATATCGACACTTGTGGTTAAGTGAGTTGTATTAATTATGTAGAATCATCCTTTGCTTGAGTGTGTTAATGGAAAAGCCTCTCTCTGAAAGCAGACAATCAGAGGTTGAATGATAAATCAGTGACTGCAACATCTATGATTGTTAAAATGAAGGGCATCAAATGACTGTAGATCCCTTAAACTTCTATGAAATTGTGTTAAAGTTGCAGCTGAATTTGACAATGTGATGGCAGTTCTGAATGATATGAAATGTAAAATTGAAGAATATTTTGCTGCCATTTCTTTGTTGTGAATCATGGAGAAGAATGAGAGAAGGGAGGGTCTGTCTTATGGATGATGTTGAATGCAATGTTGTAAAATTATATCCCAATTCGAAGAACAGAATCAATGATTTAGCTTGTTGGTGAGTGAGCTCCATATTTATACAGGAAGGAAGAATTTGGAGGAAGGGACTTGAATGAGTATTTGATAAGAGGCGTGGGTTGACAGAAATTTGTCCATGTATGTAACTTGCTAGGGTTTTGGCAAAAAAATGATGTTGGTGAATTGTTGAAGGAAAGAATAAAGCTCCCTATGTTTGTTCGTAGAAGGAGTTCTGTAAAGGTTGATGAATTGTGACCTGTATATTTTGGCGTTGCAGTTATGTGGGATGAGATTGAGTCTGTTGTTTGTTCTGCTGCTGTAGTTGCTGGTTCAAATGGTCTACTTTGTGATGTAGCTGAAATTGTTGCAATTCCCATTGATCCACCTTTAGATGCGGAAGGTAACATAACCAGAAGAATGTGTATGAATGTTGTCAGCGGATTACAGTGATGTACAGGATGAATGTAATAAGACTAAACTAGCGGGCGTGATTGTCTGACTTGTAATCCGGGAGGAATCAGATTGGACCTCTGTTGTCCCATTGGATGCTTATTGAGAAACAGTGTGAAATTTTAGAGATACGGATGATTTTGTTTCTGTAGAAAAGGAGAGAGATGAAATTTCCGAACTTGTGTTTAAGGTAACTGGACGAATGATGTAGAATCATCTTTTGCTTGACGATCCCAATATACCAGGATTAAGAAGCCTCTCTCTGAATGCAAAAATTCAGAGATTGAAAGAAAAATCAATGATTGCAACATTTACAATTGTTAGGATTAAAAACATCAAATGACAGCAGATTTCATGATTTCTGCTGAATTTGACAATGTTTTGGCATTTCTGACTGATGTGAAATGTAAAATTGGTGAACAATTTCCTGGCAAGTCTTGGTTGTTAATAATACAGAAGAAGCTGTTTGAGAGAATACAATGCTTGTCAGATGGACAATGTGGTAAAATAGCTTCCCACATGGAAGACAGTAATGAAAGATTTGTTGGAGATGAGCTGAAAACATATGTAGAAAGAAAGAATTTGGAACAAAGTATGTTAATGCATATTTCATAAGAGATCATGGTTGATAGAAACTTGTCATTGTAAGCGTTTTGGAAAATGGATGTTGGTGAGTTGTTGAAGGAAAGAGGAAGGCTTCCTACGGTTAGGTGTTCGGTGGCGTCGTGTAAAGATTGATGAATACAGACCTGTATATTCTGGAGATGTAGTCTTGTGGGATGATATTGAGATTGTTGTTTGCTCTGATGGTGTGGTTGCTGACTCAAATGGTGTACTTGATAATGTAGATGAAATTGTTGTTATTTCCGTTGACCCACCTGTAGACATGGAAGATAACATAATTCGAAGAATGTGTGTGAATGCGACCGGGTAATTATAGTGATGTTTCGGACAAAGGTGATGTACTTGCCTGCCAAAGGTGATGGTTTCTGACTTGACGACTGGGAAGAAATGGAGGAAAACTGTGTTGTCCCATTGGAGGCTGATGAAGAACAGATTTAAAGTTTAGAGAGGCGTATGATTCAGTTCCTGTCGATATAGAGTTGAAATATCTACATTTGTGCTTAAGTTAGTTGTATGAATTATTTAGAATCATCCTTTGGTGAGTGTGTTAATGGAAATACCTGTCTCTGAAAGCAGAAAATCAGAGGTTGAATGATAAATCAGTGACTGCAACATTTATGGTTGTTAAGATGGAAAGCATCAAATGACTGTAGATCCCTTAAACTCAGCTGAAATTGTGCTAAAGTTGCAGTTGAATTTGACAATGTGACAGCAGTTCTGAATGATATGAAATGTAAAATTGATGAATATTTTGCTGCCATTTCTTTGTTGTCAATTATGGAGAAGAATGATGTTGAGAGAAATGAGGGCCTGTTTTATGGACGTTGTCGAACGCAATGTTGAAAACTTATATCGCATTTCGAAGAACAGAATGAAAGATTTAGCTTGTTGGAGAGTGATCTCCACATTTACGAAGGAAGGAAGAATTTGGAGGAAGGTACTTGAATGAGTATTTAATCTGAGATGCTGGTTGACGGGAATTTGTCCAAGTATGTACTTTGGGAGTGTTTTGAAAAAAGAGATGTTAGTGATTTGTTGAAGGAAAGAGGAAAGTTTCTTCCGCTTGTTCATTAGAAGGAGTACTGTAAAGATTGATGAATACCGACCTGTATATTCTGGAGTTGTAGTTATGTGGGATGATATTGAGTCTGTTGTTTGCTCTGATGTTATCGTTGCTGATTCGGATGTTGTACTTTGCGATGAAGATGAAATTGTTGTGATTTCTGTTGACCCACCTGTTGTCGTGGAAGATAACGTAATTTGAGGAATGTGTGTGAATGCTGTCAGTTGATTACAGTGATGTTCAGATGAATGTGATGTACTTACCTGCCAAAGGTGATGGTGTCTGACTTGATGACTGGGAAGAAATGGAGGAAAACTGAGTTGTCCCATTTGAGGCTGATGAAGAAACAGATTTAAAGTTTGGAGATGTATCTGATTCCATTCCTATAGAAATAGAGATGAAATATCTTCACTTGTGTTTAAGTGAGTTGTATTAATTATGTAGAATCATCCTTTGCTTGAGTGTGTTAATGGAAAAGCCTCTCTCTGAAAGCAGACAATCAGAGGTTGAATGATAAATCAGTGACTGCAACATCTATGATTGTTAAAATGAAGGGCATCAAATGACTGTAGATCCCTTAAACTTCTATGAAATTGTGTTAAAGTTGCAGCTGAATTTGACAATGTGATGGCAGTTCTGAATGATATGAAATGTAAAATTGAAGAATATTTTGCTGCCATTTCTTTGTTGTGAATCATGGAGAAGAATGAGAGAAGGGAGGGTCTGTCTTATGGACGATGTCGAATGCAATGTTGTAAAACTATATCCATTTTGAAGAACAGAATCAATGATTTAGCTTGTTGGTGAGTGAGCTCATGTTTATAAAGGAAGGAAGAATTTGAAGGACTGTACTTGAATAGTATTTGATAAGAGGTGTGGGTTGACAGAAATTTGTCCATCTATGTAACTTGCTAGGGTTTTGGAAAAAAATGATGTTGGTGAATTGTTGAAGGAAAGAATAAAGCTCCCTATGTTTGTTCGTTAGAAGGAGTTCTGTAAAGGTTGATGAATTGTGACCTGTATATTCTGGCGTTGCAGTTATGTGGGATGAGATTGAGTCTGTTGTTTGTTCTGCTGCTGTAGTTGCTGGTTCAAATGGTCTACTTTGTGATGTAGCTGAAATTGTTGTAATTCCCATTGACCCACCTTTAGATGTGGAAGGTAACATAACCAGAAGAATGTGTATGAATGTTTTTAGCGGATTACAGTGATGTACAGGATGAAAGTAATAAGACTAAATAGCGGGCGTGATTGTCTGACTTGTAATCCGGGAGAAATCAGATTGGACGTGTGTTGTCCCATTGGATGCTTATTGAGAAACAGTGTTAAATTTTAGAGATACGGATGATTTTGTTTCTGTAGAAAAGGAGAGAGATGAAATTTCCGAACTTGTGTTTAAGGTAACTGGACGAATGATGTAGAATCATCTTTTGCTTGACGATCTTAATATGCCAGGTTTAAGAAGCCTCTCTCTGAATGCAAAAATTCAGAGATTGAAAGAAAAATCAATGATTGCAACATTTACAATTGTTAGGATTAAAAACATCAAATGACAGCAGATTTCATGATTTCTGCTAAATTTGACAATGTTTTGGCATTTCTGACTGATGTGAAATGTAAAATTGGTGAACGATTACAGAAGAAGCATTTTGAGAGAATACAATGCTTGTCACGTGGACAATGTGGTAAAATAACTTCCCACATGGAAGACAGTACTGAAAGATTTGTTGGAGATGAGCTGAAAACATATGTAGAAAGAAAGAATTTGGAACAAAGTATGTTAATGCATATTTCATAAGAGATCATGGTTGACAGAAACTTGTCCATGTGTGCACATTGTAAGCGTTTTGGAAAATGGATGTTGGTGAGTTGTTGAAGGAAAGAGGAAGGCTTCGTACGGTTAGGTGTTCGGTGGAGTCGTGTAAAGATTGATGAATACCTACCTATATATTCCGGAGATGTAGTCTTGTGGGATGATATTGAGATTGTTGTTTGCTCTGATGGTGTGGTTGCTGACTCAAATGGTGTACTTGATAATGTAGATGAAATTGTTGTTATTTCCGTTGACCCACCTGTAGACATTGAAGATAACATAATTCGAAGAATGTGTGTGAATGCGACCAGGTAATTATAGTGATGTTTCGGACAAAGGAGATGTACGTACCTGCCAAAGGTGATGGTTTCTGACTTGACGACTGGGAAGAATTAGAGGGAAACTCTGTTGTCCCATTGGAGGCTGATGAAGAACAGATTTAAAGTTTAGAGAGGCGTATGATTCAGTTCCTGTCGATATAGATTTGAAATATCTACATTTGTGCTTAAGTTAGTTGTATGAATTATGTAGAATCATCCTTTGGTGAGTGTGTTAATGGAAATACCTCTCTCTGAAAGCAGAAAATCAGAGGTTGAATGATAAGTCAGTGACTGCAACATTTATGGTTGTTTAGATGGAAAGCATCAAATGACTGTAGATCCCTTAAACTCAGCAGAAATTGTGCTAAAGTTGAAGTTAAATTTGACAATGTGACAGCAGTTCTGAATGATATGAAATGTAAAATTGATGAATATTTTGCTGCCATTTCATTGTTGTCAATTATGGAGAAGAATGATGTTGAGAGAAATGAGGGCCTGTCTTATGGACGACGTCGAACGCAATGTTGAAAAATTATATCACATTTCGAAGAACAGAATGAAAGATTTAGCTTGTTGGAGAGTGATCTCCACATTTACGAAGGAAGGAAGAATTTGGAGGAAGGTACTTGAATGAGTATTTAATCAGAGATGCTGGTTGACGGGAATTTGTCCAAGTATGTACTTTGGGAGTGTTTTGAAAAAAGAGATGTTAGTGATTTGTTGAAGGAAAGAGGAAAGTTTCTTCCGCTTGTTCATTAGAAGGAGTACTGTAAAGATTGATGAATACCGACCTGTATATTCTGGAGTTGTAGTTATGTGGGATGATATTGAGTCTGTTGTTTGCTCTGATGTTATGGTTGCTGATTCGGATGTTGTACTTTGCGATGAAGATGAAATTGTTGTGATTTCTGTTGACCCACCTGTTGTCGTGGAAGATAACGTAATTTGAGGAATGTGTGTGAATGCTGTCAGTTGATTACAGTGATGTTCAGATGAATGTGATGTACTTACCTGCCAAAGGTGATGGTGTCTGACTTGATGACTGGGAAGAAATGGAGGAAAACTGAGTTGTCCCATTTGAGGCTGATGAAGAAACAGATTTAAAGTTTGGAGATGTATCTGATTCCATTCCTATAGAAATAGAGATGAAATATCGACACTTGTGGTTAAGTGAGTTGTATTAATTATGTAGAATCATCCTTTGCTTGAGTGTGTTAATGGAAAAGCCTCTCTCTGAAAGCAGACAATCAGAGGTTGAATGATAAATCAGTGACTGCAACATCTATGATTGTTAAAATGAAGGGCATCAAATGACTGTAGATCCCTTAAACTTCTATGAAATTGTGTTAAAGTTGCAGCTGAATTTGACAATGTGATGGCAGTTCTGAATGATATGAAATGTAAAATTGAAGAATATTTTGCTGCCATTTCTTTGTTGTGAATCATGGAGAAGAATGAGAGAAGGGAGGGTCTGTCTTATGGATGATGTTGAATGCAATGTTGTAAAATTATATCCCAATTCGAAGAACAGAATCAATGATTTAGCTTGTTGGTGAGTGAGCTCCATATTTATACAGGAAGGAAGAATTTGGAGGAAGGGACTTGAATGAGTATTTGATAAGAGGCGTGGGTTGACAGAAATTTGTCCATGTATGTAACTTGCTAGGGTTTTGGCAAAAAAATGATGTTGGTGAATTGTTGAAGGAAAGAATAAAGCTCCCTATGTTTGTTCGTAGAAGGAGTTCTGTAAAGGTTGATGAATTGTGACCTGTATATTTTGGCGTTGCAGTTATGTGGGATGAGATTGAGTCTGTTGTTTGTTCTGCTGCTGTAGTTGCTGGTTCAAATGGTCTACTTTGTGATGTAGCTGAAATTGTTGCAATTCCCATTGATCCACCTTTAGATGCGGAAGGTAACATAACCAGAAGAATGTGTATGAATGTTGTCAGCGGATTACAGTGATGTACAGGATGAATGTAATAAGACTAAACTAGCGGGCGTGATTGTCTGACTTGTAATCCGGGAGGAATCAGATTGGACCTCTGTTGTCCCATTGGATGCTTATTGAGAAACAGTGTGAAATTTTAGAGATACGGATGATTTTGTTTCTGTAGAAAAGGAGAGAGATGAAATTTCCGAACTTGTGTTTAAGGTAACTGGACGAATGATGTAGAATCATCTTTTGCTTGACGATCCCAATATACCAGGATTAAGAAGCCTCTCTCTGAATGCAAAAATTCAGAGATTGAAAGAAAAATCAATGATTGCAACATTTACAATTGTTAGGATTAAAAACATCAAATGACAGCAGATTTCATGATTTCTGCTGAATTTGACAATGTTTTGGCATTTCTGACTGATGTGAAATGTAAAATTGGTGAACAATTTCCTGGCAAGTCTTGGTTGTTAATAATACAGAAGAAGCTGTTTGAGAGAATACAATGCTTGTCAGATGGACAATGTGGTAAAATAGCTTCCCACATGGAAGACAGTAATGAAAGATTTGTTGGAGATGAGCTGAAAACATATGTAGAAAGAAAGAATTTGGAACAAAGTATGTTAATGCATATTTCATAAGAGATCATGGTTGATAGAAACTTGTCATTGTAAGCGTTTTGGAAAATGGATGTTGGTGAGTTGTTGAAGGAAAGAGGAAGGCTTCCTACGGTTAGGTGTTCGGTGGCGTCGTGTAAAGATTGATGAATACAGACCTGTATATTCTGGAGATGTAGTCTTGTGGGATGATATTGAGATTGTTGTTTGCTCTGATGGTGTGGTTGCTGACTCAAATGGTGTACTTGATAATGTAGATGAAATTGTTGTTATTTCCGTTGACCCACCTGTAGACATGGAAGATAACATAATTCGAAGAATGTGTGTGAATGCGACCGGGTAATTATAGTGATGTTTCGGACAAAGGTGATGTACTTGCCTGCCAAAGGTGATGGTTTCTGACTTGACGACTGGGAAGAAATGGAGGAAAACTGTGTTGTCCCATTGGAGGCTGATGAAGAACAGATTTAAAGTTTAGAGAGGCGTATGATTCAGTTCCTGTCGATATAGAGTTGAAATATCTACATTTGTGCTTAAGTTAGTTGTATGAATTATTTAGAATCATCCTTTGGTGAGTGTGTTAATGGAAATACCTGTCTCTGAAAGCAGAAAATCAGAGGTTGAATGATAAATCAGTGACTGCAACATTTATGGTTGTTAAGATGGAAAGCATCAAATGACTGTAGATCCCTTAAACTCAGCTGAAATTGTGCTAAAGTTGCAGTTGAATTTGACAATGTGACAGCAGTTCTGAATGATATGAAATGTAAAATTGATGAATATTTTGCTGCCATTTCTTTGTTGTCAATTATGGAGAAGAATGATGTTGAGAGAAATGAGGGCCTGTTTTATGGACGTTGTCGAACGCAATGTTGAAAACTTATATCGCATTTCGAAGAACAGAATGAAAGATTTAGCTTGTTGGAGAGTGATCTCCACATTTACGAAGGAAGGAAGAATTTGGAGGAAGGTACTTGAATGAGTATTTAATCTGAGATGCTGGTTGACGGGAATTTGTCCAAGTATGTACTTTGGGAGTGTTTTGAAAAAAGAGATGTTAGTGATTTGTTGAAGGAAAGAGGAAAGTTTCTTCCGCTTGTTCATTAGAAGGAGTACTGTAAAGATTGATGAATACCGACCTGTATATTCTGGAGTTGTAGTTATGTGGGATGATATTGAGTCTGTTGTTTGCTCTGATGTTATCGTTGCTGATTCGGATGTTGTACTTTGCGATGAAGATGAAATTGTTGTGATTTCTGTTGACCCACCTGTTGTCGTGGAAGATAACGTAATTTGAGGAATGTGTGTGAATGCTGTCAGTTGATTACAGTGATGTTCAGATGAATGTGATGTACTTACCTGCCAAAGGTGATGGTGTCTGACTTGATGACTGGGAAGAAATGGAGGAAAACTGAGTTGTCCCATTTGAGGCTGATGAAGAAACAGATTTAAAGTTTGGAGATGTATCTGATTCCATTCCTATAGAAATAGAGATGAAATATCTTCACTTGTGTTTAAGTGAGTTGTATTAATTATGTAGAATCATCCTTTGCTTGAGTGTGTTAATGGAAAAGCCTCTCTCTGAAAGCAGACAATCAGAGGTTGAATGATAAATCAGTGACTGCAACATCTATGATTGTTAAAATGAAGGGCATCAAATGACTGTAGATCCCTTAAACTTCTATGAAATTGTGTTAAAGTTGCAGCTGAATTTGACAATGTGATGGCAGTTCTGAATGATATGAAATGTAAAATTGAAGAATATTTTGCTGCCATTTCTTTGTTGTGAATCATGGAGAAGAATGAGAGAAGGGAGGGTCTGTCTTATGGACGATGTCGAATGCAATGTTGTAAAACTATATCCATTTTGAAGAACAGAATCAATGATTTAGCTTGTTGGTGAGTGAGCTCATGTTTATAAAGGAAGGAAGAATTTGAAGGACTGTACTTGAATAGTATTTGATAAGAGGTGTGGGTTGACAGAAATTTGTCCATCTATGTAACTTGCTAGGGTTTTGGAAAAAAATGATGTTGGTGAATTGTTGAAGGAAAGAATAAAGCTCCCTATGTTTGTTCGTTAGAAGGAGTTCTGTAAAGGTTGATGAATTGTGACCTGTATATTCTGGCGTTGCAGTTATGTGGGATGAGATTGAGTCTGTTGTTTGTTCTGCTGCTGTAGTTGCTGGTTCAAATGGTCTACTTTGTGATGTAGCTGAAATTGTTGTAATTCCCATTGACCCACCTTTAGATGTGGAAGGTAACATAACCAGAAGAATGTGTATGAATGTTTTTAGCGGATTACAGTGATGTACAGGATGAAAGTAATAAGACTAAACTAGCGGGTGTGATTGTCTGACTTGTAATCCGGGAGGAATCAGATTGGACCTGTGTTGTCCCATTGGATGCTTATTGAGAAACAGTGTTAAATTTTAGAGATACGGATGATTTTGTTTCTGTAGAAAAGGAGAGAGATGAAATTTCCGAACTTGTGTTTAAGGTAACTGGACGAATGATGTAGAATCATCTTTTGCTTGACGATCTTAATATGCCAGGTTTAAGAAGCCTCTCTCTGAATGCAAAAATTCAGAGATTGAAAGAAAAATCAATGATTGCATCATATACAATTGTTAGGATTAAAAACATCAAATGACAGCAGATTTCATGATTTCTGCTGAATTTGACAATGTTTTGGCATTTCTGACTGATGTGAAATGTAAAATTGGTGAACAATTTCCTGGCAAGTCTTGGTTGTTAATAATACAGAAGAAGCTGTTTGAGAGAATACAATGCTTGTCAGATGGACAATGTGGTAAAATAGCTTCCCACATGGAAGACAGTAATGAAAGATTTGTTGGAGATGAGCTGAAAACATATGTAGAAAGAAAGAATTTGGAACAAAGTATGTTAATGCATATTTCATAAGAGATCATGGTTGATAGAAACTTGTCATTGTAAGCGTTTTGGAAAATGGATGTTGGTGAGTTGTTGAAGGAAAGAGGAAGGCTTCCTACGGTTAGGTGTTCGGTGGCGTCGTGTAAAGATTGATGAATACCGACCTGTATATTCTGGAGATGTAGTCTTGTGGGATGACATTGATATTGTTGTTTGCTCTGATGGTGTGGTTGCTGACTCAAATGGTGTACTTGATAATGTAGATGAAATTGTTGTTATTTCCGTTGACCCACCTGTAGACATGGAAGATAACATAATTCGAAGAATGTGTGTGAATGCGACCGGGTAATTATAGTGATGTTTCGGACAAAGGTGATGTACTTGCCTGCCAAAGGTGATGGTTTCTGACTTGACGACTGGGAAGAAATGGAGGAAAACTGTGTTGTCCCATTGGAGGCTGATGAAGAACAGATTTAAAGTTTAGAGAGGCGTATGATTCAGTTCCTGTCGATATAGAGTTGAAATATCTACATTTGTGCTTAAGTTAGTTGTATGAATTATTTAGAATCATCCTTTGGTGAGTGTGTTAATGGAAATACCTGTCTCTGAAAGCAGAAAATCAGAGGTTGAATGATAAATCAGTGACTGCAACATTTATGGTTGTTAAGATGGAAAGCATCAAATGACTGTAGATCCCTTAAACTCAGCTGAAATTGTGCTAAAGTTGCAGTTGAATTTGACAATGTGACAGCAGTTCTGAATGATATGAAATGTAAAATTGATGAATATTTTGCGGCCATTTCTTTGTTGTCAATTATGGAGAAGAATGATGTTGAGAGAAATGAGGGCCTGTCTTATGGACGTTGTCGAACGCAATGTTGAAAACTTATATCGCATTTCGAAGAACAGAATGAAAGATTTAGCTTGTTGGAGAGTGATCTCCACATTTACGAAGGAAGGAAGAATTTGGAGGAAGGTACTTGAATGAGTATTTAATCAGAGATGCTGGTTGACAGGAATTTGTCCAAGTATGTACTTTGGGAGTGTTTTGAAAAAAGAGATGTTAGTGATTTGTTGAAGGAAAGAGGAAAGTTTCTTCCGCTTATTCATTAGAAGGAGTACTGTAAAGATTGATGAATACCGACCTGTATATTCTGGAGTTGTAGTTATGTGGGATGATATTGAGTCTGTTGTTTGCTCTGATGTTATGGTTGCTGATTCGGATGTTGTACTTTGCGATGAAGATGAAATTGTTGTGATTTCTGTTGACCCACCTGTTGTCGTGGAAGATAACGTAATTTGAGGAATGTGTGTGAATGCTGTCAGTTGATTACAGTGATGTTCAGATGAATGTGATGTACTTACCTGCCAAAGGTGATGGTGTCTGACTTGATGACTGGGAAGTAATGGAGGAAAACTGTGTTGTCCCATTGGAGGCTGATGAAGAAACAGATTTAAAGTTTAGAGAGGTATCTGATTCCATTCCTATAGAAATAGAGATGAAATATCTACACTTGTGTTTAAGTGAGTTGTATTAATTATGTAGAATATTCCTTTGCTTGAGTGTGTTAATGGAAAAGCCTCTCTCTGAATGCAGACAATCAGAGGTTGAATGATAAATCAGTGACTGCAATGTCTATGATTGTTAAAATGAAGGGCATCAAATGACTGTAGATCCCTTAAACTTGTATGAAATTGTGTTAAAGTTGCAGCTGTATTTGACAATGTGATGGCAGTTCTGAATGATATGAAATGTAAAATTGAAGAATATTTTGCTGCCATTTCTTTGTTGTGAATCATGGAGAAGAATGAGAGAAGGGAGGGTCTGTCTTATGGACGATGTCGAATGCAATGTTGTAAAACTATATCCATTTTGAAGAACAGAATCAATGATTTAGCTTGTTGGTGAGTGAGCTCATGTTTATAAAGGAAGGAAGAATTTGAAGGACTGTACTTGAATAGTATTTGATAAGAGGTGTGGGTTGACAGAAATTTGTCCATCTATGTAACTTGCTAGGGTTTTGGAAAAAAATGATGTTGGTGAATTGTTGAAGGAAAGAATAAAGCTCCCTATGTTTGTTCGTTAGAAGGAGTTCTGTAAAGGTTGATGAATTGTGACCTGTATATTCTGGCGTTGCAGTTATGTGGGATGAGATTGAGTCTGTTGTTTGTTCTGCTGCTGTAGTTGCTGGTTCAAATGGTCTACTTTGTGATGTAGCTGAAATTGTTGTAATTCCCATTGACCCACCTTTAGATGTGGAAGGTAACATAACCAGAAGAATGTGTATGAATGTTTTTAGCGGATTACAGTGATGTACAGGATGAAAGTAATAAGACTAAACTAGCGGGTGTGATTGTCTGACTTGTAATCCGGGAGGAATCAGATTGGACCTGTGTTGTCCCATTGGATGCTTATTGAGAGACAGTGTTAAATTTTAGAGATACGGATGATTTTGTTTCTGTAGAAAAGGAGAGAGATGAAATTTCCGAACTTGTGTTTAAGGTAACTGGACGAATGATGTAGAATCATCTTTTGCTTGACGATCTTAATATGCCAGGTTTAAGAAGCCTCTCTCTGAATGCAAAAATTCAGAGATTGAAAGAAAAATCAATGATTGCATCATATACAATTGTTAGGATTAAAAACATCAAATGACAGCAGATTTCATGATTTCTGGTAAATTTGACAATGTTTTGGCATTTCTGACTGATGTGAAATGTAAAATTGGTGAACAATTACAGAAGAAGCATTTTGAGAGAATACAATGCTTGTCACATGGACAATGTGGTAAAATAGCTTCCCACATGGAAGACAGTAATGAAAGATTTGTTGGAGATGAGCTGAAAACATATGTAGAAAGAAAGAATTTGGAACAAAGTATGTTAATGCATATTTCATAAGAGATCATGGTTGATAGAAACTTGTCATTGTAAGCGTTTTGGAAAATGGATGTTGGTGAGTTGTTGAAGGAAAGAGGAAGGCTTCCTACGGTTAGGTGTTCGGTGGCGTCGTGTAAAGATTGATGAATACCGACCTGTATATTCTGGAGATGTAGTCTTGTGGGATGATATTGAGATTGTTGTTTGCTCTGATGGTGTGGTTGCTGACTCAAATGGTGTACTTGATAATGTAGATGAAATTGTTGTTATTTCCGTTGACCCACCTGTAGACATGGAAGATAATATAATTCGAAGAATGTGTGTGAATGCGACCGGGTAATTATAGTGATGTTTCGGACAAAGGTGATGTACTTGCCTGCCAAAGGTGATGGTTTCTGACTTGACGACTGGGAAGAAATAGAGGGAAACTCTGTTGTCCCATTGGAGGCTGATGAAGAACAGATTTAAAGTTTAGAGATGCGTATGATTCAGTTCCTGTCGATATAGATTTGAAATATCTACATTTGTGCTTAAGTTAGTTGTATGAATTATGTAGAATCATCCTTTGGTGAGTGTGTTAATGGAAATACCTCTCTCTGAAAGCAGAAAATCAGAGGTTGAATGATAAGTCAGTGACTGCAACATTTATGGTTGTTTAGATGGAAAGCATCAAATGACTGTAGATCCCTTAAACTCAGCAGAAATTGTGCAAAAGTTGAAGTTGAATTTGACAATGTGACAGCAGTTCTGAATGATATGAAATGTAAAATTGATGAATATTTTGCTGCCATTTCTTTGTTGTCAATTATGGAGAAGAATGATGTTGAGAGAAATGAGGGCCTGTCTTATGGACGACGTCGAACGCAATGTTGAAAAATTATATCACATTTCGAAGAACAGAATGAAAGATTTAGCTTGTTGGAGAGTGATCTCCACATTTACGAAGGAAGGAAGAATTTGGAGGAAGGTACTTGAATGAGTAGTTAATCAGAGATGCTGGTTGACGGGAATTTGTCCAAGTATGTACTTTGGGAGTGTTTTGAAAAAAGAGATGTTAGTGATTTGTTGAAGGAAAGAGGAAAGTTTCTTCCGCTTGTTCATTAGAAGGAGTACTGTAAAGATTGATGAATACCGACCTGTATATTCTGGAGTTGTAGTTATGTGGGATGATATTGAGTCTGTTGTTTGCTCTGATGTTATGGTTGCTGATTCGGATGTTGTACTTTGCGATGAAGATGAAATTGTTGTGATTTCTGTTGACCCACCTGTTGTCGTGGAAGATAACGTAATTTGAGGAATGTGTGTGAATGCTGTCAGTTGATTACAGTGATGTTCAGATGAATGTGATGTACTTACCTGCCAAAGGTGATGGTGTCTGACTTGATGACTGGGAAGAAATGGAGGAAAACTGAGTTGTCCCATTTGAGGCTGATGAAGAAACAGATTTAAATTTTGGAGATGTATCTGATTCCATTCCTATAGAAATAGAGATGAAATATCGACACTTGTGGTTAAGTGAGTTGTATTAATTATGTAGAATCATCCTTTGCTTGAGTGTGTTAATGGAAAAGCCTCTCTCTGAAAGCAGACAATCAGAGGTTGAATGATAAATCAGTGACTGCAACATCTATGATTATTAAAATGAAGGGGATCAAATGACTGTAGATCCCTTAAACTTGTATGAAATTGTGTTAAAGTTGCAGCTGAATTTGACAATGTGATGGCAGTTCTGAATGATATGAAATGTAAAATTGAAGAATATTTTGCTGCCATTTCTTTGTTGTGAATCATGGAGAAGAATGAGAGAAGGGAGGGTCTGTCTTATGGATGATGTTGAATGCAATGTTGTAAAATTATATCCCAATTCGAAGAACAGAATCAATGATTTAGCTTGTTGGTGAGTGAACTCCATATTTATAAAGGAAGGAAGAATTTGGAGGAAGGGACTTGAATGAGTATTTGATAAGAGGCGCGGGTTGACAGAAATTTGTCCATGTATGTAACTTGCTAGGGTTTTGGCAAAAAAATGATGTTGGTGAATTGTTGAAGGAAAGAATAAAGCTCCCTATGTTTGTTCGTAGAAGGAGTTCTGTAAAGGTTGATGAATTGTGACCTGTATATTTTGGCGTTGCAGTTATGTGGGATGAGATTGAGTCTGTTGTTTGTTCTGCTGCTGTAGTTGCTGGTTCAAATGGTCTACTTTGTGATGTAGCTGAAATTGTTGCAATTCCCATTGATCCACCTTTAGATGCGGAAGGTAACATAACCAGAAGAATGTGTATGAATGTTTTTAGCGGATTACAGTGATGTACAGGATGAATGTAATAAGACTAAACTAGCGGGCGTGATTGTCTGACTTGTAATCCGGGAGGAATCAGATTGGACCTGTGTTGTCCCATTGGATGCTTATTGAGAAACAGTGTTAAATTTTAGAGATACGGATGATTTTGTTTCTGTAGAAAAGGAGAGAGATGAAATTTCCGAACTTGTGTTTAAGGTAACTGGACGAATGATGTAGAATCATCTTTTGCTTGACGATCCCAATATACCAGGATTAAGAAGCCTCTCTCTGAATGCAAAAATTCAGAGATTGAAAGAAAAATCAATGATTGCAACATTTACAATTGTTAGGATTAAAAACATCAAATGACAGCAGATTTCATGATTTCTGCTGAATTTGACAATGTTTTGGCATTTCTGACTGAGGTGAAATGTAAAATTGGTGAACAATTTCCTGGCAAGTCTTGGTTGTTAATAATACAGAAGAAGCTGTTTGAGAGAATACAATGCTTGTCACATGGACAATGTGGTAAAATAGCTTCCCACATGGAAGACAGTAATGAAAGATTTGTTGGAGATGAGCTGAAAACATATGTAGAAAGAAAGAATTTGGAACAAAGTATGTTAATGCATATTTCATAAGAGATCATGGTTGATAGAAACTTGTCATTGTAAGCGTTTTGGAAAATGGATGTTGGTGAGTTGTTGAAGGAAAGAGGAAGGCTTCCTACGGTTAGGTGTTCGGTGGCGTCGTGTAAAGATTGATGAATACCGACCTGTATATTCTGGAGATGTAGTCTTGTGGGATGATATTGAGATTGTTGTTTGCTCTGATGGTGTGGTTGCTGACTCAAATGGTGTACTTGATAATGTAGATGAAATTGTTGTTATTTCCGTTGACCCACCTGTAGACATGGAAGATAACATAATTCGAAGAATGTGTGTGAATGCGACTGGGTAATTATAGTGATGTTTCGGACAAAGGTGATGTACTTGCCTGCCAAAGGTGATGGTTTCTGACTTGACGACTGGGAAGAAATGGAGGAAAACTGTGTTGTCCCATTGGAGGCTGATGAAGAACAGATTTAAAGTTTAGAGAGGCGTATGATTCAGTTCCTGTCGATATAGAGTTGAAATATCTACATTTGTGCTTAAGTTAGTTGTATGAATTATTTAGAATCATCCTTTGGTGAGTGTGTTAATGGAAATACCTGTCTCTGAAAGCAGAAAATCAGAGGTTGAATGATAAATCAGTGACTGCAACATTTATGGTTGTTTAGATGGAAAGCATCAAATGACTGTAGATCCCTTAAACTCAGCTGAAATTGTGCTAAAGTTGCAGTTGAATTTGACAATGTGACAGCAGTTCTGAATGATATGAAATGTAAAATTGATGAATATTTTGCTGCCATTTCTTTGTTGTCAATTATGGAGAAGAATGATGTTGAGAGAAATGAGGGCCTGTCTTATGGACGTTGTCGAACGCAATGTTGAAAACTTATATCGCATTTCGAAGAACAGAATGAAAGATTTAGCTTGTTGGAGAGTGATCTCCACATTTACGAAGGAAGGAAGAATTTGGAGGAAGGTACTTGAATGAGTATTTAATCAGAGATGCTGGTTGACGGGAATTTGTCCAAGTATGTACTTTGGGAGTGTTTTGAAAAAAAGAGATGTTAGTGATTTGTTGAAGGAAAGAGGAAAGTTTCTTCCGCTTATTCATTAGAAGGAGTACTGTAAAGATTGATGAATACCGACCTGTATATTCTGGAGTTGTAGTTATGTGGGATGATATTGAGTCTGTTGTTTGCTCTGATGTTATGGTTGCTGATTCGGATGTTGTACTTTGCGATGAAGATGAAATTGTTGTGATTTCTGTTGACCCACCTGTTGTCGTGGAAGATAACGTAATTTGAGGAATGTGTGTGAATGCTGTCAGTTGATTACAGTGATGTTCAGATGAATGTGATGTACTTACCTGCCAAAGGTGATGGTGTCTGACTTGATGACTGGGAAGTAATGGAGGAAAACTGTGTTGTCCCATTGGAGGCTGATGAAGAAACAGATTTAAAGTTTAGAGAGGTATCTGATTCCATTCCTATAGAAATAGAGATGAAATATCTACACTTGTGTTTAAGTGAGTTGTATTAATTATGTAGAATATTCCTTTGCTTGAGTGTGTTAATGGAAAAGCCTCTCTCTGAATGCAGACAATCAGAGGTTGAATGATAAATCAGTGACTGCAATGTCTATGATTGTTAAAATGAAGGGCATCAAATGACTGTAGATCCCTTAAACTTGTATGAAATTGTGTTAAAGTTGCAGCTGAATTTGACAATGTGATGGCAGTTCTGAATGATATGAAATGTAAAATTGAAGAATATTTTGCTGCCATTTCTTTGTTGTGAATCATGGAGAAGAATGAGAGAAGGGAGGGTCTGTCTTATGGATGATGTTGAATGCAATGTTGTAAAATTATATCCCAATTCGAAGAACAGAATCAATGATTTAGCTTGTTGGTGAGTGAGCTCCATATTTATAAAGGAAGGAAGAATTTGGAGGAAGGGACTTGAATAGTATTTGATAAGAGGTGTGGGTTGACAGAAATTTGTCCATCTATGTAACTTGCTAGGGTTTTGGAAAAAAATGATGTTGGTGAATTGTTGAAGGAAAGAATAAAGCTCCCTATGTTTGTTTGTTAGAAGGAGTTCTGTAAAGGTTGATGAATTGTGATCTGTATATTCTGGCGTTGCAGTTATGTGGGATGAGATTGAGTCTGTTGTTTGTTCTGCTGCTGTAGTTGCTGGTTCAAATGGTCTACTTTGTGATGTAGCTGAAATTGTTGCAATTCCCATTGACCCACCTTTAGATGTGGAAGGTAACATAACCAGAAGAATGTGTAGGAATGTTTTTAGCGGATTACAGTGATGTACAGGATGAAAGTAATAAGACTAAACTAGCGGGTGTGATTGTCTGACTTGTAATCCGGGAGGAATCAGATTGGACCTGTGTTGTCCCATTGTATGCTTATTGAGAAACAGTGTTAAATTTTAGAGATACGGATGATTTTGTTTCTGTAGAAAAGGAGAGAGATGAAATTTCCGAACTTGTGTTTAAGGTAACTGGACGAATGATGTAGAATCATCTTTTGCTTGACGATCTTAATATGCCAGGTTCAAGAAGCCTCTCTCTGAATGCAAAAATTCAGAGATTGCAAGAAAAATCAATGATTGCAACATTTACAATTGTTAGGATTAAAAACATCAAATGACAGCAGATTTCATGATTTCTGCTAAATTTGACAATGTTTGGCATTTCTGACTGATGTGAAATGTAAAATTGGTGAACAATTACAGAAGAAGCATTTTGAGAGAATACAATGCTTGTCACGTGGACAATGTGGTAAACTAGCTTCCCACATGGAAGACAGTAATGAAAGATTTGTTGGAGAAGAGCTGAAAACATATGTAGAAAGAAAGAATTTGGAACAAAGTATGTTAATGCATATTTCATAAGAGATCATGGTTGATAGAAACTTGTCATTGTAAGCGTTTTGGAAAATGGATGTTGGTGAGTTGTTGAAGGAAAGAGGAAGGCTTCCTACGGTTAGGTGTTCGGTGGCGTCGTGTAAAGATTGATGAATACCGACCTGTATATTCTGGAGATGTAGTCTTGTGGGATGATATTGAGATTATTGTTTGCTCTGATGGTGTGGTTGCTGACTCAAATGGTGTACTTGATAATGTAGATGAAATTGTTGTTATTTCCGTTGACCCACCTGTAGACATGGAAGATAACATAATTCGAAGAATGTGTGTGAATGCGACCGGGTAATTATAGTGATGTTTCGGACAAAGGTGATGTACTTACCTGCCAAAGGTGATGGTTTCTGACTTGACGACTGGGAAGAAATGGAGGAAAACTGTGTTGTCCCATTGGAGGCTGATGAAGAACAGATTTAAAGTTTAGAGTGGCGTATGATTCAGTTCCTGTCGATATAGATTTGAAATATCTACATTTGTGCTTAAGTTAGTTGTATGAATTATTTAGAATCATCCTTTGGTGAGTGTGTCAATGGAAATACCTGTCTCTGAAAGCAGAAAATCAGAGGTTGAATGATAAATCAGTGACTGCAACATTTATGGTTGTTTAGATGGAAAGCATCAAATGACTGTAGATCCCTTAAACTCAGCTGAAATTGTGCTAAAGTTGCAGTTGAATTTGACAATGTGACAGCAGTTCTGAATGATATGAAATGTAAAATTGATGAATATTTTGCTGCCATTTCTTTGTTGTCAATTATGGAGACGAATGATGTTGAGAGAAAGGAGGGCCTGTCTTATGGACGTTGTCGAACGCAATGTTGAAAACTTATATCGCATTTCGAAGAACAGAATGAAAGATTTAGCTTGTTGGAGAGTGATCTCCACATTTACGAAGGAAGGAAGAATTTGGAGGAAGGTACTTGAATGAGTATTTAATCAGAAATGCTGGTTGACGGGAATTTGTCCAAGTATGTACTTTGGGAATGTTTTGAAAAAAGAGATGTTAGTGATTTGTTGAAGGAAAGAGGAAAGTTTCTTCCGCTTATTCATTAGAAGGAGTACTGTAAAGATTGATGAATACCGACCTGTATATTCTGGAGTTGTAGTTATGTGGGATGATATTGAGTCTGTTGTTTGCTCTGATGTTATGGTTGCTGATTCGGATGTTGTACTTTGCGATGAAGATGAAATTGTTGTGATTTCTGTTGACCCACCTGTTGTCGTGGAAGATAACGTAATTTGAGGAATGTGTGTGAATGCTGTCAGTTGATTACAGTGATGTTCAGATGAATGTGATGTACTTACCTGCTAAAGGTGATGGTGTCTGACTTGATGACTGGGAAGTAATGGAGGAAAACTGTGTTGTCCCATTGGAGGCTGATGAAGAAACAGATTTAAAGTTTAGAGAGGTATCTGATTCCATTCCTATAGAAATAGAGATGAAATATCTTCACTTGTGTTTAAGTGAGTTGTATTAATTATGTAGAATATTCCTTTGCTTGAGTGTGTTAATGGAAAAGCCTCTCTCTGAATGCAGACAATCAGAGGTTGAATGATAAATCAGTGACTGCAATGTCTATGATTGTTAAAATGAAGGGCATCAAATGACTGTAGATCCCTTAAACTTGTATGAAATTGTGTTAAAGTTGTAGCTGTATTTGACAATGTGATGGCAGTTCTGAATGATATGAAATGTAAAATTGAAGAATATTTTGCTGCCATTTCTTTGTTGTGAATCATGGAGAAGAATGAGAGAAGGGAGGGTCTGTCTTATGGACGATGTCGAATGCAATGTTGTAAAACTATATCCATTTTGAAGAACAGAATCAATGATTTAGCTTGTTGGTGAGTGAGCTCATGTTTATAAAGGAAGGAAGAATTTGAAGGACTGTACTTGAATAGTATTTGATAAGAGGCGTGGGTTGACAGAAATTTGTCCATCTATGTAACTTGCTAGGGTTTTGGAAAAAAATGATGTTGGTGAATTGTTGAAGGAAAGAATAAAGCTCCCTATGTTTGTTCGTTAGAAGGAGTTCTGTAAAGGTTGATGAATTGTGACCTGTATATTCTGGCGTTGCAGTTATGTGGGATGAGATTGAGTCTGTTGTTTGTTCTGCTGCTGTAGTTGCTGGTTCAAATGGTCTACTTTGTGATGTAGCTGAAATTGTTGCAATTCCCATTGACCCACCTTTAGATGTGGAAGGTAACATAACCAGAAGAATGTGTATGAATGTTTTTAGCGGATTACAGTGATGTACAGGATGAAAGTAATAAGACTAAACTAGCGGGTGTGATTGTCTGACTTGTAATCCGGGAGGAATCAGATTGGACCTGTGTTGTCCCATTGGAAGCTTATTGAGAAACAGTGTTAAATTTTAGAGATACGGATGATTTTGTTTCTGTAGAATAGGAGAGAGATGAAATTTCCGAACTTGTGTTTAAGGTAACTGGACGAATGATGTAGAATCATCTTTTGCTTGACGATCTTAATATGCCAGGTTCAAGAAGCCTCTCTCTGAATGCAAAAATTCAGAGATTGAAAGAAAAATCAATGATTGCAACATTTACAATTGTTAGGATTAAAAACATCAAATGACAGCAGATTTCATGATTTCTGCTAAATTTGACAATGAGATTGGTGAACAATTTCCTGGCAAGTCTTGGTTGTTAATAATACAGAAGAAGCTGTTTGAGAGAATACAATGCTTGTCACATGGACAATGTGGTAAAATAGCTTCCCACATGGAAGACAGTAATGAAAGATTTGTTGGAGATGAGCTGAAAACATTTGTAGAAAGAAAGAATTTGGAACAAAGTATGTTAATGCATATTTCATAAGAGATCATGGTTGATAGAAACTTGTCAATGTAAGCGTTTTGGAAAATGGATGTTGGTGAGTTGTTGAAGGAAAGAGGAAGGCTTCCTACGGTTAGGTGTTCGGTGGCGTCGTGTAAAGATTGATGAATACCGACCTGTATATCCTGGAGATGTAGTCTTGTGGGATGATATTGAGATTGTTGTTTGCTCTGATGGTGTGGTTGCTGACTCAAATGGTGTACTTGATAATGTAGATGAAATTGTTGTTATTTCCGTTGACCCACCTGTAGACATGGAAGATAACATAATTCGAAGAATGTGTGTGAATGCGACCGGGTAATTATAGTGATGTTTCGGACAAAGGTGATGTACTTGCCTGCCAAAGGTGATGGTTTCTGACTTGACGACTGGGAAGAAATGGAGGAAAACTGTGTTGTCCCATTGGAGGCTGATGAAGAACAGATTTAAAGTTTAGAGAGGCGTATGATTCAGTTCCTGTCGATATAGAGTTGAAATATCTACATTTGTGCTTAAGTTAGTTGTATGAATTATGTAGAATCATCCTTTGGTGAGTGTGTTAATGGAAATACCTCTCTCTGAAAGCAGAAAATCAGAGGTTGAATGATAAGTCAGTGACTGCAACATTTATGGTTGTTTAGATGGAAAGCATCAAATAACTGTAGATCCCTTAAACTCAGCTGAAATTGTGCTAAAGTTGCAGTTGAATTTGACAATGCGACAGCAGTTCTGAATGATATGAAATGTAAAATTGATGAATATTTTGCTGCCATTTGTTTATTGTGAATCATGGAGAAGAATGAGAGAAGGGAGGGTCTGTCTTATGGACGATGTCGAATGCAATTTTGTAAAACTATATCCATTTCGAAGAACAGAATCAATGATTTAGCTTGTAGGTGAGTGAGCTCATATTTATAAAGGAAGGAAGAATTTGGAGGACTGTACTTGAATAGTATTTGATGAGAGGCGCGGGTTGACAGAAATTTGTCCATGTATGTAACTTGCTAGGGTTTTGGAAAAAAATGATGTTGCTGAATTGTTGAAGGAAAGAATAAAGCTCCCTATGTTTGTTCGTTCGAAGGAGTTCTGTAAAGGTTGATGAATTGTGACCTGTATATTCTGGCGTTTCAGTTATGTGGGATGAGATTGATTCTGTTGTTTGTTCTGCTGCTGTAGTTGCTGGTTCAAATGGTCTACTTTGTGATGTAGCTGAAATTGTTGTAATTCCCATTGACCCACCTTTAGATGTGGAAGGTAACATAACCAGAAGAATGTGTATGAATGTTGTCAGCGGATTACAGTGATGTACAGGATGAAAGTAATAAAACTAAACTGGCGGGCGTGATTGTCTGACTTGTAATCCGGGAGTAATCTGATTGGACCTGTGTTGTCCCATTGGATGCTTATTGAGAAACAGAGGTAACTATTAGAGATACGGATGATTTTTTTTCTGTAGAAAAGGAGAGAGAGATGAAATTTCCGAACTTGTGTTTAAGATAACTGGACGAATGATGTAGAATCATCTTTTGCTTGACGATCTTAATATGCCAGGTTTAAGAAGCCTATCTCTGAATGCAAAGATTCAGAGATTGAAAGAAAAATCAATGATTGCAACATTTACAATTGTTAGGATTAAAAACATCAAACGACAGCAGATTTCATGAATTTGACAATGTTTTGGCATTTCTGACTGATGTGAAATGTAAAATTGGTGAACAATTTTATGGTACGTCTTGGTTGTTAATAATAGCTTCCCACATGGAAGACAGTAATGAAAGATTTGTTGGAGATGAGCTGAAAACATATGTAGAAAGAAAGAATTTGGGAAAAAGTATGTTAATGCATATTTCATAAGAGATCATGGTTGACAGAAACTTGTCCATGTGTGCACATTGTAAGCGTTTTGGAAAATGGATGTTGGTGAGTTGTTGAAGGAAACAGGAAGGCTTCCTACGGTTAGGTGTTCGGTGGAGTCGTGTAAAGATTGATGAATACCTACCTGTATATTCTGGAGATGTAGTTATGTGGGATGATGTTGAGATTGTTGTTTGCTCTGATGGTGTGGTTGCTGACTCAAATGGTGTACTTGATAATGTAGATGAAATTGTTGTTATTTCCGTTGACCCACCTGTAGACATGGAAGATAACATAATTCGAAGAATGTGTGTGAATGCGACCGGGTAATTATAGTGATGTTTCGGACAAAGGTGATGTACTTGCCTGCCAAAGGTGATGGTTTCTGACTTGACGACTGGGAAGAAATGGAGGAAAACTGTGTTGTCCCATTGGAGGCTGATGAAGAACAGATTTAAAGTTTAGAGAGGCGTATGATTCAGTTCCTGTCGATATAGAGTTGAAATATCTACATTTGTGCTTAAGTTAGTTGTATGAATTATTTAGAATCATCCTTTGGTGAGTGTGTTAATGGAAATACCTGTCTCTGAAAGCAGAAAATCAGAGGTTGAATGATAAGTCAGTGACTGCAACATTTATGGTTGTTTAGATGGAAAGCATCAAATGACTGTAGATCCCTTAAACTCAGCTGAAATTGTGCTAAAGTTGCAGTTGAATTTGACAATGTGACAGCAGTTCTGAATGATATGAAATGTAAAATTGATGAATATTTTGCTGCCATTTCTTTATTGTCAATTATGGAGAAGAATGATGTTGAGAGAAATGAGGGCCTGTCTTATGGACGATGTCGAACGCAATGTTGAAAACTTATATCGCATTTCGAAGAACAGAATGAAAGATTTAGCTTGTTGGAGAGTGATCTCCACATTTACGAAGGAAGGAAGAATTTGGAGGAAGGTACTTGAATGAGTATTTAATCAGAGATGCTGGTTGACGGGAATTTGTCCAAGTATGTACTTTGGGAGTGTTTTGAAAAAAGAGATGTTAGTGATTTGTTGAAGGAAAGAGGAAAGTTTCTTCCGCTTATTCATTAGAAGGAGTACTGTAAAGATTGATGAATACCGACCTGTATATTCTGGAGTTGTAGTTATGTGGGATGATATTGAGTCTGTTGTTTGCTCTGATGTTATGGTTGCTGATTCGGATGTTTTACTTTGCGATGTAGATGATATTGTTGTGATTTCTGTTGACCCACCTGTTGTCGTGGAAGATAACGTAATTTGAGGAATGTGTGTGAATGCTGTCTGTTGATTACAGTGATGTTCAGGTGAATGTGATGTACTTACCTGCCAAAGGTGATGGTGTCTGACTTGACGACTGGGAAGAAATGGAGGAAAACTGTGTTGTCCCATTGGAGGCTGATGAAGAAACAGATTTAAAGTTTAGAGAGGTATCTGATTCCATTCCTATAGAAATAGAGATGAAATATCTACACTTGTGTTTAAGTGAGTTGTATTAATTATGTAGAATCATCCTTTGCTTGAGTGTGTTAATGGAAAAGCCTCTCTCTGAAAGCAGACAATCAGAGGTTGAATGATAAATCAGTGACTGCAATGTCTATGATTGTTAAAATGAAGGGCATCAAATGACTGTAGATCCCTTAAACTTGTATGAAATTGTGTTAAAGTTGCAGCTGAATTTGACAATGTGATGGCAGTTCTGAATGATATGAAATGTAAAATTGAAGAATATTTTGCTGCCATTTCTTTGTTGTGAATCATGGAGAAGAATGAGAGAAGGGAGGGTCTGTCTTATGGACGATGTCGAATGCAATGTTGTAAAACTATATCCATTTTGAAGAACAGAATCAATGATTTAGCTTGTAGGTGAGTGAGCTCCATATTTATAAAGGAAGGAAGAATTTGGAGGACTCTACTTGAATAGTATTTGATAAGCGGCGTGGGTTGACAGAAATTTGTCCATCTATGTAACTTGCTAGGGTTTTGGAAAAAAATGATGTTGGTGAATTGTTGAAGGAAAGAATAAAGCTCCCTATGTTTGTTCGTTAGAAGGAGTTCTGTAAAGGTTGATGAATTGTGACCTGTATATTCTGGCGTTGCAGTTATGTGGGATGAGATTGAGTCTGTTGTTTGTTCTGCTGCTGTAGTTGCTGGTTCAAATGGTCTACTTTGTGATGTAGCTGAAATTGTTGCAATTCCCATTGACCCACCTTTAGATGTGGAAGGTAACATAACCAGAAGAATGTGTATGAATGTTGTCAGCGGATTACAGTGATGTACAGGATGAAAGTAATAAGACTAAACTGGCGGGCGTGATTGTCTGACTTGTAATCCGGGAGGAATCAGATTGGACCTGTGTTGTCCCATTGGAAGCTTATTGAGAAACAGTGTTAAATTTTAGAGATACGGATGATTTTGTTTCTGTAGAAAAGGAGAGAGATGAAATTTCCGAACTTGTGTTTAAGGTAACTGGACGAATGATATAGAATCATCTTTTGCTTGACGATCTTAATATGCCAGGTTTAAGAAGCCTCTCTCTGAATGCAAAAATTCAGAGATTGAAAGAAAAATCAATGATTGCAACATTTACAATTGTTAGGATTAAAAACATCAAATGACAGCAGATTTCATGATTTCTGCTAAAATTGACAATGTTTTGGCATTTCTGACTGATGTGAAATGTAAAATTGGTGAACAATTACAGAAGAAGCATTTTGAGAGAATACAATGCTTGTCACGTGGACAATGTGGTAAAATAGCTTCCCACATGGAAGACAGTAATGAAAGATTTGTTGGAGATGAGCTGAAAACATATGTAGAAAGAAAGAATTTGGAACAAAGTATGTTAATGCATATTTCATAAGAGATCATGGTTGACAGAAACTTGTCCATGTGTGCACATTGTAAGCGTTTTGGAAAATGGATGTTGGTGAGTTGTTGAAGGAAAGAGGAAGGCTTCCTACGGTTAGGCGTTCGGTGGAGTCGTGTAAAGATTGATGAATACCTAACTGTATATTCTGGAGATGTAGTTATGTGGGATGATATTGAGATTGTTGTTTGCTCTGATGGTGTGGTTGCTGACTCAAATGGTGTACTTGATAATGTAGAAGAAATTGTTGTTATTTCCGTTGACCCACCTGTAGACATGGAAGATAACATAATTCGAAGAATGTGTGTGAATGCGACCGGGTAATTATAGTGATGTTTCGGACAAAGGTGATGTACGTACCTGCCAAAGGTGATGGTTTCTGACTTGACGACTGGGAAGAAATAGAGGGAAACTCTGTTGTCCCATTGGAGGCTGATGAAGAACAGATTTAAAGTTTAGAGATGCGTATGATTCAGTTCCTGTCGATATAGAGTTGAAATATCTACATTTGTGCTTAAGTTAGTTGTATGAATTATGTAGAATCATCCTTTGGTGAGTGTGTTAATGGAAATACCTCTCTCTGAAAGCAGAAAATCAGAGGTTGAATGATAAGTCAGTGACTGCAACATTTATGGTTGTTTAGATGGAAAGCATCAAATGACTGTAGATCCCTTAAACTCAGCTGAAATTGTGCTAAAGTTGAAGTTGAATTTGACAATGTGACAGCAGTTCTGAATGATATGAAATGTAAAATTGAAGAATATTTTGCTGCCATTTCTTTATTGTGAATCATGGAGAAGAATGAGAGAAGGGAGGGTCTGTCTTATGGACGATGTCGAATGCAATGTTGTAAAACTATATCCATTTCAAAGAACAGAATCAATGATTTAGCTTGCAGGTGAGTGAGCTCATATTTATAAAGGAAGGAAGAATTTGGAGGACTGTACTTGAATAGTATTTGATGAGAGGCGCGGGTTGACAGAAATTTGTCCATGTATGTAACTTGCTAGGGTTTTGGAAAAAAATGATGTTGCTGAATTGTTGAAGGAAAGAATAAAGCTCCCTATGTTTGTTCGTTAGAAGGAGTTCTGTAAAGGTTGATGAATTGTGACCTGTATATTCTGGCGTTTCAGTTATGTGGGATGAGATTGATTCTGTTGTTTGTTCTGCTGCTGTAGTTGCTGGTTCAAATGGTCTACTTTGTGATGTAGCTGAAATTGTTGTAATTCCCATTGACCCACCTTTAGATGTGGAAGGTAACATAACCAGAAGAATGTGTATGAATGTTGTCAGCGGATTACAGTGATGTACAGGATGAAAGTAATAAAACTAAACTGGCGGGCGTGATTGTCTGACTTGTAATCCGGGAGTAATCTGATTGGACCTGTGTTGTCCCATTGGATGCTTATTGAGAAACAGAGGTAACTATTAGAGATACGGATGATTTTTTTTCTGTAGAAAAGGAGAGAGAGATGAAATTTCCGAACTTGTGTTTAAGATAACTGGACGAATGATGTAGAATCATCTTTTGCTTGACGATCTTAATATGCCAGGTTTAAGAAGCCTATCTCTGAATGCAAAGATTCAGAGATTGAAAGAAAAATCAATGATTGCAACATTTACAATTGTTAGGATTAAAAACATCAAACGACAGCAGATTTCATGAATTTGACAATGTTTTGGCATTTCTGACTGATGTGAAATGTAAAATTGGTGAACAATTTTATGGTAAGTCTTGGTTGTTAATAATACAGAAGAAGCTGTTTGAGAGAATACAATGCTTGTCACATGGACAATGTGGAAAAAAAACTTCAAACATGGAAGACAGTAATGAAAGATTTGTTGGAGATGAGCTGAAAACATATGTAGAAAGAAAGAATTTGGGAAAAAGTATGTTAATGCATATTTCATAAGAGATCATGGTTGACAGAAACTTGTCCATGTGTGCACATTGTAAGCGTTTTGGAAAATGGATGTTGGTGAGTTGTTGAAGGAAAGAGGAAGGCTTCCTACGGTTAGGTGTTCGGCGGAGTCGTGTAAAGATTGATGAATACCTAACTGTATATTCTGGAGATGTAGTTATGTGGGATGATATTGAGATTGTTGTTTGCTCTGATGGTGTGGTTGCTGACTCAAATGGTGTACTTGATAATGTAGATGAAATCGTTGTTATTTCCGTTGACCCACCTGTAGACATGGAAGATAACATAATTCGAAGAATTTGTGTGAATGCGACCGGGTAATTATAGTGATGTTTCGGATGAAGGTGATGTACTTACCTGCCAAAGGTGATGGTTTCTGACTTGGCGACTGGGAAGAAATAGAGGAAAACTCTGTTGTCCCATTGGAGGCTGATGAAGAAACAGATTTAAAGTTTAGAGATGCGTATGATTCAGTTCCTGTCGATATAGAGTTGAAATATCTACATTTGTGCTGAAGGTAGTTGTATGAATTATGTAGAATCATCTTTTGGTGAGTGTTTTAATGGAAATACCTCTCTCTGAAAGCAGAAAATCAGAGGTTGAATGATAAATCAGTGACGCAACATTTATGATTGTTTAGATGGAAAGCATCAAATGACTGTAGATCCCTTAAACTCAGCTGAAATTGTGCTAAAGTTGCAGTTGAATTTGACAATGTGACAGCAGTTCTGAATGATATGAAATGTAAAATTGATGAAGACATTGCTGCCATTTCTTTGTTGTCAATTATGGAGAAGAATGATGTTGAGAGAAAGGAGGGCCTGTCTTATGGACGATGTCGAACGCAATGTTGAAAACTTATATCCCATTTCGAAGAACAGAATGAAAGATTTAGCTTGTTGGAGAGTGATCTCCACATTTATGAAGGAAGGAAGAATTTGGAGGAAGGTACTTGAATGAGAAGTTAATCAGAGATGCTGGTTGACTGGAATTTGTCCAAGTATGTACTTTGGGAGTGTTTTGAAAAAAGAGATGTTAGTGATTTGTTGAAGGAAAGAGGAAAGTTTCTTCCGCTTATTCATTAGAAGGAGTACTGTAAAGATTGATGAATACCGACCTGTATATTCTGGAGTTGTAGTTATGTGGGATGATATTGAGTCTGTTGTTTGCTCTGGTGTTATCGTTGCTGAGTCAGATGTTGTACTTTGCGATGAAGATGATATTGTTGTGATTTCTGTTGTCCCACCTGTTGTCGTGGAAGATAACGTAATTTGAGGAATGTGTGTGAATGCTGTCAGTTGATTACAGTGACGTTCAGATGAATGTGATGTACTTACCTGCCAAAGGTGATGGTGTCTGACTTGACGACTGGGAAGAAATGGAGGAAAACTGTGTTGTCCCATTGGAGGCTGATGAAGAAACAGATTTAAAGTTTAGAGATGTATCTGATTCCATTCCTATAGAAATAGAGATGAAATATCGACACTTGTGGTTAAGTGAGTTGTATAAATTATGTAGAATCATCGTTTGCTTGAGTGTGTTAATGGAAAAGCCTCTCTCTGAAAGCAGACAATCAGAGGTTGAATGATAAATCAGTGACTGTAACGTCTATGATTGTTAAAATGAAGGGCATCAAATGACTGTAGATCCCTTAAACTCGTCTGAAATTGTGTTAAAGTTGCAGCTGAATTTGACAATGTGATGGCAGTTCTGAATGATATGAAATGTAAAATTGAAGAATATTTTGCTGCCATTTCTTTGTTGTGAATCATGGAGAAGAATGAGAGAAGGGAGGGTCTGTCCTATGGACGATGTTGAATGCAATGTTGTAAAATTATATCCCATTTTGAAGAACAGAATCAATGATTTAACTTGTTGGTGAGTGAGCTCCATATTTATAAAGGAAGGAAGATTTTGGAGGAAGGTACTTGAATGAATATTTGATAAGAGGCGCGGGTTGACAGAAATTTGTCCATGTATGTAACTTGCTAGGGTTTTGGAAAAAAATGATGTTGATGAATTGTTGAAGGAAAGAATAAAGCTCCCTATGTTTGTTCGTTCGAAGGAGTTCTGTAAAGGTTGATGAATTGTGACCTGTATATTCTGGCGTTTCAGTTATGTGGGATGAGATTGATTCTGTTGTTTGTTCTGCTGCTGTAGTTGCTGGTTCAAATGGTCTACTTTGTGATGTAGCTGAAATTGTTGTAATTCCCATTGACCCACCTTTAGATGTGGAAGGTAACATAACCAGAAGAATGTGTATGAATGTTGTCAGCGGATTACAGTGATGTACAGGATGAAAGTAATAAAACTAAACTGGCGGGCGTGATTGTCTGACTTGTAATCCGGGAGTAATCTGATTGGACCTGTGTTGTCCCATTGGATGCTTATTGAGAAACAGAGGTAACTATTAGAGATACGGATGATTTTTTTTCTGTAGAAAAGGAGAGAGAGATGAAATTTCCGAACTTGTGTTTAAGATAACTGGACGAATGATGTAGAATCATCTTTTGCTTGACGATCTTAATATGCCAGGTTTAAGAAGCCTATCTCTGAATGCAAAGATTCAGAGATTGAAAGAAAAATCAATGATTGCAACATTTACAATTGTTAGGATTAAAAACATCAAACGACAGCAGATTTCATGAATTTGACAATGTTTTGGCATTTCTGACTGATGTGAAATGTAAAATTGGTGAACAATTTTATGGTACGTCTTGGTTGTTAATAATAGCTTCCCACATGGAAGACAGTAATGAAAGATTTGTTGGAGATGAGCTGAAAACATATGTAGAAAGAAAGAATTTGGGAAAAAGTATGTTAATGCATATTTCATAAGAGATCATGGTTGACAGAAACTTGTCCATGTGTGCACATTGTAAGCGTTTTGGAAAATGGATGTTGGTGAGTTGTTGAAGGAAACAGGAAGGCTTCCTACGGTTAGGTGTTCGGTGGAGTCGTGTAAAGATTGATGAATACCTACCTGTATATTCTGGAGATGTAGTTATGTGGGATGATGTTGAGATTGTTGTTTGCTCTGATGGTGTGGTTGCTGACTCAAATGGTGTACTTGATAATGTAGATGAAATTGTTGTTATTTCCGTTGACCCACCTGTAGACATGGAAGATAACATAATTCGAAGAATGTGTGTGAATGCGACCGGGTAATTATAGTGATGTTTCGGACAAAGGTGATGTACTTGCCTGCCAAAGGTGATGGTTTCTGACTTGACGACTGGGAAGAAATGGAGGAAAACTGTGTTGTCCCATTGGAGGCTGATGAAGAACAGATTTAAAGTTTAGAGAGGCGTATGATTCAGTTCCTGTCGATATAGAGTTGAAATATCTACATTTGTGCTTAAGTTAGTTGTATGAATTATTTAGAATCATCCTTTGGTGAGTGTGTTAATGGAAATACCTGTCTCTGAAAGCAGAAAATCAGAGGTTGAATGATAAGTCAGTGACTGCAACATTTATGGTTGTTTAGATGGAAAGCATCAAATGACTGTAGATCCCTTAAACTCAGCTGAAATTGTGCTAAAGTTGCAGTTGAATTTGACAATGTGACAGCAGTTCTGAATGATATGAAATGTAAAATTGATGAATATTTTGCTGCCATTTCTTTATTGTCAATTATGGAGAAGAATGATGTTGAGAGAAATGAGGGCCTGTCTTATGGACGATGTCGAACGCAATGTTGAAAACTTATATCGCATTTCGAAGAACAGAATGAAAGATTTAGCTTGTTGGAGAGTGATCTCCACATTTACGAAGGAAGGAAGAATTTGGAGGAAGGTACTTGAATGAGTATTTAATCAGAGATGCTGGTTGACGGGAATTTGTCCAAGTATGTACTTTGGGAGTGTTTTGAAAAAAGAGATGTTAGTGATTTGTTGAAGGAAAGAGGAAAGTTTCTTCCGCTTATTCATTAGAAGGAGTACTGTAAAGATTGATGAATACCGACCTGTATATTCTGGAGTTGTAGTTATGTGGGATGATATTGAGTCTGTTGTTTGCTCTGATGTTATGGTTGCTGATTCGGATGTTTTACTTTGCGATGTAGATGATATTGTTGTGATTTCTGTTGACCCACCTGTTGTCGTGGAAGATAACGTAATTTGAGGAATGTGTGTGAATGCTGTCTGTTGATTACAGTGATGTTCAGGTGAATGTGATGTACTTACCTGCCAAAGGTGATGGTGTCTGACTTGACGACTGGGAAGAAATGGAGGAAAACTGTGTTGTCCCATTGGAGGCTGATGAAGAAACAGATTTAAAGTTTAGAGAGGTATCTGATTCCATTCCTATAGAAATAGAGATGAAATATCTACACTTGTGTTTAAGTGAGTTGTATTAATTATGTAGAATCATCCTTTGCTTGAGTGTGTTAATGGAAAAGCCTCTCTCTGAAAGCAGACAATCAGAGGTTGAATGATAAATCAGTGACTGCAATGTCTATGATTGTTAAAATGAAGGGCATCAAATGACTGTAGATCCCTTAAACTTGTATGAAATTGTGTTAAAGTTGCAGCTGAATTTGACAATGTGATGTCAGTTCTGAATGATATGAAATGTAAAATTGAAGAATATTTTGCTGCCATTTCTTTGTTGTGAATCATGGAGAAGAATGAGAGAAGGGAGGGTCTGTCTTATGGACGATGTCGAATGCAATGTTGTAAAACTATATCCATTTTGAAGAACAGAATCAATGATTTAGCTTGTAGGTGAGTGAGCTCCATATTTATAAAGGAAGGAAGAATTTGGAGGACTCTACTTGAATAGTATTTGATAAGCGGCGTGGGTTGACAGAAATTTGTCCATCTATGTAACTTGCTAGGGTTTTGGAAAAAAATGATGTTGGTGAATTGTTGAAGGAAAGAATAAAGCTCCCTATGTTTGTTCGTTAGAAGGAGTCCTGTAAAGGTTGATGAATTGTGACCTGTATATTCTGGCGTTGCAGTTATGTGGGATGAGATTGAGTCTGTTGTTTGTTCTGCTGCTGTAGTTGCTGGTTCAAATGGTCTACTTTGTGATGTAGCTGAAATTGTTGCAATTCCCATTGACCCACCTTTAGATGTGGAAGGTAACATAACCAGAAGAATGTGTATGAATGTTGTCAGCGGATTACAGTGATGTACAGGATGAAAGTAATAAGACTAAACTGGCGGGCGTGATTGTCTGACTTGTAATCCGGGAGGAATCAGATTGGACCTGTGTTGTCCCATTGGATGCTTATTGAGAAACAGTGTTAAATTTTAGAGATACGGATGATTTTGTTTCTGTAGAAAAGGAGAGAGATGAAATTTCCGAACTTGTGTTTAAGGTAACTGGACGAATGATATAGAATCATCTTTTGCTTGACGATCTTAATATGCCAGGTTTAAGAAGCCTCTCTCTGAATGCAAAAATTCAGAGATTGAAAGAAAAATCAATGATTGCAACATTTACAATTGTTAGGATTAAAAACATCAAATGACAGCAGATTTCATGATTTCTGCTAAAATTGACAATGTTTTGGCATTTCTGACTGATGTGAAATGTAAAATTGGTGAACAATTACAGAAGAAGCATTTTGAGAGAATACAATGCTTGTCACGTGGACAATGTGGTAAAATAGCTTCCCACATGGAAGACAGTAATGAAAGATTTGTTGGAGATGAGCTGAAAACATATGTAGAAAGAAAGAATTTGGAACAAAGTATGTTAATGCATATTTCATAAGAGATCATGGTTGACAGAAACTTGTCCATGTGTGCACATTGTAAGCGTTTTGGAAAATGGATGTTGGTGAGTTGTTGAAGGAAAGAGGAAGGCTTCCTACGGTTAGGCGTTCGGTGGAGTCGTGTAAAGATTGATGAATACCTAACTGTATATTCTGGAGATGTAGTTATGTGGGATGATATTGAGATTGTTGTTTGCTCTGATGGTGTGGTTGCTGACTCAAATGGTGTACTTGATAATGTAGAAGAAATTGTTGTTATTTCCGTTGACCCACCTGTAGACATGGAAGATAACATAATTCGAAGAATGTGTGTGAATGCGACCGGGTAATTATAGTGATGTTTCGGACAAAGGTGATGTACGTACCTGCCAAAGGTGATGGTTTCTGACTTGACGACTGGGAAGAAATAGAGGGAAACTCTGTTGTCCCATTGGAGGCTGATGAAGAACAGATTTAAAGTTTAGAGATGCGTATGATTCAGTTCCTGTCGATATAGAGTTGAAATATCTACATTTGTGCTTAAGTTAGTTGTATGAATTATGTAGAATCATCCTTTGGTGAGTGTGTTAATGGAAATACCTCTCTCTGAAAGCAGAAAATCAGAGGTTGAATGATAAGTCAGTGACTGCAACATTTATGGTTGTTTAGATGGAAAGCATCAAATGACTGTAGATCCCTTAAACTCAGCTGAAATTGTGCTAAAGTTGAAGTTGAATTTGACAATGTGACAGCAGTTCTGAATGATATGAAATGTAAAATTGAAGAATATTTTGCTGCCATTTCTTTATTGTGAATCATGGAGAAGAATGAGAGAAGGGAGGGTCTGTCTTATGGACGATGTCGAATGCAATGTTGTAAAACTATATCCATTTCAAAGAACAGAATCAATGATTTAGCTTGCAGGTGAGTGAGCTCATATTTATAAAGGAAGGAAGAATTTGGAGGACTGTACTTGAATAGTATTTGATGAGAGGCGCGGGTTGACAGAAATTTGTCCATGTATGTAACTTGCTAGGGTTTTGGAAAAAAATGATGTTGCTGAATTGTTGAAGGAAAGAATAAAGCTCCCTATGTTTGTTCGTTAGAAGGAGTTCTGTAAAGGTTGATGAATTGTGACCTGTATATTCTGGCGTTTCAGTTATGTGGGATGAGATTGATTCTGTTGTTTGTTCTGCTGCTGTAGTTGCTGGTTCAAATGGTCTACTTTGTGATGTAGCTGAAATTGTTGTAATTCCCATTGACCCACCTTTAGATGTGGAAGGTAACATAACCAGAAGAATGTGTATGAATGTTGTCAGCGGATTACAGTGATGTACAGGATGAAAGTAATAAAACTAAACTGGCGGGCGTGATTGTCTGACTTGTAATCCGGGAGTAATCTGATTGGACCTGTGTTGTCCCATTGGATGCTTATTGAGAAACAGAGGTAACTATTAGAGATACGGATGATTTTTTTTCTGTAGAAAAGGAGAGAGAGATGAAATTTCCGAACTTGTGTTTAAGATAACTGGACGAATGATGTAGAATCATCTTTTGCTTGACGATCTTAATATGCCAGGTTTAAGAAGCCTATCTCTGAATGCAAAGATTCAGAGATTGAAAGAAAAATCAATGATTGCAACATTTACAATTGTTAGGATTAAAAACATCAAACGACAGCAGATTTCATGAATTTGACAATGTTTTGGCATTTCTGACTGATGTGAAATGTAAAATTGGTGAACAATTTTATGGTAAGTCTTGGTTGTTAATAATACAGAAGAAGCTGTTTGAGAGAATACAATGCTTGTCACATGGACAATGTGGAAAAAAAACTTCAAACATGGAAGACAGTAATGAAAGATTTGTTGGAGATGAGCTGAAAACATATGTAGAAAGAAAGAATTTGGGAAAAAGTATGTTAATGCATATTTCATAAGAGATCATGGTTGACAGAAACTTGTCCATGTGTGCACATTGTAAGCGTTTTGGAAAATGGATGTTGGTGAGTTGTTGAAGGAAAGAGGAAGGCTTCCTACGGTTAGGTGTTCGGCGGAGTCGTGTAAAGATTGATGAATACCTAACTGTATATTCTGGAGATGTAGTTATGTGGGATGATATTGAGATTGTTGTTTGCTCTGATGGTGTGGTTGCTGACTCAAATGGTGTACTTGATAATGTAGATGAAATCGTTGTTATTTCCGTTGACCCACCTGTAGACATGGAAGATAACATAATTCGAAGAATTTGTGTGAATGCGACCGGGTAATTATAGTGATGTTTCGGATGAAGGTGATGTACTTACCTGCCAAAGGTGATGGTTTCTGACTTGACGACTGGGAAGAAATAGAGGAAAACTCTGTTGTCCCATTGGAGGCTGATGAAGAAACAGATTTAAAGTTTAGAGATGCGTATGATTCAGTTCCTGTCGATATAGAGTTGAAATATCTACATTTGTGCTGAAGGTAGTTGTATGAATTATGTAGAATCATCTTTTGGTGAGTGTTTTAATGGAAATACCTCTCTCTGAAAGCAGAAAATCAGAGGTTGAATGATAAATCAGTGACGCAACATTTATGATTGTTTAGATGGAAAGCATCAAATGACTGTAGATCCCTTAAACTCAGCTGAAATTGTGCTAAAGTTGCAGTTGAATTTGACAATGTGACAGCAGTTCTGAATGATATGAAATGTAAAATTGATGAAGACATTGCTGCCATTTCTTTGTTGTCAATTATGGAGAAGAATGATGTTGAGAGAAAGGAGGGCCTGTCTTATGGACGATGTCGAACGCAATGTTGAAAACTTATATCCCATTTCGAAGAACAGAATGAAAGATTTAGCTTGTTGGAGAGTGATCTCCACATTTATGAAGGAAGGAAGAATTTGGAGGAAGGTACTTGAATGAGAAGTTAATCAGAGATGCTGGTTGACTGGAATTTGTCCAAGTATGTACTTTGGGAGTGTTTTGAAAAAAGAGATGTTAGTGATTTGTTGAAGGAAAGAGGAAGGTTTCTTCCGCTTATTCATTAGAAGGTGTACTGTAAAGATTGATGAATACCGACCTGTATATTCTGGAGTTGTAGTTATGTGGGATGATATTGAGTCTGTTGTTTGCTCTGGTGTTATCGTTGCTGAGTCAGATGTTGTACTTTGCGATGAAGATGATATTGTTGTGATTTCTGTTGTCCCACCTGTTGTCGTGGAAGATAACGTAATTTGAGGAATGTGTGTGAATGCTGTCAGTTGATTACAGTGACGTTCAGATGAATGTGATGTACTTACCTGCCAAAGGTGATGGTGTCTGACTTGACGACTGGGAAGAAATGGAGGAAAACTGTGTTGTCCCATTGGAGGCTGATGAAGAAACAGATTTAAAGTTTAGAGATGTATCTGATTCCATTCCTATAGAAATAGAGATGAAATATCGACACTTGTGGTTAAGTGAGTTGTATAAATTATGTAGAATCATCGTTTGCTTGAGTGTGTTAATGGAAAAGCCTCTCTCTGAAAGCAGACAATCAGAGGTTGAATGATAAATCAGTGACTGTAACGTCTATGATTGTTAAAATGAAGGGCATCAAATGACTGTAGATCCCTTAAACTCGTCTGAAATTGTGTTAAAGTTGCAGCTGAATTTGACAATGTGATGGCAGTTCTGAATGATATGAAATGTAAAATTGAAGAATATTTTGCTGCCATTTCTTTGTTGTGAATCATGGAGAAGAATGAGAGAAGGGAGGGTCTGTCCTATGGACGATGTTGAATGCAATGTTGTAAAATTATATCCCATTTTGAAGAACAGAATCAATGATTTAACTTGTTGGTGAGTGAGCTCCATATTTATAAAGGAAGGAAGATTTTGGAGGAAGGTACTTGAATGAATATTTGATAAGAGGCGCGGGTTGACAGAAATTTGTCCATGTATGTAACTTGCTAGGGTTTTGGAAAAAAATGATGTTGATGAATTGTTGAAGGAAAGAATAAAGCTCCCTATGTTTGTTCGTTAGAAGGAGTTCTGTAAAGGTTGATGAATTGTGACCTGTACATTCGGCGTTGCAGTTATGTGGGATGAGATTGATTCTGTTGTTTGTTCTGCTGCTGTAGTTGCTGGTTCAAATGGTCTACTTTGTGATGTAGCTGAAATTGTTGTAATTCCCATTGATCCACCTTTAGATGTGGAAGGTAACATAACCAGAAGAATGTGTATGAATGTTGTCAGCGGATTCCAGTGATGTACAGGATGAAAGTAATAAGACTAAACTGGCGGGCGTGATTGTCTGACTTGTAGTCCGGGAGGAATCAGATTGGACCTGTGTTGTCCCATTGGATGCTTATTGAGAAACAGTGTTAAATTTTAGAGATATGGATGATTTTGTTTCTGTAGAAAAGGAGGGAGATGAAATTTCCGAACTTGTGTTTAAGGAATGATGTAGAATCATCTTTTACTTGACGATCCCAATATACCAGGATTAAGAAGCCTCTCTCTGAATGCAAAGATTCAGAGATTGAAAGAAAAATCAATGATTGCATCATATACAATTGTTAGGATTAAAAACATCAACGACAGCAGATTTCATGATTTCTGCTGAATTTGACAATGTTTTGGCATTTCTGACTGATGTGAAATGTAAAATTGGTGAACAATTTCCTGGCAAGTCTTGGTTGTTAATAATACAGAAGAAGCTGTTTGAGAGAATACAATGCTTGTCACATGGACAATGTGGTAAACTAGCTTCCCACATGGAAGACAGTAATGAAAGATTTGTTGGAGAAGAGCTGAAAACATATGTAGAAAGAAAGAATTTGGAACAAAGTATGTTAATGCATATTTCATAAGAGATCATGGTTGACAGAAACTTGTCCATGTGTGCACATTGTAAGCGTTTTGGAAAATGGATGTTGGTGAGTTGTTGAAGGAAAGAGGAAGGCTTCCTACGGTTAGGTGTTCGGTGGAGTCGTGTAAAGATTGTTGAATACCTACCTGTATATTCTGGAGATGTAGTCTTGTGGGATGATATTGAGATTGTTGTTTGCTCTGATGGTGTGGTTGCTGACTCAAATGGTGTACTTGATAATGTAGATGAAATTGTTGTTATTTCCGTTGACCCACCTGTAGACATGGAAGATAACATAATTCGAAGAATGTGTGTGAATGCGGCCGGGTAATTATGGTGATGTTTCGGACGAAGGTGATGTACTTACCTGCCAAAGGTGATGGTGTCTGACTTGACGACTGGGAAGAAATGGAGGAAAACTGTGTTGTCCCATTGGAGGCTGATGAAGAACAGATTTAAAGTTTAGAGATGCGTATGATTCAGTTTCTATCGATACAGAGTTGAAATATCTACATTTGTGCTTAAGTTAGTTGTATGAATTGTGTAGAATCATCCTTTCGTGAGTGTGTTAATGGAAATACCTCTCTCTGAAAGCAGAAAATCAGAGGTTGAATGATAAATCAGTGACACAACATTTATGATTGTTTAGATGGAAAGCATCAAATGACTGTAGATCCCTTAAACTCAGATGAATTTGTGCTAAAGTTGCAGTTGAATTTGACAATGTGACAGCATTTCTGAATGATATGAAATGTAAAATTGATGAATATTTTGCTGCCATTTCTTTGTTGTCAATTATGGAGAAGAATGATGTTGAGAGAAATGAGGGCCTGTCTTATGGACGATGTCGAACGCAATGTTGAAACCTTATATCCCTTTTCGAAGAACAGAATGAAAGATTTAGCTTGTTGGAGAGTGATCTCCACATTTATGAAGGAAGGAAGAATTTGGAGGAAGGTACTTGAATGAGTATTTAATCAGAGATGCTGGTTGACGGGAATTTGTCCAAGTATGTACTTTGGGAGTGCTTTGAAAAAAGAAATGTTAGTGATCTGTTGAAGGAAAGAGGAAGGTTTCTTCCGCTTATTCATTAGAAGGAGTACTGTAAAGATTGATGAATACCGACCTGTATATTCTGGAGTTGTAGTTATGTGGGATGATATTGAGTCTGTTGTTTGCTCTGATGTTATCGTTGCTGATTCGGATGTTGTACTTTGCCATGAAGATGAAATTGTTGTGATTTCTGTTGTCCCACCTGTTGTCGTGGAAGATCACGTAATTTGAGGAATGTGTGTGAATGCTGTCAGTTGATTACAGTGATATTCAGATGAATGTGATGTACGTACCTGCCAAAGGTGATGGTGTCTGACTTGATGACTGGGAAGTAATGGAGGAAAACTGTGTTGTCCCATTGGAGGCTGATGAAGAAACAGATTTAAAGTTTAGAGATGTATCTGATTCCTTTCCTTTGGAAATAGAGATGAAATATCTACACTTGTGGTTAAGTGAGTTGTATAAATTATGTAGAATCATTGTTTGCTTGAGTGTGTTGATGGAAAAGCCTCTCTCTGAAAGCAGACAATCAGAGGTTGAATGATAAATCAGTGACTGCAACATTTATGGTTGTTTAGATGGAAAGCATCAAATGACTGTAGATCCCTTAAACTCAGATGAAATTGTGCTAAAGTTGCAGTTGAATTTGACAATGTGACAGCAGTTCTGAATGATATGAAATGTAAAATTGATGAATATTTTGCTGCCATTTCTTTGTTGTCAATTATGGAGAAGAATGATGTTGAGAGAAATGAGGGCCTGTCTTATGGACGATGTCGAACGCAATGCTGAAAACTTATATCGCATTTCGAAGAACAGAATGAAAGATTTAGCTTGTTGGAGAGTGATCTCCACATTTATGAAGGAAGGAAGAATTTGGTGGAAGGTACTTGAATGAGTATTTAATCAGAGATGCTGGTTGACGGGAATTTGTCCAAGTATGTACTTTGGGAATGTTTTGAAAAAAGAGATGTTAGTGATTTGTTGAAGGAAAGAGGAAAGTTTCTTCCGCTTGTTCATCAGAAGGAGTACTGTAAAGATTGATGAATACCGACCTGTATATTCTGGAGTTGTAGTTATGTGGGATGATATTGAGTCTGTTGGTTCCTCTGATGTTATCGTTGCTGATTCGGATGGTGTACTTTGTGATGAAGATGAAATTGTCGTGATTTCTGTTGACCCACCTGTTGTCGTGGAAGATAACGTAATTTGAGGAATGTGTGTGAATGCTGTCAGTTGATTACAGTGATGTTCAGATGAATGTGATGTACTTACCTGCTAAAGGTGATGGTGTCTGACTTGACGACTGGGAAGAAATAGAGGAAAACTCTGTTGTCCCATTGGAGGCTGATGAAGAAACAGATTTAAAGTTTAGAGATGTATCTGATTCCATTCCTATAGAAATAGAGATGAAATATCTACACTTGTGGTTAAGTGAGTTGTATAAATTATGTAGAATCATCCTTTGCTTGAGTGTGTTAATGGAAAAGCCTCTCTCTGAAAGCAGACAATCAGAGGTTGAATGATAAATCAGTGACTGCAACGTCTATGATTGTTAAAATGAAGGGCATCAAATGACTGTAGATCCCTTAAACTCGTCTGAAATTGTGTTAAAGTTGCAGCTGAATTTGACAATGTGATGGCAGTTCTGAATGATATGAAATGTAAAATTGAAGAATATTTTGCTGCCATTTCTTTGTTGTGAATCATGGAGAAGAATGAGAGAAGGGAGGGTCTGTCTTATGGACGATGTCGAATGCAATGTTGTAAAATTATATCCCATTTCGAAGAACAGAATCAATGATTTAGCTTGTTGGTGAGTGAGCTCCATATTTATAAAGGAAGGAAGAATTTGGAGGAAGGTACTTGAATGAGTATTTGATAAGAGGCGCGGGTTGACAGAAATTTGTCCATGTATGTAACTTGCTAGGGTTTTGGAAAAAAATGATGTTGGTGAATTGTTGAAGGAAAGAATAAAGCTCCCTATGTTTGTTCGTTAGAAGGAGTTCTGTAAAGATTGATGAATACCGACCTGTATATTCTGGCGTTGCAGTTATGTGGGATGAGATTGATTCTGTTGTTTGTTCTGCTGCTGTCGTTGGTGGTTCAAATGGTCTACTTTGTGATGTAGCTGAAATTGTTGTAATTCCCATTGGCCCACCTTTAGATGTGGAAGGTAACATAACCAGAAGAATGTGTATGAATGTTTTTAGCGGATTACAGTGATGTACAGGATGAAAGTAATAAGACTAAACTGGCGGGCGTGATTGTCTGACTTGTAATCTGGGAGGAATCAGATTGGACCTGTGTTGTCCCATTGGATGCTTATTGAGAAACAGAGGTAACTATTAGAGATACAGATGATTTTGTTTCTGTAGAAAAGGAGAGAGATGCAATTTCCGAACTTGTGTTCAAGGTAACTGGACGAATGATGTAGAATCATCTTTTACTTGACGATCTCAATATACCAGGAATAAGAAGCCTCTCTCTGAATGCAAAGATTCAGAGATTGAAAGAAAAATCAATGATTGCATCATTTCCAATTGTTAGGATTAAAAACATCAAACGACAGCAGATTTTATGATTTCTGCTGAATTTGACAATGTTTTGGCATTTCTGACTGAGGTGAAATGTAAAATTGGTGAACAATTTCCCGGCAAGTCTTGGTTGTTAATAATGCAGAAGAAGCTGTTTGAGAGAATACAATGCTTGTCACATGGACAATGTGGTAAAATAGCTTCCCACATGGAAGACAGTAATGAAAGATTTGTTGGAGAAGAGCTGAAAACATATATAGAAAGAAAGAATTTGGAACAAAGCATGTTAATGCATATTTCATAAGAGATCATGGTTGCCAAAAGTTGTCCATGTGTGCACATTGTAAACGTTTTGGAAAATGGATGTTGGTGAGTTGTTGAAGGAAAGAGGAAGGCTTCCTACGGTTAGGTGTTCGGCGGAGTGGTGTAAAGATTGATGAATACCGACCTGTATATTCTGGAGATGTAGTCTTGTGGGATGATATTGAGATTGTTGTTTGCTCTGATGGTGTGGTTGCTGACTCAAATGGTGTACTTGATAATGTAGATGAAATTGTTGTTATTTCCGTTGACCCACCTGTCGACATGGAAGATAACGTAATTTGAGGAATGTGTGTGAATGCTGTCAGTTGATTACAGTGATGTTCAGATGAATGTGATGTACTTACCTGCCAAAGGTGATGGTGTCTGACTTGACGACTGTGAAGAAATGGAGGAAAACTGTGTTGTCCCATTGGAGGCTGATGAAGAAACAGATTTAAAGTTTAGGGATGTATCTGATTCCATTCGTATAGAAATAGAGATGAAATATCTACACTTGTGGTTAAGTGAGTTGTATAAATTATGTAGAATCATCCTTTGCTTGAGTGTGTTAATGGAAAAGCTTCTCTCTGAAAGCAGACAATCAGAGGTTGAATGATAAATTAGTGACTGCAACATCTATGATTGTTAAAATGAAGGGCATCAAATGACTGTAGATCCCTTAAACCGGTCTGAAATTGTGTTAAAGTTGCAGCTGAATTTGACAATGTGATGGCAGTTCTGAATGATATGAAATGTAAAATTGAAGAATATTTTGCTGCCATTTCTTTGTTGTCAATTATGGAGAAGAATGATGGTGAGGGACAGGAGGCCCTGTCTTATGGACGATGTCGAATGCAATGTTGTAAAATTATATCCCATTTCGAAGAACAGAATCAATGATTTAGCTTGTTGGTGAGTGAGCTCCATATTTATAAAGGAAGGAAGAATTTGGAGGAAGGTACTTGAATGAGTATTTGATAAGAGGCGTGGGTTGACAGAAATTTGTCCATGTATGTAACTTGCTAGGGTTTTGGAAAAAAATGATGTTGGTGAATTGTTGAAGGAAAGAATAAAGCTCCCTATGTTTGTTCGTTAGAAGGAGTTCTGTAAAGATTGATGAATACCGACCTGTATATTCTGGCATTGCAGTTATGTGGGATGAGATTGATTCTGTTGTTTGTTCTGCTGCTGTCGTTGGTGGTTCAAATGGTCTACTTTGTGATGTAGCTGAAATTGTTGTAATTCCCATTGGCCCACCTTTAGATGTGGAAGGTAACATAACCAGAAGAATGTGTATGAATGTTGTCAGCGGATTACAGTGATGTACAGGATGAAAGTAATAAGACTAAACTTGCGGGCGTGATTGTCTGAATGCAATCTGGGAGGAATCAGATTGGACCTGTGTTGTCCCATTGGATGCTTGTGGAGAAACATTGATAAATTTTAGAGATACGGACGATTTTGTTTCTGTAGAAAAGGAGAGAAATGAAATTTCTGCACTTGTGTTTAAGGTAGCTGTACGAATGTAAATTTGAAAGGTGGGGTGTTGAGACCCAGGCAAATAGTGAGGAAAGAGAAGATCTTAATATAGCAGGTTTAAGAAGCCTCTCTCTGAATGCAAAGATTCAGAGATTGAAAGAAAAATCAATGATTGTAATTTTTCCAATTATTAGTCTGAAAAACGTCAAATGACAGCAGATTTCATGATTTCTGCTGAATTTGACAAAGTTTTGGCATTTCTGACTGATGTGAAATGTAAAATTGGTGAACAATTTCCTGGCAAGTCTTGGTTGTTAATTATAGAGAAGAATTACGTTGAGAGAATACAATGCTTGTCACATGGACAATGTGGAAAAATAGCATCCTACATGGATGACAGTAATGAAAGATTTGGCTTTGTTGGAGAGTGAGGTGAAAATATATGGAGAAAGAAAGAATTTGGAACAAAGTATGTTAATGAGTTTTTAGTGAGAGATGATGGTTGACAGAAATTTGACCAAATGTGCACATTGTAAGTGTTTTGGAAAATAGATGTTGGTGAGTTGTTGAAGGAAAGAGGAACGCTTCCAATGGTCAGTTGTTCAGTGGAGTCATGTAAAGATTGAGAAATACTTACCTGTATATTCTGGAGTTGTAGTCTTGTTGTATGATATTGATGGTGTGGTTGCTGATTCGAATGGTGTACTGGGTAATGTAGATGAAATTGTTGTTATTTCCGTTGACCTGTCTGTAGCCGTGGAAGATAACATAATTTGAAGAATGTGTATGGATGTGATCAGGTAAGTATCGGACGAAGGTGATGTACTTACCTGCCAAAGGTGATGGTGTCTGACTTGACGACTGGGAAGAAAAGGAGTGAAACTCTGTTGTCCCATCGGAGGCTGATGAAGAAACAGATTTAAATTTTAGAGAGGCGTCGATATAGAGTTGAAATATCTACACTTGTGCTTAAGTTAGTTGTATGAATTATGTAGAATCATCCTTTGCTTGAATGTCTTAATGGAAAAGCCTCTCCCTGAAAGCAGAAAATCAGAGGTTGAATGATAAATCAGTGAGTGCAACATTTATGATTGTTTAGATGGAAAGCATCAAATGACTGTCGATCCCTTAAACTCAGCTGAAATTGTGCGAACATTGCAGCTGAATTTGACACAGTGATGGCATATGAAATGTGACGAATGATATGAAATGTAAAATTAATGAATATTTTGCTGCCATTTCTGTGTTGTCAATTATGGAGAAGATTGATGTTGAGAGAAAGGAGGACCTGTCCTATGGACGATGTTGAATGCAATGTTGTAAAATTGTATCCCATTTCGAAGAAGAGAATCAAAGATTTAACTTGTCGGAGAGTGATCTCCACATTTATAAAGGATGAATACCTACCTGTATATTTTGGGGTTGTAGTTATGTGAAATTATATTGAGTCTGTTGTTTGCTCTGTTGGTATGGTTGCTGATTCATATGGTGTACTTTGTGATGTAGATGTAATCGTTGTGATTTCTGTTGTCGTGGAAGATAACATAGTTTGAGGAATGTGTGTGAATGCTGTCAGTTCATTACTGTGATGTTCAGATGAATGTGATGTACCTACCTGCCAAAAGTGATGGTGTCTGACTTGACGACTGGGAAGAAATGGAGGAAAACTGTGTTGTCCCATCGGAGGCTGATGAAGAAACAGATTTAAAGTTTACAGATGCATATGACTCTGTTCCGATACAAATAGAGTTGAAATATCTGCACTTGTGCTGAAGTTAGTTGTATGAATTATGTAGAATCATCCTTTGCTTGAGTGTGTCAATAGAAAAGCCTCTCTCTGAAAACAGCAAATCAGAGGTTGAATGATAAATCAGTGATTGTAACATTTATGATTGTTAAGATGAAATGCATGAAATGTCTGTAGATCCCTTAAACTTGGCTGAAATTGAATTCGTTTTAAAGTTGCCGCTGATCTTGACAGTGTGACGGCAGTTCTGAATGATATGAAATGTAAAATTGATAAATGTTTTCCTACCATTTATTTGTTGTCAATTATGGCGTAGAATGATGTTGAGAGAAAGCAGGGTCTGTCTTATGAACGATGTCAGACGCAATTTTGTAAAATTATTTCTCATTTCAAAGAACAGCATGAAAGATTTAGCTTGTTGGAGAGTGATCTCCATATTTATAAAGGAAGGATGAATTTGGAGGACGGTACTTGAATGAGTATTTAAACAGAGATGCTGGTTGACAGAAATTTGTTCAAGTATGTACTTTGGGAGTGTTTTGAAAAAAAAAGATGTTGAAGGAACGAGGAAAGCTCCTTCTGCTTGCTCGTGAGAAGGAGTAATGTAAAGATTGATGAATACCGACCTGTATATTCTGGAGTTGTCGTTATTAGATTAGATTAGATTAGATTAGATTACTTACAGTGTGGAAACAGGCCCTTCGGCCCAACAAGTCCACACCGACCCGCCGAAGCGCAACCCACCCATACTCCTACATTTACCCCTTTAACCTAACACTACGGGCAATTTAGCATGGCCAATTCACCTGGCCCTGCACATCTTTGTGACTGTGGGAGGAAACCGGAGCACCCGGAGGAAACCCACGCAGACACGGGGAGAATGTGCAAACTCCACACAGTCAGTCGCCTGAGTCGGGAATTGAACCCGGGTCTCTGGCGCTGTGAGGCAGCAGTGCTAACCACTGTGCCACCGTGCCGCCCACCGTTATGTGGGATGATATTGAGTCTGTTGTTTGCTCTGATGTTATGGTTTCATATGGTGCACTTTGCAATGTAGATGAAATTATTGTGATTTCCGTTGACTCACCTGTAGTTGTGGAAGATAATGTAACTAAAATGTTATACGTGAAGATGGTCAGTTAATTACAGTGATGTACAGATTGAAGATCATAGACTAACCCAGCAAATGTTCTGGTGTCTGTCTTGAAGGCTGGGAGGAACCGGATTGGATCTGTGTTGTCCCATTGGACGCTGGTGAAGAATCATATTTAACGTTTAGAGATGCGGATGATTCTGGTTCTGTAGAAGTAGAGAGAGTTGAAATTTCTGCACTTGTCTTTAAGTTCGTTGTGCGAATGTGTTGAATGTTCCTTTGCTTGCGTGTCCTAACAGAATAGTGTTTAAAAGCATGTCTCTGAGAGCAGTGATTGCAATGTCTTGCATTGTTTAAATAAAAAGTTTCAAATGAGTGTTGTATCCATGGATTCTGCTGCATTTGCATTAGTGTTTTTGGTGCAGCTGAATTTTACAATGTGGTAGTCTTACTGATGTGAAATGTAAAATTGGTGAACAATTTATTGCCATTCTTGGTTGCCAATTATAGATAAGCGTTATGTTGTGAGAAAGCAATGGCTGTCATGTGGACGATGTAGAATGCAATGTTGAAAAATTGTTTCCCACTTCGAGTACAGTACTGAATGGTTTGGCTTTGTCACAGCATGTATTGAAAATGTATGAAGAAAGAAAGGATTTGGAGGATAGCATATTAATGAGTATTTAATGAGAGACGAAGGTTTACAGAAATTTGTCCAAGTGTGCACATTGTGAACGTTTTGGAAAATGGATTTTGGTGAGTTGTTGAAGAGGAAGGCTTCCTATGCTCAGATGGGTATTGCTAATTTTGATGAATACCTACCTGTTTTTTCTGGATTTTCAGTTTTGTGGGATGATATTGAAACTGCTGTTTGCTCTGATGGTGTGGTTGCTGATTTGGATGGTGTACTTTGTGATGTAAATGAAATTGTTGTGATTTCCATTGACCCATCTGTCGACATGGAAGATCATGTAATTTGAAGAATGTGTATGATTTTGGTCAGTTAATACATTGACATGACAATTACAGAGAAGCTCACCTCGAGTCATAATCTATTAAATATCAAGAGGCAAAGAACTATCCCCGAGGTCACTATTTAAAGTAAAAATTAACGATTTTATTATTTAAGTCCAAAAGAGAACATTCGACAAGTATTTACAAACCCTTTCTCTTAAACCTATCTTTTACCTCCCACTCTATAATACTGGTCTGATAAAAAAACTCAGATTAAGATTTACAAAAAAAAATTACTTTTCTGAAGCAGTCAGCTTGGTTGATTGTCCTTTTTATATTTTCCTGTGGAGGTTGTTCTCTAGCTCGGCTTCACTGTTCTGCTGCACAAATTTCTTGTCGACAGGTACCTTTCAGAGAGCAATTCAGCTAGCAATCTATACTTCTTGGTATTCTTGGCAGTTCTCCCCCTAACTGTTCAAAATACCCAGGTTTATATCCTCAAACATCAGATCATTTCATTAGTTTGATGTTATCAAAACACTATATTCCATGGCAACACAACTCCAGCTCTTTGTTTCAACCAAGAGTTACGTTTTTAGGTTGTTTAGGACATTTTGTGCTTTCAGTCAGTGCTTGCTAGCTTCTTCTCTCTCTTAAAAGTACAGTACACCTCTACACCTTCATAACATCTCCCCCCTTAAGCAAAAATGAATGATCATAATGGAAAGATTGCTTCATTTCTTTTTTCTCTATTCCTTAACCACATTATCGAGACATACATATGAAACTAATCAAAGTTAATTTTAACATTTTTCCACTACATATATATAACATTGAATAGACACCAATCTCATTGACACTTTATCAGGGTTCACATGATATACCCTTTATAGTTTTCTTCTCCTTGGCATCTTTACTGGATTGTTCACCTGACTCAACATTTTCTCAATCTGATAGGGATCACTAAACCTGGCTTTGAAGGGATCTCCTATCACTGATAACAGTATTAACACATCATTCCCTCAGGAAAACATCCAAGTCTCAGAGCTTTTATCTGCCACCTGCTTCATTCTATGTCGTTCCCTCTTTAGGTGCGGTTTAGCTAACTCACCTACTCAAATTAATCTCTCCCTCACCTCCGATACATAATCCAAGTGTGAGATCTCCGACTTTGGTCCTGTCAATTTCTCTTTAATTAATTTCAAAGGGCCTCTCACTTCATGTCTAAATATTAGCTCGGAGGGAGTAAACTGAGTGGATTCATTTGGGGCATCTCTAATGGCAAACAATATGAATGGGATACCTATATCCCTATCATTCGGGTAATCCTGACAGTATGCTAATAATATGGTCATCAAGGTCTGATGCCACCTTTCTAAAGCTCCCTGGGATTCAGGATGATATGCACTTGACTTAAAGTGCTGTATATCTTAGCTATCCATGATCTTCTTAGGCCTGACAGTAAAATTACAATGTTGTTCTGACTGAATAGCTCTGGGTAGCCCATACCGCGTGAAGAAAGCTATTAACTCTTCTACCACCCTTTTTGCCTTGATACTCTGTAATGAAATTGTCTCCAGAAACCTGGTAAATATATCCATTATTGTCAACAAGTACTGGTTCCCACTTTTAGTTCTCAGGAGGGGACCTACACAACCAATTATGACCCACGTGAAAGGTTCTTCAAATGCGGGAATTGGCAACAAAGGTGCTGGTTTTATTACCACCTGTGGCTTACCTACCATTTGGCATGTATGACACATACAGCAAAAGTTAACCACATCCTTACACATTCCAGGCCAATAAAAATGCTTTTGTACCTTAGCCGGAGTCTTTATTACCTGTAGGTGACCTCCTACAGGTAGTTCATGTCCTACCCGTAACACTTCCTGTCTGTATGCTCCTGGCAACACAATCTGGTGCACTTTGGTCCATTTCTCCTCTGCAGTAACCTGCCATGGTCTCCATTTCCATCTTAGGATTCAATCTTTCAGATAATCACCCTCAGGAATATTCTTTGCTTCCTTTTTGGAGTACGCATCCACATATATATCATTTATCGTCTTGTCTTCCTGTTGTATGTCCCTGAGCCTTTCAGGAATAAACATTTCTCTCTGACCCTCTGTCTGTTCAAGTTTGTCATGCACCATTACGTCAAACAGCATGACTGCTAACTGAACCTCAACTCCTTCATCTTCCTCTTTAGTTTTTGCTTCGTGCCGTGACTTATGGTCGTGGGATCTTGTTAGACAATAGACAATAGACCATAGACAATAGGTGCAGGAGTAGGCCATTCTGCCCTTCAAGCCTGCACCACCATTCAATATGATCATGGCTGATCATCCTTAATCAGTATCCTGTTCCTGCCTTATCTCCATAACCCTTGATTCCACTATCCTTGAGAGCTCTATCCAACTCTTTCTTAAATGAATCCAGAGACTGGGCCTCCACTGCCCTCTGGGGCAGAGCATTCCACACAGCCATCACTCTCTGGGTGAAGAAGTTTCTCCTCATCTCTGTCCTAAATGGTCTACCCCCTATTTTTAAGCTGTGTCCTCTGGTTCGGGACTCACCCATCAGCGGAAACATGTTTCCTGCCTCCAGAGTGTTCAATCCTTTAATAATCTTATATGTCTCAATCATATCCCCTCTCAGTCTTCTAAACTCAAGGGTATACAAGCCCAGTCGCTCCAGTCTTTCAGTGAAAGGGAATCCCGCCATTCTAGGAATTGACCTCGTGAACCTACGCTGTACTCCCTCAATAGCCAGAATGTCTTTCCTCAAATTTGGAGACCAGATCTGCACACAGTACTCCAGGTATGGTCTCACCAGGGCCCTGTACAGTTGCAGAAGAACCTCTTTGCTTCTATACTCAATCCCTCTTGTTATGAAGGCCAGCATGCTATTAGCCTTCTTCACTACCTGCTGTACCTGCATGCTTACCTTCATTGACTGGTGTACAAGAACACCCAGATCTCTCTGTACTGCCCCTTTACCTAACTTGATTCCACTTAGGTAGTAATCTGCCTTCCTGTTCTTGCCACCAAAGTGGATAACCATACATTTATCCACATTAAACTGCATCTGCCATGCATCTGACCACTCACCTAACCTGTCCAGGTCACCCTGTAATCTCCTAACATCCTCCTCACATTTCACCCTGCCACCCAGCTTAGTATCATCAGCAAATTTGCTAATGTTATTACTAATACCATCTTCTGTATCATTAACATATATTGTAAAAAGCTTGCGGTCCCAGTACTGATCCCTGCGGTACCCCACTGGTCACTGCCTGCCATTCTAAAATGGAGCCGTTTATCACTACTCTTTGTTTCCTGTCAGCCAACCAATTTTCAATCCAAGTTAGTACTTTGCCCCCAATACCATGCGCCCTAATTTTGCTCACTAACCTCCTATGTGGGACTTTATCAAAAGATTTCTGAAAGTCCAGGTACACTACATCTACTGGATCTCCCTCGTCCATCTTCAGAGTTACATCCTCAAAAAATTCCAGAAGATTAGTCAAGCATGATTTCCCCTTCATAAATCCATGCTGACTCTGACCTATCCTGTTACTGCTATCCAGATGTGTCGTAATTTCATCCTTTATAATTGACTCCAGCATCTTTCCCACCACTGAGGTCAGACTAACTGGTCTATAATTTCCTGCTTTCTCTCTCCCACCTTTCTTAAAAAGTGGTACAACATTAGCCACCCTCCAATCCGCAGGAACTGATCCCGAATCTATCGAAATCTGGAAAATAATCACCAACGCCTCCATGATTTCTCGAGCTACCTCCTTCAGTACCCTGGGATGTAGACCATCAGGCCCCGGGGACTTATCAACCTTCAGACCTAACAGTCTCTCCAACGCTAATTCCTGGCAAATATAAATTCCCTTAAGTTCAGGTCCTTCAGTCACTGTTACCTCAGGGAGATTGCTTGTGTCTTTCCCAGTGAACACAGATCTGAAGTACCTATTCAACTCTTCTGCCATTTCTTTGTTCCCCATAATATATTCCCCTGTTTCTGTCTTCAAGGGCCCAATTTTAGTTTTAACCATTTTTTTTGCCTTTCACATACCTAAAAAAAACTTTTACTATCCTCCTTTATATTATTGGCCAGTTTACCTTCGTACCTCATTTTTTCTCTGCGTATTTCCTTCTTAGTAATCCTCTGTTGTTCTTTAAACGCTTCCCAGTCTTCCGTTTTCCCACTTATCTTTGCTATGTTATACCTTTTCTCTTTTAACTTTATATGTTTCTTAACTTCCCTCGTCAGCCACGCCCACCCATTCCTCCTCCTAGGATCTTTCTTCCTTTTTGGAATGAACTGATCCTGCAACTTCTGCATTATACACCGAAATATCCGCCATTGTTCCTTTACTGTCATCCCTGCTAAGTTATTACACCATTGAACTTTGGCCAACTCCTCCCTCATAGATCCATAGTTCCCTTTATTCAACTGAAATATTGTCACTACCGATTGTACCCTCTCTCCCTTTCAAATTGCAGATTGAAGTTTATTGTATTATGGTCACTACCTCCTAATGGCTCCTTCACTTCGAGGTCCCTGACCAATTCTGGTTCGTTGCACAATACCAGATCCAGAATTGCCTTCTCCCTGGTCGGCTCCAGCACCAGCTGTTCTAAGAATCCATCTCTGAGGCATTCCACAAAGTCTCTTTCTTTAGGTCCAATACCATCCTGATTCTCCCAGTCTACCTGCATGTTGAAATCCCCCATAACAACTGTAATAACATCTTTGCGACAGGCCAATTTCAGCTCCTGATTTAACTTACATCCAACATCCAGACTACTGTTTGGGGGCCTGTAGATAACTCCCAAGAGGGTCTTTTTACCCTTAGTATTTCTCAGCTCTATCCACACTGACTCTACATCCCCTGATTCTAGGTCCCCCCGCACAAGGGACAGAATATCATCCCTAACCAACATGGCCACCCCACCCCCTCTGCCTGTCAGTCTGTCCTTACAATAGCATGTATAGCCTTGAATATTCATTTCCCAGGCCCTATACACTTGAAGCACGTCTCAGTTATCCCCACAATATCGTATCTGCCAATTTCCAAAAGAGCCTCAAGCTCATCCATCTTATTTCTAATGCTTCGTGCATTCATGTATAGTATTTTTAATTTGTTACTGCCCTCACCCTTCCCATCAATTCCTATTTCACTCAACCTTACAGCATGATCCCATTCTGAGTTTTCTGCCTCATTGATACAGTTGTCTTTCTTGACTTCCCTTGTTTTAACTTTCCCTTCAATTTCCTTATTAAACATCCAGTTTGTCCCCTCCCCCCCGCTACTTAGTTTAAACGTAGCTATGTTGCAGTAGCAAACCTGCCTGCCAGAATGCTGGTCCCTAACCTATTAAGGTGCAAACCGTCTCTCTTGTAGAATTTATGCTTACCACAAAACACACCTCAGTGATCCAAGAATTTAAATCCTTGCTTCCTCCCTTGTTACAATACAATCTGGGGAAATACCAGGATACTTCTGTTTTAACTCCTCAGTTTCATAGAGCATCAAACAATACAGTGAAGAACAGGCCCTTCGGCACTCAATGTTGCGCGGACCTGTGAATTATTCTCAGCTCGTCCCCCTACACTATCCCACCATCATCCATCATCCATGGTTTTCCATTTGCTTCTCCAAAACAAGTGGCATCATTCCCACCTTAGGCGCTGCTAAATCATTTCCAAAAACAAACTGGATTCCTGGAACTGACACTCTGTCAATCAATCCCACTGTTACTTCCCCAGTCTTGATTTGGCCCACCAACCTGATCTTACAGAGATGAACATTAAATTTCTGTCCATTTCTCCCACAATTTACCACATTCTTGGGTAGCAGATCAGAAAGAGTGCAAATTTGCTCATCTTTTACTATTAGAGACTAGTTAGATCTTAATTCTTTCAAAATTATAACTTCTCCTCCTGTTCTTTCTGAGTAAACTTGACCCACAGAGGTGACTTCCTTATGGAGATCAGACACTAATCCCATACCCAGCCCGTGCCTAGGCTGTGTACTCATCTGCAATTCCCTGGCTGTTCTTGGGGTTTCCTTTGCTATTTGCACTCATGCCACTGGCTTAGCTTCTTTTACCAATCTTTTCCCATAGTGCCTTTTTTTAACGACCAGCACTGTGACTTTATGTGTCCCATTTTACCACAGAAGAAAAACGTGAGGCTTTTCACCTCCTTTCCACACTCTTGGGCTTCTTGTTTAACCTGTGGTAAACTCTTACCAGTGTTCTCTACTCTTTGTTTCATAGTGTAGGATCTCCCCTTCTTCCAACTTCTATCCTGCACAGGACGAAATTCTGGCCGGAAGCTTGTCTTATGCATCGACATGTATTCATCTGCTAATACTGCTGCCCTTCTCACTTTCTGAACTTTCTGTTCATCTGAGTGAATTCTTATCCTCTCAGGAAATGAGTTTTTAATTTCCTTCAGCTGAATAATCTCTCCCTTAGAGCCTCATAGGTCTTATCTATCTTTAAGGCCTGCACCCATCTACAAAAAATGACTGTTTTTAATTCTTTCAAACTCAACATAAGTCTGACCTGGTTCCTTCTTTCTGTTTCTGAACCATTATCTATACGTTTCTGGTACCAATTCATAAGTAAAAGAGCCTGTTTGACCTCTTCATAATCTCTTGACGACTCATCTGACAATGCAGCAAATACCTCAGTAGCTCTGCCTACCAGTTTAGTCTGACCTAGCATTACCCATAAACCCTCGGCCACCCCATCTGCCTATCCAATTTTTCAAATGAAATAAAGAAGGCTTTGACATCTTTCTCATCGAAAAGTGGCAGAGTTTTTACATAGTTGTATATATCTCTACCTTCTCTTGTAATATCCATCCAGTTAACTTGACTTTGCTGACTAAGTTGCAACTTCTCATGTTCAAATTCTCTCTTTTTGCTCAGCTAAGAACTTTCTCTCTGTTTCTTTTTTCTCTCTCTCCTCCTTTGTTGCTTTCTTCTCTCTCTCTCTACTCAGCTAAGAACCTTCTCTCTCTTTTTCCTCTTTCTCTCTTTGTTTATCTTCTATCTCCATTTTCCTCAATGGTAATTTAAGTTTTCCTAACTCTACTGCAGTTCTCTATTTCTCTGACACACTTTAAGTGTTTGAGTAATTCCTTTACAATTTCACTTTACTTTTGTCTTTGGTTAAATCCAATTCTAATCTCTTTGCTAATTCTAAGAGTATGGTCTTTTCTTCGTAAACTTTCTTGGCAAATTTGGGAATCATCTTCAAACACCAGATCCTCTTGAGCAATTTTAAGAGCCATTTCTCTCACTTTTAACAACCAACCACAAGTAACTGAAATTAAACAAATTGTCTCCGACGTTTTATTTAAAGATCTCAGATACTCACTGGACACAAACCAGTGTTTAAATCTACCGGGCTCTTTTTGTACCCAAAATCTATTCAAATCTGTTGAAATCTCAGACTGGACCAGTCTAAACCTGCTCAAATCATGAATCCAAGACCCGAACTGTTCAAATCCTGCTGATGAGCTCCCAAACTGTTACGACACTATGGAGGTCTTTGTAGTGAGGCATTACCTTTTTACCTTTTATCTAGTGAGGCATTATGGGTGGAGCTGAGAAATAAGAAGGTGTAGTCACACTGTTGGGGCTGTATTACAGGCCTCCCTACAGTGAGCATGAGGTAGAACAAATAGGTAAATAGATTATGGAAAGATGTCGACGCAATCGGGTAGCGTTGTTGGGAGATTTTAATTTTCCCAACATTGACTGGGATATACTTAACGCCAGAGGTCGGGATGGGGTAGAATTTGTAAGAAGTGTCCAGGAGAATTTTCTAGAGCAGTATGTCAATAGTCAGACAAGGTAAGGGGCCATATTGGACCTGGTACTGGGGAACAAGCCAGGACAGGTGGTAGAAGTTGTGTTGGGGGATTTCTTTGGGAACAATGACCACAATTCTGTAAGTTTTAGAATAGTCGTAGATAAAAATGAGAGTGGTCGTAAGGGAAGAGTACTAAACTGGGCCAAAGCCAATTATATCAAAATTAGGCAGGAGCTCAGAAATGTGGATTGGGCACAGCTATTTGAAGGGAAGTCCACATTTGAGATGTGGGAGACTTTCAAAGATAGGTTAAAGAGAGTGCAGGTTAGGCATGTCCCGTTGAAGGCAAAGGATAGGAAGGGCAAGATTTGTGAACCATGGATGACAGGAGAAATTGTGCTACTAGCCATGAGGAAAAGGGAAGCGTATATAAGGTCTAGGCAGCTAAGAACAGAACAGGCTCTGGAAGAATATCGGAAGAGTAGAACAAGTCTTAAAGGAGGAATCAAGTGGGCTAAAAGGGGTCATGAAATAGCTTTAGTGAGCAGAATTAAGGAGAATCCCAAAACATTTTATTCTTACCTAAGAAGCAAATGGGTAACTAGAGAAAGGATTGGTCCACTAAAGGATAACGAAGGAAGGCTGTGTGTCGAACTTGAGAGAATGGGTGAGATTCTGAATGATTACTTTGCATCAGTGTTCACTGAGGAGAGGGACATGATGAAAGTTGAGATTAGAGATAGAAGTTTGATTAGTCTGGATCACGTTGACATAGTAGGGAAGATGTGTTGGGTAGGCTAGAGGATGGACAAATCCCCAGGATCGGATGGGATCTATCCCAGGTTGCTGAGGGAGGCGAGAGAGGAAAGAGCTGGGGCCCTGACAGATATCTTTGTCGCATCCTTAAACACAGGTGAGGTATTGGAGGACTGGAGGGTTGCTCATGTTGTCCCCCTGTACAAAAAGGGTAGTAGGATATTCTGTGTAACTACAGATCAGTGAGCTTGACGTCGGTGGTGGGAAAGTTGCTGGTGAAGGTACTGAGGGATAGGATCTGTTTATATTTAGAAAAGAATGGGCTTATCAGTGATAGGCAACATGGTTTTCTGTGGGGGAGATTGTGCCTTACCAACTCAATAGAGTTCTTCGAGGAAGTGACCAAGTTGATAGATGAAGGAAGGGCTGATGATGTAATATACATGGACTTTAGTAAGGCGTTTGATAAGGTTCCCCATGGAAGACTAATGGAGAAAGTGAAGTCACATGGTATGCAGGGTGTTCTAGCTAGGTGGATAAAGAACTGGTTGAGCAACAGGAGACAGAGAGTAGTAGTTGAAGGGAGTTTCTCAAAATGGAGAAAGGTGACCAGTGGTGTTCCATAGGGATCAGTTCTAGGGCCACTGTTGTTTGTGATATACATAAATGATCTGGAAGAGGGCACTGTTGGTATGATCAGCAAGTTTGCAGATGACATGAAGATTGGTGGAGTAGCAGAAAGCATAGGGGACTGTCAGAGAATACAGGAGGATATAGATAGACAGGAGAGTTGGGCGGAAAAGTGGCAGATGGCTTTCAATCCAGACAAATGTGAGGTGAGGAATTTAGGCAAGACTAATTCTAGAGCGAATTATACAATGAACAGAAGAGCCTTGGGAAAAGTTGATGGGCAGAGAGATCTGACAGTGCAGGTCCATTGCAGCCTGAAGGTTGCTGCACAGGTGGATAGAGTGGTCAAGAAGGCATATAGTATGCTTGCCTTCATTGGACGGGGTATTGAGTGTAAGAGCTGGCAAGTCATGTTAAAATTGTACAAGACATTGATTCGGCTGCATTTAGAATACTGTGTACAGTTCTGGGCGCCACATTACCAAAAGGATGTGGATGCCTTGGAGTAGGGTGCAGAGAAGGTTTAGGAGGATGTTGCCTGGTATGGAAGGTGCTAACTATGAAGAAAGGTTGAGTAGGTTAGGTTTATTTTCATTAGAAAAAAGGAGATTGAGGGGGGTCCTGATTGAGGTTAATAAAATCATAACGAGTATAGACAGGGTGGATAAAGACAAGCTTTTTCCCAGGGTGAAGGATTCAATAACGAGAGGTCACGCTTTCAAAGTGAGAGGTGGAAAGTTTAAGGGGGATACACGTGGCAAGTAATTCACACAGAGGGTGGTGGATGTTTGAAACGCGTTGCCAGCAGAGGTGGTAGAGGCAGGCACGGTAGATTCATTTAAGATGCGTCTGGATAAATGCATGAGTAGTTGGGGAGCAGAGGGATACAGATGCTTAGGAATTGACCGACAGGTTTAGACAGTACACTTGGATCAGCTCAGGCTTGGAGTGCTGAAGGGCCTGTTCCTGGACTCTAAATTTTCTTTGTTCTTTGTTGTTTGTTTGACACAGGGTAAACCCCTCTGCTAATTTAAACCAGATACACAGAGAAGCTCACCTCGGGCCATACTCTGTTAAATTTTGAGATACAAAAAACTATTCCAGAGGTCACTATTTAAAGTAACAATTAACAATTTTATTCTTTAAGTCCAAAAGAGAACACTAGACAACTATTTACAAGTTCTTTCTCTTAAAACTATCTTTTATTTACCACTCCACAATACTGGTCCAATTAAAAAAACTCAGATTAGATTTGCAAAAAAAATCTTTATTTCAAAACAAGTCAGCTTTGTCAATTCTCCTTTGTAGATTTTCTACTTTAGATTATTCTCTAGATCAGCTTCAATGTTCAGCTGCACAAATTGCTTATGGACAGGTACCTTTCAGAGAGCTATTCAGCTAACAATCAATACTTGCTCATGTTCATGGCAGTTCTCCCCCTAACTGTTCAAAATGTTTGGTTTTATACCCCAAAACATCGGATCATTTCAATGATTTGATGTCATCAAAACACTAAATTCAAATTCGATTGGATTTTGGTATCAGGGCATAATTTAAACCGATTGGCCGAATTCTATTGGCCCAACTCCAGCTATTTGTTTCAACCAAGTGTAACATTTAAAATTGTTCAGGACACGCTGTGCTTTCAGTCAGTCCTTGTTAGCTTCCTCTCTCTCTTAAAGGTACAGTGCACCTCTACACTTTCATAACACATAATCAGGACAAAGGTGATGTATTTACCTGCCAAAGGTGTCTGACTTGACAACTGGGAAGAAATGGAGTAAAACTCTGTTGTCCCATTGGAGGCTGATGAAGAAACAGATTTAAAATTTATAGATACGTATGATTCTGTTCCTGAGGAATTAGAGATGAACCATCTGCGGCACGGTGGCACAATGGCACAATGGTTAGCACTGCTGCCTCACAGCGCCAGAGATCCGGGTTCAATTCCTGCCTCAGGTGACTGACTGTGTGGAGTTTGCACGTTCTCCCCGTGTCTGCATGGGTTTCCTCCAGGTGCTCCGGTTTCCTCCCACAGTCCAAAGATGTGCCGGTCAGGTGATTTAGCCATGCTAAATTGCCTGTAGTGTTAGGTAAGGGGTAAATGTAGGGGTATGGGTGGGTTTCGCTTCGGCGGTCGGTGTGGACTTGTTGGGCCGAACGGCCTGTTTCCACACTGTAATGTAATCTAATCTAATCTGCACTTGCGTTTAAGTTAGTTGTATGAATTATGTAGAATCATCCTTTGCTTCAGTGTGATAACGGAAAAGCCTCTCACTGGAAGCAGAAAATCAGAGGTTGCATGATAAATCAATGATTGGAATGTTTATGATTGTTAAGATAAAAACCATCAAATGACTGCAGTTCCCTTAAACTCTGCTGAATTTGAATTTGTGTTAAAGGTGCAGCTGAATTTGACAGTGATGGCAGTTCTGAATGATATGAAATGTAAAATTGATGAATAATTTCCTGCCATTTATATGTTGTCAATTCTGGAGAGGAATGATATTGAGAGAAAGCAGGGCCTGCCTTATGGATGATGTCGAATGTAATGTTGAAACATTATATCCCATTTTGAAGAACAGAAGGAAAGATTTAGCTTGTTGGAGAGTGAGCTCCAAATTTATGAAGGAAGGAAAAATTTGGAGGAAGGTACTTGACTGAGTATTTAATAAGATACGCTGGTTTGCAGAAATTTGAACTTTGTGAGTGCTTTGGAAAAAAGATGTTAGTGAATTGTTGAAGGAAAGTGGAAAGCTCCCTTTCCTTGTTCATTAGAAGGAGTATTGTAAAGACCTACCTGTATATTCTGGAGTTGTTATGCGGGATGATATTGAGCCTATTGTTTGTTCTGCTGGTATGGTTGCTGATTGGAATGGTATACTTTGTGATAGAGATGAAATTGTTGTGATTTCCATTAACCGGTCTGGAGATTATGCAATTTGAAGCATGTGTGTAAAAGTGGTCAGTTAATTACAATGATGTACAGAATAAAGATCATATACAAACCTGCCAACGGTGATGCTGTCTTACTTGATGGCTGGGAGGAAACGGATTGAAACTCTGTTGGCTCATTGGAGGCTGGTGGAGAAGCAGATTTTGAAAGTTAGAAATTTGTATGACTCTGGTTCTGTTGAGATAGAAAGAGATGAAATTTAAGTTAATTGTATGAATGATGTAGAATCATCCTTTGCTTGATGTCTTAATAGAGTAGTATTGAAAAGCATGTCACTGAGATCTGTAAATCAGCGATTGAATGATAAATCAATGATTGCATTGTTTGCTATTGTTAAGTTGAAAAGTATCAAATGAGTGTAGTGTCCATAGATTCTGCTGAATTTGCATTTGTGCTATTGTTGCACTTGAATTTGACAATAGGACAATATGTTATGGCAGTTCTGAAAGATATGAAATGTAACATCAATGAGTAATTTCCTACTATTTCTTTGTTATCCATTGTGGAGAGGAATGATGTGGAGAGAAAGCAGGGCCTGTTGTATGGATGATGTCTAATGCAATATTGAGAAATGATTTGCCACTTCGAAGAAAGGAATGCAAGATTTGGTTTGTTGAAGAGTGAGTTCCATATTGATGAGGAAAGAAAAATTTGGAGGAAGGTACTTGAATGAGTAAATAATCAGAGATGCTGGTTGACAGTAATTTGTCAAAGTATGCACTTTGAGAGTATTTTGGAAAATGGATGTTGGTGAATTGTTGAAGGAAAGAGGAAAGCTCCCTATGCTTGTTCGTTAGAAGGAGTATTGTAAAGATTGATGAATACCTACCTGTATATTCTGGAGTTGTAGTTATGTGGGATGATATTGAGTCCGTTAATTGCTCTAATGATATGGTTGTTGATTCGGAAGGTGTGCTTTGTGATGTAGATGAAATTGTTGTGATTTCTGTTGACCCACCTGTAGACATGGAAGACAACTTAATTAAAAGAATGTGTGTGAAAGTAGTCAGTTAATTACAGTGGTATACAGGATGAAGATCATAGACTAACCTGGCAGAGGTGTTGGTGTCTGACTTGAAGCCTGGAAGGTAACGGCTTGGATCTGTGTGGTCCCATTGGAGGCTGATGAAGAAATATATTTAAAGTTTGGAGATACGGATGATTCTGTTTCTATGGAAATAGAAAGAGATGAAATTTCTGCACTAGTGTTTAAGTTAGTTGTATGAATGATGTAGAATCATCCTTTGCTTGAGTGCTTTCATGAAAAGCATGTCTCCGTAATTTGTAAATCGGAATGAATGATAGATCAATGATTATAATGTTTGCTATTGTTCAGAAAGAAAGTATCAAATGAGTGTAGTGTCCATGGATTCTGCTGAATTTGCATTCGTGTTGTTGGTGTAGATGTATTTGACAATGTTATGATAGTCTGACTGATGTGAAATGTATGATTGGTGAATAATTTCAATAGACAATAGACAATAGACAATAGGTGCAGGAGTAGGCCATTCTGCCCTTCGAGCCTGCACCACCATTCAATGTGATCATGGCTGATCATCCTTAATCAGTATCCTGTTCCAGCCTTATCTCCATAACCTTTGATTCCACTATCCTTGAGAGCTCTATCCAACTCTTTCTTAAATGAATCCAGAGACTGGGCCTCCACTGCCCTCTGGGGCAGAGCATTCCACACAGCCAGCACTCTCCGGGTGAAGAAGTTTCTCCTCATCTCTGTCCTAAATGGTGGGCGGCACGGTGGCACAGTGGTTAGCACTGCTGCCTCACAGCGCCAGAGACCCGGGTTCAATTCCCGCCTCAGGTGACTGACTGTGTGGAGTTTGCACATTCTCCCCGTGTCTGCGTGGGTTTCCTCCGGGTGCTCCGGTTTCCTCCCACAGTCCATAGATGTGCAGGGTCAGGTGAATTGGCCATGCTAAATTGTCCGTAGTGTTAGGTAAGGGGTAAATGTAGGGGTATGGGTGGGTTTCGCTTCGGCGGGTCGGTGTGGACTTGTTGGGCCGAAGGGCCTGTTTCCACACTGTAATCTAATCTAATCTAATCTAAATGGTCTACCCCGCATTTTTAAGCTGTGTCCTCTGGTTCGGCACTCACCCATCAGCGGAAACATGTTTCCTGCCTCCAGAGTGTCCAATCCTTTAATAATCTTATATGTCTCAATCATATCCCCTCTCAGTCTTCTAAACTCAAGGGTATACAAGCCCAGTCGATCCAGCCTTTCAGTGTAATGTGATCCCGCCATTCCAGGAATTGACCTCGTGAACCTATGCTGCACTCCCTCAATAGCCAGAATGATTTTCCTCAAATTGGAGACCAGAACTGCACACAGTACTCCAGGTGTGGTCCTGTACAGCTGCAGAAGAACCTCTTTGCTTCTATACTCAATCCTTCTTGTTATGAAGGCAAGCATGCTATTAGCCTTCTTCACTAACCTGCTGTACCTGCATACTTACCTTCATTGACTGGTGTACAAGAACACGCAGATCTCTCTGTAGTGCCCCTTTACCTAAATTGATTTCCTGCTATTCTTTGTTGTCAATTATAGATAAGAATGATGTTGTCAGAAAGTAATGGCTGTTACTTGGACGATGTAGAATGCAATGTTGAAAAATTGTTTCCCACTTCGAGGACAGTACTGAATGATCTGGCTTTGTCAGATCGTGTACTCAAAATGGAACAAGAAAGAAAGAACTTGGAGGAAGGTATGTGAATGAGTAAATAATAAGAGATGAAGATTGTCAGAAATTTGTTCAAGTGTGCACATTGTAAGTGGTTTGGAAAGTAGATGTTGATGAATTGTTGAAGTGAAGAGAAAAGTCCCCCATGTTTGGCTGTTAAAAAGAGTAGCTTAAACATTGATGAATACCTACCTGCATATTCTGGAGTTGTAGTTTTGTGGGATGATATTGCCTCTGTTTGTTCTGATGGTATGGTTCCTGTACTTTGTGATGTCAATGAAATTGTTGTTATTTCTGTTGGCCCACCTGTAGATGTGGAAGATAACGTAATTTGAAGAATGCGTGTGAATGCGGTCAGTTAATTACAGTGATGTTCAGGACGAAGGTGATGCATACCTGTCAAAAGTGATGGTGTCTGACTTGATGACTGGGATGAAATGAATTGAAACTCTATTGTCCCATTTGTTATGACCAGGCCAGACCTCCTCAAAACTTACAAGAAATTAGTTCAGACCCTAACTTTGCTAATTGTTTTTAGCAGATGTATGGTGGATATTCCAGGAAGATTGCAGCCTACCCAACCATTTAGTTTTAAAGAAAATGTAATTTATTTGCAGAATGCTAAATGGAACACAAACAGAAAAGACAACAGAATACAGAATAACTTGAGCTATCTGAAAACCCAACTGATTATCCTACCTGAATGATGCTGTTCCAAATATTTGCAACAATCTCCATAAACACCCCTTTGTAAAAAAAGGAAAAATCCAACAACAGGTTCTTACAAGAGAGATGTCAGAGAGAGGGAGGATCAGCATGGACCTGCTTCTTTGGGTCTAGCAGCTTCAAAACTGACTGCTTGCTAAAACCAAACCAAACCAGGGAAAAGCTTGAGCTGGGAGAACTGGTCACTCCCCTTTCATTGTACAAGTATTATTTTTAAAGCTTAAAGGCTTCATCAAGTAGATCAACCCCAGACATTTTGTAGCATGTAACTTTATGACCTCCTGAAAAACAATCCCAAGGACAACCTAACCTTGTTAAAGGAGCAGCTTCATCACACCTCCCCTCTTAAAAACAAAGAACCATCAATATCTAAAGATGGTTTAATTTTCAAACCCCTGAATCTTAAATTGTTGGTACACTGGAACACATATACATTACATTGACAATAATCATGCAAACATGCACTACTCCATTTTGTTTCAGTCTGTTTTACTTTATTCATCAAATGCCTCCGTTTGTTCCTTAAGGTCTTAACAATGTGTCTGCAATCACATTTTCTTATTTTTCCTCATGCACAATTTTGAATTTCAATGGCTGTAAAAACAAGCTCCATCTATACAGTGTCGAATTTTTGTTGATATATTTCTCCACAAACTTCACTGGGTTATGTTCAGTGTATATGACCGTCTCAGATATATTACTGGTAACATAAATACTGAAATGTTGTAATGCTAACACCAAGCTCAAAGTCTCCTTCTTAACTGTTGAATACTTCTTCTGATGAATGTTCAATTTCCTGGAGAAATACCCGATAGGACTTCTTATCTTCTCACTGTTTCCTGTAAGAACACAGCACTAACACCTGTATCACCTACTTTGATATCCACCTTGAATGGTTTGGAGATGCCGGTGTTGGACTGGGGCATACAAAGTTAAAAATCACACAACACCAGGTTATAGTCCAACAGGTTTAATTGGAAGCACACTAGCTTTTCAGAGCGACGCTCCTGATGAAGGAGCGTCGCTCCGAAAGCTAGTGTGCTTCCAATTAAACCTGTTGGACTATAACCTGGTGTTGTGTGATTTTACACCTTGAATGGCTTTGCGTAGTTATGTGTGGCCAATACTGGGGCAGTGGTTAACATAACTTTCAGGATGTCAAATGCCTTTTGACAGTCTGGTGTCCACAGAAACTTCTTGCCTTTCTTTAGCAATTTAGTGAATGGAGCAGCCACACTGTTAAAATTTGGTATGAATTTTAGATAAAATCCACTCAATCCCAGGAATGTAGTACTGCTCTTTTTGCCGATAATATGGGAAATTTCCCTATGACCTTGGTTTTTGCATTCTGTGTGGCCATTTGTCCATGTCCAATAACATGGCTCAGGAAGATGACTTGGGCTTTGGCAAATTCACTTTTAGCCATGTTTTTCACCAAGCCTGCCTCCCGAAGTTGAACAATTCTGATAAATGTTGCAAATGTTCCTTCCATGTGTGACTGAAAATCAACAGGTCATCAATATAAATTACACAATTGGGTCATCCAGAAATGACCTTATTGGTTAATCTCTGAAATGTAGCTGACACATTTTTCATGACTTTAAACTGATTCAGTCCATTTGGCATTACGAAAGTCGAAATTATCTTCGCTCTTTTGGTCAAAGGTACCCACCAGTATCCTCTGAGCAAGTCCAAGTTGCTTGTCCCACCTTTTCAACAGAGTGTTTCAAACGTGAAATTGGACATGCAATAGTCTTTGGAACTGCATTGACTTTGTGATAGTCCACACATAACCATTGGGTACAATCTGGCTTTGGCACCATTACTATGGGTCAGCTCCAGTCACTGTAACTCACTTTGATTATGTCATCTTGGAGCATGCGTTCAATCTCCATTTGAACTTGTGCCAACTTCAGAAGGTTACGCCTATAAGGATATTGCTTATTTAGAATAGCATCCCCTTTATCTACATCAGGCATAATTAGGTTAGTACTTCTCAGCTTATTTGCACATATCTCCCCATGCAATAGTAATAACTCTTTCAGGTCATTTTGAATTTCCTTTGGAAGGTAACTCAATAAGAGAACATAGAACATAGAACAGTACAGCACAATACAATACCTTTGGCCCTTTTATCTTACTCTAAGATCAGACTAACCTATCTTCCATGTGCCTATCCAAGAGTTGCTTAAGTGTCCCTAATGTATCAGACTCTACTATTACTGCTGGCAGTGCATTTCACGCTCTACCACTCTCTGTGTAAAGAACCTACCTCTGACCTCTCCCCTAAACCTTCTACCAATCACCTTAAAATTATGCCCCCTTGTGATAGCCATTGCCACCCTGGAAAAAATCTCTGGCTATCCACTCTATCTATACCTAAAAGGCATAGAGAGGCAATAATTTATCCCTATTTTTGACAACTTCCTCATTGTCCAAATCAGAATCCTTTGACCTTGGTCCTTTATTCTGTGTTGTAACCAATAACACAGTCTCCTTTGGCATTCCTTCCCTGTTAAAAACCCCTTTGAGGATATTCACATGACACACTCTGTGAGATTTCTTTCTGTCTGGAGACCTTATGAAATAGTTCACCTCAATCAATTCCCTTTCGACTTGATATGGTCCACTAAACTTTGCTTTTAACGGTTCACCTATTGCTGGAAGTAACACTAACACTTATCCCTGACAAAAATTGTGAATCTTTGATATCTTGTCTGCTTCCTGTTTTGTTGTATGCTGTCATACTTTTAAATGCTGTCTAGCTAACTCCCCCACTCTATTTAATCGTTTCCTAAAATTTGATACATAGTCCGAGCATGTGGTATTTGAATTATGACTTACCAATTTCTCTTCAATCAATTTTAGTGGTACTCTCACTTCATGCCCAAAAACTAATTCAAATGGACTGAATTTGGTCGATTCATTTGGTCCATCTCTCATCATAAAAAGTATAAATGCAATTCCCTTATCGCAATCATCTGGATAAACTTGACTATAAATCCTCAACATGGTCCTTAATATCTGATGCTGCCTTTATAGTGCTCCCTGGGACTCTGGATAGTATGCAGTAGATTTGAAATATTTTATTCCTAAGCTGTCCATAACTTCCTTGAATAATTTTGATGTGAAGTTTGACCCTTGATCTGATTGTATCTCTGTGGATAGTCCATATCTCTGTGGATAGTCCATATCTCATGAAAGATTTGTGTAATTTCTCTACAATCCTTTTAGGCATGACATTGTGTAATATAATGGCCTCTGGAAATCTAGTGGACACATCCATTATTGTTAACAAATACTGATTCCCACTTTTTTTTTCTAGGTAGGGGTCCTACCCAATCAATTAAGACTCTTGTAAAAGGTTCTTCAAATGAGGAATAGGTATTAAAGGTGCAGGTTTTATTGCTGCCTATGGTTTTCCAATTGCCTGACATGTATGACATGTCTGGCAAAATTCAACTACGTCCTTCTGCAGTCCAGGCCAGTAAAACTGTTTCTATATTTTAGCTTGAATTTTTCTCACTCCTAAATGCCTCCATGCGGCACCCGTAACACCTCCTTTCTGTAAGCCACTGACGATACAACTTGATGAACTTCTGCCCATTTCTAATCTGCCTGAATATGTGATGGTCTCTACTTCCTCACTGAGACATTGTTTGTAAGATAGTAACACTCTGGGATGCACTCTGATTCTTGTTCCTTGCATGCTTTTGATCCAATTGATTCAACTTTTCATCATTCTGTTGTAACTCAGTTAATTTCTCTGAGCTAAAGATGTCTCCTTTGTCATCTATCTCCTCTTGGCTTGTATCAACCATCTGATCAAACAGGGACTCTGCTAATTCCACTTCAACTTTTTTATCTGTACTCTTTGATCTCTGCTGTTTCAACTGGTGACTTTCTGATCTTGTTAACACAGAGTCAGGAGAAATCCCAGGGTATGTGTCCTGCAATAATTCCATTGCCTGCATTTCACACTGACCTTTCAACCACAGTAGGCAGTACTCCTACCTGTGAACCAGCTATAATGTTAGCAAGGACAAATTGTATTCCTGGAGTTGAGACCGTATCCAGTACTCTTACATGTCTTCTCCTCTCTTCACTGGACACTCTAACCCCATTCTGCATAATTGAGCACTTCTTATCTCATCGTGAATTCCCATTTCTGACCATAGTCCTTCAGAGGTACATATCAGCATCACAGATTGAAATGATCCTATATCGCTTAGTATTGTAACCTCTTTACCTGCTGCTCCTGACCTATGCGAGTAAACTTTACCTTTGCAGGTATATGGGTGAAGTAGATCTGGCACTTCCTCCTTAACCAACCCCTGACCAGGCTGTACATTCTTGTGCAGCTTTCTAGCCTCCACTGTGCTTTCTGTTACCACTCCAACAAAATTCATTGGCTTCTCCTGTTTTCCCACATCTGACTTCCCAGTGCTTTTCCTAACCCAGTGTTTTCATGTGGCCTACTTTATTGCAGTGAAAACACCGGAGCTTTTTAACTTCTCTTTCCCTTTCAAGAGTTTCCTTTTTACCTGTGGTAAGTTACCTTATGATCTTCATCAAGATCTACCTTTCCCTTTCCACACGAGGATTTCTCTTTTCCCCAATTTCTATTCCTCATGGATTGAAACTGATTTTGAAAGCCAAACCTTGATTGATGTACTAACTCATAATCATCAGCCATTTCACCTGCTAATCTTGCTGTTTAACTCTCTGCTCCTCCAGATGAGTTCTCATTACCTCAGGAATTGAATGTTTGAACTCCAAAATAATCGTCCCTCTAAGAGCACCATAGGTTTGCTCTATTTTTATTGCCCTTATCCACCTATCAAAATTACTTTGTTCGATCCTTTGAAACTCAATGTAGGTTTTACTAGGGTCCCTCCTTAGATTCCTGAAATGTTGTCTGTAGACTTCTGGTACAAGTTCATATGCAGTTAAGATGGCTTTCTTCACCTCCTCATACACCCCAGATACCTCCTCTGATAGTGGTACGAATACCTCACTAGCTCTACCTACAAATTTGTTCAGATCAACAAAACCCACATGGTCACTTGTGGGGTTAGCCACCTTATCAAGTGAGATGAAAAAGGCTTCCACATCCTTCTCATCAAATTTAGGCAATGCATAAACATATTTAAACAGATCCTCACCAGGCTTTTGGTTTCCATGAGTTTGCTCACCCTCACTCTTTTCCTCACTAAGCTTATTTTCAGCCTTCATCTCCATCCTTTAAAACTGTCTTTTCTATATAAGTACCAATATCTGAATTTCAAACTCTGTTTCTTTCTTCCTTTCCTTTCTCTTCTTTTCTCTTTTTTCTCTCTCTCTTCTCCTTTTTGTTCTGCAAAAGTAATTCATTCTTTTTCTTTATCCTCTACTTTTAATTGTAATTCAAATCATTTCATTTCTGTTGCCCTTTCCTTGGCTTTTGCTCTAACTCAAGCAGCTTCATTTTTCAATTGAACTATAGCCATTTCTAAAGATTCTGATGGCGTTGCCAGCAAATTTATATGCTGACCTATTGCTGTAATTACCTCTCCTTTCCTTATGGAAGGATTCCAAAGGTTTATTTGGAAGCTGTAGCTTTTGGAGCGCTGCTCCTTCATCAGGTGGTTGTGGAGTAGAAGATCGTAAGACACAGAATTTATAGCAAAAGTTTACAGTGTGTTGGAACTGAAATTAAATATTGAAAAAGACCTGGATTGTTTGTTAAGTCTCTCATCTTTTAGAATGAACATGTTGGTTTCAGTTCTTTCATATGTAAATCACAGAACATTTAAAAGTTACATTCTCAAGTAAACTTCCACAATTGGTATCATGTCAGCCCAGATAATGCATTGAAGGTGTGAGCCACCCTGTTCCCACACACATACTCATTTAAGTAGGTAAAAACAATGACTGCAGATGCTGGAAACCAGATTCTGGATTAGTGGTGCTGGAAGAGCACAGCAGTTCATCCAAGCATCCAAGGAGCTTCGAAATTTACGTTTCAGGCAAAAGCCCCTCATCAGGAATAAAGGCAGTGAGCCTGAAGCGTGGAGAGATAAGCTAGAGGAGGGTGGGGGTGGGGAGAAAGTAGCATAGAGTACAATGGGTGAGTGGGGGAGGGGATGAAGGTGATAGGTCATTTCCTCTGCCCTGAAGCTCTTCAACCATGTCGTGAAACAAACTTGCTACCACAGCCACATTTGCTTCCTCAGTGCCTGCCTCCGTAACCAACTCATCCCACACAGACTCCGGACCACCTTTAAACCAGCAGAGTTCGGACCCGAACAGGACAAACAGTACAGACTACAGATTCAAAAACACCAGCAACAGTTCTCCTTCAAGATCCTCCGCTCCACGCTTGCAGCAATGCGCCCGCACCTAACCTCTCTACAGTCAGCCCTGCCTCAGCTGAGGGCCACAATCTCTCAGAATTGCAAAGGACCCACTCTGTACTACATCCTCAGGAGAATTCATACTCTCAACAAACAATATTTCAACTCCATCTGAAACATCAAAAACTGTAAGTACAACAAACTTTTATCCACCCACCTTAATTCTGCTCACAAAAGCTATTTCATGACCCCTTTTAGCCCACTTGATTCCTTGTTTAAGACTTGTTCTACTCTTCCGATATTCTTCCAGGGCCCGTTCTGTTCTTAGCTGCCTAGACCTTATATACGCTTCCCTTTTCCTCATGGCTAGTAGTACAATTTCTCCTGTCATCCATGGTTCACGAATCTTGCCCTTCCTATCCTTTGCCTTCAACGGGACATGCCTATCCTGCACTATCTTTAACCTATCTTTGAAAGTCTCCCACATCTCAAATGTGGACTTCCCTTCAAATAGCTGTGTCCAATCCACATTTATGAGCTCCTGCCTAATTTTGATATAATTGGCCTTGGCCCAGTTTAGTATTCTTTCCTTACGACCACTCTCATTTTTATCTATGAGTAACTTTTGCTATAAATTCTGTGTTATACGATCTTATACTCTACAACCACCTGATGAAGGAGCAGTACTCTAAAAGCTAGTGCTTCCAAATAAACTTGTTGGAATATAACCTGGTGTTGTGTGATTTTTAACTTTGTACACCCCAGTCCAACACCAGCATCTCCAAATCATGACTTATGGAAAGGAGGCAGCTCCAACCCCAGCTTGCCCACTAATTCCAGAAGCTTGGCCTTATTCACCTTTATAAAACCCATGAAGTCACTTCTTTCACCCCCAGAAAACTCGGTGACTGAAAGAGCCGTTGCTATCCCAAGCATTGTTTAAATTAACCAAATTCAACACCCGGAACAAAAGGCATTAACATCTACCACTCGCTGCCTTTGAGTTCAGCAACCCTAATGCTAAATTGGAACTATAGAAGAAATCCTGCAAAGAGCCCCCAGTCTGTTATAGACCAGGCTCGACCTCCTCAAAACCTTTCAAGAAAGTAGCACAGACCCCAACTATACTAATTGTTTTAAGCAGGTGTAAAATGGACATACCAGGAGTGATGTAGCTGACCCAACCACTTTTAAACAAAACAGAATTTATTTGCATGAGTACTGAATGAAAAGACAATAGAATACAGAATAACTTGAGCTATCTGAAAACCCATTTGATGATCCTAACTGAATGATGCTGTTCCAAATATTTGCAACAATCCCCATAAACACCCCTTTGCAAAAAAGGTAAAGTCTAACACAGGTTCGAACAAGAGAGATGTCAGAGAGAGGGATGAACAGCATGGACCTGCTTCACAGATGATGGCCTGCGAAAACGAAACTAAACCAGAGTATAGCTGAGCTGGGAGAACTGGCCATTCACCTTTCATTGTACACGTTTTGTTTTGAAACTTAAAAGCTTCCTCAAGTAGATCAAGGTAAACTGGCCAAAAATATAAAGGAGGATAAAAGCGTTTTTAGGTATGTGAAAGGCAAAAAAAATGGTTAAGACTAAAATTGGGCCCTTGAAGACAGAAACAGGGGAATATATTATGGGGAACAAAGAAATGGCAGAAGAATTGAATAGGTACTTCAGATCTGTGTTCATTGGGGAAGACACAAGCAATCTCCCTGAGGTAACAGTGGCTAAAGGACATGAACTTAAGGGAATTTATATTTGCCAGGAATTGGTGTTGGAGAGACTGTTAGGTCTGAAGGTTGCTAAGTCCCCGGGGCCTGATGGTCTACATCCCAGGGTACTGAAGGAGGTGGCTCGATAAATCGTGCATGCGTTGGTGATTATTTTCCAGAGTTCGATAGATTCGGGATCAGTTCCTACGGATTGGAGGATGGCTAATGTTGTACCACTTTTTAAGAAAGGTGGGAGAGAGAAAGCAGGAAATTATAGACCAGTTAGTCTGACCTCAGTGGTGGGAAAGATGCTGGAGTCTATTATAAAGGATGAAATTATGATACATCTGGATAGTAGTAACAGGATAGGTCAGAGTCAGCATGGATTTATGAAGGGGAAATCATGCTTGATTAATCTTCTGGAATTTTTTGTGGATGTAACTCTGAAGATGGACGAGGGAGATTCAGTAGATGTAGTGTACCTGGACTTTCAGAAATCTTTTGATAAAGTCCCACATAGGAGGTTAGTGAGCAAAATTAGGGCGCATGGTATTGGGGGCAAAGTACTAGCTTGGATTGAAAATTGGTTGGCTGACAGGAAACAAAGAGTAGTGATAAACGGCTCCATTTTGGAATGGCAGGCAGTGACCAGTTCGGTACTGCAGGGATCAGTACTGAGACCGCAGCTTTTTACAATATATATTAATGATATAGAAGATGGTATTAGTAATAACATTAGCAAATTTGCTGATGATACTAAACTGGGTGGCAGGGTGAAATGTGAGGAGGATGTTAGGAGATTACAGGGTGACCTGGACAGGTTAGGTGAGTGGTCAGATGCATGGCAGATGCAGTTTAATGTGGATAAATGTATGGTTATCCACTTTGGTGGCAAGAACAGGAAGGCAGATTACTATCTAAATGGAATCAAGTTAGGTAAAGGGGCAGTACAAAGAGATCTGGGTGTTCTTGTACACTAGTCAATGAAGGCAAGCATGCAGGTACAGCAGGTAGTGAAGAAGGCTAATAGCATGCTGGCCTTCATAACAAGAGGAATTGAGTATAGAAGCAAAGAGGTGCTTCTGCAGCTGTACAGGGCCCTGGTGAGACCACACCAGGAGTACTGTGTGCAGTTCTGGTCTCCAAATTTGAGGAAAGACATTCTGGCTATTGAGGGAGTAAAGCGTAGGTTCACGAGGTCAATTCCTGGAATGGCGGGACTACCTTACGCTGAAAGACTGGAGCGACTGGGTTTGTATACCCTTGAGTTTAGAAGACTGAGAGGGGATATGATTGAGACATATAAGATTATTAAAGGATTGGACACTCTGGAGGCAGGAAACATGTTTCCGCTGATGGGTGAGTGCCGAACCAGAGGACACAGTTTAAAAATACGGGGTAGACCATTTAGGACAGAGATGAGGAGAAAAATCTTCACCCAGAGAGTGATGGCTGTGTGGAATGCTCTGCCCCAGAGGGCAGTGGAGGCCCAGTCTCTGGATTCACTTAAGAAAGAGTTGGATAGAGCTCTCAAGGATAGTGGAATCAAGGGTTATGGAGATAAGGCAGGAACAGGATACTGATTAAGGATGATTAGCCATGATCATATTGAATGGTGGTGCAGGCTTGAAGGGCAGAATGGCCTACTCCTGCACCTATTGTCAATTGTCTATTGTCTAACCCCAGACATTTCAGAGCCTGTGTCCTTGGGACCACTGAAAAACCCCCCAAGGACAACCTAACCTTGGTAAAGGAGCAGCACATTGGAGAATGATCAAGAAATAGATGTAAAGTCGAGAGATGTGTATGATTCTGTTTCTATAGAAATATATATGAAATATCTGCACTTGTGTTGAAGTTAGCTGTATGAATTATGTGGAATCATTCTTTACTTGAGTGCGTGAATGAAAAAGCCAATCTCTGAAAGCAGAAAATCATAGGTTGAATGATAAATCAATGATTGCAACATTTATGATTGTTAAGATGAAAGCACCAAATCACTGTAGTTCCCTTAAACTCTGGTGAATTTGAATTTATGTTGTTGGTGCAGCTGAATTGGACATTGTGATGGCAGTTCTGAATGATGTGAAATATAAAATTGATGAATAATTTCCTGCCATTTCTTTGTTGTCAATTATGGAAAAGAATGTCGTTGGGAGAAAGGAGGGCCTGTTGTATGGACGAGTTTGAACCTAATATGGAAAAATTATTACCCACTTCGAAGAAATTATTGAAAGATTTTAGTTTGTTGGAAAGTGATTTTCATATTTATGAAGGAAGGAAGAATTTGGAAGAAGGTACTTGAATGAGTATTTAATCAGAGATGCTGGTTGACAGAAATTTGTCCAAGTATGTACTTTGGGAGTGTTTTTGAAAAAAATGATGTTGGTAATTTGTTGAAGGAATGAGGAAAGCTCCCTATGCTTGTCGTTAGAAGGAGTATTGTTAAGGTTAATGAATACCTACCTGTATATTCTGGAGATGTAGTCTTGTGGGATGATATTGAGAGTGTTGTTTGCTCTGCTGCTGTGGTTGCTGATTCAAATGGCGTACTTTGTGACGTAGATGAAATTGTTGTTATTTCCATTGACTCACCTGTGGACGTGGAAGATAATGTAACTAGAATGTGGTCAGTTGATTACAGTGATGTTCAGGACGAAGGTGATGTACTTACCTGCCAAAGGTGATGGTGTCTGACTTGACGACTGGGAAGGAATGGAGGAAAACTCTGTTGTCCCATTGGAGTCTGATGAAGAAACAGATTTAAAGTTTAAAGTTGCCCAGGATTCTGTTCCTATAGAAATAGAAAGAGATGAAATTTCTGTGTTTGTGTTTAAGGTAACTGTATAAATGAAGTAGAATTATCCTTTTCTTAATGGTCTCAATAGAGTAGTATTGGAAATCATGTCTCTGAGAGCATTAAATCTGAGATTGAATGATAAAATTGAAACGTTTACGATTGTTAAGAACAAAAACAACAAACAACTGCAGATTTACACAATGAAGATCATATGCTAACCTGCCAAAGGTAATGGTGTCTGACTTGATGACTGAGAGGAAATGGATTGAAACTCTGTTTTTCCATTGGAGGCTGGTGAGAAAGCAGACTTTAAAGTTAGAAAAGCGTATGATTTTGTTTCTGTTGAAATATAGAGAAATGAAATTTCTGCACGTGTTCAATTTAGTTGTATGAATGATGTAGAATGTTTCTTTGCTTGTGTGTCTTAACAGCATAGTGTTGAAAAGCATGTCTCTGAGTAATCAGATACTGAATGATAAATCAATGATTGTATCTGCTGAATTTGCATTAGTGTTGTTGGTGCATGCTAATTTGACAACGTTATGCTCGTCTGACTGATGTCAAATGTAAGATTGGTGAACAATTTCCTGCTATTCTTGGCTGTCAATGATAGATTAAAATTGTAAGAAAGCAATGGCTGTCACATGGACAATGTAGCACACAATGTGGAAAAATTGTTTCCCATTTTAAAGGTAGGGATGAATGATTTAAGTTTGTTGGAGATTGTGCTGAAAGTGTATGAAGAGATAAAGAATTTGGAGGAAGGCACTTGAATGACTATTTAATCAGAGATGCTAGTTGATAGAAATTTGTCCAAGTATGTACTTTGCGAGTATTTTGAGAAAAAGACATTGGTGAGTTGTTGAAGAAAAGATGAAAGCTCCCTTTGCTTATTCGTTAGAAGGAGTACTGTAAAGATTGATGAATACAGACCTGTATATTCTGGAGTTGTAGTTATGTGGGATGATATTGAGTCTGTTGTTTGTTCTGCTGGTGTGGTTGCTGATTCGAATGGTGTACTTTGTGATGTAGATGAAATTGTTGTGGTTTTCGTTAATCTACCTGTAGGCATGGAAGATAACGTTATTTGAAGAATGTGTGTGAAAGTGGTCAGTTAATTACAGTGAAGTACTGAATGATGGTCATGTACTAACCTGCCAAAGGTGATGCTGTCTTATGTGATGACTGGGAAGAAATGGATTGAACCTCTGTTGTCTCATTGGAGGCTGGTGGAGAAACAGAGTTTAAATTTAGAAATGCGTACAATTCTGTTTCTATAGAAATAGAGAGAGACAAATTATCTGCACTTGTGTTTAAGTTCGTTGTATGACTGCTTTATGGTCATCCTTTGCTTGAGTGTCTTAATAGAGTAGTATTTAAAAGCATGTCTCTGAGAACTGTAAATCAGAGATTGACAACCGCAACAAGGATAGAATCCTCCCTCCCCGGTCCTCACCTTCTACCCACTAATCTCCGGATATAACGCAATTATCCTCTACATTTCTGCCATCTACAATCAGACCCCACCATCAGAGCCTCCCTCCCCACCCCTATCTGCATTCCACAGAGACCGTTCGCTCTGTGATTCCCTCGTTCGGTCCATGGCCCCCATCAACCCACCCTCCACACCCGGCACTTTCCCTTGCCGCTGCAGGCAGTATAAAAGCTTCTTTCCACCCTACCCCCTCACCTCCATCCAAGGCCCCAAAGGATCTTCTTACATTTAGTGGAGATTTTCCTGCACATCCACCCACCTCATCTGCTGAATCTGTTGCTCTCGATGTAGTCTCCTCTATATCGGAGAGACAGAATGCCAACTCGCAGAGCTTTTCAGGGAATATTTCTAGGACACATACCAAAAAACTGATGGCAGGCCACTTCAACTCTCCCTCCCACTCCACAAGGAATGCAAGTCCTGGGCCTCCTTTTCCGCCAAATCCAAGCCACCCGACAAATGGGGAAGAATGCCTCATCTTAACCTTGGGACTCAACCACACAGCATCAATATTGACTTCACTAGTTTCCAAATCTCCCAGTGCCCCCCCACCTCATTCCAGATCCAACTCAGCACCCCCCCTTTTGACCTGTCCCACCTGTTTATCTTCCTTCCCATTTATCCACTCCACTCTCCTCAACAACCTTTCACAATTACTCTCACCTGCATCTGCCTATTGCCTTCCCAGCTACCTTCCCTCTCAGACCCACCCTCATCACGCTATTTATCTCTCAGCCCCTTTTCCCTTCCATATTCCTGATTAAGGGTTTATGCAGAAATGTCCACTCTCCTGCTTCCCGTATGCTGCCTGACCTGCTGTGCTTTTCCAGCACCACACTGTTTGACTCTCCAGTATCTGCAATCCTCACTTTCTCCAGCTGAGTTTTAAGCAAAACCAACTATTTTAGTTCTGAAATTAAAATATAAATTCTTCTTTCTTTTGGTTTTAAAACCTCAGCTCCACTTAATTGCATTGTAGAATTTTAAACTACGAAACAGCAGATGTTCCCATGTAGTAAACTCCCATAAATATACCGTTTGCAAAGGCAAATTCAGTAAAGCAGATTATCTCACTTATGATTCTGGCAGCGGTGAGAGAACCCAAGCTTTTAGCTGTAGGCATGGTGGCTCAATGTATATCACTGCTACCTCACAACACCAGGAATCTGGGTTCAAATCCATTCGCAGGGTATTGTCTGTATGAAGTTTGCATGTTCTACCCATGTCTGTGTGGGATTCCTTCGGGTACTCTATTTTGCTCCCACAGTCCAAAGATGTGCAGGTTAGGTGAACTGGCCTTGCTAAATTGTCTATAGTGTCCAGGGATGTGTAGGCTAGGTAGATTATGTGTTGCTGGAAAAGTGCAGCAGGTCAGGCAGCATCCAAGGAACAGGAGAATCGACGTTTCGGGCATAAGCCCTTCTTCAGGAAAACTTATGCCCGAAACGTCGATTCTCCTGTTCCTTGGATGCTGCCTGACCTGCTGCGCTTTTCCAGCAACACATTTTCAGCTCTAATCTCCAGCATCTGCAGTCCTCACTTTCTCCAGGCTAGGTAAATTAGCCATGGAAAATACAGGGATGTAGTAGTGGGGTCATTATATGTGGGATGCTCTTCAGAGAGTTGGTGTGGACTCAATGGGCTGCTTCCACACTGTAGGGATTCTATGACTCTAGATACACACATGCTTCAACAAGCAACATCAATACCCCAACAAATGCTGAATGAACCCTGGTTCTTTGGGAGCCTGACCCCACCCATTCATGCTGTTTCTATTGTTCCAACTTAAAATAAACCCCAAGGCTGTTGACTTTATTGGCTTGAAAGAGACAGCTCATACCTATGGCTCAAAACCGCTCCCGAAAAGAAAAGGACAAAATACACCTCTTGGAACCATTATATCCTCACATCTCCACACCCACCCCCCCCCAAAAAAGGAACTATCACGATACAAAGATGGCTTCATTTTTAAAACTCTTTAATCTTACTCTATTATATTGACTCTGAGCATGCAAATGTACAATGCTGCAGTCCAATTAACACAGTTTCTTCCACCACCGAACCTTTGACTTCCTTCATCAAGGTTAGAACAATGTGTCAGCAATTGAGTTCTGACATGCTGCCACATATATAATTTTCAAATTAAGTGTCTGCAACAACAAACTCCATCTAAACAGTCTGGTATTTTTATCTTTAAATTTTTCCAAAAACCATATGGTTATGATCAGTATGTAAAATTGTCTCAGACACGTTACTGGCAACATTAACATTGAAATGTTGCAGCACCAACACCAAATGCACATTCTTCTTCTCAATTGTGAATATTTCTGTTGACGAATATTCAACTTTCTGGAAAATGGTCAATTGGTCTTTCTATCATCTTGTCTCCTTGCAAGTGTACAGCACCGACACTAATATCACTCGCATCGATAACTGTTTTGATAGGCTTTGCAAAATTAGGTGTGACTAGCACTGCAATGATGGTGAACACAGTTTTCAGGCTGTCAAATGCCTTCTTACATTCCTCCATCCACTGAAATTTTCTGCATTTCTTAAAAAGGTCAGTCAGTGGAGCAACCATGCAGCTAAAATTTGGTACAAATTTTCAATAAAACCATTCAGTTCTGGGAATCATAGCACTACTTCCCTCTTTGTCAGTTGTGTGGGAAAATTCCCACTAACCTTTGTTTTCAAATTCAGTGGGGCCATCTGTCCATGTCCATTGATACGGCCTATGATATATGACTTGGGCTTTTGCGAACTCACTCTTAGCCAGGTTTATCACCAAGCCCACCTTCTGAAGTCAATCAAAAAATTCCAATAGATGCTCCAAATGTTCCTTTCGTGTATGATTAAAGATCACCAGATTGTCTATGTGTACCACTCAATTAGGTAATCCCAAAATGAGATTATTGGTTAGTCTTTGAAATATAGCTGGTGCATTTTTCATACCAAATGGCATAACTTTAAACGAGTAAATTCCCTTCAGTGTTAACAAAATTTCCTTTGTTCTCTCAGATAAAGTTTCTCCCAGTATCCTTTAAGTAAGTCCAGCTTCGAAATATAAGTTGTGTGTCCCACTTTCTCAATGAAGTCTTCCACATATGGAATAGGATAGGAATCATATTTTGTAACTATGTTGATGTTATGGTAATCACCATATAAACGTTGGCTACCATCTGGTTTTGGCACCATCACTGTGGGTGAGCTGTATTCGTTGCAAGTCACTTGGATTATATTGTCTTTGAGCATGATTTCAACCTCTTTTTGAACCTGTGCCCATTTTAGAGTATTAAGAGTTTCAGGATGTTGTTTAATTGAAATACCATTTCCTGTATCTACATCATGCCTAATCATATTAGTATTTCCCAGCTTATTCCTACATATCTCTTCATGTAATTAATAACTCTTTCAGATCATTTCGATTTTCCTCTGGAAGGTAATTCAATAATTTATCCCAGTTTTTAAAAACTTTCACATTATCCAGTTGAATTTGAGCAATGTCAAATTCAGAATCATCTGCATTTGGTTCGTCACTCTGAGTTGTAACAGGTAACACATTCTCCTTTTGCTTTCCTTCCCTATCAAAATACCATATGAGCATATTCACATGACACATTCTGTGAGTTTACTTCTATCTGGTGTTCTTATCAAATAATTCAACTCATGTAGTTTTCTTTCAATTTAATAAGACTCACTAAACCTTGCTTTTAAAGGTTTACTTACTTCTGGTAGTAGTACTAAACCTTTTTCTCCTCCAGTGAAACTATGAATTTTTGATTTCTTGTCTGCTTCCTGTTTCATCACATTCTGGGCTACTTTCAAGTGCTGGGAGACAGTAAGGTCTGGAGATCAGAGTTGAGAGTGTGTTGCTGGAAAAGCACAGCAGGTCAGGCAGCATCTGAGGAGCAGGAAAATTGATAGTTTGGATCGGAGCCCTTCGTCAGGAATGAAGTATGAAGGGATCAGGCCCGAAATGTCGATTTTCCTGCTCCTCAGATGCTGCCTGAACTACTTTCAAGTACTGCTAGCAAACTCATCCATTCTATTTAACCTCAAAATTTGACACATTGTCCAAATATGTGGTCTCTGAACTCTCACTTACCAATTTCTCCTTATTTAATTTCAATGGTCCTCTCACCTCATACCCAAAAACTAATTCAAATGGACTGAGTTTAGTTGATTCATTAGGTGCATCCCGAATTGCAAGACAGTACAAATGGAAATCCTTTATCTGAATTCTCTGGATAGTCTTGACTATAATCCCTCAACATGATCTTTAAAGTTTGATGCCACCATTCTAATGCTCCTTGCATTTCTGCATGGTGTGTAGTTGATTTAAATCATTTTATTCCTAAGCTATCCATAACTCCCTTGAATAATTTTGATGCAAAATATTGCCCTTGATCTTATTGTATGTCTGTAGGTAGTCCATTTCTAGTAAACAGTTTGAGTAACTCTTCTGCAAGCCTTGAGGCCATGATATTACATAGAGTCATAGTCAGAGAGTCATAGAGATGTACAGCATGGAAACAGACCCTTTGGACCAACACGTCCATGCCGACCAGATATCCCAACCCAAACTAGTCCCACCTGCCAGCACCCTGCACATATCCCTCCAAACCCTTCCTATTCATATACCCATCCAAATGCCTCTTAAATGTTGCAATTGTACCAGCCTCTACCACTTCCTCTGGCAGCTCATTCCATACCCATACCACCCTCTGCGTGAAAAAGTTGGCCCTTAGGTCTCTTTTATATCTTTCCCCTCTCACCCTAAACCTATGCCCTCCAATTCTGGACTCCCCGACCCCAGGGAAAAGACTTTGCCTATTTACCCTATCCATGCCCCTCATAATTTTGTAAACATCTATAAGGTCACCCCTCAGCCTCCAACGCTCCAGGGAAAACAATACAATAATGGAAAGGACTCTGGAAATCGAATAGTCACATCCACTATGGTCAACAAATATTGATTCACTCTTTTTTTAGGGAGCATTTCCATGCAATTAATTAAGACCCTTGCGAAAGGCTCCTCAAATACTGAATAGGCATTAATGGAACTTGTTTTAAAACTGCCTAAGGTTTTTCTATTACCTGACATTTATGACATGTCTGACAAAATTCAACCATATCTCTGTGTAGTCCAGCTCAAAAAAATGAAGTTGTATTTTGGCTTCTGTTTTCCTTCCTCCCAAATGAACTCTTACTAATACATCATGTACTACCTGTAACACCTCCTTTCTATAACCCACTGGTAATACAAGTTGATTAATGTCTGCCCATTTTTCATCTGCCTGTATAGGTAATGGTCTTCATTTCCTCATCAAAACCTCATTTTTAAGACAGTAACGTTTTGAGATACACTCACATTCTTCTTCTGTGTTTGCTTTTTGATACAACCACTTTAGTTTTTCATCTCTTTGTTGTAATTCAACTAACCTCTCAAAAAATGTCCACTTTGTCTTCTATCTGTTCTTGCTTTTTTTTTAATCATTTGATAATTGAACTTCAACTTCCTTACCTTTATTCTTTGATTTCTGCTCCTGTGGCACTGTAACCTGGTTACCACACAGTCAGGAAAAGTCCCAGGATATACTTGCTGTAATATATCAGTTGCCTGATTTTCCACTAGCTTTTCAACCAAAGCAGGCATCACTTCCACCTGTGATGCAGCTACATCATTCCTGAGGATAAACTATACCTCCAGAATAGAGAATTTCTCTATTACTCTTACCATCACTTCACTTCTCACCGCATTCTCTAACCTCACTCTATACAATAAAACACTACTCTTCTCACCACAAATTCCACATATTACAGCCTTTCTGAAATATTTCCAAAGTTCACATCTCCTTATTTCTCACCATCAAAGATTGACTTGCTTCTGTATCTCTTAAAATTTTAAGTTATGTACCTATTCCTCCTGATACACATGATTAAACGTTACCCACACAGGGAAATTCTTCAAAGAGATCTGGTACTTTCATATTAACCATCCACTGACCAGGCTGTTTATTCTTTTGCAACTCTTTAGAACATAGAACCTAGAACAATACAGCGCAGAACAGGCCCTTCGGCCCTCGATGTTGTGAACTATTCTCAGCTCGTCCCCCAAAACTATCCCAAAATCATCCATGTGCTTATCTAAGGATTGTTTAAATCTCCGTAATGTGGCTGAGTTGACTATGTTAGCAGGTAGTGCATTCCACGCCCTTACTACTCTCTGCGTAAAGAACGTGCCTCTGACATCTGTCCTAAATCTATCGCTCCTCAATTTGTAGTTATGCCCCCTCGTACACGCTGACGTTATCATCCTAGGCAAAAGACTTTCACTGCCGACCTTATCTAATCCTCTGATCATCCTGTATGTATCTATCAAAACCCCCCTTAACCTCCTTCTTTCCAATGAGAACAGATTCAAGTCTCTCAGCCTTTCCTCATAAGACCTTCCCTCCAGACCAGGCAACATCCTGGTAAATCTCCTCTGCACCTTTTCCAATGCTTCCACATCCTTCCCGAAATATGGGGACCAGAACTGTACACAATATACCAAGTGTGGCCGCACCAGCGTTTTGTATATTTGCAGCATGATATTGTGGCTCCGGAACTCAATCCCTCTACAAATGAAACCTATGCCTTCTTTACAGCACTATCCACCTAGGTGGCAATTTTCAGGGATCTGTGTACATGGACTCCAAGATCCCTCTGCACATCCACACTACCAAGAATCTTTCCATCGACCCAGTACTCTGCCTTCCTGTTATTCTTCCCAAAGTGCATCACCTCACATTTAGCTGCATTGAACTCCATTTGCCATCTCTCAGCCCAATTCTGCAATTTATCCAAGTCCCCCTGCAACCTGTAACATTCTTTCACACTGTCCACTACTCCACCGACTTTAGTCTCGTCTGCAAATTTACTAATTCATCTACCTCTGCCTGCGTCTAAGTCATTTATAAAAATGACAAACAGCAGTGGCCCAAAACAGATCCTTGTGTCACACTACTAGGAACCGGACTCCAGGCTGAATATTTTCCATCAACCACCACTCGCTGCCTTCTTTCAGAAAGCCAGCTTCTAATCCAAACTGCTAAATCACCCTCAATCCCATGCCTCTGCATTTTCTCCAACAACTTATCATGTGGAACCTTATCAAAGGCTTTATTGAAGTCCATGTATACCACGTCAACTGCCCTACCCTCATTTACATGCTTGGTCACCTTCTCAAAAAACTCAATGAAGTTTGTGAGACACAACCTGCCCTTGACGAAACCATGTCGACTATCTGAAATCAAATTGTTGCTTGCTAGATGATTATAAAACTTATCTCTTATAGTCCTTTCCAAAACCTTTCCTACTTTAGAAGTAAGGCTCACTGGTCTATAATTTTCTGGGTCATCTCTACTGCCCTTCTTGAACAAGGGCACAACATTTGCAATCCTCCAGTCCTCTGATACCAAACCTGTAGACAATGACGACTCAAATATCAAAGCCAAAGGCTTTGCTATCTCCTCCCTAGCTTCCCAGAGAATCCTCAGATAAATCCCACCCATCCCAGGGCACTTGTCTACTTTCACTCCTTCTAGAATTGATAACACCTGTGCGTAACTAACCTCGATCCTTTCTAGTCTAATATCTTGTATGTCATTCGTCTCCTCTACAATATTCTCCTTTTCCTGAGTGAACACCGATGAGAAATGTTCGTTTAGCGCCTCTCCGATCTCCACAGGGTCCACACTCAACTTCCCACTTCTTTGATTGGCCCTATTCTTACCCTAATCATTCTTTTATTCCTCACATACCTACAGAAAGCTTTAAAGTTCTCCTTTATTCTATTTACTAAAGACTGCTCATGTCCTCTCTTTGCTCTTGTTAACTCTCTCTTTGAATCCTTCCTGGCTGAGCTATAACTCTCCATTGCGTCATCTGTACCATCTTGCCTCATCAACACATAAGCCTCCTTCTTCTTCTTCGTAACAAGAAATGCAATTTCTGTTGTAAACCACGGTTCCCTTACCTTATCACTTCCTCCCTGCCTGACAGGGACATACCTATCAAGGACACGCAATATCTGTTCCTTAAACCAACTCCACATTTCCATTGTGTGCATCCCCTGCATTTTTCTACCCCATTCTATGCATCCTAATTCTTGCCTAATTGCATTATAGTTACCCTTGCCCCATCGATAGCTCTTGACCTGTGACAGTACCTATCCCTTTCCATCACTGAACTAAACGTACTGAATTATGGTCACTCTCTCCAAAGTGCTCACTTACAACTAAATCAAACACTTGGCCTGATTCATTACCAAGCACCAGATCAAGTGTGGCCTCCCCTCTTGTCGGCCCTTTGACATACTGTGTCAGGAAACCCTCCTGTACACGTTTGACAAAAACTAATCCATCCGACGTACTAGAGTTATAGCATTTCCAGTCAATGTTGGGGAAGTTAAAGTCCCCTATAATGACCACCCTGTTCCTTTCACTCCTACTCCTACTTTTGTAAATCCTCTCTTCTACCTCCCTGGAACTCTGCGGAGGCCTATAAAAAACTCCAAGCAGTATGACCTCTCCTTTCCTGTTTCTAACCTCAGCCCACATTACCTCAGTAGAGGAGTCCTCATCAAAAGTTCTCTCAGCCACTGTTATACTATCCTTGACTAACAAGGCCACGCCTCCCCCTCTTTTACCGCCTTACCTGTTCTTAATGAAAGATCTAAACCCTGGAATCTGCAACATCCATTCCTCAACTGCTCTATCCATGTCTCCAAAATGGCCACAACATCGAAGTCCCAGGTACCTATCGTTGCTGCAAGCTCACCTACCTTATTTCGGATACTTCTGGCATTGAAGTAAACACACTTCAAACCACTTCGCTGTCTGCCAGAGCACATTCCTGTGACCCTGAAATCCTGACCCTGTCCTTCTGTGCACTGCAGCTACACCTCCAGTTCCCATCCCCCTGCTGAGCTAGTTTAAACCCACCCAAATAACACCAGCAAGTTTCCTACCCAGGATATTAGTACCCCTCTGGTTCAAGTGAAGACCGTCCGGTTTGTACAGGTCCCACCTTCCCCAGAGTGAGCCCCATTTATCCAAGAACCTTAAACCCTCCCTCCTGCACCATCCTTGCAGCCACGTGTTCAGCTGATATCTCTCCCTATTCCTTGCCTCGCTATCATGTGGCACGGGCAACAAACCAGAGATAACAACTCTGTTTGCTCTAGCTCTCAGCTTCCACCCTAGCTCCCTGAAATCCTGCCTTACATCCCTATCCCTCTTTCTACCTATGTCATTGGTACCTACATGGACAACGACTTGAGGCTGGCCACCCTCTCCCTTCACGACCCCAAAGATACAATCCGAGACATCATGAACCCTGGCATCTGGGAGGCAACACACCAACCGCGAGTTTCATTCGTTTCCTACAAACCTTTTACCTGAGCCTCTAACTATTGAGTCCCCAATGATTAACACTCTCCTCCTTTCCCTCCTTCCCTGGTGTGCAACAGGGACAGGTTCTGTGCCAGAGACCTGGGCCCCACTGCATACCCCTGGTAAGTCATCCCCCTCAAAAGTATCCAAAATAGTATATATGTTTAGTTTCTACTGGGATCATCTTTACTTTAATAAACCCCACTGGCTTCTCCTGTTTTCTCACACTCATCTTTTCAGTTCCTTTTCTAAACAACTAAAACTGCAACTGCATATGTTCTGCTTTATTATAGTGAAACTATCTGAGGTTTTTATTTCTCTTATTCCCTCATGGGTTTCTTTTTTAATCTGAGGTAAACTATGTTTACTATTTTCAATGAGGTCTCCTATTCCTTTAACACCTGAGGATTTCTCTTTTCCCCAATTTCTGTCCCCCACAGATTGAAATTGATGTTGGATGCCAAACTTTGATTTGTGAATTAATTCATAAACATTTGCCATTTCTGCAGCTAGTCCTGCAATTTAAGTCCTCTGCTCTTCTATTTGAGTTCTCACTGCTCCAGGAAGTGAACTTTTGAACTCTTCTAAAAGTGTCATTGTTTGATCTATTTTCAATGCCCTTATTCACCTATCAAAATTACGTTGTTTGATCCTTTAAAACTCGATGTACATTTGACCAGGTTTCCTCCTTAGATTTTTAAAACCTTGTGTGTAGGCCTCTGGCACTATTAGTTCATATATACTAAAGATGGCCTTTTTCACCTCATCATACTCCCCAGACATCTCATCAGATTATGATACAAATATGTCACTAGTTCTGCCTACTAATTTTGTTCGAACCAGCAATACCCACATGGTCACCTGCTATTTCATTTGTTTAGCCGCGTTCTCAAATGAAATGGAAAATTCTTCTCTGTCCTTCTCATCAAACTTTGGTAATGTTTGGACATATATAAACAGACTTCGATCAGGCTTTTGGCTATGAATCGATTTGATCTTACTCCTACTCTGTACCTTCACCATGTAAGTCAACTTCCACTTTTCAGTTCCAACTTGGATCTTGGATAGGGAAAATAGACAAACCCTTTTCCCTAGGGTGGGGGAGTCGAGAAGAAAAGGGCAAAGGATTAGGGTGAGAGAGGAAAGATATAAAAGGGACCTAAGAGGCAGCTTTTTCATGCAGCTGGTGGTGGGTATATGGAAGGAGCTACCAGAGGAAGTGCTGGAGGCTAGCCTGACCTCATTACAGTCTTGGTCCAAACATGGACAAAAGAGCTGAATTCCAGAAGTGAGATGAGAGTGACTGCCCTTGACTTCAAGGCTGCATTCACCCGAGTGCAGCAACAAGGGGCCCTAGCAAAACTGGAGCCAGTGGGTGTCAGGGGGCAAAGTCTCTGGTGGTTAGAGTCCTAGAAATATATAGCATGGAAACGGATCCTTCAGTCCAACCCGTCCATGCCGACCAGATATCCCAACCCACTTTAGTCCCACAAGCCAGCACCTGGGCCATATTCCTCCAAACTCTTTCTATTCATATGTCCATCCAAATGCCTTTTAAATGTTGCAATTGTACCAGTCTCCACCACATCCTCTGGCAGCTCATTCCATACACGTACCACCGTCTGCCTGAAAAAGTTGCCCCTTAGGTCTCTTTTATATCTTTCCCCTCTCAACCTAAACCTATGCCCTCTAGTTCTGGACTGCACCACCCTTTGTGGAAAAGACTTTGTCTATTTATTCTATCCATGCCCCTCATGATTTTATAAACCTCTATAAGGTCACCCCTCAGTCTCCAAAGCTCCAGGGAAAACAGCCCCAGCCTGTTCAGCCTCTTCCTATAGCTCAAATCCTCCAACACTGGCAACATCCTTGTAAATCTTTTCTGAACCCTTTCAAGTTACACATCTTTCCGATGGGAAGGAGACCCGAATTGCACACAATATTCCAACAGTGGCCTAAGCAATGACCTGTACAGCTGCAACATAACCTCCCAACTCATGTACTCAATACTCTGACCAATAAATACCAAACACCTTCTTCATCATCCTATCTACCTGCGACTCCTCTTTCAAGGAGCTATGAACCTGCACTCCAAGGTCTCTTTGTTCAGCAATACTCCCTAGGACCTTACTATTAAGTGTATAAGTCCTGCTAAGATTTGCTTTCCCAAAATGCAGCACCTCACATTTATCTGAATTAAATTCCATCTGCCGCTTCTCAGCCTATTGGCCCATCTGATCAAGATCCCGTTGTAATCTGAGGTAACCCTCTTAGCTGTCCACTACACCTCCAATTTTGGTGTCATCTGCAAACTCACTAACTAAACCTCTAATGCTCACATCCAAATCATTTATGTAAATGATGAAAAGTAGTGGACCCAGCACCGATCCTTTTGGCACTCCACTGGTCACAGGCCTCCAGTCTGAAAAACATCTCTCCACCACCACCCTCTGTCTTCTACCTTTGAGCCAGTTCTGTATCCAAATGGCTAGTTCTCCTTTTATTCTGTGAGATCTAACCTTGCTAACAAGTATCCCATGGGGAACCTTGTCGAACGCCTACCACTCTACCCTCATCAATCCTCTTTGTTACTTCTTCAAAAAAGTCAATCAAGTTTGTGAGACATGATTTCCCACGCACAAAGCTATGTTGTCTACTGCTAATCAGTCCTTGCCTTTCCAAATACATGTACATCCTGTCCCTCAGGATTCCCTCCAACTACTTGCCCACCACCGATGTCAGGCTCACCGGTCTTTCGTTCCCTGGCTTGTTCTTACCACCTTTCTTAAACAGTGGCACCACGTTTGCCAACCTCCATTCTTCCGGCACCTCACTTGTGACTATCAATAACACAAATATCTCAGCAAGAGGCCCAGCTTCCCTAGCTTCCCACAGAGTTCTAGGGTACACTTGATCAGGTCCTGGGGATTTATCCACCTTTAACCGTTTCAAGACATCCAGCATTTCCTTCTCTGTAATATGGACATTTTTGAAGGTATCACCATCTATTTCCCTACATTCTACTTCTTCCATATCCTTTTCCACAGTAACTACTGATGCAAAATACTTGTTTAGTATCTCCCCCATTTTTGCGGCTCCACACAAAGGCTGCCTTGTTGATTTTTGAGGGATCCTATTCTTTCCCTAGTTACCCTTTTGTCCTTAATGTGTTTGTAAAAACTCTTAGGATTCTCCTTAATTCTATTTGCCAAAGCTATCATGTCCCTTTTTGCCCTCCTGATTTCTCTCTTAAGTATATTCCTACTGCCTTTATACTCTTATAAGGATTCACTCGATCTATCCTGTCCATACCTAACATATGCTTCCTTCTTTTTCTAAACCAAACCATTAATTTCATTAGTCATCCAACATTCCCTATACCTACCAGCCTTTCCTTTCACCCCAACAGGACTCTTGTTACCCCTTTTCTGACTCTTCCCATTTTCCAGCCATTATTTTACCTGTGAACATCTGCCCCCATTCAGCTTTTTAAAGTTCTTGTCTCATACCATCAAAAATGGTCTTCCTCCAATTTAGAACTTCAACTTTTAGATCTGGTCTATCCTTTTCCATCACTATTTTAAATCTAATAGAATTATGGTTGCTAGCCCCAAAGTGCTCCCCCATTGACATCCCAGTAACCTGCCCTGCCTTATTTCCCAAGGGTAGGTCAAGTTTTGCACCTTCACTAGTAGTTACATCCACATACTGAATATTCAGGTTTCAGCTGACAAGTGGCAAGTAGCTTTTGCACAATACAAATGCCAGACTATGACCATCATCAATGAGAGACAATGTAACCATTGACCCTTTCTCATTCAATGCTGTTACACCACTGAATCCTCCATTGTCTACATCCTGAGGGTTTTCATTGATATGAAAGTCAACTGGACTGACCACATAAACACAGTGGCTACAAGAGCAGATCAGAGCCTAGGAATACTACAGCGAATGACTCACCTCCTCACTCCCCAAAGCCTATCAACCATGTCCAAGGCATAGAATACTCCCCACTTGCCTGAATGAGTGCAACTCCAACAGCTTGATAACATCCATGAAAAAACAGCCCAGTTGATTGGCATTGCATTCACAAATGTTCAGTCCCTTCACCACTGGCGCTCAGTGGCAGCAATGTATACTATCTACAAAATTCACTGAAGATTCTCAGAGATTACCTTCCAAACCCACAACCACGTCCATCTAGAAGGACAAGGGCAGCAGATAAATGGGAACACTACCACCTTCAAGTTCCCCTTCAAGACACTGACTGTTCCTTCACTGTCACTGGATCAACATTTTGGAATTCCATCTCGAACGGCATTGTGGGGCAACTCGCAGCAGTTCAATAAGGCAGTTCACCACCAACTTCTCAAGGGGAACTAGGGATGGGCAATAAATGCTGGCCAGTCAGCGACACCCACATCCCCAAAAATGAATTAAAAAAAGAGAAACAGATCTGCCGTGATCGATGGTCCAAATGGTCTGATTCTGCTGTCATATCTTATGGTCACTACTGTCATTTACAGAACATCCTTCAACTCATTTAGAAGGTGTTCACACCCTCCACATCTCAATTCAAACAGGGCAAATTAACTTCATGAATATGTATGCTGCAACCTTGTGACAAAAGTCCAGTTTCACTATTTTCAGCGTAATCCCTCAGGCAGAACATTTTTGTCTACTCAATGATTTCAATGCAATGATGGACATGTACAATGAGGCATGGCTTTCTGCCTTCAATGTCAATCTAGAAAAGATAATTAGGAATGAACAGAGACTACCTGATCTTTGCCAACATCAGTGTGCAGTATTGGTCTCCTCACCTGAGGAAGGATGCTGGTGATGGGGGTCCAGCAAAGGTTTACCAGACTGTTTCCTGAGATGGTAGGACTGACACATGAGGAGAGACGGGATTATTGAGGACTGTATTCACTGAAGTTTAGATGAATGAGGGAGGCTGTCTTAGAATCTTATAAAATTCTGACAGAACTAGACAGGGTAAATGTAGGAAGGATTTTCGCAATGACTCCAAAACCAGAGGTTCTCAAGATAAGGGATAGGGTATTTAGGACTGAGATGAGGAGAAATATCTTCACCTAAAGAGGGTGGGGAGTCTGTGGAGTTATCTGCTACCTGAAAGCAGTTGAAACCAAAGCATTCTATGTTTTCAAGAAGGAGGTATAATTCTTAGCATAAAGGGATCAAAGCAGATGGGGAGAAAGCAGGAGCAGGGAGTTGGATGATCAAAGTGGATGGTAAAGCAGGCTCAAATGACTGAATGGCTTTGTTTTGTTCCTATTTTCAATGTTTCTACAATCCCTAATGAGAGACTTTAAGCCCTTACGAATGTCCTTATAATTCACATTAGTGGACAATTTTCTCTCCACTACTTTGGTTACATCATCAAAGAAATTCAAACAGGATCATCAAGTATAAACTACCCTCACAAATCCAGTCATTTCTGTTTCTTTCAAATGCTTTGTTCAAATATTGATATCAGAAAGAGATCCTAAATCTGCATGTTTAAATTTTACGTAGAAGATAGTAATGTTCACAACGTGTTTTGAATATTACGATTTTAGGAACATAATACTCCCCTTCATTACAAACCATTTTTGAGCTGAAGCAATGAAAAGAAACACAAATACAAGAGAAACTATTGAATCTCAAACCTGTGGAAAGTGCTGTAACAACGATCATAATGCTGCAGACAGTTTGTATCCAGCACAATATTCCTTTTTGAATAGCCATGCTTCTTGAAGATAAAATAATGCTGCCGTTAACATATTGTTGTGAATCCTCTGGGAGTCAATTACAATGTGGACACTGTTATTTTTTATATAGTTTATATATAGACCAATCCCACTTGTGCCAATTGACCACACCCCTCTGTATTAATGTTTGCAATGGGTGATGTAGATCAGTGAACTTTGGTTACATCATATTAATTGTTTCTGGAGATGTTTTTCACCAAACATTTTTTCATGTCAAGGTCTGAAATTAAAGTTAGATTTATAAGTTGTTTAAATTCACTTTTATTTTAGCATATTTTCAATGTTATTTCAGCGTTGAATGAAAAATTATATCCTTTTAGTTTTATAATATTTACTACTGGAAACAAATAGTAAACTGTCACCAGAAGTTTCATTTCATTGATTTTTTTTAGTCATTAAAAAAATTTAAGTTTAATTTGTTTCCAGTTTATATTTCTTAACAATAGAGTTGCTTTCACATATCAGAAAATGTAGGTTAAAAATAAAGAATAAGAATTAAAGAATAATCTTAAAATCATCATTCAATAAACATTACTATTTATGTGCTCCTTTAATTTGTTTGTTTAATTTTTTAAAACGCCTACTTTCTGTAATGTAACTGATGATAAATAGGCAAATTAATATTGGTAGTTTGATGCAGCAGAAACATTGATTCAAATTTCATGCCAGTTGCCTTAAATCCATCCTATGCATGGATGTCTGCCGCTAAGATAATTTCTACATATTTACTCTAGCCGTCCATGAGCAATACTTCTATCACAGCTCCTCCTAGTCTTTTCTGCAATTATTATTTCTGGTGCCTCGGTTGATACTAGTTGGTCTGTTCAGTTTTAATTTGCATTGTCTGTAGCAGTTTTGACACAAATGGTTCCCTTATTAGGATATTAAAGAGGCAATTAGGAGTGAACTACATTACTGTGCATCTGCAGTCACATGTCGATGTGATTAGTTAAGGTAGATTTTCTTAAAGGACATTAGTGAACCAGGCAGGTTTTTACAACAATTTACTAGTTTAATAGAACTTACTTGACCACTTAAGACCTTATTTAGCTTCTGAGTGGAACCTTCCTTGCTGTGGTCAGATGCAGGCATGCTGCATCCCATATTTCCTTCCGGTTTGGCAGCCCCATTCTTCCCAGCCTACTTGGTGAAACCATTATGTTCAATTCTCTGCAATGTTCTTTTGGAATGAAGACAAGGTCTTCACGATGTTAATGAAGAGGTGGAATGCTGTCAGGAGTGAAAATCTTCAGTTGTGTGCTGAGACTTAGGAAGGCAGGTGTTGTTGTTGTTCTTAAAGTGGGCAGACTAAGGGAGAGATGTTGAAAAATCATGAAATATTTCGATATGGTGAAGCAGAAATGAAATGTTTCAGTGGCAGAATGTACAGTAACCAGAGGATACAGGTTTAAAGTAAATATCAAAAAAATACAAAATGAGGAAAGGTACTGATACCATGATTTGAATGACCTGCATTGCACTGCTTCAACGTGTGTTTGAAGCAGATTCCAGCAAGTTTCAAAAATGAGTTGAAAATGAAAATCTTGCAGGGCTATAGAGAATGAGGAGGGGAATAGATCTAATTGGTTTGATCTTTCATAAATGCCAGGAGGAACACAATGGACAGAATGGTTTTATCCTTTGTTGTACCATTCTGCACATCTTTGATTCCAGGGAGACATTTGGGTGAATCACAATCATATTATAATACTGCTTCTAACTTTTTTTCTGTTTAGACAGTCGTCCGCATTACTAGCAAAAGATTTTGCTCGTGGCTCCTTTAGAAATGCAGACTGAATCCAATTCTGTCCTTATAGCACAGGAAAGTCAAAGAGATGTCAAAGCACACTCTCCCCTTCTCACAACTAGTGACGTAAATTTGTGATTTTAATGACCAGCAGCACTGACAGCCACTTTGACCGCTCCTGTGAAAGGACAGGATATGAGCTAAGTTTGGTATTAGGATACCAATTGGGTAGGGTGCCAGATGGTAGAGTGCCAGGTAAGTAGGATACCAGGGAGCCAAGTGAATAGGGTGTAATTTATAAAGTGTCCAGGGTAGGTCAAGGTTTGTAGGGGTGTTGAGTCTGGTGGGGATATGGGAGGGATTAGATTAGATTACTTACAGTGGAAACAGGCCCTTCGGCCCAACAAGTCCACACTCCGAACAACAACCCACCCAGACCCATTCCCCTACATTTATCCCTTCACCTAACACGAGGAACAATTTAACATGGCCAATTCACCTAACCTGCACATTTTTGGACTGTGGAAGGAAACCGGAGCACCCGGAGGAAACCCACGCAGACACGGGGAGAATGTGCAAACTCCACACAGACAGTTGCCTGAGGCGGGAACTGAACCCGGTCTCTGGCGCTGTGAGGCAGCAGTGCTAACCACTGTGCCACCACGTCGCCACCAGCGTGCAAAGTTGGTTGGTTCCAATGGCAATTGTGGATTGAAGTATATTTTGGATATTGTTGTTTGGAAGGAGATTTTGGGTCCAGGGATGTGGAGGGTGTTGGGTCAGGAGTCAAGGGTGTAAGGGGTCTGAGGAGCTGTACTTATGGGTGTGTGAGATAAGTTAGGGAGTAAGTGTAATAGTTAGCTAGGAGTTAGATTAGATTTTCTGGGTAACTCTTAACTGCAGCAAAAACCTTCAAATTCTTCACTTTTAATGGACACTTTTAGAGGGTTCTGGGTATGGGAATCACTTAGTTGCCCATTTAGAATCTTCCATTTTACTGGGCAACTCCTTGGAGTCCGCTGCATGGGGATACTTCAGGGTCCATAATGTGTAGCTCATTTCAAAGCTGCAGAAACAATTATTTGGCCCTCTGAAAATTTCGACCATTTGTGCTTTTGTCACATTTCGACCTGACTACACTGATGCATTCTTTGCTGATGTCACATTTTCTCGCTTCATAAACTTAAGATCGTCTAAAACTTTGCTGCTGGTTCCCTCATAAGCATGCACATCTACTGCTTAGATAGACTAGGGAAGAAAATTCAAAGTAATGTCACAATCACAAGTTTCCTTCTGAGTTACACACTACCTTGACTTGAAATGTATACCCATTCACTTATCATTGCTGTGTCAATGTTTTGAAACTCCCTGTTTAACAGGACTATGATCATATGAACAAGGAGAAAGAGTAGACTATTTGACCAGTTGAGCTTGCTCTGGTATTCAATAAGGTTCACAACCCTCCAAGGGATTTTCTTTCCCTCATCTCTGTCATAAATGGATGAACGCTCAGTTTTAAACTTTGGCCTCTAATTCTAGATTTTACCACAAGATGGAACATTCTTTCCACATCACAACCCAGTCAAGTCCCCTCAGTATTTTATATGTTTCAATTAAGTCAACTCTGACTCTTCTAAACTCCAGATTTTAATCTAATAAACCTTCTCTGAACTTCTTCCAGTGCATTAACATCCTTCTGTTAGGTATGGTGACCAGTACTCCAGATGCAGTCCCAATAGTGCCCTGTATAACTGAAGCATCACCTCCCTATGCTTACATTCAATTCCCCTCTCAATAAAACATAATATTCTATTAACTTTCCTTGAAAACTGTCAGGTGCATGCTTCATTTCAATGGCCAAGTACCTTATAAGGATGGTTAGAGGGAGATATGGGCCACCCTCTTTAACCATGGTGACTCCGGTATGCAATGTCCTGACTGAGGCCAAGAGTAGATGCAATGAGATCTGGGTATCCTTGTACACTCTTGTCTGAAAGTAAACATGAAGGTGCAGCAGGCGGTAAAGAAGGCAAATGGTATGTTGACCTTCATTGTGAGAGGATTAAAATACGGGAGCAGGGATGTCTTGCTGCAGTTAGCCAGGGCTTTGGTGAGGACATACCTGGAGTACTGTGTGAAGTTCTGGTCTCTTTATCTGAGGGAGGCTGTTCTGGCTGTGGAGGGAGTGTACCAAGGGTTTACCAGACTGTTTCCTGGGATGGCAGGACTGACATATGAAAAGAGACTGGATCAGTTAGATCAGAGACTGGGTCATATTCACAGGAGTTTAAAAAAATATTTACTGGTTTAACTACCTCACATTTGTTTATTATATCTCACAGAAACAATAAAATTCTAACAGGATGAGACCTGATCCTGGGTCACCACTAAAGGATAATGGATAGGCCATTTAGGACTGAGATGAGGAGAAATGTCTTCATCCATAGAGAGGTGAAGCTCTAGAATTCTCTGTCAGAGAAAGCAGTAGAAGCCAAACCATTGAATGGACTAAAAGAATCAAAGAGTATGTGGAGAAAGCAGGAACAGGATAATGAATTTAATAATCAGCTGGTGTGGTGAATCAGGCTCGAGAAACCTAATGGCCTACTCCTAGTCTTATTTTCCATGTTTCTATGTTTCTAGATGACTCCTCTGGTACCAAGAATACGTCCACATGAAAAACTTGATATTCCTTGGAAACTCCAGCGGCAGGCAGCAATGGTGCTCAGAAATGGAGCTTGAACACTTGCTTTGGGATATTCAGCAACCGTAGGTGAGTTTGAAGGAGGGTAGCTGGAACAGTCGAACAAACCGTTTCTGAAATGAAGGGTGTCTTTGTCTGATGAAGAATTCTTAATCCCATGTAAATGCTTTGTTCTTTAACATTAATTTCCCTTCATGTTTGTAATGACCTAATGTCAGGGGAATAAATAATGTCAGTTTCATGATCTTTGGACCAATTATGTGTTCAAATCTCCTGGTACATTGTCACTGGTTGTCAATGGAAATGTTGTTCAAATGATTAGTTTAAGGAAACTAGCTATATATGTCCTTGTAACAATACAAAGTTGTCTGAATAATAATGTTTTATCTCGGGTATCAAGCTAGAATGGGCCATTACTATAAAGGTTTACAGCAATTCTGGCTTACACAGTATCACTAGCATTATGCTTATGGAGGGAATAAACTAACTGTGGTTAGCAATACACACACTAATAGCATTACCTTACACCAGGAACAACCATTAAATTTGTTTAATGTTGGTAAGTCGTGGGTTCCTGCTGGGTGGTTTGTTTTTTATTTTCATAACCTTACATAGAAACATACAAATTAGGATCAGGAGTGGCCTATTCTACCACGTCATAGAGCCATGTTGGTATAACTCTGGTCTCTGATAACAATTAAGTTACTTGTTCGTTAAGAAATTACTTCTACCTTAAGAATACTCAAAGTCAACCTCTACTGCTGTCTGGGTGAGAGAGATCCTGGATGTGAGCATAAGTGGTAGAGTCAGTAAGTTTGCAGATGACACCAAAATTGGAGGTGTAGTGGTCAGCGAAGAAGGCTACATCCGATTTCAACAGGACCTTTATCAGATGGGCCAATGGGCTAAGAAGTGGCAGATGAAGTTTAATTCAAATAAATGTGAGGTGCTGCATTTTGGGAAAGCAAATCTTAGCAGGACTTATACACTTAATGGTAAGGTCCTAGGGAGTATTGCTGAACAAAGAGACCTTGGAGTGCAGCTTCATAGCTCCTTCAAAGTGGAGTCGCAGGTAGATAGGATAGTGAAGAAGGCGTTTGGTATGCTTTCCTTTATTGGTCAGAGTATTGAGTACAGGAGTTGGGAGGTCATGTTGCGGCTGTACAGAACATTGGTTAGGCCACTGTTGGAATATTGCATGCAATTCTGGTCTCCTTCCTATCGGAAAGATGTTGTGAAACTTGAAAGGGTTCAGAAAAGATTTACAAGGATGTTGCCAGGGTTGGAGGATTTGAGCTATAGGGAGAGGCTGAACAGGCTGGGGCTGTATTCTCTGGAGCGTCGGAGCCTAAGGGGTGACTTTATAGAGATTTACAAAATCATGAGGGGCAAGGATAGGATAAATAGACAAAGTCTTTTCCCTGGGGTGGTGGAGTCCAGAACTGGAGGGCATAGGTTTAGGGTGAGAGGGGAAAGATATAAAAGAGACCTAAGGGGAAATTTTTTCATGCAGAGGGTGGTACTTGTATGGAATGAGCTGGCAGAGGAAATGGTGGAGGCTGGTACAATTGCAACATTTAAAAGGCATTTGGATGGGTATATGAATAGGAAGGGTTGATAGGGATATGGGCCGGGTGCTGGCAAGTGGGACTAGATTGGGTTGGGATGTCTGGTCGGCATGGACGGGTTGGACCGAAGGGTCTGTTTCCATGCTGTACATCTCTATGACTCTATGACTCACAAGCCTCTGATGGAAAAGATCTCCTAATTTTCATCTTAAATGGGAAACCCATTATTTTTAGTCCTAACCACAAGAGAAAATATCCTTTTAGCATCCATCCTGTCAAGATCCCTCTCAGTATTTAAAATGTCCCAGAAACATCACATCTCATTCTTCTAAACTGCAATGAGTAAAGGCCCAATTCATGAAATCTTTCATCATAAAATGAGAGTATGATTGATCTGATAATTCTCAACTTTATTTTCCAACCTAATCCCCATAACCCTTGATTTTCTTACTGATTAAATCTGTTGTCTCAGTCTTGAATACACTAACGACCCAGTTTCAACAGTCATAGGGTCATACAACTTGGAAACAGACCCCTTGTCCAACCAGTCCATGCTGACCATAAATCTTACACTAAACTATTCTGCCCATATACACCCAAACACTTCTTAGTTATCTGTTCATCTAAATTCTTTAAAATGTTGTAACTCTACCCACATCCATCACTTCCTCTAAAGTTCATTTCACACATGAACCACTCTGTGTATAAAAAAAATTGCCCTTAAGTTTCATTAAGGTCACCTCTCATTCTTTAAACTCCAGTGATTACAAGCCCTAACATCTTAATCTCTCTTCATAAGAAAATCCCTCCATGCACAGAATCAACATCATAAACCTCCTGTGGGCTGTCTCCACTGTCAGTATTTCTTACCTTAGATAAGGGGACTAAAACTGTTTACAGCGTTCCAGTATGGTATAACCAACACCTTGTCTAGTTTTAGCAAGACCTCCCTTTTTTTATTCTTCATTCTGTTTGAAATAAAGATCAACAATTTGCCTTCACTATTGACTTAATATTGATATGAATATGGTTTTTATCTTTTTGTGATTCAGAAATTAGGACTCCAAATCCCTCTGTTCTTTAGCTTTCTATAGTCTTTCTCTATTTTAATAATGCTTAGCTTTTCTGTTCGCTCAACCAAATTGCAGAACCTCACATCTTTCCATGTTATATTCCATCTGACAAGTAATCACCAAGTCTTCAACATGTCAATATCCCTCTGTAGAACCTTGGTGTCATCCTCACCACTTTCCTTCCCATCCGGTTTTATGTCACTTGTCATATTGTAAATAACTGGGTCACAGCACTGATCAATATAGTTACAGTGTGCCTGAAAATGTTTCCTTTATCCCAACTCTCTGTCTTCTACTAGTCAGACAATCATCTTTAAATGCTAATATATTACGTCAATACCATGGGCTACTAAATATTTAGTTAGTTTATGTGTGGTACCTGGTCTAACATCTTCTGGACATCCAAATATATTATGTCTATTGATTCTCCTTTATCTGGGACGCACCTTTGTTGGGGCAGCAATGGTCTTATGGTCTTATTACTAGACTCAGAATTAGTACACTTGTACAGAAAAAGGCCATTCAACCCATTGTGTCTATACCGGCCCCGAAAGAGGTATCCAGTTAAATCCATTATCTAGCTCTATCTCTGTAGCTCATAAATTAATTATTTTGAAATATATATCCATCTCTCTTTTGAAACTCCTGTGGAATCTGCCTCCACCACTCTCCCATGCAGTGCATTCCAAATCCTAACTACTCTGAGTAAAAACATTTCTCCTCATCTCACGCCTAGTTCACTTGCTGACAATCTTGAAGTTGTGACCTCTAGTTACTGACATACCAGTTACTGAAATCATAATATTCTTCTTTACCCTGACAAAATTGCTCATAATTTTGAACGTCACAATAAGGTCATCTCTTAATCTTGTCTGTTCCAAGGAGAATAAGACCAAATTCTCTAATGACTCCAGACCCACAGCAATGTAATTCTTCACTGTCCTATTGGTAATAAATGCTGGCAAAGCTAGTGACCCCCTCTTCCTGGGAACTAATTGAAAAAAAACTATTGGCTTATTACCTGCTCAGAGATTAAATTCTTGAAGAAGGGTTACACCCGAAACGTTGACTTCTCCACCTCCTGATGCTGCCTGGCCTGCTGTTTTCTTCCAGCCTCCTGCCTGTCGACAAAGATTAAATTTGTCAGGCATCATTTCCACTTCATAAATCCATGCTGACTCTGCACGATAATCCTATGTATTTCTAAATGTTCAGAGAATCATCATTAAATTCTGAATGAACCGTTGGGTTAATTCATAAGATAGTCTTAATTCTGTGCAATTTAATGTGCAAATTGGTTTATAATTGACCAGAATTTATCTGTTAATGCATGTTTGCCAAATGTTAATTCTTGACGTTACACTTTAGGGATTTTGTGTTTGCCTTATTAGATCTCGGATCATAAAACTCCTTTTGTTTTGCCCAATGGAACCTTGTAGTTGCTTTCACTTATTAAATAATAAATAGCCGAGAATTTCCCATCATCCAGAGATGTGCAGGTTAGGTGGATTAGCCATGGGAAATGTGGGGTTATGGAGATTGGGTTGGTCTCGATGGGGTGTTCTTCTGAAGGTTGGTGCAGACTCAATGGGCCAAATGGCCATTATTTGTACTGTAGGGATTCTATGATTCTATTATTACGTCCTTTATAATAGACTCTAACATTTTCACAAAGATGTTAAACTAACTGGCTTACAGTTACCTATTTTTTGTTACATGGGCAGCTTTTAAATCCCCTGGGACTTGTGAAAAGCTATGACAAATGCATTGACTATCTTTGTAGATGCTTCCTTTAATATGCTAGGTTGCAACCCATCAGGTCCAAATGACTTATTGGCAATTTGCATCATTAGTTTCACCAGTTCTAGGGATAAATATTGCATTTTCTGGATTAGTGGTGCTGGAAGAGTACAGCAGTTCAGGCAGCATCCAAGGAGCTTCGAAGCTCCTCGAATGCTGCCTGAACTGCTGCGCTCTTCCAGCACCACTAATCCAGAATCTGGTTTCCAGCATCTGCAGTCATTGTTTTTACCTCATAAATATTGCATTTATTCACTCCACCAACCCACCTTTTAGCCTCTTGATTATTCAATGTTTTGGGAAAGATATTAATGTTCTCTACTATGAAGACTAATATCAAGTATACATAATACATAAATGATCTAGATCTGGATCTAGAAGAGGGCACTGTTGGTGTGATCAGCAAGTTTGCAGATGACACAAAGATTGGTGGAGTAGCAGAAAGCATAAGGGACTGTCAGAGAATACAGGAGGCTATACATTAAATGGGCATAAAAGTGGCAGATGGCTTTCAATCCAGACAAATGTGAGGTGATGCGTTTAGGCAAGACTAATTCCAGAGCGAATTATACAATGAATGGAAGAGCCTTGGGAAAAGTTGATGGGCAGAGAGATCTGGGAGTGCAGGTCCATTGTATCCTGAAGGTTGCTGCACAGGTGAATAGAGTGGTCAAGAAGGCATATAGTATGCTTGCCTTCATCGGACGACGGGGTATTGAATATAAGAGCTGGCAAGTCATGTTAAAATTGTACAAGACATTGGTTTGGCAGCATTTAGAATACTGTGTACAGTTCTGGACGCCACATTACCAAAAGGATGTGGATGCTTGGAGAGGGTGCAGAGAAGGTTTAGGAGGATGTTGCCTGGTATGGAAGGTGCTAACTATGAAGAGAGGTTGAGTAGGTTAGGTTTATTTTCATTAGAAAAAAGGAGATTGAGGGGGGACCTGATTGAGGTTTACAAAATCATGAAGGGTATAGACAAGGGGGATAGAGACAAGCTTTTTCCCAGGGTGAAGGATTCAATAACGAGAGGTCATGCTTTCAAGGTGAGAGGTGGAAAGTTTAAGGGGGTACACGCGGTAAGTACTTCACACAGAGGGTGGTGGGCGTTTGGAATGCGTTGCCAGCAGAGGTGGTAGAGGCAGGCACGGTAGATTCATTTAAGATGCTTCTGGATAGACGCATGAGTAGGTGGGGAGCAGAGGGATACGGCTGCTTAGGAATTGACCGACAGGTTTAGACAGTACATTTGGATCGGCTCAGGCTTGGAGAGCCGAAGGGCCTGTTCCTGGGCTGTAAATTTTCTTTGTTCTTTGTTCTTTGTATTTATTCAATTCCTCTGTGATTTCCTGGTGCCACATTATTATTTCCACAGCCTCATTCTCTAAGGGCCCTGTATTTACTTTTTATGTATTTAAAGAAGCTGTTACTATCTGTGTTTTAAAGTTACTTGTAAGTGTGCCCTACATTTATTTGCTGCCTTTTCACTATTTTTTGGTCATCATTTGTTCGCTTTTAAAACTAACAGTTATACTGAGGTCAGCCAGCTGGACCTCATTGAACCAACCAAAGAAACCCAAACATATAAATAGAAAGCAGGGATTTTCAGCATTGCTTCATGTGAAGCCCACTGAAGATGTTACCTAGTAGGGTAACGAAATGTCTGGAAATGAGCCTTGCAGCTCAGCAAGCAAACTTACATTCAAAAGGAAACACTGTCAAATACTGTAAATACTGTTTTGCCACTCTGATAGCTGACACTGACTGATGCAGTTCTTAAGTTAACGACAGTTAATGTGTAAATAAAGGGTAATTTGATGACTCAGTACTGGCCTCTATGGAGTTATTTCAAGAACTTCCACAATTCTCTGGCTCTCCACTTATCTTTGCCACATAGTGTGTTTTGTTTCTCCAGTCTGATGCCAGCCTTAATGCTCATGGTTAACTACTGTTGGTTTATTCTCTTCCTAAAATACTTCTTCCTCACTGGGATATAGTTTTGCTGAGAGGCATGCACTATTTTCTAAACCATCTGCTATTGCTCCTCAAAAGTCTTTTTTGCTAAACATCTTTCCCAATGAATTCTTACCAACTCAGTCCTCATTGGTATGTAATTACCCTTATTTAAGATTAGCATGGCAGTTTTCAACCCAGGTTTCTCACACTCAAACTGAATGCTAATTTCTACCATGTCGTTGCCCTGTTTTGTATGGGATCTTTTACTCTGAGATCATAGTGAGAAGATTTGTAGCTCAGGTTGAGGGTTTGGATGTGGGTTTGCTCACTAAGCTGCAAGGTTCATTTCCAGACATTTCGTTACCCTACTAGATAACATCTTCAGTGGGCCTCAGGCGAAACCTTTGCCTGAGGCCCACTGAAGATGTTACCTAGTAGGGTAATGAAACATCTGAAAATAAACCTTCCAGCTCAGCGAGCAAACATACATCCAAAACTCTGAGATCATTTATTAAACCTGCTAAATTAAACATTACCATATCCAAAATGGTCTGATCCCGAGTTGGATCCACAACATGTTATTCGAGAGAACTGTCTTTAATACACTCTATGAATTTTTCTTTGTGGCTACATTTGCCAATTTGATTTTCTTAAACTACCTGAAGCTTAAAGTCACCCGTAATTATTTTCTGATTTATTTTCTGTCTTACAGAGCAGCAACAATTAGGGCACTGATAGAATGTTCCCACCAGTGTCTTCTCCCCACTTTTATTTCTTACTTCTACTACATTATCCAAATTATAGATCATTTCTTACGAGTGGAGTTATTCCAACTCATACTAACTCAGCTAATTCATCACTTGTCATTTCCTGTATGTCCTTTTGGAAAGTTACATATCACTGAATATCTAGTTCCCAGCTTCGGTATCCTGGTAACCATGCCTCTGTAATGGCTATGATTAGATCCATTAACCTTCATTTGTGCAATAATTCATTTTGTTCTGAATGCTTTGCACATTTAAATTGAAAAAAAAAACAAAAAAAGAGAGAAAATTGATGGAAATCAGAAACAAAAAAAAGAATTGCTGGGACAACGCACCAGGTCTGGTAGCATCTGTGAAGAGAAAGCAGAGTTAATATTTTAGTCCAGTGATTCTTCTTCAGGTCTGAAGTACATTAAGCTGGTTGGGATGGCATTTATTGCTAGTCCTAAACGCTGTTGTGGAAATGGCGGTGTGCTGCCTTCTTAAACTGCTGCAGTGTGGTATATCCACAGGCTGTTAGGGAAGGAATGCTAGGATTTTAGCCGAATGATTGTAAAGGACGGTGATGTATCAAGTCAGGTCATAGAGTCATAGAGATTTACAGCATGGAAACAGACCCTTCGGTCCAACCTGTCCATGCCGACCAGATATCCCAACCCAATCTAGTCCCACTTGCCAGCACCTGGCCCATGTCCCTCCAAACCCTTCCTATTCATATACCCATCCAAATGCCTCTTAAATGTTACAATTGTACCAGCCTCCACCACTTCCTCTGCCAGCTCATTCCATACAAGTACTACCCTCTGCGTGAAAAAGTTGGCCCTTAGGTCTCTTTTATATCTTTCCCCCTCACCCTAAACCTATGCCCTCTAGTTCTGGACTCCCCGACCCAGGGAAAAGACTTTGCCTATTTATCCTATCCATGCCCCTCATAATTTTGTAAATCTCTATAAGGTCACCCCTCAACCTCCGATGCTCCAGGGAAAACAGCCCCAGCCTGTTAAGCCTCTCCCTGTAGCTCAAATCCTCCAACCCTGGCAACATCCTTGTAAATCCTTTCTGAACCCTTTCAAGTTTCACAACATCTTTCCGATCGGAAGGAGACCAGAATTGCATGCAATATTCCAACAGTGGCCTGACCAATGTTCTGTACAGCTGCAACATGACCTCCCAACTCCTGTACTCAATACTCTGACAAATAAAAAAAAGCATACCATACGCCTTCTTCACTATCCTATCTACCCGGGACTCCACTTTCAAGGAGCTATGAACCTGCACTCCAAGGTTTCTTTGTTCAGCAACACTCCGTAGGACTTTATCATTAAGTGTATAAGTCCTGCTAAGATTTGCTTTCCCAAAATGCAGCACCTCGCATTTATCTGAATTGAACTCCATCTGCCACTTCTCAGCTCATTGGCCCATCTGGTCAAGATCCTGTTGTAATCTGAGGTAACCCTCTTTGCTGTCCACTACACCTCCAATTTTGGTGTCCACTACACCTCCAATTTTGGTGTCATCTGCAAACTTACTAACTGTACCTCTTATGCTTGCATCCAAATCAATTATGTAAATGACAAAATGTAGAGGACCCAGCACCGATCCTTGTGGCACTCCACTGGCCACAGGCCTCCAGTCTGAAAATCAACCCTCCACCATCACCCTCTGCCTTCTACCTTTGAGCCAGTTCAGTATCCAAATGGCTAGTTCTCCCTGCATTCCATGAGATCTAACCTTGCTAATCAGACTCTCATGGGGAACCTTGTCGAACGCCTTACTGAAGTCCATATAGATCACATCTACTGCTTTGCCCTCATCAATTCTCTTTGTTACTTTCTCAAAAAACTCAATCAAGTTTGTGAGACATGATTTCCCACGCACAAAACCATGTTGACTATCCCTATAAGTACATGTACTTGTTCCTCAGGATTCCTTCCAACAACTTGCCCATCACCGACGTCAGGCTCACTGGTCTATAGTTCCCTGGCTTGTACTTACCATCCTTCTTAAACAGTGGCACCACTTTAGCCAACCTCCAGTCTTCTAGCACCTCACCTGTAACTATCAATGATACAAATATCTCAGCAAGAGGCCCAGCAATTACTTCTCTACCTGCCCACAGAGTTCTAGGGTACATCTGATCAGCTCCTGTGGATTTATCCACTTTTATGCATTTCAAGACATCCAGCACTTCCTCCTTGTAATATGGACATTTTGCAAGATTCACCATCTATTTCTCTACTGTCTATATCTTCCGTATCCTTTTCCACAGTAAATACTGTTGCAAACTACTCATTTAGTATCTTGCCCATTTTCTGCAGCTCCACACAAAGGCCGTCTTGCTGATCTTTGAGGGGCCCTATTCTCTCCTTAGTTACCCTTTTGTCCTTAATATATTTGTAAAAATTCTTTGGATTCTTCTTAATTCTATTTGCCAAAGCTATCTCATGTCCCCTTTTTGCCCTCCTGATTTCCCTCTTAATTATACTCTTACTTCCTTTATACTCTTCCTAAGGATTCACTCGATCTATCCTGTCTATATGCTTACACATGCTTCCTTCTTTTTCTTAACCAAACCCTCAATTTCTTTAGTCATCCAGCATTCCCTACACCTACCAGCCTGCCCTTTTACCCTAACAGGAATATACTTTCTCTGGATTCTCATTATCTCATTTCTGAAGGTTTCCCATTTTCCAGCCGTCCATTTACCTGTGAACATCTGCCTCCAATCAGCTTTCGAAAGTTCTTGCTTAATACCGTCAAAATTGGCCTTTCTCCAATTTAGAACTTCAACTTTTATATCTGGTCTATCCTTTTCCATCATTACTTTAAATCTAATAGAATTATGGTCATTGACCCCAAAGTGCTCCCCCACTGACACCTCAGTCACCTGCCCTGCCTTATTTCCCAAGAGTAGGTCAAGTTTTGCATCTTCTCTAGTAGGTACATCCACATACTGAATCAGAAAATTGTCTTGTACACACTTAACAAATTCTGGAAGAGCACAGCAGTTCAGGCAGCATCCGAGGAGCTTCGAAATCGACGTTTCGGGCAAAAGCCCTTCATCAGGAATCCAGCACCACTGATCCAGAATCTGGTTTCCAGCATCTGCAGTCATTGTTTTTACCTACACTTAACAAATTCCTCTCCATCTAAACCTTTAACACTATAGCAGTCCAAGCATATGTTTGGAAAGTTAAAATCCCCTACCATCACCACCCTATTATTCTTACAGACAGCTGAGATCTCCTTACTAGTTTGTTTCTCAATTTCCCTCTGACTATTAGGGAGTATATGATACAATCCCAATAAGGTTATCATCCCTTTTTTATTTCTCAGTTCCACCCAAATAGCTTCCCTAGATGTATTTATGGGAATATCCTCCCTCAGCACAGCTGTAATGTTATCCTTTATCAAAAATGCCAACCCCCCTTCTCTCTTGTCTCCCTTTCTATCCTTCCTGTAGCATTTGTATCCTGGAACATTAAGCTGCCAGTCCTGACAATCTCTGAGCCATGTTTTTGTAATTGCTGTGATATGCCAGTCCCATGTTCCTAGCCATGCCCTGAGTTCATCTGCCTTCCCTGTTAGGCCCCTTGCATTGAAATAAGTGCAGTTTAATCTATTAGTCCTACCTTGTCCCTGCCTGCCCTGACTGTTTGACTTCTGTTCTCAACTGTACCAGTCTCAGATTAATCTCTTTTCTCACTATCTCCCTGGGTCCCATCCCCCCCACCTTACTAGTTTAAATCCTCCCGAGCAGCTCTAGCAAATCTCCCTGCTAGTATCTTAGTATATTAATGATCTGTAAACTTCTGCTTTCTGTCTCTCCCCATTTTTGAACATAGAAGACCACATTTACTATTTTTGAATCTGATGGGACCTTTCCAGAATTTACGACATTCCTGTTTGAGACAAATGCAGAAACATTTTTACCTATACCTAAAATGTTAAGATGATTCAAACAACTGTAATAAATGAATAATTAGTTAAAATATTGAACTGATGGATTAACTATTTGGAGTTCTTGTGATAGAGTGGGAGTCGCAGAGTGCTTCTCTGGACCAGAAGTTCCATGTTCAAGTCTCAACTGTCTTAGAAGTTTGTCATTACTTATCTGGGCAGGCTGATTATAAAAATCACAATCACTTGGGTGCAAAGGGATTATCAATGAATCTGGATTTGCTTGAAGACCAGTTAAAAATAGTGTCCAGCAAGGAATATTGCTCTTTCCTATTTTTATTCACAATCCAGAATAAGTAGTGAGAAGACAAGTTGCATGTTTACAAATGTTTCTAAGAATTCTGTGAACATCAGAGCTGTAGACATCATTTGACAACCATATGGATCCAGAGGAATTGTACTTGTGACTGGCAAATGAAGTTGAAACAAAATTGGACTTACATCAGTTGTCATGTTTTGTAGGAGCCTTAATTTCAAAATATCGGTACATTTCAAAGTGTGAATCTTTTTAGTAACATTAGATATTCTTTTTCCAGCATCTACTACATCAAGAGAAACCATTCTATTCTTGGGGAAGAACTGTAGAAATCCTCAATCTTAAATATGGTCAGTTCCTCTCCTACTATGGATATTGGAGAAATCTCATTTCACACTATAGGCATATCTACACCAGATAGACTACAATGTACAAGAAGGCATTTTACCATTCCTTTCTCAACTGTAATTAGGAGTTAACAAATATTATTCGCACTTTGTGCTAACCTGCGCAATCAAAGGTTTAATCCTAAAAGGTTTGATCGTATGAAGCCTATAAGTATTTATTTTGTGTATGCCTACAGTTTCAAGTGCTGCTTGAATAATTGCCATTCAAATTATTTGGATCTCTCAGCCACTGAAAGTAAAAATACTGGAATCGTTTAAGAAAATTGGAACACATTAGAACAAAGCGCATTTTCTGGATGGAGAATTGAACGTGAGCTGCATGGCTTTCATCATTCAGAATTTGCTTACAGTCTTATGATAACTGTATGCTTACCTTACTTTCCAACAAATTTATTGTTTAGAATTTGCATTTCTGTTGCACTGACAGAATCGTGCGAGGTTGTTCACGTCTATTTTTATCACAATTTGCACATGCAAATTCAAATCTTAAAAATGTAAGTTTTCAAGTTCATTCACAGGTCTTAGCCAGAAAGATCCCATGCCCATTATTGAATGCAACCAACTCTTCTTTCTATTGATTAAAAATTTAAAGTTGGGGTGAAATGCTTTTGAGTGCCAAATAAAAGAAGAGTTGGTGTTCATTGAACATGCATTAGGTCTCTGCAGCAGATAAAGGGAACTTTACTCTCAGCAATTTTAAATTATGGCCATTGCATCCATTTATTTCAAAGGATTTTTCCCAACCAGTTCATTTTTTCTTGAAACATATATGATTCTGAGGAGACTTGACCGTCTGGTTGTTTAAAGGATGTTTCCTCTTGTGGGACAATTTAGAACTAGGCTTTATAGTTAAAGAATAAGGGTTCAGCAATTTAAGAAAAGCGGAGGGAAAAAAAATCTCTCAGACTGTTGTGAGTCTTTGGAATTTACTGCCACAATAGGCAGAATCATTAAATATTTTTTAAGGCTTTGGTTGATAAATTCTTAATTACCAAAGAGATGACAGGAATGTAGTGTGAAGATTAAATGGTCTAACTGAATGGCAGAGCAGGCTCAAGGAACCAAGTTCAAGGCACACCAGCCTCATTCCTGAAGAAGGGCTTATGCCCAAAACATCGATCCTCCTGCTCCTCGGATGCTGCCTGGCCTGCTGTGTTTTTCCAGCACCACATTTTTCAACTCTGATACTCCAGCATCTGCAGTCCTCACTTTCTCAAGGAACCAAGTGTCTTCTTCTTGTTCCATATGTTTGTTAGGATATAGGTGTTGTAGCAGCTTCCAGAATATCCAGCACAGAATTCTTTGATGCACCACTGATGACTACATATGAGATGTTTATTAATGAAATGAAACCCTTTCCTGTTGAAAAGGTCAGCATAACATAATATGGCGCTCTCACTGTGACATTTGTACAGTTTGGCAGCATCCAAGAAGCAGGAAAATTGATGTATTGGGCAAAAGCCCTTAATCAGGAATGACGCTAGGAGCCTCGGGGTGTGGAGAGATAAATGGGAGGGCTGGGGCTAGGGGGAAGTTAGCTGAGAGTGCAATAGCTGGATGGAGGTGGGGGTAAAGGTGATAGGTCAGAGAGGAGGGTGGATCAAATCGGTAGGAAGGAAGATGGACAGATGGGATAAGTTATGAAGACGGTGTTGAGCTGGAAGGTTAGAACTGGGGTAAGGTGGAGGGAGGGGAAATGAGGAAACTGGTGAAGTCCACATTGATGCCCTGGGGTTGAAGTGCACCGAAGTGGAAGATGACGTGTTCTTCCTCCAGGTGTCGGGTGGTGAGGGAGTGGTGATGGAGAGGCTCAGGATCTGCATGTCCTTGGCAGAGTGGGAGGGGGAGTTGAAATGTTCGATCATGGGGCAGTGGGATTGATTGGTGTGGGTATCCTGGAGATGCTCTCTGAAGCGCTCTGTGAGTAGGTATCCAGTCTCCCCAATTTTGAGAAGACTGCATCAGGAGCAACGGATATAATAAATGACGTGTGGAAGTGCAGATGAAGCTTTGATGGATGTGGAAGGCTCCTTTGAGGCCTTGGGCGGAGGTGAGGGGGGAGGTGTGGGTGCAAGTTTTGCAATTCCTGCGGTGGCAGGGGAAGGTGCTGGGAGTGGAAGGTGGCTTGTTAAGGGATATGAACCTGACTAGTTGGTCACGGAGGTAATGGTCTTTACAGAAAGTGGATGGGGTGTGGGGAGAAATATATCTCTGGTGGTGGGGTCCATTTGTAGGTGGTGAAAATGTCAGCGGATGATGTGATGTATGTGGAGGCTGGTGGGGTAGAAGGTGAGGACCGGGGGGGTTCTGTCCTTGTTGCAGTTGGAGGGGTGGGGTTTGAGGGCGGAGGTGCGGGACATGGATGAGATACATTGGAGGGCGTCATCAACCACATGGGAAGGGAAGTTGTGGTCTTTAAAGAAGGAGGCCACCTGATGTGTTCTGTGGTGGAACTAGTCCTCCTGGGAGCAGGTTACGGCAGAGGTGGAGGATTTGGGAATATGGGATAGCATTTTTTCAGGAGGCAGAGTGGGAGGAGGTGTAATCCAGGTAGCTGTGGGAGTTGGTGGGTTCGTAGGAAATGTCAGTGTTGAGTTGGTCACTGTTGATGGAGATGGAGAGGTCCAGGAAGGGGAGTGAGGCATCAGGGATGGTCCAGGTGAATTTAAGGTCAGGGTGGAATTTGTTGGTGAAGTTGATGAACTGTTCAACTTCCTTATGGGAGCACGAGGTGGCACCTAAATACTATCCCCTATTCACAATTCCCCCGCCTCCGCCGCATCTGCTCCAAAGCGGACAAGTTCCACCACAGAAACAGATGACCTCCTTCTTTAAGATCGCAACTTCCCCTTCCACGTGGTTGATAATGCCCTCCAATGCATCTCATCCATGCCCTGCACCTCCACCCTCGAACTGCACCAATCCAACAGCAACAAGGTCGGAACCCCCTTGTCCTCACCTTCCACCCCACCAACCTCCGCATAAACCACATCATCCGCTGACATTTCCACCACCTACAAACTGACCTCACACCAGAGAGATATTTCTCCCCCAACCCCATCCACTTTCCATAAAGAACATTCCCTCCATGACTAGCTAGTCAGGTCCATGCCCCCTAACAAGCCACCTTCCCCTGCCACCGCAGGAATTGCAAAACCTGCGCTCACACCTCCCCCCTCACCTCCATCCAAGGCCCCAAAGGAGCCTTCCAAATCCATCAAAGCTTCACCTGCACTTCCACACATGTCACTTATTGTATCCGTTGCTCCCGATGCAGTCTCCTTTACACTGGGAAGACTGGACGCCTTCTTGCAGAGCATTTCAGGGAACATCTCCAGGATACCTACGCCAACCAACCCCACCACCCCGTGGCCGAACATTCCAACTCCCCCTCCCACTCTACTGAGGACGTGCAGGTGCTGGGCCTCCTCTGTTGCCACTCCCTCATTACCCGACGCCTGGAGGAAGAATGCCTTATCTTCTGCCTTGGAACCCTTCAATGGCAGGGCATCAGTGTGTACTTCACCAGTTTTCTCATTTCCCCTCCCTCCCCCTTACCTCAGTTCCAATCTTCGAGCTCAGCATTGTCCTCATGACCTGTCCCATGTGTCCATCTTCCTTCCCACCTATCTGCTCCACCCTCCTCTCTGACCTATCATCTTTATTCTACCTCCATCCAACTATTACACTCTCAGATACCTTCCCCTAGCTCCACCCCCCCTCCCATTTATCTCTCCACCCCCAAGACTCCTGGTCTCATTCCTGATGAAGGACATTTGCCCAAAACATTGATGTTCCTGCTCCTCGGATGCTGCCTGACCTGCTGCGCTTTTCCAGCACTAGTCTATTCTTGACTCTAATCTCCAGCATATATAGTGCCCACTTTCACCTACAGTTTATAGTCCCCTGTTCCAGGGAGCAGCCAGCTGGGTTGGTGAAACCTACTTCCCAGACCTTGTCATAGGGAAATGAGATAAAGTGGTCTGATCTGCCACAACTTACATCAGTGACAACCTTATTACATTTCTGGGTCAGGGTTAAGGTTAAGGTCTCCAGTGGAAGCAGTCAGTTGCCGTTTTTGTGACGGCATTGGGGTAGAATGCCAACCCTTCCCTTTGGGTCTCCAGCCCCACTCCAGTAGATGACAGTCTTATGATGTGATGGAGGCCTGGATAGAGTTGACGTGCAGAAGATGTTTTCACGAGTAGGAGAGACTAGGACCCGGGGGCACAGCCTCAGAGTGAAGGGATGACCCTTTAGAACTGACTTGAGGAGGAATTTCTTCAGCCAGGAGATGGTGAATCTGTGGAACTCATTGTTGCAGAGGTCTGTGGAGGCTAAGTTATTAAGTGCCTTTAAGGCAGCAATAGATAGATTCTTGATTGGCAAGGGGATCAAAGGTTATGGAAGAAGGTAGGAGAATGGGGTTGAGAAACATTTTAGCCATGATTGAATGGTGGAGCAGATTTGATGGGCCAAATGACCTAATTCTGCTCCTATAACATATGCTCTTGTATCCTGGGACATCCTCAGTCTATAGTGATGCTGCAACCCGTTCTTCTGGAGGAAACAGCATTGAGGATGAAAAAGGTTCGGTCCTCCTCTACCTTCTCTGCATTCTGAGGAACCTTTCAGCTGTGACTTCTTCGTGTTGGATTAGTTTGGATTAGACTTATTTATTGTCACCTGTATTACTAATACAGAATAACCTCCATTATTCAAACGAGAGAGGCAGGGAGTATTTTATTCGGATAACTGATTTTTCAGATAATTGATTGTTCAGTTAATAGATAACATTTTTAAGGGACCTTGAGAGTTCAAAATTAGGGGCATATTTTTAAAGTGAGGAATAAGTTTTAAAAAGGACAAGAGGGCAGCTTTTATTTTACACAGAATGTGTTTCATGTGATAATTGATTTCCAGAGGAAGTGGTGGATGAAGGTATAGGTGCAACATTTGAAAGACATTTGGTTAAGTGCCAAATGCAGGCAGATGTGACTAGTTTAGTTTGGGAAGATGGTCAGCGTGGTCTATTTGGATCGAAGGGTCTTTTTCCATGCTGTATGACTCTATGACTTTATAACTCTATGGTTCTGACTGCAAATTCCTGTCCAGTCCTGAGCAGGTAACCTGAATCCTAGCACTTGGTGGCAAACATAACTTTCTTGACTCAAGCTCTTAGCCACACAGAAGAATATCTTTTTTCACTCTTTCCTACTATTATTATATCCTTTTTGCTCCTCCACTTGAATGGTTTCCTGTACCATAGTGCTATGGCCAGTGTTCCCACGCCCCCCCTCCCCCCACCCCCCGTAAAGCCCGTACTTTATACAAAAAGCAAGTAGAACCCCAACTTGATTGGACTAATGCAACTCTGACCCCTTGCATTCCTACCACTGGGTTCCCTTACCTGCCTTACAGTCACACCTGCCTTTCCCTGACCACTGATCACATCGGGATCCCTATTCTAAGGAACACAACTGCCTCCTGGAACAAATGATCCAGGTAATCTTTTTTCCCATCCTGATGTGGTGCAATGTCTGGAGTTTGGTTATAATTTACCAACTTGTAGTCAAAGCTGCTCAACCTATAAACCTGGATCTAGGTTTGTCCAATGTATTGTTTTAAATACATGATGCTGTGATCTTTTGCTATAAGTTCTAGGTCTTATGATCCTGCCCCACTAGTTACCTGATAAAGGAGCAGCGCTCTGAAAGTTTGTACTTCCAAATAAACCTGTTGTACTATTATCTGGTATTGTGTTATTTTTAACTTAGACTTTCAGGAAGTAACCAACCCCATTTGTCATTTTTGCAAAATCCAAACTCTAAAAATAACATTTTGTATACAAAAACGCTTGGTATCTTTCTTCACTGCATAACATTGGTAATCGTTTATTTTTATGAGTTCTGAGCGATGAATTTTCAAAAGTCCTCTTCTGTGGAGAATGACCCTACTGCAATAGCTGCAGATTTCACCCTAGGTTTCAGGAATGATACACATTGATGTGTACAGACTAGAGTATTATGCCTTTTGAGGTGAATCAATGGTGGTCTTTCTGATGGAAATCTTGGCTAAAATGTTGGTGTAATACAAAGCTATTCTGGTGGAATAGGTAAGGTCTCAAAATAAAGCAGCTTCAAACTGTTAACCATTTCTGTGGGAGATGACTATCTTCTACCAGTGCCATTTTGTGGCCTTTACCAGGCTGTTAATAAAATCTGCAACTGCTTTCAGCAGGACTTGTACATCAACTTTAACATTGAAACAAATAATAAGAGAAAATGGATACTGAACCACAGACATTGATAGTGAAAAGGGTTGATTAATTGGATAAATCTTAAGGAAGGGTAAAATGAGAGAAAATAGGTGCTTCTTTATATCCTAAGATTCCCTACTCTGCTTCATAGTTAATCCCTCAGGATTGAAGATGAATTAATTGCACTGTGGCTTGATGAACTCTGAAATAACTGATAAACAAAAACATTGAAACAGGAGTAAGCCATTGAGATTTCTCCACTAATTAATACGATCATGACTGATTGAACACTTCAATACCTTTTACTCACAGTATCCCCATAGTTCTGATTACCAATGGTGGACTCAATCAACATCTACTTTAAATATATTCAAAGACTAAGCTTCTACAGTCTTCTGCAAAAGAAATTCCAAAGTTTTATAACCCTGAGTAAAACAATTCTTCTCATCTTGGTTCTAATTGGCACTCCCTTAGTTTTAAATTGTGCCACTGCTTTCAGGTACCCCAACATCTTACCTGCATCAATCCTCTCTATTGCTTTAAAGTGTTTGTATGTTTTCATTGGATCACCTCTCATTTTTCAAAACTCTAGAGAATATTGAGTCAGTTTGTCCAATCGCTGGTCATTGGACAGTTCTACCCTGGGAACAAGTCAGCTGAACATGCCAATAACAATTCCATCCATGACCTGTTGACAAGACACATGTTAGGCTTTAGGTGTTTGAAAGCTTTATAGATTGTTTGGCTGGAGGTGCATCCCCTTCAATATTTCAACTTTGACTCTGCGTATTTCCATTGAAGTTTTTCAATAAATTTAGTGCCTTCCTAAATAAGCATCCTCCATTGGTTGGTCCGAAGCAAACATCTCCCTTGAGTTGGGGTTTTGTTTGACCTCTTCAGGGATGCTTTTAAGGATATCACCAATGTGTTTTTGCTGTCCTCTTGGTAGTCACTTGTTACAATCAAGTTCAAAGTAAAACTGTTACTTCAAGTTTTCAGTATCAGGCAGAAGAATTACACATCCAACCCAGTTAAGCTGGTTTTTATTGATTAATGTTTTAATGCCATTAAAATTCCAAAGCGGCAGTACTACCCTTAGTGAGGAGGAGCTTGGGAACAAGGGCTGAATGAATAAGTAGGGGAAAAAAATTACCAGAAAGGAAAGATTTACAATGAGCCTTGTATCTACACAGTAGATACACGGTCCAACTCATCCATGCTGACCAGGTATCCTAAACTGAGCTAGTCCCACTTGCCTGCATTTGGCCCACATCTCTCTAAATCTTTCCTATTCATGTACATGTCCAAATGCCTTTTAACTGTTATAATTGTACCTGCCTCCACAACTTCCTCTGGCAATTCATTCCATACCCACACCACCCTCTGTGTGAAAAGGTTGCCCCTCAGGTCCCTTTTAAATCATTCCTCTTTCACCTTGAGCCTATGCTCTCTTGTTTGGAATTGAATCTAGTTAGCTAAATTGTCACATCTTGGAAAAAGATTTTGGCTATTCACCTTATCTATGCCCCTCATGATTTTATAAACCCTGTAAGGTCACCCTGTCAGCCTCCGATGCTCCAGGCTATTCAGTCTTTCGTTATAACTCAAACTCTCCAGTCCCGGCAACACCCTTGTAAATCTTTTTTACACCCTTTTCAGTTTAACAACTTCCTTCCTACAGCGGGGTAACCAGAATTGTATGCAGTATTCCAAACCTCAATGCTAGTAATCTCTGTATTACCTCCAGTGTCATGTGCCAGTGAAAGTAGAAATAGGAGGATAGAGCAGCAGATGCATGTGTGGCTGAGGCGTTGGTAGGGATTTATTTTTGGATCATTGCAAACTCTTTTGGGGCAGAAGTGTCTTGTACAAGAGGAATGGGTTGTACATGAACTGGAAGGGGAACCAATATCCTTGCAGGGACATTTGTTGGAGCTACCTGGGGGGCTTTAAACTAGTCTAGCAGGGTGGTGGGACCCTGAGCAGTAGTGAGACAAGAGTGAAGGTTGAGGTTTGTACAGACGTTAGAGAGCAAGTTAAATAGACAAGGCAGGCAAGAACATGGCAGAGAATGAAGGAAGACTGATGAATTAAGCTGCATTTATTTCAATCCAAGTGGCCTGATAGATAATGCAGATGAATTCAGGGCATGGATATGAACATGGGATTGGGAATTCACAGCTATTACAAAAACATGGCTGAAGGAGGGAAGACTGGCAGCTCAATGTTCCATGGTATAGGCATCATAGGAAAGATAGAAGGAGAGGCAAGGTGGGGGTGGGGGGGGGGAGTGGCACTTTTGATTAGGGCAGTACTTAGAGAGGGTATGTCTGGGGGATCATCCAGTGAGGCTATATAGGTGGAACTAAGAAATAAAAAGGAAGTGATCACTTTGATGGGAGTGTACTATAGGCCCCGCAGTAATCAGTAGGAAATTAAGAGGTAAATACATAGAGTGATCACAGATAGCTGTAAGAATAATTGGGTTATAATAATGGGGGATTTTAACCTTCCAAATACGGACAGGAACTGCCATAGTTTTAAGGGGAGGAATTTGTTAACTGTGAACAGGAAATATTTCTCAATCAATGTGTAGATGTTCCTGACTAGAAACTGAATCTCCTGTGATTTTTGAGATGATTTGTAACTCAGATTATGGTTCAGAGTGTAAGTTTTCTTGCTGAGCTGGAAGATTTGTTTTCAGATGTTTCATCACCATGTTAGGCAACATCATCAGTGAGCCTCCGGTGAAGCACTAGTGTTAGTGACCCGCTTTATATTTGTGTCTTGGTCTGTTGTGGTGGATGATATCATTTCCGGTTCTTTTTCTTAGAAGTTGGTAAATGAAATCCAAATTGATGTGTTTGTTAATGGAGTTCCAGTTTGAATGCCATGCCGCTCGGATTTCCCGTGCATGTCTCTGTTTAGCCTCACCCAGGGATACCAGTTTGACTGGGACAATACATCCATCCTGGGACAGGCTAAACAAAGACATGCACGGGAATTTCTAGAGGCCTGGCATTCAAACTGGAACTCCATCAACAAACACATCGACTTGGACCCCATCTACCGACCTCTTAGAAAAAGAATTGGAAGTTGTACTACCCACCATAACAAACCAAGACACATAAATAGGAAGCAGGACAGAACATCAGCGCTTCACCAGAGGCTCACTGTTGATGTTACCTAACTTAGTGCTGAAACGTCTGCAAACAAATCTTCCAGCTCAGCGAACAAACTTACAAACTCAACCTCCTCTTGGGAAATATGGCAGGGCAAGTGACTGAGGTATTAGTGGCGGAGCACATTGAGACCTTTGACCACAATGGTATTAGTTTTAAAATATAAAAGGGATAGGTATGGTCTACAAGTTAAATTTCTAAATTGGGGCAAGGCCAATTTTGGTGGTTTTAGTCAGGAATTTTCAAAAGTTGATTGGGGAAGGTTGTTCACAGGTAAAGGTACATCTGGCAACTGGCAGTCTTTCTAAAATGAGATAATGACAGTTCAGGGACAGCGTGTTCCCATTAGTGTGAAGGGCAAGGCTGGCAGAAGTGGAAACACTGAATAACTTGTGCTATTGAGACTTTGGTCAATAAAAAGAAGAATGCATATGTCAGGCTGAGATCAAATGAATCCCTTGAGGAGGTGTATGAGTACACTTAATAGGAAAATCAGGAAGGCAAAAAGACAACATGAGATAGCTTTGGCTAAAGAAGAATTCAAAGAAATTCGACAAGTATCTTAAGGACAAAAAAAGAACCCCTTAAAGATCAACAAGGCTATCTATGTGTGGAATCATGGGAGATGTGTGAGATTCTAAACAAATATTTTTCATCAGTGTTACCATGGAGAAAGATATGAAAGCTAAGAGGTTTGGAGAAGTAAATAGTGATGTCTTGAAAAAAGTCTACATTATATTATTAAAATGCAGATAGATAGATAAATCTTGAGACTTGATCAAGTGTATCCTAGGACATTGTGGAAATTGTGGGCCCCGAGTGGAGATATTTGCATCATTGCCAGCATTGGGTGAAGCACTGGAAGACTGGAGGATGGCTAATGCTGTGCTATTATTTAAGAAAGACTGCAAGTAAAAACCTTGTGAGCCTAACATCACAGATGGGTAAGTTATTGGAGGAAACTCTGAGAGATTGAACTTGCATTTGGAGAGACAAGGGATGAGGGATAGTCGGCATGGGTTTGTGCATGAGTTTTCTTTTTGAACATGTGACCAACAAGGTGAAAGCAGAGTAAGTTGTTGACATGGACTTTAGCAAGACCTTTGACAGGGTTCCCATGGTATCCTGTTAATAAGATTAGATCACATGGAATACGGGGAGTGCTAGCCAATTAGATACCTAGCCAGTTGGAGATCTATGACCAGCAGTGTGCCACAAGGATTGGTGTTGGGTTCACTGCTGTTCGTCATTTTATATAAATGCTTTGGATGAGAATATAAGAGGCATGGTTAGTGAGTTTGCTGGTAACACCAAAATTTGGTGATATAGTGGACAGTGAAAAGTTTTCCTAAGAGTACAATGGTATCTTGTTCAATTGGGCCGGTAGGCAAAGGAATGGCAGATGGAGTTTAATTCAGATAAATGCGAGAGTTGCATTCTGCTAAGGCTAACCAGAGCAGGATTTTAACAGTTTCGAAGTTCCTTGGATGCTGCCTGAATTGCTGTGCTCTTCCAGCACCACTAATCCAGAATCTGGTTTCCAGCATCTGCAGTCATTGTTTTTACCCCACCAATGGTAGGGACCTGGAGAGTATTGTTAAATGGAGAGATTTAGGGGTGCATATCCACAGTTCCTTGAAAGTAGTGTCACAGGTAGACAGATGGTGAAGAATGTGTTTGACACGCTTGCCTTCATTGGTCAGAGCATTGAGTACAGGAATTGGGATGTCACATTACAGCTGTACAAAACATTAGCAAAGCCACATTTGGAGTACTGTGTACAATTCTGGTCACCCTACTATAGGGAAGATATTATTAAACTGGAAAGTGTTTACAAGGACGTTACCAAGACAAGAAGGTTTGAGTTATAAGGAGGGGCTGGATAGGCTGGGATTTTCTTCCCTGGAGTGTAGGTGACTGAGGGTAACTTTATAGAGGTTTATAAAATCATGATAGGCATAAAAAAGGTGAACAGCCAAGGTCTTTCCCCCAGGATAGGGGAGTCCAAAATTGGAGGGCATTGGTTTAAACTAAGATGGGAAAGATTTAAAAGAGACCTGAGGTGCAACTTTTTCATGCAGAGGGTGGTGTGTCTATGGAATAAGCTGCCAGAGGAAGGCAACTACAATTATAATTTTTAAAAGAAATTTGGATATGTACATGGATAAGAAATATTTTGAGGGTATGGGCCACATGTGATTAGTTCAGTTTAGGAAACCTGTTGGGGGGGAACAAGTTGAGTTGAAGGGCCTGATTCCATGCTGTTTGATTCTATGATTCCACGTACATACACTGAGCAGCCTTAATAACGTAACAGTTGTATTAGTGCCTGGCATATTCCAGGTCCCCATGCATTGTCATATTTAGTACGAATATGCAATAAACAAAGTTCCAGGGAATTCTAAGCATGAAGATAATTCTTGATCTTGCCTTCTCTGCAACATGTCTGCCTTGACCACAAAGTCTTGGATTCCTGATGAAGGGCTTTTGCCCGAAATGTCGATTTTCCTGCTCCTCGGATGCTGCCTGAACTGCTGTGCTTTTCCAGCACCACTCTAATCTAGAAAGTGGATATAAAACCACGTGACAAAAGAAAATGCACTGAATTCTATAAATGAAAGTCTCATGACATTTCACCTGCAGCTGATGTGGAGCCAATGTATGTATGTCTGTCATCGACCCGTAGACCTGACCTTTGACTCTGATAAAGAAACTAAGGAAAAGTTCTTTTCTGACCTTGAATAAAGCCCTCACTGCCATTCCAAAAGATCACAATATCATCCATCTGATTTATTGCCAGGATTGCTTGTGACTGATGTCTGGAGCAGGAAAATTGGGAAAAATCGGATGGAAGAAACCAATGCAAGTTGCTTAGCAAGGCCTCATTATACAAAACACTCTCCCACCAGAAGGATAAATAAAAACCATATGGAAGTACTGTAGATCAAAGTACAGGCAACTCATGGATTACATAATGCTGTGGGTCAAAGATCCAACTGATGCCTATATCACTCAGTCTGTGTGAGGAACTGATAATCTTCGGGAAAACTCATCAACCTTTTCAATTAGTGATAAACATTGATTCATTGCAATACCTGAATGTTCAGGAAGAAGAAAACAGAACCCAGCACAGACAGAGCCTGGTCAATAGGTGAGTGTCTACCAGAGGGTGTCAGTAACCTTTGATTTGATCTGAAGATGTTTTGCTGTAGGTTTACTTCTAAAATGAAACTTAAAACAAAACGTGGTTCGGTAATATCCTTTGGCCTATTTCAGTAAGGGACAGCAGGAAAAGAGAAAGGAGTAAATCAAACAATACCTTGCTGGCTTGGGTTTAAGTGGGGAGAAGCAATCATAATTTAAACTACCACCCTCAGCTCCCCATTTGTGATATAATTCATATCATCAGCCTTCTGGTGTGAGCATTAAATACTAACCATGAGGAAATCTCTTTGCCTCCATTCCAAAATTAAACTGAATACAATAATTAGATATTTAATCTGGTTTTAATGCATCGTGTTATGAACCCAGACTGATGTTACTATTGACAGATCTTATCCCAGACTGATCTGGTTTAACAAGCTGGTCTCACATTGAAACATAAGCATGCAAATTTGCATAGTAAGTTTTAGCAATAAAACAGGAGTTTATTGTGCAAAAGAAATAAAGATAAAACAAATGAAACCAAATTAACCATGTATAATACATCTTTCAAAGCATACAGTAAAAATATAATCCCATGAAACCCAAAGCACCTCTTTACAATGCTCACACCAGTGAAAATCTCCTTCTCTGTGACCTCTATCAGCTTAATTGAACTGTGACTTCAACTCCCAACCCAAAGAATCTGACTGCCTCTTCCTGAAGCCATTACACATGTAACTTTGAATTTTCTCAACTTCAAATAATCACTTCATGGTTTTATCCACACATTGGGTGGCACAGCGGTTAGCACTGAGACCTGGGTTCAATTCCCGCCTCAGGCGACTCTGTTTGGAGTTTGCACATTCTCCCCGTGTCTGCGTGGGTTTCCTCCGGGTGCTCTGGTTTCCTCCCATTATCCAAAAATTTGCAGGTTAGGTGAATTGGCCATGCTAAATTGCCTGTAGTGTTAGGTGAAGGGATAAATGTAGGGGAATGGATCTGGGTGGGTTGTGCTTAGGTGGGTCGGTGTGGACTTGTTGGGCCGAAGGGCCTGTTTCCACACTGTAAGTAATCTAATTTAAAAAAAACACATTTATGGTCCAGAACTATATAGAGCATCTTATTCTAAGGTAATTTACTTTTTAACAAATGTAAACTATCTCAGAAGCTGCTGAAATTATAAAATGTTCCAAGCTATAGGTGTTTCTTCTAAACTTAAAAAGACCACAACACCCAGCCACTGCAAACAGAAACCTGTTTACATTATTCATCGTTATAATTCTCTCAAAGTAAAACCCACTAGTTCTTGGAGATGATCTTGCTGATTGTTTAAAATAGAACAACCCTATTACAGAAATGCTTCCAACTTAGACAGAGAACACTCAAATGCTACTAGGTCAAAATGTAAAAATGCTAACTCAAAATTAAAAGACTTTATAATATATATATTATATATAATATATATATATATATATATGGGCATCACAAACCTTGAATCACAATCAGGAGACACATTTTCCCAGTTGCCATTATGGTGTTTGTCACATCTGAGGGCATTCCCATGCCTTCTTGAAAATGAATATATCTACCTTCACAGTCTACAAACAAGGAAAATCATGTTGCAGAACTTTTTCTATCTACTGCAAATATTCTGGGTTGGGTGGAGGGAGGGGAATTGCTTTCAGAAGTTGTCAATTTTGAGAGTCCGTCAGTAACAAAGGCTTCAAACAATTCACTCCTCTCATCCTTGCCTAAATGAATGTTAAAATATTGTGAAAAGAGATAAAAAAAATCACAACTTTCCTTATGATCTCTGGGATCATTAAAGTTATGTTGCAACCTAGTTAAGGACCAGCAACGTTTTTGTCCAAAATAAGCAACATTTGAAATCCTGTGAACTAACCAAGGTAATAAAGCTATGAGATTTCACCATTTTTATACAAACAGGAAAAACTTTACTAAGAATGTTTAGGAAATAAAGCAATTTGCAATATATAGGCAACTTATACTCTAAGATTTAAAATTAACAAAATGTAAGGAAGGTTAACAGACAAATTGCAGGTCTCAGACTTTGAAATGTTACATTTGATCTCCATGTTCAAATCTTTGACCTAGATTAGCTTGGGCCTATGCACTAATGCTTGCTGACACCATTAGTCACAACTTGCCATTGGAAAATGATTTTCACTCTCTATTTTCTTTCCATTAACCAATCTTCAATCTATCCCAGTGTACCAGATGGTTCAAGAAGGTGATTCACCATCTTCTCAAAGGCACTTTGAGATTGGCGCCAAATATTAGCCTTACCAGGAATGCATAGATCCCATGAAAGTATTAAAGTATTGTGGTTTTTAAGGCCTGTTGAGTTTCGTAGATCTAAGTGCAATTTAGAAGCCTGAAGTGTAAATATTTATTTTAGCATCATTAGAGATTTTCTGTATAGCATTACGTATGAAAAGTTTTCATGAAATATTGTAAATGTCAAGGTTGTTTGTCTTTAATAAAATTTATAGATTATATGATACATTTATGCCATCTAGTGGCATAAAAGAAGAACTAAAAATTGTTGCTGCAGTCCAACTCCATTACACTAACAACAATGACTTTTATCAGATGACACTCCGTTGCTTCTCGTCATTAATATTATTAAGTGGAGGTTTTGATTGACTGTGAGTCAGGTGCAATGCTGTCTGTGTTGAATGAGACTGTGTCAAATATGTTATTTTATTGCGTTACTCTATATAAAATGCAAAAATGCATCTCATGTTGGGATTGTGTGAATATATATTGTATATGCTGTTACCTCTTTTGCTCTTACAAGTGAATCTTATATACACTATGTTTGGAGGAGTCCCATTAGAACTAAATTGAGTAAGGGAACTCATAGGCAGGTGTCCCAGAGAAAGCGCATCCTGGAAGGTTCACCTACATCTAGTTTAGGTCAGGTAAATTGCTTAGCAAAATCCAAATCAGAACCAGTGAAAATAAATGTCTGGTTAAATTGTCACCCAGTTCTAATGGAGATTGATAGCAGTGCATCTTTTTCAGTGATTGAGAACACATCTTTATGAAAATTCACCATGTTTGTGCAAGACCTCGGCTCGACCGAGAACCTATAGCAGGGACCCCCTACAGATGAGGGATACAACGTTGGTTCCAGTCTCATGAGAAGCAGCAGGTTCAGTTACTGCTTATTGTAGTAGAAGGTTTAGGCCCAAGTTTGATGGGGCAAAATCGGTTGAGAAAGATTCACTTAGACTGGCTCAACATTTTTCAATTAGAAAATGGCTGCTTGAGTGAAGTCCTAATTAAATAGCTTGAGGTTTTCGGGACAGTCTAGGGGCTATCAAAGGAGCCAAGGCCACTTTGCATGTTGACTAGGAATCAATTCCATAATTTTGCAAGGCCTGCCCAGTGACATTTGCTTTACGGGCAAAAATAGAGGCTGAAATCAGAAGGCAGGAAAGGGAAAGAAATATCAAATCAGTCCAGTTTGCGAAATAGGTAGTACTGGTCATACTGATTGTGAAGTCCGATGATCAGTTTGCCTTTGTTGGGATTTTAAACAAACCGTGAATTGCTTTTTGTAGCTAGATAAATACACAATCCCTGGCAGGTAGGCTGTCCTTCACGAAGCTGGACATGAGCCGTGTGTATTTGCAATTGCGTTTAGATGAAAGTTCCCAGAAGTATGCTACAATTAATACCCATAAGGGTTTGTACCAATATGCGAGACTGCCATTTGGAGTATCATCAGCCAGTGCAATTTTCCAGTGGAGAATGGAGACCATTTTACAATGTCTACCCCAGACTGCCATTTATCTAGATGATGTGCTAATAATTGGAAAGACTAATACTTTTCACTGTACCCAGGGAAGTGACAATAATAAATCAAACCAATAAGGAGCAATTAGAGAATTTGGACATTACCCTTAGATGTTTCCCCCAGGCGGACGTATGCCTTTGAAGGGAAAAATGTGTGTTCCAGGCACCTCAGGTGAACTACTTGTGCTACAGAGCTGACAAGACTGGGTTACATCAATTTGCAGATAAAGTGAGGGTGATCAAAGATGCCCCAGCTCCCACGTCTTTCCTGGGGCTGTGAATTATTATAGAAAGTGCATTTATAATCTGGCACTTTTGCATCAACTCTTAAAAAAATGGTCAGCCTTGGAAAAGGTCGTGTACAAAGTTGGGTAGTGAGGGGAGAGGGGGCACGGTGGATCAATGGTTAGCACTGCTGCCTTACAGTGCCAGGGACCTCGGTTCGATTCCAGCCTTGGCCAACTGTCTGTGAGGAGTTTGCACATTCTCCCAGTGTCTGTGTGAGTTTCCTCTGGGTGCTCCAGTTTCCTCCCACAATCCAAAGATGTGCAGGTTAGATGAATTGGCCATGCTAAATTACCCATAGTATTCAGGGACGTGTAGGTTAAGTGCATTGGTCAGGGGGAGGGATATAGTGATTGTAATAGTTGAGCCAGGTTGACCTCATAGAATATCAGTTCCCTGACTGGGGCTGTTAATCTGGTCAAATTTGAGAGCCCTGGCTGACAGATATAAACAGGATTGTCAGACATCTTGTTCACTCTGAGAGCCGGCTCTGAGAGAGATGGGTCAGTGTTAAGGACTCTCCACATGTAAATAAAGGGTGACTTAGCGATGAGATACTGGCCTCTGTGTAGTTATTCAGAGTGACTTCAAATTTAATCCTTTCTGGATATTTTATGAATTCTGTAACTGATCTAAACTAAATGTACAACACATTCAGCACTGGATTCATTTCTGCCTCAAGTGAAGATATTCCTGAAGGTTGTTCATTCTTTCAAACAGTGAAAGCAGCTCTGAACATTTGACAGAAAAACTGTTAATCAATTTAAAACTTTTACTCTTCCCGATGTTTGTTGTAAACTAGACTTTCATATACAGGGCACAATTTCAAAATTTGCAGATGACATTAAACTTGGGAAGTATTGCGAATAAAGAGGAAGATAGTGTAGAACAACATCTGAGCCTGTAAAATGGGAGACAGGTCGAATGTGGGTGAGAATGCTACGAACTGCATTTTACAAACCAACAGTGGGTGACCCTAACATTCTGTCCAATGTGTGTAAAAGTACTTTAAGTTCTGCTGGCACGAACAACAAAAACCAAGAAAGTTTATCCAAGACGGTGAGTAAAAATTAACACAAAGGGATCATTTTACAGGTACTTGACTTTAGTGGCATTTATTTTTGCAGGGCTATTGATTCTTCCCATGCTGTTTTGAAATTCAACCATAAAGCAGGCCTATCTATACTCAATAGTGCTATTACTGGGTCTGACAACTGCTGATGATTGAAGTATCAGTTTCTGTTGAGAAATGACCCTGTGCCAAGGGGAAAGCTGCCAGATGTTCTTTTTTTGGACATAGCAAGCTTTGTAACCTAATACTTATTTGAGCTCATGGATTTTAGTTACATATTGTAAGATTGTGAGATAATCCAGGCCAGGTGAGAAAGGCCAATTCTTTTCCCTGAAGGAGATTGGTGCATCAGTTGGAATGTTCACTGCAATTCTCTGTTGTTAGTCAGATTTAATGAGTGCAGTTTCACAATTTATCATATCTTGGAGCCTGAACTCAACAGAGTGGCAGTGGAAATGGCATTGGTGTAGTGGTAATGGTGGTTTTGCTTACTTAGTAATCCAGATGCCCAGGCTAATGCTCTCACGGTCCGGTTTAAAGTCCTATCACAGTGTTTGCTGTAATTTAAAACGTAATTCATAAATCTGGAATTTAAATGTTAGACCCAATATTGGTGACCAGATTTAATGAAAACAAATTCAAAATTGATCATACCTTGAAGGCTGAACTCACATCATTTAGGATTTTTACTGTATCCGAAATACGAGGCCTTTCCAACTATCAGCTAAAAGAGTATCAGAAGACCATAAGATACAGGTGCAGAAGTAGATCATTCAGCCCATTGAGTCTGTTCCTCCACTCAATGAGATTACATTTGATCTGATAATCCTCAACTCACTCTCCTCCCCATAACTCTTGATTCAATTACTGGTTAAAAATCTGTCTATTTTAGTCTTGCATACACCTCACATAATCTCAAAGGCCCTCTGTCATAAAGAATTCCATAGTTTCATTACACTCCGAGAGAAGGAATTCCTTGTCTTCATCTTAAATGTGTGACACCTAATTCTGAGATTATGACCTCTGGTCCTTGACTCTCCCATGAGGAGAAATGATCTATCAACTCTATCAGGTCCTCTAAGAATCTTGTATATCTCAATAAGGACTCCTCTCATTTTTCCCAATTTCAATGAGTATAGATCCAATCTACTCAACGTCACCTCACGTACATGCTTAGTTAATGGATGGAATACATCGATGTATTGGAAATTGGCAACAATTGAAGTGAAAAAAAAATTACACCATCCATTGATTGCATTGGTATATTTTTAATGCACTGTGGATCCATAGCAGCCTTGCATTGATCAGAGTCACATAAAGGTTAAAAAAACCTCTTTCCTTCTCCAGTTTTCTCACCTGTTTTGGAGACACTGTCTCAAGTTACAATTTGGTTTGGCAATAGCAGCAATCTGACAGTTTGCCCAAATGCTTGATAAGTCATAATGCAAGAACACTCAAAGGAGTTCAGAACAAACAGAGTTATGCAATCTATAAAATTATCAATTTTTCTTTACAGCAACAACATTAGGCTTACGTTTTTTGACAAGTGGAGGCAGTGGCAGTGGTGTGCTGGTAATGGTGGTTTTATTTATTTAGTATTCCAGGTGCCCAGGCGAATGCTCTGGGGGTATGGTTTCAAGCCTATCACAGCATCTGGTGCAATTTAAAATTGAATTCATAAATCTGGAATTTAAATGTTAGCCCAGTATTGGTGACCATAAAGCTACTGTTGATTTTTTATAAACCCACCTACTTCATGAAGGTCTCTTTGGAAGAAAACCTGTCATCATTAACTGGGCTAGCTTATATGTGAGTGTGGTACTGGAAAAGCACAGCAGGTCAGGCAGCATCCAAGGATCCAAGAGTCGATGCTTCGTGCATAAGCCCTTCATCAGGAACGTGCCAGACATTTCGGGCATAAGTACTTCATCAAGAATGCTCCTTGGATGCTGCCTGACCTGCTGTGCTTTTCCAGTGCCACACTTTTTGATTCTGATCTCTAGCATCTGCAGTCCTCACTTTCTACAAGCCTTTATGTGACCCCAGACCCATAGAAACATGATTAACTCTGAAATGGCCGAGCAAGTCATTTAGTTTAAAGTTATTTAGACATGGGCAACAAATACTGAGTTGGCAGCAAAATCTACATCCCATGCAAGTCTCAAAAATAATCACTGGTTCCTTATCTTGTCTTAATATTTTGCTCACTTCCAACCTCAATTAGTTTTCAATTGTGTATCCTTCAGTTTCATCCTTCTGTCCATTTTGGGACAAGATTCGGTCTGCATCTCCATCTCCTGTCCTTGCTTGAAGGTACTTCTTAAAACTCACCGTCTCAGCCAAACCTTTCTGATAACTCCTCTTTTTCAAACCCATCTTTGTTTGCTTCTACCTCTGTCAAGTACCTTGGGACACCATGTACATTTATTTGTGTTTTTTTTGGAAGTCCAATTTCTTTCAATATACTAACTCATTAAGGAGCAGTCAAACTGAATTCTGGAAATACATGGATGGATTTTACTCAAATGTCGGGCATCTAATTTACCTTCCAACATCAGTAGTTAGAATTGGAGCAATTCAATGATATGGGCAATGATAAATGCATCAAGAATATGAATATATTCTTTTATATGGCACAGATTACATCTGTGGAAAATATCAGGGTATTTGAGGCATTTATACAATATGCAGGTTATATAATAGGCAATGTGTAATTAAAAGGGAAGCATTGCATATATATTTCTCTTGTACTCAGTAGTTCTTCTCATTAACACTGTTTGAATTATACTCTTTTCATTTATTTTGTTCATTTTTTTTCATTTCTTGGTAAATTCTGATGTTCTTCTCGGGGTAGGTCACTTCAGATAGACTGACTTTACAGATGGCTTTATTATCGGTTGTCATCAGCAGAAATGTAACTGTGGAGAGGCAGAAAGGCAGAGTGCATGCAGGCAATCCAACCTAAAAAATAACACATGATAAAAAAGTTGATAATTCTTTTCTACCATTGAGGTTGAATTTATATTGAATAGCTTTGTGGAAGACATCTGCGTTATTGTGTGGTTGGTTGTAGTAGTTGCAATAACTCGAAGACTGCGAGCTAGAAGAGGCTATAACTTTGTTCCACAGTATGTACAATAATGGAAACATTCCATTTTCAAGCTACTTTCTTTTTGTTTGTCCAATGATGTCACTTCCTTCTATGATATCATATATGACTACAGTTACCCCTTTATGGGACTTAATCTTATATATTTCATTGTATTATTGAATCCACCTGAGAGGCCTTAAAATTTAACAGTTTATAGTGTTTTATAGTATTCAACTGAAAGTGTACATGCAACTTCACATTGTGAAAAAAAAACTTCATTCCACTCAGGGCTACAGGGAATGTATGCATTCTTGTCAGTTTATGCTCTTATTTTGTATTATGCACATACGACAATTCTAGTAAGAATGACTTAGCCATGTTTTTGTTTTCTTTCCATTCATAATATTCAAGAACATTCTTTTCATGCCAATGTAAATAATTTGCTATATGGATAGAGTTAGTGAGTTTTTCTTAATTGTGGGACGGGAGATTTGCAGCTTGTCGCTGTGATGATGTAATTACAAGCATTAACTGGCATTACTGTAGTAAAATTGAAAACATTAACATCAATGTAATTTGAGACTGCCATTACATTGCTATTTTTACATTCATCTGAACTGATCAGCAATCTCAGTAACACAATGATTATGGTGAAGTCAGCTTGCCCATGAGAATGTACTTCAGTTTTATTTTATTCATTATGGAGTTTTTCTATCAAATCTCTAGAACCTTATTATTGTGAGAAATCCCATGTTATGGCCTGTTTCCTTTGAACATCAAATACTACTCCATTAGAACAAAATGTTGTAGATGTATCCAAGGTGCAGTGAGCTATAATGAGAAATAGAAATTGGGTTTGTTTGTTAGCTTTTGCACAAAACTACAAAGAAAGTTGTGGTCAGTGCAAAGATGGCCATTTATTATTGTTGCTAAAAGACAACATTTTCACCATTAGCTAAACTTGTAAAATTGTAAACTTATGTCCAAAATATCTATTGTTTAACAGATTCTATGTTGTCAATAGCATTTTTTTCTTCTTGCTTTACTTTGCTTTATTACATGCTGATACATTTTCAAAACCGTTGTATAAATTCTAGTTTGAATTCCATCCCTCCAATAATGTGAACTGCACACAATCTAGCTGTGGTTTAATTAACCTTTTATATAGCTCCAGGATAACTTCCCTGCTCTTAAACTCTCTGCCTTAACTAATAAAAGCAACTATCCAATATGCCTCTTAACCACTTTATCTACCTGCCCAGTTACCTTAAGGGACTGGTAGACATGTTCACCTCTGTTCCTGGTGTTTTCCAATGTTCTCCCATCGTCATATATTCTCTTGCCTGGTTTGTTCTGCACAAGTGCATCACTCACATTTATTTTAATTGAGTTCCATTTGCCACTGATCAGCCCACCTGACTAGACTGTCTATACCCTCCAATTATCTAAGGCTATTCACCTATTTACCACGCTACCAATTTTCGAAACATCTGTGAACCTACTGACCAATCTTCCTACATCAAGTCTAAATCATTTTTATATATACCACTAACAGTAAAGGCCTCCATACAGACCCCTGTGGAACTCCACCAGCCAAAGACTTCCAGACACAAAAACACCCCTCAACAATCGTTCGCTGTTTCTCGCCACTCAATTAATTCTGGACCCAATTAGCCAAACATTCTCAGATTCCAGTATTTCTTTCCTTAAGTAAGGGGACGAAAACTGTTCACAGTATTCCAGCATGGTCTGAGTACTGTGCAAAGCCTCCCATCGTTTAATCTTCATTCCCTTCGATAAAATGGCCAGTACTCCAATTGCCTTCCCCATTAGAATTGAACTAAGATGCTTGGTTTTTGAGCTCTCCCAAATCTGTAGACTTTCTTAGGGCATTACTAAATACCTCTCAATTAAAGTATATTCCTGAAAAAGATGAAAAATCATCGATGGCTAAACAAGAAAAGCAAGGATAACATAAAGACAAATGTGAGGGGTATATCATACTGTAAAAGTTAATGGCAGTCTGAAAGATTGGGAGAACTTTAAATGTCAGCAAAGAATTACTAAAAACAAAATCAGAAGAATTGTGATGAACTATGAAAAGAAACTAACAGAAAACATAAGCAATGATACCAAAAGCTTCTTTAATGATAATTAAGAAGAGAACAATGAAAGTCAATGTTGACCCTTTTGAGGATGAGAATAATGAGTTAACAGTGGAAACCTAGAAATGGCAGAGGCACTGAACCAGTATTTTGTCTCTGTTTTCACTGGGGAAAATAATAATTTCTTCCCACAAACTGTAGGTACTACAGAGGAACCTGCTGAAATTACTATAACTAGGGAGAAGGTATTAAGTAAACTAATAGGATTAAGGACACATTCGTCTCCAGGACCTGATGGCCTGGTTATTAAAGGAGGTAGCAGCAAAGATAGTGGATACATTGCATATGATTTTCCAAAATTTCCTGGATTCTGGAAAGATACAAGCATTTTGGAAACATGCTACTGTGAAATGCTTATTCCAAAAAGGAGAATGGCAAAAAATGAGAAACTCTCGACCAGTTGTACTCTGTATTGGGGCGGTTGCTGAAGTCAGTCATAAAGTAGGAGATAGCCAAACACTTGGAAAAACAAAACTCAATTCATCACTGTTGGCATGCTTTCATGACAGGCAAATCGTGCTTGACAAATTTGCTGGAGTTCTTGGAGCATGCAACTAGCAAGATGGGTAACAGGATCCTGGTAGATGTGGTATATGTAGACTTCCAGAAGCCTTTGACAAGGGTGCCACGTAAATGAATGATCCAGAAGGTTAGATTCCATGGGGTAAGGGTAGAGGATTGGTTGACTGACAGAAAGCAGAGGGCCAGGATAAATGGGTCCTTCTCCGGATGGCAACTGTAGCTAGTGGGGTGCCGCAACAATTTAGTCTGTATACATGATCTGTGAGCAGGGGCAGTGTGTAGCATAGCAGAATTCATGGATGACACGAAAATAGATGGGTAAGTAGACTGTGATGAGAAGAGTTTACAGATGGATATTATAGGCTAGGAGAATGGGCTAGCATCTGGCAGATGGAATTTCATGCAGATAAGTGCAAAGTTTTCCTTTTTGGCCAGATAAGCAAAAGGGCAAATTATTATTTAAATGGGAAGCAGACTCATAGTATGGCAGTGAGGGATCTGGATGTCTTGTGCTTGAATTGCAGAAAGTGGGTATGCAGGTACAGCATATAATAAGAAAGGCAAATGGAATCTTTGGAATGTATTGGAAAAGGAATGGACTATAAAGGTAAAGAAGTGTTGTTACAACTGTATAAGGTGTTGGTAAGACCACATCTGGAATATTGTGTCCAGTTCTGGTCTTCTTACTTGAGGAAGGATGTGGTGACACTGGAGGCAGTTCAGAGGGAATTCACAAGGTTGATTTCAGGGATGAAGAGCTATCGTACCAGGAGCGATTGAATAGTTTGAGCTTGTACTCATTGCTGTTCAGCAGAATGAGGGGGAATCTGATTGAGGTATATAAAATGCTCAAGGGGATTGATGAGGTTGATGTGCAACAGATGTTCCCCCTTGTGGGACAGTCTTGAACAAGAGGTCATAGATATAGATGAAATGAGGAGGAACTATTTCTCTCATAGGATTTTAAATCTGTGGGACACTCTGCTCCAGAGTGCAGTGGAGGCAGAATCAATCAACAGATTCAAGAAAGAAATTCATAGGTTTCTAATGAAAAGCAGGATAATGGGCGATAGAGAGCAGGCAGGAAAGTAGAGTTGAGACCTCCAGGATAAGATCAACCATGATCATGTTAAATGGCGGAGTGACTCGAATTGCCTACTCTTGTTCCTAATTCCTATGTTCTACATTTAAATAATACTCAAGTTCTCGATTCTTCATTCAAAACCTCACAGTTCCCGCATTTTATTCCATCCGTTAGGCATTTGCCTATTCACTTTACCTGTCTACCATCCCTCTGCAGACTTGTTCTGACATTTTCACCACTTGCCTTCTCACCTATATTTCTATTATTTGCAAACTTGACATGGGGCACTCACTTTTCTCATTCACGTCATTAAAATAAATTGTGAATAATTGTGGCCCCAGCCCACATCCTGTGGCACTCCACTTGCTAACTTCATTCTGAAAATGTACCCATCATTCCTGATTCTGTCTTCAACAGTTTGCCAATCCTCGATGCAGGTTTACACACTACCTCCGCTTGGAGCGCTATTTCTATTCCATCTGATCCTCCAACACCATGGACTCTTATCTTGTTTCATAGCCTAATGTGGAATCTTATCAAACACCCTCTGAAGATCCCAAATATAGTTAGCTCACTGATTCACCGTTATTCATCCTGCTTATTCTTCCTCAAAAAATACCAGTAATTTTGTCAGGCCTGATTTCCCCGTTTTGAAACCATGCTGACTCTGCTTGACCATATTATGTATTCCTATATGCTCTGCTATTTACTATATTCTTTATAATCAACTCTAACATTTTACCAAATGACAGTTGTTAAGCTACTTGGCATATTGTTACTTTTTTTTGTCTCTTTCCATTAGTAAGAAAAGTGTTACGTTAATATTTTTTACACAGAGAGTGGTTTGTGTGTAGAATGAACTTCCAGAGAAAGTGATGGATGTGGTTACAGTTACAGCATTTAAAAGGCATTTAGATAAATACACAAGTAAGAAAGGTTTGGAGGGATATGGGGCAGGTGGCAGGCAAGTGGGACTAGTTTAGATTGGGATTATTGTCGGCCTGAACTGGTTGGACCAATGGGTCTGTTTCCATGCTGCATGATTCTATGACTCTATGACAGACTTCCAATCCACAAGGACTTATCCAGAATCTGACGATTTCTGGAAGCTTACTATCATTGCATCCATTATCTCTGTAGTTACTTCTTCTGCTATCCCAGGATGTATCCTGTTAGGTCCAAGAGATTTTTGATCTTTGGCTCCTTTAGTTTCCTTCAAACTTTGGCTCCAAACTTTTGACAGTTATTAGATTTCCAAACCTCTCTTCACTTTCTTAAAATAAACTCATGGAAATTAGGTGTCATTTGTTAGGCCACCATTTATTGGTAAGTTGCTTTTAAGAAGGTGGTCGTGAGCTGCCTTCTTGAACTGCTGCCGTCCATGTGCCAAAGGTAGACTCCCAATGCCTTTAGGGAGGGAATTCTAGGATTTTGACCCAGCGACAGTGAAAGAAAGGTGATATATTTCCAAGTCAGGATGGTAAGTGGCTTTGAGGGGAACTTTCAGGTGGTGGTATTCCCATGTACCTGCTGCCCTTGTCCTTAGAAATGGAAGTGATCATATGTTTGGAAGGTGCTGTCTAAGGAGCCTTGGTGAATTTCTGTAGTGCATCATTTGTATGGTGCAATTTACTGCTACCGAGCATCGGTGGTGGAACGAATGAATGTTTGTGGGTGTAGTACCAATCAAGTGGGCTGCTTTGTGGATTGTGTCAAGTTTCTTGAGTTGAATCTCAAGTTTGTTATTGGAGCTGCACCCATCCAGGCAAGTAGGAAGTATTCTACTACACTCCTGACATGTGCCTGATGAATAGAGGGGAGTCCAGAGGTAAATTACTCACCACAGTATTCTGAGCCTCTGACCTGCTTTTGTAGTTACTATATTTTATGATGAGTCCAGTTGAGTTTCTGGTCAATGGTAACCCCCAAAATGTTGATAGTGAGGGATTCAGTGATGCCAATACCATTGAATGTCAAAGGGCAGTGATTAGATTGTTTCTTATTAGTGATGGTCATAGCCTGGCATTTGTGCAGCACAAATATTACTTGCCACTTGTCAGCCCAAGCCTGGATAGGACTTATTGTATTTGAACATGGACTGCTTCAGTATCTGAGAAGTAACGAATGGACAGCTGAAACTGACAACCGGAAGCGGCAGGGACAGGCCACTATAAATGCCGGAGGAAACACCACATAAGCGCTTCACAGGAGGCTCCTAAGGACTGAGGATGTCACCTAGACAGGGGACGAAACGTTTGCAACAAAAACTTCCAGCTCGGCAAACAGAACTACAGCAACAAGCACCCGAGCTACAAATCTTCTCACAAATGGTGCTGAATGTTGTGCAATCATCGTGAATATCCACACTTCTGACCTTAGATGAAGGAAAGGTCATTGATGAAGCAGCTGAAGATGGTTGGGCTTCAGACAGCATCCTGAGGAACTCCTGCAGAGATGTTCTGGAGCTGAGATGACTGACCTCCAACAACCACAACAATCTTCCAGAGATGACTCCAACCAGCAAAGTGTTTGCCACCTAAGACCCATTGCATCTAGTTTTCCTATGGGTCCTTGATGCCATACTCAGTTGATATCAAGGGCTTTCACTCTCACCTCACCTCTGGAATTCAGCTCTTTTGTCTACGTTTGAATCAAGGCTGTAATGTGGTCAGGAGCTAAGTGGTTTCGGCAGAACCTTTAGTTGGTGTAGTGAGAAAGATGTTGCGAAGCAGGTGCTGCTTGACAGCACTGTTGATAATATTTTCTGTCACTTTATTAATAATTGAAAGTTAACGGATATGGCAGTAATTGACCAGGTTGGATTTGCTCTCCTTTTTGCATACAGCACATACCTGGCAATTCTCCACTTCATTGAGTAGATACCAATGTTTTAACTGCACTGGAAGAACTTGGCGAGGGGTGCAGAAAGCTCTGGAACACAATACCTTAGTACTATTGCCGGAATGTTGTCAGGGCCAAAGGGAACAGGGATTATAATTGGGAAAATTTAGCATTCTGTTTGAGAGGGAGAATCTTGAGTCAGAAACAACTGTGCTAAATTTAAAGGACTATAATTACTTGGAAATTAGGATAGAGTTGGCAGGACTGAATTGGGAAAGATGTATAGCAGAAAAGAAACGTGATAAACAGTGGCAGATATTTAAGAAAATAGTTCCTCACTCATTGAAAAAGATATATCCCACTAAGGAAAAAAGATTCTAGGAAGGAATTAAACTGACCTTGGTTAACTGGGGAAGTTAAAAATAGTATCAAATTGAATCCAATCAATCATGCTACCTTCATGAACAAACTTCCTTGTTTAATGATGTCTGTCAGACATGGTTTAAAGATAATGAATTCAGTGGGTTGTTATTTATTACCTCAACTGTCAATGATTCTTTTTTTCCCCTGAATTTTGTTGAAATCTTATCAGCATTGATGTCAGGCTGACTTGTCCATTGTTTCCTAGTTTATCCTTCTGACCTTTTTTTAAGATTGGTGTAACACTTGTATTGCTTAAGATCTCTTTGGCCCTGCTCCCATTTCTAGGGAGGATTGAAATAGTGTAGTCAAAGCCTTCATTATTGTCATAATTGCATAGTCAGTCATCTTGGATAGGTCCCAATGGGAATAGAGATAGTCTCTATTCCATCTGATCCTTTTAACCCCATCCTACTTTGCATTAGCAACATCTCATTAATTTAATTGTTTAATTAAATGTTGTTTTAATTAATAAATGACTTGTTTAATAAAGGCAAATATGGGGATTTTATGGCGTATTATTAGTGTCTCTACTGTGGGGCAGAAGGCCTAGATTCAAGTTCCTCCTGTTCCAGATGTGTCATAACATACTTGAACAGTTTGATTAGAAATAGACAAAAAAGACAGATGTAAAGGATTCATTCAGCACCTTCGATAAAGCTACTTAAAGCATAGAAGGCAGCCATTCAAACCATCGAGAATATGGCAGCTCCCTTTGGAGCAATGCAGTGAATCTCACTCATCCCCTTGGTCCCATTTTCCTGCAAATTTATTTCCTTCAAATGCCCATCCAATTTCTTTTGAAATCTTGAATTATTTCTGCATTCACTATTCTCACAGGCAATGACTTTCATGTAAGTATTGACTCACTGCTTAAAAAAGTTCTCCCTCGCACTCTTCCTACATTTCTTGCCCAATATCCTAAATCTGCATTCCCTTCTCCTTGCACAATAAGAGGATGGGAAGTATTCTTCATTGTTTACCTTATCTAAACTTGTAAACCTCATTATCTTATATACCTTTATCAAATCTCCCCTCACTCTCCTTTACTTCAAAGAGGCAATCCCAGCCTTTCCTAACTAATCTTGTAATTAAAAACCTCCACCCTTCAAATCACTTCGGCACATCTCCTCTGTACCTTCTTCACATTGATCTGAAAATGTGGTGACTGAACTGGACACAATATTCTAGTTTGGGTCTAACTAAAACTTTAGGTAGATTGAGCATAAAAACTCTGCATTTCTGAAGAAGTTCATACTGGACTTGAAATGCTACTTTGATTTTTCTCTCCATAGATACTGCCAGACCTGCTGCATTTCTGTGGGTTCCCCATTATTTTGTATTTATAGAACTTCCCTGCATCTGTATTCATAACATCCTTGCGTCTGTGTTCTCTGTCAAATTATAATTTCATTCTCGGTTGAGAGCCCAGACTTCTATTAGACTGCTGAAACAACTGAGTTCCACTGCTTGATTGACAATCCTGGCTCTCTAATCTCTTCTGTCAATTTCACAACATTTGCTGATATAAAATGTGGAGGCTTAAAGGCTTACATGGATAGATTGGTTCTGGTTAACAGCAGAAGTTAAAGACACTGTCAAGTTGAAAGAAGTGAACATATAATGTGGGAGAGAGTAATGGTAATCTAGAGATTTGGGAAAGGTTTAAAAGCCAAAATAAAATAATAAATAGGAGAAAATAAGCATTGAGGGCAATCTAGGAATACAAAGAAAAAGAGTAACAGCTTCTTTAAATAAATACAAAGAGAGACACTAAAGTGAACAAAAGCTCCTTAGAGCACATGACTCAGGAAGTAATACTGGTGAAGTGGGAGAGAAATTGAATAAATAGTTTGCATCAGTCTTCACAATAGAAAACATAATTTAGTATCTATGGAATGCTATTAATCAAGGGTCTAAAATGGGAAGGAGAAATGAAATCAAAACAATAACTACCAACAGAGAATAAGTACAAGAGAAACTATCGGGGCTGAAGGCTGAAATGTTCTCCAGACCTGATAAGTTGCATCCCAGGATTATAAAAGAATTAGCTACACAGTTAGTGGATGCACCGGTGATAACTAAATTAGATTCCCTACAGTGTGGAAACAGGCCATTTGGCCCAACAAGTCCACACTAACCCTCCGAAGAGTAACCCACCCAGATCCATTTCCTTCTGAATAATGCACCTAACACAGTATGGGCAATTTAGCATGGTCAATTCACCTGACATGCACATCTTTAGACTGTGGGAGGAAACCAGAGCACCTGGAGGAAATCTACACAGTTGCAGGGCGAATGTGCAAGCTCCACACAGACAGTAGCCTGAGGTTGGAATCGAATCTGGGTCGCTGGCGCTGTGAGGCAGTAGTGCTAACCACTGAGCCGCTGTATTGCCCTAAATCAACAATTTTTCAAGAATCCTGGAAAACTCCGAGATGATTGAAAAACTGCTAATGTAACACCCTCATTCAAAAACCAATCAAGACAAAAAAAAGGTAATTATAAGCCAGTTAGCTTAATATCTGTCAGAGGGAATACAGGGCAGAAGCCGTTCTGAGTGCGCGCAGTATGAGAAATAAGGTAAATGAGATGGTAAGCAGATCAAAAATCGGCTAGTATGATCTGGTGGGCATCACAGAGATGTAGCTGCAAGGGGATCAGGACTGGGAGCTAAATATTCAAGGATATATGTCCTATTGAAAAGACAGCAGGTGGGCAGAGGGGATGAGGTCGCCTTGTTAGTAAGAAATGAAATTAAATCAGTAGCAATAAACACAGTATGGTCAGATGATATAGAATCTGTGTGGTAGAGGTGAGGAACCGCAGAGGTTAAAAAAACCATAATGGGAGTTATCTACAGTCCTCCAAACAGTAGTCCAGATTTGGGGCATAAGATACACCAAGAGATAGAAAAGGCTTGTAAGAAAGGCAAGGTTACAGTGATCACGGGGAATTTCAATATGCAGGTGGACTGGGAAAATCAGGTTGGTAGTGGATCACAAGAAAAGAAATTTGTGGAATGTCTATGAGATGTTTTTTTTTGGAGCAGCTTGTGGTGGAGCCCACTAGGAAACCAGGCAATTCTACATTTAGTGTTGTGCAATGAGGCAGAATTGATAAGGGAGCTTAAGGTGAAGGAACCCTTAGGAGGTAGTGAACATATTATGATAGAATTTACTCTGCAATTTGAGAGGGAGAGGATGGAATCAGATGTAACTGTATTACAGTTGAATAAAGGCATCTACAGAAGCATGAATGAGAAGCTGACCAAAATTGACTGGGAGAGGAGCCTAGCAGGAAAGACAGTGGAATAGCAATAGCAGGAATTTCTGGGAGTAATTTGGAACACACAAAAAAAGCGAAAAAGAAGCATACCAAAGGGAGGATGAGGCAACCATGTCTGACAAACAAAGTCAGGGACAGCAGAAAAGCAAAGGAGAAGGCACATAATGTGATGAAGGGCAGTGGGAAGCCAGAGGATTGGGAAGCCGACCACGACCAACAGAGGACAACGAAGAAAGAAATAAGATGGGAGAAATTAAATATGAGGGTAAGCTAGCCAGTAATATTAGGAAAGATTGCAAGATTTTCCTTAGATATATAAAGGGCAAAAGAGAGGCAAAAGTGGCCATTGGGCCATTGGAAAATGTTGCTGGAGAACTGGTAATAGAGAACAAAGAAATGGCTGAGGAACTGAATGAATACTTTACGTCAATCTTCATGGTGGAAGATATGAGTACTATCTGAAAATTTCAAGAGAGTTTGGGGTAGAGATTAGTATGATGGGCATCACCAATGAGAAGGTGCTAGAAAAACTGTAAGGGCTAAAAGTGGATAGATCACTTGGACCAGATGGACTATTCTCTAGAGTTCTGAAGGCGATAGCTGAAGAGAGAGTGGAGCCTTTGGAAGTGATCTTTCAGGTATCATTGGAGTCAGGGAGGGTCCCAGAGGATTGGAAAATTGCTAATGTAACCCCCATGTTTAAGAAGGGTACAAGGCAAAAGATGAGCGATTAGAAGCCGATTAGCTTGGCCTCAGGCTTTGGTAAGGTTTTGGAGTCCATTGTGAAGGACGAGATTTCTGGGAGTGAATGGTAAACATGGTTTCATCAAGGGGAAGTCATGCCTGACAGATCTGTTAGAATTCTTTGAGGAGGTAACAAGCAGGTTAGACCAAGGAGAGCCAATGGATGTTATCTATCTGGACTTCTAGAAGGTCTTTGATAAGGTGCCGCACAGGAAGCTGCTGAGTAAGATAAGGCGAAAGTGAGGACTGCAGTTGCTGGAGATTAGAGTTGTGAGTGTAGTGCTGGAAAAGCACAGCAGGTCAAGCAGCATCCGAATGAGCCCTCATTCCTGATGAAGGGCTTTTACCAGAAATGTCGACTTTCCTGTTCCTCGGATGCTGCCTGACCTGCTGTGCTTTTCCAACACCACACTCTCAACTGAGTAAGATAAGGGCCAATGGTGTCAGAAACAAGGTGCTAGCATGGATAGAAGCTTGTCTGTCTGGCAGAAAGCAGAGAGTGGGGATAAAAGGATCCTTCACAGGATGGAAGCCAGTGACTAGTGGTGTTCCACAGGAGGCAGTGCATGGGACCACAACATTTCACTTTATACATTCATGATTTGGATGAAGGAACTGAGGGTATTCTGGCTAGGTTTGCAAATGATACAAAGATAGGTGGAGGGGGAGTTAGTATTGAGGAGACAGGGAGACTGTAGAAAGAGTTAGGAGAGTGGGCAAAAAAGTGGCAGATGAAATACAACGTGAGGAAGTGTGAGGTCATCCTCTTTGGTAGAAAGAGTAGAGGCATAGACTGTTTCCTAAATGGGGAAAAAAATTCAAAAATCTGAAGTACAAAGGGACTTGGGAATTCTAGTCCAGGATTCTCTTAAGGTAAACTTGCAGGTTGAGTTGGTAGTTAGGCAGGCGAATACAATGTTGTCATTCATCTCAAGAGGATTAGAATATAAAAGCAGGCTTTATAAGGCTCAGGAGTACATTTAGAGTATTGTGAGCAATTTTGGGCCCCATACTTCAGGAAGGATATATTGACCCTGGAATGGGTCCAGAGGACGTTCACAAGAATGTCCCAGGAATGAAAGACTTAACAAATGTGGAATATTTGAGGACTATGGGACTACACTTGATGGAGTTTAGAAGGATGAGGAGGGATCTGATTGAAACTTACAGAATACTAAATGGTCTGGACAAAGTGGATGTTGGGAAGATATTTCCAATGGCAGGAGAGACTAGGACCTGATAGCACACTCTTAGAGTAAAGGGAAGACCCTTTGGAATGGAGATAAGGAGAACGTTCTTAGCCAGAGAGTGGTGAATCTGTGGGCCTACCCTGTGAAAGGTAGGTCATTGAGTATTTTTAAGACAGAGATAGATATGTTCTTGATTGCCAAGGGGATCAATGGTTATGGGGAGAAAGCAGGAAAATGGGTTTGAATGATGGAGCAGACTCAATGGGCTGGTTGGCCTAACATCTGCTCCTATGTCTTCTTGTCTTATAGTCTTATGATCTAAAATGTTATTATAAATGATGCAATAGCTGAATATTGAGAATATATAATACAATCCAGCAAAGTCTGCATGGCTTCATGAATGAGAAGTCCTGCAAGAGAAATTTATATAACTATATTTCTTTGAGGAGGTAACAGCTATGATAGAGAAAGGTGAACCAGTAGCTATAATGTATTTTGATTTCTAAAAGACATTTAATAAAGTAGCACACAAAAGGCTATTTAATAAGTGTCTATTGTCTCAGGGTAGTATTATTAGTATGGATAGATGATTTGCTAAGATATACAATTGGAATAATGGGGCCATTTTTAAGATGACAGTGCAGAACTACTGGTGTGCCACAGAGTTCCTTGCTGAGTGCCATAATTATTTACAAAATAATGACATTTGTATGACAGAAATGAATGTAGTATAAAGTTTTAGATAACATAAAAAATAGGTGGAAATGCAAGTATGATATAGGTAGGGAGGCAGTGAGGTCTGCAGATGCTGGAGATCAGAGTTGAGAGTGTGTTGCTGGAAAAGCACAGCCGGTCAGGCAGCATCCAAGGAGCAGGAGAATTGACGTTGTGAGCTGGAGCCCTTCATCAGGAATGAGGCTGGGAGCTTCGGGAGAGATAAAATTATGATATAGGCAGGTTAAGTGAGTGTTTAAAAACTAATGTATGATAATGTGAGGACATGTACTTTAGCAGGAAGAATAGAAGACTGGAAAATACCGCAAAACAGAGGAATTTGGAAATCCTCGTGTATGAATCACAAAAAAGCTAGCATCCGAGTTGAGCAGAAGATAATAGGATAATAGGGAGGGCAAATGATATGTTGGCCTTTATAACAAAGAGAATGGAGTATTAAAAAAAGGATATATTTCTAAATCTATACAAGTGCTAGTCAGAACACGGCTGGAATACTGTTAATGGTTTTAATCTCTTTATCTAGGTAAACATGATGTGGAGGTGCCGATGTTGGATTGGCATGGACAAAGTTAAAAATCACAGAACACCAGGTTGTAGTCCAACAGGTTTATTCGAAAGTACTAGCTTTCAGAGTGCTGCTCCTTCATCAGGTAACCTGATGCTTCCAAATACATCTGTTGGACTATAACCTGGTGTTGTGTGATTTTTAACTTTATCTAGGTAAAGGTATGCTGGTATTGGAGCAAGTCCAGAGAAGATTCACCAGGTTGATCCCAAGATTTTCTTGAGGAGAGGTTGTGTAGGTTGGGCATGTATTCACTGGAGATTAGAAGAATGAGGTCCTTGTTGAAACATGTTAAACTCTTAGTGAACTTGATAGGATAGAGGTAGAGAGATTGTTCCTTTTATAGGAGAGTCTAATCCCAAAGAGCATAATGTCAGAGTGAGGGGACAACCATTTAAGGCAGAGAAGAGGAGAAATTCTTTCTCTCAGATGGTGTTGAATCTGTGGAATTTTTTACTCCAGAAGGCTGATGAGGCTGGGCTATTGATAGTATTCACAGCTGAGACAGTCAGATTTTTAGTCAATAAAGGAATCATGAGTTATGGAGATAAGGTAGGAAAATTGAATTGAGGATTATCAGATTAGCTGCAATGTCATTGAATGGCAGACCAAACTCGATGAGCCGAATAGCCTGTTTGTGATCCTTTGTCTTATGGACACGTGTCTTATGGATAAACTGGCTCATCACCATGAAAATTGCATATTTCAATGACACGGCTGTTCCAATGTGGAACTGGCCAGGTTGGGAGTGCAGAGTGCAAGCTTGTGACCCAACCTAACCCACACCTAAAACTGCTGAAATTAGGCATGCTGGAAATGGGGGTTGAAAAGTGTGGTGCTGGAAAATCACAACAGGTCAGGCAGCATCTGAGGAACAGAAGAATTGACGTTTTGGGCATAAGCCCTTCATCAGGAATAGGGCCTGGCTGCCATTTTCATTCCCGCTAATTCCATAAACTTCCAGGACTGCATGTTTCTGAAAGAATTTGACATCAGTTGTGACTCTATTTGTCTTACTCTGGCTTTTGATTCAGAATATTGTGGGTTAGAGTCCCATTCCAGAAGCTTGGAATGCATAGCTCAGTTTGGTACTTCAGTACAGTGCTGATGGTATCATGCTTTGTCAGAGGTGCTAGCTTTCAAAGAAAAGCCAACACCAACGAACTCTGCCCTATTTGATGAAATGAAAGATCCTATGGTGCTCTTCAAAAACAGGAAAATTTCCTAATGTCCTCATCAACATTTACTGCGTGGGCTCCATCGCAAAAATCAGGTGCATTTCATAAAATTGTGCTCAATTCCAGACTGTGCCTCATTCTCTCTCATTTAACTGTAGATTTATCTAAGTTTTGATAAGTAATGGAAGAGACTTACCACAGACATTATGTTCATGAGGGCTTCTCCTAAGTAGGCGCAGAAGAGTGCTATTAGGGCAGCATAAAAAAACATTGTGCTTAATAAACTTGAGAAACATTCACATTTTCGATAACTTAATCACAATAAAGTTTGCAGTTGGTGTTTTTCTTTAATTTACTGCCTTTAAATTGTTAGTTTCTTCCAAGCTTAGATATATTTAATCAAGAATTCTGCTGGAGAGAAGGTGAAATTCAACTAATTAAGTAACTTGCCAGACTGGTTTTCTAACTGCCAGACAGTAGACTGAATCCCAGTGCATAAATAAGAGAGGTAATGTGCTGGACACAGAATGCAGTGAGATAGAATGGAATTGCTGAGAGTTTGGTGAGTAAGGGAGTTCAGGGAGGAAAGGAAGAAATTGCTCTTGTTCTTTCTTTCTCTTTTCCTTTTTCTCTTTCTGTCTTCATCAGCCACCACAGGATTAGGAGTCGAAAAGCTTCAAGAAAGAGTTGAGTTTCAAAAACTAATCTTAAGTGTTTGTAAGTTCATGGATCTCTGATCTTCAATTTTGAGTAAATAGTACAAAAGTTTGCTTAGGTTATGGCAGGACAACTCAGCCATGTGGAATATTCTTCCTCTGGTCTGTAGGAATCGTGGATACTTCACATGACCTAGATGGCTGGCATGCACAGGAAGTATCACTGGCTGCAGAAACTTGATCTCCAAGTTTCAAAACTTGAGTGGTGGCTGAAGTTACTATGTTATATCCATTAGGCTGAGATTTACATGCATGTTCAGAAAAATGGTCAAATCATAAGTTGGGTGCATGCAGAGAGCTAGGTATTGGGTGACTTCTAGAATGTTAAAAAAAAAATCAGCCTTATAGTGCCCATGGTAGAGAATTCCAGAGGTTCACTCCCTACAGGCAAAGAAATTTCTCCTAATCTTAGTCCTAAATAAGTAACCTCATGTCCTTAGGCTGTGACCCCGGGTCTGAACCCTCATTGGGAACATCCTTCCTGTATTTACCTTGTTAGAATTTTATAGGGTTCAATAAAATTTCCCCCTCATTCTTCTGAACTCCAGTGAATTTAGTTCTAACTGATCTAGTCTCCACACGTCAGAGCTGCCATCCCAGTAATCATAGCCAAAACATCCTTTCTCAGATAAGGAGACTAAAAACTGCACACAATACTCCAAGTATAGTGTCACTAATGCCATCAACAATTGCATCCCTGCTCCTGTGCTCAAATTCTCTCACTATGAAGGTCAACATAATATTTGCCTTCTTCACCACCTGCTGCAACTGCATACTTTCAGCAACTGGTATAGGTGAACATCCAGGTCTCTTTGCACTTTCCCAAGCGATCACCATCTGCCTTCATGTTTTTAATACCAATGTGGATAATCTCACATTTATCCACTTTATATTTCATCTGCCATACATTTGTCCATTCGCTCAAATTGTTGAAATCATACTGAAGCATCTCTCCATTCTCCTCACAGCGCTCTCTCTCTCTCACCCAGTCTTGTGTCATCTGTAGACTTGGTGATGTTGACAACATTAGCAAATATAGGATCCAAGAAGGAAAGTTAAGTGGTCAGTCCTTGAGTGAAACATGTGAAGAGATTAAGAAGTGTGCCTCACAGACAAGCTGAGCTTAATGAGGGAAAGTGGAGAACAATGAGAGAAAGATAGAAGTTCAGGGGTAGGGTAAGGGGTAGTCTTACAGAATGTTGAACCTGGTGGACCAGGGTAAGTAGAGAGAAGTGGCTGAGACATATGATCACATAATATCAATCTTGGTGACAAAGGAAGATTTGAGCTCGTTGTACTTACCGTTGAAGATGGTGGAGACTTATGGTAAGAGTTTAAGATGACTGCAGTGGAGAAAAGAAACTTGGGGCTACCTATTTATTCCAGGATGATCCTAAAATAGTGAGCAGTTTCTGCAGATAGGATCAGGACAAAATAGTGCATCATGTGGTCCAGTCAGACCTGTTCAACAAATCCCTAACTGTCATAATTATGTGCTTTCCCTCAACGGCAGCATTGACAAGTAGAAGCTCAGTTTCAACATGGATATTGATGGCCCTGAAATTATAATTCAAATATGGATAAGGTGTGACAGGCAAGGGACATTCAATAAAAGTGAAGTAGAGTACCGGTAGATACACTGATGGAGAAATTTCTACTAGAATGGAAATCTATGAGTTTTGAAGAATTGGTTGCAGGGCAGAAAGGTGACAGCAAAGGTGGACCATAAGTCATCAGAGCAGCAGTCTACTCCATGGCTGATAGGCTCTTCAACCCCATTTCCCTGCTTTTTCTCTGTAACATTTAATCCCCTTGACAATCAAGAACTTATCCATCTCTGTTTTAAATATACTCAATGACCTGGCCTCTACAACCTTCTGTGGCAATGAATTCCACAGATTCACCATGTTCTGGTTATAGAAGTTTCTCCTTATCTCCGTTCTAAAGGATCTTCCCTTCACTCTTAGGCTGTGCCATCAGGTCCCCGTCTCTCCTGCAAATGGAAACATCTTCCCAACATCTACTTTGTCCAGGCTGTTCAGTATTCTGTAAGTTTTGATCAGATCCCCCCCTTATCCTTTTAATCTCCATCAGGTATGGACCCTGAGTCCTCAAACATTCTTCAAATGGTAAGCCTTTCATTCCTGGGATCATTCTCATGAAACTCCTCTAGATCCGCTCCAGGGTCAATGCATCCTTCCTGAGTTATTGCTCATAATACTCTAAATGTGGCCTGACCAGAGCATTATAAAGCTTCAGGAGTACATCCCTGCTTTTATGTTATAGTCCTCTTGAGATGAATGACAACATTGTATTTGCCTTCCTGGCTATCAACTCAACCTGCAACTTTACCTTAAGAGAATCCTGGTCTAGTATTCCCTTTGCACTTTAGATTTCTGAATTTTCTCCCCATTTATAAAATAGTCCATGCCTCTATTCTTCCTACCAAAGAGCATGACCTCACACCTTTCCATATTGTCCACTCTCCTAACCTGTCCAAGTCTTTCTGCAGCCTCACTGTCTCCTCAATACTATCTGCTCCTCCATTTGTCTTTGTATCATCTGCAAACTTAGCCATAATGCCCTCAGTTCCTTTCTCTAGATCATTAGTGTATGAAGTGAAAAGTTGTGGTCCCAACACTGACCCCTGTGGAACAACAGTAGTCACTGGCTGCCATCCTGAGAAGGACACTTTTATCCCTCATCTCTGCCTTCTTTCAGACAGCCAAGTTTCTATCCATGCTAGCACCTTGCCCCTGACACCATGGGCCCTTACCTTACTCAGCAGCCTCCTATGCGGCACCTAATCAAAGGCCTTTTGGAAGTCCAGATAGACATCATTCACCAGCTCTCCTTGGTCTAACATGTTCATTACCACCTCAAAGAATTGTAACAGATTTGTCAGAGATGACCTCCCCCTGATGAAACCACACTGACTTTACCCTGTTTTCCATGTACTTCCAAGTAGTCAGAAATCTCATTCTTCACAATGGACTTGAAAACCTTATCAATGACTGAGGTCAGGCTGATTGGCTTATAATTTCCCGTCTTTTGCCTTGCTCCCTTCTTAAACATTAGGGTTACATTAGCAATTTTCCAGTCCTCTGGGACCCTCCCTGACTCCAGTGATACCTGAAAGATACTAAAGGCTCCTGTCTCTTCAGCTATCGCCTTCAGAACTTAAGAGTATAGCCAATCTGGTCCAGATGATCTATCCACTTTCAGCCCTTACAGTTTTTCTAGCACCTTCTCCTTGGTGACGGCCACCATACTCATCTCTGCCCCCAACCCTCTTGAAGTTTTGAGATAATACTTGTGTTTTCCATCTTGAAGACTAACGCAAAGTACTTATTCAATTCCTCAGCCATTTCTTTGTTCTCCAGCAATATTTTCCTGTAGCCCAATGTCTACTCTTGCCTCTCTTTGCCCTTTATATAACTAAAGAAACTCTTGCAATCTTTCCTAATATTACTGGTTAGCTTATCCTCATGTTTAATCTTCTCCTATCTTATTTCTTTCTTCGTTGTCCTCTGTTGGTCTTGGTCGACTTCTCAATTCTCTAGCTTCCCACTGCCCTTCGCCACGTTATATGCTTTCTTTTTTGCTTTTATGCTGTCCCTGATTTCCTCATCCTCCCGTTGGTATGCTTATTTCTCCTCAGGATGAAGTTTTGCAGTTCCACTCAAATTATTCCCAGAAACTCCTGCCATTGCTGTTCCACTGTCTTTCCTGCTAGGCTCCTCTCCCAGTCAATTCTCATCAGCTCCTCCCTCATATCTCTGTAGTTGCCTTTATTCAATTGTAATACCATTACATCTGATTCCAACTTCTCCCTCTCAAATTGCAGACTAAATTTTATGATTTTGTGGTCATTGCCTCCTAAGGGTTCCTAAGGAATGACCATATGATTCAGAAGCAGTAGAGAGATGTAATTCCATCCAGGACAGAATCAATGGGAATTTACACACTGATAGTTTAGTGCACAGTGAGTGAACACTCAGTGAGGGAAATTATGTTAGTGATAGAAGCACAATTACATTAATTGGAATTGAACAGGATAGCCTTAGATTTACTGAATTGAGCTATGGGTGTTGTAACTATCCAGCAGTTTATTTTAGTCAGTGAAAGGGAAAAAAAACAGTTTTGATTAAAGTTTAATAAAAGTTAGGCAGGATAATATTTGGGGCAAGGAAAGTAGGAAAAACTGTTGAATTAATCCAGCATATTAAGGTTGCATCAGGTCAGACATGTTAGCAGAATAAACATAACACAAACAGAAAAGAAAGAGTTAAACAAATGGTCTTGTTGTAATTTGGAGGTGCTGGTGTTGGACTGGGGTGTACAAAGTTAAAAATCACGCAACACCTGGTTATCGTCCACCAGGTTTATTTGGAAGCACTAGCTTTCGGAGCACTGCTCCTTCATCAGGTGGTTCTGCAATGTGGAGGTGGGTGTCCAAAACTAGATGGCATAGTTTTAAGGTAAGAGGGGAAAGATTTAAATAAGACCTGATGGATAACTTTTTCATGCAGAGGGTGGTGCGTGTATGGAAAGAACTGCCAGAGGAAGTGGTGGAGGCTGGTACAATTACAACATTTAAAAGGCATCTGGATGGGTGTATGAATAGGTAGCATTTAAGGCATATGGGTAAAGTGCTGGCAAATGGAACTAGATTAATTCAGGATAGCTGGTTGGCATGGACAAGTTGGAGCGAAGGGTCTGATTCTGTGCTGTGTGACTGTATGAGTCTGTAAATTGCACAGGACAGTGAAACAATAACACACCTGTGTGAACAATGCTAGACTCAGAGAAAATGTTTCCTTTCCCATGGGAAAATGTATCACCCTTAGACATTAAGACATTCTACTGGGCAATAAACAGATAGGATGTTGTTGCAGTAAGTAAAGATTTGGCATCTGAACAAAAATAAAGTTGAAGACATAGCAGTTGGCTATCTGTTTAGTGCCCTCACAACCACATGCCTGGATATATGCCCTAGTGTTAATTTACTATTCAAACATCATAGGTGCAATGATTGGATGAATGAAATCACATGTATTATAGCTGAGTAGTACACTCAAATAATGGAGCATCCATTTAAAAAGTGTACCAAATCAGTTTTGTTACAGCCTGGAGTCAAAAAGATCCATTTTCCCCATGAGATGAGTGGATCTTCTTTCGTTATCAGGTATTGTGGGTCGAGGTGGGCACAGTTCTGGAGTCAAAGGTGTTGATATGACAGGTGGAAAATGAGTGAGTACTATCAATGAACATTTTGAAATTTAGCCCATGCTTATCAACAATGCTGCGGGAGGAAAACATTTAGGTGATGAATACAAGAGCAACAGTAAAATTAATTGTACAAGCAAGGGAGAAATAGTTTGAGGATATGCCATGTGTAGGTTTGTCTTCAGGTGTGAGTGGGACCATAATAGCCTTTTACCACTGATGTGGCTGGGAGAAAGAAAGGATGGGAAATTACGATCAAAAGTGTTATTGTGATATTGGCTTGAAGGATGATCCAGTTTTCTTCAAGAATTATTTCTCACTTTATTAATAGTTAACTTTTATTTTGCAATGAAACAATTATGACTGCATTTACATGATGCCAACATAGATTTGTTTCTACTTACAGCATATTATTGCCAAAAGGTGTGTTTGCCATGTAAGGGCATAGAACATTCCTCCCACTGCAATACAGGCCAGAACACAATTATAGCTCCATAATCCATCATAGATTTTCTGGAATGGTGAAGCAAGTGTTAATCCTATAAAGCAAATTGATAAAAAGAATAAAATATGTAACTGTTCAGCCCTTTACAGATTGTGAGCTGCTTTGATCCTGTTTTGTTGAAAAAGGACGTCAAGAATATTGCAAATATACAATACAAATAAAAGTTTTGATAGAAGTATCTCAAATGTATAATTATTAGATCATATAACCAGAAGTAATTGATTTTAAACATTCATTTTTACTCAATGAACAAGTGAAACCAACAAGTTAAATGCAATTTCGTGTCAGAAAGTTGGCCAGAAATCTCCTAGACTCTAATCAACAGTCTAAAAGGAGAATTCTTTGTGAATATGTCCTTTAAATAGCCCAGGTCCTTCCTGCCTTTTAGTACTATGAGGTGCTCAGTGAGTTTATCACAGGGTGAGTCAAACACTGAGGCAGATTAATATCTCAAACGGAAGTGAAAAGTGGTTATTTAAACAGTTCATTCATTGTTTTATGTACTTTTGATGGGCATTCTGAGAAGCAGCCTGATCCAATATTGTATTGCATATTGGCAGGAAATGAGCACACGCGTGTTACTTTTCTCGTTGAATGCTGAGGTGCTGGTTTGGTTTCTGAAAATGGGCTTCCAACTCCCTCTGGATAGTTTTTAACCCACAATGGTTAGGAATAGGCAATAAATATTATTCCTGCCCAAGAAAAAAACAAAAAGAACATGTAACCTAGATTTTTTGTGTGCTTATATCTCAGGAGCAGTGATAAAATCATACCTGCCAGTATACCCACAGTAGATCCAATTGTAGCATGGAGACATATGATTGGAGATGAGATAATTAATGCAACAAGGAAAATACCACCAGTCCACGGATTGTCGCAGCCGTACACCTGTCCAACACCAACAGGGATAGCTCTCACAAGCTAAATAGGTTGAAAAAAAGAGATGTTAAGTAATTTTTAAGGACTACAAATATTGTTTTTAAGAAGTTCTTGTTGAAATAAACAATTTACTCAAACCTGAAGGCAAACATTGGAAATGCTGGATATGTTTGTATCAATTCAACTATTTAAAGCTGTGATGGACCAGACCCAACGCCTCTCAAAATATTCTGAAGATAGTCTAGACCCTAAATGTTTTTTATTTTAAAGGTAAATGTAAGGTGTTGTGTTCCAGGTGCAATTTGATTGCTCAAACTACTGGACTTAAAGCAAAATACACATTATTCATCTATTATAGTTAAAATAACACACAGAGAAAGAGGTAATTGGAATAACAACTCAACTGGGAAACCTAACAGAATAATAGATAAGGTAACAATTACTAATTAACTGTTCCAATATAGTTACATCCCATAAACACACCCTTGGAAAAAGGCGAATTCAGAAAAACAGATTGTCTCACATGCAACTCTTGAAAGCAAGCAAAAAACTCAAAGCTATTGGCTGTAACCAAGAGAGGAGAAAAAATAGCTACCACCTCTTCAAATCCCCAACAGCAATTGCTGAAGGCTAAACTCAACATCCTGATTTTGTGAGAGTTTGACTACTCTCATTCAGGCTGCTTCTATTGTTCTAGCTTTAAAAGAAAACCGAGGCCTCAGAAGCTGTTTACTTTCTTAGAGTGCTTGGCACCTCTTGTTAAATCTCTTAAACAAAAGGACAAAATTCTGTTCTAAAGTCACAGCATCGTCACAAATTTATCATATTAGAGTGATCAGCCAAAGTCAGGTCTTCCTCTCCATGCATTGCGTCTTGGCATTCCTCTTCAGTTGATTGTCCGAGTTTCATTTTCAATTTTAAACTGTCTAACATCATCATTCTCTTTCTCATTTATTACCGTCTTGACAATTCTTTTCTTAAGATCTTTATTCATTCAAAAGGTATGTAATTTTTTACATTTGGAGAAGCATTCTTTACCATTTCCATTTCAAATCTGATTTCTTTACACCATATGAAAATTTAGTTGATTTTACTTTGTTATGGAAACTATCACATACCTGTGTACTTTTCAGAAGATAAAGCTGATTTTTTTACAATCAGGACCAGATTGTAGAATTTAGAAACTAGTCCACATTGTAAAATAAGCTGTCCTTTGTTTTACAACAGCATGTTTGAACACTGCTGACATATGGTTAATCAATTGTAATCACGATGCAATTCTAAGGCAATAGGTGTTACTTGTATATTAATGGATGAAGTGTATGTCCTTCAATAAACTATGTAATTGTACACATAAAGAAATAAAATAATAATTATAACTTAATAGGTATTATGATAAGGATATAAACTTCTTTAAAATTAATTAGATTTGAAAAAGATATTTTGCTATGTATGTTCACCGTGACCTCTTTCTGTTTAATGTACTTGCTACCTTAACAATGCTCAAAGATTATAAAATGACATACATATTTCTTACCATTGAAACACTGAGATCAGACCATGTAATGTTTTGTGACGAAGTCACAGGTCCAATAAAAATTTGAGGAAAATGCTGGTTGTAATGTCCTGTTGCAGCCATGAACAAGCCGACAGCTATATTAAAAGGCAGAGTGAATACAGGTAGATCCCATTTACCCATCACAGCAGCCAAGGCACTTGAAATAATAGGACTGCAAAAAGGAAATTGCTTTCAGCGCAAATATAAAATGAAGGAGTTACAATCATATATTAAATGACTTTATTCTTTCAATCACTTTTTGCTTTTCACTACCAAACTTCCAAACAAAAGGTTTCAATACCCACCCATTCAAAACAGTGTTTTGGATCTGGAAATGTTACACCATTCCAGTATGGATGAAGTAATCGAGATTCTGTCTACCAATTGTTTATAGACACATGATGGATTATTTTGTGAAGCTTTAGTGGATAGATCATAATGACTCATTTACTGTCTTCACCGAGAATCGGTCGTTGTTCTTCCACTGCTGGATCAGAAAATTGTAGGTCAAAACCTACTGCAGAGGCTACAGCACACAGGTTTGGCTTCACTTTTACACAGACCAGGGCGAGAGGGGTGTATGCATCTTTAATGATGAGATATTAAATAGAGATGCAGTGTGCCCTTTCAAGTAGATATATAATATCATTTTATACTATTCAGAAAACAACAGGGAAGTCCTTTGGCATTGACCAACACTTAACACTCAAGCAGCTCCATGGAAACAGATAATGTTTATCTCATTGATGTTTGGAGCACTCTGCAATTTGGTTGCTATGTTTGTTAAAATTATAACATCAACCACTGTTCGATCAGTGGATTATAGAGCCCAAAGAGAGAGATTGGATGAGTCCTAAAATTTCCTGTGTTATTGCTTTGAACAATTTGTGGTATAAGTGTCGAGGGCGTTATTGGTTTTCATTATCACTAATGGGTTAGTACAGGTGGTAAAACTATTCCTGCAGGACATCTGTGATCTCATGACATTCCCCAAACACAGTCTCCTGCTGGACCTGAAACTAGGCATCTACTGCAACTCTGTCATGCCGCAGTAGAAAGGTTCAGAGGAGCATGGTATTTTACTAAACATTGCTTAGATGATTGGGAAAATAATTGAATAAAACCAATCTATACTGACGTAGGGTAAAATTTGAAGGTGTAATAGAGAACTGTGGAATGCATGAAGCCTGTAACAATAATAGGGTCTCATCTTCATATTAACTGACTGCTGTGAATTGTGAAGTATAAATGCAACCTGCTCAACCTACTGCACTCACTTTTAAATCAAGTAATTGTTTAAGTTGGTCCAAAAACCTAACCTTAGCTTCCATTAGATTCAGTTCCAATGTTGGCAGTTCCAGTGATGTATTTTACTTAGTACTTTGGATATAAACAATTGTACACACCTTGTACACTCCATCACCACAAGCTAGCATTTGCATTTACAAACATAATAACATAAGAAATAGGAGCAAAATAAATAAATGCCCCTGGCCAAGTTGTTCCAGAACTGCCACAACATCGGCGTGTATCCAGCAATATGGATAATTACCAGGTATGTCCTGTACACAAAAATTAGGACATATCTTACCGAGGAGAAAGTGAGGATTGCAGATGCTGGAGGTCAGAACTGAAAATGTGTTGCTGGAAAAGCGCAGTGGGTCAGGCAGCATCCAAGGAGCAGGAGAATCGACGTTTTGGGCATAAGCCCTTCTTCAGGATTCCTGAAATGCTAGCTTGTGGTGATGGAGTGTACAAGGTGTGTACAATTGTTTATATCCAAAGTACAAAGTCAAATACATCACTGGAACTGCCAACATTGGAACTGAATCTAATGGAAGCTAAGGTTAGGTTTTTGGACCAACTTAAACAATTACTTGATTTAACATCAATTCTCCTGCTCCTTGGATGCTGCCTGACCTGCTGCACTTTTCCAGCAACACATTTTTCAGCTCATATCTTACTGAGCCAATTACCAACACACATGCTAACTTTTGATCATCAGTAAATCAATGGAATGGGTCATCACAGTATTATTAAGGAGCAATTGCTTAGCAACTTCCATTTTGGGTTCTTCCAACATCTCTCAGCTCCTGATGTCAATATGAGGAAAAAAAGAGTTAAATTCCAAAGGGGATGTGAGAGTGATGACCCTTGATATCAAGTCCACATTTGATCGAGTGAAACTCGAGTCAATAGGAATGAGGGAGGAAACCCTCTGCTATTTGAGTCATATCTGGGATATAGGAAGATAATTGTAGTTGTTGGAGGTCAGTCATTTCAATTACAGGAGTTCTCTGCAGGAGTTCCTCAGGGAAGTGTCCTAGATCCAGCCATCTTTAGCTGCTTCATCAATGACCTTTCCACATCATATGGTCAGAAGTGGGGGTTTTCGCTGATGATTGCACAATGTTTAGCACTGTTTATGACTCCTCAGATACTGAAACAGTCCATGTCCAAATGTAGCAAGATCTGGTTAATATCCAGGCTTTGGCTGACAAGTGGCACATAACATTTATGATAGATAAGTGCCAGGTAATAACCACCAAAAACCAGAGAACATCTTATCATCACCCCTTTGACATTCAATGACATTACCTTTGCTAAATTTCCATTATCAAATCCTGGGGATTATTATTGACTGGACACTGAACTGGATTCGCCATATCAATATAGTGGCTACAAGAGCAGGTCAGGGGCTAGGAATTTTGCAACAAATAACTCACCTCCTGACTCCTCATTAACAGCATTGTGGGTATAGTATTGTCAAATGGATTGCTGTGGTTCAAAAAGCAGCTGACCATCACCTTCTCAAAGGCAACAGCAGTGACATAACATGAATATTTATAGGATTGTGATGATCTGCTAATTTGACTTCACTTCTATGCCTTTTTGATTCTTTGACTGATCAAAAGAAAATCCTTCTCAACTTGAATATTCTTAATGACTGAGCATCTATGTTGGCTTTATTCCTGTAAAATAGCTCCTATCTCTGTAAATGTTCTCATATTCCCCTGTTAATCTCCTCTAAAGATGAGAAATTACTTTAAGTATTGCTATCAACAATCTCCCTCTGGTTGTTAAAACTGTGGTAAATTTTTTGTGGTTAAGCCATTTTCAGGTTGAATGATTATGTTATTTCTCTTTATTTGCTGTTTGATTGTATCTCAATTGTGTGTGTATTTTACTGCTTGTAATCAGCAGGCATTCTCCAGTTCTAGTTATCCAGACTGTCAATGAAAACTCAAGCTCTCTCCAAGGCACCACCAATGATGCTTGAATTCATATTAATGCATTATTATTTTCCTAAAATTATTACAAACTGTTATAACCTTTATGGAATAGATCACAAATTTAACAAATATATTTCTGAAAGGAGTTATTTTTGCATGTAATTTTAATTCATCTGAAGGCAAATAAAATTTAAATGTCCTGTACTCCTGGCAGGGAATGTCTTCATTGTGAGTGCATATTGGACACCTGAATAAGCCACCTGTCATTCCATTTTCAGTTTTGTCAAGAAAGTTATGCTTAGTAATTTATGGCATTTGCTTCAGGTCTCTACAAAATGAGAAAATAATTATTGTAGAACTCACAAACATATTTGACCATATTAAGTCAATTACTATAAAACATTTCAAATGATGGCATAGATATGAATCCATACTTCACTTTTAGTCTCAGTCTCAGCATTGCGTATGCAGCTCATGCCCATCTAGAATAGCTTGAGCTGTTCTTACACCTGGGCCTCAGACTTCATACACATTTTAGGAACAAACTGTTGACTCCTATCATACCTCCATAGGCATCTCAACCTGTGAAAGAATGAATTTTGCACTGGCCCTCAGGTTATGTCTGGGAGTTGCCGGTTTGATTGGCTAACAAGTAGATTGGTGACTAGGTCTGCATGGTCATGGAGAGCTGTCCTGTTCCTTCTGGTTTCATGGAAATCCTCTAAAAATGTCACATGTAGCTGGTAGTCACAAATCCCACTTAAGATATGGTCTTCCGAAGAAACATATCCATGATTGAATGGCAGGGCCAACCCGATGAACCAAATGGCCTAGTTCAGCTCCTATATATTATGGTCTATGGTCTTGAAGTGAGATGGATGCAGAGTCTGCTCCTAGATATCACATATGATCAAATCCTAATTTGATATCATGAGTTCTTTCACACCTTCACCCCACCTCTGGAATTATAGAACATAGAATATAGAACAATACAGCACAGAACAGGCCCTTCGGCCCACGATGTTGTGCCGAACATTTGTCCTAGCTTAAGCACCCATCCATGTACCTATCCAATTGCCACTTAAAGGTCACCAAAGATTCTGACTCTACCACTCCCACAGGCAGCGCATTCCATGCCCCCACCACTCTCTGGGTAAAGAACCCACCCCTGACATCTCCCCTATACCTTCCATCCTTTACCTTAAATTTATGTCTGAAAATGTGTTGCTGGTAAAGCGCAGCAGGTCAGGCAGCATCCAGGGAACAGGAGAATCGACGTTTCGGGCATAAGCCCTTCTTCAGGAATGAGGAAAGTTTGTCCAGCAGGCTAAGATAAAAGGTAGGGAGGAGGGACTTGGGGGACGGGCGTCGGAAATGTGATAGGTGGAAAGAGGTCAAGGTGAGGGTGATAGGTCAGACTGGGGTGGGGGCGGAGAGGTCAGGAAGAAGATTGCAGGTTAGGAAGGCGGTGCTGAATTCGATGGATTTGACTGAGACAAGGTGGGGGGAGGGGAAATGAGGAAACTGGTGAAATCCGAGTTCATCCCTTGTGGTTGGAGGGTTCCTAGGCGGAAGATGAGGCGCTCTTCCTCCAACCGTCGTGTTGTTGTGGTCTGGCGATGGAGGAGTCCAAAGACCTGCATATCCTTGGTGGAGTGGGAGGGGGAGTTGAAGTGTTGAGCCACAGGGTGGTTGGGTTAGTTGGTCCGGGTGTCCCAGAGGTGTTCTCTGAAACGCTCCGCAAGTAGCCGGCCTGTCTCCACAATATAGAGGAGGCCACATCGGATGCAGAGGATGCAATAGATGATGTCTGTGGAGGTGCAGGTGAATCTGTGGCGGATATGGAAGTTTCCTTTGGGGCCTTGGAGGGAGGTGAGGGGGGAGGTGTGGGCGCAAGTCTTTCACCTCCTGCGGTTGCAGGGGAAGGTGCCGGGAGTGGAGGTTGGGTTGGTGGGGGGTGTGGATCTGATGAGGGAGTCACGGAGGGAGTGGTCTTTACGGAATGCTGATAGGGGAGGGGAGGGGAGGGAAATATATCCTTGGTGGTGGGGTCCGTTTGGAGGTGGCGGAAATGACGGCGGATGATGCGCTGTACAAGGAGATTGGTGGGGTGGTAGGTAAGGACCAGTGGGGTTCTGTCCTGGTGGCGGTTGGAGGGGCGGGGCTCAAGGCCGGAGAAGCGGGAAGTGGAAGAGATGCGGTGGAGGGCATCGTCGACCACGTCGGGGGGGAAATTGCGGTCCTTGAAGAAGGAGGCCATCTGGGTTATACGTTTTTGGAACTGGTCCTCCTGGGAGCAGATGCGGCGGAGTCAAAGGAATTGGGAGAATGGGATGGCGTTTTTACAGGGGGGCAGGGTGGGAGGAGGTGTAGTCCAGGTAGCTGTGGGAGTCGGTCGGTTTGTAGTAGATGTCCGTGTTGATTCGGTCGTCTGAGATAGAAATAGAAAGTTCGAGGAAGGGGAGGGAGGAATCTGAGACTGTCCAGGTGAATTTGAGGTCGGGGTGGAAGGTGTTGGTGAAGTGGATGAACTGTTCAACCTCCTCGTGGGAGCACGAGGCGGCGCCGATACAGTCATCGATGTAGCGGAGGAAAAGGTGGAGGGTGGGGCCACTGTACTTGCGGAAGATGGACTGTTCCACATATCCTATGAAGAGGCAGGCATAGCTGGGGCCCGTGCGGGTGCCCATGGCTACTCCTTTCGTTTGGAGGAAGTGGGAGGATTGGAAAGAGAAGTTGTTCAGGGTGAGGACCAGTTCAGTCAGTCGAAGGGGGGTGTCAGTGGAAGGGTACTGGTCGGTACGGCGGGAAAGGAAGAAGCGGAGGGCTTTGAGTCCTTCGTGATGGGGGATGGAGGTGTACAGGGACTGGATGTCCATGGTGAAAATAAGGCGTTGGGGACCGGGGAAGCGAAAATCCTGGAGCAGGTGGAGGGCATGGGTGGTGTCCCGAACGTAGGTGGGGAGTTCTTGGACTAAGGGGGACAGGACGGTGTCAAGGTATGTGGAGATGAGTTCGGTGGGGCAGGAGCAGGCGGAGACAATGGGTCGGCCGGGGCAGTCAGGTTTGTGGATTTTGGGCAGGAGGTAGAAGCGGGCGGTGCGGGGTTGTGGGACTATGAGGTTGGAGGCGGTGGGTGGGAGATCCCCTGAGGTGATGAGGTTATGGATGGTCTGGGAGATGATGGTTTGGTGGTGGGGGGTGGGGTCATGGTCAAGGGGGCAGTAGGAGGAGGTATCTGCGAGCTGGCGTTTGTCTGCTGGTTTGATAGTGAGGTTGGGGTTGCAACGGAGGGAGTGGAGGGCTGCGCGTTCCGAAGGTGAGAGGTTGGAGTGGGTGAGAGGGGTGGGGGAATTCAGGTGGCGGTTAATATCGCGGCGGCAGTTGGCTATGAAGAGGTCGAGGGCAGGTAGGAGGCCAGCACGGGGTGTCCAGGTGGATGGGGTGTGTTGGAGGCGGGAGAAGGGGTCGTCAGAGGGTGGGCGGGAGTCCTGATTGAAGAAGTAGGCGCGGAGGCGAAGGCGGCGGAAGAATTGTTCGATGTCACGCCGTGTGTTGAACTCATTAATCTGAGAGCGTAGGGGAATGAAGGTGAGGCCTCTGCTGAGGACTGATCTTTCATCCTCAGAGAGGGGTAGGTCTGGAGGGATGGTGAAAACACGGCAGGGCTGGGAGCTAGGACCTGGTGTGGGGCTGGAGCTGGGTGTGGGGGCGGGGTTAGGCGTGGGGGCGGGGACGGAGATCGGCGTGGGGGCGGGGTTGGGCGTGGTGATGGCGATAGGCGAGGGGGCGGGGTTAGACGTGTGACGGATATAGGCGTGGGGGCGGGGTTAGGCATGCAGTCGGAGATCGGCGAAGGGGCGGTCTGATCTCCAGCATCTGCAGTCCTCACTTTCTCCTTAAATTTATGTCCCCTTGTAACACTCTGTTGTACCCGGGGAAAAAGTTTCTGACTGTCTACTCTATCTATTCCTCTGATCACCTTATAAACCTCTTTCAAGTCACCCCTCATCCTTCGCCGTTCCAATGAGAAAAGGCCTAGCACTCTCAACCTATCTTCGTACGACCTATTCTCTATTCCAGGCAACATCCTGGTAAATCTTCTCTGCATCCTCTCCAAAGCTTCCACATCTTTCCGAAAGTGAGGCGACCAGAACTGCACACAGTACTCCAAATGTGGCCTAACCAAAGTCCTGTACAGTTGCAACATCACTTCACAACTCTTGAATTCAATCCCTCTGCTAATGAACGCTAATACACCATAGGCCTTCTTACAAGCTCTATCCACCTGAGTGGCAACTTTCAAAGACCTATGAACATAGACCCCAAGATCCCTCTGTTCCTCCACATCACTAAGAACCCTACCGTTAACCCTGTATTCCGCATTCTTATTTGTCTTTCCAAAATGGACAACCTCACACTTGGCAGGGTTGAACTCCATTTGCCACTCCTCAGCCCAGCTCTGCATCATATCCAAGTCCCTTTGCAGCCGACAAGAGCCCTCCTCACTATCCACAACTCCACCAATCTTCGTATCATCTGCAAATTTACTGACCCACCCTTCGACTCCCTCATCCAAGTCATTAATAAAAATTACGAACAGCAGAGGACCCAGAACTGATCCCTGCGGAACTCCACTTGTAACTGGGCTCCAGGTTGAATATTTACCATCTGCCATGGACAAAATTCTGCGATTTTGTCCATATTTGAGCCAAGGCTGTAATGAGGACTAACCCAAGTGGTCCTGATGAAACTCAATCTGAACATTGGTGAGCAGGTCATTGTTGTGTAAGTTTCTTTTACCCACTATCAATGACATCTTCCATCACTATGATAATGCTTGCGAGTTCACTGATGGAGTGAAAACTAGCTGAATTGGATTTGTCCTGCTTTTGATTGTCAGGGCACACCTGGGCAATTTACATAGAAACATAGAATACAGGAGGAGGTCATTCAGCCCTTCAAGCCAGCTCCACCATTCATCACGATCATGGCTAATCATCTAATTCAATAGCCTAATCCTGCTTCCCCCAAGACCTTTGAACCCATTTGCCTCAAGTGCTAACGCTAGCCACCTTTTAATACATTCAATGTTTTGGCATCAGCTACTTCCTGTGGTAATGAATTCCACAGGCTCACCAGTCTTTGGGTAAAAAAATGTCTCCTCATTTTCGTCCTAAATTGTCTACTCCAAATCCTCAGAACGTGACCCGTGGTTCCGGACACACCCACCATCAGGAACATCCTCCCTACATCTACCCTATCTAGTCCTGTTAGAATTTTATAAGTCTCTATGAGAACCTCCTCATTCATCTGAACTTCAGTGAAAACAATCCTAACCTAGTCAATCTCTCCCCATACGTCAGTCCCACCATCCTGGGAATCAGCCGGGTAAACCTTCGCTGCACGCCCTTGAGAGCAAGAGCATCCTTCCTCAGAAAAGGAGACCAAAACTGCACACAATATTTCATATGTGGCCTCACCAAATGCCCTATATAACTGCAACAACACATCTCTGCTTCTGTATGTGAAACCTCTTGCAATGAAGGCCAACATACCATTTGCCTTCTTTACCACCTTCTGCACCTGCATATTTACCTTCAGTGACTGGTGCACAAGGTGATCCAGGTCTCGCTGCACCCTCCCTCTCCCAATTTACAGCCAATCAGATAGTAATCTGCCTTCTTGTTTTTGCTTCCAAAGTGAATAACTTCACATTTTTCCAAATTATACTGCATCTGCCATTGATTTGCTCAATCAGATATCCTGTCCAGATCATGCTGAACAACCACTACACCCTTGTCACTGTTCACCCTCTCACCCAACTTGGTATCATCTGCTAACTTTGAAATGTTACATTTTAAAGACTCATAGGGCCATAGTCATAGGGGATTCTATTGTGAGGGGAGTAGGTAGGCAGTTGTGTGGCCGAAAACGGAACTCCCGGATGGTATGTTGTCTCCTAGGTGCTCGGGTCAGAGATGTTACCGCTCGGCTGCAGAGCATTCTAAAAGGGGAGGGTGAACAGCCTCTTGGTGCGTATAGGCACCAACGATATAAGTAGAAAACGAGATGAGGTCCTGAAAGCAGAATTCAGGAGCTAGGAGAGAAGTTAAAAAAGGAGGACCTTGAAGATAGTGATCTCAGGATTACTACCAGTGCCATGTGCTAGCCAGCATAGAAATGAAAAAAATAGGATGGCTTGAGGGATGGTGTAAGAGGGAGGAGTTCAGATTTGTTGGACATTGGGTCCGGTTCTGGGAAAGGTGGGACTATTACAAAATGGACAGTCTATATCTGAACCATACTGGAACCAATATCCTTGGGGAGTTTTTGCTACTGCTGTTGTGGAGGTTTTAAACTAATGTGGCAGGGGGGTTGGAACCAGAAGAGAAGACAAGTAGACAGCGAGGTGGAGACTGAGTAAGCAGAGAGCAGATGAACGCGAAAGAACTGGTAGCCTGAAGTGCATCTGCTTTAATGCAAGGAGTATAGTGGGTAAGGCAGATGAACTTAGGGCTTGGATTAGTGCCTGGGAGTATGATGTCATTGCAATCACAGAGACTTGGTTGAAGGAAGGGCAAAGCTAGCAACTAAATGTTCCAGGATATAGACGGTTCATACAGGACAGGGAGGGAAGTAAAAGGGGGTGGGGGTGGGGGGGGGGGGGGGGGATGGTGGAGTTGTACTGCTGGTCAGGGATAATATCACGGCTGTGCTAAAGGAGGACACTATGGAGGTCTTGGGTAGTGAGTTATTATGGGTGGAGCTCAGAAATAAGAAGGGTGCAGTTACATTGTTGGGGCCGTATTAGAGGCCTCCCAACAGTGAGCGTGAGGTAGAAAAACAAATAGGTAAACAGATTATGGAAAGATGTAGAAGCAATAGGGTGGTGGTGATGGGAGATTTTAATTTTCCCAACATTGACTGGGATACACTTAGCGTCAGAGGTCTGGATGGAGTAGAATTTGTAAGAAGCGTCCAGGAGAGTTTTCCAGAGCAGTATGTCAATAGTCCGATGAGGGAAGGGGCCATATTGGACTGGTGTTGGGGAATGAGCCAGGCCAGGTGGTAGAAGTTGTGGTGGGGGATTTCTTTGGGAACAGTGACCCAAGATTCTTTAAGTTTTAGACTGCTCGTAAACAAAGATGAGAGTGGTCCAAAGGGAAGAGTACTAAACTGGGCCAAGGCCAATTATATCAAAATTAGGCAGGAGATGGGGAAATGTGGATTGGACACAGCTATTTGAAGGGAAGTCCACATTTGATATGTGGGTGGCTTTCAAAGATAGGTTAAAGATAGTGCAGGATAGGAATGTCCCGTTGAAGGCAAAGGATAGGAAGGGCAAGATTCGTGAACCGTGGATGACAGGAGAAATTGTACAACTAGCCAAGAGGACAAGGGAAGTGTACATAATGTCCAGGCAACTAAGAACAGAACGGGCCCTGGAGGAATACCGGAAGGGTAGGACCAGTCTTAAACGAGGAATCAAGCAGGCTAAAAGAGATCATGAAATAGTTTTAGCGAGCAGAATTAAGGAGAAACCCAAAACCTTTTATTCTTATATAAGAAGCAAGCGGGTAATTAGAGAAAGGATTGGTCCACTAAAGGATACTGAAGGAAGGCTGTGTGTCAAACCTGAGAGAATGAGTGAGATTCTGAATGATTACTTTGCATTTGTGTACACTGAGGAGAGGGACATGATGAATGTTGAGATTAGAGATAGACGCTTGATTAGTCTGGATCACGTTGACATAAGTAGGGAAAGTGTGTTGGATAGGCTAGAAGTTATTAAGGTGGACAAATCCATAGGACTGGATGGGATCTATCCCAGGTTGTTGAGCGAGGCGAGAGAGAAAATAGCTGAGACCCTGAAAGATATCTTTGTGTCATCCTTAAACACAGGTGAGGTGCCGGAGGACTGGAGGGTTGCTCATGTTGTCCCTCTGTACAAGAAGGGTAGTAGGGATTTTCCAGGTAACTACAGACCAGTGAGCCTGATGTCAGTGGTGGGAAAGTTGCTGGAGAAGGTACTGAGGGATAGGATCTATTTATGTTTGGAAAAGAATGGGCTTATCATGATAGGCAACATGGTTTTGTGCGGGGGAGATCGTGCCTTACCAACTCAATAGAGTTCTTCGAGGAAGTGACCAAGTTGGTAGATGAAGGAAGGGTTGTAGATGTCATACACATGGACTTTAGTAAGGCGTTTGATAAGGTTCCCCATGGTAGACTAATGGACAAAGTGAAGTCACATGGTGTGCAGGGTGTTGTAGCTAGGTGGATAAAGAACTGGTTGAGCAACAGGAGACAGAGAGTAGAAGTTGAAGGGAGTTTCTCGAAATGGAGAAACGTGACCAGTGGTGTTCCATAGGGATCAGTGCTGGGGCCACTGTTGTTTGGGATATACATAAATGATCTGGAAGACAGCACTGTTGGTATGATCAGCAAGTTTGCAGATGACATGAAGATTGGTGGAGTAGCAGAAAGCATAGGGGACTGTCAAAGAATACAGTAAGAATATAGATAGACTTGAGAGTTGGGTGGAGAAGTGGCAGATGGAGTTTAATCCAGGCAAATGTGAGGTGATGCATTTAGGCAAGTCTAATTCTAGAGTAAATTATACAGTGAACGGAAGAACCATGGGAAAAGCTGATGAGTAGAGAGATCTCGGAGTGCAGGTCCATTGTACCCTGAAGGTTGCTGCACAGAGTGGTCAAGAAGGTATATAGTATGCTTGCTTTCATCAGATGGGGTATTGAGTATAACAGTTTGCAGGTCATGTTAAAATTGTACACGACGTTGATTCGGCTGCATTTAGAATACTGTGTAGGGTTCTGGTCGCCACATTACCAAGAGGATGTGGATGCTTTGGAGAGGGTGCAGAGAAGGTTTACGAGGATGTTGCCTGTTATGAAGGTGCTAGCTATGAAGAGAGGTTGAGTAGGTTAGGATTGTTTTCATTAGAAAAAAGGAGATTGAGAGGCGACCTGATTGAGGTCTACAAAATCATGAAGGGTATAGACAGGGTAGATAGATATAAGCTTTTTCCCAGGTTGAAGGATTCAGTAATGAGAGATTACGCTTTCAAGGTGAGAGGTGAAAAGTTTGAGGGGGATACATGTGGCAAATACTTTACACAGAGGATGCTGGGAGTCTGGAATGTGTTGCCAGCAGAGGTAGTAGAGGCAGGCATAGTATATTCTTTAAGATGCGTCTGGACAGATGCATGAGTAGGTGGGGAGCAGAGGGATATAGATGCTTAAGAATTGGACAACAGGTTTAGACAGTAGATTTGGATTGGCTCAGGCTTGGAAGGCCGAAGTGCCTGTTTCTGGGCTGTGAATTTTCTTTGTTCTTTGTTTTTTAAAAATTTCCGATATGGTTGGATGGATTCCAATGTTATGGTTATCGTGGAGCAGTTGGCTCGGGAAATAGCTGGCTCTAAAGCACAAGGCTTCAGCTCCACAGGTGGTAACACCATAAAACATAGGAACAGAAATTAGGCCATTCAGCCCATTGAATCTGCTCTGCCATTCAATCATGGATGATACGTTTCATCCCTATTCTCCCACCTTCTCCCCGTATCCCTTGATTCCCTTGACAATCAAGAACCTATCTATCTCAGTCTTAAAGACACTCAATGACCTGGCCTTCATAGCCTTCTGTGGCAATGAATTCCACAGATTCGCCTTTCTCTGGCTGAAGAAGTTTCTTCTTATCTCCACTCTAAGAAATCTTCCCTTTAATCTAAGGCAGTGCCCTTGGGTCCTTGTCCCTCCTACCAAGCTGTCAGTGCCCACAGCTTGTGCTGTATCCAGTGCCATAACCTGCTTCTTAATCTCCATTGGAGTGAGTCAACTTGACTGAAGACTGATATTTATGGTTCAGGAAATTGTAAAAGGAGGCTGAGATAGATAATCCACTCAAAACTGCAGGTTTTTTGGAAATTGAAACTTGCCTTCTGACTGGTTTCTTGATGACACACATGCCTCTCAACTGAATGTTTGTCAAAAAGTAAATTAGCATTTTACAAAAAAACACTTTTGAGATGTAGGTGTCGCTAGCAGGGTCAGCATTTATTGCCTGTCCCTAATTGCCCTTCGAGAAGATGGTGGTGAGCTGCCTTCTTAAACTGCTGCAGTTTATTTGTGTAGGGAAGGAATTCCAGGATTTTGACAGTGAAGGAATGGCAATATATTTCCAAGTTAGGATGGTGAGAGGCTTGGAGGAGAACTTGAAGTGGTGGTTTTCCCGATTTTCTGTTGCCCTTGTCCTTTAGGTGAAAGTGATCAGGGTTTGGAAGGATCTTTGCTGAATTTCTGCAGTGCATCTTGTAGATTATACACAGGGGAGTGGATGTTTGTGGATATGGTTCCAATCAAGTGGGCTGCTTTGTCTTAGATTATGTCAAGCTTCTTGAGTGTTGTGGGAGCTGCACTCATCCAAGCAAATGGGGAGTATTCCATCACACTCCTGACTTGTGCCTTATAGATGCTTTTGGAAGTCAGGAGGTGAGTTCTCACTGCAGTATTCCTAGCCTCTGACCTGCTCTTATAGCCTCTGTGTTTATGCGGAGAGTGCAGTTGAGTTTCTAGTCAATGGTAACACCCAGGATATTGATTTTAGGGATTCAGTGGTAATACCATCGAATGTCAAGGGGTAGTGGTTAAATTGTCTCTTTCCTTAGGTAGTCATTGCCTGGAATGTTATTTATCACTTGTTAGCCCAAGCCTGGATATTGTCTTGTTCCATTTGAACATGGACTGCTTCAGTGGCTGAGAAGTCCTGAATGGTGCTGAACATTGTATAATCATCAGTGAATATCCCCACTTCTGACCTTATGATGGAGGGAAAGTCATTGATGAAGCAGTTGAAGATAGTTGGGCCTAGGACACTACCTTGAGAACCTCCTGCAGAGACGTCCTGGAGCTGAAATGACTGACCTTCAATAACCACAACTTTCTTCTTATGTGCTAGGTATGACTCCAACCACTGGAGGATTTGGTACCTGAAAACCATTGATTCCAATTTTGCTAGGGCTCTTTGAAAACACATTGGGCTGAATGTGGACTTGATGTCAAGGTAAGTCACTCTCAATCACTTCATAATAAAGCTGTGAGATTCTCTTATTACTTCACTATATAGTGAGGCATTTGTGCACTACAATATGAAATCTTATTCTCAGAATATGTTCCTGCAGTTAAATAATTCAACCTCAGTATGTACATGTTAGAATAAATGAATTAGAGGCTTCCTATTGCTAGTTAGTTAGCTCAGTTGGCTGGTTTACAATGCAGTGTGATCCCAACAGTGTGGATTCAATCCCTACACAGTTAAGATTGCCACAAAGGACTCTCCTTCTCAACCTCTCCCCTTGCCTGAGATGTAGTGACCCTGAGGTTCAACCACCACCAACTGTCTGTCTCTCTCTCTCTCTTCTCTTCTCTAATGAGAGAACAGTTCTATAGTCTGGTAAGACCATGGTGACTTTATCTTTACCTTTATATTCATGTACCGTCCTGTAACCATACTTTCTTTTAAAATTCTTATGATACAGACATTTATTTAGTTGAAAAACACACTTAGAAGATTTCTACATTTGAATGTAGAATATAGTTACTGTAGTGTAGCTTAAATAAGAATACAAATAGACTTTTAACGTACCATATCATTGACATGAAGATTACAGCCACGATTAACCACCAATACCAATCTCCTTTATCACAAAACACAGCCATCAAAAGACCAACCAGAGTGCCATTGTATCCATAAAGCCCTGCTGCAATTGCGGATCTATAATGTTGCAAGTGAAAAAGTAGCATGTTGGAGCTAAACACTTTTCCAAACATTTATTAAATATACAAAAAAGATTTTGCCTGCCTTGATCTTGGGAAATGTCATGGAAAACAAATACACTTAGAAAATAAAAAGGTAAATATCTGAACACAGAATTGTTCTGAATCATTAACAGCACCATATTAAGTATTGACTTCAAATTAGAAAATGATTCATTATAAGGAAAATGATCATACTTTAGCAGGTATTATTCAAGATGAAGATTAGTTGCTTACAAACAAATCATATCAAAGAGATTTTTAAAAATAACATTTATCATGAGCGTTGAGAAGGCTAACTTTGAGTTGGTGCACATGAACACTTTGGCAGAGCAAAAACTCTAGTTCTGGGGGAATATGACCCAAACCATGTGACCTAGTACATATCATATCAGTTAGTTATTAACAAGTAGGGTGTAATATATTTTTATGATCTCAGTTGGGAACTGAAACTATTTCAAGCTTCACCGGGAATTCAATGTAGTGCTCCTTTTCATTTGGTTTCATTAAAATTATCTAATCATAGAATTTTACATGAGGAGACCATTTATCCATCAGAAACAGAATATCTTCCTTTGTCCTGTCAAAATTGTTCACAATTTTGAGCACCTTAATAAAGCCATCTCTTAATTCTCTGCTCTAAGGAGAATTAGGCCAATTTCTCTAATCCTTTCTTGTACCAACAATCCCTTATTCCTCGTAGCATTCTAGTGAATCTCCTTTACATTCTTTCCAGGGCTTTAACATTCTTCCTTAAATAAAGTGTCTAAAACTGAACTTAATACTCTAAATGTCTTCTGACCAATAATTTGTAGAGATATAGCATCACTTCTTTGCTTTTATACTCTATTCCTGTATTTATAAACTTGATGATCCTATAAATCTTCTTAACAACTATTTCAACTTGCCTGACCACCTTCAGACAATTATGCACTTGAATCCCAAGCTCCATCTGCTCCTGTACTTCTTTCACAGTTGTACTGTTAAGCCTGTATTGTCTCTCCAAGTTTCTTCTAACAAAATGCATTAACTCAAGTTTCTCTGCACTGAAATTCATCTGCCAGGTGTCTGCCCATTTGGCCAATTTGTCAGTGTGTCTCTGAAATCATTCACAATTTGCTATTCTTTCTAGCTTAGTTTCATCTGCAAATTTTGCCCTCAATACACATCTTCAAACTGTTTCAAGAAATCACAAAATCAAGAGGCCCAACAGCAATCCCTGGGGAGCATCACTTCCAACTCGCCTCCAGTCTGAGAAATGCCCATTTATACCTAACCTCTGTTTCCTTATCTTACAGCCAAATTCTAATTCATGCTGCCAAGGACAAATCAAATGTTTTTAATTGTATAATCAGCCTGTCATGTGGCACTGTATTGGATGCTTGCTGTAAGACCAAATACATAACATCCACAGCACTACCCTCATCCATTGCCTGAGTCATTTTGTGAAGGAACTGAATTAAATTAATCAGACTAGAGCTGCCCTTGACAAAGCCATGATGACTGCTTAGTATGAACTTAGAAAAAAAAGTGTATAATTATCTTATCCCTTATTATGGCCTCCATCAGATTTCCCACTATTGATGTTAAGCTGGCAGGTTTGTAGTTTCCTGGGTTATCCTTTGTCTCTTTCCTAAACAACGGCATCACATTTGCAATCCTCCAGCCCCCATGGACTGATCCTATGTTCAAAGAGATCAGGAAGATTTCTGATAATGGTCTTGCAATTTGCTTCCTTACCTCACTCAGCAATTTTGGATGCACCCCAGCTGGCGACTGCCCTACATGGAGTACTGACAGCCTTTTCAGCACATCTTCTTTATTAAAAACTATACTGTTCAGTTGCTCAACACTCACATTTCCTAATTTGATAAAGACAGAAGCAAAGCACTCATTTAATACCTCTGCCATACCTTTTGCTTCAGTAGGCAGCGTACTCTTCTTGTTCCTTATGGGCCCCATTTTATCCTTCAATATTGAAAGGATTAGGGCAACATAATTTTTGACAACATGCCAAATCAAGAATTTTGAAATTAACTGCTCAATTGTTCAATGTGAATGCTATTGGTGGCTTCCAATAACAGCTGCAACATTGTTTATATGGTCTTCGTAAACAATTCAGAGACTTATCTTTTTCTTAACTTTGATCCCTTTACGTTCACTTCTTATTTCTACACTGTGTTTGCGTGTTGACTTACCATTTCTACTTATGTTTAGTCTTTAATTAACTCATGCATATTGTTAATTCAAGATTAAATCATAAGGTCATTTGAGTTTGTGAGAGGTTATCCACAAAGGAAGTGATACTTTTCAAATGATCCTTGTTGCCACCAACTGAGTGGGTGGGTGAATAACAAGTGGGAGCCAGTTCAACCTTCCTCACCCAGGAACTTTATGATTTGGCGTATCCTGTCTGGATCCAAAGTCAACTGCGAAATTTCACCCAGAGCTTGTTCATAACATTGACCATCTCCAGACTGTGTCCAGTAGTTACCGAATTTTTATAAATAATAGCTAATTGCTCAGTTTAAGTTATTTTGATCAATTTTTAAAAGAAACCTTTTTAAATGAAGACATGTGTACCTGTTCTGACTGAGCAAAATTGCTGCCACAGTTGAGAACACTGTTCCAATGAAGCCATTTAGTGCCCACCATCGATTTTGTACAATCAGTCCCGCCAAAATAATAATCCCACTGAGTGGGTTGTTGACAAACATCACCTGAGCAATTCCACGGAGGTTCCAGTCAATAAGTTGAAAAATGATGTTTTTTTCTGCAATGTTGTCAGAATGAAATTATACAACTGTTAAAGAATATGACTTTTATCTGCTTCCCAAACAAATAATGGAACAATAGGTTCATAGATTTTTGCAGATTTTAGAAAGTGCCACACAATTTACAGATAAAATCTTACCCCTGAAGTTAGATGATACAGTAACTTTATTAGTCAGAGACAAACACTTAGCACGTAAAACACTTCATCTAATTTCTGTAAAGTGGATCACCAATGGCATTGCTTTTTGTAAATTTACATTGTGTTATGTACAGTGTATTAATCTGTTGTTGAATTGGTTCTGTGCATTTTCAATTAAGTGCAGAAAAAAGTCTAAATGTTATAGTAAATGCTAAATGAAATTATTCCGAATTTCAATGATGCATGTTATTGGGGTTTGCACATTGCCATGTTCTTACAGCTGGCCTTAATAACAATATCCAATCTATCCAAATTCAGGTCCTGCTCCACATACTTGCTTTTGTGATTGCCCAGAAAACCTCCTTGCAATAGCATCTGGAACTGTTCTTCTGAGAACAAAGAGGATTGTGGGAAAATTCAATAATGATGTTTAAAATTATGATAGAATATATGGAGCCTGTTGATCAGAGGAAAAGATTTTAGATAGAGCAAAAAAGCCGGTGGGAGAATGGCTGACCCAAGCCCACCCTCCCCTAATACAATTTTATTAACACTCCAGGAGGAATTGATCAATCCAATTGCCCACATGCCAATTTTGTCCATTTGAGGATTTTGACTTGCCCCTGCAGGGATTTTACCCACAGTGCTCACTAAACCACCAGATAAAACCTGGTCAGCCTTGATGCTGAGCTGAAGGATGGCTTTACTACTTGCTGGGCAACTCTGCTCTCTAACCAGAGATCCCCACAAAATGAAACTCTGCCCCAGTGTTGTCCACTGTTCTTTCCAATCATTCCATACAAGTCCTTCTCCCCTCCCGAGGGTCTGCCAACCTAGCTCTACTAAGATGCAAATCTCACCTTATATCCCAACACCAAGGCTAAATGCTTATGTCTCAGCCTTGCTTCAGTTCTAGCAGTGACCACTATTTTTGGTGGTGCTGTTGGGTCGGTGAGTGCTCCTGGCCCTCTGATTGGCTGACAGCATTCTGCTGGAGGTACCAATGTACTGTCTCATGGTAATGAAAGGCCTGTTGGCAGTTTGATAGCTGCAGAGTGAGCCAGACTAGCGGAGGCAGGCTTGCTCCTGTGTTTTATGCCAGGGGGCAGAACCAGCATTAAATTCAGCTTCTGGTGTGTGGAGCTTTACTTGTTGCATGGCAACTGGCCTTGTAGGAATGATAAAATAGAAGCAAGGAATCCTGATCTCTTCCTGCCATTACTGACCATGGCAAATATTCCAGAGATGTGGGTGTTGAGCAATAGGTTTGTGCTTACACATAAAGCAGTGGTCAAGCATTTGGGGCTGTTTAGCAGTGAAATGTGTTCAGCTATGAAGTGCATTTTATCATTTACTGAGTCTCAGGTTCTATGGAACATCAATGTTTCCCAGCCACAAGGAGGCAAGAGCTCAGTGGCATGACTGGTTTCTGGAAAGCATGATACTAATTTGTTAACTGTAATTGAATAAAACTATTGTCTTCTAAACTGCACTGGAAGTAAACTCAGCTTACTTAGACAATTAATTTATTTCAATATCAATCCAGAAAACCATCTCTTAATTGCCTGCAACACATTTACTTCTTCCTTGAAATAAGGAGATCAAATCTGCACACAGTATTCAGGATGTGGTCTTACCCAAGGCCTATATAACTGAAGAATAACCCCTTATGGTTATGTTCAGTTTCTCTCATAATAAAGGTTGGCAACCCATTTGCCTTTTTGATTACACATTTTATCTGCATAAAAAACTTTTTTTGTGATTTGTGCACTGAAATAATTAAATATCTCTGCATTTTTGGATTTCTGCACTTGTTCTTTGTTGTTTTCTCATTCTTCCTGCCAAAATGAACATCTTCACATTCTCTCACATTATACTCCTTGTGTCACATGTTCGCCCACTGACTCAACTGATCGATATCTTCCTGAAAACACTTTGTGTCTTCTTCACAACAAACTTTCCTATTTATCTTAATACAGTCTCCAGGTTCAGCTATCACGCTTTCACTCCTCTCTTCTAAGTCATTGATGCAAGTTGTAAAAGTTGAGGCTCCAGCACACACCAATGGAGGACTCCAATTTCACATCTTGCAAATCAAAGAGCCATTTATGCATAGCCTTTATTTTCTACTAGCCAACCATTCTTTTATACCTGTTAATATGTTATCCCCATACCACATGAAAGGGTGCATTTCAAAAAGCTATTTCATTCATCAAGTGCCTTCTTTCCACACACCATATGCAATCTGCTTATTCTTGATTCTAACCAAATCATTTCCACTTTGGAAGAAAATAATTGACATGTGTTCCTGTTCTTAAGCAAAGCAGTAGACTTATCAAACTTTCATCCTTTGTAGTTTATTTGTCACTTTATCCTTGGCCACACATTTACAATTCTCAATAGATCAGGAAATGAGTTCATGTTACATAACGTTCAAAAGCATGTAATGTATTCATCACGATCACTCTTATACCTGTTCTAACTAAACAGCCTTGGAGCAAATCTCTATATTCCTTCATCCACTGGCTATTGAAAACTATTTTCCGACAACACTGATAACCTTCAATGAAAACATCTTTCCAAATGTTAACTTACCTTTCATCCAGTAACCAAATTCTCTCATATCACCAGACAAGTAGCTAATTCTTTGCAAAAAGATTTCTCTGCGTTTATCTGATACATCTTCGATCATTGCTGTTTGCTTCTTCTCCATGGATGGATCCTGTTCCTCACAGAATTAAAACAAAATCAAGCTACATGTTTAACATGAAGATACAAACAAAAGCATGATACTAATTTGTTAACTGTACAAGTATTTTCCACATAACAAAAATAAATCTGATTCAAATCACGCTAGGTTAGTGGCCTTTAAATACAACCTCAGATGCTAAGCTCCACAAACCTGTGCAGCTTCAGATTCACAAATTCAAAACATTCCTTTTTTCACTGGTTAAAGTAATCCTCAAGGAAAGGGCTAATGCTTTTATGTAGCAGAAGTCACGTATGCAAAATTTGACAGCAGATTATAATCAAAACTGTATTACTGGTTTGAACTATTTTGTTTAATGAGTTCATAATTGCACTGCCTAGGGTATTCTGTGCATGTGATGAAATATTTAACTTTGTTATCGATCAATAAATTACTTATGAAAAATTACTGTAATTGGTAATTTGGGTCAATGGAAAGTTACTGTGGCCTTGGAACCAAGGAAATGTTGGCTTTAACTCCAAGTGTCTGATAGCTCAGCAGAAATCTTCACCTGTTGGTTAAGATAAAGTACTCAGCAGATTCAAGCCATCACCTCAGTAATCGATTTTTCCTGAGAAACAAAGAAGAACTGTCCTCAAAACATTCTAAAGTGCTTTTAAAGTACAGTTGCCATGATAATGTGTGCAAACAATCAATTTGATCACAAAAGGAGAAAAGCACTCTTCAGCAGAGGAAAATGGACAATTTTTCACTTCACCTGATTGTATTTTTAATACAGAGCAATTTAGCTTGAAAATAGGTTCTACAAATATCAATGAGACTAATGGCCAGATAGATTACTTTGGTGACACTGGCTAAGTTGTTGGCCTAAATTATGACATACTCATAACGTTCTTACATAGAATATAGAACATAGGGGCAGGCATAGGCCATTCAGCTCTTTGAGCCTGCTCTACCATTCAATATGATCAAAGCTGATCATCTAATTCAATAGCCTGTTCTTGCTTTCTCCCCATACCTTTTGATCCCTTTATGGTATAATTTATATAGCTAGGGAAAGGAGAGGGCCACTCAAGAATAAAGGAGATAATTTATGCATTGGAGGATGTAGGTGAGATCCTTATCAAATACTTTGCATTAGTATTCACAAAGCTGAAGGACATGGTGGATGGTGATTTTAAACAGGGGTTTGTTGATATTCTAGGACATGGCAATAAAGAAAATAGGTGTTGGGTGTTTTGAAAAGATAGACGAGTTCCCAGAACCTGATGGAATCTACCCCAGAACACTGAGGGAGGCAGGTGAGGAAATAGCTGGGGCCTTGCACGAAATCTTTGTATCCTCTTTAGTCCCAGGAGATGTCCCAGAGGACTCCACATTTGGAGTATTGTGTGTAGTTTTGGGACCCATATCTCAGGAAGGATGTACTGGCCCTGGAGTGTGTTCAGAGGACGTTCACAAGAACAGTCCCAGCAACGGAAATCTTTATACATGAGGAACGTTTGAGGTCTCTGTGTTTATACTTGATGGAGTTGAGAAGGATGAGGAGGGGTCTAATTGAAACATATAGAATACTAAAGAGCCTGGACAGAGTAGATGTTGGGAAGATATTTCCATTGGTCAGAGAGACTAGGAGGGAATATCCACTCGACACCTCCTTCAAACAACTGGCAAAGTTAGGGTCCAGGCTAATTTCTTGATTTTTTTTGTGGGAGGTCTGGCCTGGTCCATAACAGGTCTTTATCAATCTTTTTCTCTAATCATACCCATAGAAATTTTTAGTCACTTTTTATGTTCCCTGCAAGCTTACTCTATCACTTTATTTTCCTTTCTTAATCAATCCCTTTGTCCTCCTCTACAAAATTCTAAACTGCTCCCATTCTCAGGTCTGTTGTTTTTTCTCAGCTAATTTGTGTCCCACTTCCTTGGATCTAATACTACTGCTAATTTCCCTCATAAGTCCTGGTTTGGCCAACTTTCTTGTTTTATTTTGCACCAGATAGGAATGAACAATGTTCCAGTTCATCCATATACTCTCTGAATGTTTACTGTTGCCACTCCACTGTCACATCTTTAAGTAACAATACTAATCTACGATGGCCCTGTTTGATCCTGGCCTTTGATTTCCTTGCCTATCATTTTAAAAAATTCCTATTTCTGTTTTTTGTTCTTGTCCTTAACTCGCCTTCCTCCAACTCTTTGTATTAGTTCCCATTTCACTCCCATTTTAGGTTAAAGCCTCCCCAAACAATCTTGCAAATACTCCACCCTAGACATCAGTCCCAGAATGAGATAAGAGAGTTGCGCCTGAGAAATGTCCAACAACAATCCTGAGCTATCTTTGAATTCCTATCACAGGAATAACACAACATCACTGGAAATTTGGCAGTAATATCTTTTACACACATAACAAATTTATCACAGTATAAAGTCTCACGAACGTCAGATCTGACAATTTCCTGACTAAAGTGAAAAATCACTTGGCAGATGCATATTTTAGAGTTTAGATCAGAGTGGTGCTGCAAAAGCACAGCAGGTCAGGCAGCATCCGAGGAGCAGGAAAATTGATGTTTCGGGCAAAAGCCCTTCATCAGGAATCCGAAACAGGATGCTGCCTGACCTGCTATGCTTTTCCAGCACCACTCTGATCTAAACTCTGGTTTCCAGCACCTCCAGTCCTCACTTTTGCCTAGATGCATATTCCAGCCAATTTGATGACAATCACTTGTTTAGGTTCCCAGAATCTGACGTCAGAAAAGACAATGGGAGAAACAGCCCTGTCAATCTTGCAAAATCCTTCTTACTAACCTCTGGAAGAGCTGTCTCTCATAGTCATACTCACGGAATTATATCTTATAGAAGTGGACCAGTTACCACCATTGCCATCTCTGTCTCACTGGAGGACAAACCAAGCTGAGATGGCAATGCAGTCAGGAGGGAGTTGACCTGGGAGTATTCAGTATTGATTCTGGACCTCATGAAGTCTCATGGCTTCAGATTAAACATGGATAAGGAAGAATCCTGCTAACTTCGAAGGAACCATCTACCGACCTCCTCCTGCTGATGAATCAGTACTCCTCCACGTTGAACAACACTTGGAAGAAACACTGAGGGTGGCAAGGGTACAAAATGTACTCTGTGTGGGCAATTTCAGTGTCCACCAACAAGGGTGGTTTGGTAGCAACACTACTATTGAAGTAGTCGGATTCTAAAGGACTGCTGGACTTGGTCTGTGGCAAGTGATGAGGAAGCAATATACTTGGTCTCATCCTTACTAATCTGCCAGCTGCAGATGCATCTGTCCATGACAGTATTGGAAAGGGTGTCCACCGCACAGTCCTTGTGGAGCTGAAATCTTGCCTAAGATCGTGGGCGGCACAGTGGCACAGTGGTTAGCACTGCTACCTCACAGCGCCAGAGACCCGGGTTCAGTTCCCGCCTCAGGCGACTGACTGTGTGGAGTTTGCACGTTCTCCCCGTGTCTGCGTGGGTTTCCTCCGGGTGCTCCGGTTTCCTCCCACAGTCCAAAGATGTGCGGGTTAGGTGAATTGGCCATGCTAAATTGCCCGTAGTGTTAGGTAAGGGGTAAATGTAGGGATATGGGTGGGTTACGCTTCGGCTGGTCGGTGTGGACTTGTTGGGCCGAAGAGTCTGTTTCCACACTGTAATGTAATGTAATCTAATCTAAATAACCTCCATTGTGTTGTGTGACACTATCACCGTGCTAAATGGGACAAACTATGAACAGATCCAGTAGCTCAGGACAGTATGCCCATGAGGAGCAGTGGGCCATCAACAGCAGCAGAATTGTACTCTGGCACAATCTGTAACCTCGTGGCCTGACATATCCCCCACTCAATCATTACCATCAACCATGGTTCAATGAAGAGTGCAGGAGGGTGTGCCAGAAGGAGCACCAAGCACACCTAAAAATTGGGTGTTGATCTGGTGAAGCTAACAGACAGAACAACTTGTACATTAAACAGCATAAGCAGCAACATATAGAAGTTATGGGAAACTCGGAAAAAGTGGCTCTATTATTTCATCAAGTTATTGGGACAATAGAAAGGAATGACCTAAATTCAAAAACCAGATGTTTGGGCACAGATGAGAAAGGATAAAAACGGGAAGTCATTGTGGAAGTGGGGCACAGGGACCCAACAGTAACCACAAGATAGGATAGAGCACAAAGGAAGTAATAATGGGACCTTGTCAGAAAAGCTCAGAGATAATGATGGAAGATTTTAAGTTACATAAAGACTGGAAAATCAGGTAGTTCCAGGTAGCCTTGATGATAAACTCATCGAATGTTTCTTTGTCAATTTGTGACAACAACATATTTGGAGCCAAATAGAGAGCAGTCTTTTCTAGATCAGCGCTTTAAACCTAGATGAATGATCTTATAGTGAAGACTCCATTGGGTAGCAGTGACCATTGTAAGTATTCAATTTTGAATTCTGTTTGAGGGATAGGGAATTCGGTCTGAGAATAAGAACATTTTAAAATTTAAGTAAGGGCTACTTATGTGAGTAAGAAAGCAGAGTATGAAAGTGAGCTGGCAAATTAAGTTGAAAACTGGGTCAATCAAGATGAAATGGCTGACATTTAAGGTATGCCGAAAACACAGAATAGATAGTTTAAAATCACACAACACCAGGTTATAGTCCAACAGGTTTATTTGGAAACATTAGCTTTCAGAGCACTACTCCTTCATCAGGGGGTTGTGGAGTATAAGATCATAAGGCACAGAATTTATAGCAAAAGTTTACAGTGTGATATAACTGAAATTATATATTGAAAAGACCTGGATTGTTTGTTAAGTCTCTCATTTTTTTAGAATGAACATGTTGGTTTCAGTTCTTTCATATGTAAATCACAGAACATTTAAAAATTAAATTCTCAAGTGAACTTTAACAATTGGTGTCATGTCAGCCCAGATAATGTATGTAAGGTGGGAGCTGCCCATGTGTGAGACTGTCTGTGCCACAATGGTCAGACTGATTGTAATCCAAAAAATGGAGTTACAGAATCTTGCATGGATTCATGCAGTTTTAGAGCAACGTAAAATGTAATTCTGCAAATACAAATTCACCCCACAAACTTATATGCATATGTGTGCATGTGGGTGTGTGTGTGTGTGGGGGGTGGGAGGTGTTATGAGTGTATGGGTCTGTAGGAATTGAATTGAATTTACTGTCACATATACCGAGGCACAGTGAAAAGCTTTGTCTTGCGAGCAATACAGGCAGATCACAGGGTTAAGTAGCATAGATGGTAAATAATAGGTAAACAGCGGCAAAAACAAAAACATAGGTACAGGCGAATGTTAAGAGTTTGTGAGTCTATTCACTATTCGAACAACAGTAAGGTAGAAACTGTTATGAAACCAGCTGCTGTGTGTGTACAGGCTTCTGTACTTTCTCCCCGATGGTAGAAGTTGTAGAAAACATTGCCAGGTTGGGATGGATCTTTGAGAATGCTGGCAGCCTTTCCTTGACAGTGGACTTGGTAGATGGATTCTGTAGATGGGAGGTTGTCTGGGCCGAGTTCACCACTCTCTTAACCATCTCCGATCTTGAATGGTACAGTTGCCATACATCCAGACAGAATACTCTCGACACTCTGACATGTCTTGTAGAAGATTGTATGGTGTTGTTCTGAAAGCCGGGCAGTTTGCTACGAGCAATGATCTATTTGAGGTTTGATGGTTGTTTAAAGGCAAGAACTGGAGGTGTGGGGAATCACAGACCCATACACTCATGCAGACCCTCTCTCATACGCTCACACATACACTCCCACACTCTCACATGCACCCTATCACAGACTTATATCCCTTTATGCTCACACTCACACACATATACACACTCTCTCACAGACACTCATAACCGTCCCCCCACCACACACACAGACACACACACACACACATTCACGCATAAACATATAAGTCTGTGGGGTGAATTTGTACTTGCAGAATTACATTTTACTTTGCTCAAAAACTGCATGAATCCATGTAAGATTTTGTAATCCATTCTGTAAAAGATGAGAGACATAACAAACAATCCAGGTCTTTTTCAATATATAATTTCAGTTATATCACACTGTAGACCTTTGCAATAAATTCTGTGTCTTACGATCTTATACTCCACAATCATCTGATGAAGGAGCAGTGCTACGAAAGCTAGTGCTTCCAAATAAACCTGTTGGACTATACCTGGTGTTGTGTGATTTTAAACTTTGTACACCTCAATCCAATACCGGCATCTCCAAATCATGACAGAATGGATACATGGCATCAAATAACAAAAATTCCAAGGGACAGGCCCATCATCTCTGATTAGCCAGAAAAGTTAAAAATAGCATCAAATACAAAGAAAAAGCCTATAATTGAATAAAGACAGGAGTTAAGTCAGAAGATTGAGCAGATGTTTTTTGTCAAAAAAAGCAAGGATTGACCATAAAAGTAAGCAAGGAGGGAAACATTTGTCTGAGAGAAAGTTAACCAGAAATATGAAAACAGATAGTAAGAGTCTGTATAAATGTTTTAAAAAGAAAAGAATTAACAAAGTGAGCACTGTTCCTTCAGAAAGTGAATCTAGAGAATTCGTAATGGAAAATAAGAAGGCATACGAATCCAATGAACATTTTGCTTTAGTCTTCAGTTCAGAGGATGCAAGGAAAAACACAATCACCAGAGAAGCAGATATGGATTGACAAGTGCCAAGGTCCTGAGGAAGCTCATCATTGGCTCTTAAAGAAGTGGCTAGTGAGATAGTGGAGTTCAATGTAGCTAAGTGTGAGGCGATTCACTTTGGTAAGAGTAACAAAAAGATGGGGTACTGGGCTAATGGTCGGATACTTGGTAGTGTGGATGAGCAGAGGGATCTTGGTGTCCATGTACACAGATCTTTGAAAGTTGCCACCCAGGTAAATAGTGTGGTGAAGAAGGCATATGGCGTACTGGCTTTTATTGGTAGAGGAATTGAGTTCCGGAGTCCTGAGGTCATGTTGCAGTTGTATAAGACTCTGGTGCGGCCACATCTGGAGTATTGTGTGCAGTTTTGGTTGCCATACTATAGGAAGGATGTGGAGGCACTGGAATGGGTGCAGAGGAGGTTTACCAGGATGTTGCCTGGTATGGTAGGAAGATCGTATGAGGAAAGGCTGAGGCACTTGGGGTTGTTTTCATTGGAGAAAAGAAGGTTTAGGGGTGACTTGATAGAGGTGTACAAGATGATTAGGGGTTTAGATAGGGTTGACAGTGAGAATCTTTTTCCACGTATGGAGTCAGCTATTACAAGGGGGCATAGCTTTAAATTAAGGGGGGGGTAAGTATAGGACAGATGTTAGGGGTAGGTTCTTTGCTCAGCGAGTCGTGAGTTCATGGAATGCCCTGCCAGTAGCAGTGGTGGACTCTCCCTCATTATGGGCATTTAAGCGGGCATTGGATAGGCATATGGAGGATCGTGGGCTAGTGTAGGTTAGGTAGGCTTGAATCGGCGCAACATCGAGGGCCGAAGGGCCTGTACTGCGCTGTATTCTTCTATGTTCTATGTTCTATAGTTGAATCATTGGCATCAATGTTCCCAAGTTTGCTAGATTCAGGAAAGATCCTATTAGATTGAAATATTCCACATGTGGCTTCTTTATTCAAAAAGTGAAGGGGATAGAAAGTAGGAAACTACAGGATAGTTAGCTTAACATCTATCATAGGTAAAATATTAGATGATATTATTAAAGAAGCGGTAGTAAGGCACTTAGCTTGTTTTCAGCTACTTGGATAGAGTCAACAGGATTTTGTGACTAATCTGTTGGAGTTCTTTGAGGAGATAACATGTACTGTAGATAAAGGGGAACCAGTAGATGTATTGTACTTAAATTTCTAGTGTTTATTTAATAAGGTGCCACATGAAAGGTTGTTGGAGAAAATTAAAGCTCATGATTTAGGGATAGTATTTTGGCAAGGATGGAAGATTGACTAACAGTGTAGCAGAGTGTAGACACAATTGGTTCTTCTTCAGGTTGGTAAGATGTAACAAGTTATGTGCCACAGTGATCAGTGTTTGAACCTGAATTGTTTACCATTTATATAAATGACTTGGACAAAGGGCGGAGAGAGTGCTAGGTAGCTAAGTGGATGGGAAAGATGTGACTAATTGAGTATGATATAGGAAAATGCAAAATTATCCATTTTGTTAGGCAGAATAATAAAGAAGCATCTTATCTAAATGGTGAGTGCTCTGAGATGTAGAAGAATGTTGAGGATTTTGTGCATGAATTGAAAAAGGTTAGTATGCAGAGCACAGCAAGTAGCTAGAAAAGCTTAAATAATGTTATTATTCGTTGTGAGGAGAATCAAATACGAACATAGCAAAGTTGTGCTTCAGTTATCTAGAGCATTGGTGAGGTCATATTTGGAGTATTGCACACAGTATTGGTCACTGAATTTAAATGGAAATATAAATATATTGAAGGACGTTCCGAGAAGATTAACTGCACTAACATCTGAAAAGGTTGTATAGAATAAGTTTGTATCCATAGGAGTTTTGAAGAGTAAGAGGTGACCTCACTGAAACATCCTGAGGGACTTTGTCAGGGTAAATGTGAAGAGGATCTTCCTTTTGTAGAAAATCCAGAACTAGTAGTCACTGCTTAAAAATAAGGGTCAAGAGTCTTTTGGAGCTTTCTTTATGAAAGATGGTGAAAGCAGGATCCTTTAAATATTTTTAAGGCAGCAGTAAGACAGATTTTTGTTAAGCAAGGGAATAAAAGGGTGCTGGGAAAAGGCAGGAATGTGCATGTTATAATCAGCTCCGCCACAATCCTATTCAATGGTGGAGCAGCTTGAGGAGTGGAATGGCCCATCCTGCTCCTTGTTCATAAATCTGTATGTTTGACGAAAGGCTGAAGTTTTATGGAATATCCTGAATGAATGCAGCTGTAAGAATACTTGGCATGGTTGCTCAGTGGTTAGTGTTGCTGCCTCACAGTGCCAGGGACCTCGGTTCGATTCCACCTTTGGGCGACTGTGTGGAGTTAGCACGTTCTCCAAGTGTCTGTGTGGGTTTCCTACCAATGCTCCAGTTTCCCCTCACAGTCCAGAGAAGTACAGTTTAGGTGGATTGGCCATGCTAAGTTGCCGATAATGTCCAGGGATGTGTAGATTAGGGTGGGTTAGCCATGGGAAATGCAGGGTGATAGTCAGGGGGGTGGGATGCTCTTCAGAGGGTTGGTGAGGACCAGATGGGCTGAATGGTTTGCTTGCACACTACCAGAATTCCATGAATACTCATGGAATTCAGTGCCATGTACTAGATCAGAACCCCTGCTACTGAATTTAATGTGCGCCTACTTTATCACCAGTGTCCTGAAGCCTCAATATTTAATGTCTCGAGAATACATTGTCAGAAAATGTTAAACTTATATCAATAGCACTATCAAGTCACACAACTACTGATAACAATAAGGTTAAGAAAAGCAACATTTTGGGAATATTCTAACTTACAAGATACTCTTCAAGTTGCACATAATCCTAACTTGGAAAAATAAGATTTTAGTATTACTGGACTGAAGTCATGGAATTCCTAACATTATTGTGGGTTTGTTATCACTGGCATCATTATAAGGATTACTTGGTTCTGAAAGAAATTTTACTGAGGAAGGAAGAGAAATGTCTGGCATAAACAAAAAAGAAGCTTTTGTAGGATTTAGTTTTAGCAATACAAAACCTGTGGGAACTCTATCTGAAGCCGCAGAACAAAATAAGACCAATAATGTTTATTAATACTGAAGGATTGAGTTTTATACCAGGTCTACAGGAAACAGGGACTTCAACTTTTATAACAGTCTAAGAACTCTGTGACCATAGGAAACTGCATTATATCAAATATTCAATTTTTTTTTCAAAATGATGAGAAATGCTATGAGTGCACAATGTTATGGATTGTAGTGAAGATGTCCATGAATTATTTATAACTGTTGCTAACATTCTCAAGCATCACTTGTGTTTGTCATGTCCTGTTGCTAGCCATAATATTACCTGTATTCAAGCCATCTGGAACTTAACTGGTGAACATTACTAAGGTACAGGAAGAACTTGTTCAATACGATAAGAGCATGCATAAATCATTAATAGTATCTTGCTAGTCTCTTATACGTGAATCTGTGACCTTCCTCACGTCCACAATCATTCGCAAAATTTTTGACCTGACCTGCATTGAAAATAAATGGTTAATATATTTTCATACCTTTGAGCCAATTCCTTCACAGATATCTGTTCTGATATCACTCTGTTTAATTATTATTTCCTCCTGTATGATTTCTGTTCTCTGATGATCCATGAATGGAAATGTTTCCTGAACAAAAACATTTACTGAAATATGTTAGTTTGTTCAAATGTTTTTGAAGTTTTTTTATAATCAAACAACCCAATATTCATAGCAAACATACACAAAAATAGCTTATCTTGGATATTTACAGCATAATTTTAATATGTAGCTCAATAGAAAACTGCATGTAGCTAGGCAAAATGTGTCAATGTCTTAATTTGGTTGCTTATTCAAAGAATATCAATCAGTACAAATTTATTATTTTGCTATACCTTCACTTTTCCAAAAATAAAATCATAATTTTTAAATAAAACCATTACCAACATCAACGATTTACTCTAACTGCAGTTAGGACAACCAGTATGCTGAATTGATATAATTTATGTGACATATTAAATATGATTACTTCGTCAATCTAGAAACAAAGCCATTCAGAGAATGTGGGTAGAGGGGATAATGCTGTGTGGGTGGGAAGAGGACAAGGTGTCTTAATTTGTCATTGTGAGAAAAATCTTTCTTTCAATATGCACAAAGGAATTCAAACAAATTCCAATCAAGGCAACAGCTTTGGTTTAACAATTTTGTTAATGAATTTGTTATCGCGTCTGACATAATATTTTAAGCATGTGAGCAAATATTTCACTTCTTTATTAATCAATAGATTACATATAAAAGTTACTGAAAGAAATGATTTACTACAGTGTTAGGTTTGCACAGCTCAGTTCCAGAAGTATAATAGTTAACTGAATTGATGCCATGTATGTAGCAAATCAGATATCACTTTGTCAATCTAAAAACAGAGCCATGTAGAGATGATGATGGTGGTGGTGGTGGGTAGGGGATGCAGGGGTGGGATTTGGGGGGGAGGTGAGGAGGGATCATGCATGGGGAAATGGCCTCAACTTATCATTATGATACAAATCATTCTTTCTAGACAAGAAACAGCAAAATTATAACTGATAGGAGAAGAGTTTCAGATCCACCAACGAAGGAAGAACTATTGGGTTTGATTATTAGGAATGAGTTGGGTGAAGTGGACCAAGAATCAATAGGGCACCATTTAGGGAATTATGTTATATGTTAGCTATAGAAATTGGAAGACAGTCAATTTCAACTGGTTAAGAACATATCAGACCCTGATCATCAAAAGTTAGCAGGCAAAACCACAACAGAATAATGGTATGCTTTTAAAGAGCAAATAATTCGCTAATGACAAAAGATATAGACAGCAAAATAAAATAGATTAAGTGTGTAATAAACAGATGTCAGTATGATAATGAAGTGAGATTTAAAGCTAGCTTTAGAGGGATTATCTAAAAGGAAATAAATGAGATAAAGAGAAAGTCAAGGAAGACACTGGCAGTTAACATAAAAGGGAATCCAGAAATCTTTTCTTGGCATTTAAATAGTAAAAAAGTAGTACAGGCACGGTGGAGCCAGTCAAGAATCCAAAAGTTGATTATATGTAGAGGCAGGAGACATAGATGAATTGTAACAGTAGCAACGGTTTAGACACGTGATGGACTAAAAGTTGATAGATATGAGGTATCAGAAAGCCTGGTCACACCTAAATTTGGTAAGTTACCCTAACTACGTAGAATATTTTATGAGAGGATGTTTCTCCTCATGGGAGAGTTTCAGAGAAGACAGAATTGTCTCAGAATAATGGGTGCTAATTTAAGTCTGAGATGAGGAGGATTTTCTTCTCTTAGAGTTGAGAGTATTTGGAACCCTTTGCTACAGAGAGCTGCTGGGTCAGAGTTCTTGTGTATATTAAAACTGAGATAGATAAAGTCTTGATCAGTAGGGGAATCAAGAATTGTGGGGAAAATGCACAATAGTGGATATGAGGAATTTCAGATCAGCCATGATCCTATTGAATGATAGAATAGGCTCAAGGGGCTATTCAGACGACTTCTGTTCCTATTTCTTTTGGTCTTATGGTTAAATCCAAGGCAGGACAGAAATTATGGAGCACAGAGTTTGCAATTTTGACCATAATGAGGCTAACTATTGTTCTCTGAGGGAGGGAATATCTTCATAGAGAAAATGACTTCCATTTAGAAAGCAATCTTCCAGTCTTTGATGTGGTTGTAGAGGTCTGGAAAATCGCAGATATTAAATTTTCATTCCAAAAGGGTATAATAATTAGGCCAGCAACTACAGACCAATTTATTCTTAGTCAGACGAAAGCTTTTTCAGACAATAATCCACAGTTACTCTGAGAATTACTGATTGAATAACTAAACCTAACACACAATTCAGCACCTGGAAAAAGTGTTCAAAGATAATATGCTTAACCAATCTTACAAAGCTTTTAACAGAAAGCTGATAAGGGTAATGTGAAGATTTGTGTACATGATTTTTCGAAAGGTTTTGATGTAATGCCACTGTGACAGATAACAAAATGTACCAGGAAATTTAAAGACCGTGTAATAAAAGGGGCAGTGACAATTTGTAAAGTTTGCTGAATGACAGAGGACAGTTGCTTTTTTGGACTTTAGAAAGGTAAACTGTGGTCTTATTAGATTTTTTAGATTTTATTTTTATTGTGAGGTTTTCTAAGGGATGATAATAGGGTTACTGTTCTTCTTTGTGTACATTGATGTCATAGACCTGGATGTATAGGACACAATACCAAAATTCTGGATGTTATGAAACCCAGACGGATTGTTAGGAGGACAGAGCTAAACATTCTAAGAATGGACAGGTAAGTGGCAGATGAAATTTAAACCAGAGAAGTAAGAAATGTGATGTAGAATGAAGCGAAACATTATAAAGTAAAGGTCACAACTTTAAAGGAAATGAGGTTACAAGGAGATGGGGGATGAAAACTTGCACAAATCATTGAAGGTAGCAGAGGAGGTTGCAAAGATGATTAAAAAGACCCAGACTGACAGTTAACATAATGGTGAATCCCAAGGTCTTCCATGCACATTTAAACAGTACCTGGAGGTGCAGGGCTGATTAGGAACTGAAAAGGGGATTTACACATGGAGACAGGGAAGCATGGCTAAGATGTTAAATTAATATTTTTCATCTGCCTCTATTAAGGAAGCAGATGTTACCCAGGTCATGGTTACAGAGGAGGAATCTCAGTCACTAGGAGAGTTCAGAACTGATGAGGAAGAGGTTTTGAACTAGCTGTTGATACTCCAAATGCACTAGGACCAAGTAAAATACATCCAAAGATATTTAAAGAGGTGAGAGTGGAAACTGCAGAGAAATGGTCATAATCTTTCAGTCCTTCTAGAGACCTAAAGAATTGAAAATATATTCCTTTGTTCAAAAAAAGATTGTAAGGAAAAGGTCAACAGCTACAGATAACTGTGGCGATGTAGAAAGTTCTTGAAACAATGTTTAATAGTCTCACGGAGAAATATGGTTTATGTAGGGGTAGCCAGGATGTATATCCTAAGGGAAAATCACATCTAGCTAACTTGCTGAAGTTCTGTGAGGAGTTAACAGGGATGATTGATAAAGGTAATGCTGTTTGTTGCTACACATGGACTTCCAAAAGGCATTCAATGCTGTGTTGCTTCTGTGAAAAACTATAGTTCATGGATATGTGGAACAGTAGTAACTAGGGCACAAAATTGTTGCGGAGACAGGAAGCAGAGAATAATGTTAATTGGCATTGACAAATTGGTGGAAGGGGTAGAAAGGTGGCAGATGAGGTGCGATGTGGAGAAACATGAGGTTATATATTTTGATGGAAAGAACATAGAGAGACTGTATAATATAAACTCTAAGGGATGCATTGGAGCTGAGTGACCTGAATGAGTATGTACGTTAGTTATTAGGCAGGACAGGTGGAAAGAGTACTTAAAGCTACAATGTTCTAGCATTTGTTAATAGTGGCCTGGAGTATAAGAACAAGGGGGTTATGCTGAACCTGTGTAAGATACTAGTTATGTCCCAATTGGAGTATTATGTCCAGTTCTGAGCATTACACATCAGGAAACCTTTTTGGACACCTTGCAGGGTGTGTGACAATATTATGCCTTGAAAAGGGATTTGTTCCGTGTTGTTTCTTTTGCAGAGGGTTTTAATACTCTGGAAATAGAATGCCTGCTTCCGAAGCAGTGAGTAAACAGTTTGGAGCGCCATGAGTGTTCTTTTAAAAATTAGACAAAAGAAGTATGAGTGGGTGGAGTTAGACTCACGTAGCCCCAGGTTTTAGTTCTGCTTTCTGTTGAAGTTGAAGTGGGGTGTTTGCAACTAATAGATACAGCTCTCTCTGCTGTAGCTAAAAATTTGAGGGCTTTTTTTGCTAACTTGTTTATTTTGGTGTTTCTTTCTCCTGGACAGGAGGTACCACTTGAGACATCTGTTTTGGTAAATTTGCCTTTTCCAAGCATGTGTTCTTGCAATGCTGCTATATTTAAACAGTTATTGATTATTAATTTAATAATATATTCTTTTATTAAGTATTTCAGTAGAGTTAAAGTTATGCCAGTTCTTTTTTTCTGTTTATATTTTAACTGTGGTGTATGAATAAAATGTGTTTTGCTTAAAGCCCAGTAGTGGACCAATCCAACCACATCTGGAACACAGCAGAGTGACTATAATGGTTTGGCTGAAATGTTTTCCACTGTTAATATAGTTGAAAAATTGTTCAGAATCCAAGTTGCAGCACAGTTCAAAATAAAAATAATCGAACAAAGAGGCAACAATTGCACTATCTACATCATTCAAGAGGATAGTGTTGTGGTAGCCAAAGAATGGAAGTGTTTGTGGTTGATTTGAGTCAGATACCACACTGCATGGTGAAGAACTATTTATAAGAATTCAAGTCTGACTTTTGATGCTGATGTGACTAAGAAAGGACAAGTTCAACGAAAATATCTGACCTATGTATTTCAAAATAGAATCTCCAAGAGCAATAAACATTATCATCAAACAAGAATGAAACTCCAAGTAACAAAAAAAAATGAAAGAGGTAGATTCAACAAAAAACTCAAGAATTGAGGTAAATGGAAAAAGCGAAAATACTCAAGAAGTTGAAATAATAATTCCATTTACTTCAGCACAACTCTAAAGGTATAATGAGAACCAAATTTAATTGATACAGGTTGAAGCTATGGTATATCATAGTCCATTGAAAGCGTCACTAAGAAAAAAACAATATACAAAGCTCCAAGATACTGCTATAACAAGGACCAAACCAATAACTTTAATGAATAGACTTAACATCTCTGGAGTGCTCCGTGAGAGAAATTCAAGAGGTCAAAGACTGTATAGTTCAAGAAAGAAATCCAAAGGCCATCAGGAAAGCCATCCAAAGGTTATAGAGTGTCATATCAACTCTTATTCAAAACATGTCACAGGAACTTAGAGTGAAGAAAGATCTTGTAGAAAACAGACCTGTGGTCAGTGTATACCTAACAGTCCCTGTAGTAATTAAAGTTATATTCACCTACCTCTAGATTAGATTAGATTACCTACAGTGTGGAAACAGGCCATTTGGCCCAACAAGTCCACACCGATCCTCCGATGAGTAACCCATCCAGACATATTCCCCTACATTTACCCCTGACTAATGCACCCAACACTATGGGCAATTTAGCTTGGCCAATTCACCTAACCTGCACATCTTTGGACTGTGAGAGGAAACTGGAGCACCGAAGGAAACCCACATAGACACGGGGAGAAATACAAACTCCACACTGAGAGTTGCCCAAGACAGGAATCAAACCTGGATGCTATGAGGCGGTAGTGCTAACCACTGAGCCACTGTGCTGCCTTCACTGAGTCACTGTGCCACCCTTACTGAGGTACCATGCCACCTTAGTTGAAGTAGTGCGATAAACTTAATTTATTTACAGAATAAAACTCTTCTGGATAGATCAGATATGTGGATATCTTTATTCACAGTGGGCCATTTTGGGCTAGCAAGATTCCCCCACACAAATATGTTGATACTTGGCTTATTGACTGGGGAGAGGACACTGCAGTCGGAGTGCTTTGACTCCAGAATGAGTGAATCTGGCAAAGGAATTTCTCCTTTACCTTAAAGTGCCTGCTATAGGTTGTGCAAATCTCTGTAACTCATAGGAGTGCGGGGGGTCACTATTGACCAGTAAATCACTATCTTTCGACAGCGACATAAAGATAACTGTGTATTTTTAGTAGTAATGGTTAAGAGATAACTGTCATAGAGTCATAGAGATGTACAGCATGGAAACACACCCTTCATATCCATGCCTAATAGATATCCAAACCCAATCTAGACCCACCTGTCTGCAACCGGCCCATATCCCTCTAAACCCTTCCTATTCATATACCCATCCTGGTGCCTTATAAATATTGCAATTGCACGAGTGTCCACCACTTCCTCTGGCAGCTCATTCCATACACGCACCACCCTCTGCGTGAAAAATTTGCCCCTTAGGTCTCTTTTATTTCTTTCCCCTCTCACCCTAAACCTATGCCCTCTAGTTCTGGAGTTCCCCACCCCAGGGAAAAGATCTTGTCAATTACCCTATCTATGACCCTCATGATTTTGTAAATCTCTATGAGGTCACCCCTCAGCCTCCGATGCTCCAAGGAAAACAGCCCCAGCCTGTTCAGCCTCTCCCTATACCTCAAATCCTCCAACCCTAGCAACATCCTTGTAATTCTTTTGTGAACCCTTTCACGTCTCTCAACATCCTTCCGATAGGAAGGAGAACAGAATTGCACGTAATATTCTAAAAGTGACCTAACCAATGTCCTATACAGCCGCAACATGACCTCCCAACTCCTGTACTCAATACCCTGACCAATAAAGGAAAGCATACCAAATGCCTTCTTCACTATCCTATCTACTTGTGACTCCACTGTCAAGGAGCTATGAACCTGCACTCCAAGGTCTCTTTGTTCAGCAACACTCCCATTAAGTGTATAAGTCCTGCTAAGATTTACTTTCCCAAAATGCAACACTTCACATTTATCTAAATTAAACTCCATCTGCCACTTCTCATCCCATTGGCCCATTTGATCAAGATCCTATTCTAATCTAAGGTAACCATCTTTGCTGTCCACTACACATCCAACTTTTGAATTGCCACACAGGTTGCCACCCAGTTTGAGAGGGTTGTTAAGATGGCATATGGTGTGTTGGCGTTTATTAGTTGGGTGATTGAGTTTTGAGCCACGAGGTTATGCTTCAGCTATACAAATCACTGGTAAGGTTGCACCTGGAGTATTGTGTGCAGTTCTGTTCACTGCATTATAGGAAGGATGTGGAAGCTTTGGAAAGGGTTCAGACGAGATTTATTAGGGTGTTGCTTGGTATGGAAAGAAGGTCTTACAAAGAAAGGCTGAAGAAACTGAGGTTGTTTTCACTGGAGAGAAGAAGGTTGAGAGGTGACTTAATTGAGACGAATTAGATAATCAGAGGGCTAGATAGGATGGACAGTGAGAGCCTTTTTCCTCGGATGGTGAAGGCTAACTTGAGGAGACATAGCTTTAAATTGAGGGGTGATAGATTTAGGACAGAGATCAGGGGTAGTTTCTTTACTCAGAGAGTAGTGGAATGGCCTGCCTGCAACAATAGTAGACCCACCGACATTAAGGGCATTTAAATGGGCATTGAACAATAATGGAACGATGTAGGTTAGATCGGCGTCAGATTAATTTCACAGGTCATCACAACATCAAGGGCTGAAGGGCCTGTACTGCGTTGTAACCTTCTATGTTCTACATGAATGGATAATCCTCTCATTTCTCATCAGCGAAATTTGATGTATCTTGGTGAGATTGTTTCAACTCAAAGACAGCACATCTGATAGTGAAGAATCTCCTCATTAAGATGCTGAGGTGTCAGTCTGGATTATAGGTTCAAGTCTCTGCACCATTGAACTTACAACCCCCAACTCAGATTTAAGATTACTTGCAACTGAGCTGTAACTGAGATTCAGGTGTGGTCAATTTTCCAAACCTTTTGTGTCTCAATGCCTTTCTATCAAATTTGTTGTTTTTGAACTAGAGGCATGGAAACAAATAGCGAAAACGCATAAATTGAGATGGGCATCGGTACAGCTGATGAGATGCTGTAATGTGAAAACCTGGGGAGAAAATAAATATTGGTATCCATCTAGCTTACAAGTTAAATTCGAGCAGGTTAAAAAGCAAAACACTAACTAGAATACAGGAGAAGAATGACAGACAGATATTCAAAAACTGCACTTCGTTCAAATGAATTGATTTTTGAGTCAGATCTGTACCAGTAAGTGCCCTTCAAGTACAAAAGCAGGAATGCGTGCAGTACATTTATTAATAGATCATTGTTTAAGTCATCCTGGAACAATGCAATGGTGGGAGGCTGAAGAACATTGCATACCTCAGAAATCATAACTACACAATACACTTTTCTCTTTACACAGACCCAGAGCATTCAAATAGCAATAACTAAAAGGAATATCCATCCTATTGCACATATAGTTTGTAAAGACAAAAGAAGTCTCATCTCCCCTGCATCTCTTCATTGATCTCTCTACGTTTCTCCACATCACTTCTCACAGTTATTTCCAATTTTGAAGGCATTAATAGCGTGCAACTGTACGGAGAATAATACTTCACAGGAGTGTTATTGGGAAGCACTTTCTCCTGAAAAGATATTGGAAAATTGGAGGATTTGCATCAATGGATGTTGATGGATGCGATGGATAGATTGAAAATTCCACAGAGTCTGGTAAATTTATGTCAGACAAAGATGTTAAGGGTTACAGAGCCAAGGAGAGTCAGCCGAGTTGGTGTGTATAGAACAAATGCATAAAGTAATTCAGAAAGGAAGTCTCTCAAGAGCCAAGAGCTAAAGTATAAAACTTGGTGCAAGTGAGGGAAGGAGGTTTATGTCAGAATGTCAGAGGATGAGGGGCTGAGCGGATACTGAGGAGGAAGGTTTAAAGGAGATGTGCGAGGAAAGTTTTTTTATACTAGAGAGTTGTCGGTCTATTACCTCCTCTCTACTGCCAGGGGAGTCACAGAGTCATTGTGTTATACAGCACACAAACAGACTCTTACGTCCAACTTGTCCATACCAACCAGATATCCGAAAATGATCTTGTCCCATTTGCCAGCATTTGGTCCATATCCCTCCAAACCCTTCCTATTCATATACCCATCCAGATGTCTTTTAAATGTTGTAATTGTACCAGTCTCCACCACTTTGTCTGGCAGCTCATTCCATACACGCACCACCCTCTGCATGAAAAAGATGACCTTTAGATCCCTTTTAAATCTTGTCCCTCTCACCTTAAACCTATGCCCTCTAATTCTGGACTCCCCTACCTTGGGAAAAAATCCTTGGCTATTCATCCTATTCATGACACTCTATAAGATCACCCCTCAGCTCTGACATTCCAGGGAAAATAACCCCAGCCTATTTAGCCTCTCCCTAAAGCTCAAACTCTATAACCCTGGCAACATCTGAACACTTTCAATTTTCACAACATCTTTCCTATAGCAGGGAGACCAGAATTGAATGCAAAGTGCCCCTAACCGATGTCTTATATAGCGACAACATGGCCTCTCAACTTCTATACTCAATGCACTGACCAATAAAGGCAAGCATACCAAACATCTTCATCACTACCCTGTCAACCTGTGACTCTACTTTCAAGGAACTATGAAATGTACCCTGAAGTCTCTTTGATTGGCAATGCTCTCCAGGTGGCAGAAGCAGACGTGACAGCAAAGTTTAAAAGGCATTTACATGAACATGCAGTGAATAGAGGGATACAGACCATGTGCAGGCAGATAGAATTAGTTCAGTCCTACCACAAATTCAACCCAAACTCTGGGTCAGATATGTCGATGACACGTTTGTAATCATTAAAAACATGGAAATAGAAAAAACACACCGGATCATCAACGCCATACTCACAGGAATCCGATTCACGAGAGAAGAAGAAAAGGATAGCCAACTCCCATTCCTAGACGTGATGGTACAGAGAACACCGAACGGAGAATTCACTACAAGGGTATACAGGAAAGCCACACACACAGACCAAGTCCTAAACTATGAAAGTAACCACCCCAACACACACAAACGAAGCTGCATCAGGACACTATTCAAAAGGGCCACAACACACTGCAGTACACCAGAACTGCAAAAAGAAGAAGAGGAACACCTATACAAGGTATTTGCCAAAAACGGATACCCGCGCAACTTCACCAACAGATGCCTAAGAGAAAGACCACGGAACGAGGACATACCACAACCAAAAGGACTAGCCACACTACCATACATCAGGAGCATCTCGGAACTGACAGCCAGACTACTGCGACCCCTAGGACTCATAACGGCACACAAACCAACAGCCACACTCAGACAACAACTCACCAGAACGAAGGACCCGATACCCAACATGAGCAAAACTAATGTAGTGTACAAAATACCATGCAAGGACCGCACAAAACACTATATAGGACAAACAGGAAGACGGCTAACAATCCGCATACATGAACATCAACTAGCCACGAAACGACACGACCAGCTATCCTTAGTAGCCACACACGCAGACAACAAGCAACATGAATTCGACTGGGACAACACTACTATCATAGGGCAAGCCAGACAGAGAACAGCCAGGGAATTCCTAGAGGCATGGCATTCATCCACAAACTCCATCAACAAACACATCGACCTGGACCCAATATACCAACCACTACAGCGGACAGCTGAAACTGACAACCGGAAGCAGCAGGGACAGACCACTATAAACACCGGAGGAAACATCAAAGAAGCGCTTCGCAGGAGGCTCCCAAGCACTGATGATGTTGCCTAGCCAGGAGACGAAACGTTTGCAATAAAACCTTCCAGCTCGGCGAACAGAACCACAACAACGAGCACCCGAGCTACAAATCTTTGCACAAACTTTGAAGAATTAGTTCAGAAAGGAATCATGGTCGGTATAGGCATAGTGTGCTGCAGGGCCTGTTCCTGTTCCCTTTACTGTTTTACATTCTCAGTGCTGCGTTTGGTTCTGTTCGTTGTATCTTCAGTATCTGATGACTTGTCTTCTTTTGTCCCAAAGATGGAGCACCTTAAATTTTGATTATTTTGTTGACTAATGTACTAATTTAGTAGATTATCAAAACCTACTAATAACATTAGGCAGTCATGTTGTGGCTATTATTGCAACATTTGGGAGTTTGTGGACTGGATTCAATCCTGGACAATCATATTTGGAGAACACGTGTGCAGCTGGCAGACTGGACAGAGACAGAACATTGAACCTTATTTTATTTTGGCTAAGTGTCATTGAGTTTCACAGAGGGGTTCTCTCTTTGAGGTGTAGTGAAATCCCCTGCTATTTCACACCAAATTTGCCTCATTAACTACTTGTCCAACACTTATGGTACCCCCTCACTCAACTTGAGCCCCATGCTACTATCTGTTGGTACCAGAAGAACTCACCACCCACCAGTCCAGTTTCCCTGAAGCCTGTACCATCTTTAAAAGAATGGTATCACCAAGACAAGAGTTTTCAATCTGGCATTGACCCTCACTGGTGACATAGTGGTATAACAGACACAGAGCTGCACTGCTGGAACTCCCTTGCATGCACACACCCATTCGCACTACCAGGCCACACAGTTTACCTGTCCTCAGCTACATCCTGTCTAAGTCATCGCTACTCTGTCACAAATGCCTAATGGAGACCACATCTTATTATTGTCCAATGGAGGAACATTAAAAACAGGCAAGCAATCAAATAGATGCAAAGATGAGCTTTTATTTATAAAAGCAAACACAAACAAATTGAATAGAAGCTGCATTTCTTCCCCTTGATAGAGACTAAATGACAAATAATTATTTGATAGTCCTGCTGCACCCAGCTCTCATCTACCAGAACTGCTGTCAGTCAGGTTGTGTCTGGCTTGTAACATGTAATGTAACTCCCCTCTGTCTTGCAAAAGGATAGCTTCTTCCTCACCAATGTCCTTGTCCTTCCATATCAGAAGGCAACTCCCATTCCTCCAGTTCCTCTGCATTTACCACATTGTCTTGTTGCCACTTGTAAAGAGCACAGCACACAAGGATGATGTAGCAGACTCTATTTGGTCTATACTGGAGCCCCCCCCCCCAACCCTGAACCAAAGCCACCTCCCTCCCCTGCCCCTAAGTCGGTTCAATCATTGGAAATGCATCTTTAGCAGCCTTATTGTCTGCTTCACCATGACCCTATAGACAGCATTATATCTGTGCTGCATGTCAGTCAGGGGGTTGTGCAATGATGTCATTAAACATGGTTTCCGTGGGTAGCCCTTATGCCTATGTAACCAGGCTTGTAAGGCTTTAGGACTATCAGATGCATCAGGTATACAAGAGGAATCCAGGATGTAGGAATCATGACAGCTGTCAGGGTAGCGGGCACACATTTCCAGGATGTTGTCCTGGTGATCACAGATCACACAACATTAATCAAATGGAACCTTTCCTTTTGAAGAATTCCACAGCATTGTTATACTGTCCTCCCAGTGCCACATGTGGGCAGATGAAAGCCCCTGTGGGAGAGTAGCTGTGTTGCTGACTCCTACTGCCTGGGTTCCAGCACTGACCGTGTTGTGGGGGATGGAAAGTGAGCCAGTGTGACCGTGCCCTGGTGTATCAGTCACTGCCCTGGTGCAGTTGTGGTGCACAGGTCATGCTTCACTCTCTGGAAGGAGCCAATCACAAAGAAGTTCAAGGCAGCACTCACCTTCACAGCCATTAGAAGAGGATGGTCTCCAACCTCTGCTGCTCTCTGGTTTGACTCTAACAGTCAGCATCATTCTGCCTGCATCAAAACTCTGTACTGCTCATCCCCAGAAAATGGAGTTGGTAGGGGAGAAGCTCTGGTCCTTCTCTGATGCTGACCATCCTGAGGGGCCCTGCAGTTGCAATGTCTGTCACCCCTGAGAGCCACTCAGCCACTGTAGTAAGTTGCTGCTGCTCCTAGCTTTGCCATCAGCTGAGATCCTCTTAGACCAGCGACTAACATCCCACCAGTGACTGGGTACATGACTCTGACTCCACATACATTCAGAACATTAGGGGCAAACAGGTTCCTAGCTCTGAGAACAGTCAGTAGTAGCATATCCTGCAGATGAGGGCTGCAGATACTGCTCTGTACAGTGAGACATTGCAGTAGTTGGATAACAAGCACCACATCGCCATCAGCCATTCTGAGCGTGAGCCTGAGCATGTGCAGCAACTTGGTGAAGATGTCATGTCAGCTCAGTAAGCAACACAGTACATCAAAAAGGGATTGAGTGGTAACTCCCACCCATCGTAGATCCACACCAACCAGGAAACGTATTTAGTAGCGTCCAACATGACACCTACATCATAGACAATCAAGCAATCATCTCCACCTTTCACAGAACCCTTACAATTGTTGCATATTATGTGTCCTTTGGGCAGGCTTTTGCCTCTATTCAGGTTGCTATTTCTAACTTATGCACTATTGACATGCCAATGTTCAATTTGCAACCACCAATGACACAGTGCAAGTTGACTTTGACCTACATTTGAACAATCCAAAGCATGTTCACTCTGCATGCATTGCAAATAGACAATTTAATGCTTAAAAATTAAATGTAGCTGCAGCTTTACAAATGCATACTTCATGTGTTTGTCTCTTCAATGTCTTAATCCAGGTGATGTAGAGCCCATTGAACTGACACTGGCTCGCTGGGCATTGTTCCAGCCATTTTCCAGCTGCAGTTAGCATCTCATGAGCAGTAGATGATGGCAGAAAATACAATTTGTGGTGGACCCCATCAGCATTATGCCCCTCCTGGTCGGCAGGTACACCCTAAAACCTCCACATGCTCTTTTACCATTTCAACCCAGCCTGTGTGGAGACCCATCACATTAAACTTTGCCTCCAAATTTCCTCCTTGCTCTCTGAACCTCAACTTACACCTTACAAAGGTTGGTGTATGTTGGAGGTCTGAAACAAAAACAGATGTTGCTGGAGAAACTCAGCAATTCTGGCAGAGAGAGAAAGCAGAGTTAATGTTTCGAGTCTGGTGAGTCTTCATCAGAACCTTAGTAATGGCCTCCTGTGGAGACTATGATGTTGGTCACTGCAAGTAACCTGACGTCCCCATAGAATACCATGCCCTCTGATGCAATTCCAGGTAGCCCTCTTGTACCTTGACTTTCTTCTTATCACTGTTCTTGACCCTAACTCAGTACAGGCCTCTGTTGTCACCCCCAGCCTTGGCTACCCTGCCTCTCAACAATGAAATTACTTTGCCCATATATTCTGCCCTTGCATCCTTCATATGTTCAACACACATACCCCAGGTCCAGACTTCTGATTAATTACAATGAACCTGTTCTAGATATGACTGCCCAGAATCCTAAGCACTTAGTCCTTGAAGGACAATAAGTGATTCACTTGAGAGTGTGGTGCTGGAAAAGCACAGCAGGTCAGGCTGCATCTGAGGAGCAGGAGAATTGATGTTCAAGCAAGAGACCTTCATCAGGAATGAAGGACTCTTGCCTGAAACATCAATTCTCTTGATCCTCTGATGCTGCCTGACCAGCTGTGCTTTTCCAGCACCACGCTCTCAACTCTGATCTTCAGCATTTCTCCTAATAAGTGATTCCCTGACTGTCTGTGCTGGCCCTGCAGAATTCTCCATTGTGAACTCCCCTGACTGTAATTGGACATTCCCTCTGACTATGACCAGCCCAAGTACAGGACTGACCATGGCCAAGTCCCTGCACTGTGTGTGGACTTCCTTGTGACTGATGGTACCCTCTGAAGGATAGGGTTTCTTTCCCTTGTCCGGACTGAAAACTAGCTCCCACATACTTTCTCGCATGGCCATTTGTTTGAATATTTTTGCAGTGTAGTTTTCTGTCCAGGCAGCTGGAATATGCAGTAAGATTGTTGTCTCAGTGTGCTGTGTAGCAAGATGCTCCTCTCCCACCTACCCCAGACAGATGTCTACTGACAAGAATGGCACATAACCTGTTTACATGGCTGTGCACAAGAATATGCCAAGACAGCAGGTTTTGGCTAGAGCACAAATGTGCCAGCAGGCATGTCATGACAGAACATGCTGCCAGCATGCAACTGGGTGCTAAGTGAGTGAGTACCAGGAGATCAATGCAGTAACCCTGAGCCTGGTCCTCCCAGTGAGCTGGGTGTCTGTCACTGAAGCTAAATATCCTTGAAGCAGCCTTTCAATGCTTGCTGCTAATGTGGCCTGAAATGCAAGTCTCAACCTCCGAAACAACCTGCAAGTGAATTGAGAGGTGCCACAAGGATCCAGAGGAATTGGAAATGATTAGATGCAATGCCCATGGATGAAGAATGCATGTGACTGGTGCCCATGGATTATACCTAGAGATGCTGCAACACAATGACCAACATGGAAGCTCTTTGAAGCCAGTGGTGAGCCGAAATCAGCAGGGACTCACTCTGACTTCCATGTTAAGCATTCTCAATGATTAGTCTGCTTGTGGTAGATAGTAGGATAGGAAGCTGCATAATAATGACATGGAATGTGCAGTTACTAATGTCCTTTTTAATAGGTAACTCAGTGCTGCCTTGTGAGTATCCCTACTGATGCCCTGGACTCACTGAAACAATGCAGTGGGTTGCTCCTGATGTTGAGATAGAATTCATTGGCATTCTCATGCAATTCTGTCACATTTCTCTCCATAGCTCATCATTCAGGCCCTAATAAGATTCCATCCAAGATGTTTGAGTAGTGGTGCATGAATGAAAAAGCTCCATGCATATTGAAGTACTAAAAAAGAACTAAAATGAGTTGCTCTAGCTCTAAAACCACAAAGTTTTCTGATAGATATGAGATAAATAGACTAGCTGCAGCACTAGAGATAAATTGTTTTGATCTAATCACCCTTCGGGTGGCCTGGTTACAATGTGACCGTACTTGGAAAATAAATATTTCAGGTACACAAAGTTTTGCAGAAACGGACAGAATGGAAAGGGGCAAGAGTAACTCTGATAGTCACGAATAACATAAGGAAAGTAATGAAAAAAATCTTGGCTCAGAAGGAATCAAATCAGGTGAGTGAAAACTAGGAATACTATGGGACAGAAAATGTTGGCAAGAATTGTTTATATTCAATCAGTTGACACACTGTAGAGAACCAAAAAACTCAATAGAACAATGAAATGTGTGGAAATGCTTATCCACAGCAATTCATAATTTTCTCAAAAAGAGCTGCTGCAACAAATTACAACAATTAACTTCTCAGAAGTCTATTAATCAAACATATAATGTATCAATAACAGAAATTATAAGTACTCAACACTACTTTATCTTGTGTGTGTATACCTCGATCTAGTGATAAAATAAATTTAAGAAGAAAACACATGCAAACCAATTAAACAATGTTTTCAATTTTATTTTGATGTTCTTTGCTTGCTATTGTGAAAGTTGAAGATCTAAACCTCCTTGATGTTTGATTGAAGATTCTTTTTTGAGACTTCTCAGGTATTGCAGCCACCTTGTTTCCTGTAGAAAAGTCTGAAACATTGCTGTTTTCATTTATGAATGAACAAATGCAATTAGATCCTTTTCAACAACTGCTTCTTTAAGTTATAGTTGCAGCTTTTGCATCTTCTTCCACCAGATTATCAGCTTCATTTTCTGCCAATCCTTCCTGAAGAAGACTATGGTCTAGAATGATCACTTGTGGCTGGTTAGCTTCATTCTTAGTGTCTTCTACTCTTAGTTTTAGCCCCTCTTCTGATAGAAATGAAAAATCTCTTCTATCTTCCTGTGATCTTGGGGAAGAGTTTCTGTAGTGGAGACTGAGTTGTGGCAAAGTGAATCAATTCAGTTAGTTCTGTAACTTCTAAACAAGGGATATTCAAAGCCGCACAAGCATATGTTTTTAAGAGTGAGAGTGTCATAGAATATAGAACATAGAACAATACAGCACAGAACAGGCCCTTCGGCCCACGATGTTGTGCCGAACATTTGTCCTAGCTTAAGCACCTATCCATGTACCTATCCAATTGCCGCTTAAAGGTCGCCAATGATTCTGACTCTGCCACTCCCACAGGCAGCACATTCCATGCCCCCACCACTCTCTGGGTAAAGAACCTACTCCTGACATCCCCCCTATACCTTCCACCCTTCACCTTAAATTTATGTCCCCTTGTAACACTCTGTTGTACCCGGGGAAAAAGTTTCTGACTGTCTACTCTATCTATTCCTCTATCAAGTCACCCCTCATCCTTCGCCGTTCCAATGAGAAAAGGCCTAGCACTCTCAACCTATCCTCATACAACCTATTCTCCATTCCAGGCAACATCCTGGTAAATCTTCTCTGCACCCTCTCCAAAGCTTCCACATCTTTCCTAAAGTGAGGCGACCAGAACTGCACACAGTACTCCAAATGTGGCCTAACCAAGGTCCTGTACAGCTGCAACATCACTTCACGACTCTTGAATTCAATCCCTCTGCTAATGAACGCTAATACACCATAGGCCTTCTTACAAGCTCTATCCACCTGAGTGGCAACTTTCAAAGATCTATGAACATAGACCCCAAGATCCCTCTGCTCCTCCACCTTACTAAGAACCCTACCGTTAACCCTGTATTCTGCATTCTTATTTGTCCTTCCAAAATGGACAACCTCACACTTGACAGGGTTGAACTCCATCTGCCACTCCTCAGCCCAGCTCTGCATCATATCTAAGTCCCTTTGCAGCCGACAACAGCCCTCCTCACTATCCACAACTCCACCAATCTTCGTATCATCTGCAAATTTACTGACCCACCCTTCGACTCCCTCTTCCAAGTCATTAATAAAAATTACAAACAGCAGAGGACCCAGAACTGATCCCTACGGAACTCCACTTGTAACTGGGCTCCAGGCTGAATATTTACCATCTACCACCACTCTCTGACTTCGACCGGTTAGCCAGTTTTCTATCCAACTGGCCAAATGTCCCTCTATCTCATGCCTCCTGACATTCCGCATAAGCCTACCATGGGGAACCTTATCAAATGCCTTACTAAAATCCATGTACACTACATCCACTGCTCTACCCTCATCCACATGCTTGGTCAGTGATCTCTGTCTTACTTAATGAACAGAAGCAGGCATCCATCCTCATACCTCTTCTTGAATGAATCCTGGACCTTTAAATAGAAGGATTATCAAAAAGACTGGCAGCTAACATAAAAGGAAATTCCAAGGTTGTCTGTCGGCACATTAAGTGAGAAAGGTGATAAGAGGAACTATATGGCTAATTAGGGACCAAAAAAACAGAGACAAGATGTATAGCTAATGGTTCAGTAGATACTTTGCATTTGACTTTACCGACAAAGCAGATGCTGCCCAGGTCAGTCTAGTCTTGTGACAGAGGAGGAAACTCAGTCACTAGGAGGGTGTAAAGTTGACAAAGAGGAATTATTGGATAAGCTTTAGGTACTAAAATTTAGGAGACAGTTGGACTGGATAAAATGCATCCACGGATTTTGAAGGAAGTGAGAGTGGAAATTGCAGGTGATTGACACTGATGATTATCTCTAAAGTTTCTCTAGATTCAAGGAGAAAGTGAGGTCTGCAGATGCTGGAGATCAAAGTTGAAACTTTATTGCTGGAACAGCACAGCAGGTCAGGCAGCATCCAGGGAACAGGAGATTCGACGTTTCGGGCACAGGCCCTTCTTCATTCCTGAAGAAGGGCCTGTGCCCGAAACGTCGAATCTCCTGTTCCCTGGATGCTGCCTGACCTGCTGTGCTGTTCCAGCAATAAAGTTTCAACTCTAGATTCAAGGGTCATGCCAGAGGGCAGGAGAATTGCAAACATTACATCACATTCATGAATTATATACCAGTTTAATTTTGGTGATTTGCTTCCCAAACAATTATTTGGGACAGAGTTAATTGTCAAATTGAAAAACATGGATTGATTTGGAAAATTGGATCTAACTAACTTGCTGGAGTTTCTTTGAAGAGGTAACAAAAAGGGTTATTGAGTCAGCAGCTCAATTGATGTGGTGTCTATGTATATTTAAAGAGTACTCAATACAGTGCTGCGTAACATGCTTGTAAGGAAAGTTATATGTCTTTGAATAAAAGGGACAGGAGCAATATGGTTACAAAATCGGCTGAGAGATAGGAATCAGAGAGTCATAGTTAATGAATATTTTTCAGAGTGGAAGAAGATTAATTGTCAAGTTCCTCATGGATCAGTATTGGGACCCTTACTATTCCTGATACATTTCAAGGATCTAGATCACAGCAATCAGGAACTCGAGGGCATAGGTTTAGGGTGAGAGTGGAAAAATTTAAAAGGGACCTAAGGGGCAACGTCTTCACACAGAGGGTGGTGCGTGTTTGGAATGAGCTGCCAGAGGAAGTGGTGGAGGCTGGTACAATTACAACATTTAAAAGGCATCTGTATGGGTATATGAAAACATAGGGTTTAGAGGGGTATGGGCTAAGTGCTGGCAAATGGGACTAGATTAGGTTACGATATCTCGTCGACATGGACAGGTTGGACTGAAGGGTCTACTTCCATGTTGTACATTGCTGACTCTACACCAGCCCCAATCAGGGAACTCATTATTTTATGAGGTCCACCTGGCCGACCTTGTTGCTATCATTACACTTCTGGTATTTTGCATCCCTACAAGCCTTCCCTGCATGCTCATCATGGTTCTCTGCCCATAGAGAATCATTCGTCATGATTTTTTTACATGTCTAACAAATTTGAAGCATTCTCTTTGAGCCTGCTATGAACATCTTGTGTTTGTTGTTTTTTCTCTCGGTGCCCAGCTGAGTAGGACTGTACTTTCCTGATTACACATCTTTCTATTTAATCAAAGCTCGAGAATCTCCAGTCATGATGTATCTTCCAAAACAATTTCATTGTCTCTAGAACACCCCTCTTAAAAATCTATTCTTGCTGCCTGTCTTCCATCTAAATGGTGGCCTGTTTGACGTCATTTGAAGACATCACACTGGGCTCCAGATTACATGGATAGCACCCAGGTCGATTCAACTACCATCTCTCTGCCTCTGTGATGTCTTTATGCTTAGAACTGCAGTCCAATATCCAATTATGAATCAGTTTCATTTTAATTATTAAACCTTGATTAAAACTTTTTTCTTTAGCTTCTATCATAATCTGTCTTTTTTCCTATAATTGCAACTTGCATACTTCATCAAATGTCTATACAACACTTTTCACTATATTTTTGTAACAAGATACATGTGATGATACATAAATCAAATCAAAGCAAAATGATCCAGTTTCTGAATCAGTATGTTTATTATTCTGAATTGATAATTCACAACTGGTCCATCACTCCTTGATGGTTATTTGCAGCAAGTGAGGTGCCTTAAGCTGTAAAATAAGTTATTTAATTCGGAACTCAAGTAACGCATCATCATATTTGCATCAGTGACCACACACAGCTTCATTGTCATTATTAGCACATTTCTAACAATAAAGGATTTTCACATTACAGTCACCATGCAAGTGAAATGGAATTGGCTCGCACATTGTTTTAAATGTAAAACATTAAAACATCTGAAACATAATGAGTTAGACCTGAAACATAAACATTTTTGATTAGTGTTACTTGTTCAATTGTTTGAATACTTCAGAAACAATAATTCAGCTACTTATTCATAACAGTAACAATGCAGTTTACTACAGCATACTATCAGTTTGTTGTAAAATATGTTTTCATACTTCACCTTAGTATTGTGTTCTCAGTCTTCTTTTACTGGGCTCACTCAACAATCAATGTAACCATTTAATCTGAATTGCTGCTCTTGGGTTCTTGTCAAGGTGATTCTCACATAAGTTATGTAGCTATGACACTTTGCTAACCATTCATCCCTATTTATAGTTTTGCCATTTGATTAAGTGAAATTCCTCCCACATAATAAACCTGAAGTCCAGTTTTGATTTGTTGCTTTGTTGATCAAGCCTCCAGCTTTGACCAATAATTGCGATGTAATATTTTTCTATGACCAATACAAGCACTGGAAATTCATTGATCTCAGTGAATATTGGTCATAAGTACTCTTTAGCTAAAAGGCATTGTATCCATCGTGGCTCATTCCCTCCCTGTCAGTATATTAATGGAAAAAAAAGTGGAGGTGAAGCAGACTCTGTTTAATGCTAAAAACTCTGAACCCTGCTGCATAAGAATTCCACTACTTCTACTATAAGACATAACATCATTGAACTATTAAAACACAGAGGAAGGCTATTGGCCTGTTATATCTATGCTGGCCCTTTGCAACCAAAATTTGCTGAGTGCCTCTCCCCGGCTTTTCTCTGGGTAGCCCTGTAACTAATCCCCCTTCAGATAATGATTCAATTCCCTTTTAAAAGTGATGATTGTGTATGCCTTTACCACACTTTCAGATCATGCGTTCTTGATACTCAGCAATCGCAATTTGAAAGTGTTTTTATTTCACACTGCCATTGCTTCTTTGCTAGTCACTCTAATTCAATATACCTCTGATTCTCAATCTTTCTTTCAACGGGAACAATTTGTCCCAATTTCCTCTGTCCAGATCGCTAATGGTTTTGAACACTTTATCAATATTGTGTATTAATATTTGTTCCCATGTTGGGTGGACCCAGTGCATTAGAAGGTGGGATTCTTGTAATGCAGTGGTGGGATCTTTGGGATGTGGGTCAGGTGACTAAAACAAGTTTGCAGGTTGCAGAGATTGGTTGGGTATAAGGCCTGCCTTGGTGCACTGGCATTGTACTGCAATTAGTTAAAAAATAAATAAAGCATCATTCTGTTCCCTACTATTCGTAACTCCTACCCCCCCCCACCCCCCACCACCCCAACCTATACCTCATGCTTATCCATACCAACACTATGGTCCCATATACTCCCTTGCTGATTGCAGAAGCTTAGAAGATCAATGCAAAAGACCTACTTGTTGCACTGCTGTGCATTCCTCTTGATATGTGAAACATCACTGACCAGGGCCACTGTCTGGAGTCCAGCTGGCTCTGTCCAGGACCATGGCCTACTCCACAGGAACCAGAAGACAGGCCTTCTCTCCCTCATCTTATCTACCAATAATGCCAGCTGCCTTTCTCCAAAGCAGGATGCCAGCTTCCTTTTCTGAGATGTCACAAGGCCAAAACTGTTGGTACAGCTGACAGTGAAGGGATTTTCCTGGTTTCAATTTTGAAGTGGTGTTTACAACTGGGGCTAAAACTTACTCTTTTTTGGCTAAGTCCAAGTTATGCGGAGTAGTTTGGAGAGAACCTCGCCGTCAGGTACTGTCGTAACTTAACTAAACCTGCCACTTTAATTGCTGCCTGTACCTCTATGGCATCCCTCAAGTCTGATTTCTGTTCCATCATAATGTGCCATTCCTGGAAGAGCTCACCACTCAATGGATATCCACTTTGAGATCATCATTCTTTTGCATCTGCACCATCTTTGAAACCTGTTGTGTGCTAAAGGAACCCTGGCCCCTGGAAACGCCTTTGCTCAGCTTTGGAGACTGTGAGGAGAGCTGGCTGAGAAGGGAACGTTTTGCCAAGTTTCAACAGGGACCTAGAGGCCATAGTCATTGGGGTGGTCAGAGGAGAGGAGTCCTTTTCCTGGAGGACTGATAGAGCAAACCAAGCCACGCTCTCCATTCCAGACTATGGAGATTGCAACCTGGCTCAGTGGCATCTCCAGGGTGCTAGAAGACTGGGCTGCAGTGCAGAAAGAAGGTTAATGACCTTCTCTACCGCTCCAGGGTAAGTGCCACACTCTGAAGTGCATTCAGTTCCTGCACTTCCACACATGTCATTTATTGTATCTATTGCTCCCGATGTAGTCTCCTCTACACTGGGGAGACCAGACGCATTCTCACAGAGCTCTTCAGAGAACATCTCCGGGACACCTGCACCAATCAACCCCACCACCTCGTGGCCGAACATTTCAACTCCTCTTCCCACTCTGCCGAAGGCATGCAGGTCCTGGGTGGCCTCCATTGCCACTCCCTCACCACCTGACACTTGGAGGAAGAACGCCTCATCTTCCGCCTCGTGACCCTTCAACGCCGTGGCATCAAACTAGACTTTATCAGTTTCCTCATTTCCCTTCCCCACACCTTACCCCAGTTCCAACCTTCCAGCTCAGCACTGTCCTCATGACCTGTCCTACTTGTCCATCTTCCTTCCCACCTATCCGCTCCACCCTCCCCTTCGACCTATCACCTTTACCCCACCTCCATCCACCTACTGCACTCTCAGCTACCTTCTCCCTAGCCCCATCCCCCTCCCATTTATCTTTCCACCCCCGAGGCTCCCAGCCTCATTCCTGATGAAGGGCTTTTTGCCCGAAACATCAATTTTCCTTTTTTCAGCACTACTCTACTCTTCACTCTTGTTATCATTCCATCTTCTAACACCACTACCCTTGCATGTCCACCATGCTGCTTTTTCACAATTTTGGTACACCTGAACACTTTCCAAGTACAACAATCATGCCATCCATTTATATCTTACTCACTTACCTCCTTTATATAATTACTGGAGAAGATACCCCATAACTGGGAAAAGCGACTTTGTGGGTGGGGTATGCCTGATATCCATGTACATGGCCTCCAAGAGGAGAGAATCCATAGCCTCAGGAGAAGACTTGAATTGCTCGTGCTGGGATGCAGAGAGATCCAAGTCCTGGCAACCGAGTAAGTACCACTCTTCATTCCATTGTAAATCTTATGGTAACCATGCGGTCAGTGTCATGCAGAGAACAGCATTGACCATGATGCCTTCTGTCTCTTGTGTCTTACACATGCAGCTCACCTCCCGGATACTTCTGCAGAGAAGCACCAGCCTCCCCCAGAAGATACACATTTGAATTCTGAGGATGACAATGTTGAGGTTCGAGAGAAACAAAGGAAGACTCCTTCCTACATGCCTCTAACAGCAGGATAGGTCTATAGCTGCACAGATTGTGGGATTGGAAGCTGGTGACTGTTCTGCTGATGGGTGAAGATGAAACGCCCTTGGTCACTCAGATGACCACCAGAGACTGGGCACCAGGAGAGGACTCAGTAGTTTCGTTCAGGGACCTTCATGCACAGGGCAGATCAGATTGAACAGAGAGGCTTAAGTGAGCCAGGTATGTAGTGGCAGGGAGGACAGGGTACCTTGACCTCAATCCAGGTGCCCTATCCTCACATATAGATCAGGCAGTGCCAGGGGTTACCACCAGAGGAAGATTCACACTCGGGTGACCGGGCCCTCTACCTCCAATCTACCTAACCCCCTCTGACCCTTAGAGGTTCAAGCCATGAAGGATCAATTTGCCGTGGACAAGAATCTCTTGGCTTATCTGGGCCATCCAGGCATAAGTACTCCTGGGATTTCCCCACCAGACCTTCATGGGCCAATGGGCTTCACTTCTGAGCAAACTTCCTCCATTCCATTCTGCAGAATAGGAGAGCTTGCACAGACCCAGTGAGAGGGAAGAAGTTCCAGGAAAATGTACTGAGGGCATATCAGTGGCATGGGAGACACGGTTCTGTAAATACCTCACAACTATATTTTAAACATTCCAATTTTCCAAAATTTGATGCAAATGGAATCAGTCATTTAGATCGTCAGCTCATATGAAATTTGGGATGTCCACATACATCTCCTTGCAAAAACAGAAAAATGTAAGTGGAGGCAGCACTCCTTGAACTCAGTGATTTTCATCATTTTTTGGGACCCTCGAATAAACCTCCTTTCCAACAAAGTGAACAGTCCCAGCTTCCCTGATTTATCAATGTATATAGGCTGAAGGGCAGTCTGGAAACTTTCAACAAAATGTATTTCAGTAGTTTTTAAAAAAAAAAATCATTTGTGGGATGGGGGTGTCACTGGCTGGCCAGCATTTATTACCCGTCTCTAGTTGCCCTTGAGGAGGTGATGGTGAGCTGCCTTCTTGAACCACTGCAGTCCACCTGCTGTAGGTAGACTCACGATGCCTGTAGGAAGTGAGTTTCAGGATATTGACCCAGCGATTGTGAAGGAATGGTGTATACTTCCATGTAAATGACCACCCACTTCATGTAAATGGATGTGTTTGCAGCAGATTTTGCATGTTTCCTGGGAATGCATCAAAAATATCCATTGGCAAGTGTGCCATCACAAAGATTCCTAATTTCAAAATGAGGGGTCTTCTTGTTGAAAATGAAGAAGACCTTTTTCTGTCAGAAATTCATTAATATTTGGAATTCTCTACGCAGGAGAGAATTGAAGGCTGGGTCATTGAAAAGATTTGAAGCTGTTTTACAGTGTTCATCTCTAAGGAAATCAAGATTATGCGAGACAGACAAGTAAGTGGAATGAACAAGAATCTATTGATTACCATGCAACCATTGTCAGTTGTCGGCAAACCCATCTGCTCCACTAATATCAATTCAGGGAAGGAAATCTGCCAATCTGCCACCCTCACCTGGTCTTGCCTACAAATGACTCCAGACCTATAGCAATATGGTTGACTCGCAACAGCCCTCTGAGATGACCTAGCAAGACACTCAGCTCAAGGGCAACTAGGGATGGGCAATAAATCCTGGCCAGCCAGCGACACCCACGTCCTACGAGTGAATAAAAAAAAGTCAGGTCAACTGATTTTATTGAATGGTGAAGCAGGCCAGATGGGCCAAATGGACTACTTCTGCTTCTGTTTTTATGGTTTTATTACAAAAGCTGATTACGGGCACATTTAGATCACACATTGAATCTTAACTCCCAAACATAGCGCATTAACATTAGGTCATAAGGAAAGGTGCACAATATCTGAACAGGAACCCAATCAGACTCAAATGCATTCATTTACATGAAGTGGGTTAGTCATTTAAATAACTTAATGAGGATATGAATGTGTGGTAGTTCCTTGGAACCATAAGTGATTTTTGCCCATGGAAGCACTTACATGTGGAGTCTTATATGGGGTCTGTTATGCTGTAGCCAGCACACAGTCCTGGCTGACTGGGGGAAAACCCTCCTGCTCCTACCAAGCATTCGTCCCAAAGATGGTAGCAGAGTTGGACAGTCCAGCTGGAGCTGATCTATTCTGCCTGTTCTTTTCTTCTCCTCTTCTGTCTTCTCAGACTTAAGCTTTGGACAACCTCCACTACCTCTGACTCATGGCCTCCGAAGTGGGGTTGGTGGTTGGCGACCTGTAGCTGGGATGCCATTGACCAGTGGCCCAGAGTGGAGTGGGACAGCAGCCTGGACTGGAGTGGGGGCAGCAGCTGGCAGTCAAACACATGGAGGCCTCCTGCACTGGTCTGCTGCGGTGAGCCCTTGGAGAGAGATGGTGATGTTTGCCTTTTTAACTTTGTTTCTTGTTGTTCTGACCTATGGTCATAGTTTGTTTAGCTGTAATGTAACTTTTTTTTACTTAATTTCTCTATTCTGTAACTAAGGATTGTACCTAGGTACTTTGTACCTAAGATGGCACGGTATGTGATGAAACTGTTATACTGTAATTAAACTTGTAACTGAAGAAGCTGTATCTGGGTACCTTTGTACCTAAGATGGTGTTGTAAGTTACGACTTATAAACTTTTCACTGTACTCATAGAGTCATAGAGACATAAAGCATGGAAACAGACCCTTTGGTGCAATTTGTCCATGCTGACCAGATATCCTCATTTCAGTGCATCTGACAATAAAAGCTAATTCTAATTCTATTTCTAAAATTCTATTCACAGAAGGATTTATAAATTATTAAACAATCTGTTTAGCTGTGTTATGATGCACCCTCAACAGACATTAAGTCCTGAAGTGGGATTTGAATTGAAGCCAGAACTGCAATAGTGGTGGACGTAGAGGGAGGATAATAATCACAGTACCACAAGACCTCTTATGTGGATGTTTGTCTTAACTTTAATAGTGATTGTATTTTTAATCAAAGGGAGCTAAAAAGAGCAGACAAAGGCCAATTCCACAAGGTAAGTGACTTTACAGCACGATTTGTGGGCCTGGAGGAGTGGGAATGTTTTTCAAATCCTGAAATTACCCAGTAAACCCTACCTTGCTGTCATAATAAACTGTGATTTGACCCATTCTACAATTTGATCCATTGACTGCCATGTCTAATCAGTCTCCAATCCAACCAGTCCTACCTGCTCACGTCCAGCTTGGGTGTTGTCGCCTTGTGTTATAATATTTCCTGCCCAAAAGGTCTCCATCTTATCAATCAGATTGGCTTTGCACAGGAAACCTAAAGGGAAAGAAAAATTGAGAAATTTTGAGAAATCTATACTTCAAAGCTGCTCCCCCATTTCACAGTGCTCCTGTAAGCTGAAGTTCATGTTTACACATCTGACATCAAGCAATTTCACTATCACACCAAAGTTAAAACAGAGCAGTGTAAATTGTGTCTTATGCCTGAACTTCATATGATTTTCATCTCCATGGACTCTCACTCTTTGCTCAGGTATCAGTTTCAGTCCCTCACCCAATTTCAGGCTATGTAGTTAATCAAAAAATAATCCTAGATTGTCCAGATCTGAAACCTCATAATTTGGAGTATTGATTGAAGATTTTCCTTTGATTCATCATCCAAATTGAGACCAAGACTGTCAAGCAAGTACAGCAGATTTGCTACTGTAGAACTCTGGAGATATTTCTGAAAAGGTTCGTGATAAAATCTGAATTTCTGAGTAACAAGCATCCTAATCATTATCTGAGTTCTTGGAGTATGACTTAAATAAGATCAATGTGAAAAGCCCTCATGTTGCCAGAAACTGTATCAGTTACCATGATGAATACTTATCACAGTTACTAAATGACTGCAATGCCTTCACAACTTCCAAAGAAACCTCAAATACCATCACAACAATTTCTGCAGTACAGATAATTTTACCTCTTATCAGAGCAACTGAAAAACCAAAGTTTTCAGCAAATATAGATGTGATCATTGTTGATATTGCTGGAAAATCCTTTAACAGATTCATATGATACTTCTATCAATTAATGCAGACATTAACTCACAATGTTTAAAGTGGATGTATCACTCTTCTAAAATAGCTTATTCAAGACCTGTACAGAAAGAACTCTGCAAAATTCCCATTGTTTCAACACTACAGGATGTGTGGAATCAAGTGTAGTCAGCATAGCAATGGCATTAAAATAGATGACATTGGGTGTTTGATGTTAGGGCGTGTTGCTTGTTACAGAGGGTTTCTACCTGACATTACTTACAAGTATTAGGTTTCACTTAAAACAATGTGTTAGAGGGGAAGGAAATGTGGATAAAATCATGCATTTTGAAATCACCAGAATAATGGAGACTATCTGAACATTATGAAATGCATTGAGTTCTGATGAAAGGTTAGTGACCTGAAATGTTGGACCCATTTTATGAGGCAAAATGTCATACCACTCAGGCTGAAAGCAAGAGCTAAACTTGGAACTAGTTAAGAAGCCACCATTTGAGGTCAGTGGTCCACCTTTGAGAGTTGGTGGGTTTATTAAGGTCAGTAGTTCATCGGTCTCACCAGTACCGCTACATGTAGTAGCTATTGTTGATGCTGCAAGATGTTGGGGAGACAGCCTCAAAGCTGAGGCACCCCTTAGGATAAAGAAAACGTTTTTGATGTGCTTTAGCAACTTGCCAAGGCCACTTGAACTGCATCTCCTCTAGAATGTAACTTCTACCTTTGATAAAGTTACTCTACAGTTTGAACATTGGTTCTACTGATAGTATCCTCAGAATATAACCAACATGTTTCTCCTTTTTGTTTAAAACTTAACATTCTTCAAGCGGTGACCTAAGTAACAGTTGATGGCTTGGATAAGTCAAGCAAATCTCAAACATCTAGGTGTCAAACGTTCTGATGAAGGTTATTTAATGCCCATTGATTTGTATGTAAAATTGCCATGACCTCATCTATCAAACGTCTCTTCTGACTTCAAATATCTATTGTCTCATCATAGCACTGCTTCATTTTGCAATTTTGCAAAGCCGTAGGAGATTTTGCTTGTGGCTGTTACTTGAGGTGAAGGAGCAGACCTACACATTGACCAAGAGAGCGTGGTATGGAAATGCTCTTGTACAGGCACTGCCACTTCCAAAGCAAAAGCTGGAGGTAGGGTTTCTGAAAGAGGATTCCAATAAATTATCCAGAAAGAGCTGAAATCGATTATTTAATTTTGCTTTAAAAGATTCTGCTTCTTAACGTAAGACTGAGAAATGGTACTTAAGAGTTCATTGGCTACAACAATTGTCAGAATTTCTCCATTCATATTTAATGAAGTTTAGGAATTAAATTACTTTGGTATCAGGGCAGCTCCATAGTCACTTCCTTATCTAATCATGAACTTTATTTGAGTTTTGGACACGTTTCCTTTATTGCACTGATGCAAAGCTCTGAGGTAGTACAGAAATGGGTATCAATCACAGAATCACAGAATTGCTATGAGGCAGAAGGAGGACAATTAACCCATTATGTCTGCATGGTCTTTCTAATCACCATAATGATGTCGTGCCATTCACCTGCCTTTTCCCCTTATCCTTGCAAGTTGTTTCTATTCAAATAAACATATCATGCTTTTTTCAACGTGTAGCTCTTATATACCATTGTCATATGTACCAATCTTCTGATGGTAGAGACTAATTAGCAGCCAGAATGTTTTGGAATTCCTTGTTCATATATGTTTGTAATTGGAGGTCAAGCAAGTTGAAATTACCCTTTATTATGATTTGCTGCTTGGATTGTTATGAAGAGTATTGGGAATATTCATGATACAAAATGACAGGGATCATTGTATCATATGGTTTAGGACAATGCTGGAAAATGACAAAAAAAAATCAAGAATAAGAATAACCAACTGGCGGACAGCCTGATCTCCTTGGGGGTGGGGTATGTGGTGGGGGTTGTGAGTGGTAAGGACAGACCTGGTTCAGATAGAGTGAAACGGTTGGTCAGAGAAGCTGTACCTGAACAGTGGGCTTCCTTCAAAGTGGAGAATAGGTAGAGTCATAGAGTCATACAGCATGGAAACAGACCCTGAACATTCAAGGGAAACGTAGGACAAACAAATCCAGAGATCCCTGAATGACGAATGAAATACAAATAAAGAAAATATTAAGGAAAAGTGATAGGAGTAAATACGTTTGAGAGCCAAGCTATATTTAGAATATTCAGAAGGGAGGTCAAAAAGCAAATAAGAGAAGCAAAGAGGGATTTTGAAAAAAGCACCATCTAACATCCTTTATCAGCTATTCAGGAATAGGGTGGTAAAAAGGAGAAATGGGTCCAATTCTGGATCAAAGAAAGTATCTACATGTGGAGGTAGGAGGCATTGGAAAGGTTTTAGGTGTATGTTTTTCATCTGTTTGTACCCAGGAGGCAGATACTATGCATGCCACAATAACAGAGGAGCAAACTCAGTCGCAAGAAAAGTGTAAAATTGAGAAAGAAGTATATTAGATCAGCTGTCAATGTTTAAAGTTGGTAAGTTGATAAGGACCTGACGAATGCATTCTAAGGTATTGTTAGGAGTGAGAGTGAAAATTTCTGAAGCATTGACAATAATCTTTCAGTCTTCCCTGACCCTGGAATGGTACCTGAGCAATGGAGAATTGCAAACATAATGCTCATATTTAAAATACATTGTAAAGATAAGCTTAGCAATTATAGACTCAGAATTTTAACTTTGATAGTGGGGAATTTCTAGAAACAATTATTCGTAATTGGAAAGTCACATGGAAGAATATAGTTTAATGTGTAAGAGATTTGACTTGTTAAGGGAAAAAATATTTTGAACTAACTTGCTGAAATTTTGAATGTTGGTGAGGGAATGCTATTAATGTGTTGTATTTGGACTTCCAAAAAAAATTTGGAACAGTACAATAAGAATATAAGAACATTAAAAAATTACAATGCTGTAGCCAGGACTCAATGGTCTGAGTTATTGGGAGAGGTTGGACAAGCTAGGACGATTTCCTTTAGAGCGTAGTAGACTGAGTGGGAACCTCATAGATGTGAATACATTCATAAGAGGCATGGTTAGAGTGATGCGCTCAATCTTTTTCCCAGGGTTGAGGAATCGAGGACTAGAGGGCATCAGTTTAACGTTAGAGGGGAAAGAATAAAAAGGAATCTGAGGGCAAGTTTTTTTAGACAGAGGGTGGTACGCATATGAACTGAGCTGCCAGCAGAAGTGGTTGAGGTGGGTCCATTAACAACATTTAAAAGACATTTGGACATGTACATGGATAGGAAAGGATTAGAAGGATATGGGCCAAGTGCAGGGAAACGGGGTTATCATGGATAGACATTTTAGTCGGTATGGTCCAGTTTGGGCCAAAGGGCTTGTTTCCGTGCTGTAGGACTCCATGACTGTATGACTCCAGGAGTAGGCTATCTAGCACCTCGAACCTACTCCACCAGTTAATAAGATCATGGCTAATCTTTACATGAACACAGCTCCAATTACCGCCCACTAACCATAACCCTGACTTACTTTACTGTTCAAAAATCCATCTGTCTTTGCCTTAAATCATTCAATGAGGTAGCCTCAACTGCTTCACTGGGCAGGGAATTCTACAGATTCACAAATGTTTGGGTGAAGAAGTTCCTTCTTAAGTCAGTCCTAAATCTGATTCCCCCTAATTTTGAGGCCATACCCCTTAGTTCTAGTTTCACTCGCCAGAGGAAACAACTTTCCTGCTTCTATTTTAACTACTCCCTTTATAATTTTCTGTTTCTATAAGATCCTCTCTCGTTCTACTAAATTCCAATGCATATAGTCTCAGTCTACACAATCTCTCTCAATAAGCCAAACCCCTCAACTCCAGAATCAACTTAGTAAACGTTCTGTCCTCTGGACACCTTTCAGTGCCAGTACATCCTTTCTCAAGGAAGGAAACCAAATCTGTGCACAGTATCCCAGGCGTGGCCTCCCCAGTACCGTATACAGCTGCGGCATAACCTCCCTAATTTTAAACTCCATCCCTCTAGCAATGAAGCACAATATTTTATTTGCCTTCTTAATTATCTGCTGCACCTGCAAATCAACTTTTCTTGATTCATGCACAGGGACAAACAGGTCCTTCTGCATAGCAGCGTGGTGCAATTTTTCACCACTTAAGTAATAGTCCATTTTGCTGTTTTTCCTACCACACCAAAGACTTGTGAAGAACATCGATTAAAACAATAGGGGGAGCAAACAGAAAGGATTCATGGATATTTTTTGGGTTGGAAGAAGGCTGGAAATGGAATTCCCCAGGTGTTGGTATTAAAACCCTTACTTTTCCTGATATATATATAAGTTCTAGATCTTGGTGTGCAGGGGACAATTTAAAACTCGCAGACAATACAAAACTTGGGAGTATTGTAAACTGTGAAGAGGACAGTGTGGATAGTTCAAAGAGGCATTGACAAATTGGTGAAGTGGGAGGGTGAAGTTCCACGTGGAGAAGTGTAAGATGACACATTTTGGCATCAAGAACATTAAATATTAAACTAAAGGGAACTGTTCTGAAGGGTGTACAAGAGTAGAGAAATCTGGTTGTATATGGTGTAAGTCAGTAACAGTGGAAGGAGAGAACAATTAATACAGCATACAGTATTTGAGGCTTTGTTAATAAGAGCATAGATTGCAAGAGATAAAAGGGTATGCTAACTTACGGAGGACAGTATGTAGATGAACACATTGGAAAGAGTGCCAAAACATTTTACAAGAATGATCCCAGAGATTAAAAACTTCAGTTATGAGAAAAGAATGAGGATGTTGAGACAGTTTTCTTTGGACAGGTGAAGGCTGAGAGGGGAACTGATAATAGTTTTTTAAGCCATAAATTGATTGGAAAGAGGAGATAGAGAGAAACTGCTCCCACTCATAAGTGGATTGACAACCAGTGGAGAAAGGTTCAAGGACATAAGAAATAGAAGCAGGATTAGACCGAGTTTGCTCTGCCATTCACAAGATAATGGTTGATCTGCCCCAGACTTCAACTCCTTCTTCAAGAATGCTCATCAATTCCATAATAATTCAAATGTAGATTGACCCCATCTTTAAATATTTTCAAAGAGTGTTGAAAACTCTTTGGATAGCCATCCATCTCTATTCTACTAAATTAATCAATTTATATGTTAAATATTTTAAAAGTGAACTTGTAACTGCATTCTTCAGCTTCAATAAAGTCTCCACTCAGCCAACCAAGAGAGACATGACAGAAATATCCACGAATTACATGCCTGTTTTCCTGTCAGGCACAAATAGGTTGAAATTTGAACTCGTGCTGTCGATTATTTTTTAGCCCCCACTGCTGCTGGCCTCCTTCTCTTTGTGAAGCTACTGTTCCCATGCTCTTTTGCACTGTTTTAATAGCATAGAATCCTCCCCTCCCTCATTCTTTTAGACACCGGTGACTAGTATTGTTTTTGCAGCAGAAAGTGGTAGGAGCTGGATGGGAGTGAGGTCGGAGTACAGAGACTGTTGGGAACGTTAGTGAGTTCTATTTAAGTAGGTGTGTTCCAGGCCCCAGGTCCTACACAGTAGGGCTTCCCTCCCACTCTCCTCCTCTGACCTAATTAAGAGCCCATAGAAAAAGGAGGTCGAGGGAAGTGTCTGGTGAGAAAAGTGTGAGTCTTTGGCTCAGGAGTCTTCGGCGAACAGACTGAGTGAGGAGATCATGCTACAGTTGAAGAGGGTGAATACATGACTGAGCTGAAAATGTGTTGCTGGAAAAGCGCAGCAGGTCAGGCAGCATCCAAGGAACAGGAGAATCGATGTTTCAGGCATAAGCCCTTCTTCAGGAATGAGGAAAGTGGGTCAAGCAGGCTAAGATAAAAGATAGGGAGGAGGGACTTGGGGGAGGGGCTTTGGAAATGCGATAGGTGGAGGGAGGTCAAGGTGAGGGTGATAGGCCGGAGTGGGGTGGGGGCGGAGAGGTCAGGAAGATGATTGCAGGTTAGGAAGGTGGTGCTGAGTTCAAGGGATTTGACTGAGACAAGGTGGGGGGAGGGGAAATGAGGAAACTAGAGAAATCCGAGTTCATCCCTTGTGGTTGGAGGGTTCCCAGGCAGAAGATGAGGCGCTCTTCCTCCAACCGTCATGTTGCCATGGTCTGCCGATGGAGGAGTCCAAGGATCTGCATGTCCTTGGTGGAGTGGGAGGGGGAGTTAAAGTGTTGGGCTACGGGGTGGTTGGGTTGGTTGGTCCGGGTGTCCCAGAGGTGTTCTCTGAAACGTCTCCTGTTCCTTGGATGCTGCCTGACCTGCTGCGCTTTTCCAGCAACACATTTTCAGCTCTGATCTCCAGCATCTGTAGCCCTCACTTTCTCTTGAAGACATGACTGCCAAGCTGATTCAGTGTGCTGCGTGCATGATGTGGTGTCTCTGGCTCCTATAGCTGTGGAAAGTGTGTACGCATTCAGCTTCTGAAGGAGTGTGTTGCAGCATTGAAGAATGAACTAGATGACCTCAGGCTCATCTGAGAGAACGAGAATTTTCTGGACAGGACCTTCAGCGAGGTCATTACACCGAGCATAACAGAAGAGAGAAGAAGGGAGATGACGATGAGGAAGGAAGAGATGATTCAAGTACAAGAGACCCCGGGGAAAGTACCTCTCGTGAACAGGTTGAATCTCTTGGAAACTGTTGAGACAGACGACATTGCCAGTCCGAGAGGTGGACAGGTCTGCCAATCGAAAAATTGGCGTGGAGGCAGAGACGAGTAGTCAGACATCATGCAGATCTGTGGTAGTAGGGGACTCCATAGTGAGAGGGACTTCTGCTGCAACAGGCAGGATTTGAGGATAGTGTGTTGCCTACCTGGTGCCAGGATCCAGGACATCACTGACACTGAGTGCAGGGAATCCTCAAGGGCAAAGGTGAAGAGCCAGAGGTGGTGGTGCATGTCAGCACAAATGACGTCGAGAAGAAGAGGAGTGACATTCTACAGCGGGGCTTCAGAGAACTCGGAAGAAGGCTGAAAAGCAGGACTTCCAGGGTGGTTATCTCTGGTTTGCTTCAAATTCCTCGGGCTGGAGAGGTCAGAAACAGGGAGATAATGGACTTGAATGTGTGGCTGTGGAACTGGTGCAGGAAGCAAGGATTTAAATTCTTGGATCACTGGAGTATGTTTTGCGGTAAGGATAAATTATCTAAGAGGGACAGGTTGCACCTTAATAGGTGGAGGACCAGCATTCTGGCAGGCAGGTTTGCCACTGTCATGCAGGTGTGTTTAAACTATCTAGTGGGGTGGGGGGAGGGGACAAACTGGAAATTTAAGAAGGAAGCTAAAGGGAACGTTAGAGTAAGAGAAGTTAAGAAAGACAACAGAATCTATGGAGCAGAAAACTCAAGCAGGGATCAAACAGTATTGTCAAGTGAAATAGGGATTGATAGGAAGGGTGAGGGGAGTAACAAATTAAGAATATTATATATGAATGCACGAAGCCTAAGAAATAAGGTGGATGAGCTTGAGGCTCTGTTGGAAATTGGCAGGTATGATGTTGGGATAACTGAGTTGTGGCTTCAAGTGGACAGTGCTGGGAATATTCAAGGCTATACGTGCTATTATAAGGGCAGACTGACTGGCAGAGGGGGTGGGGTGGCCCTATTGGTGAGGAATAATATTCAGTCCCTTGCGAGGGGGGAACATAGAATCAGAAGATGTAGAGTCAGTATGGATAGTGCTGAGAAATTCTAAGGGTAGAAAAACCCTAATGTGAGTTATCTACAGGGCCTCAAACAGTAGTCTGGATGTAGAGTATAAGTTGAATAAGGAGTTGAAATTGGCCTGTCGCAAAGATATTTCTACAATTGTTATGGGGGATTTCAACATGCAGGTAGACTGGGAGAATCAGGATGGTACTGGACCCCAAGCAAGGGAGTTTATTCAGTGCCTCTGATATGGATTCTTAGAACAGCTTGTACTGGAGCCTATCAGGGAGAAGGCAATTCTGGATCTGGTGTTGTGCAACAAGCCGGATTTGATCAGGGATCTTGAAGTAAAGGAGCCGTCAGGAGGTAGTGACCATACTATGATAAATGTTAATCTACAATTCAAGAGGGAGAAGGGAGAATCAGAAGTGTTAGTATTGCAGTTGAACAAAGGGAACTATGGAGCTATGAAGGAGGAGCTGGCCAAAGTTCAATGGTGCAATACCCTAGTAGGGATGTCAGTGGAACAACAATGGCAGGTATTTCTGGGTATAATGCAGAAGGTGCAGGATCAGTCATTCCAAAGAGGAAGAAAGATCCTAAGGGGAGGCAGGGGTGGCCGTGGCTGACGAGGGAAGTTAAGGACCATATAAAGATAAAAGAGAAGTAGTATAACATAGCAAAGATGAGCGGGAAGCTGGAAGACTGGGAAACATTTAAAGAGCAGTAGAGAATAGTTAAAAAGGCAATATGTGGAGAAAAAATGAGGTACGAAGGCAAACTGGCCAAAAAATATAAAGGAGGATAATAAAAGCTTTTTTAGGTATGTGAAAAGTAAAAAAAAAATGGTTAAGACTAAACTCGGGCCCTTGAAGACAGAAACGGGTGAATTTATTATGGGGAACCAGGAAATGGCAGAAGAGTTGAATAGGTACTTTGGACCAGTCTTCAATGGGGAAGACACAAGCCATCAACCAGATGTAATAGTCGCTGAAGGACCTAGGGTAATGGATGAACTGAAGGGAATTTATATTAGGCTGGAAATGGTGTTGGAGAGACTGTTTGGTCTGAAGGCTGATCAGTCCCTGGGACCTGATGGTCTGCATCCCAGGGCACTGAAGGAGGTGGCTCTAGAAATCGTGGATGCATTGGTGATCATTTTCCAATGTTCTATAGATTCAGGATCAGTTCCTATGGGTTGAAGGGTGGCTAATGTTGTCCCACTTTTCAAGGAGGGAGGGAGAGAGAGAAAACAGGGAATTATAGAATGGTTAGCCTGATGCCAGTGGTGGGAAAGATGCTGGAGTCAATTATAAAAGATGAAATTACGACTCATTTGGATAGCAGTAACAGGATAGGTCAGAGTCAGCATCAATTTACAAAGAGGAAATCGTGCTTGACTAATCTTCTGGAATTTTTTGAGGATGTGACTATGCAGATGGGCATGGGAGAGCCAGTGGACATAGTATACCTGGACTTTCAGAGAGCCTTTGATAAAGTCCCACATAGGAGATTAGTGAGCAAAGTTAGGGAGCATGGTGTTGAGGGCACAATACTGACTTGGATTGAAAATTGGCCAGCTGACAGGAAGCAAAAGATAGTGATAAACGGGTCCCTTTCGGAATGACAGGCGGTGACCAGTGGGGTACCACAAGGTTCAGTGCTGGGACTCCAGCTGTTTACAATATACATTAATGATATAGATGAAGGCATTAAAAATAATATTAGCAAATTTGCTGCTGACACAAAACTGGGTGGCCGGTGTGAAATGTGAGGAGGATGTTATGAGAATACAGGGTGACCTGGACAGGCTAGGTGAGTGGACGGATGCATAGCAGATACAATTTAATGTGGATAAATGTGTGGTTATCCACTTTGGTGGCAAGAACAGGAAGGCAGATTACTACCTAAATGGAGCCAAGTTAGGTAAAGGGGAAGAACAACGAGATCTAGGTGTTCTTGTACATCAGTCAATGAAAGCAAGCATGCAGGTACAGCAGGCAGTGAAGAAAGCTAATAGCATGCTGGCCTTCATAACAAGAGGAATTGAGTATAGGAGCAAAGGGGTCCTTTTGCAGCTGTACAAGGCCCTGGTGAGACCGCACCTGGAGTACTGTGTGCAGTTTTGGTCTCCAAATGTGAGGAAGAACATTTTGGCTATTGAGGGAGTGCAGCGTAGGTTCATGAGGTCAATTCCCGGAATGGCGGGACTATCATATATTGAAAGATTGGAGTGACTGGGCTTGTATGCACTTGAGTTTAGAAGGATGAGAGGGGATCTGATTGAGACGTATAGGATTATTAAAGGATTGGACACTCTCGAGGCAGGAAGCATGTTTTTGCTGATGGGTGAGTCCAGAACCTGAGGACACAATTTAAAAATAAGGGGTAGGCCATGTAGAACAGAGTTGAGGAGAAACTTCTTCACCCAGAGAGTGGTGGGTGTATGGAATGCTCTGCCCCAGAAGGCAGTGGAGGCCAAGTCTCTGGATACTTTCAAGAAAGAGATGGATAGAGATCTTAAAGATAGTGGAATCAATGGTTATGGGGATAAGGCAGGAACAGGATACTGATTGTGGATGATCAGCCATGATCATAATGAATGGTGGTCAGGGTCGAATGCCTACTCCTGCACCTATTGTCTATTGTCTCTGGGTACTCCCCTCACCTGTTGCTAAAGAAAAAGAAAATGCAAGATTAAAGAAAGGTTAGGGTCTGAAATGAAATGCCTGAATGTATGCTGGAGCCAGATTCAATTTAAAACATTCAGGGGCCATTAGATAATTATTTCAATAGAAACAGATGTGCAAGGTTGTGAGGAAAAGCAGGAAATTAGTACTGAGCCAAAATGCTCAATAAGTTGGAGCAGGTATGATGGTCTGAACGGCCTCCTTCTGAACCATAAGAATTCTGTAATGATGTAACTTTGTGCCAGGGAATGTCTGGCTAGATCTAAACAAGACAATATTGAGACTGTGCTTGAAGTATTCTGTACTACTCTGTTCTCCTTGCTTAAGGAGGCATGTACTTGTATTAAAGGTTCAGTCGGTGATGAAGGGATTTAGGTTAAGAGGTAAGATTTAGCAAATTCGCCCTACATTCTTTGCAGTTTAGAAGAAAAAATGAGAAGTGTTCTTATTGATATGTATGATCTTCTGACTGATACTGAGGAGATGGATGTTACAAGGATCAGCCCAATTTTCGTGGTGTCATAGAAAATCTGTGGGGCTTTAAAAGTGGTGAATGGGACCATTTTTGGAAGTTCAGCCCATTTCTAACATGTTCAGTTTTTATCTAGGGGATAGCAGGTGGGGCATGGATCACATAAGGGAAAGCCAAACTCAACAGGGACATTTGAATTTGTACAGAATTCAAATAAACCTTTTTTTTTGCTATAGCATGTACTTCAACCTATGGGTAGGAAGTGTTTTTTGGAGTTGTTGTAAATGCTCTTGAAAGATGAGTAAGATCTGTGGAACTATTAGCCTGCTGAGCTACTTAAATGTGCCTCCATTTAAATGTTAAAAAAGAATAGCCAGCTTGTCTCATTGTGAGTTTAAAAAATCCACCTAGCGGTTATGCTAGCTATTTTGGATGTTAGCATAAAGTCATTAATAACAGTTGGCTGCTTTCTGTGATGCAAAATGATACTAAAGTAATATATACTACCATTTCACTTTTGAAATATGACTTCAGTTTACTGACATTTCTCTTACGTATAGCAATGTTTGGATAAGCCTTTAAGAAATAGTAGTTTGTTTTGTTTATGCACAACAACAATTTGTACTTACATAGCGCATTTAATGAAAGAATATGTCACGAGGAGCACAGTAAAGAAATTTGAATTTGTGCAATGTATGGAGGATGGTAGGGTAGGCTAATAGATGAAGAGTTTTTCTGCCCACTAATAGTGCAGCAAACAAAGTCCTGATGCTTAAGATGCAAAACTTAGAGCACACTTTCTCAGACAGTGTGAGGCCGGTGAGATTGTTACAAAATTAGACTGTTAGATTAGGTTCCCTACAGTGTGGAAACAGGCCCTTTGACCCAACAAGTTCACACCGACCCTCCGAAGAGTAACCCACCCAGACCCATTTCCCTCTGACTAAAGTACCTAACACTATGGGCAATTTAGAATGGCCAATTCACCTGACCTGCACATCGTTGGACTGTGGGAGGAAACCGGAGGACCCAGAAGAAACCCACGCAGACACAGGGAGAATGTGCAAACTCCACACAGACAGCCACCCAAGGCTGGAATCAAACCTGGGTCCCTGGTGCTGTGAGGCAGCAGTGCTAACCACTGAGCCACCGAGACTACTGAGGAATTTAACACCAAGGATAAGAATTTTAAAATTAAAGCATTATTACTAGCATGATTCCTGGGATGACAGGACTGATACATAGGAGGGCCTGGATCAGTTAGGATTATTTGCACTAGACTTCAGAAGAATGAGGGCAGAAAGTCTCTTAGAAACCTTTAAAATTCCAGACAAGGTAGATGCCAAACAGATGTTCTTGATGACCAGGGTGTCCAGAACAAGGGGTCACAGTCTAAGGATAAGACATAAACCTTTTAAGACAGAGATGAGGAGAGATTTCTTTTTCAGAGAATGGTGGGTTTGTGGAGTTCTCTGCCATAGGACACTGTTAAGGCCAAAACATTGAAGACTTTCAAGAATATTATAGATTTGCTTCTTGGGAAGAAAGGATCAAAGGATATGGGGAGAAAGCAGAAACAGGGTGCTGAGTTGGGTGATCAGCAATGCAGCAGGTTAGGAGGGCCAAATGGCCTAGACTTGCTCCTGTATTCTAGTTTTTATTTAAAAGAGAACCGGTGTTGGTGACCAGGTACAGGGGTGATGGGTGAACCCTGTCCAACTCAGAGTAAGGACAATCGAATGTTGGATGGGCTGATGCGAATGGAGGGTAGATGGTGGGAGATAGACCAGGAGTGTATTTCAATAGTCATGTCCATATTCCAAAAAAAATTAACAAGAGTTTCAGCAGAAGATAAGCTTATGTAGCAGGGGCTGGGGTTACCAAAGGTAAGAGTACAAGAATGGGAAGAGAAGTCATTGCAGTTGATTTTCTCAGGGTAATTAAATAAATAAAAGCTCTAGCTCAGTATCTACTTGTGGAACGTCAGCTGTCTCAACATTTGTACCTCATGAGTTGCTGGTTCACCATAGCAGATTGCTGCCACATTCACAGGTTCTGCATCAAGACCAGTAGATCATAGAGTAATAGAGATGTGCAATACAGAAACAGACCCTTCGGTGCAACTCATCCATGCTGACCAGATATCCTAAACTGATTTAGTCCCATTTGCCAGCATTTGGCCCATATCCCCTTTAAACCCTTTCTATTCATGTACCCATCCAGATGCCTTTTAAATGGTGTTATTGTACCCGCCTCCATCACTTCCTCTGAAAGCTCATTCCATACACACACACACTCTGCATGACAGAATTACCCACTCAGGTCTCTTCTAATGTTTCCCCTCTCACCTTAAAGCTATGTCCTCTAGATTTAAACTCCGCTAACCTGGGAAAAAGACATTGGCTATTTATCCTATCCACGCTCCTCATGATTTTATAAACCTCTATAAAGTCACCTCTCAGCCTCCATTGCTACAGGGAGAAGAACCCCAGCTTCAGCCTCCAATGCTACCGGGAGAATGACCCCAGCTCATTCAGCCTCTCCCTATAGCTCAAACTGTCCTAGCCTGGCAATATCCTTGTAAATCTTTTCTGAACCATTTCAAGTTTAACAACATCTTTTCTGGAGCAGGAAGACCAGAATTGAATGCAATATCCCAAAAGTGGCCTAACCTGTACAACTAAAAATGTGCTGCTGAAAAAGCGCAGCAGGTTAGGCAGCATCCAAGGAACAGGAGAATCGACGTTTCGGGCATAAGCCCTTCTTCAGGAATCTGCAGTCCTCATTTTCTCCTCGAAGACTTTAACCTGTACAGCTACAAAATGACCTCCCAACTTCTGTACTCAATGCACCAACCGAGGCAAGTATACCAAATGCTGCCTTCTCTATCCTGTCAACCTGTGACTTCACTTTCAAAGAACCATGAACCTGTATCCTAAGGTTTGTGTTCACCAACACTCCCCAGGACCTTACCATTAAGTGTATAAGTCCTGCCTGTTTTGTCCTATCAAAATGTAGCACCTCACATTTATCCAGATTAAACTCCATTTGCCACTCCTCGGCACATCTGCCCCATGACCAAGGTCCCATCGTATTCTAAGATAATCTTCTTCGCTTTCCACTACACCACCCGTTTTGGTGTCATTTACAAACTTACAAACCATATCAGGTGAGTACACATCAAAGTGAGAATCAATATGGGCCACACTCTTGTGACCTTTGCCTGTCCCAGAGGTGGTGTGTTGTCTTATCCTACAAGGAGAGATATCAGGGAGTGATGAGTGTTAATAATGGCATGTGGGATAAACGCAAAGGACAGACTTTGCAGAGCGCAAAGATGAGGTGTGGGTGCAAACGAGTAATTGGTTGAAGCTGATTGTGAATATTGGTCATTCAGATGGAGATATGAAAAGATACTTGAATCAGAATTATTCTGGGAAGTGGTATGCAGGGGAACGCTAGGAAAAGTTTAGGACTTGGCAACTAAAATTGCTGTGCCATTCACCTTCCCTGTCCTAGATAGTTTTGACCCTTTTCAGATTGGTAGAATTACGCTTCTATTGATTTCCTCAATCAGTTCCATTCTTGCTGGCTTGGTTAGCGAGGCTGTTCTCTTCCTCCCACTCCAAGTAAAGAATGTCCCACTGCATTCCTTGGATCCTGCATCAGGGCCTCCAGGTGACAATGAAAGACCCAGCAATAGCTTCCTAAATTTCATGGCCTTCTGTGTGGTTCCTGCAATTTGAAATATTCACGCCCATTTGATCTATTCTAATTGATATTCGGGTCCCTTGGAGTCAAAGTTTTTCCTCTGATAAATCCCACATATCACCCCATCCACCCTGTTTGATTGTTCAAACAAGTTATATAGCATTCCAATATAGCCCTATATTTGTATTTAGGATACTATCATAGTTATTATGGGGAATTACATAATTTCTTGGAGGGCTTCAGGTTTGAAGAATTATGGAAAAATTAATTATTTCAGGTTCTATGAATGTAAGGATTTTTTTAAACTTTGGCCATTGGAACATTATTTTAACAAGGCATTTCTTGGAAATCACATGATTGTAGGGGCAATCAACAGTGTTATCAAGTAACTCTTGCTGAGCATAACCTGCTCACTGACACTCTGTTTGGATTCCGCATTGGCACTCAGCTCTTGACCTCATTATGGCCTTGGTTCAAATGAGGATAAAAGAGCTGAATTCCAGAGGTGAGTTTGGAGTGACTACCTGACATCATAGTCTCACTTGACTGAATGTTGTCTCAATAGTCTTGGGCAAAACTGGAGTCAATAGGAATCAGGAGAAAATAAAAGACAATTTAACCACCTCTTTATACTCAATGGTGTTACCATCATTAAATTGCCCACTATCAAACCTTGGATGTTCTCATTGATCAGAAACTGCACAGCACAAGTCATATAAATATAATGGCCACAAGAGCAGGTCTGGAGCTAGGAATTTTACAGTGAGTAACTCACCTCCTGACTCCCAAAGCTTGCCCAACATCCACAGGCATAAATCCACAGGTGGTAGTCCACCTGATGAAGGAGCGTTGCTCTGAATGCTAGTGTGCTTCCAATAAAACCTGTTGGACTATAACCTGGTGTTGTGTGATTTTTAACTTTGTACACTCCAGTCCAACACCGGCATCTCCAAATCATAAATCAGGAGTGTGATTGAAAACTCTCTATTTGCCTGGGTGAGTGCAACTCTTACAACAGTCAAGGAACATCCAGGACAAAGCAACAGCTTGGTAGGCACCACATCCAGAAACATCCATTCCCTCCACCACCAATGTTCAGAGATACCAATGTGAACCATCTACACTATGCACGGCACAAATTCACAATGCACTGCACAAGGCTCCTTAGACAGCACCTTTCAAACCCAAGACAACTACCATCTAGAAGAACAAGGGCAGCAAATATGTGGGAATACTCCCACTTGAAAGTTCCCCTTCAAGCCACTTACTGCCTTGACTTGGAAATATATTGAGTTTGAGTTTTTGAGTTTGATTAATTTTTGTCACGTACTGAGATACAGTGAAAAGTATTGTTTTGCACACGATGCAAGCAGATTGTACCATACAAAGTGCATCAGGGTAACAAAGCATTGTGCAGAATACAGTGTTACAGCTGCAGAGGGATCAAAATTAATATTTGAGAGATTCATTTAAAAGTCTGATAACAGCTGGAAGAAGCTGTTCCTGAATCTGTTCATATGTGCATTCAAACTTATACATCCTCTGCCCAATGGAAGAAGGTTGAAATGAATATAACTGGGGTGGGACGGGTCTTTGATTATGTTAGCTTTTTTCCCGAGGCAGCCGGAAGTATAAATGGAGTTGATGGATGGAAGACTGGTTTACATCATGCTCTGGGCTGTTCTCTGTGGTTTCTTGTAATCTTGGGAAGATTAGTTGCCATACCATGCTATGATGCATCCAGATAGAATGCTTTTTATGGTGCATCTGTAAGAAATGGTGAAAGTCCTTGTGGACATGCCAAATTTCCTTAGCCTCGTGAAGAAGTAGAGGTGTTCTGGTGCTTTCTTGACTGTTGCATCAATGTAAATGGACCAGGACAGATAATTGGTGATCATCATTCCCAGGAACTCGATGGTCTCAACAATCTCCACCTCAGCAGACAGTGGTGTGCTCTCCACTCTGCTTACTGAAGTCAATAACCAGCTCCTTTGTTTTGCTGATCGCCGTTTCTTCATTGTCACTCGGTAAAAATCCCAGAACTCCCTCACTAATTGCATTGTGGGTTTATCTACAGTACATGGACTATAGTGGTTCAAAAAGGCAGTTCACCATCACCTTCTGAAGGACAACTAGGGATCTGCAATAAATGCTAGCCCAACCAGCAATGCCTACGTTCCTTAGAGAAGAAAAAACTTTGCTGGACTTCCCTTCTGCGGAGCTTTTTTCTGTTCGAACAGCGTTTTGGGTGCAGTTGGTGTTGGTGCTCAGCCTGCTGAATGATTGAATGATGGAGAACACTTTATGGTCTGAATGGCCAAAATCTGCCTTCTTGATATTATGAAGGAAAGAGCTCAGCTCTTCTAGTTCTGAAAATCAAATCTTGCTGCGTACCTGGTGTTATATCGGGAACACTTATCGAGCCCTCTTGTGAGAAGATCTTGTGGGAGAGTGTTTTAATATTTCCTCAACGACTTTGTATGTAAATATCCCAGAAAAACTTTGTGTCTAGTGACATGTCCCATGTACTAGAAGGTCAGACTGGTAGTCACCTGAACATTTCACACTATTTCTTTTTGTCTTTAAGAGCTAACAATTATTGGGCAAAAGTGCTTTTGTTTTTAAGGCAAAGTTTATTTTCTTGTTCCCTTACCTTGTGTGTGTCTTAAGGTATTTAGACATTCATATTTCAAGTTGTCTGATTTAACTTTGTAATTTGGCTTTACAAATAAACTAAATTAACTTTTGCCAGATAGGTATCATTTTCACAATACATCAAAAATTTGTTGCTTATTCAAAAATTAATAACTGGGTAAAATATTTAAATCTATATTACTGGCACCAGTTGAAGACAGTGTACACTTTCAACCTCAATCAAAACATGGTGCTGTTTTATGTTTATCTACATATAACTTTAAATAATTTACAATTTTAGTTATTTGCTAGGAGAATACATGACTTGCCTTAAGGTGAAAAAGTTGACGTTGAAACTTGTTAACTAGAACGTAATGTTCCAAAAACTGCTTGGTTTTAGGTGCGGAATCTTTCTGCATGGAAAGTAATCACGCAGCACAAGACATCAGCTTTGTTAGAGACAAAATAAACTGCAAAAATCCAAAGTAGACAGACAGGAGGCTGGAAGAACACAGCAAGCCAGGCAGAATCATCAGGTGGAGAAGTCAAAGTCTCAGGTGTAACCCTTCTGTTCAGGCTTTGGCTGAGTTATAACATTCTGACACCTTGAGAACATTAAACCTGGCCCACAGTTTGAGTGCAGTAAGGATGGAATGCTGAAATAACATAGGTGTTAATTTTTGGGTAAAAGTTTAAACTGACACTTCAACTACCCACTCAGATGAGCATCAAAGATTATAAAAAAACATAAGAAAAAGGAATGGATATAAGTCATTTTGCCTATTGATTCTGTTCCAATATTTAATAAGGTTCATAGCTCCTTGAAGGTGGAGTCGCAGATATCAAAGATAGTGAAGAAAGCCTAGTATGATTGCCATTATTGCTCAGTGCACTGTATAGGAGTTGGGAGGTCATCTATACAGGACATTGGTTAGGCCACTATTGGAATTCTGTGTGCAATTCCAGTCTCCCTGCTGTGGGAAAGAGGTTGTGAAACTTGAATGGGTTCAGAAAAGATTTACAATAGTGTTTGAGTTATAGGTAGAATCTAAACAGACTGCGGCAATTTTCCCTGGAGCATTGGAGTCTGAGGGGTGACCTTATAGAGGTTTATAAAATCATGAGGGGCATGGATAGAGTAAATAGAAAAGGACTTTTCCCCAGAGTGGGGGAGTCCAAAACTAGAAGACATAGATTTAAGGTGAGAGGAGAAAGATTTAAAAGGGCCCTAAGGGGCAACCTTTTCACACAGAGAGTGGTCGTGTTTGGAATGGGCTGCCAGAGGAAGTGGTGGAGGCTAGTACAATTGCAACATTTGAAAGGCATCTGGATGGGTACATGAACAGGAAGGGTTTAGAGGGATATGGACCAAATAGGACTAGATTTATTTAGGAAATTTGGGCGGCATGGTTGAATTGAACTGAAGAGTCTGTTTTTGTGCTGTATGTCTCTATGACTCTAAGATCATGCCTTATCTGTTCGTGCCATGATCATTTTCATGCCAGCCCCATATAATCTATCACACCCTTTTAGATAGACATCTGCCAAACTCTGCTTTAAATCAATGACCCAGCTCTCTGGGCTCTCTGAGGTAGAGAATTACAAAGTCTGTTGACTCTGAGAGAAGAAATTCCTTCCCCTTCTCTTGTCTTAATCAGGAGGCCACCTATTTCTAAACTGAGTTCCCTACTTCCAGATTCCTCCTTGAGGAATGACATTATTTCAGAATCTACCTGTCAAGTCCTCAGAATCTTATGATCTGAACCTTTATCTTTCATTAAGATCATCTTTCATTCAGTGAGTGTCGGCTCAATCTACTGAACCCTTTGTCATAAGTCAACCCTTTCATCTCCAAGGAACATTCTCTGCAATACCTCTAATGAAAAAGGATCTCCAAGGCCATCACAAAGGGGAGGGTGCTAGAAAAACTGAAAAGTCTAAAAGTGGATAAATCAACCTAGACCAGATGGACTACACCTGAGAGTTCTGAAGGTGATAGCTGAAGAGATAGTGGAGGCTTTAGTAATGATCTTTCAGTGGAGTCAGGGAGGGTCCCAGAGGACTGGAAAATCACTAATGTAGCCCGCCTGTTTAAGCAGGGAGTAACACAAAATCCGGGAAATGAGTAGCCTGACCTCGCTGGTAAGATTTTGGAGTCCATTGCGAAGGATGAGATTTCTGAATACTTGGTAAAATAGGGCAAAGTCACCATGGTTTCATCAAGGGGAGGCATGCCTCACTAATCTATTAGATTTCTTTGAAGAGTAATAAGCAGGTTAGACCAAGGAGAGCCAATAAATGTTATCTATCTGGACTTCAAGAAGGCCTTTGATAAGGTGCTGCACAGGAGGCTCCTGAGTAAGATAAGGGCCTGTGGTGTTAGAGGCAAGGTGCTAGCATGGATAGAAGCTTGGCTGTCTGACAGAAGGCAGAGAGGGGGTGACGTGGTGTTCCACAAGGGTCAGTGTTGGGGTCACAATTTTTCACTTTTCCATTAATGATCTAGAGAAAGGAACTGAGGGCATTATGGCTAAGTTTGCAGATGATACAAAAATGGGTGGAGGGCAGATAACATTGAGGAGATGGGAAGGCTGCAGAAAGATTTAGACAGGTTAGGAGAGTGGGCAAAGAAGAGGCAGATGGAATATAACTTGGGAAAGTGTGAGGTCATGCACTTTGCTGGGAAAAAGAATAGAGGCATGGACTATTTTCTAAATGGGGAGAAAATTCAGAAATCTGAAGTGCAAAGGGACTTGGGAATCCTAGTCCTGGATTCATATAAAACATAGAACATACAGCACAGAACAGGCCCTTCAGCCCTTGATGTTGCGCGACCTGTGAACTATTCTCAGCTCGTCCCCCTATACTATCCCATCATCATCCATGTGCTTATCCAAGGATTGTTTAAATCTCCCAAATGTGGCTGAGTTGACTACATTAGCAGGTAGGGCATTCCACACCCTTACCACTCTCTGAGTAAAGAACCTGCCTCTGACATCTGTCTTAAATCTATCACCCCTCAATTTGTAGTTATGCCCCCTCGTATAAGCTGACGTCATCATCCTAGGAAAAAGACTTTCACTGTCTACTCTATCTAATCCTCTGATCATCTTGCATGTTTCTATCAAATCCCCTCTTAGCCTTCTTCTTTCCAATGAGAACAGACACAAGTCTCTCAGCCTTTCCTCATAAGACCTTCCCTCCAGACCAGGCAACATCCTGGTAAATCTTCTCTGCACCATTTCCAATGCTTCCACATCCTTCCCGAATATGGCGACTAGAACATATTCCAAGCGTGGCCTCAGTAGTGTTTTGTATAGTTGCAGCATGACATTGTGGCAACTGATGAAGGTTGAAACTTTATTGCTGGAACAGCACAGCAGGTCAGACAGCATCCAGGGAACAGGAGATTCGACGTTTCGGGCACAGGCCCTTCTTCAGGCCCTTCCTGAAGAAGGGCCTGTGCCCGAAACGTCGAATCTCCTGTTCCCTGGATGCTGTCTGACCTGCTGTGCTGTTCCAGCAATAAAGTTTCAACTTTGATCTCCAGCATCTGCAGACCTCACTTTCTCCCCATTGTGGCAACTGACTAAACCTGCAAGGTAAACTTGCAGGTTTAGTCAGTAGTTAGGAAAAGGCAAAAAGTGTGGTGCTGGAAAAGTTCCGCGGGTTAGGCAGCATCTGAGGAGCAGGAGAGTCGATGTTTTGGGCATAAGACCTTCATCAGAAGTATTAGGAAGGCAAATACAATTTCGTCATTCATCTCGAAAAGACTAGAATGTAAGCACTTTTGGGCCCCATACCTCAGGACAGATGTATTGGCCTTGGAGCAGGTCCAGAGGAGTTCATGAGAATGATCTCAAGAATGAAAGGCTTAATGTAGGAGTAACGTTTGAGGACTCTGGGATACTTGATGGAGTTTAGAAGTAAGACGGGGGTGGTGGATGTGATTGAAATATTCAGAATACTGAATAGCCTGGACAGAGTGGATGTTGGGAAGATGTTTCCATTGGTAGGAGAGACTAGGACCTGAGGGCACAGTCTTAGAGTAAAGGAAAGACCCTTTAGAATGGAGATAAGGAGAAACCTTTTTAGCCAGAGAGTGGTGAATCTGTGGAATTCATTGCCACAGAAGGCTGTGGAGGCCTGGTCATTGAGTATATTTAAATCAGAGATAGGTAAGTTCTTGATTACCTAGATGATCTAAGGGAGAAAGGGAAAATGATTGAATGGCTGAGCAGACTTGATGGGCCAAATGGCCTAATTTCTGCCCCTATGTCTTATCGTCTTATGGTCTTATAGTCTTTACAGGAAGCAGGGTGTGAGGATGTATAGCCAAAGTAACTGGGGGAAGTCAAGAAATATGGTGCTGGAAAAGCATAGCCAGTCAGGCAGCATCTGAGGAGCAGGAGAATTGACGTTTCGAGCATAAGCTCTTCCACAGGAATGAGGCTTGTGGGCCAAGGGGACTGAGAGATAAATGAGAAGAGGGTAGAGCTGAGACAAGGCAGCTGGGAATGCGATAGGTAGATGACGCTGGGAGTGAAAGTGATAGGTCGGACAGGAGGGTGGAGCATAGGTGGGAAGAAAGATGTATGGGTAGAACCATTCAAGAAGGTGGTGCCACATTGGAAGGCCTATACTGTGATAAGGTGTGGGGAGGGGAAATGAGGAAACTAGTGAAATCCACATTGATCCCTTGTGATCCCACCTGTGCTATCGACGTTTCGGGCAAAAGCCTCAGAAGTGGAAACAGAGATGTTGAGGAAGGGAAGGAAGGAGTCAAGGATGGATCAAGTGAAGGTGACAGTGGGGTGGAAATTGGAAGTGAAATTGATAAACTTCTCCAATTCCGGTTAAGAGAGGGAAGCAGCTCTGATGATATCATTAATATAATGGAAAAAGAGTTTAGGTGTTTGGCAGAATAAGACTGAAACAAAGAATGTTTCATGATCCCACAAAGTCACAGGCATAACTGGGGGCAATGAAGCTTCTGACTGTCTGCAAAAAAGACCCTGAGCTTCCAATTGCCTGTCATTTCAGCACACCACTTTGTTCTCTGGCCAACATCTCTGTCTCAGCGAAGCTCAGTGCAAGCTGAAAGAATAACACCTCATTTTCCACAGCCTTCTGGACTCAATATCAAGTTCAACAATTTTAGGGTTTGATGCACCTTCTCCCATGTCCTTACCCCCACCCCCATACGCGAGGCCTTGTTATTACACACACTTGTTATTACACATTGTTAACCACTAATAGTCTCCCATCAGCAGCCATTCATTCTCCTTTCCTGTCCATTATCCACTCCTTTTTCTGGCCAACTGTTCTTCTCTTTGGACTTCATCTCCAATGTTTGTAAATATCCTATCATTTACTCCTTATTACCTCCCCCACCCTATCTTATGCAATAATAAGAATTCATGACACAAAGGTCAGTAGAGTTGTTGATAGTGCTGAAGGATGTTGCAGGTTACATAGGGACATAAATAAGCTGCACAGCTGGGCTAAGAGGTGGCAGATGGAGTTTAATGTGGAAAAGTGTGAGGTGATTCACTTTGGAAGAAGCAACAGATATAAAGAGTACTGGGCTAATTGTAAGATTCCTGGCAGTGTAGATGAACAGAGAGATCTCAGGGTCCATGTACATAGATCCGTGGAAGTTGCCACCCAGGTTGATAGGGTTGTTAAGAAGGTATACAGTGTGTTATTGGTAGAGGAATTGAATTTCAGAGCCATGAGGTCTGCAGCTGTACAAAATTCTGGTGTGGCCGCATTTGGAGTATTGCATATAGTCACTGCATTATAGGAAGGATGTGGAAGCTTTGGAAAGGGTTCAGAAATAATTTACAAGGATGTTGCGTGGTATGGAGGGAATGTCTTATGAGGAAAGGCTGAGGGACTTGAAGCTGTTTTGTTTGAGAGAAGAAGGTTGAGTGGTGTCTTAATTGAGTCATGTAAGATAATCAGACAGTTAAAGAGAGTCAAAAGTGAGAACCTTTTTCCTCGGATGGTGATGGCTAGCACACAGGGACATAGCTTTAAATTGAGGGGTGATAGTTATAGGACAGATGTCAGAGGTAGTTTCTTTACTCAGAGAATAGTAGGGGCATGGAACACCCTGCCTGCAACAGCAGTAGACATGCCAACTTTAAGGGCATTTAAATGGTCATTGGATAAACATATGGATGAGAATGGAATAGTGTAGGATAGAAAGGCTTCAGATTGATTCCACAGATTGGCACAACATAAGGGCTGAAGGCCTTGTACTGCGCCGTAATGTTCTGTGTTCTATTTTTCTAGCTACCATCAGTTCTGAAGACAGGTCCCTGGATCCAAAACGTTAACTCTGATTTTTCTCCACAGATACTGCTAGACCTACTGAGCTTTTTGGGCAATTTCTCCTAGAATCCCTACAGTGTGGAAACAGGCCCTTCGACCCAATAAGTCTACACTGACACTCTGAAGAGCAACCCACCCAGACACATTTCCCAAACCCAATTGCTCGACATTTACCCCTATTTAATGCACCTAACCTACAATCCCTGAACACTAGGGCAATTTAGCATGGTCAGTTCGCCTAACCTGCACCTCTTTGGATTATGGGAGGAAACCAGTGCACCCAAAGGAAACCCACACAGATGGAGGGAGATAGTGCAAACTCCACACTGACAGTCGCCTGAGGCTGGAATCGAACCTGGGTCCCTGGTGCTGTGATTTCCAGCATCTGCAGTAGAGTCATAGAGTCATAGAGATGTACAGCATGGAAGCAGACCCTTCGGTCCAACCAGTCCATGCCAACCAGATATCCCAACCCAATCTAGTCCCACCTGCAAGCATCCGGCCCATATCCCTCCAAACCCTTCCTATTCATATGTCCATCCAATTGCCTCTTAAATGTTGCAATTGTACCAGCCTTCACTACATCCTCTGGCAGCGCATTCCATACACGTATCAACCTCTGCAAGAAAAAATTGCCCCTTAGATCTCTTTTATATCTTACCCCCCTCACCCTAAACCTATGCCCTCTAGTTCTGGACTCCCCAACCCCAGGGAAAAGATTTTGCCTATTTATCCTATCCATGCCCCTCATAATTTTGTAAACCTCTATAAGGTCACCCCTCAGCCTCCGACGCTCCAGGGAAAACAGCCCTAGCCTGTTCAGCCTCTCCTTATAGCTCAGATCCTCCAACCCTGGCAACATCCTTGTAAATCTTTTCTGAACCCTTTCAAGTTTCACAACATCTTTCCGATAGGAAGGAGACCAGAATTGCACACAATATTCCAACAGTGGCCTAACCAATGTCCGTACAGCCACAACATGACCTCCCAACTCCTGTACTTAATATTCTGACCAATAAAGAAAAGCATACCAAACGCCTTCTTCACTATCCTATCTACCTGCGACTCCACTTTCAAGGAGCTATGAACCTGCACTCTAAGGTCTCTTTGTTCAGCAACACTCCCTAGGACCTTACCATTAAGTGTATAAGTCCTGCTAAGATTTGCTTTTCCAAAATGCAGCACCTCACACTTATCTGAATGAAACTCCATCTGCCAGTTCTCAGCCCATTGGCCCATCTGGTCCAGATCCTGTTGTAATCTGAGGTAACCCTCTTCGCTGTCCACTACACCTCCAATTTTGGTGTCATCTGCAAACTTACTAACTGTACTTCTTATGCTCGCATCCAAATCATTTATGTAAATGACAAAAAGAGGGGCCAGCACCGATCCTTGTGGCACTCCACTGGTCACAGGCCTCCAGTCTGAAAACCAACCCACCATCACCATCCTCTGTCTTCTACTTTTGAGCCAGTTCTGTATCCAAATGGCTAGTTCTCCCTGTATTCCATAAGATCTAACCTTGCTAATCGGTCTCCCATGGGGAACCTTGTTGAATGCCTTACTGAAGTCCATATAGATCACATCTACCACTCTGCCCTCATCAATCTTCTTTGTTACTTCTTCAAAAAACTCAATCAAGTTTGTGAGACATGATTTCCCATGCACAAAGCCATGTTGACTATCCTGAATCAGTCCTTGCCTTTCCAAATACATGTACATCCTGTCCCTCAGGATACCCTCCAACAACTTGCCCCACCGAGGTCAGGCTCACCGGTCTATAGTTCCCTGGCTTGTCTTTACCGCCCGTCTGAAACAGTGGCACCACGTTTGCCAACCTCCAGTCCTCCGGCACCTCACCTGTGACTATCGATGATACAAATATCTCAGCAACAGGCCCAGCAGTCACTTCTCCAGCTTCCCACAGAGCTCTCGGGTACACCTGATCGGGTCCTGGGGATTTATCCACTTTTAACCGTTTCAAGACATCCAGCCCTTCCTCCTCTGTAATCTGGACATTTTGCAAGATGTCACCATCTATTTTCCTACAGTTCTTTCAATGTTTAGTCTAATTAACATATAGATTCCATACAATGCTTATTATCTCTCCAGTTCTAACTTAAACGAGAGCTTTAGTTTGGTAAAACAAAGGAACATAAATCTGAGCAAAGAATTACTTCTCTGCTTCCTTAATTAATGTCGTCGAGCTTCAGTTGTCAGGGCTCACTGTGTGCCAATCCTCCCCTTCGACCACTCCTTGTTGTATAAAAGACCAAAACAACATCTTGCTGCTGACTGTGTTGAATTCCAGAGTTCACTCTTCCATTAAATTTAACACTTAGAATTTCCACACTCTCAAAATTCCTGACCTCAGTACTCTATTGAAGCTGTACTCTGTTGAACTGGCCTCTGTGCTATTTCACGTACATATTGGGTGGTGGTTGTAAAGGAAAGTCATGCTTATTACAGTGCATTTTTGCAAGTTATAAGTGGGAAATCTCCACTTGCCTTTTCTTTTATTCATTCACGTGGTGTGGACATTGCTGACAAGTTCAGCATTTATTGTCCATCCCTAATTGACCAGAGGGCTGTTAAGTGTCAACTACATTGCTGTGGATCTGCAGTCACATGCTGGCCAGATCAGGTAAAGACAGAAGTTTCTTTTCCAAAAGCATATTGTTATTGACTTGGTATGGTTGTTAAATATTATACATCACTGGGTTGCCAGACATGTATTTGTGGAGTCCAACACAGAAACAGCCCCTTCAGTCCAACTCCTCCATGCCGACTAAGTTTCCCAAACTAAATTAGTTCCAGTTAGAGTCATAGAGTCATAGAGATGTACAGCATGGAAACAGACCCTTCGGTCCAACTCATTCACGTTGACCAGATATCCCAACCTAATCTGGTCCCATTTGCCAGCACTTGGCCCATATCCCTCCAATCCCTTCCTATTCATATAGCCATCCAGATGCCTTTTAAATGCTGTAATTGTACCAACCTCCACACTTCCTCTGGCAGCTCATTCTGTACACGCATCATCCTCTGTATGAAAAAGTTGCCCCTTAGGTCTGTTTTATATCTTTCCCCTTTCAAACTAAACCTATTCCCTCTAGTTCTGGACTCCCCCACCCCAGGGAAAAGACCTTGTCTATTTATCCTATCCATGCCCCTCATGATTTTATAAACCTCTATAAGGTCACCCCTCAGACTCCAACCGTACGGGGAAAGCAGCCCCAGCCAACTCAGCCTCTACCTATAGCTCAAATCCTCCAACCCGGCAACATCCTTGTAAATCTTTTCTGAACTCTTACAAGTTTCACAACATCCTTCCAATAGTAAGGAGACCAGAATTGCACGCAATATTTCAAACGTGGCTTGACCAATGTCCTGCAGAGCCGCAATGTGACCTTCCAGTACTCTGACCAATCAAGGAAAACGTGCCAAGACACCGTCTTCACAATCCTATTTACCTGTGACTCGACTTTTAATTGCTTGTATTTGGTTCATATCTCTCCAAACCTTTCCTATTCATGTACCTGTCCAAATTTCTTTTAAATGTTATAACTGTACCGACATCTACCATTTCCTTTGCCAGTTCATTCCACATATGAACCATCATCTTTGTGAAAGAGTTGACCCTCAGGTCCATTTTAAATATTTCTTCTCTCTCCTTAAAAATATGTCCCCTAGTTTTGACTCTGTCTCTCCAGGGAAAAGACCTTTGCTATTCACCTTATTTATGCCCATATGATTTCATAAACCTCTGTGAAGTCATACCTCAATCCCTTACTATTCAGTGAAAAAGTCCCAGTCTATCAGTCTATTCTTTTACTCAAATCCTCCATTCCTGCCAACATCCTGGTAATTTTTTTCTGAACCCGCTCCAATTTAATAATATCTTTCCCATTACAGGGAGTCCAGAACTGTACACAGAGTTTCAAAAGTTGCCTTGCCAATGTTCTGTACCACCTCAACATGATGGGACAACTCCTATACTAGTGGTCTGAGCAATGAAGGCAAGAGTGTTAACCACCCTGTCTACCTGCAATGCAACTTTCAAAGGACTATATACCTGAACCCCAGATGTCTCTGTTCAACAACATTACCCAGGGGCCTACTATTAAGTGTTTAAGTCCTACCATTGTTTGTCATACCAAAATGCAATACCTCACATTTATCCACATTAAACTCCATCAGCCACTCCTCAACCCACTGGCTCAATTGATCAAGATTCCTTTGTAATCTTAGATCATCTCCTTTACTGTCAACTACACCGACAATTTTGATGTCATCTGCAAGCTTATAAGCCATGCCTCCTAAATTCTCACCCAAATTGTTTGTTTTTAACATTAATTGCCATACTCACCTTATTCCAATGCAAATGAGGATCATCCTTACTTGCAATTACTAAAGGAGTGACTGCACTTCCAGTGTCTGGCTGACAGTGTTAGAACAGGTTGATATTATTACTCATCTTCGAACTTAGGATTCACAATATCTATCTTTCAAGTGAGACTTCCTGGCTCTTTGTACAAAGCTTTCTTTACCATTAGTAAAAGTAAAAATACTTTTCAAAAAGGACTGCTGTTCTGAGATTATTCATGCAGACATTTAGGCCAGATATTTGGACTTTCTTTAGGTATTACAAAGAATTTTGTACTTCCTTTTGCTTTGCATTGCCCTTGGGACTCAAAATATTTTGAGATAACTGAGGTAGAATTAGAGGACTGAAAAATGGCTTCCCAATGAGAATACCATTTCAAGTATTCCATTTGCTCATGAAAGAACAGGACTAACAAGAGATTGCAGCAATGTTAAATAAATCAGTGTACAACAGAAAGCAAACACAGAGAATTCTGGTCTGGCAGCATTTATGGAGAGAGACAGTTAATATTTTGAGTTTGACATGGCTGTTCTACAGAACTGAGAACCCAGAACCAGGCAACTCAATATATTCGATTTTTTAGTATTCTAGTATGGATTACTAAGAGGACCATAATTCGTTTATGAATTGCTGCATTCCCACAGGCTGTAGGGTATATCCTCCATCTATTTACATGTCACCAAAGGTACAGTCCATATTGATATAGAGTCATAGATGTACAACATGGAAACGGATCCTTCAGTCCAACTCATTGGTGCCGACCAGATATCTTAATCTAATCTAGTCCCATTTACTAGCAATTGGCCGATATCCTTCTAAATCCTTCCTATTCAAAGACCTCTATTCAGATACCTATCAACCTGCGACTCTACTTTCAAGGAGCTGGGAACCTGCACTACAAGGTCTCTTTGTTCAGCAACACTCCCCAGGACATTACCATTAAGTGTATAAGTGCTGTTCTGATTTGCTTTTGCAAAATGCAGCACCTTACCTTTATCTAAATTAAACTCTGTCTGCCACTACTCAGCCCATTGGCCCATCTAGATTTTAGATTTAGATTTCGAATCCCTACAATGTGGAAACAGGCACTTCAGCCCAATAAGTTCACACCGACCCTCCAAAGAGTGACCCACCCAGACCCATTCTCCTACCCTATATTTACCCTTGACTAATGCACATAACCTACGCATCCCTGAACACTCTGAGCAATTTAGCAGGGCCATTTCACCTAGCCTGTACATCTTTGGATTGTGGGAGGATGGGAGCAAACCCTACACAGACAGTTGCAGGAGACTGGAATCAAACTCGGGTCCCTGGTGCTGTGAGGCAGCAGTGCTAACCACTGAGCCATCGTCCTGTCCATTGTACTCTGAGGTAAGCTTCTTCGCTGTCCACTACACCTCCGAGTTTGGTATCATCTGCAACTAACATACTAACCATCCCTCCTATGTTCACATTCAAATCATGTTTATAAATGATGAAAAGCAGTTGACCCAGCACCAATCCTCGTGGCGCACAATGGTCATAGGCCTCCAGTCTAAGGCAACCCTTCATCACCACCTCTGTCTTCTACCTTTGAGCCAGTTCTGTATCCAAATAGTTAGTTCTCCCTGTATTCCATGAGATCTAATCTTGCTAACCAGTCTACCATGAGGAACCTTGTTGAACACCTTACTGAAGCTCACATAGATCACATCTACCGCTCTGCCCTCATCAATCCTCTTCATTATTTCTTCAAAAAATCAAACAAATTCGTGAGACATGATTTCCCATGCACAAATCCATGTGTACTATCTCTAATCAGTCCTTGCCTCCCAAACACATGTAAATCCTGTCCCTCAGGATTCCCGCCAAAAACCTGCCCACCACCAATATCACACTTGCTGGTCTATAGTTCTCTGGCTTTTCCTTACCACCTTTTCTTAAACAGTAGCACCACGTTAGCCAACTTCCAGTGTTCTAGCACCTCACCTGTGACTATCGATGATACAAATATCTCAGCAAGGGGCCTAGCAAGCACTTACCTAACTTTCCACAGAGTTTAAGAGTACCCCTGATCAGATCCTCAGGATTTAATCACCTTTATGTATTTTAAAATATCCAGCACCTCCTTCTCTGTAATATGGACATTTTTTCAAGATGTCACCATCTATTTCCCCATATTCTATATCTTCATTGTCCTTCTCCACAGCAAGCACTGAAGCAAATCATTTGTTTAGTATCTCCCCTATCTTCTGTGGTTCCACATATAGGCTGCCTTGCTGATCTTTGAGGGACCCTCTTCTCTCCTGAGTTACCTTTTGTCCTTAATGTATTTATAAATTCCCTTTGGATTCTCCTTACCCGTATTTACCAAAGCTGTCTCGTGCCCCATTTTTACCCTCCTGATTTCCCTCTTAAGTATACTTCTACTGCCTTATATTCTTCTGAGGATTCACTTGATCTCTGCTATCTATACCTACATATACTTCCTTCTTTTACTTAACCAAAACCTCTTCTTCTCTAGTCATCCAGCATTCCTTACACCTACCAGCCTTTCCTTTCACCCGAACAGGATTATACTGTGTCTGGACTCTCGTTATCTCACTTTTGAAGGCTTCCCATTTTCCAGCCTTCCCTTTACATGTGAACATCTACCCCCAATCAGCTTTTGAAAGTTCTTGTTTAATACTGTAAAATTTAGCCTTCCTCCAATTTAGAGCTTCAACTTTTAGATCTGATCTATCCTTGTCCTTCATTAATTGAAAACGAATAGAATTATGGTTGCTGGCCCCTGATGTGCTCCCCCACTGACACCTCAGTCACCTACCCTGCCGTATTTCCCAAAAGGAAGTAAAGTTTAGCATCTTCTCTGTTAGGTACATCCACAAACTGAATCAGAAAGTTTTCTTGTACACACTTAACAAATTCTGCTTCACCTGAACCCTTAACACTATGGCAGTCCCAGTCTATGTTTGGAAAGTTAAAATCACCTACCATAATCCTCTTATTCTTACAATCCCAATAGGGTGATCATCCTTTCTTATTTCTCAGTTCCATATCCGCCACAAATTCACCTGCACCTCCCCACACATCATCTATTGCATCCGCTGCACCCGATGTGGCCTCCTCTATATTGGGGAGACAGGCCGCCTACTTGCGGAACGTTTCAGAGAACACCTCTGGGACACCCGGACCAACCAACCCCACCACCCCGTGGCTCAACACTTTAACTCCCCCTCCCACTCTACCAAGGACATGCAGGTCCTTGGATTCCTCCATCGCCAGACCATAGCAACACGACGGTTGGAGGAAGAGCACCTCATCTTCCGCCTAGGAACCCTCCAACCACAAGGGATGAACTCAGATTTCTCTAGTTTCCTCATTTCCCCTCCCCCCACCTTGTCTCAGTCAACCCTCTCGAACTCAGCACCACCTTCCTAACCTGCAATCTTCTTCCTGACCTCTCCGCCCCCACCCCATCCGGCCTACCACCCTCACCTTGACCTCTTTCCACCTATCGCATTTCCAACGCCCCTCCCCCAAGTCCCTCCTCCCTACCTTTAATCTTAGCCTGCTGGACACACTTTCCTCATTCCTGAAGAAGGGCTTATGCCCGAAACATCGATTCTCCTGTTCCTTGGATGCTGTCTGACCTGCTGCGCTTTTCCAGCAACACATTTTCAGCTCTATTTCTTAGTTCCACCCAAATAACTTCCCTGGATGTATTTCCAGGAATATCCTCCCTCAGTACAGCTGTAATGCTATCCCTTGACAAAAAAGCCACTCCCCCTCCTCTCCTGCCTCCCTTTCTATCCTTCCTGTAGTATTTGTATCCTGGAACGTTAAGCTGCCAGTCCTGCCCATCCCTCAGTCATACTTCTGTAATCGCTATGATATCCCAGTCCCATGTTCCGAATATGCCCTGAGTTCATCTGCCTTCCCTGTTAGGCCCCTTGCATTGAAATAAATGTAGTTCAATTCATTAGTCCAACCTTGTTCTTTGTTTTGTTCCTGCCTGCCCTGACTGATTGACTCGCTCCCTTTCCCAACTGTACCAGTCTCAATCTCTTTCCTCACTATCTCTTTGGGTCCCACCCACCCACCTTATTAGTTTAAATTCTCCCAAGCAGCTCTAGCAAATCTCCCAGCCAGTATGTTGTTCCCCTTCCAATTCAGGTGCAATCTGTCCTTCTTGTACAGGTCTCTTCTAAAAATGTTTGAGCTGTTGTGATACTTTGTACCTTCATCAGTTCAGTGACTTGATGATTGTTGAAGTTCACTTCTCCCAAAGAGTTATGTAGAATCACGAGTTCTGCAGAACAGTGCTTCAAGGATCATTAGAATTGAACTTTTTGGGAAGATTCTGATGCCTGAATAGACCCACGAGAGCATTATAGTTTCCACCCAGCACTGCTTGAGGCAGTTGTGAAGCACACAGCATTTGATGGTAGATATCTCAAAGGAAGTCAGAGAGCTTAAAACTCCTGATGTTGCAGACCAGGATTCTGAACAGCAGGAAACAGGAAGAGTGGAAATAATTGCTGGAAATTTGAAAGTTCATTTGGCACACATTCACAAATTGACAAAGCACTAGTGTTCAGAAGTGTCAACCATCATTATCAGTACATTCTCCATGATTTAACTAAAGTCCTTGCACCAAGCAATCAAATTCTATTTTAACCTATTTATAAAAGTGTTTTATTTTAACTATGCATACTCCTTGTTCAGTATCTCTTCTGTCTTATTCTAGCATTTCTTCAATGTGTCATGACAAGGTTTGCTGTTGAAAATGTAAGTGGCTGCTGAAAGATGGATGTGGTTTTTCTCTTGAGAATTTTTAAGGTGTAGGATAGACATGGAAAAAGCTGAGGGTAGAGCCTGACTGATGTGTCTAAGATTTATAAGGGCCTTAAACAGGATGGATAGGAAGCAACTGTCCCTTTAGTTGAACGGTCAATAATAAGGGGGCATAATTTTAAAGTGAAAGGCAGGAGGTTTAGAAAGGGTTTTAATGAATTTTCTTTTCACCCAGAGGGTGGTGGGAATCTGGAATGCACTGCCTGGGAGGATAATGAAGGTGGGAAACTGGAAAGTGGGATTAATGTAAATAGGTCAGTAGGTATCATATTAAAGGGATGGAGATGACAGAGCATTGGAAGCCACAAGGTATTACAGGAGTGGGGGGTGGGGGGGTGGGGGTGGTCATTGATGGTCACGAGCACCACCCTGGTTTTGATCGTGAGACAGTGCAAAGTGATATTTGGTATTACTAAGCTTTTGGCCTGGCGCTCTCGGGGTACAGTGTGGTATCAGTTTCAGGACAGGGTTTAGTGCAATGCTATTGCCTGCTGCTGTTGAGGAAAGATGTGGCTTTCCTCTCCATCACTCTGTCTACCAGCATCTCCAACATGCCTCTTTTGACCATTTCCAGGGCAATCCTTCCCACTATGAATAGCAATTTCTTACTTGCAGTGTTTGAACTTGTGCAAAGCTGAGGTTTAAATGTGGCACCAGCGGCAGAAAAATTGCAATGTCCCACAGCAGTGAGCATTTCTGCTTGTAGTGAATGCAAGATAGATTGACAGTAGTACTATGGTGGTGTGGTGCATAGTTAACAAAGTAAGCAGTGTAAATTTGAGAAAATGAGCTGAAGCTTGCAGAGAGAAACCATTCAACACTTGGCCAGATATTGGGAAAATTCAGGCCAAGAGACATTGAACTGAATTTTCACAGTAGGAGAAAGTGAGGACTGCAGATGCTGGGGATCAGAGTCAAAAAGTGTGGCACTGGAAAAGCACAGCCAGTCAGGTAGCGTCCAAGGAGCAGGAGAATCGATGTTTCGAGCATAAGCCCATGACACCATACCAGCCCAAATTTGCTCAATATCTGCCAATGTATTAATCGGAAATAAGGATTCAACTATATTCTAAATTGTCCAAAATACTCTACTGGTGAGCTTGATTCCTGCACAAAGCAAAATTGCTGAATCACCTACATATTCCATGATCTTTGTCTTAAAAGTCAGACTTGGAAAAAAATGGACAATATGTACACATTGAAGTTTGGGATGACATTGACTTTTGGCTTTTGACTTAGCATGAGCCATAGAGATTAGACAATGAGTAAATGCAAAAGAAATGACAGGTAATGTGACTTCTGAGAAGTTTAGAGAGTTAATTCAATATTGACCAATACAACAGCACTGTTGACCCACTACAAATGTGGACACTGTCAAGACTGAAAACAACAAATAGATGTACACTAAAACTATTGCATTCCATCTTAGTGAATAATGCAAATGGAATAAAGTAGGATGAAGGAAAATAATTTGGTGTGGTTTTTGTAAAGGTGACTAAAATGTAACAGTAATGGTTTCTGAGGATGCATCGACTTGGTTCAATAGACTTTGATTGAATAATTTGATATGTTACAATTGGCAGTGCTTTGCAGTGTAAGTTTAAGTTAAGTAGTGGGCACAAAAGTGAGCATCACTTCTATTTGGGGGTGAGTCTGTTTCTCTCATGTAACAATCTGGTTCTCGGCTCATTACATATACATACACAAGGAGCATGGCAAATTACATGGTTGGGGGTGTTCCTGTTGTTACCTTCAGAGGTTGAAAGTCCTGGAATAGATTCTATTGAATTATTTATCTTCATTTTTCCTCCACTTAATTATTTTAGATCTATAATGTGATCCAAAGATGTGCAGGTTAGATGGATTGGCCAAGCTAAATTGCCTTGTGTCTAGGGATGTGCAGGCTAGGTTGGTTAGCCATAGGAAATCTGGGGTTACAGGGTTAGGGTGAGGGGGCAAAGGTGGGATGCCCTTTGGAGGGTCAGTGCAGACTTGGGCTGAATGGCCTCTTTCTGCACTGTAGGAGTCCTATGATTCTCTGATGTCTGGTTATACACCCACATATGAGAAGAAAAGATTGCTTGCTCTGGACAATCCCTTCATAATTTTGGATATGTTCATTAAATCTTGCTTTAATTTTTTATGCTCCAGCAAAAAAATCTCACCTCTTCATTTAACTGAACTCTCTGATCCCTGTTGTCATTCTGACAAATCTTCTCTGTACTTTTTCAAAGTCCTAGACATCTTTTCTAAAGTGTGATGTCCATAATTGCACCCAATACACCAGTTAAAACCAAAATATGATTGATACAGCTTTTGCATGACTTCTTGTTTATGTAGTCAATTTCTTCAAATCTAGGTAAAACCAAATATCCGTCACACATTTTAACTATTTTATCATCATTCCTGCCGCCTGCAAATACCTGTGAATGATCATCTGCTGTTGCACCCATTGAAGATCATACTGTTAGAGTGATTTCATACTGTTACATTTTGATTTCACTGTCTCTTTATTTTGTTTCTTCTCAATATTATCACTTCATACTTATCTATCTGTGTCTGCCCATTTTGCCAGTATGTCTATGTCCTCCTGAAATCTTCCATTACTTTGCTCGCTACTTATTATTAGCCTAAGTTTTATATTATCCACAGCAGGTAAGGCAGCATCTGAGGAGCAGGAGAATCGATGTTTCGGGCCAGAGTCCTTCATCAGGAATCATTCTCCTGCTCCTTGGATGCTGCCGGACCTGCTGTGCTTTTCCAGCAACACACTCTCGACTCTGATCTCCAGCATCTGCAGACCTCACGTTCTCCATGTCATAAATGTCTAATTTCTGAAACTAAAAGTTACATTCTAACGAGAATATAGGGATCATGAACTATATATTCACAACACAATAAATTCACTGAGAAAAATGGTTATCATCAGACCCACACAATTCTCTCAGGACCAATACTTGGAGCTGAATTTAGATTAGATTCTCTACAATATGGAAACACACCATTTAGGCCAACAAGTCCACACTGACCCTCCAAAGAGTAGCTCACCCAGACCCATTTGCCTACCCTATATTTACCCCTGACTAATGCACCTAACACTATGGGCAATTTAGCATGGCCAATTCACCTGACCTACACACCTTTTCAAAGTTTGTGCGAAGATTTGTAGCTCGGGTGCTCGTTGTTGTGGTTCTGTTCGCCGAGCTGGAAGTTTTTGTTGCAAACGTTTCGTCCCCTGGCTAGGCAACATCATCAGTGCTTGGGATCCTCCTGCGAAGCGCTTCTTTGATGTTTCCTCCAGTGTTTATAGTGGTCTGTCCCTGTCGCTTCCGGTTGTCAGTTTTAGCTGTCCGCTGTAGTGGTTGGTATATTGGGTCCAGGTCGATGTGTTTGTTGATGGAGTTTGTGGATGAATGCCATGCCTCTAGGAATTCCCTGGCTGTTCTCTGTCTGGCTTGCCCTATGATAGTAGTGTTGTCCCAGTCGAATTCATGTTGCTTGTTGTCTACACATCTTTGTATTGTAGGAGGAAACCAGAGCACCCAGAGGAAACCCACAGAAACACCGAGAATGTGTAAACTCCACATAGACAGTTGCTCGAGATGAGAATTGAACCAGAGTGCTGTGAGGCAGCAGTGCTAACCATTGAGCCACCATGTCACACATTTAATGGACAATCGTCTTAAAGTGTTCAAAGTTTAAGTATTTATTTTTAGGTTTGCAGGTCAAAATTGTTCCACCTACTTTTCTTCACCCTCAAGCATAAAGATACGTTCACTTTGGGTTCTTTGGTGCACGATTCAAAGTACAGTCTGTCTTGTAGAGTAATCGGCTGTAATGAGATTTTGAATTTACCTCTTTTTTTTTCCTATGTAAGTCATGTCAAGATGTAACTAAATGCAAAATTGTTGGAATTGCTCCCTGGCTGTCAAAGAGCTTTAGATATATTTGTATGAAAATTCAGAGAGGAGGCAAAAATAACTTCAAAATAGGATTATTAACAAGATATTTAAAGTGTGCAGAATTCCCAGGTTAACAGGAAGCACAGAACAGGATTCTGTCCTTAACAAAAATTACTATTAATTACAAGTAAATAGATTTGAGCCACAGAGAAAGCATTCTGAGCCATTGCTACCTAACCCTACTAATTAAAACTCTAGCCCACTTATAAAACCCTTCTGTACACACACATGGAGCTAGAGATAGACTGAGAAAAAATGATGGGTGTTACAAGCAGAGGGAAAACTTGGAAGGCAGTTGAATGGTTGTTGGTTTGTTGAGGTGATCCTTTTGCAGTTCAGAATACAACTTCTCAATCTTCCTCCTCTGGGTCCTTTCACTTATTTGCAGATATGGAAGTGCCGGTGTTGGACTGGGGTGGACAAAGTTAAAAATCAGACAACATCAGTTTCTAGTCCAATAGATTTCTTTGGAAGTATAAGTTTTCAGAGTGCTAGCTTTCACAGCTAGCTAGTGAGGCAGCATCACTCACACAGAATTTATAGTAAAAGATCAAAGTGTCATACAACTGATGCGATGTATTGAACAAACCTAGATTGTTGTTAGGTCTTTAATCACTTAGAATGGATTGCATGTTTCAGTTCATTAATATGTAAATCCCAGAATTTATTTAAAGTCACATTCCTGAGATAACAACATTTTATCAGTGTAAAAAAAAGTTACGTCTCAGCTCAGACAATGTATTAAAGGTGTGAAGTTAGAGTCTGTCTTTATTCCAACCTTGACTCAGACTCATTCTATTTCCAAAGTAGGAATTTATAAAATGTCACACGGACTGATTGCCTACAGATTCCGTGCTTTTTGAACAAAATTGAGTGTATCTGCAAATGTAAATCTGTAAATGCAAACTCACCCCAAAGATGTGTGTGTGTGTGTGTGTGTCAGAGTATATGCCTGTCAGAGGGTATGCACATGAGTGTATGTGTGTGTCTGAGCAAGAGCAGATAACCTCACGATGCTACACTTCTCTGGCTTCCACCCTAAATATATTAAAATAGCTATCCCTTGCAGATAAGCCCTACACTTACACAGGATCTGTTCAGATGAGGAGGGATGCAACGGACACCTGAGGGTGCTGAAGGACGCCCTCATAAGAACAGGGTACAATGCTCAACTCATCATTGCCAGCTCCAACATGCCACAGTGAGAAACCGTAATGACCTCCTCAGGGGACAGACACTGGACATAACTGATAGGTTGTTCAGTCCTTTCCAGGATTGGAGAAATGCACCATGTTCTTTGCGCCTGCAACACATTATTGATGAGAATGAGCACCTCACCAAGATCTTCCATACACATCCACTTCTCTCCTTTAGCAAACTGCCAGATCATTGTTCACAGCAAACTACTGTAAGACGTGTCAGTGTCGACATGGATACTACCATTACACATGGGGACACCACCCACCATGTACACAGCAGATAATCATGTGACTTGGCTAACATTGCCTATCTCATACGCTCACAAGGTTGGCCCAAGGCATAGCATATTGGCGAGACCAAGCAGATGCTATGACAACAGCTGAATGGACACTGCACAACAATTGCCAGACAGGGATGTTCCCTCCTAGTTGGGAAACACTTCAGTGGTCAAGGACATTCGACCTCGGATCTTCGGGTGACTGTGTTCCAAGCTGGACTTTGGGATATGCAACAACACAGAGTGGTAGTGCAGAGGGTGATAGTCAAATTTGGAATCCACGAGGATGGCCTTAACTGGGATCTTGGATCATGTCACACTACAGGTGACCCCACTACACTATACACACACATACACACACGCTGTTACACACTCACACACTCATACAGACCCTCTCTCATACACATGGTCTCTCTCAGACACACACATACTTTTACTTGCGCAGGCCCTCTCACAGGCATATACTCATGCATGCGCAGACACACACACTCTCACATGCTCACACACACCAACAAATTGTCTCCATCTTTCCGACATACACAAACATCCTCTCTGTCTCTCTGTCTGTCTCTCTCTCTCTCTCTTACACACACACACACACACTCACACCCCCTCACATGCATACACACACACATATAGGTCTATGGGGTAAATTTGCATTTACAGATTTGTATTTTACACATACATTCTATTTTGTTCAAAAAGCACACATTCTGTAGGCAGTCAATCCATGTGACATTTTATAAATTCCTACTTTGGAAATAAAATGAGTCTGACTCAAGGTTGGAATACGGACAGAATCTAACCTCACACCTTTAATGCATTGTCTGACCTGAGATGTTACTTTTTTTATACTGATAAAACCTTAAGTTATCTCAGGAATAAGACTTGAAAGAAGTTCTAAGATTTACATATTAATGAATTGAAACCTGCAACACATTAAAAGACTTAACAACAATCTAGGTTTGTTCAATATATCTCATCAGTTGTATGACATTTTGATCTTTTACTATAAATTCTGTTTCCTATGATCTTGCCCCACTAACTACCTGATGAAGCTGCAGTGCTCCAAAAGCTTGTATTTCCAAATAAACATGATGGACTATAACCTGGTGTTGTGTAATTTTTAACTCTAATTGACAGGAGGCATACAGTGACTGGTTCACCCTTTTAAGTCTCAAATGTATTAATTATGTCACCGCTTATAACAATTAATTAGCAGAAATAAACTGGTTAGCTTAAGGTTTTATTGCCCCAAATATTTACATCCCTATTCAGCCACCTGGGATCCAATCACACAATTGTTTACAAGCAGGCGGCCTTTGTCATTGATAACTGGTCACCATCTCGCAGATCAATCAGTTACTTGTTTCTGGCCAAATCTCCATTCATATACAAGCCCCTGGCTCCAGCACATCTGCAAGTAGGCTTTCTTCATTGTTTAAACCAGTAGTTGTGTAAACAGCATTTGAAATAAGTGTCATATAACTTGTTTTTAAAAAGTACAGCAGTCTTCCATTAATCTTTGGATTTTGAACCAGTCCTTTTCCCATTTCAGTCCCCAGTTATAAAAAAATACAGAAAACTAAAAAAATGTGGTTTTTATTCTGCAACCTACTGACCAGAATGTAGAAACTCTAGGTAAAAATATATAAAAAGAGATTTGCAAGGAATTAGCTCATTTTTACAACTCCAACTACTAAAAATAAATGCTAGCCAACCTTAAAAAATGTTGGTACGGCTCACAAACAGCGCCACTTTAGAAAAATCAAAATATTGTGGATTTTGGAAATCTGAAAACAGCACAGAAAATGCTGGAGAAATTCAACAGTCTGGCAACATCTGTGGAGGCAAGAAGTGTTGCACTGTCATTTACTAAAATAGCAAAGACGTATGTGCTTATTTTATTTAAACATCTCCTTGTATTGTCTTGAATTTTAAGCGTTGTCCAGATAAAAAAACAATTTTTACCAAGATGTTCTAAATTCATGTTTATTCTGTGGTTCCACTTCCTCCCTTGAAATTTTCCTTGCTTTTGTCTCTAAAAATAGAAGCTGAGAAAAGCTAGAAAATCCCAACATCAATAAAAAAAATTAATGATCATTAAAGCTTGCATCAACGTTGTTAGATATTTAAACATGTAGGCAAAATAGATGAGATCAGGATTATACAGATCACAAAGTTAATGTAAAATATAAGAACATTGAGAAAATAAAGAGATTCCAGGAGCTTTGATAGGCATTTACTTGGAATGTACCAGGCAGCCAGGAAGTGAGATGTTCGGAACTGATTCTTTTGTCTTTGTTTATGGAAATAGATGTTGATACTTTCCTGGAAGCACGTATTGAGTTTCTGTGAAATAAAGGAGAAATTTCAAGGGCAATAGTAATTACTAATAAAGGAGTGAGAGAAACACTGAAAATATTACAAGAGCTTTAGAGCTGTGGGCCAAGGGACCTGCATTCAAATATAGTTGAGGAAATGGCAAACTAAATTGGTCAGGACTTGAAGGGAATCATTATAATTGGAACTTCACATACAGAATGCAACAAAAGGATTGAGACAGTTTCAGGAAAAACTGAAAGAACTGTGAATGCTGGAAATATGAAACAGAAATTGCTGGAAAATCTCAGCAGGTCTGGCAGCATCTGTGGAGGGAAATCAGAGTTAACATTTTGGGCCCAGTCACCCTTCCTCAAAACTAATAGTAGCTGGAAAAGATTGTTTTTTATACAGAAGATGGAGTGAGAGAGGGAGGAAGGAGTAAATGATAAGTGGAGATAGAGCCCAGAGAGAAACACAGTTGGACAGACAAGCAAGTGGGTAAAGGTCAGCTTGGGACAATGAATAGCTGCTATTGGGGGTTCTTAATGGCTGACAATGGGTTGTGTATGTTAGCAACTCATATAATGTCAAAAGCTGGTGTTTGGAGGTTGGGGTAAGGACATGGGAGAAGATGCTCAGGTCCTAAAATTATTGAACTTGATATTAAGTCTAGAATGCTGTAGAGTTCCCAAGCGGAAAATAAGTTACTGTTCTTCTAGCTTACACTGAGCTTCACTGGAGCACTGCAGTAAGCCTGAGACAGAGAAGTTGGCCAAAAGAACATGGTGGTGTGTTGAAAGTGGCAAACCCCCTGGAAGCTGGGGGTCTTTTTTTTGGACAGAACGTATGTTTTCTGCAAAGCGATCACCCAGTCTGCACTTCATTTCTCCAACGTAAAAAAGACCACACTGTGAGCAGTGAATACAGTAGACTAGATTGAGTGAAGTGCAGGTAAAATGCTTCTTCACCTAGAAGGTGCAAATGTAGGGGAAGGTGCCATGGGGCTGTGGGGGACACATTGGGAGTGAAGGAGGAGTGGACCAGAGTGTCCTGGAGGGAATGGTTCCTGTGGAAGGCTGACAGGTTTGTTGCAGTATTAGGACTTGACGCACCTTCTTACCCCAAACCTGACACACTAGGGTTTCACATGAGCTGCTACCATACACAGCCCATTGTCAGCTACTCATAGCCTCCATTAGTGGTTATTCATTCTTCCAGACTGACCTTTAACTACTTCTTTGTCTATCCAACTGCATATCTCTCTCTTTGGGTTCTATCTAAAGGACACCAGGGAGCAGCAGATCCTGTTGTGATACATGAGTGTACAGTATAAGTTACTTACTTTTAGGTCTGGCGTTCTTCAGTTCCTGGAGGCAGTCAGAGAGGTCACAAGGTCACATTTTTGAGCAGTTGCTTTACCTGAAACACTACTCGGGTAATGTCTCCCACCCATCCTCCTCCTCTAACCCAAAAAAACGTCTGTGTATTGGTTGGTAAGGTGACAAGTGTTTTCTTTCGTGTTTCATTTTTTCAACGGTCTATTTGGGAATTTGGAATAGGGAGAATGGAGATTAGGGAATTTGAATGTTCCTCCTGCAGTATGTGGGAGGTAAGAGTTGCCTCAAGTGTCCCTGCTGACTTCATTTGTGGGAAGTGCACCCAACTCCGTGTTAGGGAACTGGAGCTGGAGCTGGATGAACTTTGGATCATTCAGGAGGTAGAGGGCGTTATTTAGAGGAATTACAGGGAGTTAGTTACTCCACAACCACATAAAGAAGGTAGATGGGTTACCGTCAGGGGTAGGAAAGGGAATCGGCAGGCAGTGCAGGGATCTCCTATGCTGGATTTATTGTTTTGGATACTGTTGAGGGGGGAACGACTTAACAGGGGAAACAATGGGGCACAGGTCTCTGGCGCAGAGTCTGTCCCTGTTGCTCAGAGGAGAAGGGGAAGAGGAGCAGAGCTTTAGTCACTGGGGACTCCATAGTTAGGGGGACAGATAGGAGGTTTTGTAGGAATGAGAGACCCATAATTAGTGTGTTGCCTCCCCGGTATCAGGGTTCGTGATGTCTCTGATCGTGTTTCTGGGATAGAACATAGAACATAGAACAATACAGCACAGAACAGGCCCTTTGGCCCACGATGTTGTGCCGAACATTTGTCCTAGCTTAAGCACCCATCCATGTACCTGTCCAATTGCCGCTTAAAGGTCGCCAATGATTCTGACTCTGCCACTCCCACAGGCAGCACATTCCATGCCCCCACCACTCTCTGGGTAAAGAACCTACCCCTGACATCCCCCCTATACCTTCCACCCTTCACCTTAAATTTATGTCCCCTTGTAACACTCTGTTGTACCCAGGGAAAAAGTTTCTGACTGTCTACTCTATCTATTCCTCTGATCATCTTATAAACCTCTATCAAGTCACCCCTCATCCTTCGCCGTTCCAATGAGAAAAGGCCTAGCACTCTCAGCCTATCCTCATACGACCTATTCTCCATTCCAGGCAACATCCTGGTAAATCTTCTCTGCACCCTCTCCAAAGCTTCCACATCTTTCCTAAAGTGAGGCGACCAGAACTGCACACAGTACTCCAAATGTCGCCTAACCAAGGTCCTGTACAGCTGCAACATCAATTCACGACTCTTGAATTCAATCCCTCTGCTAATGAACACTAATACATCATTGGCCTTCTTACAAGCTCTATCCACCTGAGTGGCAACTTTCAAAGATCTATGAACATAGACCCCAACATCCCTCTGCGCCTCCACCTTACTAAGAACCCTACCGTTAACCCTGTATTCCGCATTCTTATTTGTCCTTCCAAAACACTTGACAGGGTTGAACTCCATCTGCCACTCCTCAGCCCAGCTCTGCATCATATCTAAGTCCCTTTGCAGCTGACAACAGCCCTCCTCACTATCCACAACTCCACCAATCTTCGTATCATCTGCAAATTTACTGACCCACCCTTCGACTCCCTCTTCCAAGTCATTAATAAAAATTACAAACAGCAGAGGACCCAGAACTGATCCCTGCGGAACTCCACTTGTAACTGGGCTCCAGGCTGAATATTTACCATCTACCACCACTCTCTGACTTCGACCGGTTAGCCAGTTTTCTATCCAACTGGCCAAATTTCCCTCGATCCCATGCCTCCTGACTTTCCGCATAAGCCGACCATGGGGAACCTTATCAAATGCCTTACTAAAATCCATGTACACTACATCCACTGCTCTACCCTCATCCACATGCTTGGTCACCTCCTCAAAGAATTCAATAAGACTTGTAAGGCAAGACCTACCCCTCACAAATCCGTGCTGGCTGTCCCTAATCAAGCAGTGTCTTTCCATACTCATAAATCCTATCCCTCAGTACCCTTTCCATTACTTTGCCTACCACCGAAGTAAGACTAACTGGCCTGTAATTCCCGGGATTATGCCTATTCCCTTTTTTGAACAGTGGCACAACATTCGCCACTCTCCAGTCCCCTGGTACCACCCCCGTTGACAGTGAAGACGAAAAGATCATTGTCAACGGCTCTCCAATTTCGTCTCTTGTTTCCCACATAATCCTAGGATATATCCCGTCAGGCCCGGGGGACTTGTCTATCCTCAAGCTTTTCAAAATGCCCAATACATCTTCCTTCCTAACAAGTATCTCTTCTAGCTTACCAGTCCGTTTCACACTCTCCTCTTCAACAATACGATCCCTCTCATTTGTAAATACTGAAGACCTCTCCTATCTCTTCCGACTCAATACACAATCTCCCACTACTGTCCTTGATCGGACCTACCCTCGTTCTCGTCATGCTCATGTTTCTCACATACGCATAAAATGCCTTGGGGTTATCCTTGATCTAACCCGCCAAAGATTTTTCATGCCCTCTCTTAGCTCTCCTAATCCCTTTCTTTCAGCTCCCTTCTGGCTATCCTGTATCCCTCCAAAGCTCTGTCTGAACTTTGTTTCCTCAACGTTATGCAAGCCTCCTTCTTCCTCTTTACAAGACATTCAACCTCCCTCGTCAACCAAGGTTCCCTCACGCGACCATCTCTTTCCTGCCTGACAGGTACATACATATCAAGGACACGTTGTATCTGTTCCTTGAAAAAGTTCCACATTTCCACGACATCCTTCCCTGACAGCCTATGCTCCCAACATATGCTCCTCAGATCCTGTCTTACAACATTGTATTTACCTTTCCCCCAATTTGGGAAGTTGAAATCGCCCATGACTACTACCCTGTGGCTTCTGCACCTTTCCAAAATCTGTTTCCCAATCTGTTTCTCCACATCTCTGCTGCTATTGGGGGGCCTATAGTAAACACCCAATAAGGTGACTGCTCCTTTCCTATTTCTGACTTCAGCCCATACTACCTCCAAAGGCAGATCTCCCTCGAACTGCCTTTCTGCAGCCGTTATACCATTTCTAATTAGCAACGCCACCCCCCCCCCTCCTTTTTTACCACCAATCTAATCTTACCACTAATCTTACTGAAACATCTGTAACCAGGAACCTCCAACAACCATTCCTGTCCCTCTTCTATCCACGTTTCCGTGATGGCCACAACATCGTAGTCCCAGGTACCGATCCACGCCTTAAGTTCACCCACCTTATTTCTGATACTCCTTGCGTTGAAGTATACACACTTGAACCCATCTCTGTGTCCGCAAGTATTCCCTGTCAGTGCTACCTTCTCCACAGCCTCCCTACATTCTTGGACATCCTGACAACTTGCTGGACTACAAGTCCGGATCCCATCCCCCTGCCAAATTAGTTTAAACTCCCCCGAAGAGTGCGAGCAAACCTACTTCCCAGGATATTGGTGCCCTTCTGGTTCAGGTGCAACCCGTCCTGCTTGTACAGGTCCCACCTTCCCCAGAATGCAGTCCAATTGTCCAAATACCTGAAGCCCTCCCTCCTACACCATCCTTGCAGCCACGTGTTCAACTGCACTATCTCCCCATTCCTTGCCTCACTGTCACGTGGCACCAGCAACAACCCAGAGATGACGACTCTGTCCGTCCTAGCTTTTAGCTTCCAGCCTAACTCCCTGAGCTCTTGAATGACCTCCCCACCCCTCTTCCTACCTATGTCGTTGGTGCCAACGTGCACCACGACTTCTGGCTGCACACCCTCCCCCTTAAGGATTCTGAAGACACGGTCCGAGACGTCTTGGACCCTGGCACCCAGGAGGCAACAAACCATCCGAGAGTCTCGCCCATGTCCACAGAACCGCCTGTCTGTCCCTCTAACTATAGAGTCTCCTATAACTAACGCTCTCCTCCTCTCCCCCTTTCCCTTCTGAGCTTCAGAATCCTTGAGTGGGAGGGGAAGCAGCTAGAAGTCGTGGTCCACATAGGTACCAATGACAAAGGTAGAAAGAAAGGTGGGGATCTAAGGCAGAAATTCAGGGAGCTAGAGTGGAAGCTTAGAACGAGAACAAAAGATTTGTTATCTCTGGTTTGTTGCCCGTGCCACATGCTCGTGAAATGATGAACAGGGAGACAGTGGAGCGGAACATGTGGCTACAGGGATGGTGCAGGAGGGAGGGTTTCAGATTCTTGGATAATTGGAACTCATTCTGGGGAAGGTGGGACCTCAACAGATAGGATGGTCTTCACCTGAACCAGAGGGGTACCAATATCCTGTGGGGAGGGAATTTGCTGATGCTCTTCGGGTGGGTTTAAACAAATGCAGCCGGGTGATGGGAACCTGGATTGTAGTTCCAGTGCACAAGAGGTTGAGGGTAGTGAGGTCAGGGATAGAATTATAAATTAGCCAGAAAATATCTAAAGAGAGGGCTAAGAAGAGCCAGGAGGGGACATGAGAAGTTGTTGGCAGTTAGGACCAAGGAAAACCCTAAGGTATATAGGCATTCTATAGGTGTATCAGGAATGAAAGAATGACAAGAGTAAGATTAAGGCCAATCAAAGATACTAGATCAGATTAGATTACTTACAGTGTGGAAACAGGCCCTTTGGCCCAGCAAGTCCACACCAACCCGCCGAAGCGCAACCCACCCGGACCCATTCCCCTACATTTACCCCTTCACCTAACACTACGGGCAGTTTAGCATGGCCACTTCACCTAACCTGCACATTTTTGGATAGTGGGAGGAAACCGGAGCACCCGGAGGAAACCCCATGCAGACACAGGGAGGATGTGCAAACTCCACACAGAGAGTCACCTGAGGCGGGAATTGAACCCAGGTCTCTGGTGCTGTGAGGCAGCAGTGCTAACCACTGTGCCACCGTGTGGAAAGTTGTATGTGGATCTGAGGACATAGTAGAAGCCCTTAAGGAACACTTTTCCTCAGTATTCACATCGGAAAAGGACAATGATAGTGAGAATATGGAGCCACAGACTACAAGATTAGATGAAATTGCAGTTGAGAAGGAGTAGGTTTTAGCAATTTTGGAAGATCTGAAAATAGATAAGACCCTTGGCCAAATGGGATTGATCCTCAGATTCTCTGGGAAGCCAGGGAGGAGATTGCAGAGACTTTGGTTTTGATCTTTATGTCATCATTGTTGACAGGAGTAGTGCCAGAGACTGGAGGATAGCAAATGTTGTTCCCTTGTTTAAGAAGGGGTGTCAGGACAACCTGGTAATTATAGGCCAGTCAGCCTTACTTCGGTTGTGAGTAAGGTATTGGAAAGCTTTTAAGAGATAGGATTTATAATCATCTGGAAAGGAATAAGTTGATTCGGGATAGTCAACATTGTTTTGTGAAGGGTAGGTCATGTCTCACTAACCTTATTGAGTTCTTTGAGAATGTGGATGAAGTCAAAGCAGTTGATGTGGTGTATATGAACTTCAGTAAGGCATTTGATAAGGTTCCACACAGTCGGCTTTTGCACAAAATAAGGAGTTTCAGGATTGAAGTTGATTTAACAGTTTAGATCAGAAATTGGCTAGCTGAAAGAAGTCAGAGGGTGGTGGTTGATGGGAAATGTTCATCCTGGAGCTCAGTTACCAGTGATGTGCCACAAGGATCTGTTTTGGGGCCACTGCTCTTTGTCATTTTTATACATGATCTGGATGTGGGCGTAAAAGGATGGGTTAGCAAATTTACGGATGACATTAAGGTAGACACCATTGTGGATAGTGCTGAAGGATGTTGTGGGTTACAGAGGGACATAGATAAGATGCACAGCTCGGCTGAGAACTGGCAAATGGAATTCAATGAGGAAACGTGTGAGGTGGTTTACTTTGGAAGAAGAAACAGGAATGCAGAGTACTGGGCTAATGGTAACATTCTTGGCAGTTTAGATAAACAGGGAGATCTCAGTGTCCAGGTGCATAAATCCCTGAAAGCTGCCACCCTGGTTGATAAGGTTGTTAAGGAGGCATATAGTGTGTTGACGTTTATTGGTAGGGGGATTGAGTTTTCGAGCCATGAGGTCATGCTTCAGCTGTACAAGATACTGGCAAGGCCACACCTGAAGTATTGGAGTTCTGGAGGAAGGATGTGGAAGTTTTGGAAAGGGCTCAGAGGAGATTTACTAGGATGTTGTCTGGTATGGAAGGAAGGTCTTACGAGGAAAGGCTGAGGGAACTGAGGCTGTTTTTGTTGGAGAGAAGAAGGTTGAGAGGTGACTTAATCAAGATGCATAAGATTATCAGAGGGTGAGATAGGGTGGACAGTGAGAGCCTTTTTCCTCTGATGGTGAAGGCTAACACAAGGGGACAAAGCTTTAAATTGAGTGGTGATAGATTTAGGACAGATATCAGGGGTAATTTTTTTCCTCAGAGAGTAGTAGGGGTGTGGAACGGCTTGCCTGCAACAGTAGTAGACCTGCCGACATTACGGGCATTTAAATTGGCATTGGATATACATATGGATAATAATAGAATGGTGTAGGTTAGATGGGCATCAGGTTAATTTCACAGGTCTGCACAACATCAAGGGCTGAAGGGCCTTTCTTGCACTGTTACGTTTTATGTTCTCTGTTCTATCTCTATTGTTGCAATCCATTCTAAAAGATGAAAGATTTAACAACAATCTAGGTCTGTTCAATATATCGTTTCAGTTGCATGACACTGTGATTTCCTGTGATAAATGATCCTGCTCCATAGCTACCTGATGAAGGAGCAGTGCTCCGAAAGCTAGTACTTCCAAATAAACCCATTTCACTGTTGTGTTGTGTGATTTTCAACTAAATACCTGAAGCATAACTGCCTAAGTTTTATGTTCAAGTCCTCTCATAGTAAAGAATAACATTCTATCAGCCTTCTTAATAATTTGCTATATCTACATGCTAACTTGTTTGCGACTCATTCACTGGAACATCTTGCTCCCTTTGCAGCTTCTACAGTCTTTTCATCTTATGTTAAGCTTATATCTGCTTTCTCTTTCTTCATGTAAAAGTGAACAACTTAATATTTTCCCCCAATATATTCCATCTGCCAGACGTTTGCCCACTGGCAACATTGCCTGGCAAAATAGTCTTCTTGGCTCACATTCTTGCTGCACAGAACAACCTCCACACTTTCTATCCCCTATTGCAATTACTTTTCTTCTCACTCACCCCACTTAAAAGGCATCTAGAACCAAGATACTCTGTAAAGTCTGCTCCTTCTTCATACAGCTCTGGCCTCCATCCACACAGGTGAGCATCTCAATCTTGTTAGATAATTGCAAAGTTTGAGGCTCCTGCGCTACAATATTCTCCAACCTCTCACCTGCCTCATACACACTCTCACACATATCTGATCCCTACTACAGATGGAATCAAACTGTCCTGTCTGAAGAATAACTGCCTTCCAAGTCTCCAGGTAACCACCCCATCAGGATATATCACAATGTTTTCAACTCAGCCTCTAATAATAACCTGATTTGGAGTTCCTGTGGTTTTAGACATTTGTTACAAAACTTATGAAATTTCTCTCTGAGCCATTTAAGGAATTCAAACCAAATTGGGAGATCACATTGGTCTTGACTTCTCTAAGTACCTGCTATTTATGATAGGTGATGTTTGCCCCAAACAGAAACAGATATAGCTTGAAGAAACTTAGTGAATCCACGTGAATTACATAAATAAACAGCCTGTTCCTGAGAATAAACCACTTCTAACTGAGATCTTGTCTAACACAATTTAAAATGGTCACCTTTGAATACCTAATGTCTACCACCTTCGTATCTCAATTGCAGGTAGATGTACGATGTAAAAGAGGTAAAAACAATGACTGCAGATGCTGGATGAAGGGCTTTTGTATTCCTGATGAAGGGCTTTTGCCCGAAACGTCGATTTCGCTGCTCGTTGGATGCTGCCTGAATTGCTGTGCTCTTCCAGCACCACTGATCCAGAAGGTAGATTTCCGATGTCCAGCAGGTTGATAGCCACTGGCCATTCACTTTACAAAATGTAACCCGGTTAACATGGAGAATCGACGTTTCGGGCATGAGCCCTTCTTCAGGAATCATGGATGCTGCCTGACCTGCTGCGCTTTTCCAGCAACACATTTTCAGCTCTGATCTCCAGCATCTGCAGTCCTCACTTTCTCCCCAGTTAACATGGCCAAGATATTCTTGACTAAATACAGAGTGTATGGTCAAAGAATTAGCATGCTTCAAGAACTCTGAGTTTTTAAATAGAAAGAACTGCAGATGCTGTAATTCAGAAACAAAAACAGATATTGCTAGAAAAGCCCAGCAGGTCAAACAGTTTCTGTGGAGAGAAATCAGTTCTGAGGAAGGGTCACTCTACCCGAATGGTAACCTTGATTTCTCTCCACAGATGCTGCCAGACCTGCTGAGGTTTTCCAGCAATTTCTATAGACAATAGACAATAAGTGCAGGAGTAGGCCATTCTGCCCTTTGAGCCTGAACCACCATTCATTATGATCATGGCTGGTCATCCTCAATGAGTATCCTGTTCCTGCCTAATCTCCATACCCTTGATTCCACTATCCTTGAGAGCTCTATCCAACTCTTTCTTAAACGAATCCAGAGGCTGGGCCTCCACTGCCTTCTGGGCAGAGTATTCCATACACCCACCACTCTCTTGTTGAAGAAGTTTCTCCTCATCTCTGTCCTATATGGCCTACCCCTTATTTTTAAGCTGTGTCCTCTGGTTCAGGACTCACCCATCAGCGGAAACATGTTTCCTGCCTCCAGAGTGTCCAATCCTTTAATAATCTTATATGTCTCAATCAGATCCCCTCTCAGTCTTCTAAACTCAAGGGTATACAAGCCCAGTCGCTCCAATCTTTCAACATAAGATAGTCCTGCCATTCCAGGAATTGACCTCGTGAACCTACACTGCACTACCTCAATAGCCAGAATGTCTTTCCTCAAATTTGGAGACCAGAACTGCACACAATATTCCAGGTGCGGTCTCACCAGGGCCCTGTACAGCTGCAGAAGAACCTCTTTGCTTCTATACTCAATCCCTCTTGTTATGAAGGCCAGCGTGCTATTAGCTTTCTTCACTACCTGCTGTACCTGCATGCTTGCTTTCATTGACCGGTGTACAAGAACACCTAGATCTCATTGTACTGCCCCTTTACCTAACTTGACTCCATTTAGGTAGTAATCTGCTTCCTGTTCTTGCCACCAAAGTGGATAACCATACATTTATCCACATTAAACTGCATCTGCCATGCATCTGTCCACTCACCTAACCTGTCCAGGTCACCCTGTAAACTCCTAACATCCTCCTCACATTTCACCCTGCCAACCAGCTTTGTATCATCAGCAAATTTGCTAATGTTACTATTAATACCATCTTCTATATCATTAATATATATTGTAAAAAGCTGTGGCCCCAGCACTGATCCCTGCGGTACCCCACTGGTCACTGCCTGCCATTCCGAAACGGAGCCGTTTATCACTACTCTGTTTCCTGTCAGCCAACCAATTTTCTATCCAAGTCAGTACTTTGCCCCCAATACCATGTGCCCTAATTTTGCTCACTAACCTCCTATGTGGGACTTTCTCAAAGGCCTTCTGAAAGTCCAGGTACACTACATCCACTGGATCTCCCTTGTCCATCTTCAGAGTTACATCCTCAAAAAATTCCAGAAGATTAGTCAAGCATGATTTCCCCTTCATAAATCCATGCTGACTCTGACCTATCCTGTTACTGCTATCCTGATGTGTCGTAATTTCATCCTTTATAATTGACTCCAGCATCTTTCCCACCACTGAGGTCAGACTAACTGGTCTATAATTTCCTGCTTTCTCTCTCGCCCCTTTCTTAAAAAGTGGGACAACATTAGCCACCCTCCAATCCGTAGGAACTGATCCTGAATCTATCGACCTCTGAAAAATAATCACCAATGCATCCACGATTTCTCGAGCCACTTCCTTCAGTACCCTGGGATGTAGACCATCAGGCCCTGGGGACTTATCAGCCTTCAGTCTCTCCAACACCATTTCTTGCCTAATATAAATTCCCTTCAGTTCAGGTCCTTCAGCCACTGTTACCTCTGGAGATTGCTTGTGTCTTCCCCAGTGAACACAGATCTGAAGTACCAATTCAACTCTTCTGCCATTTCTTTGTTCCCTGTAATATATTCCCCTGATCCTGTCTTCAAGGGCCCAATTTTAGTCCTAACCATTTTTTTCCCTTTCACATACCTAAAAAAGCTTTTACTATCCTCCTTTATATTTTTGGCCAGTTTACCTTCGTACCTTATTTTTTCTCTGCGTATTTCCTTCTTAGTAATCCTCTGTTGTTATTTAAAAGCTTCCCAGTCCTCCGTTTTCCCAGTCATCTTTGCTATGGTATACTTTTTCTCTTTTGACTTTATATGTTTCTGAACTTCCCTCATCAGCCACAGCCACCCATGCCTCCTCATAGGATCTTTCTTCCTTTCTGGAATGAACTGATCCTGCATTTTCTGCATTATACACAGAAATATCTGCTATTGTTCCTCCACTGTCATCCCTGCTCAGGTATTGCGCCATTGAACTTTGGCCAGTTCCTCCATCATAGCTCCATAGTTCCCTTTATTCAACTGAAATATTGTCACTTCCGATTGTACCCTCTCTCCCTTTCAAATTGCAGATTGAAGCTTATTGTATTATGGTCACTACCTCTTAATGACCCCTTCATTTCGAGGTCCCTGATCAACTCTGGTTCGTTGCACAATACCAGATCTCGAATTGCCTTCTCCCTGGTAGGCTCCAGCACCAGCTGTTCTAAGAATCCATCTCGGAGGCACTCCACAAAGTCTCTTTCTTGAGGTCCAATACCATCCTGATTCTCCCAGTCTACCTGATGTTGAAATCCCCCATAACAACTCTAGTAACATCTTTGTGACAGGCCAATTTCAGCTCCTAATTCAACTTACACCCTCCATCCATACTACAGTTTGGGGGCCTGTAGATAACTCCCAAGAGGTCTTTCTACCCTTAGAATTTCTCAGCTCTATCCATACTGACTCTACATCCCCTGATTCTAGGTCCCCCGGTGCAAGGGACTGAATATTATCCCTTACCAACAGGGCCACCCACCTCCTCTGCCCGTCAGTCTGTCCTTACGATAGCACGTATAGCCTTGAATATTCATTTCCCAGGCCCTGTCCATTTGAAGCCACATCTCAGTTATCCCCACAGTATCATAGCTGCCAATTTCCAAAAGAGCCTCAAGCTTATCCATCTTATTTCTAATACTTCGTGCATTCATATATCCTATTGTTAACTTGTTACTGCCCTCACCCTTCGTATCAACCCCTATTTCACTCAACCTTATGGCATGATCCCTTTTTGAGTTTTCTGCTTCATTGATACCATTGTCTTTCTTGGCTTCCCTTGTTCTAACTTTCTCTTCAATTTCCTTCTTAAACTTCCAGTTTGTCCCCTCCCCCCCCCACCCCCCGCTATTTAGTTTAAACGTATCTGTGTTGCAGTAGCAAACCTGCCTGCCAGAATGCTGGTCCCCAACCTATTAGGTGCAAACCGTCTCTCTGTTGTATAATTTATGCTTACCACAAAACATACCCCAGTGATCCAAGAATTTAAATCCTTGCCTCCTACACCAGTTCCCCAGCCACCTGTTCAAGTCCATTATCTCTCTGTTCCTGGCCTCTCCAGCCCGAGGAACTGGAAGCAAACCGGAGATAACCACCCTGGACCACTCCTGTTTTTCAGCCTTCTTCCTAGTTCTCCGAAGTCCCGCTGTAGTATGTTCCTCATCTTCTTCCCAACATCATTTGTGCCGACATGTACCACCACCTCTGGCTCTTCACCTTCGCTCTTGAGGATTTCCTGCACTCTGTCTGCGATGTCCTTAATCCTGGCACCAAGAAGGCAACACACCATCCTTAAATCCCGCCTGTTGCCATAGAAACCCCGTTCAGTTCCTCTCACTATGGAATCCCCTATCACCACGGCTCTGTGCGATGTCTGACTCCTCGGCTCTGCCTCCACGCCAACTTTTGATTGACAGACCTGACCGCCTCGCGGACTGGCAGTGTCATCTGTCTCTACTGTTTCCAAAAGATTCAACTTGTTCCTGACAGGTACTTCCCCCGCGGTCTCTTGCACCTGTCTCCTCTCTGCCTTCCTCATCGTCTTCTCTCTTCTGCTCTCTTCTGGTATGGTCGGTGTAATAACCTCGCTGAAGGTCCTGTCCAGAAAGATCTCGTTCTCTCAGATGAGCCTAAGGTCCTCGAGTTCTTTCTTCAGTGCTGCGATATGCTCTGTCAGTAGCTGAACGTGCACACACTTTCTGAGTTTCTGAGTTATTAACCCTGTCCTGCCAAGCAATCTCAAGCAATCTCAGTAGCAGGGGCTAGCAACTATTCAGCCTTTTCTCCTGCCTAACATTTTCTAACAGGACTAGACAACATAAATGCAGGAAGGATGTTTCCAACAACAGGGGAGTTCAGAATCAGGCTTGGAGTTGATGGATATAGGGAAAACCATTTAGGACTGAGATAAAGAGAAATTTCTTCACCCAGAGAATGGTGAGCCTGTGGAATTTACTACCATTGATCACCCACTGATCCTCTACTATCTGACACCTTCCCCTGCCACCGCAAGTGGTGTAAAACCTGCACCCACACCTCTCCCCTCACTCCATCCAAGGGCCGAGAGGATCCTTCCACATCTGACAGAGATTTACCTGCACCTCCATATATGTCAACTACAGTGTCCATTGCTCTCCCGCGTGGTCTCTTCTACATTGGGAGACAGGATGCCTGCTTGCAGAATGTTTCAAAAACATCTCTGGGACATCTGCACAAAACAACCCCACTGCCCTGTGGCGGAATACTTTAACTCCCGCTCCCACTCCACTGCCAAACTCTAGCCACCTGATGCCTAGAGGAAGGATGCCTCATCTTCCGCCTTGGGACCCTCCAACCACACAGGATCAATGTGGATTTCACCAGTTTCCTCATCTCCCCTCCCCCCACCTTATCCCAGATCCAACTCTCCGACTCGGTACTGGCCTCTTGAACTGTCCTACCTGCCCATTTTCCATCCCACCCTCCGCTCCGACCTGTCACATCACACACGACCGCCATCTACCTATTGCATTCTCAGCTACCTTCCCCCAGCCCCACCCCCTTCCCATTTATCTCTCAGCCCCTGTGGGCCTCCCCCCACATTCCTGATGAAGACCTTATGCTTGAAATGTCAATCCACCTGCTCCTTGGATGCTGCCTGACTTGCTGTGCTTTTCCAGCACCACACTTTTTGACTCTGATTTGCAGTCCACTCTTTCTATCGCTATGTCAAATATTGTATGATTTCAAGAAGGGAATTAGCATATAGCAACTAGGGCTAAAGAGATCAAAGAATATGAGAGAAAAATGAGTGGGCTATTGAGTTGGATGACCAGCAATGATCACAATGAATGGCAAAGCAGCCTGGAAGGGCTGCTCCTATTTTCTATATTTCTGTGATCTCATACAACCACAATTATTTACCTTCATTTTGATTTTAATCCAACCAATGGAAATCCTTCCATGATTCCCATTGACTCCAGTTTTGCTAAGGCATCTCTGTTGAATGCTGCCATGATGTCCCATCTTATCTCTGGAGTTTAAATCTTTAGTCCACGTTTAGACCAAGGCTGTCATAAAGCCAGGAGGTGAGCGGCCCTGACAGAATCCAAAATGAGCATCAAATTATTTTTGAGGAAGTGTCACTTGATGACATTGTCAGTGATACCATCGCATGGCTGACAGTCAGCTGATGGGCAGTAAATGACTTGGATTTGTCCTACTTTCTGTGAACAGTATGTTCCTGGGCAATTTTTCACACTGCTGTATAGCTGTTAGGTGTTACATCTGTGCTTGAACAGCTTGCTAAGGAGCACAGTTAATTTTGGAATACATTTTGAGTTTTGTTGCTGAGATAGTGGCAGTCCCATCAGCCATTTCTGGATATAATAAATGCTGGCCTAGCCAGCTACGTGAGTGAATTAAAAAAAAACAAGTCGTGAACCATATTCGCTAAAATCTGCCAATGGTGTTGCTGGGGACCACAGGAAGAGACCAAGACGTATCATCCACTCAGCATTCCTGACTGAATATGCTTGTAAATGCTTCAGTCTATTCCTGCTTTTCTCCCATATCCTTGAATCCCTTTAGTCCCAAGTGCTATATCCAAGTCGTTCTTGAAATCATGCAATATTTTGGCCTCAGCTTCTTTCTGTGGTAGCAAATTTTGCTCTTTGGGTGAAGAATTTCTCCTTATCTCAGTCCTAAATGGTTTACCCCTTATCCTTAGATTGTGACCTCTGTTTCTGGACTGTCCCTACATCTTCCTGCATCTATCCTCTCTAGTCCTGTTAGAATTTAATAAAATTTTATAACTCCAGCAAATATAATCTTAACCAATTCAACCTCTTCTCATACCTTAGTTCTGGCATCCCAGGAACCAGTCACTAGCACAATACCTGTTCAAGTCAAACATTCACCAGGATCTTTCATAGCAATTACATAAATCACCATGTGCTGAAAACAAATTCAAAAATATGAAGTAGACAAGAGACTTTATTAACAAAAAGTAAATTGATAGAGATTAAAGCAGAAGTCTTTACAAAGAATTGGCTTAAATGGATATTTATTAGTACATTTTGTACCTCCAAAATTGATTTCGCACAGAAGATCCATTGCTGAAAAAGTCTTATTACAATTCTCATTAAAACACACAAATTATGCAAAATAACATTTTAGTGGAAGAGTTAATCATTTGTAAAGAATTCTTTATGAAACCAATCAAACTCAAAGACAAAAACTGTAGAGAGACCAGAAGAGGATTAATCATCTTATAAATAGTCTGGAATTGAAATAATACCTCTAATATTCATTAGGTAATAATCTATCTTTTTGGATAATCAAAAGATATTCAAAATACATAAGCTGCAATGTCAGGGATAATCGAATAACAAAATTATTTCTATGTTTCCATTTGTGAAGCCACAATGGAAGGAAGCACAGGTTGGAGACAGAATTACCATATTCCCGCTTCTCAAAATCATGCTGTTTTTGTGAACAATCCGACTGGGAAAATAGAATTAGAACAGATTCAAGGCATTGTATGTTACTTACAGTTACACTTTTTTGGCATCTGTGAAAGTTATTTGGGTTGTGCACGTCTGCCGATAAATAGTCTGAATTATTCGAATGGACAATGTTATCTGGCTTCCCAGGAACCATAGAAAGAAAAAGCATTGTTCTGATGAAAGGCTGGATTTTCAATTGCCGGTGCAGGTGAATAGTGGTGTGGGCAGGCATTGAAAACTGCAATCCCAGAGGGCATCATTGGATCTGGAAAGCAATGCAGTTTTCAAAGGGAGGGCAGGGTGAGCGGGAAGTTGGGGTGGAGAGGAACGTTCATGCCTTCCATTAACTGCTTGTTGAGCTCATTTATGAGCTTATTAAAAAGCCTCAGAGGAACAGTTTGAATTTTCACTCGGCATGCACAGGGATCATGCACTGTCTGGGTCACATTAGTCAAAAATCACCTGACACCGGGTTGTAGTACAACAGGTTTATTTGAAAGTGCAGGCTTTCGGTGCCCCAACTTCTTCCTCAGGCAACTATAAACTGATATGATGTGATTTTTGACTTTGTCCACCCCAGTCCAACACTAGCACCTCGACATCATGGGATAACTCAGTACACTACACTGCTGTTGTAAACACAGCAGAGAGCCATGATGACTAATGGAATTACTGGTCAACATTCATAATAAGCATCAAATAATCTCGGAGCAGTTCAGAGGACGTCACAAGGTTGATCTCAGGGATGAAAAGGCTGTGGTACGAGGAATGGTTGAATAGCTTGGGCTTGTACTTGCTGGAGTTCAGAAGAATGAGCAGGGATCTGATTGAGGTATATAAATTGCTCAAGGGAATTGATAATTAAGTTAAATTGATTTAACTTTATTGTCACATGTATTCAAGTGAGTACAGAGAAAAGTTTATGTCACCACTTACAGAGCCATCTTAGGTACAAAAGTACCTAGGTATAATCTTTAGTTACAGAATAGAGAAATGAAGACAAAAAAAGTTACATCACATATGACATAGATCAGAAAAAACAACAGCAAACTTAAAAAGACAAACATCACAGTCTCTCTCCAAGGGCTCTCCACAGCAGACTAGCACAGGGGACCTCAATATGGTCTGATCGCCACGCTGTGCACCGGGCCACTGGTTGCTGGTGTGCTTGCTCTGATTGCTGGCGTCCCTGAACTTGCTGCTGATTGCTGGTATCTCCTCTCCAGCCACTGGTTGCTGAGCCTGCTGCGGAGGCCAGGGTCAGGTGGCCAAGGCTGACAGAAGGGAGGAGAGAGGGAGAAAAAAAAGAAATAAAAAGGAAGAAAAAGAACGGGTGGAGGGTTATAAGTAAACTCATAAATGAGCTCAACAAGTGGTTAATTGAAAGCATGTACGTTCCTCTCCACTCCAACCCCTCACACATCCTGTTCTCCCTTTGAAAACTGCATTGCTTTCCAGTCCAATGATGCCCTCTGGGATTGCAGTTTTCAATGCCTGCCCACACCACTATTCACCTGCACCGGCAATTGAAAATCCAGCCTTTCATCAAAACAATGCTTTTTCTTTCTATGGTTCCTGGGAAGCCAAATAACATTGTGCATTCGAATAATTCAGACAATTTACCTGTCCAAATGTCTTTTAAATGTTGTAATTGTACTCACCACTACCACTTCCTCTGGCAGCTCGTTCTATATACGCACCACCCTCTATGTGAAACCATTGCTCCTTAGGTCCCTTTCAAATCTTTCCCCTTTCACCTTAAACTTATGCCCTCTAGTTTTGGATTCCCCTAAACTGGAAGAGGACTTTGGCCATCTACCTTATCTATGCCTCTCATGACTTTATAAATTTCTATAAGGTCACCCTTCAGCCTCCTATACTCCTGGGAAAAAGTCTTAGCCAATCCAGCCTCACCTCATAACACAAGCCTTATATTTACTTGGCTCTTTAATGAGGCTTACTTGAGAGACACAAAAAACCTCTCTTAGAGTCATATAGTCATAGAGGTGTACAGCATGGAAACAGACCCTTCGGTCCAACCCGTCCATGCTGACCAGATATCCCAACCCAACCTAGTCCCACCTGCCAGCACCTGGCCCATATCCCTCCAAACCCTTCCTATTCATATACCCATCCAAATGCCTCTTAAATGTTGCAATTGTACCAGCCTCCACCACTTCCTCTGGCAGCTCACTCCATACCCGTACCACCCTCTGTGTGAAAAAGTTGCTCCTTAGGTCTCTTTCATATCTTTCTCCTCTCACTCTAAACCTATGCCCTCTAGTTCTTGACTCCCTGACCCCAGGGAAAAGACTTTGCTTGTTTACCCTATCCATGCCCCTCATAATTTTGTAAACCTCTATAAGGTCACCCCTCAGCTCTGACGCTCCAGGGAAAACAGCCCCAGCCTGTTCAGCCTCTTCCGATAGCTCAAATCCTCCAATCCTGGCAACATTCTTGTAAATCCTCTTAACCATAGTAAGAAATAAAATTAAAAGTCAAGGCAACTTTTTTCTCTGTCTTATTGCTCTTCTAAAAGTAATGCATTTTTGTTGAGGGAGTGTACAACAAATGACAATACACTGTCATTAAATTACACAGAGAGACAGAACTGTTCTTTTCACAGCAGAGAAGATTACGGAGAAATAGTGATCTGTAAATAACTGTGGCCCCAGCATTAATCCTATGGAACACCACAGATTGCCGTCCTGAAGATGGCCCCTTTTCCCCATTGGTTATCCAGTCCTCCATCCATGCTAATATACCAGTTCCATCATCATGGGCTCTTGTCTTATTATGAAGCATAATGTGTGGCATCTTATCAAATACCTTCTGAAATCCAAATATATTACATCCACTGCTTCTCCTTTATTTCTATCTGTCAATTCTGAAGAAGGGTAATTGAATCTGAAATGTCAACTTTCTCTAAACAGATGCTGCCAGACCTGCTGAGTTTTTTCAGCAGTTTCTAAATTTGCAAGTGCAATCCCTTACACTTCTGAAGAATAGTCCTTTCAGAATCTAAACATTAACTCTGTTTCTCTCTCCACAGTTACTACCATACCTACTGCGTTCCTTCAGCATTTTCTGTGTTTGTTTACATTTACTAAGTAAAACTTGTTTGAAAAGTGAATATACATTAAAAAGCATGTATCCGTGAGGTGCTTCATAGAATCTCTACAGTGTGGAAGCTGGCCATTTGGCCCATACCAACCCTCCAAACAGCATCCACCCAGACCCAATCCCCTATCCTATCCCTGTATTTCCAATGGCTAGTCCACCTATTCTACACATTCCTGGACACTTTGGCACGAGCAATCCACCTAACCTGCACATCTTTGGACTGTGGGACAAATGCGAAGCACCTGGAGGAAACCTAAACAGACATGGGGAGAACATGCAAACTCCACACAGCCAGTTGCCTGAGGGTGGAATCGAAACCAGTTTCCTGTCACTGTGGCTCAGTGGTTAGAACTGCTACCTCACAGCATTAGGGTCCCAAGTTCGATTCCAGCCTTGGGTGACGTCTGTGTGGAGTTTGCACATTCTCCCTGTGTCTGCGTGGGCTTCCTCCCACGATCCAAAAGATGTGCAGGTCAGGTGAATTGGCCATGCTAAATTATCCATAGTGTTAGGTGGATCAGTCAGAGGGAAATGGGTCTGGATGGGTTACTCTTTGGAGGGTCAGTGTGGACTTGTTGGGCCAAAGAGCCTGTTTCCACACTGTAGGGAATCTTATCTAATATTAAAAAAATCGCTAATCCTGGCTGAGACAATTTAACTACATACAGACAATGAATTGAATCTGGAACTTGCCAGGATTGCAAAGCTCACTATCTTACTGGAATTTGCGATTATCCACTGAGGCATTAGGGAAGCTTTTAAATCATGTCGTTTTGTAACACATCGATAGATTTGTTAAAGAATATAGAATAGATATTGAAAACCACATTATTGCATTTTTAGTTTACAAATACACAATTTATGTAAATTCATTTTAACCTTTACACTGGATTTAATATTGTTGTAATAGAATATTTCTAAATATGGTACAGAGTTAGTAATGTAAAGCTACAGAACATGAAACAATCCTTCATATACCTAGAAGCAACAAACAATCTTCACATCCAAAATACACTGGATGAAATATCTGAGTGAACTGAATAACCAACGGACTAACTTTATTCCTCTTACATTTTTGGCATTTGATAAATTTATTGTGAACAGCAGTCTGAATTATATGAATACACAATGTTATCTAACTTCCCACGCACCGTGGGAAAAATAATATGCTTCAAATAAAGTCTGTTTCTCACCCAGCAAGCGCAATTTACTAATAGTTCCAAGAAAGGTATACACATATTCCACTTTTTGTGTTACAAAGATAACATTGGACTTTGCTGCAAAACGGTAAGCTGATTTTGCTCATATTTAAAGATACCTTACAAAAGCAACAAGGAGTTTCAAAATATCACATTATTCAAATTATAATTGGTTACAATTATAAGTATAAACCTATCAATAAATAACACAAATTATTTGCCAGTTAATGTAATTCTTAAACAAAGGGTTGTTTTTCAATCTGTATAGTTTATTTCAGCCACTATTGTTCATCACTCAACTTGTACCAGGGTACGTTTGGGCACTGACAGTACTGAGGAGAATAAGATAAGTATTGTGTACTATGATCTCTAAGTTTAAAGGACAGTAATAGCATTGAATTTCTTCCTGTTAAATTACACAACTGGAGAACAGGAACCACATTTAAGATGAAATCAATTCAACAGAGTAAATGTTTGAAAAAGAATGAAATTATTGATTTATAACTATGTTTGGGTAGGTGGCTTGCATTAGTGAAACAATATGTTTGAAATCAATTTTGCAATGGGCAAGGTGTTAAAAGAGGTTTAGAAAGTTCAAGGTATTTGAAAGCTGAGAAAAAGTTAGCACAAGTAAATTTAGAAGGTTTATGGAAGGTAAAGTTGCTTTCGAACAAAACAAAGACAATAATCATATAGGATATTTCAAAGTTTATTGAATAGCATTAGTTTCAAACTAAAAAATGCATAATATGATATCAGAGCAATACATACAATTTATTCAAGGTAAGCTGAAGTCAGGGAAACAAGATGGCCACAATGATGGCTCAGGCAGCACTGCTGTCTCACAGCACCAGGGACCTGGGTTCAATTTTAACGTTAGGTGACTGTCTGTGGAGTTTGCATGTTTTGTCTACCTACATGGGTTTCTGCTGGGTGCTCTGGTTTCCTCCCACAGTCCAAATATAGTCCTCCCACAGGTTAAGTGTGTACTCTATGCTAAGTTGCCCCATAGTGTCCTGGGATGTGTAGGGTAGGTGGATTGGCCATACTAAATATAGAGATAGCATGGATGGTTAGGTCTAGATGGAATGGTCTCACAGGATCGGTGCAGTCTCTGGGCTAAGGGCCTCTCCCTGCACTGTAGGGATTATATAACTACAATTGTAAACCCGAGATTAAATCAAGCCAACACAGAAGAAAGTAAAACTACCTAATCTGAAGCTTTCGTAATGGTGTTATGAACACTTGAAGCCCATCAGTCATAGACTGAACACAATCTGTGAATTTATTACCACTATTTCCATATTACAATGTATGTTGAATGTTCATTTGTTGTGTTGCAATTAAATGAAATCCAGATAGTGCCAATACTGAAGTTGCTGCAAGATATTCAGCATGTTTAGCTTTACTATACCCAATGGTACAGAACCTCTGATGGTGTCAGCCACATAAATACGACCAAAAGAAAAGTGATACATCTCTACATTTAGCTCATTCTTTGATGCGAACTGAAAGAAGACTTCAATGGCTGTTCACCGTGTTATATTGAGGTCTTGCTTTGCTCAGCCTGATTCTGGATTTTACGTTACTCCATCAAGCAAGGAAGCAAATTAAGTCCCTGTCACCACTGCAATTACAGACGAACCTTGAATATCCAAAGGACATGGGCGGGAAGTACTTTGTTCAGCTAATCGAATTTCAGAGAATGGACTGCATTGTTCAACTGATCATCGGGACCTTGCAATCTTGCTGGATAATCTGGTAATCGGATATTCGAATGCCTGATAATCGAGGTTCCTCTGTAAATCAGTGGTGGGCTGGCCTGAAGGGACCATCTTCTGATAAGCCAATTGAAATTCTTTATGTGGGCAATTAGTAACCACTTAAGGACCTTATCCCACCACTGATAGGATTAAACCATTAATGGGAGAAGCCTACAGCAGGACAGCCATCCTGGAAGGTTTCCTCACTATAGGCTGGTGGTGGCATAACCAACGCCTGGGTCCATCGGGAGGGTCCCCAGGGTGAAATCCTATCTCCCTAGGTGCCATCAACCCTGAGACCTCAGCTGCCACCCACCCTAAGGTATACCAGATTCCCTTCTTGCTCTCAAAATACAGCACCCACGCACTTACAAGTTCTCCATCCTTTTTTCCAAATGCTCAGAAAGGTCATATCAATCACTGACATCTCCTTTAGCACCGGTGTTGTACCGGTACTGGTCAGTGCTCACTGTGGCATGCCCACATTTGAGAGCTCTCAGTCTCTGATTGTGGGAGTCAGCCCCATCAACTGATTTTTTAGCTGGGGTGTGGAGATCATGGCACATAACATTATAAACTTATATTTAACTAAGACATATCAAAGGAAAACATATGATATATAATATATGCAAACTAGCTAGAGTGAATGACATTGGCTGTTGGTCATGACAATTTCTGTATAAGATATTTGCAATGTATCAGAGGTTCTGGAACCTCTGCTCTTTGTGATTTTTACAAAAGACTTGGATGAGAAAGTGGAAGGGTGGGTTAGTAGGTTTGCTGATGATACGAAGGTTGGTGGAGTTGTGGATAGTGTGGAGAGCTGTTGTAGGTTGCGATGGGACATTGACAGGATGCAGTCCTGAGCTGAGAAGTGCCAGATGGAGGTCAACCTGGAAAAGTGTGAAGTGATTCACTTTGGAAGGTTGGATTTGAATATAGAATACAGGGTTAAAGGCAGGATTCTTGGCAGTGTGGAGGAACAGAGGGATCTTGGGGTCCACGTCCATAGGTCCCTCAAAGTTGCCACCCATGTTGATTGGGTTGTTAAGAAGGCATATGGTTTGTTGGCTTTCATTAGCAGGGGGATGGAGTTTAAGAACTGCAAGGTTATGCTGCAGCTCTATATAGCCCCAGTTGGACTATACTTGGAATATTGTGCTTGGTTCTGGTCACCTTATTACAAGGAAAATGTGGAAACTTTAGAGAGGGTGCACAGGAGATTTACCAGGCACCTCCTGGACTGGGGGGCATGTCTTTTGAAGAAAGGGAGCTAGGGTTTTTCCCATTGGAGTGAAGAATGATGAGTGGTGACTTTATAGAGGTGATCAAGATGTTGAAAGGCATAGATAGAGTGGATAGCCAGAGACCTTTTTCCCAGGACAGAAATGTCTATTACGAGGAGGCATAATTTTAATGTGATTGGAGGAAGGTTTGAGGAGATGTCAGAGATGGGTCTTTATGCCGAATGTGGTGGGTGCATGGCATGGACTGCCAGCAGTGGGACAGGCAGCATCCAAGGAGCAGGAGAATCGATGTTTCAGGCATAAGCCCTTCTTCAAGCTTATGCCTGAAACATCGATTCTCCTGCTCCTTGGATGCTGCCTGACCTGCTGCGCTTTTCCAGCAACACATTTTTCAGCTCTGATCTCCAGCATTTTCAGTCCTCACTTTCTCCTGCCAGCAGTGGGAGTAGAGCCAGATACATTCGGGATATTGAAGCGACTCTTAGATAGGCACATGGGAGATACTTCAATGCAGGATATGTATGTTAGTCTGATCTTAGAGTAGGATAAAAGACCAGCACAGGCCAAAGAACCTGAAGGAAATCAGTGTTAGTAAGAAAGTAGTGCTGTGGGAATTAATAAGATTTAGGGCTGACAAATTAATAAGGTTTAGGGCTGGATAATCTACTGCTGAATATTTAAAGAAGGGGCTCTGGAAATACTGGACACAGGGAAAATTCTAGAGTTTATATAAAAGTTTACTCTAACAACAGACCACCTGGGAAGCATTAGCATGATTAGACAAAGGCAGCATGATTTATGAAAGGCACGTTATCCTGAACAAAGAAGATAAGATAAAAAAGAACCAATAGATGTTGTGCATGTAGATTTTCAGAAGGTTTTTTTGATAGGGTCTCAGATAAAAAGTTAATAGGTAAATTTGAAGCACATGAAATAGATGGTAATATACCGAGATGGGTCAACATTTGTTGACCGACAGAAAAAGGAAAATTCAAATAAATAGATCCTACTCCAGGATATGGGTAGTCACTAGTGGGGTCAGTGCAAGGATCAGTGCTGTGCCACAGCTATTCACAACATATATAAATCACTGAGATGAGGTAAGTAAATGTAACATTTTTAAGTTTGCTAACAACACAAAGTTGAGCAGGATTGTGAGTTGTGTGGAGGATACATGGGGGCATTAAGGTGATTTAGACAAGTAGATTGAGCGGGTGAACACATCGCAGATGCAATTCAATGTAGTTAAATGTGAAGTTGTCTCAGCTCCAGGACATCTCAGCAGGAGTTCCTCAGGATAGTGGCCTAGGTCCAACCATCTTCAGCTGCTTTATCAATGATCCTCCTTCTATAATAAGGGCAGAATGGGATGTTCCTTTCCTAGTGATTGCACAAAGTTCAGCACAATCATGCTTCCTCAGATAATGAAGCAGTCCAAATGCAGCAAGATCTGGATAACATCCAGGTTTGGACTGCCAACTGGCAAGTAACATTCACACTACACAATGACAATTTCCAAAAAGAGACAATTTAATCATCACCCTTGTCGTACATTACTATCACTGAATTCCCCCCCCCCCTCCACGTTATCATCCATGGGGTTACCATTGACGAGAAACTCAACTGGACTTGTCACATAAACAGGGTGGCTACAAGAGCACATCAGAGGCTAGGTATACTATGGCAAGTAATTCACCTCCTGATTCCCAAAACCTCTCCACTATCTACAAGGCACAAGAGAGTGATATGACGGAATACTCCCCACTTGCCTGGATGGATGCAGCTCCAACAACATTCAAGAAATGTGACAGCATCTTGGTCAAAGCAGCCTGTTTGACTGGCGCCACAATCAGAAGCATCCAATCCCTCCACCACTGATGCTCAGTACTATCTACAAAGTGCATTGCAGAAATTCACGAATGATCTTTCGACAGCACCTTCCAAAGCCACAACCACTTCCATCTGGAGAAGCAATGTCAGTAAATAAATAGGAACACCACCACCCGCAAGTTCCCCTCCAAGCCGCTAACCATTCCTTCACTGGCACTGGGTCAAAATCCTGTAATTCTCTCCCTAAGGGTATTGTTGGTCAACCAATAGCATGTGGTCTGCAGTGGTTTAAGAAGTTTATCATCACCTGGTCAAGGCAACTAGGGACAGCAATAAATGCTGGCCAGCCAGCCACGCCCACATCCCAGGAGTGAACGCAAAAATAAGTTATACACTGGTGTGAAGATAGGAAAGGAAGAGTATTATTTAAATTTTGATCTACTGGGAAATGAAGATATATTAAGTGAATTGGGTGTCCATGTTCACGAGTCAACTGAAGTAGATGGGCTGGTGCATCAAGCAATTAGGAAGGCATATGGTATATTGGCCTTCATTGCAAGACGATCTGAGCTCAGAGGTAGGGATATGTTACTGCAATTAAACATGACCTTGGTGAGACCTCATCTGGTGTATTGCGTGCAATTTTGGTTTCTTTACCTACCTGGCCCAGATAAAGTGCAGCTGAGATTCACAAAGATAATACCAGGGATAATAGGAGTGTCCTATGAAAGACAGGTTGGTTTGACTGGGCCTGTCTTCACTAGAGTTAAGAAGAATGAGAAGGGATCTGTTTGAAACATACTGAATTTGAACAAGGCTGGACAGACTAGATGAGGGAGCAAGTTTCCCTCTTTTCCCTGTCTAGAACCAGGGATGTAATCTCAGAATGCTGTGTCGGCCAGAGATCAGGAAACATTATTTACTTCAAGCATATTGAACATATGGATTTCTCTATCCCTGAAGCTTGTGGAGACCAAATCCTTGAGTATATTCAAGAAGAGATAGGGTTTTTTTTAGATACTATAAGTTTCTTGCAGTATGGGGAGAATGTGGAAATATGGCATTGAGATAGAGGATCAACCATGATGATATTGAAAAGTGGAACATGGCTATAAGGTCAAATGCTGAAAATGTGTTGCTGGAAAAGCGCAGCAGGTCAGGCAGCATCCAAGGAACAGGAGAATCGACGTTTTGGGCATAAGCCCTTCTTCAGGAATCTGATCTCCAGCATCTGCAGTCCTCACTTTCTCCTATAAGGTCAAATGGCCTACTGGTTTTAGTTTCCATGTTCAATTGTTCAAAAGGGCGACAATCTGTTCATCAAGTTACAACACTGTTTTAGTCAGAACTTTGAAATAATGAAGCAGATCAACAGCAGAGGAGGAAATAAAAGGAAGCAAAAACAGAAGTTTTTGTAAAAGCTCAGCAGGTCTGGCAGTATCTGTGAAGAAAAATCAGAGTTAACATTTTGGGTCCAATGCTTAGATCAGAGTGGTGCTAGAAAAGCATAGCAGATGTTTCCGGCAAAAGCCCTTCATCAGGAATAGAGGCAGAGAGCCTCCAGGGTGGAGAGGTAAATGGGGTTGGGGAGAAGGTATCAAAGAGTACAATAGGTGAATGGGGGTGGGGATGGAGGTGATAGGTCAGAGAGGAGGGTGGGGGAAGGTAGCAAAGAGCACAATAGGTGAATGGGGGTGGGGATGGAGGTGATAGGTCAGAGAGGAGGGTGGGGGAAGGTAGCAAAGAGTACAATAGGTGAATGGGGGTGGGGATGGAGGTGATAGGTCAGAGAGGAGGGTGGGAGAAGGTAGCAAAGAGTACAGTAGGTGATGGAGGTGATAGGTCAGAGGGGAGGGTGGAGCGGATAGGTGGGAAGGGGGATTAGCAGGTAGGTCAAGTCATGAGGACAGTGCTGTCAGTACATGGTTGAAGAGCTTCGGGGCAGAGGAGATGACCAGAGGGTTGCAGTGAGAGAGACACTCACTGAGATTCTTGTGGAGGGAGGAGGAGAACTTCTTCAAGGTAGGCATCCTTGCAAGAGGTTTGTGCATTGCTACATTGAAACCAGCGTATGATTAAATTATTAGTAAGTGACTACAGTTTGTTTCCTCCCTCACTTGAATCTACTAACTCGTTTTGAAGGTTGACTCCCCAGCTCTCAGATATTTCTTCCAACTGACAATTTTTCATTTTTAAAATTAAATATGAATATTGGTGAACTTTGACCATTGACAGGAATCTAGCCTAAATCTATTCTTCCCAGTAGCTACTAAAGCTAGATAAAAGCTTTAAAAAGATCAGAGGCTCTAACCCAGGCTGATATCCATTTCCTTAAAGTTTATTTCCACCAGCTGTCCTATGCTAATTTCTATTTTGGCAGAAATAAATTAAGCACAGAGAAGGAATGGAATTAGGGACTTGTCAACTTTCCACTTATCCGCTGAGGCATTGGGAAAGCTTTTTTAAGAAGTGCAGTTTTATAGACTAATACATATTGTACCTCAATAAGTATATTTGGCATAGAATTCAGACTAAGTCCTGCAAATACATTTTGGTTACACTGTGCAGTTAGTAGTCAATCTTTACCGTTTTCAATTGTTATGGATTTTTTAGAAAGGAGTCAGCTGTGACCTGTCCTGCGTGGGTTTCCTCCAAGTGCTCAGGTTTCCTCCCACAGTCCAAAAATGTGCAGGTCAGGTGGATTGGCCGTGCTAAATTGCCCATAGGTTAGGTGCGTTAGTCAGAGGGAAATGGGTCTGGATGGGTTACTCTTCGGAGGGTTGGTGTGGACTTATTGGGCCGAAGGGCCTGTTTCCATACTGTAGGGAACCTAATCTAATCTAATCTGGGACAGTTATTATTATGTAGAAGTCTGCAAAGAATTAATAATTTAAAACTACAGTTAATGAACTCATGTCTTACGTATAGAGAATCACCATATATGAAGTACACCATATATGAAATACATCAAATGAAACGACCAGTGAACTGAATAGCCAATACATTAATTTTATTTCCAATACATTTTTCTCATCTAAAAATGTTAACAGAACAATGTACTATTGTTTTTAAGTAGATCTCAAAAATTTGAATACATATTATCTTATTTAGCTGATGTGGAAAAAAATAAACTTAGCTTATCACAGCTCTTCATATTTTAGATAAAACAAGTTGATTCTTGTTATTTGGAATAAACTAAGTAATACAAATGTCCTTCACAAACCTTTTTAAGTTGCAGTGAGGATGGTGGACTTTATCTTTGCAAAACAATATACATTAATTCAAAATTAAAGGCATAGTACAATTGGAAGTAGAAATTGTAACTTGGCAGCAATTAATATATAACAATAATACATATCCATTGTAAATAGTCATTCAGTCATAGTCATACAGCATGAAAACAGGCCCTTTGGTCCAACCAATCCATGCTGACTATTTTCCCAAATTAAACAGGTCTCATCTGCCAGTGCTTGGCCTATATCACTCCAAACCTTTCCTATTCATGAACGTATCCAAATATGTTTTAAATATTTCACTGGCAGTTCACTCAACACACAAACCACTGTCTGTGTAAAAAAATGTTGCCCATTGTGTCCTTTTTAAAACTTCCTCCCCTAATCTTAAAAAATGCCCCCTAGTTTTGAACTCCCCCATCCCAGGGAAAAGACGCTTGTCATTCATCTCATCTATGCTCCTCATGATTTTATAAACTTCCTCAACCTCCTATGCTCCAGTGAAAAAAGTTCCATTCTTTCCAGTCAGTTTCTATAACTTAAACCCTCCATTCCTGGCAACATCCTCATAAAACTTTTCTGAACCTGAATAATATGCTACCTATAATAGGGCCTTCAGAACTGCACACAGTACTCCGGAAGAGGCCTCACCAATGTCCTGCATAACCTCAGCATGATATCCCCACTCCTATACTCAAAGGTTTCAGCTGGGAAGGCAAGCTTGCTAAATGCCTCCTTAACCACCTTGTCTACATATGATGTACATTTCAACAAATTATGTACCTGATCCCCTAGGTCTCTCTCTGTTCTACAACACTATCTGGGGCCACACCATTAATTCTATAAGTCCTGCCCTTGTTTGTATTACCAAAAGCAATACCTCACATTTATCCAACTTCAGGTCCTCCTGCTTCCTCCTCCTCCTCCTCAACCCATTGACCATTTGATCCAGATCTCTTTGTAATCTTAGATAACCTTTTTTACTGTCTACTGTACCACCAATTTTGTTGTCATCTGCAAACTTAATAACCTTGCTTCCAAAATTCTTATCCAAAACATTTATATAAATAACAAGCAAAAGTTGACCCAATACCGATCCCTGTGGAACACTGCTGGTCACAGGTGTCCAGTCCAAAAAATAAACTTCCACCACTACCCTCTGTCTCCTAACATAAAGCCAACTTTGTATCCAACTAGCAAACCTACACTGAATCCCATGTGATCTAACTTTACTAATTAGTCTATCATGTGGAACCTTGTCAAAGACTTAACTAAAATCTGAGTAAACAATGTCTACCACTCTGCCCTCATCAATCACTTTGGTTGTTTCCTCAAAACACTTACACAGACAAAACGATCTGAATTTCATAGTGCAGAATATACTTACTTAACGTATGCATTTGATAGTGCTAATACTGTTTGGAATTGTTAACCACAAGGGTATGAAAAAGGGATTTTTTTTGTGATAGTTTATGGGCTACTTTCATGAGACATAAATCTGTTATTCTTATGAGAATGTGCTATTATTTGGAGGAAGATCCTGTGTTCTTTACTGGGGTTGCGCTCGATATAATTGGAAGATGGGCTCTATTGTTATGATGCAGAAATAAGTTGTGATAGTTACAGGGAAAGATAATAATTAATGTAGCTGCTGTGACATTTATGTGAGATATGATGGGATATTTGTTGAAGATTATGTTGATCATAATGTAATTGTGTCTGTGATAATCTTTGGCATTTATGTTGAGATTTTAGTGGGGCTTTTATGATATTTATGAGGTTTCTTCCAGAATATTTATGAGGCAATTGGTATTATATTAATGTTTGTGCAATGATATTCATTGAAGTCATGTTGTGATATTTAAGGGCCAAGTGTTAGGACATTCACTGGACTGTATGATAGTATTTAAGGTGGATACGCTGTTTTATATATTGAAGCTTATGCTGGGTTATGTTTGGAAATGCTTTGCAATGCTGACAGAGACATCCTTGGCTAGTTAAGATTTATGTTGTAAGATTTATGGTAGTTATAATGTAAAATTTATTAAGATTTGTGTTATGATTTTGAAGGAAATGTTCTGAGATATTAATGGAAATGTGCTCTGTTACTTCTGGTGAACATGTTATGATATGCCTCACAACATATGTGTTTGTTATTTATGAGACAAATCAATATTTGTGCAGATACATTTATACATGACATTCTGGAATATTAATGGATTTTTTAATGCTGCTTGATATTTGCAAAAGATTGCTAACATTTTGGAACATCTGTAGTTTTATGCTTTGGCTTTTATGCAGAATATGCTGGCAGCATTAAGATGGATACACAATACAATTTATTGGAGTTTGTATCGATACATTTTATAGGTTCTTTTTTCTAGGACATGTGAAGAGTATGTGCTTTGATATTTATGGGATCCATACTGGCTTAATTGATGTTTATACTGGGCGTGCTGTGATATTGTTGTGATTGTACATGAAAGGCTGAGCGCAGAATAGGAGTGTGGTCTGACCCTTATGTAAATTATGTTGACATGGTTATTGGTATTTTTGTTCCAATATTTTGGGAGTTAGCATTGTGATAAATTTGTAAATTGTACTTTTCTATTTATCTGATTACCTCAATGGCATTACAGACCTATATAAAAATAACAAGTTATAAAAATGCATGATTTTTTAAACTTACACTCCCAGTGATACCACCATTAGGCTGGTCATGGTTATCTATCCATTTAAAACTGTGTTAATTGTACCAAGAAGTAGTTAGTAGTCAGGAAATATTCCTACAGTGACTCATTGAAAGTGATACCCATTTGTTCTACACCCATCTCCTTTTACTTTGAAAACACTTTTGACAATTCTGTTTCCACCATTACTGTTGGTAGAACAATCGGCATTGTTGCTGCAAATGCTCAAAGCATTTGCTTCATTCTTTTGGTGACAATATTCATTTTAAATGGATGGAAAACTGTTAGATATCTCTATTAATAGCACAATTGTAGAGAATATTTTATCAGTTAAAAAATAGTTAAAAAAAAATAATGTTTTTCTCTAAGTTAGTCTTTAATACAAGGTTAATGCAGTAAACTACAATACCCATACTGATGGTAGCATTATTTTGGCACATGTACTTAATTAATAATTAGTCTTTGATATAACTGAGCATGTTATTCAATTATACCAAAGCCACAATGAAAAGCTTTAATTCCAATGGACTGCAGTTGTTCTAGAAGGTACTTCTCTATCAATGTCACAAGGGATGGGCAATAACTGAAAACTTGGCCAATATTAAAAATCACACAAACCAAGTTATGGTCCAGCAGGTTTAATTGGAAGCACTAGCTTTCGGAACGCTGCTCCTTCATCAGGTGGTTGTGGAGGAGCAGCGCTCCGAAAGCTAGTGCTTCCAATTAAACATGTTGGACTATAACCTGGTGTTGTGTGATTTTTAACTTTGTACACCCCAGTTGTACATCTCCAAATCCTGGCCAACATTGTTTATATCACACAAATGAATGGGAAGACAAATGTAAATTTCAAGCAAAGTATAGTTAAGTAAGATTATGCATTCATCCACTACTGCTAGCCAATCCTACTGTATCAAGTGACTTTTGAAACATCTCAAAGTGTTTCTGTTCTCTATCTTACTCAAAAGAACATTTATTTCCAAGAAACCATAAATTACTTTGATATTGATACTGAAATTGATTTTCACCAGTTTGTATGCCCGCCCCTTGACATTAATTTGAACTAAGCTGAAAGCTAAGTTGAAAGTGTTGCAAATTCATATATTTCTGATACTTAAAATTAAAAGCATTGATACACATTTAACATGTCAAGTACGATCAAATTACAAGTAAGCATTTTACTATATACACTTAGATTGAGCCATATGTTTACCCACAGGTTCAAAACAAAGATTTCCATTCCAAAATTTTACAATGTTCCTTTTCATTCATATTGGTCATGTTTCAGCAACTGCTTGTAAACTTTTCTGTTTGCCTCAGGGGAGGCCACTTTATTGAGTGGCAATTTATAAATAGCTTTGTTGTTACTGGTAATCAGCAGAAACACGAGTGCGGAAAGGCAGAAAGGCCAAGTTCCTGCAGGTAATCCAAACTGGAAAATAACATAAAAGTAGTGTTACAACAGTAGAACAACGAAAGCACATTACAAAGGCATCAGTAAGATTTTGTCCGTTATCGGGTCAAAGCAACAGTGACAGAAATGATCCATTTATGATATTTTTTGGCAATGATTAAGGGACAAATGTTTGTGAGGTTTTGATCTGCTCTTCTTCTTCTTCGAAAAAAATGTCAGGCAGGCATTGGTTTAGCATCTTATCCGAAAGACAGAATTTCCAATAATGCAGCTCTCCTTCACTTCAATACATGGCACAGTGGAATAGATTCACAAAAAGGGAGAGCAGGATTGGCCTCAGAGATGGCTCTTAACAAATAACGCAAATTTATGGTTTCCTTATGTGAACTAGCAGAATGGACAGAATTACTGGTGAGAAGAGGGCATTTTCTGGAATGCACAGGAGCTGTGGTGAGGTCCCACTGTTATTTAGAGGTCCCAACTATGGAGAGTGTGGTCCTGACCATGGTGAGGTTGGGATACAATGATGGTCAGGGGCTCAAACATGGAAATTGTTCAAAGCAAGTGGTGAGCTGAATCTGCCTGGTGCTCACCCTTGTTTCCTTGGCCAATTTGTCTGTCATTGAACTTGTTGTCAAGTTTGGTAAGATGAGAGGTTCAATATTAATAGGGTAAGTTGGGCTGTTAACAAGAAGTTTAACAAACAATAATTGGCAACTTGCCAGTACTTTGCATGAATCTTGCCACGCTGAAAAGCATAAAAGATCATGTGAGCTGTTCCTGATGTCAAATTGAGCCTCACAGCATTTATAGCTTGATACTGCCACACATCTCACCATTGACCATGTCTCTGACTCCTATAAAATTCTGCCCAATTAATCAATTAGTTCTCTGCCCTTTCTCTATTTCTCATTATAAATTCTCCTGGTTTTGCATTTAATGGACCTACATTTGCCTTAGCCAAACCTTTTCTTTTTATATATCCATAGAAGCTTTTACAGTTCATTTTTATGCTTTTTGTGAGATTGCACTCATTTTGTCCCTTTCTTAATCCTCCTTTGCATATTCTGAAAATCTCTCAACCCCAGATTTCCTACTAATTCTGACAACGTTTTGAGCATTTTCATTCAATCTTATACAATCCTTACCTTTGTTAACCACGGTTAACTGACCTTCCCTGAGTTTTTGCAGCTTAAAAGAAACATAGTTGCTGTAAGCCATGTTCTTCAAAGAAAATGCAATGCGAATGTATAGTCAAGCCTCTTAATGCATTTTCCATTCCACATCAGCCAACTTGTGCTTCATAATTTCCCTTATTCAAATTTAACACCCTTGCTTCAGAATGAACTATTTCACTTTAAGACATGATGTAAAATTCTATTGTACTGTGCTCACATGTCCCTAAAGGTTCTTTTACAACACGATTGTTAATAAATCCTTTTTTACTATATAATTTTAGTTCTAAAATAGCCTGTCCTTTGGTCAGCATCGCAACATACTGTTCGAAGAAACCATCGGTAAGAAACCCATCCTCCATGGTTTTAGTGCTCAATTGGTTATCCTTGATTTCACCCATGATTACTGTGGTGCCCATGCTAGATACTTCTCTCATCTCCTGATTAACACCATGATCCACACTATCACTAGCCTATAAATGATTCCAACAAATGAACACTGCTTTTTGCTGTTTTTTAGCTACACTCAAACAGATTTCACATATTATTCTTCTGATCTGCAATCCTTCCTTACTAATATACTAATCCCTTCCCTTACTCTCTGTGGGTTGTCACCTTGTTGTGGTGGAGAAGCTTATGTGGTCCTGAGATCTTGTGAGCGATGCCACCTGGAGCTATGTTCCTGGTAGGGTCACATGGCGGTAAGGACAAAGGTGAGGTCCCTAAAAAAGAACAATCCAACCAAGACCTCAATGGTGGTTTGAACTCAACGGCTGTGAAGGTGGATAAAACCTGCAGCAAATCCATCAGCTCCGATCATCATGGTCTCCATGTAATTGGAATCAGTTGGTTGATTTGTGAAGTATTGTGTGCTTCTTGGAGTGCAACATCAAGTACATGTTAAACAAACACCTGCATAGGCATCTTCGCTCTGTGGGCTACTTCTTCAAGTCTTTTGGTGATCAGGGGAGGGCGATGGAAGCAGGCAATGTGATGGCTGGAAGCTCCTAGTTAAGAACCAGCACAAAAGTGGTGAATACTTGATTCAGTCACTCAACCTTTGGATAGAAGCTGGAAAGTTGTTTGGTAGCAGTATTCAGGTCTGAGCAGCCTTATTTAGGATCCCCTCTGCTCACCCTGAACTTGGAGAGGGCTAGAAAAGGTATCCTACAATAGTCTGCTTTACCCCACCCTGTATGGAAAACCACGTCCGGAGGGTTCACCATTATGCGGTCGAAAAACATCGAGAAGTGAAACTATGAAATTTGGAACCTGGAATATACGAACTCTGATGGATAACCAAACCCAGACTAGCCAGAGAGGAGAACTGCCTTTGTTGCCCAGGAACTCCAAAAATTCAACTTTGACATCTTTGCTCTGAGTGAGACCTGCAGAGCTGGAGAAGGGCAACCAAAAGAAGAGCAAAGTTAATGCACCTTTTTCTGGAAAGGACTTGATCCTGAACAACTGAGGATCCATGGAGTAGGTTTTGCCATCTGAAACAGCCTACTTCAGAAGCTGACAGAGAAACTGCTGGGAATCAATGAACGTCTCATGGCTCTGCGAATCCAGCTCATCAAGAACCAACATGACACCGCCATCAGCGCCTATGCTCCAACTCTGGATGCTGAAGATGAAGTAAAGGAGAACTTCTACGCCCAACTTGATGACGTCCTTTTCTCTTTCCCAACAATGACAAGATCATTCACTTGGGAGACTTCAGTGCCAGAGTTGGAAAAGATCATAGGCTCTGGCCTCGAATAATAGACAGGGAAGGAGTTGACAAGGTCAATGCCAATGGAACACTCTTCCTCACCAAAGGTGTTGAACACAATCTGGTGATTACAAACACCCTACTTCACCAGAAAAACAGGCATAAAGTCTCCTGGCAGAATCCAGGCTCCAAACACTGGCACCTCATCGACTATATCATCGTATGATCTCGGGACCAACAAGATAACAAGAGCTGTTACTGGTGCCATTGAGTGCTGGGCAGACCATCGATTCATCTCATCCACCATGAGAATGAAGATTCAGCCCAAAAGGAAACACCAACATCAGAACACTATCAAGAAGTTCAATGTTGTCATCCTGTAAGACATCAACCATGTACAGAAGTTCCAACAAAATCTTCAAGAACTAATGCCTCAACATGTCCCACCATCCATAGAAGAACAATGGAATCAATTGAAGAACACTATCATCACCTCCTGCAAAGAAACAATTGGATTCAAGATGAAAAAAAATCAGGATTGGATCAATGATAATGACAAACTACTCCAACAACGTATCGATGAAAAGAGAAAAGCTTTCATCACCTTACAAGATCACCAGCAATCAGATACTAAAAGGAAACACTAACAGGAATGCAAGGCTGCAAGCCAGAGGAGCATCTGAAATCTGAAAAACCAATGGTGGAGGAAGAAAGCTCAGGAAATCCAACAACTAGTGGACACCAACCACACTCGAGGCTTCTTCAATGCAAATAAAGCTATTTTTGGCCTATCCACTCACAGTCAAGCCCCTTTCAAAAGCAAAGATAGTTCAACCATCCTGAAGAGCAATGCTGACATCAATTCTAGATGGAGGGAGCACTTTTAAATCTTCTAAATCAAACTGTCCCATTTGACAGGAATGTGATCAACAAAATACCAAAACAGTCCGTTGATGACTCCCCTAAGCAAAATACCAACTCTTGAAGAAGTCAAGGAAGCCATCAAAACCTTGAAAAACAACAAGGCAGTTGGACTCAATGGAATACCAGCCAAGGTCTACAAAATTGGAGGTAACCTGCTTCATTACCAACTGCATCAACTTCTCATCAAGATCTGGATAAATGAAGATGTACCAGCAGACCTCAGAGACTCAGTTTCCGCATTCAAATCGACCACCTTTCCTTTTGTAGGTGGTAACGATTACTATCATGGAATTTCCCTGTTAGTAACAGCCAGAAAGATCCTCATCTGTTTCACGAACAATCGGCTCAAGCCTTTAAAAAGAAGATCCTTCCGGTTTTAGATCATCACGTGGAATGATCAGCATGATCTTCACTGTGCAACAACTACAAGAACAATGTTGTGAACAACTTCAACCTTTGTATATGGCATTCATTGACCTCACCAAAGCCTTTGACTCGATATCAAGGCAACTCCTATGGGATGTCCTATCCCATGGGTGTCCGGAAAAGTACATTTGAATCCTAAGACTCCTCCATGATGGCATGATTGCCACAGTTATGGTCAGCAACACTTACTGTGAGCCTTTTCAAGTCAGATCAGGAGTAAAACAGGGATGCGTGATTGTCCCAATTTTGTTCAACATTTTTACTCCAACAAGAGGGAAGTTGGGAGAGATTTGCAGCATCTCCAGAGGGAGAGAGTACAGCTCCAGTGGGTGGAATAGCCCCCCAGCCCCTGTGCTCTGTGATACTGCCCCATTCACAATGAATGATGAAGCTCATCCCAGGACAGAGAGGGGACAATCCCATCACTTACCTCACAATGGGGCCTGGCTGATTGACGGCAGCTCAAGACCAATAAGGATGTGGTGCTGCAGCGCATGGGAGAGAATGAAAGGTGGAGCCAGAAGGATGACACGTGACCGTGTTGATGCCAGCTTTGCACCAATAGCAGGAGAGATGGTGTGGTCCTCCAGCCAGTAGAAGTGATGACCAGCAGGATGACACATGACCATGAGCTGTGCAGGTGCAGTGTAGCTGTGAGGAGGGTATCAGTGAGAATAAAGGGAGTGGGAGAGACAGCAGAGACTGGGAGAGAAGTGCAGTTAGAGTGGACTGGGAGGGTTTATCAACACACAGAGTAGGCTTCTAAACCTGAATGGAAGCTCCCACATAAGAAAAACCAAAAGAACTATAGATGGGCAGCACTGTGGCTCAGTAGTTAGCACTGCTGTCTCACAGCACCAGGGACCCAGGTTCGATTCCCACCTTGGGTAACTGACTGTGTGGAGTTTGCACATTCTCCCCGTGTCTGCGTGGGTTTCCTCCAGGTGCTCCGGTTTCTCCCTACAATCCAAAGATATGCAGGTTAGGGGAACTGGCCATGCTAAATTGCCCGTTGTGTTAGGTGCATTAGTCAGAGGGAAATGGGTCTGGGTGGGTTACTCTTCGGAGGGTCGGTGTGGACTGGTTGGGTCGAAGGGCCTGTTTCCACACTCTGGGGAATCTAATCATCCACATCATCAAGGACGACCCAGGAACTGAAAAAGTCTACAGAACAAATGGCAGACTTTTCAATCTTGCCTGTCTTAAGTCCAAAAACAAGACACCTATTCCAATACGCAGATGACAACAGTGTTGCAGCTCTCTCAGAAAATTACCTACAACAGATTCTGACTGCATACACAAAACTTTGGACTTACCATCATTTCCAGAAACACTAAGATCATCTATCAACCATCACCAACTGAGACTAATCGGATAGAACCATCAATTCAATTTGGTGAAACAGCCCTGGAAAATGTAGACCGCTTTCTGTATCTCGGAAGTCACCTCTCCTCCAATGTTGACCATAATGACAAGATCCAACATTGTCTTAAATGAGCAGGAACAGCTTTTGGATGTCTCCAGACATAAGTCTTTCATGGTCATGATATTGGGACAGACATTAAAATGTTAATGTACAAAACGTGGTGATCCCAATGCTCCTGTTTGCATCAGAAACGTGGACAACATATCGACAACATCTGAAGGCATTTGAAACGTTCTCTCAATGCTGCCTTTGAAACATCTTGAATATCAGCTGGGAAGATAGGAGAACCAACGGCAGCGTGCTGAATGAAGCAAAAACAACAAGCATTGAAGCCTACGTCATCAAGAACCAACTAAGATGGAGCAGTCATGTTGTTCGGATGAAAGATGAACGTCTGCCGAAACAAATCTTCTACTCCCAGCTCAAAGAATGCAAATATAAAAGAGGCGGACAACAGAAGAAATTCAAAGATGTTTTAAAAGCCAACATGAAGAAATGTAACAAGGATATCAATAATTGGGAAACCAATGCCAAGGACAGGAAACTCTGGCAAACCATCACCTGAGAAGGAACAGCAACATTTGAAGCCAACAGATGTGCAGAACTAGAAGAAAAGAGAAGAAAATGGAAAGCGAGGCAGCAACATCCAAAGCCTGAGCTGCCATCTGGAAATACTTGTCCTGAATGCAGAAGACTTTTCAAAGCCAAGATTGGACGCATAAGCCACCTGAGAGCCCATAAGTAGATCAAAGGAATGAAGACCATCATCCTTGACCTTGAGGGATAACCACGACCATGATGATGACCCTTCCCTTATTATTAGTGCAACTTCACCTTCCTTTTCTTCTTGTCTGCCCTTCCTACAAGATGATATCCTTGAATGTTCCTAGTCCTAGTAACTGTGCAGCATGTTTTCGTCATGACAATTAGAACATACCCATTTGCCTTTACTTGTGACTTTAGATCATCTGCCTGGTTTTGTATGCATTATGCTGCATGCACTCAGGTAGCAAGGCTTTAACTTTGTAATTTTGACAGCATTTCACATCTGAACCATACTTGATGCTTGGGTTTGTTTCTTCTGTCTTCTAGTCCCCCCAGCAGGTGTTCTATTTCCTGTTACCAACTTTACTTCCTTCCAATTTTGGCTATCTTTCAGGTTCCCAACCTCCTGACAAGCTAGAATAAACTTGAGTGTTGTTGAAGCTGCAACCACTGAGGCAAATGGAGAGTATCATATAAATCAGTTAAATAATTCTCATTTTGGGAAAGGCCAAATATACTAAGCTAAGATTTAATTTAATAAAATAATACATTACAAACAGCTGCATGAAGATAAATAAATTCCTGAACAATGAGAAAAACCAAAATCAAGGGTTTGAGAGTTCAGAACAAATATGCTTCTACAGAATAAAAGTTACAGTTTCCTGGATGTCAAGGTATTTCCAAGGTAGGATAAAAAGGAAGTTTAAATTCGATATTGGAGCTAAAATGCCTCCAAAAAGCTTAGAAGAGCACAGAAAGTGTAGGGGTGGAAACTAAAACATCTTGTATATAGTACACACTACTGCTATTGAACATTGATTGTGCAGAGAATGGATGTTTGTAGATGTGATGCCAATGAAGTGGGCTGCTTTGTCCTGGATGGTGTCAAGCTTTTTGAGTGTTGTTGGAGGTGCACCCATCTAGGCAAGTGGGGAGTATTCCATCACATTCCTGACTTGTGCCTTATGGATGATGGATAGGCTTTGTGGAGTCAAGAGATAAGTTATTCAGTATTCCTAGCATCTGACCTACTCTTATAACAACTCTATTTATGTGACAAGTCCAGCTGAGCTTCTGGTCAAGGGTAACCCCAAGGATATTGATCGTGATGTATTCGGTGATGATAACACCCTTGTGCCTGTCGGCCTGATTTATCCTTTCCCGTTAGGACATGTATTGGATATTTGGCTACTAAAGCAATTGGTTGTTTTAGTTTATTTAACCAGTGCTTTTTTGAAAGCAATCAGTTGTAAATCTCGAATGCAGGCCGATGGGAAAAGAACATCCCAGATGTCCTCCTTCTTCAAACACCGCAATTACCCCTCCCACACGGTTGACATTTCCCTCCAGCACATCTCCTCCACTTTCTGCCATGTTTGAGCCCCAATTCTGTCCAACTGCAACAAGGACAGAAACCTCCTGGTCCTCACCTTCCACCCCACCAACCTCCCGATACACCACATTTCCGCCCCTACATACAGACCCCACCACCAGGGATATATTTCCCTCCTCACCCCACTTGCGTTCAGTAGAGGCTACTCCCTCCATGATTCCATTGTTAAGTCCATGCCCCACCCTGCACCACCAACCAATCCACTCTCCATTCCTGGCACCTTCCCCTGCCACCACAAAAAGTGAAAAACCTGTGCCCTCACCTAACCCCCACCTCTGTCCAAGGCCCCAAAGGATCCTTCCACATCCAACAGAGATTTACCTGCACTTCCACACACGTCATCTACTGTGTCCATTGCTCCCTATGTGGTCTTCTCTACATTGGGGAGAAAGGACACCAACTTACGGGACGTTTCAAAGAACATCTCTGGGACACACGCACTAAGTACCCCACTGCCCTGTGGCTGAACTTTAACTCCCCTTCCCATAACGCCAAGGACATGCAAGTCCCGGGCCTCCTCCACCACCAAACTCTAGCCACGTGATGCCTGAAGGAATTACGCTTCATCTTCTGCCTTGGGATCCTCCAACCACACTGGTTCAATGTGGATCTCATCAGTTTCCTCATTTGCCCTCCCCTCTCCTTATCCCAGATCCAACCTTCCAACTCAGCACCAGCCTCTTGACTGTCCTACCTGTCTATTTTCCTTCCCACCTATCCACTCCACCCTCCTCTCTACCTATCACCTTCACCCCATCTTCATCTACCTATCACATTCCCAGCTACCTCCTCCCAGCCCCATCCCCTCCCATTTATCTCTCAGCCCCCTTGGGCCAGTCCCTCATTCCTGATGAAGAGCTTATGCTCGAATCGTCAACTCTCCTGCTCCTTGGATGCTGCCCAACCAGCTGTGCATTTGCAGTACCACACTCTTCGACTATGGGAAAAGATGGTTAGTTACAGCTTACTCTCCAAAATATGCTGTAGGTACTTGACAATCTCTTTGTGAAGCTGAGAACATCGAATACAGGTTTCTGATCCCTCAGGTAGATTGACTAGTTTTGTAAACATGAGTTTTAGAGAAGGGATAGGAATGTACATCATGTATGAAATATAGAACTGTTTATGATTCTCCAAATCTACTTGTACAGTGACAGCCCAAAGGCATTCACATTCAGCCAAATTAGTTGCTGAAAGTGAAATTACAGTGTAGACAAGCAGGAAGCTGGGGGAACACAGCAAGCCAGGCAGCATCAGGAGGTGGAGAGGTTGACATTTCGGATATAACCCTTCAGGAATAGAGCTCCAGTCCTGAAGAAGGATTATACTTGAAATATCGACTTCTCCACCTCCTGATGCTACCTGGCTTACTGCGTTCCTCCAGCCTCCTGCTTGTCTACTTCCAGCATCTGCAGTTTTTTTTTGTCTCTAAGAAAGTGAAGTTACAGCAGGATAAAGATAAAGGTTTGGAAATAAAAGTTATGCAGTAGAAAAATATCAGGCTCAATTAGCACTGGAGATTAATACAGCATTTAACTTACAGAAATTAACCAGAAGTTATAATGTGATGTTCGGAACCTCCTCTTGAGGGAGAGGGAATCCACTCACACAAATGCAAAGTTTAAATTTACCTTCAAATCAATATTAAACTCTTAATGTAACCTGCCCAGGAAACTGACATTTTACATTTAGTTTGATTTTATTTTCATTCAAAATAAAGTTGTTATCCAGTGGGTGTCCAAACTAATTTTTGTTAGTTTGTGCTGTATAGACCAAGTTAATATTCTACCCCTATGTTACATCCTTTTATGTAAGAACTCATTGAATGCCTTTTGGATATCTTCGTATACTATATCAACTGGCTTCCCATCATTAGAACCTCTCGAAACTTTGCAAATATGATTTCTGTTTCACAAATCATAAAACAATTTTCGAAGTATATTGCTAAGATTTGCTTAAAAATGGATTCTAATATATATTCAAAGACTGATGTTAGTTAATGTTTTGAGTCCAGTGACTCTTTCTCAGAACTGAAGGAGGGTCACTCTGATTTCTCTGTACCGATGCTGCCAGACTTGCTGAGCTTTTCCAGTAACTTCTGCTTTTGTTTCTGATTTGCAGCATCCACAATTCTTTTGGTTTTTTTTACTGACATTAGTTTGACTGATCTATAGTTCCTTGTTTTCTCATCCCTCTTGTCTTGAATCGTAATGTCACATTAGTTAACTTCCAATTTGTCGAGACGATACTAGAATTTGGGAATCTTTCAAAAGACAAGACCAATGTAACCACTTATTCTGAAATTACTTCTCTTTAATCCTGGAATATAGGCCATCAGTTCCTGGAAATTTGTCAGCTTTTCATATGTTTCACTGATACTTTTCTTTTGTTGATATAGATTATTTTGTTATTAACTCTTTGTAATTAGTCCTTTATTAATAACTTGCATTATCTATGAAAACTTTTCAGCTCTAGGTTTTCAGAACAGGTCCCCAAAGCATGCTCCATCCTTAAAAATTGTACTTTGGATTGTCTTGGTTTTTAAGAGGATTGGATTTACAAACGCAGACAAAGTAAATGCCACCTGGTAGTCAGTTATTTTAATTTCTTGTGTGTAAACTCCAAACTAATACCAAAGTAAGAGAGCTTTCCAGGAAATTCAGGCAAAATTTAGCATGAAAACTCACTTTCATAGGATCTCTAAAGTGGCCCATTTTGCCCATCGAGTCCATGCTGACCCTCTGAAGAGCATCCCAGCCAGACCCACCCATTTACCCTATCCCTGTAGCCCTACATTTCCCATGGCTAATCCACTTTGCTCACACATCCCTGGACACTATGGGACAATTTAGTTTGGTCAATCCATCTAACCTGTACAAACTTTGACTGTAAGAGGACATCAGAGCACCTGGATGAAACCTCGGAGAATGTGCAAACTCCACACAGACAGCTGTTCGAGAGTGGAATCAAACCTGGATCTCTGGTACTTTGAGGCTGGAGTGCTAACTACTGAGCCATTGTGCCACCCCATTTTGGAGATAAAGATTCTGAATAAAATGCAGGAAGTACTAACCTTCTAACTTTATAGGAAACACTGCTTTCTTAAAGTGCATCAAAAGTTTTATATTTTGTGATAGCAACTTACCACAGACATCATGTTCATCAGTGCTTCTCCTAAGTACGCACAGAACATTGCTATTGGACAAAATTGGAAAAAGATATTCAGTAAGAATGAGGGACAATGACTAGTTTTCTTTAATTAGTGTTAAATTACTGCATTACATTGAAGAGGACTTCAATATCTAATATTTCTTACTTTGAAACAATTTGTCATGTGGTTCTTGTTTAAAATGTCAAGATGAGTCAATGGGACTGTATTTTACATGGGGACATACTACTCCTTCATTCTACGCCTGTTAGAAAAGTTGTTCTCAAACCAAGGAGCTTTAGAAAAGGTTGTCCTGCTACAGGTGTTATACTACAGGTGGGCTTACCGGGTAAAGGCAAGTATTTCTCCCCCTCTGTGGAAGGAATATCTGCCCTTTAGAGCTGTCAAAAAATCAGATTGGCTGACAGTTCTTGCAGTTGCAAGCAGTGCCAGAACATAGTAATGGGCACTGTAGGAAAGAATACAGTATGGATCCTGGCAAAAGATAAATTGGGCATTTTTGGGCATTGGAGGATCAACCACCCTGGAGAGGAGCTTCATTGGCTGGGGTTCACAGGTTTTGAAAGCTAGACAGGGAGGCACAAAGGATGAACTTATGATATGATCCCCGATGTGCACAGGGCACTCACTGAACAATGCCCTCTCCTTTCTTTCTGCTTTTTCACCAGCTTTGGTGAAAATATGGCTTACCAATGTTGCACATCTTCCATTTCCCAATTAATTGGTCTTAAGTATCTCAAGAGGCTTAAAGGCATGGTGGTTAGCACCTTACTTACCTGTCACACTTTACACCATCCCCAAGAAAAAAACACCCCCATGGGGTGGCTGCAGAATTCAGACTGTGGTGAAAAGTCAAGTGGCCAAAATTGTATTGGTGCTAAGAAACCAAATTATTTACATCTTGTAAGTTGATAATAATCATTTGTTGCTAAATTAATAATAAGTTGGATGCATTATTTTATACTTATAGAAATCTCCAAAACATTTGTGATCAAATTTGCATTAATTCTGCAAAAACATTCTTTACATACAGACTTCTCAGTTATTCTTTCATCAAGTACTTTAATAGGACTACAGCTTCTCACACTGGAAAAAGCTACATAAAATGTCCATATGTAAAAACAGGCTGAGGAATACAAGTATGAATTTTATAAAGAATCTAGCCAGTGACTTGATTATAGTCATAGAAAATGAAAGTCTGGGAATTGTTTCTTTCCTGGCTTGAATCAAGCAAAAGTAACTGCATAAAAACATTTAATTTTTTTAAAATGATAGATTGCTGCTTTTAAATAATGCTATTTCTGATTGAATTCTACATATCTGCCATCATTCTATGAAAGCTATAAATGACTGGACTGTCCCTCTTCACGTTCTCACATTAAACTGCTGACCATCCAATCCTCTTTTCTGGATGCTATACCAACTGACATTGCTAATAGTTCTCTGTCTTCACATATTTACTGTCTCCATTTCAAACCTGCCACCATCACCCCCTGCTCAAAGATCCCTGTCTTCAACTCTCTGGTTTCGCAAATACCATTCCATCCCAGGTGGCATGGTGGCTCTGTGGTTAGCACTGCTGCCACACAATGCTAGGAACCTGGATTCGATTCCAACCGGTCTGTATCGAGTCCGTGTCTATGAGAGTTTTTCCTGGGTGCTCTTGTTTACTTCTGTAGTCCAAGGATGTACAGTTCAGGTGGATTGGCCATGCTTAAAAAAATTGCCTCATTGTGTGCAGGCTAAGTGGATTAGCCATGGTTGGTTGATGTGAGGTTATGGGGTTAGGGTGGGATGCTCTTCAGAGGGTTAGCGCAGAGTCAGTGGGCTGAATGGGCCCTGTCTACACTGTAGGGATTCTACAGTCTACCTCCAACTTCCTTTTCTTCTCCAATGTAGATTAACATTTATTAACCCTCAAATTCATGCCTATTCCCCCACAATTACAGGTTAGCTGGAATGGAACTGATGGATGGTCAGGTTAATGGTAGAATGCTTAATGCTGGATTCTCAATATAACACTATCACAATCAAACGGATTTGAGTTGGCCAAGATGCATCCAGAGCAGTCAGGGTATCACAAATCACACATAATTTGGAGGTCTCTGATGCAATGTTACAATTATCTCCTAATGCTATTTTTGCTATGAAACTGTTTAAGATTCGCTCATTGTTTTGCTTACAACTTATTTTGAAGATAGAAGTTGCAGTTACTGAGAGAAAATGACAGCTGAGTCTTTTTTCCTCATAAAAATTTGTGAGTAGCTAACACGTTTAATGAAAAATCATACTAACAAAACCTTTTCATGTTGCTAAATTCATTATAAATGGTTATATTTAAATACAGTTTTTCCATCATATTACAAATCTTGATATAAAAATGTTCAGAAAATGACATATGGACACTATAAGTGTGCCAGCACACATCAGAGCTTTAGTATTATTGATAATATGTACCACACATTACTGCCAAGAGGTGGGTCTGCCAAGTAAGGGCATAGAACATTCCTCCCACTGCAACACAGGCCAGAACACAGTTGTAGCTCCATAATCCGTCATAGATTTTCTGGAATGGTGAACCCAGAGATAATCCTAAAAGCAAGTGACAAAACAAATTAAGTAACCGCTCAATCTCTTAATGGAAGCTATTTTCAATTTGCTTCTGTACAAATTTGCTTGTTATGTTGTTATCACAGTAAAATAACAAACCAATGGATACCATATTGCACATCTAGTTTCCTCTTTTTGTAGGGCACAAATCTAAGGAATTTTGTGGAGCATCACAGAAGACATTCAGAAGGGAGATGATGGTATAATGGGATTGTTGCTGGACTGGAAACCCAGATTAAAATTCTACAGGTCTAGGTTCAAATCTTACCAGAGCAGATGATGGAATTTAAATTCAATACGAATCAGAAATTAAAAATCTGCTGATGACCACAAAATGATTGTTGTCAAAACCTAAATGTACCAATGCCCTTCATAGAAGGAAACTACTGGCCTTCAGCAATTTGTCTGACTTTTAACTGCACCTCCAAAATGGCTTTGTAAGCCACTCTGTTGAATCATCTGCTAAAAAGTCTAAGGGAAGAAATGAATGTGGATGGACCACTTGGCATATATTAAGGCAAACACAGTCCTGTCGATCTTGAAAAGTCACCTTATCAACATCTGGAGGTGAGTGCCAAACTTGGGAGAACTTTCTCATAGACTGACATAGTCGCAGTTATGGTACCACAACTTACATGCAATATTCCTGTTCCACAGGCATTATAGATTGAGCAGAAGTGATGGCATAGTGGCATACAGTAAGGAGGGAGTTGCCCTAGGATCCATCAACTGAATCAATTGGCTCTGGATCCCATGACATCCCATGCCATCAGATAAACCATTCCAATTACCATGTACTATCTGATGAATCAGTACCCCTCCATGTTGAACAGCATTTGAAGGAAGCACTGAGGGTGTCAAGAGTACAGAATGTACTACAGATGTTGACTTCAATATTTACCACAAACAGTGATTACACATTATTACTGACTGAACTGGTCAAGTCTGAAAGGATGCAGCTATTAGATTGCATTATAACAGGTAGTGAGGAAACCAAGAAGAGGAAAAAGTGAGCTTGACCTCAGCTTCACCAATCTGCCTGCCTCAGATGCATTTGTCCATGACAGACTCAATATTAGTGACCGCCACACAGTCATTGTGGAGAAACGTCCCATCCTCACATTGAGAATACACTCCATGTATGACATTATCACTGTGCTAAATTGAATAGACTTTGAACAGGTCTAGCAACTCAAAACTCGGCATCCATGAGATGTTGTGGACCATCATCAGCAGCATAATTTTACTCCTACACAATCTACAACTTCATGGTCCAGTATATCCCTAACTCTATTATTATCATCAAGCCAACAAACCTGGCTCAATGAAGTATGCAAAAAAGGCTTGCAAGGAGCAGCATCAGGTGTATCTAAAAAGAAGCTATCAATCCAATGAAGCTAGAACACATGGCTCAGCAACTATACAACCAACAGATGCAGTCTGGACACATCTGGTTGTGGTGATGGGCAGTTAAACAATTCACTGGTTTGGAGAAGCCTCTACAAATGTCCATATTGTCAATAATGGAGGAGCCCAGTATGTCAGTGCAATAGATAAGGCCTTAGCTTTGGCAACAATCTTCAGCTGGAATTGCTGATTGGATGATCCATTTTGACCTCTACAAACATGCTCAGAATTATAGATGATAGTCTTCAGACAATTTGATTCACTCTATGTCATATTAAGCTGGAAACACTGGATTGTGCAAAGACTAAGGGTCCAGACAACATTCCAGAAACAGTATGCTCCAGAACTTGTGCGGCTAGCCAAGCTGTTCCAGTACAGTTATAATACTAGCATTTATCCATCACGTGGAAAATTGCCCTATACAGATAAAACAGGACAAATCCAACCTTGCCAAGTATTATATTAGTCTACTCTTAATGATCAGTAAAGTGATGGGGAAGGCATCATCAACAGTTACTGACACACAGTTTGGGATTCTGCCAGGACCACTGAGATATTGACTTCATGACAGTCTTTGTTCAAACACAGAAAAAAACCCAGCTGAATTGCTGAGGTGAGGTGACAGTATCTTCTCCTGACATCAAAACCGCATTTGACCCAGTGTGGCATCAAGAAGTCTAAGCAATAGGAGTCAATAGGAATCAGAAAAATACACAGAGTCATATCCAGCACAAAGAAAAATGGTTGTGATTGTGGGAGATCAATCATCTCAATTCCAGGAATAGCTCAAGGTAATGTACAAAATCCAACCACCTTCAGTTGTTTCACCAATAGTGGTGCCAACATTGTAAGGCCAGAAATGGTGACATTCTCTGCAGAGAGCACAATATTCAGTATCATTCACAATTCCTCAGATATTGAAGTAGTCCATGTACAAATGCAGCAAGAATTGGGCAATATTCAGGTTGGTGTGGCAAACAGTATCAATTCTATTCTAATGCAGCATTAGCATTGTGTCGCTATTTTTACCGTTTGGGCTGCTTTGGTTCACAAAGGCAGCTCACCTCCTCCTTTTCAAGGATAACTCGGGATGGGCAGTAAATGATAGCCCATCTGGTGACACATACGTCCAAGAATACTTTTTAAAAAATGCTGGGGTTCATTGTTCTGGCAGCCATTTCCGATGTGCCTCTTCACCTTTAGCATTTGAAGGGAGGTGATGGACTAGTGGTATTATAGCTAGGCTATTAGTCCAGAAACTCAACCAATGTTCTGGGGACCTGAGTTTGAGTCTTGACAGGGAAGAAGGCGGAATATGAATTCAATAAAAAAATCTGGAATTAGGAATCTACTGATGACCTTGAAACCATTGTAAATTGTCAGAAAAACCCATCTGGCTCTCTCCTTCAAGGAAAGAAATCTTCCATCCTCACCTGCTCTGGAATACTCATGGAATCATTCCTTACAGACAATGTCCCAGACACCACTATCACCATCCCTGGATATGGCCTGACCCATCGGCAGGACAGACTTAGCAGAGGTGGTGGCACAATGGTATACACTAGTCTTCCAGTGCAAGATCGTGGCAGAGTAAGAGGTTCCAGCCGGAGCTCCCCTGCTTTGCCTTCTTTTTTTCTTCTCTTTTCTGTAGTTTTACTCCCCTCACCCACCCCAACTTCTTAAACTTATCTGGAGGGAATAGAGAATGGAGCAGGTGAGCCCGAGTCCAGGCCGACATGGGAGACACGTGGGAGACAATGGCGGTGTGGGAGACAATGGCGGTGTGGGAGACGAGTCCTGGAGGCGGGTCGCGGGCCAGAGCCTGGCGCGTGATGCAGTCTGAACCTAGGTTGGTCTGCGAGACGAGTACTGGAGGTGAGTCATGGGCCGGAGCCCAGCACAGGAGGTAGTCTGAGTCCAAGCAAGCCTGGGGAGATGAATCCTGGTGATAGGTCCGGGCTAGAGATCTGCACAAGGAGGCAGTGAGGCCTCGAGTTCTGAGATCCGGCAGGCATGGATTCAGTGAAAAGGACTGCAATTGGAGTACTTTTAAAAAATACTTTTATTTTTATTCTGAACTTTGAGTAATTTGAGTACTTTTAAAAACTTTGTATTTCTACACTAGACTGTACTTTTCTCCCCACTCTTTCAATTCTGTAACAATTAGGTATCTGTACCTAGGTACCCTGTACCTAAGATGTTAACAATGTTAACATTGCAAAATTTTCACAGCACTCATTCAATTGCACGTAACAATAAAGGTTATTCTATTCTACAGATGTGAGGGGGTTGCTGTGGGTATCCTTAGCATTGACTCTGGACTCATGAAGTTTCATAGCTTCAGATTACACTCAGGCACAGAAGCCTCCTGTTGATTATCATGTACTGTCTTTCCTCTGCTGATAAGCCAGGAATCCTCCATGTTAATCAATACTTAGAGGAAGTTCTGAGGACAGCAAGAGTATAAAGTGTACTCTGGGTAAGGATTCTGATGCTCACTACCAAGAATGGCTTGGCAGCAGCACTATTGTTTGAACTGGTCAGGCCCTAAAGAACATAATTGTTAGACTAGGAACGTGGCAGGTTGTTATGGAAGCAAAAGAGGGAAAAATGTGCTTACCAATCTACAAGCTACAGATACATCTATCTATGATGGCATCAGTAAGAATGATCATTGCACAGTCCTTGTGGAAATGAAGTCCACCCCTTCACATTGAGAATAACCTCCATTGTGTTACATGGCATTATCACCATGTTGAATGGGGCAAACTTTGAATTGATGTAGCAATTCAAAACTGGGCATCCATGAGATGCTGTGGGCCATCAACAGCAGCAAAATTGTATTCCAACACAATCTGAACCTCATGGCCCAGTATATTCCCCCACTCAACCATTTCCATCAAACCTGGGGATCATCCCTGGTTCACTGGAAAGTGAAGGAGGGCATGCCAGAAGCAGCACCAGGCATACTTAAAAATGAGGTATCAACCTGGTGAAGCCAGCAAACAGGACTACTTGCATGGCAAACAGCACGAGCAGCAAGTGATAGACAGAGCTAAGCGATCTTTCAACCAGTAGGTCAGATCTACGTACTGAGATCTGCCACATTTGCCTGGAAATGATGGTGGACAATTAAACAATTCAAAGGAGTAGGAGGCTCCACAAATATAATCACCCTCAATGATAGAAGGGCCAATGCATCTTCAGCCAGAGGTGTCAAATGGATCATCCATCTCAGCCTGCTCCAGCAGTCCCCAATATTACAGGTACTGGTCTTCAGCCAATTTGATTCACTCCACATGATATCAAGGAACAGTTGGAGTGACTAAATACTCCAAAGGCTATGGTCTCTAACAATAATCCAGCACTGAAGACGTATGTTCCAGAAATTACCACAACCCTAAACCAAGTTGTTGCAGTACTATTACAACACTAAACTCTACCTGACAATGTGGAAAAGTGCCTCGGTATGTCATGTACACAAAAACAGGACAAATCCAACCAAGCCGATGACTAACTCAGTCCATACTAAATCATCGGTAAATTGATGGGAGGCACCATCAACAATGCTATCAAACAGCATTTCCTTGGCAATAACCTGCTCATTGATGCCTAGTTTGGGCTCTGCCAGGGCCAGTCACCTCCTGACCTCATTACAGCCGTGGTTCAAACATGGATGAAAGCAATAAATTCCAGAAGTCAGGTAAGAGTGTTGGCCCTTGAAATTAAGGCTGCTTTAGGCTGAATGCGACATCAAGGAGCCCTAGCAAAACTGGAAACAGTGGGAATCAGGGGACAAATTCTTTGCTGGTTGGAGTCATATCCCGCACATACGAAGGATGATTGTGGTTGTTAGAGGGCAGTCATCACAACCCCAGGACATCTCTGCAGGAGGTCGTCAAGGCAGTGTCCTAGGCCCAACCATCAATAGCTGCTTCACCAAAGATTGATCCTAAATCATAAGGTCAGAAGTGGGAATGTTTGCCAATGATTGCACAATGTTCAGCACAATTTGTGACTCCTGAGATACTGAAGCTGTCCATGCTCAAATGCAACAAGGTCTGGAAAATATCCAGGCTTGGGCTGACAAGCGACAAGTAACAATTGCAACACACAAATGCTAGGCAATGGCCATCTCAAATAATGACAAATCTAACTGCTACCTTTGATATCCAATGTGTTACCATCAATGAATTCCTCACCACCTCCATACTGTGGGTTTCATTGACCAGAAACTCGACTAGACTTGCCATATAAATACAATGGCTATCAGGGTAGGTCAAAGGCGAGTAACTCATCTCCTGACTTGCCAAAGCCTATCCACCATTTCCAAGGCACAAGTCAGGAGTTTAATGGCATACTTGCCTTGCCTGGAGAGATACAGCTCCAACAACACTCAGGAAGCTTGAAACCATCCAGAACAAAGCAGCCCATTTGATTGGCACCACATCTACATACATCCACTACCTCCACGACCGACACTCTGTTGCAGCATTGTGTACTATCTACAAGATACACTGCAGAAATTCACCGAAGATCCTTCACCAGCATCTTCCAAATCCACAATTACTTATATCTTGAAGGACAAGGACAGCAGATGCAAGGGAACTCTTCCAACTACAAGTTCCCCTCCCAGCCATTCACCATCCCAACTTGATAATGTACTACCATTCCTTCACTGTTGCAGGGTCAAAGTCATGGAATTGCTTCCTAAGAGCATTGTGGACATGGATGACAGTTCAAGATGACAGCTCATGACCACCCTCTCAAGGACAACCAGGGATGGGCAAACACCCATGTCCCAAGAGTGAATAAAAAAATCCTGACACCATGAGGTATTATCTTGTGTGGCAATCTTTATTGTCGCACCTTATCTGATGCCATTTGCAAATTCAAATACTCTACATCAACTGGTTCCTTCTTATCCGTCGTGCTTGTTACATTCTCAGACAAACTTTTGCAAATTTGTCAAACTTTATTTTTCTTTCATTCTATCATGTTAGTTTTGCTTGATTAAGTCTTGCTATTACCTGCTTAATATTGTATTTGAGCATTTCTCCTATGATAGATGTTAGACTAACTGGCAGCCTTCCTGATGAAGTGCTTGTGCCCGAAATGTCGATTTTCCTGATCCTCGGATGCTGCCTGATCTGCTGTGCTTTTACAGCACCACACTCTAGCATCTGTGGTCCTCATTTTCACCTAACTGGTTGATAGCTTCCTACTCTTGATTTCTCTCCATTTTTGATAAGAACAGATGTTATTCGCATGTAGAACTTACTGGAAAATGAGCAATGCATGCACTATCATTCCAGCCACTTCCACTAAGATCATGGGATGCAGGCCATTAGGTCCAAATGACTTGTTAGTGTTTACTCCTATTATTTTTCCCAGTACATTTTCCTCTTGTGAACACGATTATTTTAAGATCTTCTCTCTCTTTTGCCTTGAGATTTTCTGCTGTCTCATCTTTTGACCTATTCTCCCATTTTATTTTAGAAAATTCTGCTTTCACACTCTTGCAGTTGCCTTTGCTTTTAAGACACTAGTTTCAGACTGAAACTTCCAGCCCTCAATTTGAATGTGAAATTCTATAACGTCTTGATTCCTCTTGCCCGTAGAATCCTTTATCATGTGGTTTTCAAATACTATTGTCTCATTACACATTACCTGGTCTAAATTAGTCTGCTCCATGAATGGTTACCGAACAAATTAATCCACAAAACAGTCCCAGATATTGGACTGGAAAATCACTAAGTAAGGCAAAAGACGGGAAATTATAAGCTGATTAGCCTGACCTCAGTGGTTGGTAAGATTTTGGAGTCCATTGTGAAGTATTAGATTTCTGAATACATGGAAGTGCATGGTAAAATAGAGCAAAGTCAGCATGGCTTCATCATCAGCATACCTGACAAATCTGTTAGAATTCTTGGAGGAAATAATGAGCAGGTTAGACCAAGGAGAGACAATGGATGTTATCTATCTGGACTTCTGGAAGGCCTTTGATAAGGTCACACAAGAGGCTACTGAGTAAGATAATGACCCATGCTGTTAGAGGCAGGTTCTAGCATGGATAGAAGATTGGCTGTCTGGCAGAAGGCGGAGAGTGGGGATAAAAGGGTTCTTCTCAGGATGGAAGCTAGTGACTAGTAGTGTTCCATAAGGGTCAGTGTTAAGACCACAATTTTCCACTTTGTACATTAATGATCTGGATGAAGCAACTTGGGCATCCAGGCTAAGTTTGCAGATGATACAAAGATAGGTGGAGGGAGAATTAGTATTGAGAAGGTGGGGAGGCTGCAGAAAGATTTAGATAGGTTAGGAGAGTGGACAAAGATGTGGCAGATGAACTACAATGTGGGAACTTGTGAGGTCATGCACTTTGCTAGAAAGAATAGAGGCATGGACTATTTTCAAAATGAGAAGGAATTCAGAAATCGAAAGTGCAAAGGGATTTGCGAGTCCTGGTCCAGGTTTCTCTTAAGGTAAACTTGCAGGTTGAGTCAGTAGTAGGCAGGCAAATACAATGTGGTCATTCATCTTGAAAGGACTAGAATATAAAAGCAGAATGTACTTCTGAGGCTTTATAAAGCTCTGGTCAGACCACATTTAGAGTATTGTGAGCAATTTTGGGCCCTATACCTCAGGAAGGATGTACCGATTCTGGAGAGGGCCCATATGAGATTCAGAAGAATGATTCCAGGAAAGAAAGGCTTAACATTTGAGGAATGTTTGAAGATTCTGGAACTGTACTTGATAGAGTTTAGAAGGATGAGGAGAGACCTGATTGAAGCTTACAGAATATTGAACTGCCTGGGCAGAGTGGATGTTGGGAAGATTTTTCCATTGGCAGGAGAGATCTGAGGGCACAGCTTTAGTGTAAGGGGAAGAACGGAGATAAGGAGAAACATCTTCAGCCAGAGTGGTGAATTTGTGGAATTCATTGGCACAGAAGACTGAGGAGGCCAGGTCATTGCGTATATTTAAAATGGAGATAGATAAGTTCTTGATTGCCAAGTGGATCAAAGCTGACTGGGAGAAAGCGGTAAAATGGGGTTGAAAAGGCTATTAGCCATGATTGAATGGTACAGCAGACTCACTGGGTGGAATGGCCTAGTTTGTGCTTCCATGTCTTATGGTCTAATGGCCTTATATAGACTCCTCCTCAAGCTTACTTCTGTTAATTTGATTAAATCAGTCTACACGAAAGTTAAAAACTTCCAAAATTATTGCAGTACTTTTCTTACATTTTAAAAAAATATGTTTTCACTTAATTATGATCAGAAGACCTTCAAACTACCTCCATCTATCAATATTTATTTTGCTGGTTATTTCCACCTAAACTAACTCACATTTTCATCCTTCAGCCCAGAGTATTTTTTTCACAAATATGCAAATCTCATCTTTTAGTAACAAAGCTAAACCACCCCACTTTTCTTTCTTCCTACCCTTCCACGTTTTGCCTTGGGACCCTTCAACCACATGGCATCAACATCAACTTCACTAGTTTCCAAATCTCCCTTCCCCCCCACCTCATCCTAGATCCAACCCTCCAACTCAGCACCACACTCTTGAATTGTCCTACCAGTTCATCCGCTCCACCCTCTCCACCGACCTATCACAATTACCCCCTGCCTGTATCCAACTATATTCCTCCAGCCACACCCCCCACCCCCCACCCTCCATTTATCTCTCAGCTCCCCTTCCCCTCCACATTCCTGATGAAGGGCTTACGCCCGAAATGTCAACTCTCCTGCTCCTCTGATGCTGCCTGACCTGCTGTGCTTTTCCAGCAACACACTTTTTGACTCTATTCTTCCGAAATGTAAAATATGAGAATATTCAAGTTCCATTTTGCAACCATGTTTCTGGGATGACTGTCCAATTATAGTCATCTATTGCTATTTCTGTTATCAAATCAGTTGTCTTATTGTGAATATAGCAAACATTCAAGAAAAGAACCCTTAATTCTGTCTTTGATTTTTTTTAACAGTATAACCTTTTTCTCTGGAGTATTATTATGTGACGCACGGTGTATGGTTAATATGTATTTTAATACCATTCATTTTAGAATTAGGAGTTTGAACTTGTGGAATGTCAGATTTAGCAGGTGTGTATATTAGATTACATTATTAGATTACATTACAGTGTGGAAACAGGCCCTTCGGCCCAACAAGTCCAAACCGACCCATCGAAGCGTAACCCACCCATACCCCTACATTTACCCCTAACCTAACACTACGGGCAATTTAGCATGGCCAATTCACCTGACCTGCACATCTTTGGACTGTGGGAGGAAACCGGAGCACCCGGAGGAAACCCACGCAGACACGGGGAGAACGTGCAAACTCCACACAGTCAGTCGCCTGAGGCGGGAATTGAACCCAGGTCTCAGGCGCTGTGAGGCAGCAGTGCTAACCACTGTGCCACCGTGCAGCCCACAAGGATATGAAAGAGTTTACTGATGAATTTATAAATATTTCTGGAGTCAGTGACTTAATGTAGAGGCAACAGGATGGTGCTGATGGGAGATTTTAATTTTCCCAACATTGACTGGGATACACTTAGTGTCAGAGTTCTGGATGGGGCAGAATTTGTAAGGTGCGTCCAGGAGAGTTTTCTAGAGCAGTATGTCAATAGTCCGACGAGGGAAGGGGCCATATTGGACCTGGTGTAGGGGAATAAGCCAGGCCAGGTGGTCGAAGTTGTAGTGGAGGACTTTTTTGGGAACAGTGACCACAATTCTGTTAGTTTTAGAATACTCGTAGATAAAGATGAGAGTGGTCCTAAGGGAAGAGTACTAAACTGGGCCAAGGCCATTTATATCAAAGTTAGGTAGGAGCTGGGAAATGTAGATTGGACACAGCTATTGGAAGGGAAGTCCACATTAGATATGCGGGTGGCTTTCAAAGGTAGGTTAAAGACAGTGCAGGATAGGTATGTCCCATTGAAAGCAAAGGATAGGAAAGGCAAGATTTGTGAATCGTGGATGACAGGAGAAATCATACGACTAGCCAAGAGGAAGGAAAGCGCACATAAGGTCCAGGCAGCTAAGAACAGAACGGGCCCTGGAGGAATATCGGGAAAGTAGGACCAGTCTTAAACGAGGAATCAAGTAGGCTAAAAGGGGTCATGAAATAGCTTTAGCAAGCACAATTAAGGAGAATCCCAAAGCCTTTTCTTTGTAGCAGTGTTCACTGAGGAGAGGGACGTGATGAATGTTGAGATTAGAGATAGAAGTTTGATTGCTCTGGATCATGTTGACATAAGTAGGGAAGATGTGTTGGGTAAGCTAGAGGTTATTAAGGTGGACAAATCCCCACGACCGGATGGGATCTATCCCAGTTTGCTGAGGGAGGCGAGAGAGGAAATAGCTGGGACCCTGACAGATAACTTTGTAACATCCTTAAATACAGGTGAGGTGCCAGAGGACTGGAGGGTTGGTCATGTTGTCCCCCTGTATAAGAAGGGTAGTAGGGATATTCCAGGTAACTACAGACCAGTGAGCCTGACATCAGTGGTGGGAAAGTTGCTGGAGAAGGTACTGAGGGATATATTTATATTTGGAAAAGAATGGGCTTATCAGTGATAGGCAACATGGTTTTCTGTGGGGGAAATTGTGCCTTACCAACTTAATAGAGTTCTTTGAGGAAGTGACCAAGTTGATAGATGAAGGAAGGGCTGTAGATGTCATATACATGGATTTTAGTAAGGCGTTTGATAAGGTTCCCCGCGGTAAACTAATGGAGAAAGTGAAGTCACATGGTGTGCAGGGTGTTCTAGCTAGGTGGATAAAGAACTGATTGAGCAACAGGAGACAGAGAATAGTAGTTGAAGGGAGTTTCTCGAAATGGAGAAAGGTGACCAGTGGTGTTCCATAGGGATCAGTTCTAGGGCCACTGTTGTTTGTAATATACATAAATGATCTGGAAGAGGGCACTGTTGGTATGATCAACAAGTTTGCAGATGACACGAAGATTGGTGGAGTAGCCGAAAGCATAGGGGTCTGTCAAAGAATACAGGAGAATATAGATAGACTGGAGAGTTGGGTGGAGAAGTGGCAGATGGAGTTCAATCCAGGCAAATGTGAGGTGATGCAGTTAGGCAAATCTAATTCTAGAGCGTATTATACAGTAATTGGAAGAGCCTTGGAAAAGGCTGATGAGCAGAGAGATCTGGGAGTTCATATCCATTGTACTCTGAAGGTTGCTGCACAGAGTGGTCAAGAAGGCATATGGTATGCTTGCTTTCATTGGACAGGGTATTGTGTATAAGAGCTGGCAGGTCATGTTAAAATTGTACAAGACTTGGTTCTGCTGCATTTAGAGTATCATGTACAGTTCTGGTTGCCACAATACCAAAAGGATGTGGACGTTTTGGAGAGGGTGCAGAGAAGGTTTACGAGGATGTTGCCCGATATGGAAGGTGGTAGCTTTGAAGAGAGGGTGAGTTGGTTAGGATTGTTTTCATTAGAACAAAGTAGATTAAGGAGGGAACCTGGCTGAGGTCTATAAAATCATGAAAGTTATCGACAGGATAGATAGAGATAAACTTTTTCCCAGGGTGAAGGATTCAATAACGAGAGGTCACGCTTTCAAGGTGAGAGGAGAAATGTTTAAGGGGGATACATGTGGCAAGTACTTTACACAGAGGGTGGTAGGTGCCTGGAACGCATTGCCAACAGACATAGTAGAGGCGGGCATGGTAGATTCATTTAAGAGGCATCTGGACAGATGCATGATAGGTGGGAAGCAGAGGGATACAGATGCTGAGGAATTGGGCAACAGGTTTAGACAGGAGATTTGGATTGGCTCAGGCTTGGAGGCCCAAAGGGCCTGTACCTAGGCTGTAAATTTTCTTTGTTCTCTTTGTTCTTTTAATGTAAAAGAAACAGTATGTGAGATATAAGTCTTGGGGCTAATGGCAATTTGTTTACATTGGGGGAGGTTTTATGAGCAAACAAAGTAAACAGTAATGTGCATTTAGCTTCAGTTAGAAAGATGAGGAGTTGTATTTTTTCAGTTTAAGGGAGATTAACAGTTATTAACTATGAATATATACAAACTAGTTAAACTCTAAAAGCCTTCTAACACACACACACACTCACAAAATAATTGTAAGGAATAAAAACCCTGGGAAACAGTTCAATGATGGGGTGTTCTTGTTTCCCATGTGGTTCAGTTCTCTGATCTTTTCCTTTGCCTTTTCACAGGAGGTAGTGACTAACTGGTTCACAAATTATAAAGTATCTGACTAACTCATTAAAAGTAACAGTTTGCAGTTACTGGTAGCGAATAAATACTGGATTTCTTCAGGCATTCGGCATTTTATTGAAATGAACATCATCTGCCTTTCAGCAGTCTGAAGGCTTCTTCTAGTATTGTTTACAGCCCCAAGCTGTTCACCCACCAACAACTAATCCAATTATTGTTGTCAGTCTGGTGGCCTTTGGCGTCCACAACTAGCCACAATTCCACAAACGAATCAACAAGTTATTGCAGCTAAATCTCACTGTGTTCACAGGCAGTCACCAGTTATGAATGGTTCCATCCTCAAGTTTATTTGTAAGTCAATTTATAATGTAAGTCAGAACACAATAAAATACAGTTCAATATAAAATAGCCATTTATAAGTACAAGCAAATGTTGGCACATCAGATATTTAAAAATATTACTAATATGGCATCTTGTGTGTAAGTATAAGCATTCACTCATAAGTCAGACATTAGTAAATTGGGGACCCCCATCCACACACTCAAGCTATGCCATCTCCTCTGACAACTCTTCCCCCTGTTTGCAAAGCAGCAGTGTAAAAACAACTTAAAATGAGTTTCAGTAACTCAGTTTTCAAACGTACAGCAATTCCTTCTGCAATTCTTTGCTCTGAAGCAGTCACTTTCCCAATTCAGTCAAGATAAAATATGAAGTAAAATTTAAAGATATAGCCTTTACAAGTGAAGCAAGAGTCTGATCATTCTCGTGGCACGAAGTGTATATAGTTATTAGAATGTGAGTAAGCACATACATTGAAAAGACAATTGGCTCCACCAATTTCTCTTTCGTAAAGCATCCAACCTCCTCCAAGACTTCTCATACAACAATACATTTTTAGCTGACAAAAGTATCAAATGAAAAGTAAACTAGCCAGTTTAATATCTGCCAAATGAAAGACAAAGGCTAAGCTCATGGAAATTTATGTAAGAATATAAGAACCAGGAGTAGGCCATCTGGCCCCTCGAGCCTGCTCCACCATTTAATAAGATCATGGCTGATCTTTTCGTGGCCTCAGCTCTACTTAACCACCCTCTCAGCATAACCCTTAATTTCTTTACTGTTCGAAAAATTATCTATCGTAGCTTTAAAAACATTCAATGAGGGAGACTCAACTACTTTACTGTACATGGAATTCCACAGATTCACAACCCTCTGGGTGAAGAAGTTCCTTCTTAATTCAGTTATCAATCTGCTCCCCCTAAATTTGAGGCTATGCCCTCTTGTCCTCGTTTTACCTGCCAGTGGAACCAACCTCTCTACTTAAATCTTATCTATTCCCTTCATAATCTAATACATTTCTATAAGATCCCCCCTCTTTCTTTTAAATTCCAATGAATGTAATCCCAGTCTACTCAGTCTCTCCTCAAAGGCCAACCCGCTCAACTCCGGAATCAACTTAGTGAACCTCCTCTGCACTTCCTCTAGTGCCAGTATATTCTTTCTCAAGTAAGGAGACCAAAACTGAATGCAGTACTCCAGGTGTGGCCTCACCAGTACCCTATACAGCTGTAACATAACCTCCCTGTTTTTAAACTCAATCCCTTTAGCAATGAAGGACAAAGTTGCATTTTCCTTGTACTTATCTGTTGCACCTGTAGACCAACCTTCTGTGATTCATGCACAAGGACACCCAGGTCCCTCTGCACAGCAGCATCCCACAACTTTTTAACCATTCAAATAATAGACCTTTTTACTATTATTCTTACCAAAATGGATGACTTTACATTTATTAGCATTGTACTCCATCTGCCAGACCTTTGCCCACTCATTTAAACTATCTATGTCCCTCTGCAAAGTTTCATAGTACTATGCATACTTTGTCCTACCACTCAGCTTCGTGTCATCCACAGACATCACACGTGGTCCCCAACTCCAAATAATCTATGTAAATTGTGAATAATTGCAGTCCGAACGGTGATCCCTGAAGCACACCACTAGTCACTGATTGTCAACTAGAAAAACACTCATTCATCCCCACTCTTTACTTCCTGCTAGTTAATCAATCCTCTATCCATGCTAATACATTACCCATAACACCATGCATCTTTATCTTATGCAGCAGTCTTTTGTGTGGCACCTTGTCAAATGCCTTTTGGAAATCTAGATGCACCACATCTACTGGGTCCCCATTGTCCACTGTGCTCATAATGTTTTCATAGAATTCCAGTAGATTAGTTAAGCATGACCTGTCTTTTATGAACCCATGCTGCGTCTGCCCAACAGAACAATTTCTATCTAGATGTCTTCCTATTTCTTCCTGATAATAAATTCAAGCCTTTTCCCACTACAGAAGTTAAGCTAACCAGTCTATAATTCCTTATCTTTTGTCTACCTCCTTTTTTAAACAGTGGTGTCACAGTTGCCGTTTTCCAACCTGCTGGAACTGCTCCAGAGTCCAGTGAATTTTGGAAAATTACCACAAGTGCATTTGCTATTGCTGACTGAGGAGGGAGCGTATTCCTGGGCTGGGGGAGAAAAGTAGGAAGCGGTGGTGAGGGTTAAAAGAAAGCGGGTTGGTCAAAGAAACACATTTAAGAAGTAATTTAAAGGAGGAAATATTGGTAGAATGGCAGAGGGATTTAGGGAGAGAATTCCAAAGTTTAGGATCTGGACAGCTAAAGGCATGACAATCAGTGGTGGAGCAATTAAAAATAGGGGTGTTCAAGCAACCAGAATTGGAAGAATGCAGAATGCATAGTGCTTTTAAGCAGGTGAAAATTACAGAACTAAGAAGCTGGTAAGCACATGGAAGAATTTAAACAATAATGAGATTTTAAAATCAAAGCATAGGTTTACTGGGACCCTCTGCAGGTTAGATAACTCAGAGGAGATAGGTGAATGGAACTTGCTGTGAATTAAGATATACACAGCAGAGTTTGGGATGACGTCAATTTTTCAATTATAGAGCAAGTTGGCCAGGAATGTGTTGGACTAATCATGTCTAGAGGTAACAAAGGCATGGATGAGGATTTCACCAAAAGATGAGGCAAACAGGAAGGCCATCGTTGACTGTGGCACATTTTAACCAATTCCAGATAATATTTGATTCTTTACTTAGTCAAGAATCTATTCATATCTGCTTTAGAAATATTCAGTGACACTGCCTCCGTTGTTCACTAAGCAAAAGAGTTGCAAACACCCACCATCTACAAAAGAATCCTTATTTTTGTCTTAAATGAGTTATGCCTGTTTTTTAAACTTTGTCCCCTGATCTAGTTCATCCCACAAGAGGATACCTTCTTTTCAAGTATACACCTTTTCAAGTGTCCTCAATATAATATCATTCAAGTAGATCAACTCTCATTCTTCAAAATTCCAATGAATATAGGTCTAACCTTTCCTCAGAACATTTTACTCCTTATTCTAGGAATCATTCAAGTGAAACACCTCATGTAACTGAGAAATAGGAGGCAGCTAATGATAGATTCGAGGGGGTGACCAATGGTTTTGCTGTGGGATGAAGAAGAGAAGGAATTGCTGGTTATATTCTGGGTGTGATTGGATGGCCCTTCTTCACAATTTATAGTTATGTTGTAGCTACAAGTTGAAATCTGAATTGCAATTTTAATAAGATATACTTAATTGAAATAAACACATCCACAAAAATCAAACTGCAACTAATTTAATCACATATGAAGTGTCGTATGGGATTCACATCTCTGCTAAATCTTGCTTTAGTAAAAGTCACACTGTCTCACAAATTAATCCTGTGTTGCTGATGAAGTTAGCACACTCACAATAATGATGTGCATAATTTGACTGCCATATCATAAGGTCCAGGCATAACATTATTTACCTCATTAGTTTGAGCTGTTTGATTATCATGATTTTTGTATCAGCTTTGGCTCAGTTGTTACTGTGCCAATAGATTTGGTGATTCAACTTTCATGTTAGGACATCAGCAAAGAATGTAGGAAGGCACTTTAGGATGAAACAGGCACGTCATTTACATGAAATATTAAATTCAGGTTAAAGTGGATACAATAAATGGCATATTACTATCTCAAAAAATGGCAACCTCCTAGTGTTAAGTCAATACTCAACTCTCAACCAAAAATAGATATTGAGCCATTCATTTCACTTTTTAATTGTGGTACTTTGTTATGGATTGCATTAATGAAAAGTAATTTATAAGCGTGAATATCTTAAAACTTGTGATTGTGCCTTAATGGGAAGGCCTCACTGCCATAAAAAAACCTTAAAATTCTCTTTTACTTGATCTCTGTTTAAGTGTTGATTCTTCTCCTTCACACAGATAATGCTCAAGACGTTGTGTTTCTCAAGCTTTTATTTTTCTTATTTCAGATTTCCAGCATCCACAGAATTTTTCTTTAATATTAAGCTTAAATTTGTATCTTCTGTTAGATCGTTCTACCACTGGAAACAATTGTTCCTTATTTACTCCATCAAAGCTTTTAAAAGGGTGTAGTTTACTACATAATGATTTGCCAGTAATACAAAGAGGCCTTTACCAGATATCACAATGGGATCCTTGGAGTGATGTGAGTGGGGCAGGATTGGGGTTTGAGGACAACGTATAGATAGTGTGGACCGGAAGGTCTTTCAGATTTAAAGGCAGGGGTTTCCTAATACCAGCTTCTTTGATTGGGTGCTAAGTGCCTTTGAAAGATGGACCTCCTGGAATACTGCTGGTAAACGTGACAAAGTTTGCTTTCAACCTTCATGATGAAAGGCTACCTCATGCAAGGTGGGGAAAGTCCCTTAAACACAGATAATGACCTTAGTTGGCTAAATAATGGGTCTAAGCAGCCAGCAAGCAGATTCCCTACACTGGCCTATTTTCACCATGGACTTAACATCACTGTTTCTGGAATCTTCTGGTGCAATCTTACCTGCCAGTATACCGAGACAGGATCCAATTGTAGCTTGTAGGCATATAATTGGAGATGAGATTATTAATGCAATAAGGAACATGCCACCAGTCCAGGGATTGTCACAACCAAACACCTGGGCAACACCCACTGGGACAGCTCTAAGAAGCTGATTAAAAAATAAACAATAAGTCATTATTTGATTGATGTAAACATGATGCCATGGAAGCTTTGGCATGTAATCAAAAATGTTGTTTAGGATCTTAAAATCATTCAGTTTCACATGTAACATTTTGTTGCAAATACTTAATACTGCTGACATGTAAATGTATATTATATAAATAACATATGTACATTTGTCGTTAATTAAAATAATTTTTCCACAATAAACAAGTTAAGATTCTCCAGAAGATTTGCTCACCATGGTAACACTGAGATCTGGCCATGTGACATTGAATGGTCCAGTCACAGGCTGAATGAGAACCTGGGGAAAATGTTGGTTGTTATGTCCTGTGGCAGCCATAAACATCGACAGAATAATATTAAAAGGCAGCGTGAAAATAGGCAGATCCCATTTTTCCATTATGGAGGCCAAAGCACTTGAAAGCACAGGGCTGCAACAGAGAAATTATTTTACTGCAAATATGAATTGACTACCTAATTAATTTATCGAATACTTAGTTATGTTTCTAAAGTTCAGGAAATGGTAAATTTTGCATTGCAAGTAATTCCTTCTTTAAAGAACAGTAACAACAACTTGCATTTAAACAGAACCTTTACATCCCAGGGTGTGTCACAAAAACTAGGAGAAAATGAGGACTGCAGATGCTGGAGATCAGAGTCGAAGAGTGTGGTGCTCGAAAAGCTAATGTTTGAAAAGTCAATTCTCCTGCTCCTCGGGTACTGCCTGACCAGCTGTGCTTTTTCAGCACCCCACTCTTCGATTGTGTCACAAAAGCATTATCAAACAAAAAAAGTCACATATAAAGATATTAGACAGGTGACTAAAAGTTTGCTGGAAGACATTTTGCAGGATGGGATATAAGAAAGTGACTGAGATCATTGGAATAATTGAAACTGCAACTAAAATATGGTGAGAATGAAGGTTGGTATGTAGATGAGAAAGAGGATGCGGTCGATGATTGCTTGGTCATCTCCGAAAGCAACAATGTAAGAAACCACCATAGGAAGTCCTCTAGATATTATCGGAATTGTATTGAGTTATTAATACTTCAAATAACATTTTGAAAATTGTGTTGTTTTTTGTCAGTGGTGAACAAAACATAGGACCTCATCATTTTAAGAGGTAAATGAAATACAAAGGTAGCTTAATATGAAAACCAAAGAAACTCCTCTCAGACAACTCCACATAACAACAATAAATTTGTAATCTGATTTTCTATGAACAGAGCTAGAAATATGATGGTCATTATTTTGAAGAAAGATTGAAAAAAATGCATGAAATGGATGCTATTACAAGGTAAGCTTGTTTGAAAATGTGCTTGCAGCATGGAATTTTGGACTTATTCACTGATTAATATCATTTGAACTTGCCGAGAGCTGATAAGGCAGACTCCTGCTGATTTAACACTCGGGCTCTAATTAAAAACAGTTTTCATGGAGCAGTGTACGTGGACCCCAAGCATTCACTTCAGTGAAGGTGAGTAGTGTGATGACTGATGCAAATCAATATATGGGATGAATGACTCAGAGTGTAAATGAGAGGGCACATAGGTTTTTAGATTCAACATTAGAGATCCTGCTGGAGAAAGCCCAGAGAAGGAGTAATATGCTGAAGGTATAGGGGAGAAGGGATCCAAGTTGGTCTCCTGTTCCCATATCACACTGCAGCTGATGCTCATCTGTCTGGCCTCATGTCCACCTCCCATTCTCCTGCAGACTAAGGGGGTTTTGTAGCAAGATGCAGATAATCATCTTCCTTCTTGTGATTCCTGTGAAGTGCCCTATCTGATAGAATAGCACAGCATTTACCCCTGTATTCCTTTCAGACAAAGTCCTCAGAGAAATGCCAAAACAAATGCTGATAAAGTTCTGAAGGATCACTGGACTCAAAATTAATTCTCTTTTCTCTTCACATGCTGCCAGACCTGTTCAGTTTCTCCAGCAATTTATGTTTTTGTTCCAGATTTCCAGCAGCTGCAGTTCTTTGTTTTATACAATTATGTTGAAAAAGATGTTGGAGAAGATTTGACAAAGTGTCCCATAGAAATTCCTGATGTGTTTCAAAAGTTTTCTTCAAAACTTCAGCAACATCTGAATAGTAAAAGGTGATTTTTGCCTTTAAGTCACTCTTGTGATCAGTGATAGGATGCAGTGCTATTCAACAGAATGACACAGCCCCTTCAGGTTCATATATCTTTAAAATGTCACAAATAGGTGCAGAAAATAAATAAGAAAGCTAATGGAATGCTGGGTTTTATATCCAGAGACTAGGATGTGGAAGTTATGCTGTAGTTTTACAAAACCCAGATTAGGAAAAGCACACCAGATCAGGCAGCATCCGAGGAGTAGGAGAATCAACATTTTGGGCATAAGCCCTTCATCAGGAATTAGGCTGGTGGGCCGGGGGGGCTGAGAGATAAATGGGAGGGGGATTGGAGTTGGGGAAGGTAGCTGAGAAAGCGATAGGTGGATGAAGATGAGGGAGAAGGTGATAGGTTGGAGAGGGTGGAGTGGATAGATGGGAAAGGTGATGGACAGGTCAGGAGGGCGGTGCTGAGTGGCTTGGGACTGGGATAATGTGGGGGGAGGGGAAATGAGGAAACTGTTGAAATCCACATTCATCCCGTGTGTTTGCAGAATCCCAAGGCGGAATATGAGGTGTTCTTCCTCCACGCGGTAACAGTTTGGCATTAGAGGACACCCAGGATCTGCATGTCCTTGACGGAGTGGGAGGGGGATTTGAAGTGTTCAGCCACGGGACGGTGGGGTTGGTGGGTGCGGGTGTGCCAGAGATGTTCTCTGAAATGATCGATTCCACAAGGAGTACTGAGAGCATAATTGGGCACCACACCTTCGGAAGGATTCTTGACCTTGGAGGGAGTACAATTTAGGTTTACAAGGATGACAGACTTCAGGGGTTAAGTTACGAGGAAAGATTATAAAAATTTGGCCTGTTTTCTCTAGAGTTTTGAAATATATGATCAAAGTCTTCAAAATATTAACAGCAAAAGATAGGGTAGATAAAGATAAACTATTTCCACTGGTTGAGGATTCTAGAATTAGAGGCATAGTGTGAGAATTAGGGCCAGATCGTTCAGGAGAGATGTTAGGAAGCACTTCTATAAACAAAGGGTGGTAGAGGTTTGGAGCACTCTTCCACAAATCACAGTGGCTGCTGGATTCAGTTGTTAATTTTAAATCTATCAGAGATGAACTTTTGTTAAGTGAAAGTATTAAGGGAAATGGGCCAAAAGCAGGTATATGGAGTTAGGCCACAAATCAGCCATGATATCACTGATTGGTGGAACAGACTCAATGGTCTAGTCCTGCTTCTATGTTCATATGTCGTTATGCTCCTAATGGTGGAGCAGACTTGATGGGCTAAATGGTCCACTTCTGCTCCTGTGTCTTATGATCTTAAATTGTAGAACAGAACCCATGGTCTGAATTTGTTGAACTCAGTGTTGAGTCCTGAAGGTTTTAAAATGCCGAAATGTAAAATAAGGTGCTGTTCCTTCAGCTTGCATTGGAATACTGCAGCAGACCTCAAACAAAAAATGGTTAGCACGGCAGCAAGATGGTGTATTAAAATGGTAAGTGACAGAAGGTCAGGTCTTTCTTGAGGACAGAGCATACTGAGGACAGGGCAGAATCTGTCAGGCAGTATGCATTTTGTTTCACAAATGTTGAGAAGACCCCATTTGTGAGCAGCCAACACAGTAGACCAGTTTGATTTAAGTACGAGTAAATTGTTGATCACCTGGTTAGTTTGGAGCCTTGGGCATTGAGGAGAGTGGAAGGAAAAGCAAAAGCATTACACCTTCTAACTAGAACTAGGAGGCATAGCTTCAAAATAAGGGGGCGCAGATTTAGGGCTGAGTTCAAGAGGAACTTCTTCTCCCAAGAGATTGTGAATCTATGGAATTCCCTACCCATTGAAGTAGTTGAGGCTACCTTGTTGAATGTTCTTAAGGCAAAGATAGGTCGATTTTTGAACAGTAAAGGAATTAAGGGTTATGCTGAGCAGGCAGATAAGTGGAGCTGAGTCCACAAAAAGATCAGCCATGATCTTATTGAATGGCGGTGCAGGGTCAAGGGACCAGATTGCCTATGTCTGCTCCAATTTTGTAAGTTCTTATGTGATAGTATGGCAAAATGCCACCCAGAGGTGAAGAGATGTTGGGAGTGACAGAGGAGTGGATCAGAGTGTAGTGGAGGGTCCCTGCAAAATGTTGACAGGGAAGGTAGGCAAAGATATTTATGGTGATGACATCCTGATGGAAGTGGCCAAACCGGCAGAGAACGAACCTTTGAATATGGAGGCTGGGTGGGGTGGAAAATGAGGACAAGAGGAACCCTAAATTGTTCTAAGAGAGAATGGAAAGGTCAGTTTGGATAACTTAGAGAATGGGGAGTTCTTGGAATTCTTTACCCCAGATGGCTGTAGAGGCTTGGTGATTGAGCATATTCAAAATAGAAATCAGTAGATTTCTGGATATTAAAGTGGTATGGGAATTGTGTAGGAAAATGGCAGGAGGGCGGGGGATCAGTCATGACTCGCTGAACGGTAAAGTAATTTCAAGGGCCAAATAGGCTAATCCTGCTCCAATCTCCCATGTTCCTATGTAACAGGACCTTCTGTAAATGTCTCAGTTTGGCTGGAGGCTAAAGTGTGGCTAATGAAGCAGCAGATAAGAAAAATGTTTCATTTCTTCCAATAACTCCGTATTAACAAAATCTGCCATGACCTGCTGAATATCTCCAGAATTTCCTGTTTGTTTCCGATTTCCATCATCCGCAGTATTTTGCTTTTACTGTTTATTTCAAATCACACCACAGCAGCAGGATATTTCACATTTAATTAAATAAGTTTGGAATAAAAGCTAATCATGGTGGCCATGATGCTAACAGACTGTCAGAAAATTAAATCTGGTCCTGTCCTACCCAGCCTAGATATGACTCGAAACCCACAATAATGTGACTTTTATGATTAACTGTCCTCTGAAATGGCCTTGAGTCATTTGTATGTAATTATTAGCTGGATGCCTAAAACTTCCTCCTTACAGCACTGTTGGTACATATGTCAACATGTTTTAATTGGAGAAAATCTGCAGAAAGCTACAGAACAGAAGGATTTGGAAATCCTCAGCCATGAATCACAAAAAGCTAGCATCCAAGTTCAGTGGGTAATATTGAAGAAATATGGAATGTCGGCATTCATTTTAAAGACAATGCAGTATAAAAATAGGATGGTTTTACGAAAACTATATAAGGCCATGAATGTGACCATAGCTAGATTACTGTGAACAGTTTTGGTCCTTGTATCTAAGAATATTCATGAGGCTGAAAGCAGATGTATAAGGACTGTCCAATGAGGACAGGTTGAGTAAATTGGACCAGTACTTATTGCTATAGAGAAGAATGAGAGGCAAACTCAATGATACATTCAAGATTCTTAGGGGGCTTGACAGAATAGATGCGAAAAGGTTGTTTCCCATTGTGCAATGGTCTAGAACCAGAGGATATGGTTTCAGAATAAGGGGTCTCACATTTAAGACAGAGGTGATGAGGGATTTCTTCTCTACGATGGTTGTGAGTCTGCGAAATTCTTTACCACAGAGAGCTGTTGTGACATTAAGTATATTCAAGGCTGAGATAGCCAGATTTTTAATCAGTAAGGGAATTGAGGATTCTGGGGAAAAGGCAGGAAAATGGTGTTGAGGATTGTCAGATCAGCCGTGATCTCATGAATAGCGGAGTAAACTCGATGGACTGAACAGCCTACTTCAGCTGCTACATTTTACAACAACTGCGATCATAGAGTCATAGAGATGTACAGCATGGAAACAGACCCTTCAGTCCAACCCGTCCATGCCGACCAGATATCACAACTCAATCTAGTCCCACCTGCCAGCACCCGGCCCATATGCCTCCAAACCCTGCCTATTCCTATACCCATCCAATGCCTTTTAAATGTTGCAATTGTACCAGCCTCCACCGCTTTCTCTGGCTGCTCATTCCATACACGTACGATCCTCTGTGTGAAAATATTGCCCCTTAGGTCTCTTTAATATCTTTCCCTCTCATCCTAAACCTATGCCCTCTGGACTCTCCGACCCAGGGAAAATACTTTGGCTATTTATCCTATCCACGCCCCTCATGATTTTGTAAACCTTTATAAGGTGAACCCTTAATTTCCGATGCTCCAGGGAAAACAGCCCCAGCCTGTTAAGCCTCTCCCTATAGCTCAAATCCTTCAACCCTGGCAACATCCTTGTAAATCTTTTTTGAACCCTTCAAAGTTTCACAACATCTTTCCAATACGAAGGAGACCAGAATTGCACACAATAGTCCAACAGTGGCCTAACCAATGTCCTGTACAGTCACAACATGGCCTCCCAACTCCTGTACTCAACACTCTGACCAATAAAAGAAAGCATACCAAACGCTTTCTTCACTATCCTATCTACCTGCGACTCCACTTTCAAGAAGCTATGAAGCCGCACTCCAAGATCTCTTTGTTCAGCAACGCTCCTTCAGACCTTACCATTAAGTGTATAAGTCCTGCTAAGATTTGCTTTCCCAAAATGCAGCACCTCGCATTTATCTGAATTAAATTCCATCTGCCACTTCTCAGCCCATTGGCCCATCTGATCAAGATCCTGTTGTAATCTCAGGTAACCTTCTTCGCTGTCCATTACACTTCCAATTTTGGTGTCATCTGCAAACTTACTAACTGTACCTCTTATGCTCACATCCAAATCATTTATGTAAATGACAAAACGTAGAGGACCCAGCACCGATCCTTGTGGAATTCCACTGGTTACATGCCTCCAGTCTGAAAAACAACCCTCCACCACCACCCTCTGTCTTCTACCTTTGAGCCAGTTCTGTATCCAAATGGCTAGTTCTCCCTGTATTCCATGAGATCTAATCCCATGGGGAAACTTGTTGAACGCCTTCCTGAAGTCCATATAGATCACATCTAGTGCTCTGCCCTCATCAATCCTCTTTGTTACTTTTTCAAAAAACTCAATTAAGTTTGTGAGACATGATTTCCCACGCACAAAGCCATGTTGACTATCCCTAATCAGTCCTTGCCTTTCCAAATACATGTACATCCTGCCCCTCAGGATTCCCTGCAACAACTTGCCAACCACTGATATCAGGCTCACTGGTCTCTTGTTCCCTGGCTTGTCCTTACCATTCTTCTTAAACAGTGGCACCACGTTTGCCAACCTCCAGTCTTCCAGCACCTCACCTGTGACTATCGACGATACAAATATCTCAGCAAGAGGCCCAGCAATCACTTCTCTTGCTTCCCACAGAGTTCTAGGATACACCTGATCAGGTCCTAGGGATTTATCCATCTTTCTGCGTTTTAAGACATCCAGCACTTCCTCCTCTGTAATATGGACATTTTGTAAGGTGTCACCATCTATTTCCCTATATTCTATATCTTCCATACCCTTTTCCACAGTAAATACTGATGCAAAATACTCGTTTAGTATCTCCCCCATTTTCTGTGGCTCCACACAAAGGCTGCCTTGCTGATCTTTGATGGGCCCTATTCGCTCCCTAGTTACCCTTTTGTCCTTAATGCATTTGTAAAAACCCTTTGGATTCTTCTTAATTCTATTTACCAAAGCTATCTCATGTCCCCATTTTGCCCTCCTTATTTCCCTCTTAAGTATACTCCTACTGCCTTTATACTCTTCTAAGGATTCACTCAATCTATCCTGTCGATACCTGACATATGCTTCCTTCTTTTTCTTAACCAAACCCTCAATTTCTTTCGTCATCCAGCATTTCCTATACCTACTAACCTTTCCTTTCACCCTAACAGGAATATACTTTCTCTGGATTCTCATTATCTCATTCCTGAAGGCTTCCCATTTTCCAGCCGTCCCTGTACCTGCAAACATCTGCCCCCAATCAGCTTTTGAAAGTTCTTGCCTAATACCGTCAAAATTAGCCTCCCTCCAATTTAGAACTTCAACTTTTAGATCTGGTCTATCCTTTTCCGTCATTATTTTAAAACTAATAGAATTATGGTCGCTGGCCCCAAAGTGCTCCCCCACTGACACCTCAGTCACCTGCCCTGCCTTAATTCCCAAGAATAGGTCAAGTTTTGAACCTTCTTTAGTAGGTACATCCACATACTGAATCAGAAAATTGTCTTGTACACATTTAGCAAATTCCTCTCCATCTAAACCCTTGACACTATGGCAGTCCCAGTATATGTTTGGAAAGTTAAAATCCTCTACCATAACCACCCTATTATTCTTACAGATAGCTGAGATCTCCTTACATGTTTGTTTCTCAACTTCCCTCCGACTATTAGGGGTTCTATAATACAATCCCAATAAGGTTATCATCCCTTTCTTATTTCTCAGTTCCACCCAAATAACTTCCCTGGATGTATTTCCAGGAATATCCTCCTTCAGCACAGTTGTAATGCTATCCCTTATCAAAAACCTTACGCCCCCGACCCCACTCCTCTCTTGCCTCCCTTTCTATCCTTCCTGTGGCATTTGTATCCTGAAACATTAATCTGCCAGTCCTGCCCATCCCTGAGCCATATTTCTGTAATTGCTATGATATCCCAGTCCCATGTTCCTAACCATACCCTGAGTTCATCTGCCTTCCCCGTTAGGCCCCTTGCATTGAAATAAATGCAGTTTCATTTATTAATCCTACCCTGTCCCTGCCTGCCCTGACTGTTTGACTCTCTTCTGTTCTCAACTGTACCAGTCTTAGATTGATCTCTTTCCTCACTATCTCCCTGGGTTTCCCCCCCCCCCCACCACCACCTTACTAGTTTAAATCCTCCTGAGCAGCTCTCGCAAATTTCCCTGCCACTGTATTAGTACCCTTCCAATGTAGGTGCAAACTGTCCTTCTTGTACAGGTCACTTCTATCCCAAAAGAGATTCCAATGATCCAAAAATGTGAATCCTTCTCCCATACACCAGCTCCTCAGCCATGCATTCTCTGCTCTATCCTCCGATTCCTGCCCTGACTAGCCCGTATCACCGGGAGTATTCCAGATATTACTACTTTCGAGGACCTTCTTTTTAAATACCTGCCTAATTCTCTTTAATTCCCCCTTCAGAATCTCAACCTTCTCCCTTCCTATGTCATTGGTTCCAATGTGTACTATGACCTCCTGCTGGCCCCTCTCCCCCTTGACAACATTCTGCACCCTCTCTGAGACATCCTTGATCCTGGCACAAGGGAAGCAACACACCATTCTGACTTTTAGCAGCATATCTCCAAAGATAATGAGAAATAAGCAACAAGTATGGGCCTTGCCTGTGGTATCCAGGTCTCCTGAATATTTTTGTACTTTTAAGAGAAAAGACAATGCTGGCTCTTTTGTTTCTATTATCTTTTAATATTGCATTAAGGCTCCTGACTCTTATAATGTTCATAATATAATAGACCACTAATCACATACTTTTAATTGTTCACTTTCAATTGCATGAAGAAAATAAGGATTAATAATGGAAAAAAACCTAAAAAGCAAGTGATTAAAGTTTAAGAAATTAATTACTCCAGATAGAATCCATTAAATGCTTGCAACATAAAGGTTGAACATGAAAACTGTCTTAAATGCACTGTAGCTCGTTAAAAATAGGAATAAAAAGATTAGAAAATAGTATTCTGATTTGTTTTAGAAGGTCAAATTTATAATCCTGTGTAATATGAGCCAGCTAGCACGACATTAAAAACACTGAAGTTAATTACAAAGGAAGGAAGTCAACCTTATTTAACACGAATAAAGGGAATAACTTGATGCCAAAATAGGGATTATGATAGATGAGCAGATCATGCTTAACAAATTTATTGCTAAGACATTTCTCATAGAGTCACAGAGTCATACAGCATAGAAACAGACCCTTCTGTCCAACTGGTCCCCGCCGACCATGTTCCCAAACTAAACTAGTCCCACTTAAAGTCATAGAGTCATAGAGATGTACAGCATGGAAACAGACCCTTCGGTCCAACCGGTCCATGCCGACCAGATATCCCAAACCAATCTCGTCCCACCTGCCAACAGCCGGCCCATATCCCTCCAAACTCTTCCTATTCATATACCCATCCAAATGCCTCTTAAATGTTGCAATTGCACCACATCCTCTGGCAGCTCATTCTATACACGTACCACCCTCTGCGTGAAAAAGTTGCCCCTTAGGTCTCTTTTATATCTTTCCCCTCTCACCCTAAACCTATGCCCTCTAGTTCTGGATTCCCCGACCCAGGGAAAAGACATTGTCTATTTATCCTATCCATGCCCCTCATAATTTTATAAACCTCTATAAGATCACCCCTCAGCCTCCGACGCTCCAGGGAAAACAGCCCCAGCCTGTTCAGCCTCTCCCTGTAGCTCAAATCCTCCAACCCTGGCAACAATCCTTGTAAATCTTTTCTGAACCCTTTCAAGTTTCACAACATCTTTCTGATAGGAAGGAGACCAGAATTGCATGCACTATTCCAACAGTGGCCTAACCAATGTCCTGCATTTGGCCCATATCTCTCCAAACCTTTCCTATACTTAGCCAAATATCTTTTAAATATTGTAATTGTACCTGCATTTACCACTTCCATTGGTAGTTCATTCCACAGACAAACCACCCTCTGTGTAAAAAGGTTGCCCTTCATGTCTTTTTTAAAACTTTCTCCTTTCACCTTAAAAAATGCCCCTAGTTTTTATGCCACTAGATATGCAATCTGGAGATCTTAGTTCAAGTCCTATTATAACAGTTGTGGAATTTAAATTCAGTTAAGAAAATAAATAAAATTTTAAAATTACTCTCACAAACTATCTTTAGGGAAGAAAACATACTATTCTTACCTGGTCTGGCTGCAGTCTACTGCCCTCACAAATGGCTCACAATTATATCAAACTCTTTGTAAAAGTATAAAATGAATATAACCAGATGGATGACTCAATTAAAACAGAAGTACTAAATATGGTGCATCCAGCATGTGACCATCGTAAATCATCCTCATTAACATTTGAGGATGCAACAGAATTGTGGTGTCTCACATAGGTCCATAACAAATAGAAGAAGTGGGCCAATTAGCCCCTCAAGCCTGTCCTGCCATTCAACAAAATCATGGTTAGAGACAAACAAAAAACTGCAGAAGCTGGAATCCAAAGTAGACAAGCGAGTTGGAGAAGTTGATGTTTCGGGTATACCCGAAACATTGACTTCTCCACCTCCTGATGCTGCTTGGCTTGCTGTGTTCTTCCAGCCTCCTGTTGTCTACATTCAACCAAATCATGGCTGATCTGTCCTTAATCAGGCTCCAAAATTTCTTTCATGCCAGCTCAGTATAGCCATCAACTCCCTGATATTTCAAAATTCTATATACTTTGTTTTTAAATATTTTCACTGATCTAACTTACATAACTTTCTCGGGTTGAGAATTCCAGACATTTACTACCCTCTGGGAGAAAAAGTTCCTTTGCATCTTGGTTTTAATTTAGTCTCCCCTTATTCCGAATGGCCCCTAATTCAAAATTCCCCAACTAATGGAAACATTTTCTCAACATGCACCTTAAAATCATGTTTGCTCCAATAAGATCATCCAGCATTATTTTAAATTCTGAAGCAAAAAGACCTAAATTGTTTATGCCTTCTTGATAAATCAACTTCTTCATCCCAGACATCAGTCAGTATATCCTTTTTAAAATATGGGAACAATAACTATACCCAATACTCCAGTTGTAGCTTCAGCAACATCTTGTACAGTTGTAAGAAGACTTCCCTGGTTTTAAACTCCAACCCGCTAGCAATGACAGTTAAAATTCCATTTGGTCTCTTAATTACTTGCTGCATCTGCATGCTATCTTTTGTGTTTCACACACAAGAACATCCAGATCCCTCAGTACTGCACTTTGTTGAAGTCTCTCTCTTTTCCAACTAATAGTCTGTCTTGGAGTCTCTCTCCTTCAAATAATAGTCTGTCTTTTAATTTTTCCTAACAAATTGCCTGACATCACATTTTTCTCTATTAACACCAGCTGCCATTTTTTCCCCACTTAGTCAAGCTATTTATATTCCCTTGCAGATTCCTTATGTCTGTATCACAATATGTCCTCCCAATAATTTTTGTATTGTTATTGAATTTGGTTGCATTTTACCCTGCCCCTCCTCCAAGTCACTAATAGAGATTGTAAATAGTTGAGACACACAGACTGATCCTACATCACTCCACTAATTACATCTTTCCAACCATTAGCCTCATTAAATTGACTCTCTGTGTCAACTTATTCTCAATCCACACTAAACATTAATCCCAATACTGGGAGCTCCTACTGTGTGTAATAACCTGTTTTGGAGCACCTTCTAAAGATCTGCTGGTTCTTCTTCATCAATGCTTGTTATATCCTCAAAGAATTGTAACAAATATGTCAAACATAATTTCCCTCTCACATAACCACACTAATTCTGTTTGGTTGCATTAATCTTTTCTAAATGTCCTGCTATTTCTTTATCAATAATGGACTCTAGCATGTTCCCATCACAGAATTACAAATTTTCATACTTGCAGAATTAGAACTTTTGCCCATGTCTCAGAAATTTGCATCATTATTTCCTTGTACGGGTGCTCCAAGTGGCCGGGCAAATTGAGCAGAGTTGCCAACAAAATCAGGAGAAAGCATTTACATTTTAAATTATTAACAAATATTAAATATGAAAAAGAACATGAGGCCCATAAAATGAGCATACTGGAATTTTTGCTTATGTAAATTTTTAAAATAAATCTTAGAAATTGTAGAATCTCATATCCTTGTAATGGTCAAAAATAATGTCCTATCTGATCATTGGACTTTTAAGGGTTGCATCTCAATTCATGCAGCAAGTAAGGATTAGTAACGGCAAAAATGAAAACAAACATGAATGTTTAAACTTTTAAAAAATCAATTAAACTAGATTGGACAAAATAAAGATCTGATGACATGCAGGTTGGAGGAGGGAGAGCTGTGTCTGAAATTGTTGTAGCTCATTAAATGCAGGAAAAGTACCAGAGATAAGAAAATAGAATTCCAGCTTGCTTTTGAAAGGTCAGGTTTATAATCTTACATATTTCCAGCCAGTTAGCACAACATTAGAGGTTGAAAAAAACTGAGGTTAATTACAAAGAAAGTACTTCAAGCATACTTAACATGAAGAAAGGGAATATCTCCAAGCTAGCAAAGGGATTGCAAAAGGTAAATCATGCTTAACAAATTTATTGTAAAGGCAGTTGTTCTTTGGAAATTCCAGACGTGCAATAAAATAAAGAAATATTTCTCTCTTTACCAAATCTCTTTTCATCCACATCCATCACATTTCTGATGCTCTCCATTATTGCAGTTAATGAGAGTATTCAATCTCTCCACACCCATATAACACAGGACAGCATGATCACTCTCCACATTTTACCTGAACAAGATGTATAAAGTCCTCATGCAAAATTATCTGACTCAACTTATTGTCACATTTAATAACTTCTCCTTTAGCTCCAATCAGTCCTATCAAACCAACGTTTGGCTATGGGACTCAATGTAGATTGTAGATGTGCACACTTTTAAACAAAACTTGCAGAACATCAACTTTTTCAGTTCAAATCAGGCCCCTCCTTTGATCTCATTTTCTGTTTCGTTGATGGAAGTGGAAATTTTCATCAACTTTTCTTGCGACTGCCACTTTTCCTTTCTTTTCACATGCCCCATCTGAATCTTTACTTCCATTATTCAAATTCTCTGACTCATTTTCTAGGAATAGACTATTAACCAATATCCACTGTAAATCCATTCACTTTCACAACTGCCTTAGCCATACTTTTTCATATCCTTCCTTCCGTAAGGATTTTAATTCTGTCAACTGCTCCATCATATCTTTTCCAACATTGTCACCTTTATACCAATGCTCTCAATGTGCCTTTTCTTTTTCTCACCCAAAGATTCTCCCACAGTGTGGTTTGCAAAGTCCACAAATATGTCCTTTCCAATTTAGGCACTTCTGCTTTAACTAGAGCTAAGTGATTCCACAACCAATGGATCACATCTTAGAGCTACAGTCCTGCCACATCCAGTTGTGAATGGTGGTGGAAAATTAAACAACTTACTGAAGGAACTGGCCCCACAAATATCCTCATCCTCAATGATGGGGGAGCCCAGTACATCGATGCAAAATGGAGAGCTGAAGCATTCACAATAATCTTCAGCCAGAAGAGCCAAGCAGATGATCTATCTTGGCCTCCTCCAAAGGGCCCCAGCATTACAAGATCATCTTGAGTCAATTCAAATTTCTTCAATTGAGAACAAGAAACAGTTGGAGGCACTGAACACTGCAAAGATTATTGGCTCCAATAACATTCCTGCAATAGTACTGAAGATTTGTGCTTCAGAACTCTTCAGGATCCCAGGCCAAGCTGTTCCAAAACAGTTACAGCTTGGCTGACAAGTGAGAAGAAACACTTGCAACATAGAAATGCTATGCCTGCCTCTTCGTCGGATCCCAGCTATGCCTGCCTCTTCGTAGGATATGTGGAACAGTCCATCTTCCGCAGCTACACTGGCACCACCCCCCACCTTTTCGTCCGCTACATCAATGACTGTATCGGCGCTACCTCGTGCTCCCACGAGGAGGTTGAACAGTTCATCCACTTTACTAACACCTTCCACCCCGACTTCAACTTTACCTGGACCGTCTCAGAGTCTTCCCTCCCCTTCCAAGACCTCTCTATTTCTATCTCGGGCGACCGAATCAACACGGACATTTACTATAAACCGACAGACTCCCACAGATACTTAGATTACACAACTTCCCACCCTGCCCCCTGTAAAAACGCCATCCTATATTCCCAATTCCTTCGCCTCCGCCGCATCTGATCCCAGGAGGACCAATTCCAATACCGAACAACCCAGATGGCCTCCTTCTTCAAAGACTGCAATTTCCCCTCAGACATGGTTGGCGATGCTCTCCACCGCATCTCCTCCACTTCCCACTCCTCCGCCCTTGAACCCTGCCGCCAGGACAGAACCCCACTGGTCCTCACCTACGACCTCACCAACCTCCAGATACGTCGTATCAACCTTCGTCATTTCTGCCACTTCCAGACAGACCCCACCACCAAGGATATATTTCCCTCCCCTCCCCTATCAGCATTTCGGAAAGACCACTCCCTCTGTGACTCTCTCGTCAAATCCACACCCCCCACCAACCCAACCTCCACTCCCAGCACCTTTCCCTGCAGCTGCAAGAAATGCAAAACCTGCGCCCACACCTCCCCCCTCACTTCCCTCCAAGGCCCCAAGGGATCCTTCTTTATCCATCACAAATTCACCTGCACCTCCACACACATCATTTACTGCATCCGCTGCACCCGATGTGGCCTCCTCTACATTGGGGAGACAGGCCGCCTACTTGCGGAATGTTTCAGAGAACACCTCTGGGACACCCGCACCAACTAACCCAACCGCCCCGTGGCGGAACACTTTAACACCCCCTCCCACTCCGCCAAGGACATGCACGTCCTTGGCCTCCTCCACCGCCAGACCATGGCAACACAACGCCTGGAGAAAGAGCACCTCATCTTCCACCTAGGAACCCTCCAACCACAAGGGATGAATGCAGATTTCTCCAGCTTCTTCATTTCCCCTCATCCCCCCTACCTTATCTCAGTCTCAACCTTCGGACTCAGCACTGCCTTCTTGACATGCAATTTTCTTCCTCACCTCTCCGCCCCCACCCCCTCTCTGGCCTATCACCCTCACCTTAACCTCCTTCCACCTATCGCATTCCCAATGCCCCTCCCCCAAGTCCCTCCTCCCTACCTTTTATCTTAGCCTGCTTGGCACACCTTCCTCATTCATGAAGAAGGGCTTATGCCCGAAACGTCGATTCTCCTGCTCCTTGGATGCTGCCTGACCTGCTGTGGTTTTCCAGCAACACATTTTTCAGCTCTGATCTCCAGCATCTGCAGTCCTCACTTTCTCCACATAGAAATGCCAGGCAATGATCATCTCCAGTGAGAGACAATCAAATCTTTTCCCCTTGACATTCAATAGCATTACCATCACTGAACCTCCCAACATCTTGGGGGTTACCACTGATCAGAAACTGTACTGGTTTAGCCATATAAATACTGTGGCTAAAAAAGCAGGCCAGAGGCTAGGAATACTGCAGAGAGTAACTCATCTCCTGACTCCCACGAGCCTGTCCATCATCTATAATGCACAAGTGAGGAGCGTGATGGAATACTCCCCACTTGCTTGGATCAGTGCAGCTCCAACAATTCTCAAGAAGCTTGACACCATCCAGGACAAAGTGGCCTGCTAGTTTAGCACCACATCCACAAGGACCCACTCCCTCCATTAACAACGTTTAGTAGCAACAATGTGTACTATCTACAAGATGCACTGTATATAAATCTAAAGATCCTGAGATAGCACTTTCCAAAACAATGACCACTACCATCGAGAAGTACAAGGGCAGCAGATGCATGGAAACACCAGCACCTGAAAGTTCCCTTCTAAGCCACTTACCATCTTGACTTAGAAATATATCTCTTCCTTGACTGTCACTGGGTCAAAATCTCTGTGGGTCAACTACAGCACATATGGACTGCAGTAATTCAAGAAGACAGCTCATCACTATCTCTTCAAAGACATCTATGGATGGGAAATAAAGCTGACCCAGCCAGCAACACCCACATACACTCATAGAGTCATAGAGATGTACAGCTTGGAAACAGACACCTCGGTCCAACTTGTCTGTGCCGATCAGATATCCCAACCCAATCTAGTCCCATTTGCCAGCACTTGGTCCATATCCTCTAAACCCTTCCTATTCATATACTATCCAGATGCATTCTAAATGTTGTAATTGTACTGGAGTGGTGGATGGAGTTTGATTTAGACAAATGTGAGGTGCTGCATTTTGGAAAAGAAAATCAGAGCTTATATACTTAATGGTAAGTCTTGGGGTGCGTTGCAGAACAAAGAGACCTTGGAGTGCAGGTTCGTAGTTCCTTGAAAGTGGATATGCAAGTAGATAGGATAGTGAGGAAGGAATTTGGTATGCTTTCCTTTATTAGTCAGAGCATTGAGTTTGGAGCTGGCTGGTCATGTTTGCAAGTGAAAAAGAAAACTTCCTTTCCATCCCAAAATCATGAGTTTCCCTTGACCTCACCTCCCACTCCACCAGCTTCCAGATGCAATGCCTCATCTTCTTCTTCATCCACCAGCTTCAACGTTATGCCATCACCAAACACATCCCCTCCATTCCCTTTTCCATTCCCTAAAGGGAGGATTCCCTTCACATCACCTTTATCAACTCCTCAATGAGCTCCATAAGCGTTTCATTTAGCAATTTTGCATCTTCAGTAGCTCAAGAAAGCAGCTCACCATCACAGAAGAGATCCAACATCTTGAGTTGTCAAGAGTGCAATGTTTTAACTGGGACTGAGTTAATCAAGAACTCCATTAATTTATTAAAAGCTGAACTGTAGGAAAAAGTGCTAGATTGACAACTCTGAAATTCCTGACTCCTACAATCCTTCTCAAAGATGAAAATGCAGGCATAAGTGGTTGCCATGTAAGCTGACAGCAGATATATTTAATCATTTAGCAACCTCAAGGGTGCTTCTTAGTCCCACCAGTGAGCTATAGGCTAAGCGTACTCTGTTTCAATTTTGCCAAACATAGCTGCTGATGAAAGTCCTTGGCTAGCTTATGTTAAGCAAATGAGAGTTTCAGTTATTTCATGGGTGTCAGGTAAATGTCTGAAGTGTTAATTGTACTTATCCATCCCATGTTAAGGATCCCTTCCAATGATATCAGAACCTCTAGGGAATAGTACAGGGCACAATTATAATGCCTTATGAAGTTTTGGAATTTTGGTATTTGTTGTAATGGGTTATATTAACAAGGGGTTAGAATGCACAGCAGTCAAAATTTCATCTTGTTTATAAAGTCTCTCAAGTGTATTGATTCACACCCCATGATCTTCATCCTATTTTCTTTGTGCTTTGTTTGAATCCACTAGAGAATTTCTATCAAGTGGACATTGCTGCAATTCATTCATGTAGAAGAACATTCCCTTCAATTCAATTAATATAAAAGCGTATTTCAGCTGTGACAAAGCATGCTTAGGTTAGGATTGGACTTGATGAGAACAACTGAAGGTTACAAGAAAAGGAAGTAACAGAAAGGTCAATTTGGTAAATGAGCCATAGCTCATTAATTTAGCAATCCTCACTACATTCTTTTTCTTTGGACACATGCAGAGTGACGCCAACAGTGTGGGTTCAATTCCTACACCGGCTGAGGGTTACCATAAAGTACTCTCCGTCTCAACCTCTCCCATCCCCTAAGGCGTGGTGACCCTCAGGTCAAACCATCACCAATCATCTTTCCTATCGTTTGGTAAGACTATAGCGACTTTGCTTACTTACTTACTTCCCAACATCATCATCTGAAAATAGTATAATGCGCAAAGAACAACAAGCTCATTTACATATGCCACAATTTTTCTTGTGTTTCAGAACTATTTGATATTTAGCACAGGATGAGCAGAGCATTTCTCCAAATAAACATTGGGAAGACTGAAGCAATTATCTTCAGTTCCTAGCATACACTGTCCCCTAATCACTGATTCCATTCCTTGGCAACATCAGAGGCTGAGCCAGATCACTTCTAAGCTTGGTGTCATGTTTGATCCCAAGATGAATTTGCTCTTGCACACTTGTACAATCACCAGGACTTGACCAAGGACCAAAAAAGGAGCAACCATTGAACACTTTGAACCTGTTCCAAACCACTCTGTGTGACTCTGATTGGTTTGTGACATGACTTCATATACTCACCTCTGTCCCTTGTTCCGTAAGCTTTAAATTGACAAAAATCTTTGAATCAACTTGATATTAGGCTATTAGATCATTAGGTTATATCAAAACATATTCAAACCAGACAGCATTTGGGAGGACAAATAAATCAAAGGAATATCCAATAAGTGGTAAATTTATGAAAAGTGTGGAATAAGAAGGACATTGGAGTACATGTCTACAGATTCAAGGAGCAAGATGGATAGATAAGATGATCAAGAAAGCATTCAGGATTTGCTTTATCTTTGCTTTATCACTTGAAGTTTAGAATATAAAAATAATGATGTTCACTAGAACTGTATAAAAGTTGAATTAGACTATGGCTTAATTACTGTATACAGTTCTGCTCACATTACATGAAGAGCATGATCACACCACAAAGGGGAGAAAAGAGATTTAAAATGTGACCAAGAATAGAAATTTTAACTATGAGATATGATTGGATAGATTGGGATTGTTTTTTAATAGAACATAGGAGGCTAAGTGGAGATTGACTGTGGTCTATCAAATTATGAGGGCCCTAAATAAAGTGGAAAGGAAAGGTTAATTTTCATTTGCAGAGAGGGCAAAAAATTTATGTAGATTTATAGAAATTTATAGATGACGGATGAGTTGAAGACCAAATTTTCCTTCAGAGAATGGTGGGAATCTAGAATTCACTATCTGAAAAAATGGTTGAGGCAAGAATTCTCATTGCATTTAAAATACACTTGGACATGCAGTTATGGTGATAGAAACCACAGGGAGGTATGAACCAAGAGCTGGAATGTAAGATAAGACTTGTTAGGTCTTCCTCCTCGGGCCTAGAGGCAATTGAGTGATGGTTACACATCTTTTTACATAAATCCTTTGACATTTAACTTAACAATTAATCTGGCATCAATTGTCATTTGCAGAGAAGAGTTTGAAGCTTCATTTTGTGTGTAGAAGTTTTTGACCATGCCCTTCAGATAATTGTAAAGCTGAACATTACACGGTCCCACTGGGGGTGATTTCGATTCAGAGAGTCACAAGAAACAGGTCGGGTGTCAAACTCATAATTTTCCCAATCACTCCTGAGCTTGTTAATCCAGTATGGTTATTAACCAAATGTTGCTGCATATGGATCCGATTGGAGGAATTGTGAATTGTGTAATCATCACCTTGAAGAACAAGGGCAGCAGATACAAGGGAACACCGCCACCTGCAAGTTCGCCTTTAAGCCACTCACTATCCTGAGTTGGAAATATATTGCATTCCTTCAATATGGTTGGAACAAAGTTCTAAAATTGCCTCCCTCATGGCACTGTGCGTCTACCCACATCACATGGACTGTAATGGTTCAAGAAGGCAGCTCACTGCCACATTCACAAGGACAAATAAGGATGGGCAAGGGCCAGTCAATGCTATAGACCCACACCCCATAGTAGAGCATTTAGAAACACGTACTGTAATCAAGCAGTCAGCATGTCTTCATGAAGAAGAAATCTTGCCTGAAAAATTTATTAGAGCTCTTGAGGAGGTAACAAGCAGGATAGTGAAAAGGGAACCAGTAGATGTCATATGTTTGGATTTCCAAAAGGAAATTGATAAGGTACCACACAGAAACTCACTTAATGAGAAAAGAGCCAATGGTTTTAAAGGGAATATATTAGCAGGGAATGGAGGATTAGCTAACTTATAGAGGATAATGAGTTAAGATAAAAACATTTTCAGGCTGGCAAGGATCAGTGCTGGGCCTAAAATTATTTGCAATATGTATTAATGACTTGGATGAAGGAAATGAATATACTGCAGATGACACAAAATTAATTGGGAAGTCGAGTAGTGAGGTTGACACAGGAGTGTACAGGCTGTGAGTGGGCAAAACATGGCAGATGGAATACACTAATAATGGGAAAATTTTGTTATTTGTTAATTGAGTTTTATACTTTTTCAGGAAAAATAAATCAGAATATTATTTAAATTAGTAAGATTGCAGAATGCTGCAGCACAGAGGGCTTCAGGGTCCTAATGCATGAATTACAAAAAGCTCGCATCCAAGTTCAGCAGCTAATAGGGAAGGTAAACGGCTCTGGCTTTTATTTCAAAGGAAATGGAATCGAAATATAGGGATATCTTGCTAAAATGATACAAGGCATGAGTCTGGCTGCACCAAGAAAACTGTGAACAGTTCTCCTTATCTAAAAAAAGGTAAACTGGCAGTGAAGTCAGTCCATGGAAGGCTCACCAGGTTAATTCTAGGTATGGGGGGATTTTCTTATGAGGAGCTGAAGATGAGTAGGTTGGACATGTACTCATTGGAGTTTAAAAGAATGAGAGCGACCATATGAAAATATAAGATTCTTAGAGGATTTGGCAGGATAAATGCAAAAATGTTGTTATAAACCTAACCGTGTGGGCCAAAGGGCACAATCCCAGTGTAAGGGGTCACCTATTTAAGACAAAGATGAGGATTTTTAAAATCAGTAAGGGAATTGATGGTTATAGGAAAATGGCAGAAAAGTGGAAGTGAGGTTTATTAGACAAGCCATGATCTTATTGAATAGTGCAGCAGACTTGATGCACCAAATTGTCTACTTCTGCTGCTACTTCTTATTGTTTGCTCTGTGGGGCAGCTCTCTCCTGAGATGTTGGGAAGTAGGACTATGCAGGGTAAGCAGGGTTGTGTTTGCCATTGATGTTTCCAGTGCACAATTACATGCTAGATATTCGTGTGACTTAATTAGTTTCAAAGGGCAGTTAAGAGTCATCCAATTTTTATTTATACATACCATCACACGCTGGCAACATAAGAAAACAATGGCAGGCCCCCTTGCATTCCCCCCCCCCCCCACCCCCCCAGGACAGTAAAACAGATTAAATCATTAATTGTCAATGGTTATAATATAGTTAATTCCAGATTTTATTGAATTCAAATTTCACTCTCTGCCATGGTGGGATTCAAACTATTTTCTGAATTAATAGTGTCGTGATATTACCGTTAACCACCAGCCTCATCTTATTATTGCCATCGCCCTTCAACTATATTCAACAGGGCAATCCTGACGGCATGTAGATTTCAGACTCTTTCTGTTGCTATATTTTAGCGATACCTTTTATTGTAAAGTTTAAAAATACTCAGTTATTCATAAACAAAATAATTAATTTTATTCTCAATGACTAGAATACATAAAAATGTTGAATATAGAATATGTGTTTCAACTTTTCTACATGTAAAAATAATTTGCTTCTCATACCATAATGATGACATCACAGTCACTGGCAATAGCAGCCACCAATACCAATCACCTTTACTGGAAAACATTGCCAGTACGAAGCCAACCAAGATACCATTGTATCCATGAAGCCCTGCTGCAATATCAGATCTGTAAAAAAGCAACATAATATAGTCTAATATTTGATAACACAACATTTAAGGGAACAATTAATCTTTTTATTGATTTTTGTTTGGAGTCACTGCAAATGGGTTATAGCACTGGTTCAGGACCATACTGTGCTGGAGGAAATTCAGCCTTCCAAAGAGTGGAATCTTATTTAATCCATCGGAGATGGTCACAAATAATAGGCGTTCTATATCTGCCGAAAATCTAATTGAATTTGTATGGAAAACTTCAAGTTTCAATTAAAATTAAAACATTGTCACCATCCATGTTTTTAAACTTTACAGAAAATTGCTCAATGTACTTTCAATAAAATGTCAAAATAATCCAATTAGATAAAAATTATGTTGTTTAGTATATCAAAATTCTTGACATTTGCATATGCATTCTCTCTTCCTCCTGAAGCTATACTTCCTTACTGTACACACTAGTTTTAAAAAATAGTTTAATGTCCAACAATTTGCACTTTTATAATGCCTTTACATACTGAAGTGTGACACTCTACCCTTCATGGATAATATCTGCATTCTTATACTCAAATTTTCTTGTAACAAAGACGAATATATCATTTGTTTTCTTAATTACATTTCTGAACTGTTTGCTGCACCTGTATGTTAACTTTCAATGACTCAATAGCTGGCATGGTGGATTGGCAGTTAGCACAGCTGCCTCATAGTGTCAGGGTCGAGAGTGCAGTGCTGGAAAAGCACAGCAGGTCAGGCAACATCCAAGAAACAGGAGAATCGATGTTTCAAGGAAAAGCCCTTCATCAGGAATGAGGCTGTGGGCCGGGCAAGTGGTGAGATAAATGGCAGATGGGTGGGGCTGGGGGAAGGTAGTGGAGAGTGCGATAGGTAGGTGGAAATGGGGATAATGGAAAGGAGGGTGGAGCAGATAGGTGGGAAGGAAAAAGGACAGATAGGACAGGTCATGAGAGTGGTGCCAAGTTGGAAGGTTGGAACTTGGATAGGGTGGAGGGGAAGGGGAAATGAGGAAATTGATGCCATTGGGTTGGAGGGCCCTGAGACGGAAGATGAGGCGTTCTTCCTCGGGTGGTTAGAGAGTGGCAACTCTAATTGAAGGTATATGGAAAATAGATTAATAGGTTAGATTCCCTACAGTATGGAAACAGGCCCAACAAGTAGACACCAGCCTTCTGAAGAGTAATCCACTCAGACCTTTCTTAAGCAGTGACACCACGTTAGCCAACCGCCAGTCTTCCAGAACCTCACCTGTGACTATCAGTGATACAAATATCTCAGTAAGAGGCCCAGCAATCACTTCCCTAGCTTCCCACAGGTTTCTAGGGTACACCCGATCAGGTCCTTTTGCGTTTTAAAACGTCCAGAACTTCCCCCTCTATAATGTGGACATTTTTCAAGATGTCACAGGAAATCATTGAGTTCATTGGCTGGTAAGGAACTATTATTTGGGATCACCTCAAATGAGAAAACTGTCAGGGATAAGGATACATCATCTGGGGTGCAGAGTGGAAGGGGAAAGATCCAGCTGTCATGGTCCATATAGGTACTAATAATATAAGTAGAATGAAGAAAGAGGTTCTGCTGAGGCAACATGAGAAATTAGGTGCTTAATTAAAAAGCAGAACCACAAATAATAATCTCCAAATTACTACCCAAGTCACAAACATATTGGCACAGGGTAACTAAGATTAAAGAGGTAAATACATGGCTCAAAAGATTGGTACAGGAGAAATGGGTTAGAATTCATGGGACTTTGGCACTGATACTGTGGAAAGAGGGCACTGTTCTACTGAAAGTTTAGACGAATGAGTTGGGGAGATCTCACAGAGACTTATAAAATTCAACAGGGGTAGACAGGGTAAACGTAAGAAGGTTGTTACCGATGACCAGGGTGTCAAGATCCAAGACCATATGAAGTAGGCCGTTTAGATCTGAGAGGAGGAGAAATTTCTTCACCCAGAGAGATTGTTGAACCTGTGGAATACTTTGCCACAGAAAACATTTGCAGCCAAAATTTTGAATGTTTCTGAGAAGGAGTAGATACAGTTCTTAGGTCTAAAGGGAACAAAAGTTATGGGGAGAAAGTAGTAACATGTTTAAGAAAGGTGGTAAGCACAAGCCAGTGAACGAAAGACCAATGAGCTTGACGTCGGTAGTGGGCAAGTGGTCGGAGGGAATCCTGAGGGACAAGATGTACATGTATTTGGAAAGGCAAGGACTGATTAGGGATAGTCAACATGGCTTTATGCGTGGGAAATCATGTCTCACAAACTTGATTGAGTTTTTTGAAGAAGTAACAAAGAGGATTGATGAGGGCAGAGCGGTAAGCGTTTGACAAGGTTCCCCATGGGAGACTGGTTAGCAAGGTTAGATCTCATGGAATACAGGGAGAACTCACCATTTGGATACAGAACTGGCTCAAAGGTAGAAGACACAGGGTAGTGGTGGAGGGTTGTTTTTCAGACTGGAGGCCTGTGGCCAATGGAGTGCCACAAGGATCGGTGCTGGGTCCACTGCTTTTTGTCATTTATATAAATGATTTGGATGGGAGCATAAGAGGTACAGTTAGTAAGTTTGCAGATGACACCAAAATTGGAGGTGTAGTGGACAGTGAAGAAGGTTACAATGGGATCTTGATCAGATGGGCCAATGGGCTGAGAAGTGGTAGATGGAGTTTAATTTAGATAAATGTGATGTGCTGCATTTTGGGAAAGCAAATCTTAGCAAGATGTATACACTTAATGGTAAGGTCCTAGGAAGTGTTGCTGAACAAAGAGACCTTGGAGTGCAGGTTCATCGCTCCTTGAAAGTGGAGTCACAGGTAGATAGGATAGTGAAGAAAGTGTTTGGTATGCTTTCCTTTATTGGTCAGAGTATTGAGTATAGGAATCGGGAGGTCATGTTGCGGCTGTACAGGGCATTAGTTAGGCCATTGTTGGAATATTGCATGCAATTCTGGTCTCCTTCCGAGTGGAAAGATGTTGTGAAATTTGAATGGGTTCAGAAAAGATTTACAAGCATGTTGCCAGGGTTGGAGGATTTGAGCTATAGTGAGAGGGTGAATAGGCTAGGGTTGTATTCCCTGGAGCGTCGGAGGCTGAGGGGTGACCTTATTGAGGTTTATAAAATCATGAGGGGCATGGATAGGATAAATAGATAAAGAATTTTCCCTGGGGTGGGGGACTCCAGAACTAGAGGGCATAGGTTTAGGGTGAGAAGGGAAAGATATAAAAGAGACCTAAGATGCAACTTATTCACTCAGAGGGTACGTGTATGGAATGAGCTGCCAGTGGAAATGTGGAGGCTAGTACAATTGTAACATTTAAAAGGCATCTGGATGGGTGTATGAATAGGAAGGGTTTGGAGGGATATGGCCAGTTGCTGGCAGGTGGGACTAGACTGGGTAGGGACATCTGGTCAGCATGAACGAATTGGACCGAAGAATCTGTTTCCATGCTGTACATCTCTATGACTGTATGAAAAGGGATATATATGAAAAATGTGAAGGAATGCAACCAGGTGAACTGCCTTTTGAAACAGTACCTCGGGCCAAACCCCCTTCAGTGCTGCACTATTTTAAGTTTCTATGATGAACGGTCACCTCAAGTTTTAGCACTCCTGGGTTACATTTTTTTTTGATACTTTGCAGCAATTATTACAAAGGACCAGAATGCTAAGGCAGTTCAGAAGGCAGTCTGGAGCCATCCATGTTGCTGTGGGTTTGGAATCACATGTACGCCAGACAAGATAACAGCGGCAGATTTCCTTCCTTAAAAAGTATCATTGAATTCGATGAATTTTCCCCACAATGGTCAATTCCAATTTTTCTTTTTATTGAATTCATATTCCACTATCTGCCATGGTGGGATTCAAACCTGGGACCCCAGAACATTACCCTGGTTCCTGGATATTAGTTTAGCAATAAAATCACTGGATCATCACTTTTCCAAATCACCATCACTTCACCGTTGCTGGATCAAAATCCTGAAACTTCCTTCATAACAGCACTGTGGATGTATCTACCCATTGTGGATTATTGTGGTTCAAGAGATTGGTTCACCACTATAATATTGGTGCTTCCTTTGGAACCAGACATTATATACCAGGTAGATAAATCTGAACAGGAACACCTCATCAATGATGCTCATACCTCTCCAGCTGGTTCAGGACTGGACCCAAGCTCTGCCCCTCCAGATCACTTGACCAGCTTTCCTAAACGGGTGGCACACTATACTACACACATACACCCAGAACTGTGTACATAGAAGAGGCAACAGCTGTGTGGTTTTATCACTGGACTGTTAATTCATAGACCCATGTAACATTCTGGAGACCTAGGTTCAAATCCCACCATGGCAGATTGTGGAATTTGGATTCAATAGAAACCTGGATTTCATAGAATCTCAACAGTGCTGGAACAGGCCCTTCAGCCCAACAGGTCTACATCAACCCTCCGAAGAGTATCCCACCCAAACCCATTCCACTACCCTATTACTCTACATTTACCCCTGACTAAATGCACCTAACCTACACATCCCATAACACGATGGGCAATTTTAGCATGGCCAATTCATTTAACCTGCAATCTTTGGATTGTGGGAGGAAACTGGAACAAACCCACGCAGACACAGGGAGAACGTGCAAACTCCATACAGACAGTAACCTGACGCTGGAATCGAACCCGGGTCCCTGGCGCTGTGAGGCAACAATGCTAACTACTGAGCCACTGTGCCGCCAGTGGTAGAACATAGAACATTTCAGCACAATTCAGGCCCTTTGACCCTCCATGTTGCTCCGCCCCGTGAAACCAATCTGAAGCCCATCTATCCTACATTATTCCATTCTCGTCCAGATGCCTATCCAATTACCATTTACATGCCCATAAAGTTGGTGAGTCTACAACTGTTTCAGGCAGTGCATTCCGTGCCCCTATCACTCTCTGAGTAAAGAAACTACCTCTAACATCTGTCCTATATCTATCACCCCTCAATTTGAAGCTATGCCCCCTTGTGCTAGACATCACCATCCTAGGAAAAAGGCTCTCACTGTCCACCCTATCTAACCCCTTTGAATATCTTATATGTCTCAATTAAGTCACCTCTCAACCTTGTTCTCTCAAATGAAAACAACCTCAAGTCCGTCAACCTTTCCACATAAGACCTTCCCTCCATACCAGGCAACAGCCTAATAAATCGCCTCTGAACTCTTTCCAAAGTTTCCACATCCTTTCTATAATGCGGTGACCAGAACTGTACCCAATAATCTAAGTGCAGCTGCACCAGAGTTCTGTACAGCTGCAGCATGACCTCATGGTTCCGAAACTTGATCCCCCTACTAATAAAAGCTAACACACCGTATGCCTTCTTAACAGCCCTATCAACCTGGGTGGCAACTTTGAAGGACCTGTGTACATGGACACTGAGATCTTTCTGCTCATCAACACTATCAAGAATCTTATCATTCACACAGTACTCTGCATTCCTGTTACTCCTTTCAAAGTGAATCACCTCACACTTTTCTGGATTAAACTCCATTTGCCACCTCTCAGCCCAGCTCTGCAGTTTATCTATGTCCCTCTATAACATACAACATCCTTTGGCACTATCCACAACTCTACCTACCTTAGTGTCATGTGCCACCCATCCTTCTGCACCCTCATTCAGGTCATTTATAAAAATGATAAACAGCAGTGGACCCAAAACAGATCCTTGCAGTACACCACTAGTAACTGAACTCCAGGATGAACATTTCCCATCAACCACCACCCTCTGTCTTCTTTCAGCTAGCCAATTTCTGATCCAAACCGCTAAATCACCCTCAATCCCATGCTTCCTATTTTGTGCAGTAGCCTGCCATGGGAAACCTTATCAAACACCTTATTGAAATCCATATACATCACATCAATGGCTTTACACTCATTCACCTGTTTGGTCACCTTCTCAAAGAGCTCAATACGGTTTGTGAGGCATGACTTACCCTTCACAAAAATATGTTGACTATCCCTAATCAACTTATTCCTACTGAGATGATTATAAATCCCATCTCATATAACCTTTTCCAACACTTTACCCACAACTGAAGTCGGGCTCACTGGTCTATTATTACCATGGTTGTTTCTACTCCCCTTCTTGGACATGGGAACAACATTTGCTATCCTCCAGTTTTCTGGTACTACTCCTGTAGACAATGATGACATAAAGATCAAAGCCAAAGGCTCTGTAATCTCCTCTCCGGTTTCCCAGAGAATCCTAGGATAAATCCCATCCGGCCCAGGGGATTTATCTATTTTCACGCTTTCCAGAATTTCTAACACCTCCTCCTTGTGAACCTCAATCCCATCCAGTCTATTAGCCTATGTCTCAGTATTATCCTCAATGACATTGTCTTTTTCGAGTGTGAATACTGACGAAAAATATTAATTTAGCGCTTCCCCTATCTCCTCTGACTCCATGCACAACTTCTCACTAATATCCTTGATTAGCCCTAATCTTACTCTCATCATTCTTTTATCCCTTATATACCGACAGAAAGCTTTAGGATTTTCCCTGATCCTATCCACCAACAACTTCGCATGTTCCCTCCTCGCTCATCTTATCTCTCTATTTAGTTTTTTCCTGGCTAACTTGTAACTCTCAATCGCCTTAACTGAGCCTTCATATCTCATCCAAACATAAGCCTTCTTTTCCTCTTGACAAGAGATTCAACTTCCTTAGTAAACCACGCTCCTGCACATGATAACCTCCTCCCTGTCTGACAGTTATATACTTATCAAGGACACTCAGTAGCTGTTCCTTGAATAAGCTCCACATTTCTATTGTGCCCATTCCCTGCAGTTTCCTTCCACATCCTATGTATCCTAAATCTTGTCTAATCGCATTGTAATTGCCCTTCCCCCAACTGTAGCTCTTGCCCTCCGGTGTATACCTATCCCTTTCCATCGCTACAATAAACATAACTGAATTGTGGTCACTATCACAAAAGTGCTCATCTACATCCAAATCTAACATCTGGCTGGGTTCATTACCCAGTACCAAATCTAATATATCCTTGGTCCTTGTTGGACTGTCTACATACTGTGTCAGAAAATCCTCCTGCACACAATGGGAAAAAAAACCTGACCCATCTAAAGTACTTGAACTATAGTAGTGCCATTCAATATTTGGCAAATGAAGTCCCCCTTAACAACTACCCTGTCATTCTCGTTCCTATCCTATTCTTTCCTCTAAATCTCTGGAACTATTCGGAGGCCTATAGAAAACTCCCAACAGAATGACCTCTCCTTTCCTGTTTCTAATTTCAACCCATTCTACCTCAGTTGGCAAGTCCTCAAAAGTCCTTTCTGCAGCCGTAATACTGTCCTTGACTAACAATGCCACACCCCACCTCTTTTACCATCTTCTCTGTTCTTACTGAAACATCTAAATCCTGGAACCTGCAGCAACCATTCCACGTGTCAGAAATGGCAAAAGCATTGAAATCGCAGGTATCAACCCATGCTGCAGGTTCACCCACCTTATTCTGGATGCTCCTGGCATTGAAATAGACACACTTAAAACTAACTTCTTGGTTGCTGGTGCCCTCTTGTGACTCTGAAACCTTATTTCAAACCTCCCTGCTCTCAACCTCTTGTATACTCAAACTCTAGTTGGGTTCCAATCCCCCTGCTAAATTAGCTTAAACCCACCCGAACAGCAAGTTTCCCCTGGAGTATATTGGTACCCCTCTGGTTCAGCTGAAGACCATCCTGTTTGTAGAGGTCCCACCTAGCTGGAAATGTGTTGTTGGAAAAGCGCAGCAGGTCAGGCAGCATCCAAGGAGCAGGAGAATCGACATTTCGGGCATGAGCCCTTCTTCAGGAAACAACATTGAAGAAGGGCTCATGCCCGAAACGTCGATTCTTCTGCTCCTTGGATGCTGCCTGACCTGCTGCGCTTTTCCAGCAACAGATTTTCAGCTCTGATCTCCAGCATCTGCAGTCCTCACTTTCTCCTAGAGGTCCCACCTACCCCAGAATGAGCCCCAATAATACAGGAATCCAAAACCTTCTCTCCTGCACCATCCCTGTATCCACGTGTTCAACTCCTCTCTCTCCCTATTTCTCATCTCGCTAGCACATGACACAGGTGAAACATCAATTTTCCTGCTTCTCTGATGCTGCCTGATGTGCTGTGCTTTTCCAGCTCCATACTCTAGACTCTGATTTCCAGCATCTGCAGTACTCACTTTCACCTAACACACCAGAGGTAATAACTCTGTCCTAGCTCTAGCTCCCTGAATTTCTGCCTTAAATCCCCATCTCTCTTCCTATCAATGTTGTTGGTGCCCATGTGGAGCACTACCTGGGGCTGTTCCCATTCCCCGCAAGGATCCCGAAAACACGATCAGAGACATCATGAACCCCGACACCTGGGAGGCAACACACCAACAGTGAGTCTCTCTCTTGGTCCCACAGAACCTCCTGTGTGTCCCCCTCACTATGGAGTCCGAAATGACAAATGTTGTTGATTGCCAGGAAAATGCCCATCTAGTTCACTGATGTCCTTTCGGGAAGGAAGTAGCCATCTTTATCTGGTCTGGCCGACATCTGACTCCAGATGCACAGCAATATGGTTGACTCTTAACTGCCTTCTGGGCAATTCGGGTTGGGCAATAAATGCTAGCCCAGCCAGTGATGCCCTCGTCCCATGGATGAATTTAAAAAGTCCCTTTTTTTAAAAAGAATTCCTGTTAATAAACATATATGTTGTACCCAACATCTGGACATAGACAGAAATATTTAGAAAAGCATGGCAACCATAGAAAAAAAGACCACTGCCCCGCATACAAGGCATTTTGTCTTTAGACGACATCGATGTGATTAAGTCTCTCGGGAGTTCAGAGAGGACTGTCTTCTCACCTCAGGAAAGTTTTCTAATTAAGTCTCTCAGGCCTCTGGAAGTTCCTGTTGTTCTGCAGATACATGCCCTCTCTAATTGGCTATTGTTGCCTTTTGAGCTGCTGTTGTCTCCCCCTTGGGTATGACCAACCCTGGCTTGGAGACAGATGTCTCAGTCGATACCTCTGGTTCCATCTGGACCGGTTCAATATTCTGAAGGACTTCCCTCCATTAGTGAGGTGTGATGACCAGCTGGCCAGTCTGCCTCCTCCAGACTAATTCATCCCTCGTCTGTACCACATATGGCAATGATCCTGTTTGAGCCACCACCAATGCTGGGATCCATTTCTCCCCAGATGTACAATTCTGGGCCAACGTGATCTCTCCTCTTTGGAATACCCTTGACCTTGAGGTGCCCCCTCTGGCCATCTGTCCTTCTTGGTTTGGCTCTCCCATATTTCTGGTCTCTTCCAGCTGAAATAAGTCAAACATGGTTGTCAGCTGAGAGTTGAACATAAAGGACTTCGGCGATCACTGAGTGGTCACATGTGGTGTCTTCTTATACATGCTGAGGAACTTGTTGATTCACTGTCCTAGCGACCTCTCCACTCGTGAAGCCTTTGAGGCCTGTTTCATGGTTTGAACAAATCTCTCCTCCTGGCTGTTTGTCGCAGAGTGATATATGCAACCAATCTCACAACACATGTCTAACTCTGATTTTCCAGGTACTCCTTGAACCCTTGCACCACAAACTGTAGGCCATTGTTACACCTGAATAAAAACTGAAAGAACTGCAGATGCTGTAAATCAGAAACAAAAACAGAAGTTGCTGGAAAGGATCAGTAGGTCTGGCAGCATCTGTGAAGTTAATGTTTCAGATCCGGTGACCCTTCCTCAGACCCTCAGTTCTGGACACCTGCACTATCGGGCTTCTCTGCCTGTCAGTATTTGATCTCATATGAGTAGGCCATTGACAGAGTCAGAGGCAATCTCTACAGGCGTGCTGCTGCCATTGACAGTATTCCTGTATATGGGCACAGAATGGAGGTTAGTGGTCTATGGTTGTTCTGTGGCATGGAGTGTTTGTTGTAAAGGAAATGGGTGAATTTCTTAATGCTGAGCATGATGATCAATCCTTCCTTTTCCACTTGGACATAATTCTCTTCTGTCTTCGTTAATGACCTCAACATAAACATGATGGGTCTTTCCCCTACATTCAGTAAGATGTGTGACTGTACAACACGCTCACCCCCAAAGGAAGATGTGCAACTGCGTGGCAACTTGGTGTCAGACTGTGTTAATGCTGCTGACCTTTTCAAGGCTTGCTTCACTCCTGTAAGCCACCTCACATTCCTGAGTCCATTTGCATTGCTGCCCTTTTCCCAGCAATGAATATAGGTGTTTTAGCATGATTGTGCTAAGATCAAACATGAACTTGTCACAGTAATCTATAATTTCCTCAACTGAGGCTCATTCCCTGGTCTCAGGACTTTCATGATAGCCTCTGTCTTCTTGGGCACCTTCTGTAATCCCTCACAATTGACTACATGGCCTAAGTACTCTATGGAGTCTTTTGAAAACTTGCATTTCTCCATTTTCACTTGTAGGCCGTGCTCCTGCAATCTTTTTAGGTTTCCTTCTAAATTTTTCAAAAGCACGTCTTTGAATGATCAATTAATCAAAGTATTGTCCAGATAACACTGCAATCGTGACAACCCACTTAATATCTGATCCATAGCCCTCTGGAATAGAGCCAGTGCTGACATGATGCCAAAAGGAAGTCACTTGTAATGGAAAAGACAGTGTTTGTCACTATTGTTAGTAATGGCTGAGATGGCTTCATGACCCCCATCTGTTAGTGGGCTTGCAACCAATCCATTTTTGAACATTTTTTTCTCTCTGCCAGTCCACTGAGTAGATTTTCTATGCGTGGAAGTGGGCTGTTGGTCTGCATTCATGGTTGAGTTGATTGTGACTTTAAAGGCAACACAAATCTTCACCACATCATCTGTTTTTAAGACTGGAATGATGAGAGTTGTCCATTCACTGGTGTTTACTGATTCCATCACTCATAGATTCACCATCCATTCAAGTTCTGCCTCCACGTTAGGCCAACATAGCTTTAGACCCCTATGATGAGCCTCTGGCTTCAGCAGTAATTTAATTTTGACTCCTTTCATTTCCCCCAGGGTTCCTTTAAAGACATTTTTGTACTTGTCCAGGATCTCTTGAAAACTCATACTTGAGTCCCCCAACTTATTAACTACACCCCAGCTCAACCTTAATATTTTAAATCAGGACTTTCGAAATAATGACAAGTATTGACCTTTTATTAATTGTGCGCATTGGTCCCTTAATTGTACTTTGACCAGTATATTTCCATTCAATGGCACCACTTGTTTCTATGTATGTCTGTAGTATAATCTTGGTAGGCTTCAACGATAGTGCCCTCAACTTCTCCTTATAGATAGATTCAGCAATCAGGGTCACTACTGCATCCGTGCTAACTTTCATTTTTACTATCTTCCCCTCTACTTTGCGAAGAACCCAGAAACGATCAGTTACACCTCATACTGAAGAATAAAAGAAAGTGAATGCACTTTAATAATCAAATGTTCTTCATGAAGCTTTTCAATAGAGCTCCTGGGAGGAAAATACATTAATAGGTGGAATTATTTCAACAATCTTCTAGAATGGTTAGATATTCTTTGCAGTTACCATATACTAAACAACCAGACAATGAAAGATGATTTCAGAATATGAAATATTAAGGACTAGGTTCTCCTCTGATTCTGGTGACTTTCAAAAAGATTAAATATAATCTCCTCGTGTAAATAATAGTTTCACATATAAAAGTAAATGCAGTAAAAAGTACTGTAATGTCTTCTTCAAAAAATAGTAATACAGTAATAAAATACATAATAAAAAAGAAAATTACCTGTTCTGACTGAGCAGAAGTGCTGTCATGTTTGAGAACACCAATCCCACGAAGCCATTAAGTGCCCACCATCGATTTTGGAAAATCAATCCAACCAAAATAATTAACCCGCTCAAAGAGTTGTTGACAAACATCACTTGAGCAATCCCACGCAAATTCCAGTCAATAAATAGAAATATAACATTTTGCCCTACAATATTTTCCAAACAAAAAAAGGGTTAGAAGATCTACTTAGTGTTCTTCTAGTTCACCTAATATTTTTACTTTCTTGTACTATAAGCAATTTATACACCAACACTTCAATGATAAAATTATTAGTAATCAAAATTGGGCATGTTTGCTACTACCTGAAACTAAAACATTGCAAACTGAAAATAAATCAAGACAAGCTATTGGTTTTTATAGCATGGACTACATACACTGGCATTACATTCAGTGGTAATCTCAGTGAAAAATTATAACCCTACTTTTCTGTCTGCTGTATTTATTCTACTGGTTGCAGCATGGATCCAATGGTGAAGTGAGTGGAGGGGCCTTTTGGCACAGTGCAATGCAGATAATGCTATTCCCCCAAGATGAAGACACACTCCTTGAGTGCTGTGTTCAGTTCAGTGCATGTAAGTGAACGGTAATGCTTTCTTATTTGTTGTAATGATAGCTACCCCACCTCTTCGCTCCAGGTTCCCAACCCACCAGAACTCTCCAAACTCACTCTTACCACTCCAACACCCTGGCTCTTCTCCACCTCTGCTCTTTGGAACAATTAATGGCAGAAACAGCATTTGACTTGTTTCTCTCCTCCTCCACCAAGTAGCTAAAATTGTATAGACGCACTTCTATATGCATACTGTGGCACTGGAATATGTGCAGTCTCTACCACTCCCAATGCCATGGGTGTGTGCCTGTCTATACTGGTGCAACTCAGGAAGTTATCCGTTCACTGCTGCCTCAGTTTATACATTACCTTTCATTTGCCCATCTTCTAGCCCTCAGCTTCGCTCCCCCATCTGCAGTCCTACTTTTTAATTTATAGAAATACCCTGGCCAATACACACTTCTCCTCTGTTCACAGATACTCCCGAAGATTTTCCAGTACTAGCCATTACTCCAAGGGTTTGCCGCTAACAATGCACTTTCTACTTGGGATGAACTTGAGACACTATCTTGCTTTCCACCCCATTCTCTCTTTGGCTGAATTAGTTGACTGTGGCTATCTATTATATTGCTAGCTTTGATTTCACAGGCACTGCAAAAACATGTGTAACTCTGGCACCTTTTGTTATTGTGGCATCACTAAACTCAGTCTTGTTACAAGCGGTACATTCTTTCATAGGCTGTTGCTCTTCAGCCTGCCTGTAATTTTCCTCTTGTTGCTCAAATGCATTATTAGTGACCTTGGCTTGTTGTTCACGTTCATCAATACTCTTCTTGCTGACATGGAATAATCTAGCGCTGCACACCTTGTTAACTACCATAGGCTATTTTACAAGGAATAATGTTATATAAATGTCACTTTATAACTTAGTAAAATAGTTCCTGATAAATACATTACATTTTACATAAATCTTTTTTTTGTTTAAAGTTAGCAAAGACAATAAGCTCAGTTCTGTATTTCTTACCTTTCAGCCAATCACCAAACCTTTTGACTTTATCAGGGAAGGTTATAATAAGTTGACAATTACATCTGACAATGTTTTTATTATGTTTTATGGCTGTGGTTTCTCCTCCGTGATTTTTTATTTGCTGCATGTGTTCCTTTGACTCCAGCTTAAAATCAAATTCAGAAGAGGTTTAAATAATCTTTAAAGTAAGCAAACTGAAGCTATCAAAATACTCTGGAAAAGCTTACAGGCAATTGCAAAAAATGATGATAGTAATTTGAACTGTGAGCAATATCATGTAACTTTTACACTTGAAATGTCTAAAGGATTCAATACAACCCAAAACTCTGTAGCAGTTGAGACAAAGAAGTATACAGAATTAAATGTATTGTTTTAAATCTAAAAATATCATTGAGTTAATATTTGATTAGACAAAGTTTTGAATTAAATTACCTTGGCCACGTTCAATTTTTGGAAACTAAATCTGATAGTGATCACAATAAATGAATAACTGATGCTGTTGATTGCAATGTGACATTAAGCAGGCTTCTCACTGCTTGTTGGTTTACATTACTGAAATGTTCCAGCTGCATTAACCATGCAGTTGTTTAGCCAGTTGTCTAAACAAAACACTACAGTTGTGACTGGGTAATGCCAGTAGCTTGGCATCTCTTAAAAGGGAAGATGCACTATGGTTGGGGCAGGTGCTAGGAAACCTTTGTGAGCTGAGTATGGCCTTGCAGAATTAGAAGAATACCATATTATAGGATACTGGGTTGCAAAGTTTTCCAAAACTACTCAGATGGCCTTGTTGGAGTAGGTGTAAAGGAGGAGCAATGAACTATACTTGCAGGGGGTCTGGGAACTTACCAAATACAGGATCAGGAAGCATAGCGAGAAAAAGTTGATGCTGTTTAATGCCAGGAGTCAATCCCCTGGCAAGTGGATGCATCCATGCCGTTGCAAGAAGATCAATGACTTCACAAAATTTGAAGTTAGTAAATTTATCTTCAAATATGATATTGTATCAACTGCATCAGAAGCTTCACACATTGCTCAATTCATCAGGGATTCTTTGTCAATACCTTTAAAACCTGTGACCTCTACTTCCTAGAAGGACATAAACAGCAGAGGTAAGGGTGCACCACCTATGTTTATTCTTTATTATTCTCCCATTTAGGATACCTCTTGTCAAGAGCTTTGCTGAAATCCATTTAAACTACATCGAGGCACAACACTGATTCACATGCCGGGTCATCTTCCCGAAACTTTCAATCAAATTTGTGAGGCAAGAAAAGGCCATGCAGACTATCTCTGAACAAACCTTGCCTCTCCAAGTGGAGATTCATATTCTCCCTCAGAATTTTCTCCAGTAGTTTCCCTAATACTGAAATGAGACTCACAAGTCTGTAGTTCCCTTGTTGATCTCTAGTAACCTTCTTGAAAACTAGAACCACGTAAGCTGTCCCCCATTCCTCTGGCACCTCCCCTGTATTCTGTATCTACATCCAATTTCTCCAAAGTGAAGAACTTGTTTGACACCGTGCCATGCTCCATGCTGGTGGTCCTCTTGGTTCCTAATGTGCTCCAACCTTTTCCTGGTTATCCCCCCTCTTCCCCTTGATATGTTAATAGAATATCTTGGGATTCTCACTAATTTCACCCACCAGTGTTTTTTCATACCCCCCTCTTTGCTCTCCTAATTGCTTTCTTAGATTTCTACACTCCACTAGGGCCTTTGTTGATTTGCTCTTCTTTTTATATCTGCTAAAAGCATTTCTTTTCATTTTTATCCAGTCCTGAATATTCTTAGACATAAAGGATTCTCTAGGCTTTTTTTGCCTATATTTCACTCTAACAAATACATGTTGGAGCTGTACCCATGCCAAATCAATTTTGAATGCCCTCCACTGTTCTGCTATAGATATATCCAGACGTAGCTTATCTCAGCCTATTTTGGCCAGATCCTGCCTTAGTTTAATAAAATCTGCCTTCCCCAATCCAACACCCCTTTTGGCAGACAATCTTTTTTCTTTTCATAACTAACTTAAAACTTATGGTGTTGTGGTTGCTATCACTAAAATGCTCTCCTACTGTCACCTGAGTCATCTGTCCAGCTTTATACCTAGAATTAGGTCCAGCACTGCACCTAGTAAATACATCTTCTTGGACCTTGTACATGTTCATATAAGATCATAATACCATAAGACATAGGAGCAGAAATTAGGCCATTCAGCCTATTGAATCTCCTACAGCATTTAGTCATAGCTGATAGGTTTTTCAATCCCATTTTCCCGCTTTCTCCCTGTAACCGTTGATCCCCTTGGCAATCAAGATCTTATTTATCTCTGTTTTAAATGCTCAATGACTTGGCCTCTAAAAAGCTCTCTTGAATATATTTCAAGAAATTTGTGCCGTTCTAAACCCTTTACACTATGATTACCTCAATTAATACTGGAGAAATTTAAATCCCCTGATATAATTAGACTTAGAAGAAATGGGAAGGGGAGCAATGTCAAGTCAGAATGCAGATGATGTGAAGATTGGCTGGGTGGTTCGCAATGAGGAATAAGTCTTATTTTACTGGACAATATAATTGGATTGGGCAGATATGGAGCTCAGTAGCAGATGGAATTTAACCCTGAAATGTGTGAGGTGATGCACTTTCGAAGAAGGAACAAGACAGTGGACCATTCAGTGAATGACAGGACACTAGTAAGTTCAGAGGAACAGAGGAATCTTGGGGTGTTTGTGCACAGGTCCCTGAAGGTAGCAGGGCAAGGTGATAGGGTAATTAAGAAGGCATATGGAGTACTTGCCTTTATCAGTCAAGGCATAAATTATAAGAATAGTGAGGTTATATTGGAACTGTACAAAACTTTGGTTAAGCCATAGTTGGAGTACCGTGTGCAGTTCTGGCCACCTTACCATAGACAGGATATGATTGTAACAGAAAGTATATTGAGGAAATTCACAGGATGTTGCCTAGGATTGGGCATTTTAGCTATTAAGAAAGATTGGACAGATTGACATTGTTTTCTTTACAGCTGAGGGGTCATGATTGAGGTGTATAAATCAGGAGAGGCATGGACAGAGTGGATACAATGTAACTGTTGCCCTTAGCTGAAGGGTCAATAATTTTAAGGTGAAGGGGACATCATTTTAAAGTAAAAGGCAAGATGTTTAGAGGAGATTTGAGGAAAACCTTTAACCCAGAGTTTTGTGGGAATCAGGAATGCACTGCTGGGAAGGTAATTGAGACAGGAAACCTCACAACATTTAAAAAGATACTTGGTTGAGCAATTGGCCATGTGCGGGAAATTGGGATAGCACAGATAGGGCAATGTAGCCTTGATGGGTCAAAGGGCCTGATCTGTGCTGTATGGCTATAATTTTAAGCAATGATTCCAACCGTTGACTGTGTCCAGGGATTGCCAATAGGAGGGATAAAAGAGGGAGGCTGCAGTGCAGCTGGACAGAAGAATGCTCCAGAACAAAGAAGGAACCTTTACAGGAGTCAAAGTAGGAGACTTCAGGGAAGTGAGAGCCTTCAAGAGTTTTTGGGGTTGGGGTGGGGGATGGGGGTTGCAGGAGCAGAAAGGAGGCTGCAAGGTGAAGCAGGATTTTTGGTTCAATTGAAATGGGAAGCATGAGGGCTGGGGCTGTTCAGCATGTGCGGCAGCATCAGAAAGAGAAACATCGGTCCGTGAACCTTTGTCAGAACTACACCAGATGGATCTGAACCTTTAATTCTGCTTCTCTCATACAAAACACTCCGAAGACAGCTGAGTATTTAGCGCACTTTCTGATCTAATTTAATATTTCCAGCATCTGCAATTTCTAATTATACAGTCAAGGTGGATATTTGTAAGTATAGTTAGTTTTAATTTAAATAAGAAAATATTTATCACTCAATGCAGTGTGTATGTTTTCTATTAAAGTCCACTTGTGTGGATAGAAATAAAGCAGATAAATTGGTTGGTTGAAAATACTGAACCATACTTATACAGAATCTAACATTCAATTTAATGAAATATTGTATTCTTCAATTTCTTTAGGGTACCACTGCTAGTCTTTAAAGAAGTTTTTCCAATTCATATGATCAATATCTTAAGTGGACATAAACATAACAGCTCAGCCAAACATCTGGGTGGCTTCTACAAAACCTCCTTGTCGCTGGGCTGCAGTGTCACCCTCCATCAGTCTCCCCCCACCTCCTCTCTCCCTCCATCAGTCTCCCCTGCCTCCTCTCTCTCTCCATCAATCTCCCCACCTCTTCTCTCCCTCCATCAGTCTACCCCACCTCCTCTCTCCCTCCATCAGTCTCTCCCCCACCTCCTCTCTCCCTCTGTCACTCTCCCCCACCTCCTGTCTCCCTCCATCAGTCTCTCCCCTGCCTCCTCTCTCCCTCCATCAGTCTCTCCCCTGCCTCCTCTCTCCCTCCGTCACTCTCCCCCACCTCCTCTCTCCCTCCATCAGTCTCCCCCGCCTCCTCTCTCCCTCCACCAGTCTCTCCCCCACCTCCTCTTTCCCTCCGTCACTCTCCCCCACCTCCTCTATCTCTCCATCAGTCTCCCCCGCCTCCTCTCTCCCTCCATCAGTCTCTCCCTGCCTCCTGTCTCCCTCCGTCACTCTCCCCCTGCCTCCTGTCTCCCTCCCTCAGTCTCCCTCCTGCCTCCTGTCTCCCTCCCTCAGTCTCCCTCCTGCCCTGTCTATTCCACCCCCGTCTATTTGTCTCGACTCTGCCCTGACTCTCCAGCACCCCCCCCCCCTCCATCTATTGGTCTCTTCACTGCCCTGTAGCGCACACCCCCATCTATCAGTCTGCCCCTTGCCCTCTCCCTCTGCCCTGTCTCCCCAATCCCTCCACCAATCTGCCTCCGCCTCCCTTCCGCCCACCCATCCATCCGTCTGTCTGTCTGTCAGTCAGTCTCTCCCCTCCTCGTGCCCCGTCTCCTCCCATCCACGAGCACGCGGCGAGAGGAACCCGGTGCCTCTTTAAACCCGGCGGCTGTTGCCGCACATGCGCTAATAGCTGACCTCACGAGGCGTCAAACTTCCCGCGCCCACGTCTTGACATTATCTAACGCTACCGTACTCTTAAAAGGCACAAGAACACATGTTAAAACAATATACACCACATGATATTGTCAGTATGCAGATGCATTATTTGACATAACGTTACCTGGATCACCTTGGTTTGAAGCATTGCTCGTGTTCCCTAATGAACACTGAAATAACGGTTTGGATGTGATACAGACTGAGAGCTCAGTGCTGAATTCTTCATCAGTGTGCGGTATTAACACCACAGCATGTGCCCGGCTCTGGATTAACGGGCAGCTTTATCAACCCACATGACTCCGCACTCAGCCATTTGGCAAATAGTTGAAACGCAGGCCACCGAAGTGTTCGGGAGGAGTGAGAAGTCCAGCTTTTACAGCTGGAAGGCACAATATGAAAGTGACTCGATATTCGACTGATTGCCCGCAATAGCGTTTAGTTTAAAATTGTGCAACAAATTTAAAACGAGAATGATCAATCTAATGTGAGAAGTATCGAATGACAAGGAAATCAATGAAGTTTAGGAAATCGACTGCAGATGATTTCTAATTCCCACGTCATTAAATCCGGAAATTTAGACATGGCAATGCCGTAATCGTGAAAGCCTCATTGGAAAGTAAGACAGTGCATTATTTTCACAGGCGTGTTCTTGTGACATTTAACCTATAAATACCAACTGGGTCCAGTCAATGGAAGCAATTTATTTCAAAATAGGGGAATATCTTGAATACTCTCTGATATTTAGTATACGCTTGGATGATAAAAAAAAAGATGCTAGACCCTTCTGGAGTGTTGAGGCAAAATCATTTCAATTGTAATAAATTAATGTTCTGGTGCACAGGTTGATCCCAAGATCCTGACCGAGCACATGTGGAGAGGATGTTTCCTCATGGGAGAATCTAGACCTTGGGGTTACTTTTTAAAAATCAGTGTTTGTTCATTCAAAACTGACAAGGTTTTTTTTTATCTCAGAGGGACAGGATTCTTTTGAACTTTATGAAAATGCTGTGGAGGCAGAGTCCTTGAATATTTTTAAGGCCGAGGTAGATAGATTCATGTTGAACAAAAAAGAGTTTAAAAAGGTATTAGGGCTAGGTTGGAAGGTGAATTTGAGGTTACAATCAGATCAGATGTAAACTTATTGAATGTGGAGCAGGCTCGATGGGCTGAAAAGCTGCTGCGACTTGAAATTCGATGTCTTGCCGTGGTATTTTTGCTGCCTCTGAGCCTGATGGTTTGGGGAAAATTCCTCGGGCAGTACTTGATGGTCATGGAAAGTGCACTCATATAAGATTTACTATAAGTCTGCAAATTCTTCCAACATGAGCTAGTGACATATAGTAAGACCAGGAGAGATTCCTGATCTGTCTCTGTTAGCACTATTCATGACTCCAACGACGTCAACTCAGGGGAAACGGCTGGTGAATAAAGAGAGTTGTTAAGTGAATGAATAGAGGGAGAAGGGGTTTTGGAAGAGGAATTGCTAATTGAGGGGAAGGAGAGTGGGAAAACAGGGTTGGTGAGGGTGATTGTGAAGAGGGACTGTTAAGTCTCTGTGGGAGTGAGGGGGATGAGGATAAGGCATATTAGTCATGGCGGGGTGTAATGAATACAGTTGTGCATGAAATGCTGAGGCTTCACTCAGGCTTCTGTCACCAGGAAATTTGGAGCATTTGGTTGAATCCTACATTAATATACAAAAAAATGCTTAGAAATACTTTAATTTTTTTCATCTTTATTTCAGGTATTATTATATGTTGCTGGATAATGCACAATTTACTGAATGTTACTTTGCTGTTTTGTTTTAGCTAGCATCTGGGATTACATTAATTTACACTAATTTTAATTCATTCATGTCAATGAAGGCATCATCTACGAAGCTAGCAGTTAGTGCACACTCCTAATTGCCCACTGGGTGGTTAAGGGTAAAAAGAACATCGCTGTGGGTCTGGTGTCACATGTAGATAAAATCAGATAAGGAAGGCAGATTTCCTTTCCCAAAGAACATTGCTGAACCAGATGGGTTTTTAAGACAATTGATAGTGGTTCTTGGTCACTGTTAGAACAGAAATTGTATCCATTTTGTTTAGGGTGTATTTAACTTTTGCCATCGGCTAAGGTGGGCTTTTACCCATGTTCCTAGAACATTAGTCCAAGAATCTGGATTACTAGTTTAGCGACGTTATCATGATGCTTCCACCTCCCCCACGTACTGAAATGGATTCCATTAGCATCAAAAATGTATAGATCCCTGTCGAACAAATTCAATGACTGACGGTTCACTGACCCATGAGATAGCAAATTCAAATTCTTCACAATTTAAGTAAACATTCTTTTCATTCCCTCTAATGCAAGTATATTCTTACTTGACTATGAAGACTAAAATTGTACATAATACTCCAGATGTGGTGTTACTAAAGTTCTATATGCTTGCAGTGAGACTCCTTTCCTCTTGTATTACAATCTCTATTGGGTAACATATCATTTACGTCACTAGCTATGGCCAATCTCCTGTGATTAATGTACAATGACATCCAAATACCGTTGACAGTCTCTCACCTTTTAAAAAAAACTGTACCATGAATTTCTTTTGTTACTGCCACTTCCAACAATATCAATAGTTCTTGAAGGTCTTGTAATTTGCTGTTTTACAATGTGACTTCACTGTGTTTCAACTCTGTGACTACTTATTACCCTGGTCAGTCTGCAAACCTGATCCTGACCTCCTGGGTTGCTTGCCATTTTAATTCTCCACCTCAGCTTAAGCACATGCACTATATAAAATAAGGTAAATACACTTGCAGCGCAAATTGAAATTGGCAGATATGACATTGTGGGTATCCTGGAGACGTGGCTGGAGAGTAATGAGCGCTGCAAACTAAATATCCAAGGATACATGTTCTAGCGAAAGGACAGACAGATGAGCAGAAGGGGCAGGATTGCCTTGTTATTAAGAAATTAAATTAAATCGATATCAAGAGTGACATAGAGTCAGAAGGCATAGAAGCTGTGTGGGGAGAGTTTTGGAGCCGCAAAGGAACAAAGATCCTGTTACGAATTGTGAACAGGCCTCTGAGCAGTAGTCAGGATGTGGGATGAAAATAAATCAGGAGATAAAAAATGCATATAAGAAAGGCATGTTACAATAATCATGGGGAGCTTCAATATACAGGTGGACTGGGAAAATTAAGTTGATAGTGGATGTCAAGAAAAGGAATTTATTGGAGTAGCTTGTGGTAGAGTCCACTAAGGAACAGGCAATTCTGGATTTGGTGTTGTGCAATGAGGCAGACTTGTTTAGGGAGCTTAAGATTAAGGAACCCCCGAGTGACAGTGACGATAATATGATAGAATTTCCCCTGCAGTCTGAAAAGGATAAGCTGGAATCAGATGTAACAGTATGACAATTGAGTAAAGGTAACTGCAAAGACATGAGGGAGGAGCTGGCCAAAATTGATTGGAAGGGGAGGTTAGCAGGGAAGATGGTGGAGTAGCAATGGCTGGAGTTTCTGGGGTAATTCAGAAGGTACAGCAGAAATTCATTCCATGGAAGGAAAAATATTGTGACAACCATAGCTGACAGTGGAAGTCAGAAAAAGCATAAAAGAGAAGTAAACAATGTGGTGAAGATTAGTAGGAAGCCAGGGAATTGGGAAGTCTTTAAAAACCAGTAGAGGATAACTAAAATAGCAGTATTGGGTAGAAGATGAAATATGAGAGTAAGCTTGCCAGTAATATTAAAAAAAGAGTCTTTGGATATCTAAAAGATCAGAGAGAGACAAAAGTGGACATTGGGTCACTGGAAAATGAGGCTGAAGAGGTAGTGATAGGGAATAAAGAAATGGCAGAGGAACTGAAAAGGTACTTTGCATCAGTTTTCATAGTGGAAGATACCAGCAGCATACCAGAACTTCAAGAAAGTCAGGAGGCAGAGTTGAGTATAAATGCCATCACTGAAGAGTAAGTGCTGGGGAAGCTGAAAGTTCTGAAGGTGGATAAATCACCTGGATGGATGGACTACACCCAGAATTCTGAAGGAGATAGCTGAGGCGATTATAGAGTCATTGTAATTACTGCAGTCAGGCAGGGTGCCATTGGACCAGATCTTGGCTAATGGCCCTTGCTTAAGAAGAGAAGGAGGAAGAAGACAGAACATTATAGGCCAGATAGCCTGATCTTGGTGTAAAGTAAAAGTTTAGAGTCTATTATTAAGGATGAGATTGTAAAGTAATTGGAAATGTGTGGTAAAATGGGGTGAGTCAGCACGGTTTCATCAAGGGGATGTGATTTTGTTAGAATTCTTTGAGGACATAGTGAGTAACTTAGAAAAAGAGGAGCCAGTGGAGATGATCCAGTGGGATTTCCAGAAGGCCTTTGAGAAGATGCTGTACAAGAAGATAAGAGCTCATGGTATTAGGGCAAGCTACTGGCATGGATAGATGATTCGCTGACTGGCAGAAAGCAAATTTTGGGGATAAAGGGCTGGCAGGATGGCAGCCAGATGGAGTTCAACAGGGATCAGTGTTAGGACCACAACTATTCACATTATGCATTAATGAGCTGGATTTAAGAACTGAGGGTGTTGTTACTAAGTTTGCAGGTTTTTTTCTTTTTATTCATTCATGGGATGAGGGTGACATTGGCTAGGCCATCCCTATTTACAAGGTAAAAACAATGACAGCAGATGCTGGAAACCAGATTCTGGATTAGTGGTGCTGGAAGAGCACAGCAGTTCAGGCAGCATCCGAGGAGCAGCGAAATCGACATTTCGGGCAAAAGCCCTTCATCAGGAATAAAGGCAGAGAGCCTGAAGCATGGAGAGATAAGCTAGAGGAGGGTGGGGATGGGGAGAAAGTAGCATAGAGTACAATGGGTGAGTGGGGGAGGGGATGAAGGTGATAGGTCAGGGAGGAGAGGGTGGAGTGGATAGGTGGAAAAGGAGATAGGCAGGTAGGACAAGTCCGGACAAGTCATGGGGACACTGCTGAGCTGGAAGTTTGGGACTAGGGTGAGGTGGTGGAAGGGGAAATGAGGAAACTGTTGTAGTCCACATTGATGCCCTGGGGTTGAAGTGTTCCGAGGCGGAAGATGAGGCGTTCTTCCTCCAGGCGTCTGGTGGTGAGGGAGCGGCAGGTGAAGGAGGCCCAGGACCTCCATGTCCTCGGCAGAGTGGGAGGGGGAGTTGAATTGTTGGGCCACGGGCGGTGTGGTTAATTGGTGCGGGTGTCCCGGAGATGTCCCGTAAAGCGCTCTGCTAGGAGGCGCACAGTCTCCCCAATGTAGAAGAGACCGCATTGGGAGCAAGGGAAACAATAAATGATATTAGTGGATGTGCAAGTAAAACTTGGATGGATGTGGAAGGCTCCTTTAGGGCCGTGGATAGAGGTGAGGGAGGAGGTGTGGGCACAGGTTTTACAGTTCCTGCAGTGGCAGGGGAAAGTGCCAGGATGGGAGGGTGGGTTGTAGGAGTGCGTGGACCTGACCAGGTAGTCACGGAGGGAACGGTCTTTGCGGAAGGCGGAAAGGGGGGGGAAGGGAAATATATCCCTGGTGGAGAGATCTTTTTGGACGAGGCGGAAATGTCGGCGGATGATTTGGTTTATGCGAAGGTTGGTAGGGTGGAAGGTGAGCACCAGGGGCGTTCTGTCCTTGTTACGGTTGGAGGGGTGGGGTCTGAGGGCGGAGGTGCGGGATGTGGACGAGATGCGTTGGAGGGCATCTTTAACCACGTGGGAAGGGAAATTGCGGTCTCTAAAGAAGGAGGCCATCTGGTGTGTTCTGTGGTGGAACTGGTTCTCCTGGGAGCAGATACGGCGGATGCGGAGGAATTGGGAATACGGGATGGCATTTTTGCAAGAGGTAGGGTCGGAAGAGGTGTAATCCAGGTAGCTGTGGGAGTCGGTGGGTTTGTAAAAAATGTCAGTGTCAAGTCGGTCCTCATTAATAGAGATGGAGAGGTCCAGGAAGGGAGGGAGGTGTCAGAGATGGTCCAGGTAAATTTAAGGTCAGGGTGGAATGTGTTGGTGAAGTTGATGAATAGCTCAACCTCCTCGCAGGAGCACGAGGTGGCGCCAATGCAGTCATCAATGTAGCGGAGGAAGAGGTGGGGAGTGGTGTCGGTGTAATTATGGAAGACGGACTGTTCTACGTAGCCAACAAAGAGACAGGCATAGCTGGGGCCCATACGTGTGCCCATGGCTACCCCTTTGGTCTGGAGGAAGTGGGAGGATTCGAAGGAGAAATTGTTAAGGGTGAGGACCAGTTCAGCCAAACGAATGAGAGTGTCAGTGGAAGGGTACTGTTGGGGACGTCTGGAGAGGAAAAAACGGAGGGCTTGGAGGCCCTGGTCATGGCGGATGGAGATGTAGAGGGATTGGATATCCATGGTGAAGATGAGGCATTGGGGGCAGATGAAACGGACGTCTTGGAGGAGGTTCAGGGCGTGGGTGATGTCTCGAACGTATGTGGGGAGTTCCTGGACTAGGGGGGATAGGACAGTGTCAAGGTAGGTAGAGATGAGTTCAGTGGGGCAGGAGCATGCTAAGGCAATGGGTCGGCCAGGGTGGTCAGGCTTGTGGATCTTGGGAAGGAGGTAGAACCGGGCAGTGCGGGGTTCCTGGACTATGAGGTTGGAAGCTGTGGGTGGGAGATCTCCTGAGGTGATAAGGTTCTGTATGATCTGGGAGATGATTGTTTGGTGATGGGGCGTGGGGGCATGGTCGAGGGGGCAGTAGGAAGAGGTGTCCTTGAGTTGGCGTTTGGCTTCAGCGGTGTAGAGGTCAGTGCGCCAGACTACCACTGCGCCCCCTTTATCTGCTGGCTTGATGGTGAGGTCGGGATTGGAGCAGAGGGATTGAAGGGCTGCGCATTGTGAGGGTGAGAGGTTGGAGTGGGGCAGGGGTTAGACAGGTTGAGGTGTTTAATGTCCCGGCGGCAGTTGGAAATGAAGAGGTCGAGGGCAGGTAATAGACCAGCACGGGGTGTCTGGGTGGATGCAGTGTGTTGGAGGTGGGGGAAGGGGTGCTTGGAAGGTGGGCGGGAATCCTGTTTGTGAAAGTAAACTCGGAGACGGAGGCGACAGAAGAATTGTTTGACGTCACGGCGTGTATTAAATTCATTGATGCGTGGACGGAGGGGGATGAAGGGGAGTCCTTTGCTGAGGACTGATCGTTCGTCCTCAGTGAGGGAGAGGTCTGGGGGGATGGTGAAAACTCGGCAGGGCTGGGAGCTGGGATCTGGTGTGGGTGTGGAGCTGGGAGTGGGGATGGAACCTGTAACTGGAGTGGGTGTGATGGTGGGGGAATGGGGGTGGAGTCATGAGTCCCTATTTACAGTCGAGAGTGTGTTTCTCGGAAAGCACAGCAGATCAGGCAGCGTCCGAGAATCAGGAGAATTGACATTTCAGGCATAAGCCCTTCATCAGGAATGAGGTTTATGGGCTAGGGATGATAGATAAATGTGAGGGGGGTAGGGTTGGGGGGGAAGGTAGCTGAGAAAGCGATAGTGGATGAAGGTGAGGGAGAAGGTGATAGGTCAGAGGGGGGAGTGATGGGCATGTCTGGAGGGCAGTGCTGAGTTGGAGGCTTGGGACTGGGGTAATGTGGGGGTAGGGGAAATGAGGAAGCTGTTGAAATCCACATTTATCCTGTGTGGTTGCAGGATCCCAACTTCCGCATTGAGACCTTGCAACCACACAGGGTACATGTGAATTTCAACAGCTCCCTCATTTCCCCCCCCCCACAGTGCCCCAGTCCCAAGCCTCCAACTTGGCACAGCCCTCCGGACCTGTCCGTCACTCCCCCCTCTGACCTATTACCTTCTCCCTCACCTTCATCCACCTATCGTTTTCTCAGCTACCTTCCTCCTAACCCCACCTGCTCCCATTTATTTCTCATCCCCGGCCCACAAGCCTCCTTCCTGATGAAGGCCTTATGCCTGAAATGTCGATTCTCCTGCTCCTCTGATGCTGCCTGACCTGTTGTGCTTTCCCAGAAACATACTCTTGACTCTGATTGCCAGCATCTGCAGTCCTCAGTTTCTCCTAGCTGATTTCATCCCTATTTATCATTAAGAATTAACCACGTTATTGTGAATTTGGAATTACATGTAGGTCAGACCAGGTAAGGATGACAGTTTCCTTCTCTGAACTAGGTGTGTTTTTCCTGACAACTGACAATGTTTATGGTTACCATCAGACTCTTTGTTCCAGATTTTTATTGAATCCAGAACATAAGATGAATTTCTGGATTAATATCTAATGATAATACCACAAGCTTTTGCCTCCCCCAACACAAAGTTAAGTAGAGGGACAAATAATATTGAGAAAGCGGGGAGGCCGTAGAAGGCCCTGCTATGTGAGTGGACAAAAATAGTGGCAGATAGAATACGGTGGCACAGTGGTTAGCACTGTTGCCTCATAATGTCAAAGACCCGGGTTCAAATCCCGCCTTGGGCAACTGTCTGTGTGGAGTTTGCACATTCTCCCCGTATCTGTGTGGGTTTCCTCCCACAGTCTAAAGATGTGCAGGTTAGGTGAATTGGCCATGCTAAATTGCCCGTAGTGTTAGGTGAAGGAGTAAATGTAGGGAAATGGATCTGGGTGGGATGGTTGGTGTGGACTTGTTGGGCCGAAGGGCCTGTTTCCACACTGTAAGTAATCTACTATGGGAAAGTGTGAGGTTTTGCACTTTGACAAGAAGAATAGAGGCATAGACCATTTTCTAAACAGAAAAAGGCTTTGGGAATCTGAAGAACAAATAGACTTGGGAGTCCTAGTTCAGGATTCTCTTAAGGTTAACATCCAGGTTCAGTTAGGAGTTATTAAGGCAAATACAATATAAACTTAATTTCAAGAGGGCTAAAATAGAAAAGCAGAGATGTACTGTTGATCATACTACATTTAGAATATTAGGAGCAGTTCTGGGCTCTGTATCTAAGAAAGAATGCACTAGCATTGAATTGAATACAGAAAAAGGTTTACAAGAAGTATCCTGGGGATGAGAGGTGTGTCATGTGAGGAGTGGTTGAGGACTCTGGTGGTTGAAGTCTGTAGTCAATGGAGTTTAGAAAGATGAGGGGGACATCTGACTGAAACTTAAAGAATTAAGAGAGGCCTGGTAGAATGGAGTGGAGAAGATTTTCCCACTAGTAGGAGAGACTAGGACCTGAAGGCACAGCCTCAGAGTGGAAGGATGAATCTTTAGAACTAAGATGAGGAAGAATTTCTTAAACCAGAAGGTTGTGAATCTGTGGAACTCTTGCTGTAGAGGGCTGTGGAGGCCAAGTCATTGAGTGCATTTAAGACAGATATAGATAAGTTCTTGATTGACAAGGGGATCAAAGGTTACAGGAAAAAGGCAAGACAATGTAGTTGAGGAACATCAGCCATGATCGAGTGGTGGATATTTTAAAAAGCATTAAGATAGATGAGTCTCCTGGACTTGATGGGATCTATCCCAGCACACTGAGCAAGACAAGGGAGGAAATGTCTGGGAAATTATGAAAATCTTAGTATTCTTTTTTGTCACAGGCGAGTTCCCAGAAGACTGGAGAATAGCTAATCTTGTTTCTTGATTTAAGAAGAACAACAAAGACAATCCAGGAAATTGAAGACTGGTGAGACTTACCTCAGTGGTAGAGAAATTATTGGAGAAGATTCTTAGGGACAGGATTCTTAGGGACAGGATTTACTCACATTTGGAAAAATATGAACTTGTGCAGGGGAGGTCATGTCCCACAAACGAGATTGATTTATTTGAGGAAGTAATGAAGATCTTTGAGGGCAGAGCAGTGGATGTTGTCTACATGGACTTGGACAAGGGCTTTGACAAGGCCTCCCATGACAGGCTAATACAGAAGGTAATACACATGGCATCTGTGGTGAGCTGTTAAGATGGAAACAGAATTAGTTTGGTCAGAAGATAGAGAGTAGCCGTGGAAGGGTGTTTTTCTGACTGGAGATCTGTGACCAGTGATGTTCTTCAGGAGTCAGTGCTAGGACCCCTATAGTTTGTATAATATATAAATGATTGGAAGAGAATGTAAGTGGTCTAATTAGTAAGTTTGCAGAAGACACAAAGTTTAGGGGAGCTGATGATAGTGAGGAAGATTGCCAGAGGATACAACGGAATATAGATTGGCTGGAGACTTGGGCGGTGAAATGGCAAATGGAATTTAATCTGGACAAATGCGTGATGATACATTTTGGAAGATTTTTTTAAATTTCAAAAATATACTTTATTCATAAAAATCTTTACACATATACAGAGGAACCTCAATTATCTGATGGATACGAGCAGGGAGTATTTTGTTTGGTTAATCGAATTCTGGGTAATTGAATGCCGGATAATCGAGGTTCCTCTGTAAAGATAGTCACTAGAGCATTTTAATTCTGCCCACAGTCTTTACATATGTAGAATAAACAAACCCAAAACATTCTTAACTTATACAAGATCAAATTTATTGAGGGACCGGGAGGGTTCACTAACTGAACAGACCATTATAGAAGGACTATTACAGGAGGGAAGTATACAGTAAATGGCAGAACCCTTAGAAGCATTAACATAGAGAGGGATCTAGGTGTACAGCTCCACAATTCACTGAAAGTGATACACAAGTAGATAAGGTGGTCAAGAAGGTAAATGGCATGATTGCCTTCATTAATTGGGTCATAGAATCCAAACATTGACAAGTCATGCTGCAGCTGTGTAGAACTTTAGTTAGTCCATATTGGAAATATTGCATACATATTCCACACTATCAGAAGCTTGTGAAGGCATTGGAGAAGGTACAGAAAAGGTTTACCAGGATATTGCCTGGTTGGAGGGTATAATCCGAGAAGAGATTGGACAAACTCGGTTTGTTTTCATTTGAACGTCAGAGGCTGAGGGGCAATATGCTACATGTTTACAAAATTATAACTGACATGGATAGAATGGATAGTTGGAGTCATTTTCCAAGGTTAAAAATGTCAATTACTAGGGGACATTGGTTTAAGGTAAAAGGAGGAAGGTTTAAAGGAGCTGTGAGAGGCAAATCTTTTACACAGAAGGCAATAAGTGCTTGGAATGCACCGCAGAGGAGGTGGTGGAGCTAGATACAATTGCAACATTTAAGAAGCATCTTGACAGATAGATGATTATTTTTAAGATTTATTTATTTGTGAGATGTGGGTGTTGCTGGCTGGTAGGCATTTATTGCCCAACTCCAGTTACCCTTGAGAAGGTATTAGTGAGCTGCTTTCTTGAACCGCTGCAGTCCACCTGCTGTTGGTTGACCCACAATGCCACTAAGGAAGGAATTCCAGGATTTTGACCCAGCGACAATGAAGGAACGGTGTTATATTTCCAAATCAGGATGATGAGTGGCTTGGACGGGAACTTGAAGGTGGATCTTTCTAATATATCTGCTACCGATGTCTTTTGAGATGTAAGTGGTCGTGGGTTTGGAAGGTGACATTTGGTGAATTCCTGCACTGCATCTTGTAGATAGTACACACTGCTGCTACTAAGTGTAGGTGGTGAAGGGAGTGAATGTTTGTGGATGTAGACCCAATCAAGCAGGCTGCTTTGTCCTGGATAGTGTCAAGCTTCTTGAGTGTTGTTGGGTCTGCATTCATCCAGACAAGTGAGAAGTATGCCATCACACTCCTGACGTCCCTGTGCATGATGGACAAGCTTTGGGGAGTCAGGAGGTGAGTTACTTACAGCAGTAACTGTAGTAGTCACTGTTTATGTGGTGAGTCCAGTTGAGTTTCTGCTCAATGATAACCCTCAGGTTCTTGACAGTGGGTTATTAACTGTTGGTAACACCATTGAATGTCAAGGGGCATTGGTGACATTATCTGATATTGATCATGGCCATAGCCTGGCATTTGTGTGGAGCAAATGTTATTTACCACTTGTCAGCCGAAGCCTGGATACTATCCAGATCTTGTTGCATTTGAACATGGACTGCTTCAGTATCTGAGGAGTCACAAATGGTGCTGAACATTGTGCAATCATTGGCAAACGTTCCCACTTCTGACCTTATGATGGAAGGAACATCATTTATGAAGCAGCTGAAGCTGATTGAGCCTTGGACACTATTCTGAGGAATTCCGGCAAAAGATGACCTGGAGTTGAGATGACTGACATCCAAAAACCATGTTTGCCTCATTGATTCCAGGGCCAGGGCCCCTGGATGCCACATTTGGTCAAATGCAGCCTTGATGTCAAGCACTCTCACTCTCACCTGACCTCTGGAATTCTGTTCTTTTGTCCATGTTTGAACCAAGGCTGTAATGAAGTCAGGAGCTGAGAGGCCCTGGCGGAACCCAAACTGGGCATCACTCAGCAGGTTGTTGCTGAGCAGATGCTACTTGATAGCACTGTTGATGACACCTCCCAACACTTTAAAGAACAAAGAAAATTTACAGCCCAGGAACAGGCCCTTCAGCCCTCCAAGCCTGAGCTGATCCAAATGTACTGTCTAAACCTGTTGGCCAATTCTTAAGCATCTGTATCCCTCTGCTCCCCACCTACTCATGCATCTGTCCAGACGCATCTTAAATGAACCTACCCTGCCTGCCTCTACCAGCTCTGCTGGCAACACATCCCAGATGCCTGCCACCCTCTGTGTGAAGTACTTGCCGTATGTATCCCCCTTAAACTTTCCACCTCTCACCTTGAAAACGTGACCTCTCATTATTGAATCCTTTACCCTGGGAAAAAGCTTGTCTCTATCGACCCTGTCTATACCTTTCATGATTTTGTAAACCTCAATCAGATCCTCCCTCAATCTCCTTCATTCTAATGAAAACAAACCTAACCTATTCAACCTCTAACACCTTCCATACCAGGCAACATCCTCGTAAGGAGAAAGTGAGGTCTGCAGATGCTGGAGATCAGAGCTGAAAATGTGTTGCTGGAAAAGAGCTGAAAATGTATTGCTGGAAAAGTGCTGAAAATGTGTTGCTGGAAAAGGCTTATGCCCGAAACGTCGATTCTCCTGTTCCCTGGATGCTGCCTGACCTGCTGCGCTTTTCCAGCAACACATTTTCAGCAACATCCTCGTAAACCTTTTCTGCACCCTCTCCAAAGCGTCCACATCCTTTTGGTAATGTAGCGATCAGAAATGTACACAGTATTCCAAATGTGGCCGAACCAATGTCTTGTACAATGTTAACATGACTTGCCAGCTCTTATACTCAATAGCCCGTCCAATGAAGGCATGCACACTATATGCCTTCTTGACCACTCTATCCACCTGTGCAGCAACCTTCAGGGTACAATGGACCTGCATTCCCAGATCTCTCTGCCCATCAATTTTTCCCAAGGCTGTTCAGTTCATTATATAATTCACTCTAGAATTAGTCTTGCCTAAATACATCACCTCACATTTGTCTGGATTGAAATCCATCTGCCACTTTTCTGCCCAACTCTCAAGTCTATCGATATCCTCTTGTATTCTTTGACAGTCCTTATGTTTTCTGCTGCTCCAACAATCTTCGTGTCATTTGCAAACTTGCTGATCATTCCAACAGTGCCCTCTTCCAGATCATTTATGTATATTACAAAAAGCAGTGGCCCCAACACTGACCCCTGTGGAACACTACTAGTCACCTTTCTCCATTTCGAGAAACTCCCTTCAACTACTCTGTCTCCTGTTGCTCAACCAGTTCTTTATCCACCTAGCTAGAACATCCTGCACACCATGTGATTTCACTTGCTCCATTAGTTTACCATGGGGAACCTTATCAAATGCCTTACTAAAGTCCATGTATATGACATCAACAGCCCTTCCTTAATCTATCATCTTGGTCACTTCCTCGAAGAACTCTATTAAGTTGGTAAGGCATGATCTCCCCCACACAAAACCATGTTGCCTATCACTGATAAGCCCATTCTTTTCTAAATATAAATAAATCCTATCCCTCAGTACCCTCTCCATCAACCTTCCCACTACCGATGTCAGGCTCACTGGTCTGTAGTTACCTGGAATATCCCTACTACCCTTCTTGTACTGGGGGACAACATGAGCAACCCTCCAGTCCTCTGGCACTCCACCTGTGTTTAAGGATGCCACAAAGATATCTGTCAGGGCCCCAGCTATTTCCTCTCATGCCTCCCTCAGCAACCTGGGACAGATCCCATCTGGTCCTGGGGATTTGTCCACCTTAATAACCTCTAGCCTACCCAACACATCTTCCCTACATGGGTCGACATGATCCAGATTAATCAAACTTCTTTCTCTAATCTCAAGATTCATCATGTTCCTTTCCTCAGTGAACACTGATGCAAAGTAATCATTCAGAATCTCACCCACATTCTCAGGTTTGACACACAGCCTTCCTTCATTATCCTTTAGTGGATCAATCCTTTCTCTAGTTATCCGCTTGATTTTTATAGAAGAACAAAATGCTTAATTCTGCTGGCTAAAGCTATTTCATGACCCCTTTTAGCCTGCTTGATTCCTCACTTAAGACTTGTTCTACTCTTCCGATATTCCTCCAGGGCCCGTCTGTTCTTAGCTGCCTGGACTTTATGTCTAGTTTCCCTTTTCCTCTTGGCTAGTCGTACAATTTCTCCTGTCATCCACGGTTCATGAATCTTGCCCTTCCTATCCTTTGCCTTCAATGGGACATGCCTATCCTGCACTATCTTTAACCTATCTTTGAAAACCTCCCACATATCAAATGTGGACTTCCCTTCGAATAGCTGTGTCCAATCTACATTTCCGAGCTCCTGCCTAATTTTGATATAATTGGCATTGGCCCAGTTTAGTACTCTTCCCTTCGGACCACTCTCATCTTTATCTACGAGTAGTCTAAAACTTACAGAATTGTGGTCACTGTTCCCAAAGAAATCCCCCACCACAACGTCTACCACCTGTCCTGGCTCATTCCCCAGTACCAGGTCCAATATGGTCCCTTCCCTCATCGGACTATTGACATACTGCTCTCGAAAACTCTCCTGGACGTTTCTTACAAATTCTACCCCATCCAGACCTCTGATGCTAAGTGTATCCCAGTCAATGTTGGGAAAATTAAAATCTCCCATCACCACTACCCTATTGCCTCTACATCTTTCCATAATCTGTTTACTTATTTGTTCTTCTACCTCACACTCAGTCCCAACAATGTAATTGCACCCTTCTTATTTCTCAGCTCCACTCATAATGCCTCACTACCCAAGACCTCTATAGCGTCCTCCTTTAGCACAACCTGATATCATCCCTGACCAGCAATGCAATTCTACCCCCCCCTTTTACTTCCCTCCCTGCCCTGTCTGAATCGTATATATCCAGGATCATTTAGTTGCCAATTATCATGCCCTCCCTTCAACCAAGTTTCTGTGTTTGCAATAACGTCATACTCACAGGCACCAATCCAAGCCCTAAGTTCATCTGCATTACACACCATACTCTCGCAATAAAGTAGATGCATTTCAGGTGACCAGTTCTTTTGCGCTCATCTGCTCTCTGCCTACTCTTCCCTTTATTAATACTATCTTCATAATTCTTACAGTCTCCAGTCCTTACCTCGCTGCCTACTTGTTTTCTGTTCTGGTTCCCAGTCCCCTGCCACATTAGTATAAAATCTCCCCAACAGCAGTAGCAAAAACTCCCCCAAGGACATTGGTTCCGGTCTGGTTCAGTTATAGACTGTCCATTTTGTAATAGTCCCACCTTTCTCAGAACCGGTCACAATGTCCAACAAATCTGAACCCCTCCCTCCTACACCATCTCTCAAGCCACGTGTTCATTCTGCCTATTTTTCCATTTCTACGCTGACGAGCACGTGGCACTGGTAGTAATGCCGAGATCACTATCTTTGAGGTCCTCCTCTTTAACTTCTCTCCTAGCTCCCTGAATTCTTATTTCAGGACCTCATCTTTTTTCCGACTTATATCGTTGGTGCCTATGTGCACCAAGACAACTAGCTGTTCACCCTCCCCTTTTAGAATGCTATGCAGCTGATTGGTGACATTCCTGACCCGAGTACCTGGGAGGCAACATACCATCCGGGAGTCCCGGTTTCGGCCACAGAACCGCCTATCTACTCCCCTCACAATAGAATCCCCTATGACTATGGCCCTACGAGTCTTTTTCCCGCCCTTCTGAACAGCAGTGCCCTCCACAGTGCCATGATCTTGACAACTGCTGCCCTCTCCTGGTGAGCCATCTCCCCCAACAGTATCCAAAACGGTATACCTGTTTTGGAGGGAGATGACCACAGGGGACAGCTGCACTGCCTTCCTACTATTTTTCTGTCTTTTGGTCACCCATTCACTGTCTCCCTCAGCAATTCTAACCTGCGGTGTGACCAGTTCACTAAACGTGCTATTCACAACCAACTCAGCATCGCGGATGCTCCACAGTGACTCCATCCACAGCTCCAGAGCCGTTATGCGGCCAAACAAGAGCTGCAGCTGGACATACTTCTTGCAAGTGTAAAAGTCAGGAATGTCAGATACATACCTAAGCTCCCACATCAAGCAAGAGGCACATGCCATGGGTCTGAGGTCCCCTGCTATTGTAAGCTTAGCTTTATATGAACTAACTAAAACCAAACAATGCACTTAAATATATGAAAAAGAAAGATAAGAAAGAAATAAAAGCCTTACCTTACAGAGTCTTTTACTTCCGGTTAGAGGAGGGGGCGGGAGGGAGATACTACACGTGTAGTATCTCTGGTTTAGCCACTGCTCAAATATAAATTAAGCCCTAAACTTCCCCGCTTCACGTCACCTTCTCTCCTTGCTGCTCTATCAGCATGGAGGCCTGACTTCCCCCTTTTTATGCGGGAAAACTTACCCTTCCCAGCAGTCCTTGCTTCACCTCACCTTCTCTCCTCGCCACTGATATTTGAGGGTAGATTGAAAGGATGGTAATTAGCAAGGTTGGATTTGTCCTGCTTTTCATGCCGAGGACATACTTGGGTAATTTTCCACAATGTCCGGTAGATGCTAATGTTGTAACTGTACTGGAACAACTTGGCTAGGTGAGCAGCAAGTTTTGGAGCACAGCTATTGCCAGATTGTGGTCAGGGCCCATTGCCTTTGCAGTATCCGATGTTTCCAACCGTTTCTTGCTATCATATGAAGTGAATCAAATTGGCTGAAGATTGGTTTCTGTAATGCTGGGGACCACTTGAGGAGGCTGAGATGGATCATCCACTCACACTTCTAAGCGAAGATTGTTGCGAATGCTTCAGCCTTATCTTTTGCACTGATGTGCTGGGCTCTTCCATCATTGAGGATGGGGATATTTGTGGAGCTTCCTCCTCCAGTGAGTTGTTTAATCGTCCACCACAATTCACAACTGGATGTGGCAGGTCTGCAGAGCTTAAGTCTGATCCATTGGTTGTGGGATTGCTTAGCTCTGTTTATCACTTGCTGCTTATGCTGTTTGGCATGCAAATAGTCCTGTTTGGTGGGTTCACCAGATTGAAAGCTCATCTTAAGGCATGCCTGATACTGCTCCCGGCATGCCCTTCTGCATTCTCCAGGGCTGATTCCCTACCTTGATGGTAATGGTTGAGTGTAGGATATGCTGGGCCATGAAGTTGCAGATTGTGCTAGAGTATGATTCTGCTGGTGTTGATGACCCACAGCACCTCATGGATGCCAGTCTGAGGGATGTATGAGGGATGGTTTCTATGACCAATATCTCGAGGAACCAATTAGAGGGCAATGCTGAACTTAAAGAAAGCTAACTTTGATAGTATGAGGCATGTATTGTCTAGGATAAGCTGGCCAAGGATAATTAAGGGGTTGATGGTGGATAGACAATGGCAGACATTTAAAGAACACATAGATGAACTTTAACAATTGTACATGCTTATCTGACACAAGAGTATGCAGGGAAGATGGCTGAACCATGGCAAACAAGGCAAATCAGGGAAAGTACTAAAGCCAAAGAAGAGGTATATAAATTGGCCAGAAAAAGCAGCAAACCTGAGGACTGGGCAAAATTTAAAATTCAGTACAGGAGGACAAAGGGTTTAATTCTGAAGGGGAACATAGCATATGAAAGTAAGCTTGCAGAAAACATAAAAACTGACTGCAAAAGCTTTCTTGATGTGTGAAGAGAAAAAGGCTGATGAAAACTAATGTAAGTCCCTTGTACTTAGAATCAGGTGAATTCGAAATGGAGAACAAAGAGATGGCAATCCAGTTGAACAAATATTTTGGATCTGTTTTCACTAAGAAGGACACAAATAACCTTCAGGAAAACAAGCATGAAGAAGTAACTGAAGGAAATCCTTATTAGTCAAGGAATGGTACTAGGGAAATTGATGGGATTGAAACCCACTAAGTCCCCAGGGCCTGATGCTCTGCATCCCAGAATGCTTAAGAAGTGACTCTAGAAATAGCGGATGCTTTGGTGATTATTTTCCAGCATCTGGAAGAGTTCCAGTGGACTGGAGGGTGACGAATGTAACCCCACTCTTTAAAGAAAGGAGGAAAAGAGAAAATGGGGTGTTATAGGTCAGTTAGCCTGACATCAGTAGTGGAGAAAATACTGGAGTCAATTATCAAGGATGTAATAATTGAGCATTTGGAAAGTAGTGACAGAATCGGGCCAAGTCAGCATGGATTCACGAAAGGGAAATCATGCTTGACAAATCGTCTGGAATGTTTTGAGGATGTGACCCAGTAGAGTGGACAGAGGTGAATCAGTAGATGTTGCATATCTGGACTTTCAAAAAGCTTTTGACAATGTTTCACACAAGAGATTAGTAAGGAAAATTAAAGCACGTGGTATCGCAGGTAATGTAATGTATTGATGTGGATTGAGAATTGGTTGGCAGACAAGAAGCAGAGATTTGAAATAAACAAGTTATTTTCAGATGGCAGGCAGTGATGAGTGGGGTATTGCAGGGTTCCGTGCTGGGACTTCAGCTGTTCATAATATAAATTAATAATTTGGTTGAAGGAATTGAATGCAGATGACACTAAGCTGGGTGGCAGTGTGTACTGTGAGGAGGATGCTTAGAGGCTTCAGGGTGACTTGGACAGACTGGCTGGGTGGGCAAATACTTGGTAAATGCAATATAATTTCGATAAATGTGAGGTATCCACTTTGGTCACAATAACAGGAAGGCAGATTATTATTTGAATGGTGGCAGTTTTGGAAAAGGTGAAACGTGGGTGCCATGGTGGAACAGTCACTGAAGATTGGCATGCAGTGAGGAAAGCTAATGGCATGCCGGCATTCGTAGCGAGAGGATTTGAGTTTCGGAGTAAGGAAGTCTTGCTGCAGTTATACAGGGCCTTGGTGAGGCCATACCTTGAGTATTGTGTCAGTTTTTCCCAGTCTGAGGAAGGACACTCTTGCTGTTGAGGGAGTCCAGCAAAAGTTCACCAGACTGATTCCCAGGATGACAGGACTAACATATGAGGAAAGACTGGATCGACTTGGCTTGTATTCATTGGAATTTAGAAGAATGAAGCGGGATTTCATTGAAACATATAAAATCCTGATTGGACTGGACAGGCAAGATGCAGGAAGAATGTTCCTGACATTGGAGAAGTCCAGAACTAGTGGTCACAGTCTAAGAATAAGGGTTCAGAACTGAAATGAGGAAGAATTTCTTCACTCACAGAGTTGTGAACCTGTAGAATTCTCTCCCACAGGAAGCTGTTGGAGCCAGTTCATTAGATATATTCAACAGGGAGCTGGAGATAGCCCTTGCAGCTTAAGGGATCAAGGGGCATGGCAGAAAAATGGGAATGGGATACTGAGATTGCATGATCAGTCATGATCATTTTGAAGGGGGTGCAGCTACTCCTGCACCTACTTTCTATGTTTCTATGTCTTAAGTTGCTAGATCTGTTCAAAATCTGCCACAGTTAGCACAGTGATAGTGCCACACAGCACGATGGAGGTTATCCTCAATGTGAAGGCAGGACTTTGTCTCCACAAGGACTGTGTGGTGGTTGCTCTTACCAATATTGTCATGGAGAGATGCATCTGTAGCTGACAGATTGGTAAGGATGGGGTCAAGTATGTTTTTCCCTCTTGTTGGTTCCTCCACCACCCAGTCTAGCAGCTATGTTTTCTAGATCCTGATTCGATCAATAGTGCTGCTGCCAAATCATTCTTGGCAGGGAATAGAGGGATATGGACTGCTTGGAGGCAAAAGATATTTAGTTTAGTTTAAAAAGATATCAAGTGTCAGCCGAGGCTTGGTGGGCCGAAGAGCTCGTTCCAGTGCAGTCCTGTTCTTTGTTCTATGAGAGGCACATTATCTTGTTATTTGCACATTGAGGTGAATGACGCATACATTTCAGTGATTCCTACTTGATTTGCATGCTGCACTTACTTTGACCTTGGACATAACACTTGGCAAATTTCTTTTTTAGGAGTCAACCACGAGTAAACTAATGCACAATGACAGAAGCATCAAATAAATCAACAATTAAGGAAGTGTTGACTGAAATGACTAACTGACAATCTCCCACATAAAATTCAAATGTTCTCACAACACTTACGTGTCTCTTGCTCACATTCTTTTGTTAAATTCATGAGCTTCAGTAATGTGACACGAGGATGGAGTAGCTTTTGGTAGTCGTAGCCTCTACGAGGAAAAGAAAGGACTCTACGGGATAAACCAATAATCTTTACCTGATTCATCGGATTTACTAATCAAGAGTCAACTTAGAAACTGCAGAGTGGCTACCTGCTGATCCTTACTTCTATGGCAATGTACAAATCTGAAAATTTAATTTAGCAATGCTTTTGATTGCTTAGCTGTAACATAATTAAGTAAGCTGTAAATACCAGCAATGTCATGCTAAAGCCTAGAAGGAAAAGAATCTAATGAAAATAAATTCTGCTCTAATCTTCACAGCCAGAGGTACTGCAATGGCAATTCAAGAGGATAAATATAAGTCATTAATCTACATATGAAAAGAAAATGACCGTTTGCCACTAATTGAAATTCATTCACTCCTCAATGCAAATAACACACCTCCATGACACCATCCATAAGGTTGTTAATAGCTCAGGCAGAATATAGAACATGCTGAATGTTTCATCCTGTCATTTGTAAGCATTATATTTTGTGTATTTTCATCATTCCATAGATAACCTATCTTTTATCAAACATACTAGTTCAAGCAGTTTATTAGCAGATTGAAAACTGTAAGTGCCACAATTACAAATGGATCATGGTTACCTGGGTTTCCATATGTTGCCATAATTAAGTTACTTGAAATTATGTACAAAGTGGTACAGTTAGTAAATTTGCAGATGACACGAAAATTGGAGGTGTAGTGGACAGCTAAGAGGGTTACCTTAGATTACAACAGGATTTGGACCAGATGGGCCAATAGGCTGAGAAGTGGCAGGTGGAGTTTAATTCAGATAAATGCGAGGTGCTGCATTTTGGGAAAGCAAATCTTAGCAGGACTTATACACTTTCTGGTAAGGTCCTAGGGAGTGTTACTGAACAAAGAGACCTTGGAGTGCAGGTTCACAGCTCCTTAAAAGTGGAGTCGCAGGTGGATAGGATAGTGAAGAAGGCGTTTGGTATGCTTTCCTTTATTGTTCAGAGTATTGTGTACAGGAGTTAGGAGGTCATGTTGCAGCTGTACAGGACATTAGTTAGGCCACTGTTGGAATATTGTGTGCAATTCTGGTCTCCTTCCTATTGAAAAGATGTTGTGAAACTTGAAAGGGTTCAGAAAAGATTGAGAAGGATGTTGCCAGGGTTGAAGGATCTGAGCAACAGGGAGAGGCTGAACAGGCTGGGGCTGTTTTCCCTGGAGCATCGGTAGCTGAGGGGTGACCTTATAGAGGTTTACAAAATTATGAGGGGCATGGATAGGATAAATAGACAAAGTCTTTTCCCTGGGGTCGGGGAGTCCAGAACTAGAGGGCATAGGTTTAGGGTGAGAGGGGAAAGATATAAAAGAGACCTAAGGGGCAACGTTTTCACGCAGAGAATGGTAGTGTATGGAATGAGCTGCCTGAGGATGTGGTGGAGGCTGGTACAGTTGCAACATTTAAGAGGCAGTTGGATAGGTATATGAATAGGAAATGGTTTGGAGGGATGCGGGCCAGGTGCTGGCAGGTGGGACTAGATTGGATTGGGATATCTGGTCGGTATGGACAGGTTGGACCGAAGGGTCTGCTTCCATGCTGTACATCTCTATGAGTCTATGAAAAAGTGTGTAAATCTGACATTTTAGTTTTAAAAAGTCATAAAAAGCAGGCTGGATTTTTACCCCATGGCAGCCAACATGAAGTTGGGTGGTTCCATAAATAAGCGTGAAAGTGAGGACTGTAGATGGTGGATATCAGAGTCAAGATTGGAGTGGTGCTGCCCGAAACGTCGATTTTCCTGCTCCTTGGATGTTGCCTGACCTGCTGTGCTTTTCCAGCACCACTCTAATCTTGACCCTGATCTCCGGCATCTGCAGTCCTCACATTCGCCTAGTTGATTTTAACCTTACTGTGAATCGTCTTCCATGGATGCCTACCTTGAAGAAGTTCTCCTCTCTCTACAAGAATCTCAGTGAGTCTCTCTCTCACTGCAACCCCCAGGTCATCTCCTCTGTCCTGAAGCTCCACCTATCCACTCCACCCTCCTCTCCAACCTATCACCTTCATCCCCACCTCCAGCCACCTATTGCACTCTAGCTACCTTCTTCCCAGCCCCACCCCTCTCCCGTTTATCTCTCCACCCTGGAGTCTCCCTGTCTCATTCCTCATGAAGGGCTTTTGCCCGAAAATTCGATTTTCCTGCTCCTTGGATGTTGCCTGACCTGCTGTGCTTTTCCAGCACCACTCTAACCTTGATTATAAATTAGTACCACATGCCAATTTGTCATCATTGTTGTGACTGCCAGTAATTTTGGTCAGGAAGGTGGAAAGTTCAATCAAATGACCTGCCTGGTTCAGATTATTGGGCAATCAAGCTCATTGTCAAGCTCCTTGTTAGCTCATTAAAATCCAGTTTGGAATTTTGTTTGAATATATGGATTATTTGGACTCTTAGAATACACAGTGTTATTGTCCCTATCTCTGGGCTCGGCAACGTAGGTTCAAGTCGCATCTGTTCCAGGAGTGTGTAGTCACATCTCTAAATAAGCTGATTGGAAATATTATATATATATATAGATTGTACTATGGATCTGGAACATGGTGGGGAACCAGTCATGACCATACCATGCAATTAGGTGAGCTAATAGGTTCCATTGAGTGAGCAACATTATGGAGTAAGTGGTTGGGCAATCGAAATAGTCATGGCTTTCTAGGTTTTGTGGGCATTTAAGAGGGTGTTACAATTATGGTCAGTGCAGCTGGATATGGATTTTTAAAAAAAATTCTTTGTTAGGTATATCAGCATTCAATATCCATCCCTCATTGCTCTTGAGCTGGTTTGGTGAGCTGTAATTTTAAACTGTTCTCCCCTTGGGGTGTAAATGCACCTACAATGTTGTGAGGAAGGAAATTCCAGAATTTTGACTCAGCGATAGTGAGGAAATTATGATTTGGTTCCAAGTCAAGATAGTGTGTGAAGGGGAGCTAGCAAGTGATCATGTTCTCTTGTATCTCATGCCTTTGGCCTTCTGGGTAGTAGAAGTTGTAGATTTGGAAAGTGTTGGCAAAGGTGATGAGTTACTGTAGTGTGTTTTGTAAATTGCACACACCAATGAAAGGAATGAATTTTGAAGCTCATGATTGGTATGCCAGTCAAACAGGATTATTTATCCTGAATGATGTTGAACTTCTTGAGTGTGGTAGGAGTTGAACTCATACAAACAAGTAGAAAGTCTTCCATCATGTGCCTTGTAGATGGTAGTCAGGTACTGGGAAGGCAGGAAATGATTATTGCAACAGAATTAATCATTTCTGATCTTTTAGCTATTGAGTTTCCATGGCTGGGTCCTTTTAGAGTCTGTTTAATGGTAACTCCCTGGATTTTGCTAGTTGATTATTTATTGATGCTAATGCCCTTGAACATTAAGGGATATGGTTAGATTCTCTCTTGTTTGAGATGGTCTTTGCCTGATTGAATGTTACTCGCCAGTTATTGGTTATGGTTTGGATGTTGTCTGACCCTGCTGGTTTTGGACACAAGCTTTTTCAGTACTAGAGATCACAAATGGTGCCAAAATTGGGCCATCATCAATGAAAGTTCTCAATCCTGACTCTGTGATGGACAGAAGTTCACTGTTGAAGCAGCTAAAGATGCCTGAGCCCGGGACACTACAGTAAAGGACTCCTGCATTGATATTCAGAGACTGAGATGATTGACCTCCAAATAAATCAGCATCCTTTGTGCTAGGTATGACTCCAATCAGTAGAGAACTTTACCCTGATTACTTCAGTTTACTTGGGCTTCTTGATGCCATTCTGGATTAATTGGTGCATTTATGTCAAAGGTGGTCATTATCAACTCACATTTAAAAGTCTGCTGTGCACTTGAACATGCATTGGTAATCCACATTGCCCCTCATCGGCAACATAATAGCACAGCAGTCACAGCACATCCACGCGATCACAGCACATACGTGGCATGGCTGACACTCCCTCATGCATACAACCCTATTCTGTCAACCTGGTTAGTAATTTAAACACAAGGCCACTCAGTTTAATTATCTTAGCTACACTCCGTCAAAACAACCTCTCTAACAGTGGGGAAGCAATGGCCTAGTGGTTTTATCACTGGATCTGTTAATCCAGAGACCTTAGTAATGTTCTGGGGACATGCATTTGAATTCAGTTTAAAAAATCTAGAATTAAGAATCGAATGATAACCATGAATCCATTGCTGATTGTTGGAAAAACCCATCTGTTCACTGATGTCCTTTAGGGAAGAAACTGCCATCCTTACCTGGTCTGGTCTACCGTGATTCCAGACCCACAGCAATATGATTGACTTTTAGTTGCCCTCTGGGCAATTAGGAATGGACCAGCGATGCCCTCATTCTGTGAATGAATAAAAATATCCTGTTACTCAAATGACTACTGGAGACTTGCTGTCTGTCATTGTCCAGTAGGAAAACTTCACATACATGCAAGGAATAGTCCAATCCCAAACATGAGCCGGCAAATGAGTAGACACTGCAGATTGTTCCCACAGTCCAACAAAATGCTGGCATGATGAAAAACTATTTGACAGGCCATGATGGTTTGCTGTACTCAGCTCTCAACTACTGGAATGAGTTAGGCGAAAGTGAGGACTGTCAATTAGACCCTGTGTGGCTTGAGGTGCCGACGCTGTTGAGCTCTGTCATGTACAGTGAGCTTCCTGTGGCTTAATGTCTAGATCCTTCTCCTTAGATAACTGCTGCCAAAGTGTTGGATCCTCAGCCTCTATCGTATTTACTTGATCCAATTGTACAGAGCAATGATGATGAAGCAACATCCCCCTAATTCCTTAGCACTTGAGGAAGTCTCACAAGTAATGTGATGCTTTTAAGTCATTGCTTCTTACTTCTATATCACTGAGACAATGTTAGATTTGCAAGCACCATAGGCATAGCACAGTCTGCCTTTGACAGCATTTGATGCCTAAACATGTGAATTGTTCACATGTTGCAATTATGTGGAACAACGATTGCAGATAAAATTTAGTGGAAATTGTGCAAACACATGTATTAAGTTTTTGCACTCTCAATATCCTCGAGTACAGCAGACATATATCCCATACGTCAGCGTATCAAAGTGACACTGACTTTATCCACCCTGGGAATTATGCCTGGTAGCATCTAGAGAATGGTAAGTGATGGCAGGGAAGCCTGATAAGTGTCCAGATAAATGTGAAGAATGCAGCTCAGAGAATCCTGACTGGTGATGATCAAATCCACCTGGTGCCATAATCTTGAATGTCTCCAGAACACCTTGTGGCATGGTTTATGAAGTAAGGTGTTAATTGTACAGAACTTATGGCAACAGCAAAGCTCACATAGTCTCTGTCCTTTGTCATTTATCTTTTCTAGGTCATGGTGACCAAGGAAAGGTAACCACTCTTGAATTGAAATTCAGCAGCAGGAAAAGGCTCCCTGACATAGGGATTCTGTTGTTTGCAGTATCAAGTTCCTCATAGAAACTGCCTTTCACATCTGTGGTGGAACATACGTAGTTGGAACATGGATACTGATATGGTTGATTGGCCCTGTTTGAGTTGAGACCTCCAGCACATGGATTGCAGCAGTTCAAGAAGGCAGCTCACCACCATCTTTTCAAGGGTATCTAGGGACAGGCAATAAATGCTAGGCGAAAGTGAGGACTGCAGATGCTGGAAACCAGAGTTTAGATCAGAGGAAAAACACAGCAGGTCAGGTAGCATCCGAGGAGCAGGAAAATCGATGTTTCAGGCAAAAGCCCTTCATTAGATATAGGTTAGGTGCCGGCGCATTGCTGTGAGTGTGGAGCGGAGGATCTGGAAGGAGAACTGTTTTTGGTGGTTTTGAATCTGTACTCTGTACTGGTTGTCCTGTTCGGTTCCTGGGTTGAATGTAGTCCGGAGTCCATGTGGGATCAGTTGATTACAGAGGCAGGCACTGAGGAAGCAAATGTGGCTGTGGTAGCGAGTCTATTTCAGAACATGGTTGAAGAGCTTCAGGGCAGAGGAGATGACCTGGGGGTTGCAGTGAGAGAGAGACTCACTGAGATTCTTGTGGAGAGAGGAGGAGAACTTCTTCAAGGTAGGCATCCTTGCAAGAGGATTTGCAATAAGGTTAAAATCAACTAGGCAAAAGTGAGGACTGCAGATGCTGGAAACCAGAGTTTAGATCAGAGTGGGGCTGGAAAAGCACAGCAGGTCAGGCGGCATCCGATGAGCAGGAAAATCGATGTTTCAGGCTAAAGCCCTTCATCAGGAATAGCAGGAATCAGGAATCCTCTAGAATAAATGCTGTCTAGCCAGTGATGCCCACATCCCTAATGAGTGAATTAAAAAAACTGAACAATTTATCGGTGATTTTGTTATCAAGTGTAGTGACAAACACTACACCTTGCTCATACATTACCCCTGAATTCTTTCCCTTTTGAATGAATATGCAAAAACATATATTTCTGTGATCCATTCTTGGCAAGTCTGAACTCTTGTAGAAAAACTAATGTTGACTGTGAAACTACCAGATTACCATAAAACCCACAATATTGGTTATTGAATGCAAGAGTTATAACATCTTGCCTGATATGGCCTACATGTAAGTCTGGATTGACATCACTATGATTGACTCTTAACTGTCCTCTGAAATGACCGAGCAAGCCAGCAGGTCATATTCAACTCCATACAAAATTAAAATAAGAATACAATTGGGCGAGCATCGGCACAAGAAATGATAAAACACAGAACTGGCCCTTTATCCCTGGATGTTGTGCCAAACATGATGGCAAATTAAACTATTCCTTTCTGTCTGACCTTAGTCCATATTCCTCCATTCCGTGTACATTCAAGTATTAATAAAGAAGTCTCTTAAAAGCCCCTATCGTATCTGCCTCTACTAGCACCCCTGACAGTGTGTTCCAGAATCCTGCTGCTCTCTGTGTAAAAAAACTCGCCCCTCACATCTCCTTTGAACTTTCCTCCTCTCACCTTAAATGCACTCCCT